>NW_027491068.1:2992590-4488885 GCF_021521415.1 Bidens hawaiensis | reverse complement strand
CGGAGGATGCTTCCCCGTCTCGCGTCTGGATGCGGGAAGGCGGCATACTGATTCACTGCTTGGTCATACGCAGCTTCAGTATCCACATTGTAAAGAGGGAAGTTGGAATGCGGGAATGCCTTGTTCAACAAACCCTAGACCAAGCAGGAAGCCAGCCTTTTCCCCATCCTCATGAGAAGCGTTTGAGGGCTGCGCTCATCGCATCGTCATATGATGTGTTCGTGAACACCCGATGCACAACGTAAAAAACAGAAGTATATCAAAAACTCTTCTAAGGAAAAGTGTAAAGAAATTGTGAAACTGCGCATACCTGAGACAATGCTTCTCGGAGAAGCCATTACTTGGTAACCAGAGCCTCCTAGAGGGCAGCTTGAGCTTCATTACGGGCGCGTTCGGCTTCGTTCTTTGTAAGGTTGGCAAGCAACACATCTTTGGCTGCAGCCTCTTCGACGCCCTTTAGCTTACGCTCAGTGTGGTCAAGCACCCCCCTCTGGTCCAATATCTCTTGGAGCTTCTTGGCATCTTCCATGGCCAAGGCATCATGAGCCTGCTGGAGCCTCTCTAATTTGGCTTTAAGTTCCTCATTCTCGATGCGTAGAGGCTTAAGCAGCAGCTTCAGCCTTGGTGGCCCTCTCGGTTGCGTTCCGTGCAGTTTCCTTAGCCAACCGAAGCTGTTCATTAACAGCTTGGGCGGCCTTGGAACGGGCCTCGAGACGAGCCTGAACTTCAACCTCAAGGGCCTTGAAGGCCTTCTCCTTCTCCGCAGCAACGGCGGAGGAGGCCTCCTGTTCTCCTCCCTGACAGCCGCGCCCTGAGCTACTTCTTGGATACGAGCTGCCTTTAACTTGTCGTTTTCACGACAAAGCAGCTCGATGCGCGGGCTGCATCCGGGCTACGAGAATGCGGAGCTCATTTGTCAACCTACCCTCCTGGTAGCTTGACATTGCTTCCCCCAGCGCCCCACTTGGGGCGGCGTGGCGCGCCCACTCGACGCATTCCACAGGCGTCCGAAGGGTTGTTCCTCGGCGGATGTTCCATCGTGGAACATACACTTCATTGGAATCCGACACTGCAAAAGCAAAAAGCAGTTAGGAAAAGATGTTAAAAAAAATATAAAATAAAATAATAAAAGGCCAAAATAACCCTACGCACCTGTAGGGTCGACGACAGGCCTGTAGCCGCCAAACCCATCACCCGAACCTAACGGATATCCATCCAAGAGATCAGGCAGATGGGAAGGAGGCAGAGATTGGCTTGACGCCCCAACACCGAACATACGTGAAGGACCGGCCGTAGTCGCCGGCGCCGGAGGAGGCATAGCGGAGGCCGCCGTGGTAGAAACCAACGGAGGTGAACTCACCGGAGGTGAACTCACAACCGCGGCCGCGGCTGTGGAAGAATCCACAGAAACACTCACCGCCGGCTCAGTGAAGGAATCAGTGAATATGGCACTTACAGCCGGCGGGGGACGTCGTCACAGTTGGAACAGTTGGCTCAACCGGGTGAGCAACTGAACCAACAACTGAAGCAGGCGCAGTCGCCTGGGTCATCGCCTCAGGTAGGTTGACCAAACCTACCGTCATGGGTCCGGAGGTGCTCCACCCCGCTCCACCCCGGAATGCGGTAGCATCCACGCCTGCACAAAGAAGATGTATAAGTATAATGGCGGAAAGTTATGCAGTTAAGATAAAGGAAGTATACTTACGGGTCCTTTTGAGCTTGAAGGTGCGAACGGGCGGGGACAAACCCGATGGAGCCGGCCTCTTCGTACCGGTCACCGTCGTGGTCCTGGGCTGCTCGGAGGTGACAGCCGTTTCAACCTCCAGAGCAGTGGTCTCAACACCACCCGTGTTCCCCGCCGCCTCTTCACTCTCGGTCTCCGACTCAGACCGGTTCACCTGGTCGGCAGTGGAGGCTACCTTCGCCTTGCCCTTCCCGCCAGCAGCCTTCTTCTTCCGCGCAAGAAAAGGACCATCTGCGGATTCCTCATCAGAAGATGACAAGATTAGAGAAATTCCAGCAGAGGTTTCAGCATTCAGAGGGCGAGGGTTAAATAGTCTTTTACCTGGCCGCGTGGCGCTCAGTATTTCGTGGCCTGGCGGGTAGGCCTCCACAAACCGATCCGCAGTCTGCGCAAGGATGGGCAACTCGTTCTCGTCAAGAGCACGAGTACCCAACCGAGCGGAACCATCAGCTTCCCGCGGATGCAGGAGGGACTGCAAGTCATTTCCCTCTGAAATAAAAAGAAAAACAGTTAGAAAAAACCTTAAATCAACAAAGAAGACGGAGCATACCGTAAGGGATAAAGTTCAAACCGTATTCAAGTACGATGGGAATCTGTGGCGCATCCGCCCCTGCATCCTTCCACACCCTGCTCATACCGAGCATCACCATCCAGGACTCCGGAAAGCGGTAAACCGGAGTCTGGATCCGGGAAATCTTGGAGAACCATTCCGCCTCCTGGTAGTTGAAGGCGTGAAAGCTGGGGAGAGCTCTCCCGTTCTTAAACGTCATCGCTATAGGGACGACACGGGCAGAGATGTAAAAGAACTCCCGCTTCCAAGACCGAAGACTGCGCTCGGTAGCGCAGATCTTCAAACCCTTGATCCGGGTGACCAGGGTGTACCAGCCTTGGATGCACCTCCAGGAGTAGAAGGTCATCAGGCGGTCGACGTGGGGATCCACGCCAAGAATGAGGCACACCCACTCAAAATGGCGGATCTTGACGATCGCCATTGGGTGTACCTCCGTCAGGTGCACACCGTGTCTATCCAGAACACGATATACAAACTTCGTCAACGGGAACCTAAGATTCCCATAGACGAAGAAGGCAGCATATACCCCTATTTTGCCCTTGGGGGCATCGTACACCGTCTGGTGTGGCTCCGGAAACTCAGGCTCGAACGGCTCGAGCATGAACTTCCGGACGATGTACAGGTAAAGCTCGATGGGAAGAGCACACTGGCATTCGCCAGCAGTGCTCTTATCGTCCTTATCGGACGTAGACGTCGGGTTCTCGACATACAAGTCAGACTCCTCGACGGTAGCTTCTGGATCATGAGTAGACATGTTTTGGAGGTAAAGAACGATTTCAGGAGAATGCTCGACAGAAAGAGTATTCGCCGGAAATCGCTTAGAAGAAGAAGAAAGAAGTGAAAGTGTGGATTACCGTGAACCCTCTCCCCCTTTATATACTCATCGCAATGAATGCGATGAATTTAATGCGGAGGAGAGAGAAAAGAGCTGGTGCAATGAAACTATGACACGTGGAAAAAGCAAGTTGGCAACAGCTGTTGACGGGACGCGCGCCGTAAAATCCGCACCCACGCGCCTGAAAAATCGCGCTCACGCGCCTGAAAAAGCGTCTGGAATGACCATATACTGTCACGTCACCATAACTTCCTGCACGTCCTGACACTGTCAGAAGAAACCGTCGGACGACGTTTCAACAGTTTGGACTGTTCTTATCCTTTCACCAACTCTTCGAATTTCAAAAAGATTCAAAAAGATTCAAAAGTAAGCGGGACTATACCCCTTACCTTGGCAACCAAGTAACTATAAGACAGGTGCGAGTACAGTGTCAAGGCAAAACCCTTCACATACTTAGCACCGCAGGGAATGGACGCCAAGAATACCTTGGAAGTAAGATAACTATAAGACGAGTGCGGGTACAGTGTCAAGGCGAAACCCTTCACATACTTAGCACTCGCAGGGAATTGAAACCAAGAAGGATCTCCTGGGCCATGCTTGCGGAAAGGGAAATAACATCCCCGCATAGCGGGAACGTTGAGAACTAGATTGTTTGAAGCTCCATGATGGAATTGGTTCTTTAACATAATTGATCACTATGTTTAAAACTACCGAAACCTCGTGGAGAATCTACACAAGTGAAACTCAACGCTCCTGACTTGCGAAGAGGTTACACACCTACCCGCATCATACCCAAAGATCAAGCAGAAAAGTCGGGAATTTCTGCACGTGACATTAGGGAAACCGCGGGAAGAATCCCCACGGACAACCTTAAAACTATATCCTTTTCAAAACCCCTTGCTTAAGTCCAAAGTTCACCTCACTTATTGACAATTCATGAGAAGAATATTGGACTGGGGGGACTTGAAGAGGTAGGTCCCAGCAGAGCCCAGTTGGACCCGCAAGACTCACCTTGAAGAGGGACGTCTGCGCAAGGACCAACTGGTTCCGCAGGAACCACCATGCTCAGAGATGAAGACCTTACACGCAGTACGCCAGCTGTTCCCGCAGAGAAAGCCTCCCAATGGTGAAGTACCCCGCCTGTCCCCGCAGCTGCGGATACAAGCCATCAGGGAAGGCTACCCGCACTAATAGCAAGGCTACACGCACAAGGCACTATCAATAATTCAGTGTCACCTGAAGGAATGAGCAAGGCGGGAATACTCCCGCCCAAATGAGCCAGTCTGTATGCTTCTGGAAGATCTTTTGTACTATACCTGCCAAGGTATGGACAAAATAGACAAGATCTGACCAAAGCAGCCCATGAACCAGTCACAGGGTGACAGCTCACCGACAACAGTACGAGGAGCATGCTCTAGTACTGTTTGTCACTATTAGCCGCTGCCTACTCACCAACCCTTGTCGTGGCACGCACATAGCTTGCAGTTGGTGGAAAGGGAACAGTACACAGCCGGCCTTGTCACTATCAGCCGCTGCCTACCCACCAACCAGCATGGCACGTGCGTAGCCCATAGTTGGTAGAACAGGAATATTATACAGCTGGCTGTACCTGCTTGGAAACCTACCTTCGGCTATAAATACTCCAACACCTTGGAACGGTAGGATCATCTTGTATTTTACCTTCACTAGCTATTTCTCTCAATATACACTTATATTCAGAGCAATCTAGTCTGATTCTCACGCCGGAGGGTGGTCACAAGGAGGAACCCCCCCCCCTTCTCAGTGACGAGCTCACGGTGTCTGTTTTGCAGGTCATCTGAAGAACATCCTTCTTTGCCGGACCTAACCCTCGTGGGAAACATTACTTAACCCCCAGATTATCCATAATCTACTCGGGGTCGATTAGTGTTTCTTCACGGAGTATGTCACACTTTCTTTTTGAAATGCTAGCCTGCAAGATTCTAAAGCAAATTCACAACTTCTGTTTAGACTCTAAGCCCAATTATCCATACCCGATCTTAATACCATTTTTGGGAGTACCTCCAACATATCCCACAACTCTTGTAACTCCATGGATGTGCTCAGTTAGTCAGTTCTCTCACCCATGACTAACTCCATCTGTTTATGGATGAACCATAGACAAATTTGGGATTTGCGATTCCAAGTAAAATTGGTCCAGGATCATGGGATCATTTTCTATCAGATAGGAGGGCTGTAGCGCTTTCTCTACGGCTCCAGTAGGTTCCCTTAACCAAGCCACTATGAGTTGCTGACTTATTCTTGCTTCAAGTACTATTTTTACCCAAGGCTTTGCTACTTCAGGTCTTTTAAATGAAATACACAAACCCACAATATTAGTACTTGATCTACAATCGGAGTGATTAATAATGCAAACAACATAAAATAAACCAAATTTGATACCAGAATATTCGGTTTAATAACCTGCTGTCGGTGCTTGAAACAATTTTCTCTTCTCCATATAAGTTAATAAATACAACATTCATATAGTTTTCTACTAATCAATATTATATTCAAGTAAATCAGTTTTATGTCTTTCAATAGTGAGTAATGCTAGGAATTTCCAGCAAAGTGGTGTGTCTTCTGTCAACATATCCAACCATAACAGTGTTTTTCCCATTATCAATCTTACTTTTCATCACCAAGTTTAACAGTACATTGTGGTTAGAAAAGAGCCCCTCAATTCTTGCAATATTGTTCCATACACCGGTTACAAAAGATTTGGAAGGGATCGGTTTAACGGGTCAGGTAACTCTACAAAGGATAAAAGGTTTAGTCCGTTAGCTAGAGTTCTCTTACCAGCTTATCACTATTGGAGAAATATAACCTGTTATCGTTGCCAGATAGAAATGGGTGAGGTTCAAGGTTTTGGTTAACAAAAGTTAAGAATCGGATGAGGTATGAACCGGTTCTGGGTGTAACATGCGTTATTTTTTCAAACCTGAAACCTTTATTAATTTTTTTTCTTTCTCTTCTTTTGTATTATTAATTATTCTAGCGTTCAATGTTAAATAAATTCTCGTGTCGTTTTAACATATGTGTTTTCTTGTATTGATTTATTTTTGTTATTTATTGATTTAACTATGAGTTATATGCAATAATAGCCCCTAGCTAATTTTAACCCACTTTTGCACCCACAACTAAAGATTAAGGACCATATTGTAATTTAATCAAAAGTTTCTTTCTCTCTTCCCTCCCTTTCCCACCGACTGTCATAGCCCCCCCTACTTGTTCCTCAATCTTTGGCAAAATTGATCTTTCCAAATCCTTTGTTAACCAAAAACGCGTTGTACTAACACACTAACCATAGTAAATGATGACTAACTGACATCTATTGACTTGTTCTTGAAACTAAACAAACCGTATCCTTAATCTACCTTATAACCCTATAAATACTCGACCTCGTTTCAATTAAACTTGCACACACACTCTTCTTAACCTCACGACTCTAAGCCTTAACCTAATTGCAGCAAATGTAGCCATCAAGGTTGGTTTTGATAAGGAACTTGAGACGCAAGCCCTAGTTCGTCGATCTATACCCATTCGTCACTTAATCCGGTAATTAAAACATGCATCTAGTTCGTTTTTAACTGAAGATCATTAACTTTAAACCAATTTTGATCATCACCGACATATTGTTGATCAATTGGAACGAAATGGATCTAGGGTTTATTATTTTTAAACTGGGATTTTGTTTTTGGATGTCTGCTTTTATATTTTTCTTATTAATATCATTCACAAGTGTTAGCCCCCAGCCTAGTGGCAAGTGCGTGTGGGTTAAGACACTTAGAACTGGTCCAGGCGCGGTTCGAACCCCCTAGACCCGTTTTTGAGTTTTTATTTTTATTTACTTTTTAATTATATTATTTTATAATATTACAAATATTTATCACTAAATAACCGCTATCTTGATAAACCGAACTCTCCGGCTTTGTGTTTTCTTGTCCTTTCGAATTTGTGATTCGTAATATATATATAATATATATATATATATATATATATATATATATATATATATATAGAGGAGAGTTATCCTAAAAACAAATAGTTTTCTAGGAAGACTAAAAATAAATCATAACCATTGGATCATATCAATCAATGGTTGAGATTTAAAATTACCAAAAACCGTCATAGTTTCCTAGAATTACTCTTTTATCATTATAACCGACATAGTTTCCTAGATTTGTTCTTTCACCATAGGTTTTAATGCCAAATGTCAAAATCTTATTGGTTCTTAGCATTCCTAGGAAACTACTTCTTTTTATTTGAAACCTTTTCTATATATATATATATATATATATATATATATATATTATAATATCTACTTTATTTATTTAAAAATCTAACGTAAATGATAATAGTAATAATAATAATAACAATAATAATAATCATAGAAATAGTAATAGTGTAAACTCTAAAAGACTCCAAAATTATTTTAAACCGATTTGTAACTGTTATGTTGTGTCCTATTATTATTTTTAAATAATTTCTACTCTCTAGTTTTTATTATTAAAAAACTTTTGATAATTAAACTAATAGTATTTTATAAAAATGTACTTAAACCTTATCAATTCCTAAATCCATCATACGCCTTGTTATAATTTCATCAGTTTTAATTAATTATATAAATATTAACTTGGAGCTTTTGCCGACGTATCCCGGGAAACTCGACCGTTTCTATCTTAATTTTTATTGTCATCTCATATTCGTTAATCCACTCGTTAAGGTTAATATTTTTTGGGGTAGCATGTATACATTTATTCAATTTTACTCATGTTTTATTTACACTTCTATTCAAAACACAATTCAATATATGGTTATGTGTGAGTATTGCATGCTCTATGTGTTCAAATGTTTATATTATGTTTGGTGGTTAGTATCTCATCCTCATCTATTCTTATCAAGTATGATCATACATTTACCCAAGTACATTGATTTTGTATCAATAGGAACGGATCCATATCTATTTGGTTGTTTATATTGTTAGAAGACTTGTAATACTCATCATTTACATATAAATTGTGATTTACCTATATATATAAATAAAGTAATACTCATCAATTCAATACTTGTAATACTCATCATTTCAGGTATCAGTTATTATCGGGCTAATTGCAACATTATATTTGTATAAATTACCTGATGTTTGAAATTGTATACCATTATGACTAACATAATGTTTATAAAGATATGTCGCTAGCAAAATAAAACGCATATAACAAGATACTAGCCCACATACATACAAACAAAAGCTACACAAACTTCTGAAAATATACATACACACATAGAGGAATCCATACATACAACTGTATGAACATATATACACACAAATGAATGAATCCAACCACAATATAGCCATGATATAAAAAGTTATTATAACAAATTCTGTTGTGTGTTTAATACAAAATATATTGATAAAGTCAGTAAAATGTGGTTTCTAATCCTTGGACTGTGCGATTAACGTGAATTTGTCTAGTTAATAAATTGAGCAAAATGTGGAACTTACTTCCGTAATTATTAGTGGGTATCCTGCTTGGCTAAGCATTACGTGAAGATGAATCATTGTCCATTGCACCTAATAATTTGAGAACAAACGGATAAATTGAAAATACAAATTAACAAGAAAAAAAATACCATGATATTAGTTACCTGTTTTGTTGAATCTACTATGAACAATGAAGAGGTAAGGATGATATGTTAGGGAAATAAACAATTTTTATAATAATAATGACCCATTTAAGGCTGAATATTTAGTTAAGCATGTAAAAGTTAATGATTTTGATCTTTCATAAAAACAAATAATCATATACATCTTGAAATACATCAAACGTTTAACCAAATCAACACTAAAATTAAATAAAAAATATATTAAATGTTTTGTAATTATAAATCATTAGAAAAAACCATCATCAAGGTACTGGAAATAACATCGTATTAGTTTTGTTGAACCCTAATAAATTAAATTCCAATTCTCACAAATAATTGGAAAACATTGGTAAATCGAAATTGATATAAAGATTAACGAGAAGTAAAACCTGATGTTTTCGAACCGATACTGATTTAGGGAAGAATAATATTGGGCATAGCATATGCCTGTTGAATATCACAATCGAATTCGACGTCATCTTCAACAATCAATCTGGATTCGATATGCGATGATGGTTATTGACGGCCTAGTTATCTAGGATTGTGAAATAAAAATTTTAAAGTGATGATCGGTGCACATACGAGATATACGCAGGTTATTAAAACATACCAAATATAAAAATATATGATACGACCAGTATACCCTTTAATATAATTAAAACAAAATATTAAAAGAAAATACATGATTGGTTAATATCACTTCTCGCACTACTCGCTGTAAAAAAACTTCTAAAATAATCCAATACCTATATATACAACAACTTATGTATTCTCACCAACATTCGTGTTGACAAACTCTATTTTTATACATGCTACAAGTACAAGTAATTGACATTGTTCAAGATCGAGGAAATTAGTTTTACCTTAGGATATTATTAAAAATACAAAAACATGATGTATTTATTTCTTATAATTGAATTTGTGTACTTATTTAATGTTAATGAAATTAAAATATTATTGTCGTTTTAATTAGTGTATTTTGAGCTACTGTCCAATCACTATGTTACGCCCCGGCATGTTCCGCCGTCTTTGGTCGGGTGTGACACCGGGTATGGTCGGGTTTTTGACAGGTTTTTCTGGGTTTTTATCATATTTTGGCGGGGTCGGATAGTTGGAACCGGTTCTTGTAACACCCCGACCAAAGGCGGATTATACATCGGGGCGCCACATATTGTTTCATTACTCGTGACACTATTGGGTGTCAATATTTAATAAATATATTCATTCACGCATGCGCAACGTATACATAAGATATAAATAAACCAACATAATTCAATATATTATAAATCAAAATATTCGAACAGCAATAACTTGTCTTGATACATTTTAATCTAGGTCCAAAATAAAGAACTTCCTACGTGTCCTCGAACTCCAAAACAGCTACTGCAAACCTGAACATGTGTTAAAATAAACGTCAAACACTTGCGTGTTGGTGAGAAATCAAGTTTAATACAATACATAGATAACAATAAATCTGCGCGCAACATGTGTATGTCTGGTTTTCAACAAAGGTGTAATCTGATCGGGACCAACTCTAAGATTCATAGACTGCCAGTGCTCACAATTGAGCTCACAAACAAGACAAACTGTGCATGTGTAAACAAAAGAGAAAATCATAAACGATAGTTCTCCCGTGTTCATCTAATGGTACCATGAAAACTGCGGAATAGACCGACAAGACGGTTAATGATCCACACATACAAATAAACAGCCAAGTCTACGTCCTCAACACATGGGATACTGCGCGACTAAAGTTCATAAACAGTTTAAGACTCTAAGTTTGTATGAACACATGAACATCCCAAAACATTAAAAATAAAAAGGGATTAGGTACGAGATTACTCACTTGATAAACGATGCGGTGTAAGATAAAGCAAGAACCAACTTTAAACAAGCACAAGTTAACCTATAAATAAGATTATTGTTTTAATGATTTGTTTTAAGTCTTGATTATAAGTTAGCATAATTAATAAGTAAATTATTATATAATATATATTACCGGAAAAGCAGGGCAGAACAGGGAGGAAGACGGAGGCAGAGAGGAAGACGGCAGAGAGAGCAAGGAGAACAGGAGAGATTAAGTGTTTGTGTGTGATGTGTTAGGAAAAATAATATTATTATTTATAGAGAAACCCTAGGAGACATGAATCCAGAAAAAGGGGAAAAGATTCCAAGACAAACAGAACAAGACAAAACAAAAGATAACAAAAGATATCAAAAGCAAGTAAAAGATATCAAAAGATATGGCAGCTGCAGGGGGCAAGATAAAGCTGTCAGGGAACAGTAAACAGGCATGGGAGGGTCAGATAAAGGTACTGGTCAAGCATGGCAAAAGCAGATCTCAAAAGATTATGTCAGTCACTTTTTCTGCCAACCAATGGGGTTGGTGCGCATGCTGCGCCGAAAGTAACTTTTCAGACATAAAGCAGATTAGGTCAACAGCACAAGAGATAAGACAACACAAAAGCAACGGCTAGATTAAACAGAAGAAAACTCAAAGGGTTTAGCGCGAGAAAGTTCGAGCGCGAAGGCAGACACAGAAGGTCAAGAGAGCGCGAGCGCGAAGGCAGACAGAACCAACCTTAACGCGTCGCGGAAAGAACTACATTTCTAAGCGCGCCGCGGGAAGAATCACATTTCTTAGCGCGCCGCGGGAGGAACTAAAATTCCTAGCGCGCCGCGGGAAGAACTATAATTCTTCGCGCGTCGAGGGATGAACTACGATTCTTAGCGCGCTGCGAGAAGAACTGCAAATCCTTAGCGCGTCGCGGGAAGAACTACCGTTCTTAGCGCGCTGCGAGAAGAACTACAAATCCTTAGCGCGTCGCGGGAAGAACTACCGTTCTTAGCGCGTTGCGAGAAGAATTACAATTCTTAGCGCGCTGCGAGAAGAGTTCGTCTCGCGTATCGCTGAAACAGGTGGTCTTCACGCAGGATTCCTTGTAAGGGGTCTGGCGCGTGGAGCTGCGCAGACAACCTTAGGCGGGAAGGAACAAAGGACAAGCAAAGAGTTAGAAGAAAAAGAGGGAAACAAGGCGTAAGGGCGGGACGGCGACAAGAAGGAAAAGAAGGCGGAAAGAGAGAAGGAAGAGGGACGGGACGGCGGAAAGAAAGAGAGAGAAAGAGGCGGGAAGGAAAATATATATTATTATTAAAAGTAAAATATAAGTATAAATATTAAATCATAAAAGAAAGAGATCGGATAAGGGAAACGGGTACCTGGGTCGGGTCGGATCGGGGCAGATGTCACAGTCTCCCCTACTTTAAGAAATTTCGTCCCGAAATTTATCTCGAAGTAGGTTGCGCAGAGAACAGGTGCGGGTACTTGATCTTCATTTGATCTTCCCTTTCCCATGTAAACTCGGCTCCGCGCTTGGACTCCCAGCGAACTTTCACGATAGGGATGCGACTGCGCTTGGTTTGCTTAACCTCGCGATCCATAATCTCAACAGGCTTCTCAACGAAATGCATGGATTCGTCAACTTGAACTTCATCAAGTGGAATGTGAAGGTTCTCGTCAGCTAAACACTTCTTGAGATTGGATACATGGAACGTTGGATGCACATTACTGAGCGCGGGCGGCAGGTCAAGTCTGTAGGCAACTTTTCCTACACGCGCGAGAATCTTAAATGGTCCAACATATCGAGGAGCAAGCTTACCTTTCTTCCCAAAGCGGACAACACCTTTCCAGGGCGACACTTTGAGGAGAACAAGATCACCAACTTGAAATTCGAGAGGCTTCCGCCTACGATCTGCGTAACTCTTCTGTCGGCTTCTGGCAGTCAGCAGATGATCACGGATCTTGGCGATTTTATCGGTTGTCTCTTGAACAAGTTCGGGTCCTGTGATTTGAGTTTCTCCCACTTCGCTCCAACAAATCGGGGAGCGGCACTTACGACCGTAAAGTGCTTCAAATGGGGCCATACCAATACTGGAATGATAGCTGTTATTATAAGAGAACTCGATCAAAGGCAGGTGCGAATCCCAATTACCTCCAAAATCAAGAACACAAGATCGGAGCATATCCTCAAGAGTTTGAATAGTTCGCTCAGACTGACCGTCAGTCTGAGGATGATATGCCGTACTCATGTCCAAGCGAGTTCCTAACGCAGATTGGAGAGATTTCCAAAAGCGGGATATAAAACGGCCATCGCGATCGGATATGATGCTCAAAGGAGTACCATGGCGGCAGACAATTTCCTTGACATAAAGCTGCGCGAGATGCTCAACACGGTAGTTTTCACGAATGGGCAGAAAGTGAGCAGACTTAGTCAAACGATCCACTATTACCCAAATGCTATCATGTTTGCTTGCTGTCAAAGGTAACTTGGTAATAAAGTCCATCGCTACACATTCCCATTTCCACGTAGGAATTTCTGGTTGTTCGAGCAAACCAGATGGGCGTTGGTGTTCAGCTTTCACTTTAGAACAAGTCAGACACTTAGCTACGAACACAGCAATATCCTTTTTCATACCGGGCCGCCAATAAGTAATGCGCAAATCCTTGTACATCTTATCAGCGCCAGGATGAACGGAATATCGAGATTTGTGCGCTTCACTCAGGATATCAGCGCGAAGATTCTCATCAAAGGGAATCCAGATGCGATTGAGATAGCAGAGAATTCCACTCAGATTAGGGACAAAGTGCGCTTCCGCGCCACACGCTAACTCGGCGCGAAGATTACCATTACTGATGGATGCGCGCTGTGCGTCACGAATGCGCGATTCAAGGTTGTTCTGAATCGGCGCAAAGTGAAGCTGGGTGCGCGGCAAAATACAGTTAAGCTGGCAGGGTTTACGGCTGAGCGCATCGGCTACCACATTAGCCTTACCAAGATGATACCGGATCTCACAATCGTAATCGCTGATGAGTTCGTTCCATCGGCGTTGTCTCATGTTAAGTTCCTTCTGATCAAAGATATGCTGAAGGCTTTTATGGTCAGTGTAGAGGATACACTTAGTACCATAAAGGTAGTGTCTCCAGATCTTCAAGGCAAATACGACTGCACCAAGTTCGAGATCGTGAGTCGTATAATTCTTTTCATGAACCTTAAGTTGCCTTGATGCGTAAGCGATAACCTTGCCTCGTTGCATAAGAACACAACCGAGACCTTGGTTGGAGGCATCGCAGTACACGACAAAATCATCATTACCCTCAGGTAGCGCAAGAACAGGAGCTTCACACAACAATCGCTTGAGCGATAGAAAGGCTTCTTCTTGCTTCGAGCCCCAAATATACGGTTTACCTTTGTGCGTTAGAGCTGTTAAAGGCAAAGCGATCTTTGAGAAGTTCGAAATAAATCGCCGGTAGTAACCAGCTAAGCCCAGAAAGGAACGGATCTCAGAAGGAGAGGATGGCGTAATCCAGTTCTTGATTGCTTCAATCTTGGATGGGTCGACATGAATACCCATCTTGTTTACAACATGACCAAGAAACTGTACTTCATCAGACCAAAATTCACACTTGGAAAGCTTAGCATAGAGTTGCTCAGCTCTAAGCTTCTGCAACACCAACCGAAGATGTTGCTCATGCTCGGCCTTGGTCTTAGAATACACCAGAACATCATCGATAAACACGATCACAAAACGGTCCAAGAAAGGTCTACACACCCGATTCATTAGATCCATGAAAACGGCGGGTGCGTTGGTTAAACCGAAGGACATGACCAAGAATTCAAAATGGCCATAGCGGGTTCGAAAAGCAGTCTTCGGAACATCTTCATCGCGGATGCGCAACTGGTGATAGCCAGAGCGGAGATCAATCTTGGAGAAACAAGAGGCACCTTGGAGTTGATCAAAGAGGTCGTCAATACGCGGTAAGGGATACCGGTTCTTAATGGTGAGTTTGTTCAACTCGCGGTAATCGATACACATGCGAAACGATCCATCTTTCTTTTTAACGAACAACACCGGAGCACCCCAGGGCGAAGAGCTAGGGCGGATGAATCCTTTAGCAGTCAACTCTTGAAGTTGGCTTGCCAATTCTTGCATCTCAGCGGGCGCAAGACGGTAAGGAGATTTAGCTACGGGGGAAGCACCAGGGACAAGATCAATACGGAACTCGACTTCACGAGCGGGAGGGATACCAGGAAGATCATCAGGAAAAACTTCAGGAAAATCACGCACAACAGGGATATCGCGAAGCTTCTTCTTTTCTTCAGCAGGTTTAACCACATGGGCTAAAAATGCAACACACTTCTTCCGCATAAGCCTTTGGGCTTCGGCGCAAGACATAAGCTTAAGACCGCGGGAGGGTTTTTCGCCGTAGATATGAAGATCACCATTTTCTCGAGGTATGCGAATCATCTTCTTGGCGCAAATAACTTCGGCGCGATTCTTCGAAAGCCAGTCCATACCAATGATAATATCAAAACTTCCAAGAGGCATGGGGATGAGGTCGATTAGAAAATCGTTTTCGTTAAGGTTAAGCGTACAATCCTTGATCACAGAGTTTATTAAAATAGTTTCACCATTAGCCAATTCAACTGAAAAATCTTCTTTTAAGTTATCGCGCGGTCGCGCAAGCTTCTGCTCAAAGGCGCGAGAGATAAAACTTCGATCGGCGCCAGTATCAAAAAGTATAGAAGCATAATTTCCGTTAAGTAAAAATGTACCATTAACTACGTCATTATTCGCTTGCGCTTGGTGCGCGGTTATATTAAAAGCTCGTCCACGCGTCACTTGGTTTGAAATCTGGTTCACCGGATTCGCTTGTGTGATTTGCACTTGTAGTCTCGGGCACGCGTTCCAGAAATGACTGGGATCACCGCAGTTAAAGCACGATCTGGGTCGTGGGTTTTGGTAGGTTGGTTGTGGGTTCTGCGGGTAGACTGGTGGTGTTGGCGCAATTGGATTGGCGGGAAGGACTCTACAGTTCTCAGCAGTGTGACCAGTACGGCCACATCGGTTACAAAGTCGACACGGGGTTTGGGTTGGGTGGTGAAATCTACAGGTTGGGCAAAAGGGATGGTTTCCTGTGTAAGGTTTCTTAGTTGGCGGGGCAGGGAGTGCTGGATTGGTTAAGGCATAGTTGTGGACTACAGGAGGTGTTGGGTAGGCTGACAGTGGTTGAGGGGCGTAAACTAGAGGTTGGTAGGTGGGTTGCTGGACAATGGGTGGGTTGGTAAGCGCATAGGCTTTGCGCCTGCGCTTGAGGTTGTTACGGTTTGAGGGTTCTGGTTTGGTTTCTGTTGGTTCAGGGGCAGTTTTGGTGGGTTTGGTCTTCTCAGCTCCCCGCAGGAACAAGGTTCCTGCTCTGACATGGTTGTCGCTGAGCACAGCGGCCAACTCAATAGCGTCAGGGAGGGTTACTGGGTTTCTGGCCCATACAGAATCTTGAATTTCCATGGGGAGACCCCCAAGGAATTTCTCGATGGCTCGGCGGGAAGGGGTAACAAGGTGAGGGACAAGCAGGCTTAGTTCATGGAAGCGTGTCGCGTACTCGCGCGCTTCACCGCTGTACTGCTTAAGATTCCAAAATTCTTCCTCCAGGCGCTTAACTTCGTTGGGAGGGCAGAATTCTCGCGTCAGAATTTCCTTGAATTCCTCCCAGAGCATGCTAGAAGCAGCTTCTGCGCCACGCGCATGAGCTACTCCATTCCACCATGTAAGCGCTCTAGATTCCAGGACACTGGAAGCATATAGGGTTCGTCTGTCTGAGGGGCATTGGGTGTGGAGGAAAGTGTTTTCTATTTTCTCAAGCCACTGGAGCATCACGGTGGCTCCTTCAAGACCTGTGAACTTTGGAGGGTTACCCGCGTTAAAGGATTTAATGTTGTAACCAGAGGTGTTGGTATTGTTTTGGCTCAAAGCTTGGGCTATTGCGGCGGCCATTTCCTGGGAACGTTGCTGCGAGCGTCTGCGCGAGGCTTCTCTTCTCTGAAATCGGCGAGATAGCGGAGGCATTCTATAAAAGTTTTAATTTTAGTTAATATCTTGATTTTATCGCAAAGTATAACCTTATAAAGCTTGGTTTCGCAGAGTTAGATACTATCAAAAGTTAAAGTAAAATAAATGACTTTAAATGCAGACTTAATAAAGGTAACAAATTCGAATCGAGAATCGACAATTCATGTATCACCCTGACCTTCCAAATTCTCAATTTAAAATGATGAGTAAACGAGTATTGGAGATTGACGATTCATGTATCACCATGACTTTTCAATCTTCAATATAAAATATACAAGAAAATGAGTATTGGAGGTTGACAATTCATGTATCACCATGACTTTTCAAGTCTCCAACCTCAGAACATAATCGTAAATGGAAATTGAAAATCAACTATTCATGCATCACCATGACTTTTCGGATTTTCAAATCCCAACAAACGAATATGCAAGAAAAATCAATAAAAATCGAAATTCAGCAAAAGTCGAAATATCGCGAAATAAATCATAAAATCATATACGGCGCAAGCGCGAGCATATTCATAAATAACGAGTAATTAACAATAAGCGCGCAAACATGAGATTTCTCTCATGCGCGAGAAGGGACTCTTAGGTATTCTAGGCTGTTACGTCTAACCACCTATCCTAAAGTCAACGAGCTCTGATACCAATCTGTAACACCCCGACCAAAGGCGGATTATACATCGGGGCGCCACATATTGTTTCATTACTCGTGACACTATTGGGTGTCAATATTTAATAAATATATTCATTCACGCATGCGCAACGTATACATAAGATATAAATAAACCAACATAATTCAATATATTATAAATCAAAATATTCGAACAGCAATAACTTGTCTTGATACATTTTAATCTAGGTCCAAAATAAAGAACTTCCTACGTGTCCTCGAACTCCAAAACAGCTACTGCAAACCTGAACATGTGTTAAAATAAACGTCAAACACTTGCGTGTTGGTGAGAAATCAAGTTTAATACAATACATAGATAACAATAAATCTGCGCGCAACATGTGTATGTCTGGTTTTCAACAAGGGTGTAATCTGATCGAGACCAACTCTAAGATTCATAGACTGCCAGTGCTCACAATTGAGCTCACAAACAAGACAAACTGTGCATGTGTAAACAAAAGAGAAAATCATAAACGATAGTTCTCCCGTGTTCATCTAATGGTACCATGAAAACTGCGGAATAGACCGACAAGACGGTTAATGATCCACACATACAAATAAACAGCCAAGTCTACGTCCTCAACACATGGGATACTGCGCGACTAAAGTTCATAAACAGTTTAAGACTCTAAGTTTGTATGAACACATGAACATCCCAAAACATTAAAAATAAAAAGGGATTAGGTACGAGATTACTCACTTGATAAACGATGCGGTGTAAGATAAAGCAAGAACCAACTTTAAACAAGCACAAGTTAACCTATAAATAAGATTATTGTTTTAATGATTTGTTTTAAGTCTTGATTATAAGTTAGCATAATTAATAAGTAAATTATTATATAATATATATTACCGGAAAAGCAGGGCAGAACAGGGAGGAAGACGGAGGCAGAGAGGAAGACGACAGAGAGAGCAAGGAGAACAGGAGAGATTAAGTGTTTGTGTGTGATGTGTTAGGAAAAATAATATTATTATTTATAGAGAAACCCTATGAGACATGAATCCAGAAAAAGGGGAAAAGATTCCAAGACAAACAGAACAAGACAAAACAAAAGATAACAAAAGATATCAAAAGCAAGTAAAAGATATCAAAAGATATGGCAGCTGCAGGGGGGCAAGATAAAGCTGTCAGGGAACAGTAAACAGGCATGGGAGGGTCAGATAAATGTACTGGTCAAGCATGGCAAAAGCAGATCTCAAAAGATTATGTCAGTCACTTTTTCTGCCAACCAATGGGGTTGGTGCGCATGCTGCGCCGAAAGTAACTTTTCAGACATAAAGCAGATTAGGTCAACAGCACAAGAGATAAGACAACACAAAAGCAACGGCTAGATTAAACAGAAGAAAACTCAAAGGGTTTAGCGCGAGAAAGCTCGAGCGCGAAGGCAGACACAGAAGGTCAAGAGAGCGCGAGCGCGAAGGCAGACAGAACCAACCTTAACGCGTCGCGGAAAGAACTACATTTCTAAGCGCGCCGCGGGAAGAATCACATTTCTTAGCGCGCCGCGGGAGGAACTAAAATTCCTAGCGTGCCGCGGGAAGAACTATAATTCTTCGCGCGTCGAGGGATGAACTACGATTCTTAGCGCGCTGCGAGAAGAACTACAAATCCTTAGCGCGTCGCGGGAAGAACTACCGTTCTTAGCGCGCTGCGAGAAGAACTACAAATCCTTAGCGCGTCGCGGGAAGAACTACCGTTCTTAGCGCGCTGCGAGAAGAATTACAATTCTTAGCGCGCTGCGAGAAGAGTTCGTCTCGCGTATCGCTGAAACAGGTGGTCTTCACGCAGGATTCCTTGTAAGGGGTCTGGCGCGTGGAGCTGCGCAGACAACCTTAGGCGGGAAGGAACAAAGGACAAGCAAAGAGTTAGAAGAAAAAGAGGGAAACAAGGCGTAAGGGCGGGACGGCGACAAGAAGGAAAAGAAGGCGGAAAGAGAGAAGGAAGAGGGACGGGACGGCGGAAAGAAAGAGAGAGAAAGAGGCGGGAAGGAAAATATATATTATTATTAAAAGTAAAATATAAGTATAAATATTAAATCATAAAAGAAAGAGATCGGATAAGGGAAACGGGTACCTGGGTCGGGTCGGATCGGGGCAGATGTCACAGTTCTGGTGGGTACGGGTCGTTTACGGATCCGTGTTCTGTGTAGAAACAGAAACCTAGCCCATACCCACAGGTCAGAACCAGGCCAGGTAGAAGTTCAGGTATGAACTTTAAGAACCAGGCCATATATGAAGTTTAGAACCGAATACACCAGTATATGAAGTTAAATCAGGTTTTTAAATCTATTACTCACAGGGTAAAGTTAAAATACAAATGACAACAAAAATGAGAATGGTGGGAAGAATCTAGTCCATTGATCTAGATTTGAATGGCTGAGATTAATTTAATAAATGAAAATTAATGGAAAGGACATGAAGGTAATAACCCATCTTTGTTGACTTTCTCTCTCCGTATGTAAGTCACATGCCAATTCCCCCATCATTTTAAAATGTCCATAACTTTTTCATATGACATTATTATTTTAAAAAAAATCATCATAATAATAAGCGTTTTTTTATCTTTAATATGAGTATCATATTGTTATATACAAATAAAAAAAAATTAATTGTGTTTTTTTGTTGTTCATTATGTCATTGTGTAATATGTTGTTTCCATTGTGTTTTACGTTTCAAGTCATTGTGTTATACGTATTCACCATTTTGTCTTACGTTTTAGGCCATTGTGTTATACGTATTCACCATTGTGTCTTACGTTTTAGGTCATTGTGTTATACGTATTCACTATTGTGTTTTACGTTTCAAGTTATTGTGTAACATGTATTAATCATTGTGTCTTATGCATTAGATAATTTGTTGTTATTTTATCATTATTTTTACATATTATTATTACACAATGGTGTTATTAGTATTTAAAAAAACATAATAATGAGTTGAAAGACATAATGACGAAAAAAGACACAATGATAAGCGAAAAGTGTAACACCCCGACCAAAGGCGGATTATACATCGGGGCGCCACATATTGTTTCATTACTCGTGACACTATTGGGTGTCAATATTTAATAAATATATTCATTCACGCATGCGCAACGTATACATAAGATATAAATAAACCAACATAAATCAATATATTATAAATCAAAATATTCGAACAGCAATAACTTGTCTTGATACATTTTAATCTAGGTCCAAAATAAAGAACTTCCTACGTGTCCTCGAACTCCAAAACAGCTACTGCAAACCTGAACATGTGTTAAAATAAACGTCAAACACTTGCGTGTTGGTGAGAAATCAAGTTTAATAGTTAATACATAGATAACAATAAATCTGCGCGCAACATGTGTATGTCTGGTTTTCAACAAGGGTGTAATCTGATCGGGACCAACTCTAAGATTCATAAGACTGCCAGTGCTCACAATTGAGCTCACAAACAAGACAAACTGTGCATGTGTAAACAAAAGAGAAAATCATAAACGATAGTTCTCCCGTGTTCATCTAATGGTACCATGAAAACTGCGGAATAGACCGACAAGACGGTTAATGATCCACACATACAAATAAACAGCCAAGTCTACGTCCTCAACACATGGGATACTGCGCGACTAAAGTTCATAAACAGTTTAAGACTCTAAGTTTGTATGAACACATGAACATCCCAAAACATTAAAAATAAAAGGGATTAGGTACGAGATTACTCACTTGATAATCGGTGTGAAGATAGGTAAAGCAAGAACCAAACAAGCAAAGTTAACCTATAATTAAAGATTATTGTTTTAACGATTTGTTTTAATGTCTTGATTATAAGTTAGCATAATTAATAAGTAAATTATTATATAATATATATTACCGGAAAAGCAGGGTAGAACAGAGAGGAAGACGGAGGCAGAGAGGAGGACGGCAGAGAGAGCAAGGAGCAAGAGAGAACAGGAGAGTTTAAGTGCTTTGTGTGTGTAGTGTTAGGAAATTAACATTATTATTTATAGAGAAACCCTAGGGAACACAATCCCTAGAAAAGGGGAAAAGATCTCCAAAAAGTAAAAGATTTCAAAAGCAAAAGATATCAAAAAGCATAAGAAAACAAAAGCAAAAGATATGGAAAGATATGGCAACTGCAGGGGACAAGGAAAAGCTGACAGGTAACAGTAAACAGGCATGGGAGGGTCAGATAAAGGTACTGGTCAAGCATGGAAAAACAGATCTCAAAAGATATTGTCAGTCACTTTTTCTGCCAACCAATGGGGTTGGTGCGCATGCTGCGCCGAAAGTAACTTTTCAGACATAAAGCAGATTAGGTCAACGGCTCAAAAGATAAGACATCACAAAAGCAAACGGCTAGATTAAACAGAAGAAAAGACTCAAGACATAGCGCGAGAAAGCTTGAGCGCGAAGGCAGACACAGAAGGTCAAGAGTGCGCGAGCACGAAGGCAGACAGAATCAACCTTTGCGCGCCGCGGAAAGAACTACAATTCTAAGCGCGCCGCGGGAAAAATCACATTTCTTAGCGCGCCGCGGGAGGAACTAAAATTCCTAGCGCGCCGCGGGAAGAACTATAATTCTTCGCGCGTCGAGGGATGAACTACGATTCTTAGCGCGCTGCGAGAAGAACTACAAATCCTTAGCGCGTCGCGGGAAGAACTACCGTTCTTAGCGCGCTGCGAGAAGAATTACAATTCTTAGCGCGCTGCGAGAAGAGTTCGTCTCGCGTATCGCTGAAACAGGTGGTCTTCACGCAGGATTCCTTGTAAGGGGTCTGACGCGTGGAGCTGCGCAGACAACCTTAGGCGGGAAGGAACAAAGGACAAGCAAAGAGTTAGAAGAAAAAGAGGGAAACAAGGCGTAAGGGCGGGACGGCGACAAGAGGGAAAAGAAGGCGGAAAGAGAGGAGAGGGACGGGACGGCGGAAAGAAAGAGAGAGAAAGAGGCGGGAAGGAAAATATATATTATTATTAAAAGTAAAATATAAGTATAAATATTAAATCATAAAAGAAAGAGATCGGGTCAGAGAAACGGGTACCTGGGTCGGGTCGGATCGGGTCAGATGTCACAAAAAGACACAATGGTGTGCGAAAAGACACAATGGCGAAAAAAGACACAATGGTGTGCAAGAAGACACAATGGCGAAAAAAGACACAATGGGTGCGAAAAGACACAATGACGAAAAAATACATAATGGTGTGCGAAAAGACACAATGGTGTGCGAAAAAAGACACAATGGTGTGCGAAAAGACACAATGATAAGCGAAAAGACACAATGGTGTGCGAAAAGACACAATGACGAAAAAAGACACAATGAGGAAAAAAAACACAATGATAAGCGAAAAGACACAATGGTGTGCGAAAAGATACAATGACGAAAAAAAACATAATGATAAGTGAAAAGACACAATGGTGTGCGAAAAGACACAATGATGAAAAAAGACACAATTATAAGCGAAAAGACACAATGATGTGCGAAAAGACACAATGACGTGATTTTTGTTTTAAATTTTATATAACAAAAATTATACTCATATTAAAGATAAAAAAAACGCTTGTTATTATGATGATTTTTTTTAAATATCATACGAAAAAGTTATAAACGTTCTAGAATGATGGAGGTATTAACATGTGTCTTGCATGTGAAGAGAGAAAATGTGTACAATTACCTCTATACCCTTTTTCTTTTGGTCCTCACTTGACAAATATCAATTATTTATGGTTTCTCACACTTCTTATTTTTGTTATCCTTTGTAGAACAATTTCCCTTACTCACAATGGCTAAAAGTTGGTTTGTATTTAATATTTCACACACATCTTAGATCTATTTCTCGCATTGATGATGCCAATTAACAACGTTGATCCTAGTTTACATAGATTGGAAGCTCAAATAAACAAAATTGTTTTTTTTAACAGATATTCCACTTTTATATTACATTTACAAGGATTTAAATTCATAACCTCACATTTATAAAATGATTTGGGTTGCTTTCTTATATTATAATTTTGGGGAAATTATCAAAATCTCCTAATTCAAAACTTAAAAAAACAAATACATTCTATCATTAACATTATTGCACAATTAAATGGAATAATTAAATACTACTAAAAATTAGAAAAAGGTCTTGAATTAGAAATCGGAGTGATGCGGTTATACAATTGGGATTGAGGGTTGGGGCAAACCACGCTCCTATGATGTTTTGTCATATGATCCGATTCATTGAGGTGTTTTCGTCCATCCTCAAATTTTGTATATAAGTAGGGTCATCTTTCTAACCCTGTATATGTCTTGAAATTTTAGTGATTGAATATACTCCATATAATAATATTCAATGATGAGCCATGGAATTCAAAATGTATCATAAACTCAAAAAAAGTAGCCCCACAATAATTAGGAAAGCAATATAAAACAAACGACAAATCTAGAGAAACATAAGTTATTTATTTATTTTTACCAAATGGAAGATATCCTTAACACCAAACTTTATTTCATAGGCATACGCATTTTTTAAAACAAAAATTATAAAATCAATTATGTGCTTGTTGATCTCATCAGGCTTCTCTTGATTGATAAAGTGAGCTGCACCTTCCATTACTACTTCTTCCAACAATGGAATATCCTTCGTAAACTCACCACTCTTGTTGTAGTTCGGGGTATCAAGCATATGATAGGCAAGGTCCAACTCTCCAGCAACAAATTTTGTTGGCACCGTAACCATTGCACCTCTTCATGCTGAAGTATGTTCCCAGCTCCTGCCATCATGTAACCAAAACCAAATATATAATGGATGATTTCCTTTGCACGTACATGCATGTTAGTGATTTTAGTGTTATCAATACATTTTTGGTGGTCGAGGTTTACTTAAACCAAAGGGAAATAAGGATAAATATGGACATGATCAATTAGGAAGTGCGGAGTATACAGATATAGCTTGGTTTGTATTAAAAAAAAGTATACGTACACCGTCATATTTATTATGGCTGCAACTTGGAACGTTTCACTAAGTGTCATACCCTCGGCATGAATTTCATGAAGTATAACTTGTAGTTCTTGGACTTGGGTGATCACAGTCTTGGAGTCAACCATTTTAAAGTCGAAAAAACGGGCTACACCAAATTTCTTTGTTCCCGCATCTTCGGTTTTATACTTCTTGTCTAAAGACTCCCATAGTTCTTTGGCAGTCTTTATCCCACAATAGCTGTTATACAATGGATCCGCCAAACCATTGAGCACGTAATTGCGACATAGAAATTCAGAATGTTTCCAAGCGTCCAAAGCACTCACACTTTGGGCATCATCTTGGGCAGTGGGTATGGGGGCTGTTTTCTCCAATAACTGTGCTAAGTTCAAGGTTGTCAAGTAGAAAAACATTTTCTGCTGCCACCTCTTAAAGTGGACGTCCGTGAACTTTTCGGGTTTTTCAGCATGGTTAGCCATTGTGGTCGCTCCCACATTGGCTGGGGTGGTCAAATGGACAGCAGGGGTAGCATTAGAAGTGTTTGGGGTTGGTCCCGTCATTCTTGCACACAGAAAACAGACCAAGTTAGTAACTTAGAAAAAAAATTCAGAAAATTCTGAAATTTGCCAGATAAATTTATCCCGTGCGAGATAGCTTTATCTCGTGCGAGATAACAAAACCAGCCCAAAAAAGGAGCCTTTTCTGATTTCAGAATGCTAAACCAAGAACGAATCTGTCTAAGTCCAACTTTGAAGATCCAATTCTTGATTCTGAGACCAAAACAGAAAAGAAAAACTGTTTTTAAAACATATACTATTTTGAAACAAAACTGGTTTGAATCAAAATAGAATAATTTCTGAAAATTTAAACAAAGTTTTCACGATAAGCTATCTCGTGCTAGATAGCCAAAAACAGCCCAAAAAGGAGCCTTTTCTGATTTCACAATGTTAAACCAAGAACGAATCTGTCTAAGTCCAACTTTGAAAATCCAATTCTTGATTCTGGGACCAAAACATAAAAGAAAAAACTGTTTTTAAAACATATACTATTTTGAAACAAAACTGGTTTGGATCAAAACAGAATAGTTTCTGAAAATTTAAACAAAGTTTTCACGAAACGGTTTTAAAAATATTGTTTTAAGATTGTAGGAATCGAATTCGTGAATTGAGTAAATAAACAGAAAATTAACAAACAGTTTTATTACTCATACAATACAATACAAGAATCTGAAATACAATACAGAATCAAAGAAATAAACCAAATACAATACGGAAAAAAAAATATAAACGGTTTGGCTGAGGATCGTGTTAAACACGGGGCCCTTAAAACAATATTTCGAGTCTCCCAAGAGAACTCGTTGTTTCCCAGGGTATAACAGCCGGAGCAGTAGTACTGCCGGAGTTAACCGTAAACCTGAAAAAGGTTCGAATAAAAGAAACCAGAAATGTAGAAGAAGAAGAAGTTGGAAAAACCTTGCAACAATACTTGTGTTGTGTGTAAGGTTTGGTGTGTGTTGCAACTTAGTTTACCTCTCTATTTATAGAGGAAAAACAAGGAACAAGTTTTTCATCCCACCAATGTGGGAAACACCACTATAGTATTTTCTTTCAAATACACACAATCACACATCGATATCTCATTCATCAATGTCTATTAGTGTGCATCTGTTGTGTCATAACAACCTACTAATGCACACGTAACAAATTTTCCAACAATTAGTTCATACATTTGCATACTCAGATGCTGATAACTAAGCATAAGTGGTAACTTGGTATCATAAGTAGTTGAATTACTATTGATAAGAGATTTTACTCATGGCCATCCTATATATGAAACTATCAACTGTCGCTAGTTATAACTGCTACGAATCATCAAGTTAAACTTCCTGATGGTGCGTCCCCTAGTACCAGTGGCGGATCTAGGATTTTTTTCCAGTGGGTTCACTATTCGGATCAATCTAATGATTCGGGTCGGTTCGACAGTTCCGGTCGTTAAAGGTTTATCACATAATAAAAATTTCAACCTAATGCCTACAAATCAAATTTAAACACTACTAATTGTCTAAATCAATTAATAAATTTCAATATGATCATTCATTCATTCTAATTTCAACAAACAAATAAAAATGATTGAAACAAAACATGAATATGTGAAATATAAGCAGTAATTAAAACAATATCGTGAACTCGTGAAAGACCGAAGCCTGAAGGATTAATTGTCAATGGGCGGTGGAGGCGGAGGCGGGGGCGGGCGAAGGACAATGGCAGGGCAATGTGGGTGTTAGAATTTCCAAGTTCTATGGTGGCTGGCTACTGTGTTGTGTTCAAAGTTCTCTATGTTGGTCGGATGTGTGGAAAGGGCTAGATGAATATTATTGTTAAAAAATCAGGTAATTTGATGGATGAAATTTAACAAGCATGTTAACCAGAATAATTTAAAATGCTTATTTGTGTGCTTACATGCATCAGTCAGTAATGCTATACACTATATATAAACTACTGAGGGTAAGAATATCATACAAAATTAGGATCTGTATAACATACAAGATAAAAAAAAGTTAAAATCACCAAAAAAAAAAACTGCTTTGGATAAGGATTGAACAGACGTTCTCACTATGGGAAAGCAGGGTTTTACCACTAGACCAAGGCTCTATTAGAAGTACAAGTTCACTCACAATTTATATGTGGGTTTACTCTCATGTTTTTTATAGGAATTCTATATAAAATCCGAAACTCAGTGGGTTCCCGTGAACCCGCACTCACATATATAGATCCGCCCCTGTCTAGTACATGTTTTAATAACAAAATTACTTTATGATTTATTTGATAGAACATTTAAAGTAACATTAGAGATTAAAGTTTAGAAATATTATCAAACTATTTTAATTTGTAACCGTCACCATTCAAAGAGAATCAAACCCACTAATCCCCAACTTTACATATAATTTGTACTAGGTTATAACCCGTGTACTACACGGGACTAAACATCAAACATTTTCAAATTAAAAATAATTTATAATAAATGATACATATTATATTTAACAATATTCAATTTACAAATAACATATTAATTTCATACATGCATATCTTATCAACTTCTAAACACTCATATTCAAGACCTAAAGTAGTAGCCATTCATAACTCCAATAGGTTAAAACCTGCATATCACATGATATTGTTATAAAACAAAAACGACAAAAAAGTTATTAATAAATTTCAATTCATACAACTAAAATTAAAAAATATACAGTAATAAATGGAAACAAATATCCATATAGCAGTCAATTATATTTACAATTAATGAATCTTTAAATAACTTTTTGTATACAACATGTGTAATTTTACAAGTTATAAAGTTTGGCATTTGCCAATATGTGTCAATGATGCTAACGGTTAGCCCTGTGTACTCACCTCTTCTTGGTGGACATGCCTTCTATTTATGAAGAGTAACACATATTAGTGTGGCGTCTCAAATTAACAATATTACAATATAAATTTTATTGATAGTGGTTTTTGTACAACTCATTGGAGAAAAACCATTTTGATATGAACTCATTTGGCTCAAAACCAGTTTTGAACCGAAACAAAGTAAGTGCTTTTTAGAATCCGTTTTGACCCGAAACAAATTAATGTTTTCAGAAACCATTTTGACAAGAAAAAATTTAATGTTCTTGTAACCCGTTTTGACCCGAAACAAATTAATATTTGTTTAGAACAATTGTTTTGGCATGAACTCAATTTGCCCATTTGACAAACTTAGTTTTATCATATTCTAGCCCATAGTAACTCCCCCATTTACAATCCAAAAGAAACCCACTTCACTATAGCCTATATTTCACAAACCCAAGCATGTTGGATAAAACAGATATAAACATAGAAGCATTGCCTTTCATTTTTGGTTTCCTTTCTCCGTTTAGAGCTCAACTACCTAATGAAGGTTTTTTTTTTTTTTTCAAAAACTAAAGAACTATTATGTCAATCTTTATGGACAGTATTTGTTCCAAATTATGCATAGGTGCAAGGATTTTGTTTGGATGGGTGTCAGTAACACCCTTGATAATCGGACACAAATGTGCCTTTTAGTTGCAGTAAAATACAATTTATATTAATATAATTAACTTAATATACCTGCTCATACGTAAATGAGAGATGGATTAGGCATAGTGAAATATGAATCCGAAACAACCCCTTATAATATGGATTAATCTAGTGAGGTAAAGATGAAATATTGGTTTTTATTCATTTAGAATTTGACCCTATCCCCCTCTTTAGAAGCATTTACCATTACCAAGGTCAAATTTTCAAATATCATTATGTAATTGTTGGTATTGATCTTCACTGCGCAAATTTCGGTCAATACCAACAGAGATTTGGTGTAATGATTACAAGAACACCTCTTCCATATAAAACTCTTACCAATAATAATATCTGCAAAGAAGGTGTCCTCCGTTTCACCGCTGCAATCAAGGAGATTCAATATATAACATCAAACAATAGGAATTAGAAGATCAAATGCTATGCAAAAGATAGAGATGAAAACAAAATGTTGAATGCAGTTTCCTAAACCTACGTTCACTATCTATTCTAGTGAAGCCATGTGTCATAATAAGAATGTGAAGTGAAAATAAAAGAGGGGCAGTGTGTGATTGACAGATGTCCTAAAAAACTCTCTTTTATTATAATAGTAGATTAGTATTACTTACAAATGAAAAGCTCGGTAATAGTTGAGTCCACCAGTAATTCCACCCGCCTTTTCGTGTTGGCTAGCGAAGTATTCAATATCTTCTTCCGACAACCAAGGCGGTAAGGTTTCCGGAAGCGGTGTATATAGAAATCCTGTACCTTTAGGGAGATAAAGTGGTCTTGGATCTCGTAATGTCAAGAACTTTTTCATTAACGTCTCATAACTCATTTTGATTTTTGCTATCTCACTTTCAATATCACCCGGTTTCTACAAACATAAATACACAACATTAATCACAAGAACCAAACTTTAAAGATTGAACAACACATACTGTTAAAAGAGTTTTTTCCTTTTCGATTTGCTGCCGATACCACCACCACCACCACTACTACATTATCTGGTTTATAATTTAATTTCCTTTGTTAATTGTTAGTTATTACTCTATATATCCATGGTTGGATTATTAGGAAACTTATTCACGTTTTATAATATATTTATAATTAGTCGTTTAGCTTTATAACTATTATTTTCCATTATATAAATTAATAATCTTTCTCGAGTTGAGTTATCATTTGTGTTTTGACCTTTACCAAACTTTTTCTATACATGTATAAATAGATACGTTTTTAATTTATTCAATAAATTATATAAAACGTTGTTCATGAAAATATAAGGTAAAATGCTAAAATGTAACAAAACGATAACCAAGTTATAGATACCTGAAATCTGCACACATAGTAATCATCTCCGTACTCACGTCTTAGAAACTCGGCCAGGTCTCCCTTTGGGTTCCAAGGGAAAAAAACCACACTAAGGTTAACCAAAGCTTTGACTCTATCGGGCCGAAACAAGCACAAGTGCCAAGCAATAATCGCACAGGGAATAACGCACGTTTTTTTATGTTAGCAAATCTAGTGGTGCTCCCAGCCAGGTTAGCTTATCCACTATATCCTATTAATTATTTGTTACTTAACAAGGCTCAAAAAGGATCCAATGAAGTAACAAGTTTCAAACAACTTTAAATCACATTAAATTGACAACCCAAATTTCAATCAAGACGTACTCAACCTAGTCACGCAAATAAGCCATTAGACATTAAACATCTTAACACTTAACTTTCGCGTTTCAGTTTTCAATTTAAATATAAAGATAAAAATACAAATGCCATAAGTCGGCAAAAGTAAAAATCAGAACTCCAACCATCAAACGTGTTGTCTGTAGACACTAAACTAAAACCACAGGGATCAAGAATTCTAGAGTCGACCGTTAAGATTATGGGTTGGAGCCAAGTATTTTGGTGAATAAATATTCAAATAGATGAATTCTTAAAAGTTCTGGGGTTGAGTTCAAATAAATACAAAAATTGCCTTCTAAAAAATAGATGAATTTTAGATTGATAGGCACTCAGTAAAGTGTTAGTGTTAGAATATTGGGTCTTTAGTTACTTCAATTACATCATGTCATGCAGACACTACCTCATTTCCATATACTTTTTATACTAGATAAAAAAATGTGGAGCATGGTTCCACATACCACACGACGTGAAAACTGCCCCATCATTACTACTTAGCGGAAAGTGTTCTTTGCGGAGAAGACAATGTTTATTAATTATTGATGATATTGATTTTTTTGTTATTGATGAATGAAGTTTTGACTTTTGACATAACCTAAGTCAATAACTAGCTAGCTAGTTTTATTTAGAAGTTGACATAATAGAAAGTAAAGACAAGATGTCAATGTGGAAACTAGCGACCTTATTCAAACACTTTTTATTCTGGTACGCATTCTAAGACCTTTGACTATTTAGTTCTTAGTTTGTGGAGAAAACAGTATGCTCTCGGTCTCCCTGTTGGTTTCCAAGTTTTGAGCCTGCTTAGGGGACATCTGGTACGCGTTAGTGATCACATCAATTGGCATGGCTCGGAACACAAATGTGTACCCTTCTATCGGGCTCTTCATTGGAGATTTGTTGGTCTTGAACGCCACCCACTTGAACCCATTTTCACCGGCTCGAGCTGTTGACACGGAAAACTGTGGAACTACAACAATGTCACCCGTGCTCACTTTCTAGTCAAACACGGCTTTACTGTGATTTGACACGGTCTCGAACTGAGCATCACCACTGAGCACATACAACATGGTGTTGTAAGAATAAATATATGGATATGTATATTTATGTATGGTCATCATGATCATTTATATAATAATATATCAAGGTTAATTAATTATATCTTATTATTATATTAGCTAGGTAATTTTTGATGGATCAAATTGACATTTCTTGCTAATCAAGAGTTTCCCCTTGGGTGTATATAAATATATGGAGAGGCTAATTAACATCATACAACATAACCTAAAAACCTGACATTATATTTTCGTCACCCTCTCTCCCTCTATATTATTTGGTTTCTCAAGAACCCTAATCCCCATCACTAATATACATCATAAAGGGGAACTCGACAAAGCTGACTATCATGTCGTCTGGATCTTTCTCATTAGCCATGGCTTCTGTCTCTGCTGTGACAAGTATGTGTTAGTTGTAGGTTTATCATAATATTCATGTTTTCTATTACACTTATGAAGAACTGATCAACATGTGATATCAAGAGCGATGTTGACTAATCAGTTCTTCATGTCTTCCATTAACTCAGGATCGAAACCGGAAGAGATGGACTAAAACCTGAAAAAACCTACAATTTTCGGTGTTTTATTAACTCGTTTTATTTTTGTATTATTATTAAAATCCGAATATAAGAAACCGTAATAATTTTTCGGTTTGAAAACTCATATATGATATAAACTGACGGTTTTTGAAATCTGATAAATTAATGATCTCCGTGTTCATCACAGGTTTTCTAAAATCTAATATAATCAGGTTCAAGATCTGGATTGTTATAATGCTTTACTAAATTTTAATTAAAATTTAGACCAAGATATTTTGAATTCTGAAAACTTAATAAAGGATTTTTGAAAATAATCAAATCTTGGATAAACAAACAATCCCTAAGAATTCAGATTAAACATTATCAAGTAACTGTTCATCAACTTATGGGTGTGTGTTTACGGTTAAAATAGTTTTCGGAAAACACTGAGTTTCTGAAAACACTAAAACTCGAAAACACACCAAACCAGAAAATTCATATTCCCGAGACTAAAATTTTTTCATGAATAGGACACTAAAATTTTTTCGCGCTAATAGTTAGTTTGCTATTAACTAAACCAATGTTTTGTAAATACTTAAAATATAAACATGCATATTAATTAATTTTACAAAATATATAAAAAGCTTAACTTGAATGAATGATGATGTACACTTCTGCCCAAAGATGATGTGATACATCTAACATATCGTTCAAGTCTAATACAAGCTATGTTAGTTTAGCTTAAACATGATTTAAATATATCACTTCTGCCCAAAGGTGACATGATAAATCTATATCAAGCAAAACTATTCGTGGGTAATTAAAATGGTTGTCTCACTTCCGCCCAAAGGTGATGTGTTACAATTGTTTTGCACATATACTTAAATAAAATTTAATTCGATCTGCGCAAAGGTGATTTACATTTTATTTAAGTATAATTTTTAACTATATTAGTCTATTATTTTGATGTTAATAATAAACATTTATTATCACAGCTTCATAATTTAAATGGTTCTTATCTATGCCTGCATTAGTTTAATTTTCACCTAGTTCACTCTAAGTTTCTTCTAGTTTAGTATCTTAACATTCTCATATAAATTCCAATAACTGTTTCGAATGATGGAATCACATCATTAATTGGAGATAACTTTGCTGCCTGGATGACTCTCTTATGCTTAATCTCGCCTTCCAGGATTTTGACTTTGCTCTAAACGAGGATGAACCTCCAGCACTAACCGCTGAAAGCACTCCTGCACAACACTTATTGTTCGAAAAATGGAAGAGATGCATGGGGATCAGTGTTGGTTACTTTCGGATCAATGAAGGGATTAGACATGGAGATCAGTGTTGGTTCATTGATTAATCAATGAACCCTTCCGGATCCAAACTAGTCCCATCAAATTCTGGGATATCAGTTCGGATCCCAGCATCCCAAGTCCCAACGCCGGTTACCATCTCCATGTTCTTGCCTAGGTCCCCTCTCATACCCCTCTTCGGAAGACGAACCATTATTACCAAAAAATGGAATATCAAAGTCACGCCCCTCCCTGTTTTCAGGGGCCTGTCTTCTACGATTCATCAAGTCAGCCATTCGATCAGTGAGTTGATCGACCACTTGAACCAATCGTTGCTCCACCCATGCGATTTTGTGCCTAATCTGTTAATTCAATGTCCCTGCAACAAACAACATTTTAATGCCCTTTTGATCCAACAATGAAATAATAAAAAAATCATAATCAATGTGTAACGATTGCGAGTATTTCACCTGATTAACTCCATGAGAAAATACTACAGGGACTGGATGATAGCTGCAAAAACACCAAATTCAGTATATAAATCAACAATACCAGTTTGTTATTAACTCATGATTATTGGTTGTTTAAGAAGTTGAAAGAATTTATATAACTCACCAAAACAGAAAAACACACGAAAACTGGATAACTACCGATTATATTACTTATATTATACTCAAAAACATCTCTTAGGCATAACTCGTGTTTCTCTTAATGAAACACTAACTCGGTTCATATATATATATATATATAGGCTAGCAAATCTTAGCTAACAAAAAATTCTTAACAACCCTAACTTGTTTATTCTGTACTAATTAATTTCTATACATTTAAAATACATTTATATATTAACAATAAATAAATTAAATCTCAGCTCGAGCTCGAGTGCACTACCTTAAATGAGCCAAAGCTCGGCAGTTGCTCAACGAGTTCAAACTTAGAAATACACAAGGCTCGCTAAGGCTAAACGAGCCCAAACGATCTGCTCATACAACTATACAAGGCTTGACCTTTGGCTCAATAACTAAATGAGCTTTATTTAAGGCTCGGGCTCAGCTCGTTTACACAAAAATTGGATAACTCCCAATTATATTACTCATCAGAAACATAACTCAAAAACGTCTATTACACGTAACTCGTGTTTATTTTAATAAAATCCTAACTCAATTCATCTAACTATGATAAATTTGATAGAAGACAAATATAGGGCGTACTTGTGGGCGTTGTAATCATGTTCTAAATCAATAAGTTGCCAAGACGATGCGGTCGAAGAGGCGGTGCGTTCAGTTACAGTTCCGAACCGTCGAAAGCTTCCAATGTTGTTCTTGATTCTGTTTGATAAAAGTTGTAAAGAGATTCTGCTAGCCATATGTCACGATTTTACAAAATTACCTGAAACTTGACTCAAGTTGTTCTGTCCTAAATAAAATAAAGCAGTATGGATAAACAAAATGTACAAACATGCTTCTGCGGATTTGAAGTTTAAGACCAAATATACATCCGCAACTTGATCAAGAATCTCCTGTGAAAAAAGTACAAACTTTAGCTGTTTCTTAAACAAATATTAAAATAACATCAAGCACATATCTATAAATCCCAACTTACCGCTTGTGTTCTTGTTCTAGGAATACCATCAAGAATGAAGCCAGCTTCACCCCTGTTAAACCCTTCTTCCAACCTCTTTGATAACAAACCAAAAATCACCTCCTCTGGCACAAGCTTGCCTTGATTCACAGCATTCGCAATATAATTTTGATTAATAGAAACATGAATATACAAATCTCAATCTGATATGCATAAAACAATTTCAAATGAACACAGCCGGCTTTGAGGAGGGTGACCGCTCTTAGACCGATCACCAAGGTTACCCCGAATTTTTAATGAAAAAAAAATGTATTTTTGAAGTTTAAACCCATTTACCCAATTCATTTAGGCCATTTTTTATAATTTTTATTTTGCACAATCAAATGATAACTAATAAGACTATTTAAAAATTTAACTGTTTAAACTTTCCAATTTTTTTTAAGAAAAAACATTTTACTAAAAGACCAAACTTTTTCTTGCCAAATTTGTAACGATTCTCAGAGACGGCCTAGAAAATAAATCCCTATAACAAACCCTAATTGTCCAATACAATAGCTTAACAAATAATCAAACTTCAATAAAATTAAACCAACAAAACAAATAATCATCATAATTTAACAAATACATCCACATCAAACAAACAAACATGTTTATATAAAGATGATCTAGGGTTAAGCTCCTTAACGAACTAGGGTTCCCATAGAAATATGCGGTACTTTGAGAAGCTGCGAAAGCTTCTGGGCGTACATTTGCCTGTTGGTCAAGGGATCACCAATCACAACCCACTGCACGCCTCTACCGGACACCGATCCCAACGAATGCCATGGCGGTGATGGCGTCCATGGTGGTGATGGCTTAAATCTTCTAATTTTCAAAATTTATGACTTCATTTTAATGACTAGCCCAATTGTGCGTCATAAATCGACACGTGTCATTGTGCGCATGTCAAGAAAGAGCTTTTTATCAACAATGAACTTTTTATTCACCGTTGACAAAAGAGCAAACACAAATGATACCACATGGTATATCATAACATGCAGTAAACACTACATGAAAAAACAACCATACACAAAATTCAAATTATCACATACTTATATGATTGTATAAAAACTATCATACACAAATTTGATCAACCAAAAAGTCACAAGACTTAAAGAAAACTTTCTATAACACTATAGAAAGAGAATCAGAAGAACAAAGTCTCATTAAGACAGAAAAAACATCACGTGTTTCTACAATATTATCAGAATCATATCCGATAAGAAAAATAAAAAGCCACACAACTTCTAAAGAACTCTGAATAATCAGAAAGAAACATCATATGTTTCCACAAAATTATTAGAAACACATCTAATAAGAAAATAAAAGCCACACATCTTTTAGAGAACTCAGAACCACATTTGAAAACAAGATATGTGAAAAACTTAAAGACTAATTTGTCATGATCAAAAACTTTTACAACTTTACAAGCATATAAGAAGAGAACTTGAAAAGAACATAAAGACTAATTTGAATCAAACAAAAACTTTTACAACTTCACAAGAAATACTGAATCACAAGATTCAGAAACAAGTCTGATAAAAATAAGAGTCACACGACCCTTAATCAGACAACAATTTTACAGCCAAAAAATAACTTTGATTGTACAAAAATCACATGATTTTGCAACAAAAAACATCTCACGTGATAAAAATAACAAGGTCGTCAAGAATCAAGAACAATCTTGAAGCTATTATTGATTAAAATACTAGGTTATAACCCGTGTACTACACGGAGCTGAGAATTAAAATATAATCAATGTGAGAACTTCATTATCATATTATCTCCTCATTTTAAATTTATAAAGTTATTATACATTATATCATTAAGTCATAAACTATCATTTTCAACTTTTTAAAATTAAGGCAAAATTATGCATTCAGTAAACAATTTGTTCAAAACCATCAAACCTCAACCAACTAAACTGAACCATAAAACCGTCAAAACCAGCCCAATTGATGATCAAGAAATATGGTGAAAGTAATCACACACACGAAAAAAAAGGTGTTGTCTTCTAACCATGTAGTCTTAAAAATACATAAATAACCACATAGTCTTACAATCAAAAATAGTGTAGACAATAAGAGAAATTCAAAGCTAAACAATTAATACCCATTTGGCATGCCATGTCGTCAACTTCTTTCAAAGAGAGCCTAGCAATATCCCATTCTCCATTACGCTAAATGTAGAGAACTAAACATCACTAAAACATGCTAGCTTGTCAATGTTGTAGCTTAGATAGCAAAGAATCACCAACAAAAGTCAAACTTCAGTAATATTAATTAAACCGGAAAAATACACACCCAGTTCATCATTAATCAAGAAACCCAACACATGCAAAGCTAACAAAAATCATTATAAATCAAACACATTCTTATTTTAGGTTACCCGTGGCAACAAAAATGTCAAAGCATACATTAAAAATGGAAAGACCACCCACCAAAATCAAGTTTTATTCAGGAGTAACAATAATAAACGACGCCATAGATTTGTAGAGAAACTTGTTTTAATTCGGTTCCAAGCTCTTGCCCGATCTTATATTTACACCACAAAACACATTATCATAGATTTAAAGTAATGAAATGAAAACTTCGTGAGTTTAGAAGAATATGATGAATATGCTAAGTAATTTCAAATTACATAAATATAAATGGGCCGTTTCCGTTTATGATTTATTTTTAAATGTCAAAAGGGTTATGCAATAATATTTAACTAAATTAAAAAAAAGTCCAATGGCTTGAAAGTCACCGAGCATGCAGTCTATCTTTTCCATTCCTGGCGAAATAGGTGAGTCACGTCGAATAAGTATCCCAGGTCATACGGTGTTCGGCTCAGATTGGGTTCGGGTCAAAACGGGCCAATTTGAAAACGATTCAATTTGGTTAGGGTCAAAACGGGTTATGTCCAAAATATGTTCAAGTCATAATTGGTCATGGCTAAATTCATTTTAAGGTCATGACCAAAATTTTCAGGTCAAAACAGGCCGTTTTAGAAAAGAAAAAAGAAACAATATTTATTTTAATATGCATATAAGCAAACACCAAGTACCAAAGCAGATCCAACAAAATATAATTCAAAAAGATTTCTATGACCCAAGACATGAAAACATCAAATCTCTTTGTAAGCTAAAATTATGATAACCTAATAATTCAAAAAGATTTCTATGACCCAAGACATGAAAACATCAAATCTCTTTGTAAGCTAAAATTATGATAACCCAGTAATATCTTTGGAACATCTACACTGGAAAATGATAAATTTGACACGTTAATTGAAAATGATGTGTGATCTGTTTACTAAAAACAACATTTTGACCCGCTTGCTAAAATTATATATTTTGACCCGTTAACTAAAAATGATAAGTTTGACCCGTTTAATAAAAATGAGAAGTTTGACCCTATCTTACCTTAAGATCTACCTGAATGTAAACATTGGCCCGTTTTGACACAACTCCATTTTGGTCAGAACCAAACCCGATCCATAACCAAAAAGTGACATAATTGCTACAACATTGTTTCCAATTGTTCCTCAAATTAAAGCGCATTTAACTTTCTTGAAATGTTTACGTGATATGAATGTTGCAGCCATACATGCAAGGCCATGCTCACTAAGACTGGTCCACACAAAGATCAAGGAATTTTTAGTGTGAAAAACTTACCAACAATCTGTGACAAATGATCTTCTGCATGACGAAACGCATCCAGGTTCCTTATTTAGCTTGTTTCGCACCCATGATGTTAAATGTATTGATTCTTTTACAATACTTTACGCAGCCTGCGATTTTAAGAAGAATTAAACAAAAAATTAAAATTAAGTTAAATTGAAAACAACCATCATGCAACTACCTAAAGGCGTTTTGTAAATAAAATTATGTACAATTAAGTATATAATGAGTTTAATGGTATTTTGGTAACAGAATAATTTGATTGAGCATAAATCAATCAATTTAAAATATTACATATTTAAAATAAATTCCATAACTATGTCAAAAAAATTATGGAGTTAACATAAATAAGTTGAACCAGGAAGTGATGATACCTGATATAAAGCGGGGGAGATTAGTATCAGCATTATATGATCTGTAACACTTGCAGATAAAATTAAAATCATCATAGAAGATCGATAGCGATCTGGTGGATGCCTTAATCATCATTATATGATCTGCAACACTTCAAACAATCACTTTATCATCATCTTGACTGTTATTTTAAGAAGAAAACAAATTAGTTATTGTATCATCAATCAAGTTATAATAAACAATCCTTTTAAATAACTTTTTTGTTCTTTAGTCATACATGAGATGCTCACCAATTACAACATGAAGACATTCGTTTAAGTAAAACCACATAGAATGTTCACCAATAAAAAAACAACACGAGTCATTACTTAGCACAATTATCGACAATATGCAAGTTGAATCAAACATGATTAAAAGATTGAAAAATATAAATCAACTTTTTTACAGCAATCAAGAACATAGAAATGAGGAAAATAACAAAAATTTGTAAGTAGCCTGTGATAATTGAAAATGCTTTTATCTACAAATCAATAATTCACATCAACTTTGGAGTTCATATGTATCATATTGGAACTACCGATATAATTTAACAAAAACATATAATAATCAACAATATGAAACAAACTCTAATAAACAATATGGAACAAACTCTAGATCACAAGCTAATGTCACAAGTTAATAATCAATAAAGTCAGAAATACAACAAATCTAAACCAATATATGAAAATTTGCAAAGAAATTTCAAAATACCTGAAGCAATCGAACAATGATGATTGGAAACATGAAGATACTGATTCGTTTTTTAGCATAGATCCACACAAGAAAACGAAGGATAACGATTTAGGGTTTTGAAGATAGTGATTCGTTTGTGAGCATAGATCCACACAGGAATCAAAATCGGCTAAACCTATAATGGTTGTTAAACAACTGTTTAGATATCTATACTGTGATAGAAATCCTGAATTGAAAAATAGAAAACCAACCCCAATGCTAATAGCCCCCAATTTGCTAAAGCGTTAAATGAACAAAGACTTCAATTTGAAAATACAAACACAATTTAAATTAAAAAAAAGATTAATTTTCAAATCGTAGAATCAAGTATGCCTAAATAAATGAGTAAAGCAACCTAATCAACTGAAACAAATGATTATGAACTGAATCCAAATTAAAAAAATAACGGCTAAACCTATAATGGCTAAACCTATATATTTAAATTAAACTGTGATAGTAATCGAAGAAAGGCATACCGACCGACATAAAAGTTCCGATTGAATGGTAACGATGGCGAGGAGAGGAAACTGGAAGGTGATTTTGAATATGGCCGGATCTGTGGTGGGAGGCGGTAACGATGAGACGTGGATGATGGCGAAGATGATGATAAGATGGCGGAATTTGTGGTGGGCTGCAGATACACGATGAAGAAGATGATGAAGACATGTTGATGATGAAGATAAATTTAGGGTTTGGAAAAGATAAAATGGATATTTTGTGAGATAAAATGGGTTGGATACCTAGTTTGGAAAAGATGTTTTTTGAGAGCGGGAATTGGTGAGAAATAATGTGGTAAGGAGATGACACGTGGCACGAGGAAAGTTTTATTTATTTATTAGTATATATATGAACCACACGGTTAATCCAACCAAAGAACAAAGTTTACAAGATCCTACAACCATGAGACATAGTCATGAAGACCATGTAAACAACAATGAAAAAACAATCGTGGCGCCAAGTCCAGCCACAATTTAAAACTTACAGCTTACAAACTGAACTTTTTAATAAACTTTGAATACAAAATTTAACATTTCACATTACAGATATAAAACATTTCTCACATAGAAGAATGAACCACAAGGTTGTGACAACATTCAAGAATAATCTCGAAATTACATATAGTTAAAAAACAAACCACGTGTTTCAATCAACAAGACTAATATTCAATCTAATTAACACTTTTGACCGAAAAAACAAGGGTTTTAATGCAAAACATGAAACAAGACAGGACTACCAAGAAAACACTTATGCAAAACTTATGTGCTAGATTACAAGTAGGGGTGAGCAAATTAACCGTCATAACCGCAAACCGAACAATAACCGACATAACCACCGATTTTAACCGATAACTGATATAACCGATGGGTCGGTTTAACGAATTTTTGAAAACCGCCAAATGTGGGTCGGTTTTGGTTAATGTTAATTCCAAACCCGCCATAACCGAACCGCCCCATTTATGTAACTTTTACACTTATTTCCGTTAGTCCGTTACAGAAAAAGTTCTCCACACCTACTAGGATATAATCCAATAATAATAATAATGGTGATATAGGTTCCCATATTCATTCTTATGTTCCAAAATTGTCGATCTAAATTTCCATAAAAAGTCAATTAGATATGTATATTCTATAAATTGCAGTAATAAAAAAATATATTTGAATTCCACAATACAAATAGCGACTATTTAGTGTTCACAATCATACGGAAGGATTGTTTATTTAATCACAGTTAACCGACCCATAACCGACTCGTTATAACCGTTAAAACGGATTAACCGAAACCGCCATGACGGATCGGTTATGGTTATCTATTAACCGCTATATCGGTTATGGTTATGTGTTTGGCCAAAATCCGCCCCAAACCGACCCATGCACACCCCCAATTACAAGAACAAACACGATTTTATTAGACTAGATAAAAGTTTTTTTTTTTTTTTTCAAAAACCTTCTCAATAGAGGACGCACTAAAGCGATAAGCAAATACAAATAAAAAATTAAGAAACAAAACCTAAGACAAACAAAACCATATTAAGATCACATTTGAAAAAACATTATTTTTAGTAAAACCTTAATTGAAGAATAAAAAACCCATATGAAGAAAATAAGGAGCAATTAACCAAGACAAACGATAACATGGTCACCCTTATCATAACTAGAGTTACAGATTTAAGAGTCAACAATAAAATGAAGACACACAAAAAACAATCAACACGTGAGTTATTTTATGAATAATGAAAACACATAAAGTTCATTTAACATTTTCTTCTTTGTTAAACTTTTGACAACCATACTGAACCAAAAGAGCTTAATATCTCAACAAGTTTGACTGATCATGATGAAAATAAAGCGAACCTCAAATCCTTGGAAAGACTTGTTCACCAAATGGATGAAACAAATACAACACAGGTTAGATTTTTTTTTTTTTTTTTCTTTTTGTAAAACTAGACTTAACTGCTATTTTGTAACACCAAATATTTTTGTCTGAACTATAGTTGTTTATTGAATCTATGCTGGTTTGTCACAAAATTGGTTCTTTGTATTATGAAGAAATTACAAAAAGTTGTTTTTTTTTGTTGTCCAAAAAAATCTGATGTTTTAATTGTTGATAAAGGGATATCTTTGTTGAATACTCATTTGTTCATTAAAAAGGTTTTCTGATTTTTTTTTGGAAATTGTTTGAAATAAAAACATTTGTTCAAAAGATACCTAATATGCTTTTCTTATAATTTGATTTGCTTATAAGTCAAATGTATTGTTAAATCAACATGCTGCCATGTGAAGATTGTTAGTTTTTGTTTGGTTATTTGGATATCAGATTGAGGGGGGTGTTAAAATATGTAGTGCATTCTTTCAATTTGTATCCAAAAGGTATGTAGACTTATAAATGTTTATTTGTGTTTTGTGCATGGGCTTATGCTGATTAACGAACCTGATGGAACTATGAAGGATATGGGCTTGTGGCAGTTCGTGGGCTTAAGTTTGATGTCTATATCTGGTGCACCAAAAAGGGGGAATACAAGAAAAGTAACATGGTTACATTCAGATTTGATCTTCGTCTCTATTATTCATCAAATAAGGGTTTTATCACTCAATATTAAAGGGTCAATCTACATCAAATCTACTAGAGGGATCATCAGTCGTTCGACATTTTGGTTGTATATCAGAACGGTTATCTATCGTATTAGTTCGGATTAGGTATTGTTTCGGTTTTATGATCTAAGGTTTGCAATTGTATTTTGATCGTCTCTTTCGTGTTCTTGAGCGATTATAATCATTCATCACAATGATGATTGATGTTGTTTGTTAGCTGTTGCCTTGATCGTTTTGTTGATTTCATATTCGGTTTGCTTTGTATCAAACATCTGTCTGTGTAACGAGTTTATCTTTTTGATTAATGAGAAGATTTTGAGTTTGTGACACTCGGTAAAGTGTTAGTGTTAGAATTTTAGTTTTTAAGTCATACTTCAATTAGATTAGATCATGTGATGTGGTGGAGTGGTCTATGGGTCGTAGATCATGTCATGCAGACACTACCTTATGTCCTATATATATTATGTACGAGATAAAAAAAATGTGGAGCATAGTTCCACATACCACACGATGCATGTGAAAACTGCCCCCGTCATTACTACTTTTTTAAACATTTGAAGAAACATGAAATGGATCCGGGTCGGATTCATGTTCAGATTCCTCGGTTTTCGAGATGAACGAACCACGACTCTGTCTTCTTCTCCGGTTACTCGAGATCTGTCATGGAAAAGTGGGTAAGTGGAGGTGACTGCTAAGAGTAAACTATTTTTTACATATACAAAAATATGTATGGGAGCCAAGGATCCAAGAGAATGTCCTTTCAAATGAATTTTGAAGGCTCCTTATATAGGGACTCCATGGCTACCATCATGAACCATAACCTTTATTGGGCCAGACCCGGTTAGGGGTTACCTCCACGAACCCCCAGCCCAATGGGCCTAATTAGTAGACAATAATAATAACGTAATAAACATAATACATTACGTAATAAATAAAAGGTCGTATTAGGTTTGACGTACCCTACACCTACAACATTAAAAGTATAACAATAAATAAAAATATAATAGTAATCAAACGTACAACAAAAAATACAATATACAATAAAATAAAATATAAAATAATAATAATAACAAAAATAGACTCTCTTGTCGTGAATTGTGACAATGTGATCCACTAAATCTAGTCAAAGATTTCTGTGTTTCTTGGTTGCCTATATGCCATTGATTAATAATTTTTGGTTGCTCGCTAACTTCTAAAACAGTTCCCCACCTCAAGCTCTTCTTGTTTGTAAAACTCACAAATGACTTGGCTTGATCCTCTAATATCCACGGGCGAATTCAGTATTGAGCTAGGGGAGCATATACACCCTTTTAAATTCGTATTTTATTCTATAAACTTCTACTATATTATGTTCAATTGTTCAAAGACCTCAAGTGCCCATCCGTGTTTTTTTAGTGCCCCAAACTCAACTTTCCAAGCCAACTTTGCAAACGTAAGTGTAATTTTTCTTCACAAAATAACAATTAAGCTTAAATTATTTAATTATCTAATCACTTCATCAATTAGTTATTAATATAGTGCTATATTTTGTTAGTTTAATGACTTAATCAGACATTTATAAAAGTGAGGCCAAAATATGATAGTATTCAAAGTATCATTTCTTTTTTATAATTGTACACTATTTAACTTAAAAAAATTATTTGTACATAAGAGCGCTTTGTGACCAGGGGCGGACCCACATAGGTCCGATCGGGGTCCCGGGACACCGATGTTTTTTAAAAATTACTTAGAGACGGTATATTAAATTTTGTAAGGACCCCATAAAAATTAATACTTGGAACCCATACTATTAAGATTGAACTGGTACAGTGGAAAGTCCCTTGTTTTACTTGTGAGATGTTGTAGGTTCAAGCCCCACCATACTCCTTTTTTGTTGTTTTTTTAATATCCTAGTCTTAGTTATTCAATTAGGGTATTTGTGCTTTTTGTTAGTTTCTCTCATATAGTCATTATCACCATGCAACATATATAATGTTAACATGGATTTTGCATATTCTTTTATTATTTACCTTGTGTATGTATATTATAATTAATCATTTATTTGTGTTAGAGTTATTTTTTCATGTTTTGGTCAATTATGTAAGACCATATATATAGATTATGTTCATGTTTTTCGGGTATGAATTAAAAGTGTATGTTTCATCTAGTTTGTAATTTAGATTCTTTCTACTTACTCGTTTCCAATGACACCATAGTTCCGTGTTTTATTGTGTTCCTCGCCTCGACCCGACCCGAATAACGACCGACCCGAAAAATTTTGTAAACCGGAAAAATTGGGACCCCATTGACAAAAAATCCTGGGTCCGCCACTGTTTGTGACGTAACAATTATGCAAAGATTTTTATCAACTGTAATATGTATTTTGTTATTTTTTTTTGAGAAAATTTATTGCTTACATTTCTATACTTGGCTTATTTAATGTAATTTCATTTGACCTGACCCATTTTGGTTTAACCCGTTTTAGTTTGACTTGACCCGTTATAGGTTGGTCGTTTTTTGCACTCACTGACAAATATTTTTAAATCCGTCACTGCTAATATTATGTTATGTTTAATTAAGAATGTTTTTTCTTCTATTTCGATATAAACTAGTATTTGATTAGTTGGATCACCACTAACGGTCTAACACTCAATGGAAAGTGATCGTAGTGGAGAAGACAATTGTTTATTAATTATTATTGATGATATTGATGTTTTAGTTATTGATGAATGAAGTTTTGACATGATTTTCTTTAATTATTAATGTTAATTAGCTCTGTCGCTTTAACAGAAAATAGAACTAATCCAAATATGACATAACCTAAGTCAACTAGCTGGTTTTATTTAGAAGTTGGCACAATAGAAAGTAAAGACAAGATGTGAATGTTGAAACTAGCATCGACCTTATTCATACACTTTTTATTCTGGTACGCATTCTAAGACCTTTGGCTACTTAGTTCTTAGTTTGTGGAGAAAACAGTATGCTCTCGGTCTCCCTGTTGGTTTTCAAGTTTTGAGCTTGCATAGGCGACATATGGTACGCGTTAGTGATCACACCAAGAGGCATGGCTCGGAACACCGATGTGTACCCCGCTATCGGGCTCTTCATTGGAGATTTGTTGGTCTTGAACGCCACCCACTCGAACCCATTTTCACCAGCTCGAGCTGTTGACACGAAAAACTGTGGAACTACAACAATGTCACCTGTGCTCACTTTCTGGTCAAACACGGCTTCACCGTAATTCGACACGGTCTCGATCTGAGCATCACCACTGAGCACATACAACATGGTGTGGCTGTTTGTTGACCATTGTAGCGAGAGTAATGCATTCTATACAACAAATCAATCATTTAATTAAGAAATTAAATGGGAATTAAGAAACCACATATATAACTCGGAAGATGTTTGTCAGAATACAGTAAATTATTTTTAATAATTTTAACTTAACTTTTTACACACAAACTGTATGCCTATGCTAAATATAATAAAAGAACTCATTAAACTATTTTTTTTGCATGTATTTTTTTCATTTCTAACCAGACATGTAGCAAATATTTATGTAATAAGTATAAATGAATGTATTATGCATTTATGCTTATATGCTTTATTTTTTTAGAATTTTAGAAGAGTCAACGTACATTTCAACCATTTGTTTATATATTATAGATTTTTTATAATAAAAAGTAATCGAGCTCACATTTTACATTAATATAATATAACTACTTACACAAATTAAATTTTAATAATATCAAATATGCATGCATGCATGCATTTGTAAAATAAAAGGTTAATATATACCGGTCGAAGGTATCCTTTCTCCGCACTAAGGTCCAGGTAAGACAGAAGCGGTAATTTGTGCTCGTTGACGGTATTGACCTTTCCGGCTTCCTGGGAAAAGATATCGGCTTCTCTTTGGTTATCCAAGTTGTAGAAGGCTTTTGAAGTGCATATGTTTTGGTCTTCAAGGCCGTTTGATAATTGTCGATCATCGAATAACATGGGTTCCTGGACCTTAACAATGAACCCTCATTCAGCGTCGGTGCCACCAGACATTTGCATGGCCCTCACGGTTTCTGGGTTGGAGTTGAAGGCTTCCGCCAGTATTGCTGTGTCGAAGCCGTTTAAAATATTATTACCGACGTAATAGTGACCTTGGTGTTCTCTGGACACTCTTCCGGCAAGGTGAAATGTCTACCAAAGAAAAGAAAGAAAACAAATTAACTTATAGCTAACTAATTAATTTAGGAATATTAGAGCAAGTTGCAGATGTCTTTACAAAGCCCCTGTCAACAAACAGATTAAGCTACAGGTCGTTTCCTGATCTTAACTTCGAGGAATATAACATCATTATACAATTAGTTATTGTTAGTCGGTAAATTGATTACGAACCCAAGGTATCATGTCCATCTGATTTGAGGGGTTGCTGAGATCATTAATTATGATGGAAACCGAATCTTGGTTCCCGTTGTTGTAGGCCCAATGAACCGTGCCGGCGGGAATGGCGATGACGTCTCCTTGTTTAACCAGAAATTCTTTTTGATAAGAGTCGCCACCAAAATCATACATCTCGGCACATCCGGGAAAATGTATTCCCATCACTCATTCCCCTGTTCATGTTTTAATTAATTTAAATATTAATTGCCTCAAATACAAATTAAATTAACATGCTAACTATGAGAATCAAATAGTGTAATTATATATACAACATAGTGTAATTATAATATAATGTAATTAAAACATAGTGTAATTACAGTATTACACTACAAGGTAATTACATAATCATTCAAATGTATATATAATTACACTACTTGATTCTCACTATTAACACGCTAATTTAATTTGTACGTTAACCCTCCCCCTAATAATTATATAACATCATATATATATATATATATATATATATATATATATATATAGGGTAGGGTTAACGTAAAAAATAATATTTTTGTGAGAAGAATAAGAATAGATCTAGGCCCTTAAATTTATGATCTAGTGGTTGAGATTAGTAGTTTCTAAAAGAATATATAGTTTCCTATTTACATGTTATAGTGTTCTATTTATGTGGTTTCTTCTTTATTTTAAAGCATTTTCACACTTCCCACAAAACAATTGTTTTTTATTTGAACCCTCTTCTATATATATGTATGTATATATATATATATATGATTATTTTCTTTTGAAACCACTGAGTTTTAAGAACTCGAAAGAACTCAACGTAACAATTTTTTTGTCGAATTTTTTTACACATGTGTAATACGTAAGTGTAAGTGATGTACAAAAAAATACGGTATTTTTTTACACACCAAATCAACTTTTTAACATGTGTAACTAACGTTTAAACTTGTGTAATTATCAAAAATACTTATTCTCTCTGCTGCTTCATTTTTTAATTAAATTTAATCTCAACCACATATTTCATATTATTTAATTAAATGTGTGGTTCAAAATTGAGTTCTTAAAACTCATCATGGTTCTCAAAATAACCCCCCTATATATATATATAGTGAAAATAACGTTAAAATGGCGGAAGGTTAATCAGACATCATGTGGTGGCGTTGATAGCCGAAAGACAAGGTTACATGAACCAATCAGTCGATGTCCCGATGGTTGAGTGCTATGTGCCTTATGTCCAAAGTTAGATACAAAACTACTATCGAGCCAGGAGTCTCATCGGAGGCAACATCTCTATTCCTTCGGTGTAGAGGTACGGTATATTACCATCCTCAGACCATACCATAGCTTTGTTATTGGTGTGATTTACTGAGTACGATGATGTCATATATATATATATATATAGCAAGGTTATAATAAGAAGTAGATTTTTCCTAAGAAGTGTAGAAAGTGTTTTCACCATTAAATCTAATATAACACACCGCACAATAAACACACTTTCCATTTCCATCGTTAAATCAACATATCTTACGCACCATATTACTTCTTACACTTCTTATTTTAACCCCACCATATATATATATATATATATAAATACAAAAAGTTCTTTTAGCGTGAGAAACGTACAAAAAAAGTTATGAGTTAAAAACTGTAGAATTACTTATTGGTAATTTCGGTATTCACAAGGTGGTGAATATGGAATTACCTAAAATAACAAGTTGGTCAAGGTGGTTTAGTAATTTCATAATTGTAATATGATTATTATATTAATGTCTTGATCATCATAGAGCTTGGTTAGATGCTTTATAGATGTGATCAATAATGAATAATAGAGAATCATTGTTACGGATTTTGAGTCTCTTTGCAATAATAGAATGTTTGATAGATCTCGTGCCTGGATTACTATGGTAATTTATATGTTTACGAAGTTAACTTTATTTGTAGTGGATTCCAGTATTTTATAGATACCTTGTTGAACGAAGACTAGAAGAGGGAAATGATGGAATGATGGAAGTTGAAGAGAGCCGGGTTGAACCGTAATCCTTGACGGGAAGGCACCGATGCACTGAAACTGTTGATCCTTTATATCCCACAACTCCACAGAACCACCTTCGAAGTCATACCGCTCAGCAGGCTGGGAGGTGGTCAGTTGTTGGATGTCGCACACCTCAGGCCCACCGGAGCGAGTGGCGGCGAAGGTGGTGGTGCCAAGGAGGCAGAGGAAGAAGCCGATGAGGACACTTTTGGAAACCATGGTGGGATATATAAGGTTAACATGCAACTAAGGGTAGATATATGCAAGAGTTATTTATATATAAGGTTTAAGATCACGGGGTGTTGGGTGACGTGGTGGTGCATGGCATGATGTATATACACTTGGCAAATGGCAAAGGAATTTTTAACTTTACATAATACACTGATCAATTCACTTTATAGTTTTATGAAAACTAAGAAGAGAAGACACACGCGCACATGATGCAGAAGTGGGTCCCGCAAGAGGATTCCAGATATTAATATCGAAAATATTCACACCTCTTTCAAATGCTACTTTTTTTAGTGCCTACAGCCCTACATGCAACAATAGATATGTAGGTTGTCAATTTGTATGTTGGGTATATACTTGCGTAGGTGTTTTATAATTTGTGTAGGTGTATAGGAGGTTTATTATAATCGTATAGGTTGTTTATGATCAGTTTGTTATAGTTCGTAATCTATATCTATAATATATAAATGAAAATATAAAAATATTATGTGTCGTGATGTGGTCGTTCCTCTTTTTTTTTCCTGGAATCACCAGGTTTGCTTAATTTTTAAATGGAGGCTTCTCATGCATTTGACACGAATTTATGTGTATGAGTCTCATCAAACCCAGATATTTCTTAAACGAGTTATAACATCTTATTAAATTAAAAAAACTAATCTCACCAAATATTTGATATAAAAATCCTATAACGTAGGGATATACTAAAAATTAATATCTGATTTATTTAAAAAAAATATATTGTTATTTATAATTAAAAAACCAATTTTATAGTAAAAAAAATAAACGGGTCTCGAGTCACATCAAACCCACATAGCTTTTAAACCGGGTTATAACATCTCATTTATTTGTGAAATAATTTATCATCAAACCATAAGTATATTATTAACTTTCATATAATAAAAACAATAAAAATTCAAAAAATAAATAAATATTATAAACAAATATAATAAAACAACCCCGTAATACGGGGGATAAAAACTAGTAATAATATAATATGCGTTGATCAGCTTAGGATTGCATACCGTTATAATCTATGTAGGATTGTAAAAACTATTTGAGTAAAGTGCCAAAATCGTTCCTGACGTTTAATAAATTGTGCGATTTTATTCTAAAAAGTTTATATAGTGTAACTGAACCATCGAGATTTTCCGCTTTCTGCCAGTTACGTTCTGTCACAGCCCTCGACCCCTATACCCCGGGAGAGGAGCCGTGAACATTGATTGGTGGTATCGGTGTTTATTAAATTATTTTGCAGCGAAAAATTTCATCAGAACCGTAGTTAAGAAAAATGATCAGAGTTATAAAAATACCATGATTTTTATTATGATAAACCGGGAATTAATACAAACATAAGTTTTATAGGGTTAAACCCTAACTTACAAAATACGTTTCTTTATTCTGGTGACAAGCCACTTATTTAAGATGGAAGCCCGCATGCATCATTCCTTTGTCTCTAACAAGTCACCTGAAACATGTCTAAAATATTTGATCAGCAAGAAATACTGGTGAGTACATTAATTTGTAAATGACACAACAGTTACAGCATTAAGATGTTTTTACACCTGCCTGCTTACAAATTACCGAAAGGTACTTGTCACTCGACCGTATCTATGACTGTGGTCATATTACTTATTGGCTAACACTTGTCCAATAAGTAACGTGTAATAGCCCAGTAGGCAAGCCTTGTATACAAAACCCCACAATACCAGTAGTAACCATCCCGTAAGTCTACAGAGACTTAATCACTGTAATGTATTTAAAATACTTTATAAATACATTTGAAAATATTTAGACAATCTATCATGGGTTTTGTAGGTTTTGAAATCACCAAGACAGTGTCGGAAAAATAGTTGTCTCACGCAAATGTGAGTGGTATAAAAACTTGAATGTCTCACCTTGCAGGTTTATAATTAAAGAAAACGCCTCTTAGTATTAAGCACCTAGGATAAACACAATGTAGTATGTTTAGATTAGTATAAAACCAATAATCATAACGACAATCACGAGAGTAGAAACTTTACACGATGGCACAATGTCATATCTTAACAGGCAGAGCTTTCGGATTCGTGTATATTTCTTTCGATCGGGTATCGTTACGATAACTTGGGTATTATACCGTTATCTTAATATATATAAGTATATGTGTGTGAATTCAGAGAGAGATCATAAATTTTGGACAAGAAATGAAGTCTCGTTTCCTTCCTATTTATAGTAAGTTTCGGACCCCGTCGCGATACGCGATGGCCATAAATAGAAAGGCGTCGCGTATCGTGAAGAATCTTGTAGCTTAGTCGAGTCAACCCTAGGCCTGCTACGTGGCACGCTACGTGTCCTCTGCGTAACCTCCACGTCGCGGTACACGACATGTTACTTAGGGAATCCTTCGCGTATCACTAAGCCGCCAAGTTTCTGAATAATATTACACGTCATCGCGTTACACGATGAAGCTAATCTAAACCTGTTGCGTATAGTGATGGGAGACAAAAATACTAAGGCGGCCCTTAAAGCGCCACATTGCGCCCATCGCACTTCGCCCGTGCCCGTGCGCGTTCGTGTTCGGGTGTTTCGCACCCTCCGCTAGGACCACTGGGTGTGATATGTCTTATAAGAACATTAACATATGAACTTTCTTTCTTATAAAGAGCTCACTAGTTTTATAATCTAGCGATGTGGGACAAGAAATTTACTCTCCTATTTATACTAAGGTGGAAGCCTCTCCTTTCCTTTACTCCACCAATGTGGGATGGAGTTTTTCTTCTTTAATTTCCTTTCTTTTTCCTTTTATTTATTTTGTGGTTTTGTTATAGTCTCCCCTCCTTATTTTGAATCTCGTCCTCAAGATTTGATTGGAATAAGTGTGGGTACTTTCGTTTCATTTCAGACTCCAATTCCCAAGTATATTCTGGTCCACGTTTTGAATCCCACTTCACTTTGACCAGAACTATTCTTTATGCTTGAGATTCTTGATCTTTCTATCTTCAATTTGCAAAAGTTTCTCAATGAATTTCAACTTTTCATTTACCTTTATATCTTGAAGGGGTATTTCTAGTGTTTTATCAGCTAAACATTTCCTTAAGTTACTTACATGAAATACATCATGTATACCTGACATTTCCTTTGGTAATTTTAGCTGATAGGCTACTGGTCCAATTCGTTTGAGAATTTGAAATGGTCCAGCAAATCTTGGACTTAACTTTCCTCTCTTACCGAATCGGATTACTCCTTTCCATGGAGATACTTTCAGTAGCACTTTGTCTCCAACTTGAAATTCCAATGGTTTGCGTCGATGATCCGCATAACTTTTCTGACGATCACGTGCGGTCTTTAATCTTTCCTTAACTTGATTTATCTTATCAGTACTTTTTTGTATGATTTCAGGACCTGATAATTGTTTTCCTCCTATTTCTACCCAACACACTGGAGTTCTGCACCTTCGTCCATACAGGGCTTCAAATGGGGCAGCATTAATACTTGTTTGAAAACTGTTATTATAGGAGAATTCTATTAGTGGTAAATGGTCATCCCAATTTCCACCAAAATCTATTAAACATGCTCTTAGCATGTCTTCCAATGTTTGTATGGTCCTTTCACTTTGACCATCGGTCTGTGGATGGTATGCTGTGCTCAAGTGTAATTTTGTTCCCATAGCTTCTTGGAAACTTTTCCAAAAATGAGAAGTAAAACGGCTATCTCGATCCGATACAATGGATAATGGAACTCCATGTAATGAGACAACTTTGTCCACATACAACTTAGCTAATTGTTCCATTTTGAAAGTTTCCATCATTGGTATAAAATGAGCTGATTTTGTTAATCTGTCCACAATTACCCAAATTGTGTCATTACCTCTTCTTGTGGTAGGTAATTTGGTAACAAAATCCATTGTTATTAATTCCCATTTCCATTCTGGCATTTCTAATTATTGAAGTAATCCTGATGGATTTTGATGTTCTGCTTTGAGTTGTGAACAAGTTAAGCATTTGAAACATAATTAGTTATGTCCTTTTTCATTCATAACCACCAATAGATTTTCTTCAGATCTTGATACATTTTATCTCTTCCAGGATGCGTTGTGTATTTGGATTTATGGGATTCTTCGAGAATCTTTTCTCGTAATCCTCCTATGATTGGTATCCAGATCATGTTCCCCATTCGGAGAATTTCATCATTTCCTTTGACAAATAGATCAATGGTACCATTTCATTTCTAATCAGCAATATTATTTTCTTCTATTGCCTGTTTCTGAGCATTCTTTACTTCATCAATTAAATTGATTTGAAGTTCTAACCTTAAGCTCGCACTCTTTTAGGTTTCTCATGCTCTTTTCTGCTTAATGCATCGGCTATTATATTTGTCTTACCTTCACGGTATAGGATTTCACAATCACAATCGCTAAGAATTTCCATCCAACGTCTTTGCCTCATGTTAAGCTCCTTTTGCCCAAAAATATATTTTAAACTTTTATTATCTGTGAATACAGTAAACTTACTAGCATATAGATAGTGTCTTCAGATCTTTAGGGCAAAATTTATTGCTCCCAATTCTAAATCATGTGTTATGTAATTCTCTTCATGTTTCTTTAATTGTCTACATGCGTAAGCAATAACTTTTTCACGTTGCATTAGTACACATCCCAATCCTGATTTAGAAGCATCACAACAAACTGTGAAATCTTCAGTTCCTTCTGGTAGTGCAAGTATTGGGGCAATCGTTAACTTTTGCTTCAAAGTTATAAAAGCTTCTTCTTTCTTAGGTCCCCATTCAAACTTGACATTCTTACACGTTAACTTGCTTAACTGTGACAATCGTCAATTTCAGGTTAACTCCGTTAACTCAACTCCGTCAATTCAAACTTAAGATCACTAAATCTATAACGCACACTTCATTACATTTAAACTAGGGTTTAAATGACGCTTAACACTTACTACATCTGTAGTCTTTCGGGAATTTCACCGAAACGCAAACGAGTTGACGCAAACGATTGATAAATAAACGAAAAACGTCAAAACAGTAATTATATGATAATTATGTGTTAGACTTATGTGTTAGGTGATAACATGGTTATAAACGTTAACTCAAGATGAAAACAAGTTAGTTAGGCTAGAAAAGTAATACTTAGAAGTGGAGGGACTTGAGTGTAACTTATTATTATTATTATAAATATATACTAATAACCTTAACCCTAACCTATTCTCTTTCTCCCTAACGCCGATCGGAAACCCCAAACCCCCTTCCCTTGGCTGCCGTCCACTCTATACACACATTCAACCATCAAATCAAGTGTTTGATTGAAGAACTAGGTGCTAGGAAGGTATAATTGATCATCCTTCACATCCTTGTTAATTGATTTTGATGTTTGTTGGGTTAATTGTAAACCCTAGCAGCCGATTTTGGTGAGTGTGTGTATAGTTATTATGATTGTTGTTATTTGGATGATGATTTGATAACTAGATTGAATCTTGTTGCATGTAAATTGTTGTGTCTTTGATTTGAGTTCAAACACAAACCCTAATAAAGTATGTAATATGTAATTGATGTGCATGGATGGTGTTTATGGAGTCTAGAGGGTCATATGAATGCATGAGAGTTCATAGATTGTTAATATGTTGAGTTTGGATGCAAACAGTTTCTGGACAGAATGTGTATTTGATGTTTAAGTGACTGTAACGAAGTGTAAATATGAAAATTGGTTGAGATTATTGGTACTACAGTAAACTAGGTTGAGTCTAGTTTCTATAGAATATAAATTTGTAATTTTTGGACAAGTAAAGGCTAACTTTTATGATTTTACAAAACCGTTGTGCAAAGCTGAGCTGTTAGACCTGCTGTTAGGTTATGTTGTAAATGTTATGTCTCATGAACTACGAGACCAATTGGGTTGGTTCCACTTCTGGAAGTTGACACATTGAGTTAGGAACCTAACCCAAGTGGTCTTGCATTTATTGGATTTTTCGTTTAACGGGAATTGCAAATAACATTCTGTTGCGCATGAATTTGACTGTTATGAGTTTGATGTAATGATTTGATGATTGTGAGAAAACTGTGAGGAATAAAAATGTAATAAAATATGTTCTGGAAACCTAAGACATATGTGCTTCTGTGATGATTTTTGGTAAATTAATTGAGATGCTATGATCGGTGAAATAGTACAATCTTTCTAGTAGGATTTCTGTCTCGGTGAAACTAGCTGCTGAGTTGTATAAAAATGCATGAAACATGATACTTGTTATATAATTGTTATGTTTTGACCAAAATACCCTTGCGGGGAATAATTTCTAATTGATTGCCATGATTTGACCAAATTGCCCTCATGGGGAATAATGGCTAGTTAATTGTTATTTGTTGACCAAAATGCCCTTACGGGGAATAATTGCTAGTAACGTACGTTATGAATACATGACACGTATATGATTGCTTACACATGTAATGTGTCACAAAAACACTTGTTTAAGTCACCCACGATTCACAAACGAAACACGAAACATGTTATGTGCATAGGTATTATGTGCCGGGTCTAGAGACTCGATAATATTCCGACACTTAGAAAAATCTCTTTATTGTTTTAGAACGCTAGAGAGAGTTTTTCGGTGACGCGCATCTTGGTGATTTAATTTGGGAAATTCTTCGCAAACAGTGAGTTTCACTTTCCCCTCTTTAAACTGTTTTCAAACGCTTTTCACTTGGGGGAGATAACATACTCCACAACGCATTTAAGATTTTGTTATAAATTATATATCACTTGTAAAGGCTAAGTGGCAAACGAAACATTTGAAGTCTTACACATCGAACCGGTTAATATTTTGAATAGCGAGTCACTGTTGAGTAGTACTACTGGGTTTGACAAACCCCACCCAACGCTAAACTCGACTGGAGGTCGAGCGGGTGTAATTTTGGCTAACACGTACCATGGTCTGGAGGACCTGGTGACAAGGCACTTAATAAACGAGTCAGCTTCGGTGTCGAACACTTAGTAATACTTGTTGTATAGACTAGCTACCTATCGATATATAATTTGACATAACACTATCTGGTAACGCAAAACGCTGTAACGCTGTAACGCAAAACGCTGTAACGCTGTAACGCAAAACGCTGTAACGCTGAACGCAAACGCTAAACGATTTATTTTTATATAACTTGTGAACTCACCAACCTGGTGTTGACACTTTTAGTATGTTATTCTCAGGTAGCCGAGGCGGGCGCGCGGTTTAGGAACATGCATTGATTGAAAACGCTTTTGTCCTGCAAACTTATTTTTAACGGTTATAATTGGTTTTAAGTCGTCCTGCGTGACGCAACTTTTTGATTAAAGGTTTTTACGCTTCCGCATTTAATTACTCGTAAACGTTTTCATGGTTTTGAAACTTTATTTTATGGTTTGATTATAACTGATGATTCCGATCCTGCCAGTTCACACCCTCTGACGGTAAAACTCCGTTAGTGGATTTTGAGGGTGTGACAGATTGGTATCAGAGCCATTGGTTATAGCAAACTAGAAGCTGCATGCATACTAGACTATAACCGCGACGACCCATTAGTTATAATGATACGCACTGCATAGGTTTGTGTAGTCTTGTAATCTTATCTCTTTACCTCTTTCACTCATACGCGCGCTCATACACGGCTTACCTGTAGAAATGTCTTCGCCACCCTCATCATCATCCGATTCGATGACGCATGCTCACGGGAAGGAACCACAGTTACCTACCGCCTCACCACCCCGAGTAGTCCCGGAACTCGAAGCTCCCGCACCGAAGAGGTACCGCCTATCCGGATGCATTTACGAAAACGACGTTAGCTGGGAATGGTACCCTAACATGATCAGACGTATGGTCTATCGCGAACAAGTTCCCCCGTTACCTCACCCGAACCACCCTGCTTATCCCAACACCCTACCACCCATAACCGAACCTGTAGAGCGAGTTCTCGCCGCTGTCGTTTCTTGTTTGGAGCGTGATGTGGGTTACATGCGCTATACGAGAGCCAACGTTTCCGGACTATTGAAGGACGGAACCGAGACTAAGGAGGAGATTGCCCGCATGGCAGCGGCAATGAAAGAAATGCAAGAGACTAGTGATCAACAGATGAAAGTTATGATGAAGATGCAAGCTGAGATGATAGACTTGCAAGAGCAACTCCAAGAAGCAAGGACCCAAACCGAGATAGCTCTAGAGCGTTGCTATGTCTTACAAATGCAACTTGCTCAGAACGCAGCCGAGCCTGAGGCAGAGCCTGAAGTGGAACCTGAAGAAGACCCCGAAGAGGAGCCTGAGGAGGATCCCGAGGAAGATCCCGAGGAGGAGCCCGAAGAAGAACCGGCTGAGGAAGAGGCACACTCAGAGGTGTCCTCAGACGATGACATCTGGTGATGATGACACTTAGATGGAGGGGTTGTCTCCATCCGAACTATTATTTTTCTATGATTTTAAGGATTGATTGGAAATACTTTGTAGCGAATACAATTGTTTTAATCATGAATTTTTATTTAGATTAATATGTGGTTGTGATGTGATGTTGTTTCTTATTTCTTTCTTACCTATCTTTTTATTACTTGTATGGTGTGTTGTATATGAAAGAAAAATTCATGTTTAACATTTTATACTGTGATTCTAGGAAATGGCTGGAAGAAACGCTAGACAAGGACGTGATAACATCAGCTTGACTGCAGCTGAACTCCAAACTCTGCTGAACGACCATGCGGCGGCCGCTCTAGTCGCACACGTTCAGAACCAAACTGGAGGTCCAAGTGGAACGTGTACCTTCAAGAACTACCTTGACTGCAAGCCCAGTATGTTTAAGGACACTGAGGGAGCTATAGGCTTCCTGCGTTGGGCTGAGAAGGCCGAGTCGGCCTTTGAGATGTGTAATTGTCCCCCTGCCAGTAGGGTCAAATTCGCTGCTGGAACACTTGAGGATTCTGCCCTCACTTGGTGGAATTCGAACGTCCAGATCCTTGGATTGGAACTGGCTAATGCGATGAACTGGGAGGAGTTCAAAAATATGATGCGAGAGGAGTACTGTCCGAGAGAGGAGATTAGAGTCGGAATTTTGGTCACTGAAGATGGTGGGCTCGGAAATCGAAGCCTACACTACTCGTTCACACGAGTTGGCTGTGATGTGTCCGCGGATGGTGGATCCGCCGAGCAAGAGGATAGAAATGTACATTGATGGATTAGCACCGCAGATTCAGGGCATGGTGACGTCTTCCAGACCAGCCACGATCCAACAAGCGATCCGTTGAGCTCACAAACTGACGGATCAGGCTGTGACCCAAGGTGCGTTACCACCTAGGGGTTCGACCGTTAAAGCCCGTGACAACCCGAGTCATGACAACAACAGCAACAGCAACCCGAGCAGCGGGAAGAGGAAGTTTGACAACACCAGATCTTCATCCTCGAACCTCCCACCGCAACAGCACTACCGTAAGCCCGAATTCGCTCGGAGCTTTAACACTCAGAATCACAACAACAACAACAACGGTAGCGGGCAGGTTTCGAGCGGATATGCTGGGAAATATCCAAAGTGCAACAGGTGCAACTATCATCATGTTGGCCAGTGTGACCGTGCCAAGTGTCAGAGATGCGGAAAGATGGGTCACCAAGCGAAAGAATGTAGAGGAGACCTTGCGGCAAAGGGTGCTCCTAAGCCACCTATGACGACGAAGGGATGTTTTGAATGTGGGCAGGAAGGTCATTTCAGAAAAGATTGCCCCAAGCTGAAACAGAATGACAACAATGGGGGTAATGGAAGTGGCAGTAATGGTGGAAGCAATGGCAAGGGAAGAGCGTTTGTAATTGGGTCGGGTCAAGCCCGCAATGATCCGCACGTGGTGACTGGTAAGTTCCCTGTAAACGATTGTTTTGCTTCTGTATTGTTTGACACTGGAGCTGATAGGAGTTTTGTGTCGAAAGCCTTTAGTCAACTCTTAGTCTTAACTCCAATTCCGTTAGATGCTGAGTTTCCTGTTGAATTAGCTGACGGTAAGACTATAGTAACGACTCATGTACTTGCGGGATGTAAGTTAAAACTGTCAGGTCATGTCTTTGATATCGACCTTATTCCTTTTACGCTTAGTAGTTTCGATGTCGTTGTCGGCATGGACTGGTTATCCGAGAACCGAGCGGAGATTATATGCCACGATAAGATAGTGCACATTACCACCCCTTCCGGCGAGATCATTTCGGTCCGAGGTGAGAGAAGCGGCATGACCACCAGCGTCATTACCCTTATGAAGGCGCAGAAGTATCTACGAAAGGGTCATCCGGCAATTTTGGCGCAGATTGTTGAGAAACCTGCGGAGGAGAAACGAATTGAAGATATACCGGTTGTGAGAGATTTTCCGGAAGTTTTCCTGGAGGATTTGCCCGGACTCCCTCCTATTCGTCAAGTCGAATTCCAAATCGAGTTGACACCCGGTGCAGCACCCATAGCACGAGCCCCGTATCGGCTCGCACCGGCGGAACTTCAGGAGTTGTCCACTCAGTTGCAAGATTTGTTGGATAAGGGTTTTATCCGACCTAGCTCATCGCCATGGGGAGCCCCTGTCTTGTTTGTCCGAAAGAAAGACGGAACTTTCCGCATGTGTATCGACTACCGGGAGTTGAACAAGGTGATGGTCAAGAACCGTTATCCTTTACCCCGAATTGATGATTTGTTTGACCAGCTTCAAGGATCGAGTTACTACTCGAAGATCGATCTGCGATCTGGTTATCACCAACTAAGAGTGCGCGAAGAAGATATCTCAAAGACGGCTTTCAGAACACGGTATGGTCACTACGAGTTTTCGGTTATGCCTTTTGGCCTAACCAACGCACCAGCTGTATTTATGGATCTCATGAATCGAGTATGCAAGGCGTACCTCGACAAGTTTGTGATTGTTTTCATTGATGATATTCTCGTCTACTCCAAGAACGAAGCTGACCATGAAGAGCACCTAAGGGTAATTCTGGAATTATTGAAGAGGGAACAACTGTATGCTAAACTCTCGAAATGTGAATTTTGGCTTCGCGAGGTTCACTTTTTAGGGCATGTGATCAACGAGAATGGTATCCATGTCGATCCCGGTAAGGTAGAGGCCATCAAAAAACTGGGAAGCACCTAAGACTCCGACTGAGGTACGACAATTCCTAGGACTGGCCGGCTACTACCGGCGTTTCATCGAGGGATTTTCAAAGATTGCTCAACCCCTCACCGCTTTAACTCACAAAGGCACTAAGTACAATTGGGGTGACGCGCAAGAATCCGCCTTTCAACTATTGAAAACCAAACTCTGCAGCGCCCCTATTTTAGCCCTCCCCGAGGGAACGGAAAATTTTGAGGTACACTGTGACGCATCTATACAAGGTCTCGGTTGTGTGCTGATGCAACTCGAGAAGGTTATAGCTTACGCCTCTCGACAACTACGGGTTCACGAGAAGAACTACACGACCCATGATTTGGAACTTGGAGCTGTGGTGTTTGCTCTTAAGATATGGAGGCATTACTTGTACGGTACCAAGTTTACCATTTACACCGACCACAAGAGTCTCCAACATATCTACGATCAGAAGGAGCTGAACATGCGACAGCGTCGTTGGGTCGAGCTGCTCAAGGATTATGATTGTGCCATCAAGTACCACCCTGGCAAGGCCAATGTGGTGGCCGACGCCCTTAGCAGAAAAGAAACAGATAAACCCAGACGAGTGCGAGCATTGCAACTCACGATTCATGCCAGCTTACCCGATCAGATTCGCGATGCGCAACTTGAAGCTTTGAAAGATGATAATCTTCCATCGGAACTCATGCGGGGCATGAACAAGCAACTTGAAACCAAATCGGACGGGGTCCGATATTTTGAGAACCGGATTTGGGTTCCACGATACGGAGAGTTGAGAACTCTAGTGATGGACGAAGCACATAAGTCCCGATATTCTATCCACCCTGGCTCAGATAAAATGTATCATGATTTAAAGGCACTTTACTGGTGGCCGAACATGAAAGCCGACATTGCCACCTACGTGAGCAAATGCTTGACTTGTGCCAGAGTCAAGATAGAATACCAGAAACCATCTGGTCTACTGCAACAACCGGAACTCCCAATGTGGAAATGGGAACACATCTCAATGGATTTTATTACGGGTTTACCTAAGACACCGACGGGATGCGATACCATCTGGGTGATCGTTGACCGGTTGACTAAATCGGCACACTTCCTAGCGATTAAAGAAACGGACAAAATGGAAAGACTGACTCGTGTTTACATGAAGGAAGTAGTGTCTAGACACGGAGTGCCTGTCTCAATCATTTCTGATCGAGATTCTCGTTTCACTTCGCACTTTTGGAAGTCGCTGCAAAGCACACTAGGCACCCATCTCGATATGAGCACAGCATACCATCCTCAGACGGATGGGCAAAGTGAGCGAACTATTCAGACCCTGGAGGATATGTTGCGTGCCTGCGTATTGGATTTCGGAAAAAGTTGGGAACCCCACTTACCCTTGGTAGAGTTTTCGTACAATAACAGCTACCACGCAAGTATTAAGGCAGTGCCGTTTGAAGCGCTGTACGGACGGAAGTGTCGATCACCACTCTGCTGGGTAGAGGTGGGTGACAGCCAAATCATTGGTCCGGAACTGGTACTCGAAACTTTGGAAAAGATTGTTCAAATCCGAAATCGCATGGCAGCAGCACGAGATCGCCAAAAGAGTTACGCCGACAAGCGCCGAAAACCCCTCGAATTTCAAGTGAACGATCGAGTGTTACTCAAAGTCTCACCTTGGAAAGGTGTGGTTCGCTTTGGGAAGCGAAACAAACTCAACCCACGGTATGTTGGTCCGTACCGGATAACAGAGCGCATTGGTCCGGTGGCGTACCGACTGGACCTACCAACAGAACTCAGTGGCGTACACGATGTATTCCACGTATCAAATTTGAAGAAATGCCTGTCCGATGAAACCCAAGTAGTTCCTTTGGAGGAACCGCAAGTTGATGAACAGTTACGTTTCATTGAGGAACCAGTCGAGGTTTTGGATTGGGAAACCAAAACGCTCAAACACAGCAAAATTCCAATCGTTAAAGTTCGTTGGAACTCGAGACGTGTACCGGAGTTCACGTGGGAACGCGAGGATCAAATGATGAAAAAGTATCCCCACCTTTTTGAAGGGCTAACCAAACACAGAAAACCGCGAAACTCGGCAAACCGTCAGACATCACCGGAGGTATGAATTAAATTTCGGGACGAAATTTCTTTCTACTAGGGGATGATATGACAAACTGAAATTTTTTTTCTTACTCTTTCAGACACTCATCACGACTTGACTCAAATTTTCGGGATGAAAATTCTTTAACATGGGAATGATGTGACAATCGTCAATTTCAGGTTAACTCCGTTAACTCAACTCCGTCAATTCAAACTTAAGATCACTAAATCTATAACGCACACTTCATTACATTTAAACTAAGGTTTAAATGACGCTTAACACTTACTACATCTGTAGTCTTTCGGGAATTGCACCGAAACGCAAACGAGTTGACGCAAACGATTGATAAATAAACGAAAAACGTCAAAACAGTAATTATATGATAATTATGTGTTAGACTTATGTGTTAGGTGATAACATGGTTATAAACGTTAACTCAAGATGAAAACAAGTTAGTTAGGCTAGAAAAGTAATACTTAGAAGTGGAGGGACTTGAGTGTAACTTATTATTATTATTATAAATATATACTAATAACCTTAACCCTAACCTATTCTCTTTCTCCCTAACGCCGATCGGAAACCCCAAACCCCCTTCCCTTGGCTGCCGTCCACTCTATACACACATTCAACCATCAAATCAAGTGTTTGATTGAAGAACTAGGTGCTAGGAAGGTATAATTGATCATCCTTCACATCCTTGTTAATTGATTTTGATGTTTGTTGGGTTAATTGTAAACCCTAGCAGCCGATTTTGGTGAGTGTGTGTATAGTTATTATGATTGTTGTTATTTGGATGATGATTTGATAACTAGATTGAATCTTGTTGCATGTAAATTGTTGTGTCTTTGATTTGAGTTCAAACACAAACCCTAATAAAGTATGTAATATGTAATTGATGTGCATGGATGGTGTTTATGGAGTCTAGAGGGTCATATGAATGCATGAGAGTTCATAGATTGTTAATATGTTGAGTTTGGATGCAAACAGTTTCTGGACAGAATGTGTATTTGATGTTTAAGTGACTGTAACGAAGTGTAAATATGAAAATTGGTTGAGATTATTGGTACTACAGTAAACTAGGTTGAGTCTAGTTTCTATAGAATATAAATTTGTAATTTTTGGACAAGTAAAGGCTAACTTTTATGATTTTACAAAACCGTTGTGCAAAGCTGAGCTGTTAGACCTGCTGTTAGGTTATGTTGTAAATGTTATGTCTCATGAACTACGAGACCAATTGGGTTGGTTCCACTTCTGGAAGTTGACACATTGAGTTAGGAACCTAACCCAAGTGGTCTTGCATTTATTGGATTTTTCGTTTAACGGGAATTGCAAATAACATTCTGTTGCGCATGAATTTGACTGTTATGAGTTTGATGTAATGATTTGATGATTGTGAGAAAACTGTGAGGAATAAAAATGTAATAAAATATGTTCTGGAAACCTAAGACATATGTGCTTCTGTGATGATTTTTGGTAAATTAATTGAGATGCTATGATCGGTGAAATAGTACAATCTTTCTAGTAGGATTTCTGTCTCGGTGAAACTAGCTGCTGAGTTGTATAAAAATGCATGAAACATGATACTTGTTATATAATTGTTATGTTTTGACCAAAATACCCTTGCGGGGAATAATTTCTAATTGATTGCCATGATTTGACCAAATTGCCCTCATGGGGAATAATGGCTAGTTAATTGTTATTTGTTGACCAAAATGCCCTTACGGGGAATAATTGCTAGTAACGTACGTTATGAATACATGACACGTATATGATTGCTTACACATGTAATGTGTCACAAAAACACTTGTTTAAGTCACCCACGATTCACAAACGAAACACGAAACATGTTATGTGCATAGGTATTATGTGCCGGGTCTAGAGACTCGATAATATTCCGACACTTAGAAAAATCTCTTTGTTGTTTTAGAACGTTAGAGAGAGTTTTTCGGTGACGCGCATCTTGGTGATTTATTTTGGGAAATTCTTCGCAAACAGTGAGTTTCACTTTCCCCTCTTTAAACTGTTTTCAAACGTTTTTCACTTGAGATAACATACTCCACAACGCATTTAAGATTTTGTTATAAATTATATATCACTTGTAAAGGCTAAGTGGCAAACGAAATATTTGAAGTCCTACACATCGAACCGGTTAATATTTAGAATAGCGAGTCACTGTTGAGTAGTACTACTGGGTTTGACAAACCCCGCCCAACGCTAAACTCGACTGGAAGTCGAGCGGGTGTAATTTTGGCTAACACGTACCATGGTCTGGAGGACCTGGTGACAAGGCACTTAATAAACGAGTCAGCTTCGGTGTCGAACACTTAGTAATACTTGTTGTATAGACTAGCTACCTATCGATATATAATTTGACATAACACTATCTGGTAACGCAAAATGCTGTAACACTGTAACGCTGTAACGCAAAACGCTGTAACGCTGAACGCAAACGCTAAACGATTTATTTTTATATAACTTGTGAACTCACCAACCTTGTGTTGACACTTTTAGTATGTTATTCTCAGGTAGCCGAGGCGGGCGCGCGGTTTAGGAACATGCATTGATTGAAAACGCCTTTGTCCTGCAAACTTATTTTTAACGGTTATAATTGGTTTTAAGTCGTCCTGCGTGAAGCAACTTTTGATTAAAGGTTTTTACGCTTCCGCATTTAATTACTCGTAAACGTTTTCATGGTTTTGAAACTTTATTTTATGGTTTGATTATAACTGATGATTCCGATCCTGCCAGTTCACACCCTCTGACGGTAAAACTCCGTTAGTGGATTTTGAGGGTGTGACATTAACGGAACTGCTATTCGGGAAAAAATTTGAATGAAACGTCTATAATATCCTGCTAATCCCAAGAAACTTCGAATTTCTGTAGGAGTTTTAGGAATTTCCCAATTAGTAATAGCTTCTATTTTAGCAGGGTCCACGTGAATGCCTTCATGGTTAATCAAGTGTCCTAGAAACTGTACTTCTTGCAACCAAAACTCACACTTTGTGAATTTAGCGTAAAGCTTCTCTTTTCTCAATAGAGTTAAAAGTGTATGAAGATGTTTGACATGATCTTCACTGGTTTTGGAATAAATAAGTATATCGTCTATAAAAATGATTACAAATTTATCCAAATATGGTTTACATATTCGGTTCATCATATCCATAAATGCAGCTGGTGCATTGGTTAAACCAAATGGCATGACTGTAAACTCATAATGACCATATCTTGTCCTAAAAGCTGTTTTAGGAACATCTTCTTCTTGCACTTTTAATTGATGGTATCCTGAGCGTAAATCGATTTTAGAAAAATATCTAGCTCCTTGGAGTTGATCGAATAAATCATCAATTCTCGGTAAAGGATACCGATTCTTAATTGTGACTTTATTCAATTCTCTATAATCGATACACATACGCATCGACCCATATTTCTTTTTGACAAACAGTACTGGTGCTCCCCAGGGTGATGAGCTAGGTCGTATAAAACCTTTTTCTAGCAATTCATCTAGTTGCTTCTTTAATTCTAACATTTCTGTTGGCGCTAATCGATATGGTGCTTTAGCAACTGGCGCTACTCCTAGTACTATATGAATTCTAAATTCAACTTCTCGATCAGGCGGTTGTCCAGGTAAATCTTCTGGAAAGACATCAGGATATTCCGATACTACCGGAATTTCTTTTAGATCATTTCCTTTGGCGCTAATGATTACAGAAATCATATGTACTACGCGTTGTTTCCTTAGATAGCTTGCCCCTTTCATTATTGATATGAACTCTCTAGGCTTGAGCATCTTATTCCTTGAATTTTAATAATTTCTCTTGTTGACGAGCGAATTTCAACAGCATTTGTATTACATAGGATTCGAGCATGATTGGCTGCTAACCAGTCCATTCCTAATATAACATCGAATCCAGCCAGATTCATTGGGAGTAAATTTGCTTTAAACTGGTGGCCTAGTAAGTTTATATTTTCTTCATGAAGTACTTCATGAATATGAATGGAATTTTCATCGGCCGTTTTGTAAGGCCCCGTTACCGGTAGCCCTACTTTGGTGTTGGATTTACTCATAAACGTATTTCTAAATATCAGAGTTAATTAAAACTTTCGCGGAATAACATAAAACATCAACCGTCGTTACAAACATTCATAATATTTCTTTAAAACATAACTTAAAACATATCTTTTTGTTCAACATTAACAAGTAAAACTTCAGATGCCAGCTTCTTTATTCATCCGCCATGTGTCTTCCTTCAAGCCAGCTGTCTCATCCTACTCTCCTGCGTGCATACTAAAAGTCAGCTACGCTGAGTGAGTTCTAGTTAATCAAACAACATACAACATATTCATAATTACATGCTTTCATATGTATCCCATGCTTTCATACTTTCATTTATACATACATACTTACTTACTTACTTACTTACTTACTTACTTACATATTCATACCTTACGTTATAAAGAGCATTTCGCCCTATAACATTCGCATATATTATTAGAGTATGCAACCCTTTAACCTTCGCATATATTATTAGGGTATGCAACCCTTAAACCTTCGCATAAATTATTAGGGTATGCAACCCTTTATCCTTCGCATAAATTATTAGGGTATGCAACCCTTTAACCTTCGCATAAATTCTTAGGGTATGCAACCCTTTAACCTTCACATAAATTGTTAGGGTATGCAACCCTTTAACCTTACCTTACCTTTAATTATCATCACCATTATCATATCCATACATTTAACATCCTATATATCATCTTCGTACATACTTCCTTATTCACATACACATAACATACATACTACACTTTACTTGCCTTAACGATACGTGCAATACCCGAAGGTTGTTCACGTACTGTCAAGCATACATTCATAGCAATCACATATGTCATTAAGACATACACTTACCATTTAAGGTATGTGTATTAACATTCACATCTAGTATGCACACAGCCCCGAAAACATAACAAGGAAGTGAGTCTAGAAACTCACCTGAAGTCGGTTACGTTCACCGTTTATGGTAATCCCTTTCTTGAGCTGTGCACGACTAACTGTATAAAAATTACACGTATCAATTAACTATTACTACTCGTATCTTATTTCTATCTTTATATGACCCACAACGAACGGGGGTCCGGGGGCAGCGCCCCTGGCAGCGGGGTTCTAGGGGCGGCAGCCCGTAGCGGGGTTCAAGGGGCAGAGCCCCTGGCTGGGGTTAAGCTGTCAGGTCAGCTTGAAAAAATTTTATTTACATCAACTGTCTTAACACATTTTTCACTAGGATTTTAATTCATTTCTCAGCGAACTTAACTTTTGGCGAACTTAATATTAAGCGAATTTAACATTTAGCGAACTTATATACACGCGAAGTTATATACAAGCGAACTTAGCATGTAGCGAAGTTGGACACCAGCGAACTTAAGTAAGCGAACTTGCATTAAGCGAAGTTCACAGCTTGGAGAACTTACCACTTAGTGAAGTTCTCATCTAGGCGAACTTACGACTAGCGAAGTTCTCATCTAGGCGAACTTACAACTTAGCGAAGTTCTCAGCTGGCGAACTTACGCTTAGCGAAGTTCTCATCTGGCGAACTTACGCAGGGTTTAGCTGCAGGCGAAGTGGCCCAGTAGCAGCCCCTGTTTGACCTTAACCTCCATAACCACCTCCGTTTCAGCCGGTAACCCTCCGATATGGCGTTAACCATCCCCGCGAACAGTCCCATGGTCATTTTCGGGTAAAAACTTGGCCCGAAAATATGTAAAGTTGGGACCTTTAGGCTTTAAAACGTTTAGTAACATAACTACGGTTTATCCTAAATGATCCGTTTATGTTTACGGGTTCATTAGGTTTGTTTTATCATCAAGTTTACATCTTTACGTTTCGTTCATACCGATCCATTCTCGTTCTAAGTTTCGAGGTTAAAAGCTTATAAAAACGTAAACCTTAAAGGTAAACGACATACCTCTACGAGCTCGGGCTCTCGATCTTGTACTTATCTCGTGTAATAAAGATCTTCTTGAACTAGCGTGTAATCGATCCTTAACTTCGCTCAATCTCACGGCCGCATATATGTGTGTGTGTGTGTGTGTGTTTGGAGTGTGTAGAGATTTGGATGAAAAGAAATGAGGATTTAGGGTTTTAGGGTGGTTTAAGAAGGGATTTATACACCTTAAGGCCCATGGACCTAAGGCCCATTACCCTTAATCCATCTTAATTAATCCAAGTCCATGATCCTTTCTTGTTTAATATTAATTAATTATTTAGACCCAATAACTAAACGCGAATTTCTTTTATTAAATACGAAAATTCTAGGATGTTACAAGTTTCTACCGTGCAGACTTGATGGAGTTTGGTTAATGGTTGATTTAAGGCTTGGCAAAACTTCGTGTTTATAAAACTTTGATTTGCTCCGGAATCGAACAATACTTTAGAGTAAACGTTATTAATAAGAAACGTACCCGCAATGACGTCTGGAATTATTGTTGCTTCTTGTGCAGTAAGCTGAAAAGCTCGTGCGTTCTTCTTAGGTCCATCTGTGTTCTTTGCTTTTTTGTCAGGCACCTTTATCAGCTTTGGACATTCTGGACGGATGTGGTCGGGTTCTCCGCAGTTGTAGCAAACACGACTTTCTTTTCTCCTACATTCTTCATCTTTATGTCCTGTCATTTTGTAATAATTGCAATAATTAGTTTTCTTAAAAGCGCATCTCCCTGAATGTCTTTTTCTGCAAGTTCTACAGAAAGGATGAGTATAAGATTGCCCTGTTCCTTTCTTCTGAAACTGTTGGGTAATCTTCTGGGCTAAATCTTTCTTTTTGTTTTCTTCCTGAGTTCGGACTAATCCGTCTGTCATGGTATTAGCTAGCTCAACTGTTTCTTCAATAGTCTGAGGTCTAGCTGACTTTACTAGATCGCGGATTTCACTTACTAATCCCCAAATATAACGAGAAATTAGTACTGATTCTGGCGAAGCCAAAGCCGGTACCATTCTTGCATATTCGAAGAATTTTGTCGTATACTCAAGACACTTCACACCTTCCATTTTGTGGTTTAAAAACATAGTAACAATCTTTTCTCTTTCATGAGGAGGACAAAATTTCCTTTCTACTATTTCTTTAAATTCTTCCCAAGTCATAGTATAGACTATGTGACTTCCCTTTGATTGGAGAATCGTGTTCCACCATTCCATTGCTTCATTAATAAAAAGGTTAGAAGCATATATTATTTTATCTTCTTCAGCACATTTACTGATTCTTATTATAGCTTCTGTCTTTTCTAACCAGCGTAGTGCTGAAATAGGTCCTTCATTTCCAGAGAATTCGATTGGTTTACAGGCTAAGAAATCCTTGTAAGTACAACCGTGAACTTTTGACTTTTTGGGTAATGGGTTTCTGTTCCTCCATTCACGCTATGACTAGCCTCATTGTTAGACTTGCGTTTATTACTCTCGGTCTTATGTCTAATTATAGAAATGGGTTGCTTAATAGCATCAGCAATTAAAGGAATTGCTTTAGTGATTTTCAGAGCTATCATATTTTCAATGGCATTCATATTCAGACGATTTTCTTGATTATGAATTTCATGATTATGCTCATTCTCGTGATTATGCTCATTTTCGGGATTGTGCTTGTTTTCGTGATTGTGCTCATTTTCGTGATTGTGCTCATTCGACATCTGAATGACATATGAGAAAAGAATTATTAATATCGTAATCAAATAAATAGGTAAACAAGATATTAATAACACATAAGCATAAAATACACATAGGCACAGAATATGTCAAAATCGTCGATCTTTGCGACATTTACTCTTTATATAAATATATATATATATATATATATGCATCACTATATTTTACATCTACACACCTTATATATATATATACACACGTCACTACACTCTCTCTTTTTTTTGTTTACATAAAAGAATTACGATAATGAACATATAAATATTATATATATATAGCTTTATATATAAGGCTCTTGGTTATAGTACTTTCAGAGTAGGGTCTCCCCAATATTCCTCAGTCTATTGGCGGTATCCACCAATTCATCCCCATAGTGATGGAGCTCTGTCGTCATTTCCGGCGTCAAGGTGGGGTAGTTTGCGGTTTCAGCCTGGAATGGTGCATAAGGATTTGACATCATTGTTTGATATTGCCAATCGTTCGTCCACCATTCTTCCATTTGAGCCTGACTGATGATGTCATCAGGGAGCATGGTATTATTTGGATCCTGGTATGACATATTAGGGTTGCTGGAGCTTCCTGCACCTATATTGTTGAATATTGGTTGGAATATTTCACATTCATCTAGGCATCTGCTTAGTCTCTCTTGCATTGGTATTGTTGACATGGGTGGTGGTAAAGTTGGTGGTTCAGGTTGAGTTGGTTGTGGTTGAGTTGGTTGCTCAGGTTTTGGTTGAGTTGGTTGTTCAGGTTGTGGTTGAGTTGGTTGTTCGGGTTGTGTGGGTGGTTGTGTGGTGCTTCCTTTCTTATTTCTTCTCAACCCCCATTTCCAGTCTTTCAGCCTTCTTCTTCTTTTAGGCTTTGGTTTTTCTACAGGTTGGGCTTGAAAGACCATGGGTTCAGGGTGTTGTTGGCTACATTCTCCTTCTTCTATATCCGTGGAGTTAACGGATATATGTTCAAAAGCATCAGCTAGCTCACTCATGTTGTTAATCAAAAACAATAAAACAACGAACTCCAAACGAGAATAGTACTTATTTTCACGTGTGGTTAAAATCTTATTTTTATGGTTAACACATAAGTTAATGCATGCATTTCCTAACATTAATTTTTAAGATTAGGTATTATTAAAATACCCATATTGCTTAAACCAGTGGCTCTGATACCACTTCAGCTGTCACAGCCCCCGACCCCTATACCCCGGGAGGGGAGCGGTGAACATTGATTGGTGGTATTGGTGTTTATTAAATAATTTTAGAGCGGAAAATTTCATCATAACCGTAGTTAGGAAAAATGAACAGAGTTATAAAAACACGATGATTATTATTATGATAAACCGAGAATTTAATCCCTTTTGATACAAACATAAGTTTTATAGGGTTAAACCCTAATTTACAAAACAAGTTTCTTTATTCTGGTGACAAGCCACTTATTTAAGATGGAAGCCCGCAGGTATCATTCATTTGTCTCTAACAAGTCACCTGAAACATGTTTAAAATATTTGATCAGCAAGAAATACTGGTGAGTACATTCATTTGTAAATGACACATTTTACAGTTACAACATTAAGATGTTTTACACTTGCCTGCTTACAAATTACCGAAAGGTACTTGTCACTCGACCGTATCTATGACTGTGGTCATATTACTTATTGGCTAAAACTTGTACAATAAGTAACGTGTAATAGCCCAGTAGGCAAGCCTTGTATACAAAACCCCACAATACCAGTAGTAACCATCCCGTAAGTCTACAGAGACTTAATCACTGTAATGTATTTAAAATACTTTATAAATACATTTGAAAATATTTAGACAATCTATCATGGGTGTTGTAGGTTTTGAAATCACCAAGACAGTGTCGGAAAAATAGTTGTCTCACGCAAATGTGAGTGGTATAAAAACTTGAATGTCTCACCTTGCAGGTTTACAATTAAAGAAAACGCCTCTTGGTATTAAGCACCTAGGATAAACATAATGTAGTATGTCTAGATTAGTATAAAACCAATAATCATAACGACAATCATGAGAGTAGAAACTTTACACGATGGGACAATGTCATATCTTAACAGGCAGAGCTTTCGGATTCGTGTATATTTCTTTCGATCGGGTATCGTTACGATAACTTGGGTATTATACCGTTATCTTAATATATATAAGTATATATGTGTGAATTTAGAGAGAGATCAGAAATTTTGGACAAGAAATGAAGTCTCGTTTCCTTCCAATTTATAGTAAGTTTCAGACCCCGTCGCGGTACGCGATGGCCATAAATAGAAAGGTGTCGCGTATCGCGAAGAATCTTGTAGCTTGGTCAAGTCAGCCCTATGCCTTCTAAGTGTCCTTTGCGTAACCTCCACGTCGCGGTACGCGACGTGTTACTTTGGGAATCCTTCGCGTATCGTGATGGGAGAAAAAAATACTAAGGCGGCCCTTACGCGACGATGCGAGCGGGCGAAGTGCGCCATCAAAGCGCCACATTGCGCCCATCGCACTTCGCCCGAGCCCGTGCCCATGACCGAGCCCGTGCGCGTGCGTGTTCGCGATCGGGTGCTTCGCACCCTCCGCTAGGACCACTGGGTGTGATATGTCTTATAAGAACATTAACATATGAATTTTTCTTTCTTATAAAGAGCTCACTAGTTTTATAATCTAGCGATGTGGGACAAGAAACTTACTCTCCTATTTATACTAAGGTGGAAGCCTCTCCTTTCCTTTCCTCCACCAATGTGGGATGGAGTTTTTCTTCTTTCATTTCCTTTATTTTTCCTTTTATTTATTTTGTGGTTTTGTTATACGTTCAAATCGTTAATTCTGTTTAATACCATCGTTTAATCAAGAGTAAATGTGTTTTTTCAGTTTGTTTAATATTTTTATTAATTGTTGAATACATAAATGATTACATCCAACCATTCATCATTTTCATGATCATATAATTACCTACACCAACCCACCTAACCAGTCACCACACCACCGCCACTCCGGCGACACTCATCTCCCATTCTCCAACTTGTCTGCCATAAGCTCAACTTTGAACTACCATCGCACGCCCTCGTCCATTCAAAGCACCATCACAAGCACCATTAAAGGTCGAGCAGATCTGAAAACTGAAAAACGATGGCTTGTTAAGCAGATAAAGCGAACAAGTAGAAAATGGAATAAAAAGAACCGTAAGGCAGATGGCTCAGACCGTAAGCTACGGGTCAGCCGTAGGCTGGTCTAACGGAAATTAGATTTTTGAAGGTTTTCTTCCATATTAAAGCCCGGTTAAACCCTAATTCGATGATCCTTCATATTCTAACATTTTGGGGCCATTCTCCACCGTCCTAATGCCTACCAATCACCACAAGCATCCATGTTCTCATCATTTGCTAAGAAAGTCCATTAGTAGTAGCCTGGAGATCTCGAACATCATCAATAGAGAGATTGTCATGAAATGCCTTAATAAACTCCCACAAGACAATTCCATGATAAGAGCTTGTCCTCAACAACTTAAATTTATGGAACGAATCATAAAAGGTCTCACCCGTATGCTACTGAAAATTTCGAATGACATTTCGAGCCTCTGTGGTTCTCCGTGGAGTATAATATTCGTTTAGAAACTGTTGTGCCAGGTCACGCAGTGTGTAAATGCTGGTTGATGGCATTGACAAGAACCACTGTTTCGTTGCATCTTTCTAACTAAACTGGAAAAAAAAAACAGTTTCACCTCATCTGTGGTACATCCTTGACTGCGCAAATTAAATTAAAGTCACTCAAATGGAGATAAGGTTCCTCTGTGGCTTTCCCATGAATTGTGGGTAATCCAGTTAACTACTCTGTCTCACTGAAAAAGTTCTTCTATCTCTAACATGAATAATGATCAGTAGAGGGTTCGTAGTCACTTGGGGGATGAAGTGACTTTCAACTCCCCTAACGGGTGGTGGAATATATGCCCTCGGGACTCCATCATCAAACTCATAAAAAGGAAATTGTGGTTCGCGGTTATTCTTACATCTCGGTGCTTGATATTGCTGATTTTCTGGATGGTTTTGTTGAGGATCCTGGTTATTCTGAATATTATGTTGCTAATACCGTCCCCCATATTCCTCCAAAAACTCCTCATTATCGTCATAATCTAACCCTGCATCATCCCATATGTTCCATTCTTCGACCCGTATTTTAGCCTGGTTAACCTCGGGTACTTCCTCCCTGAAATCTGCTGGCCTCTAATGATTTAGTGGGCAAATCTGACTGACCGGTTGTCATCAAATTTCAGTTGCCTTCTTTGGTTATGGTTACTCCCCTCCATGGTTTACCTGGTTTCGGTTTCGGTTAGCATATGGATTTTGGTTAGGTGGTGGGTTGTTCTTGTTTAGACGGTTGGTAGTCATTCGGACCTTGGTTATTTCGGTTACTCATGTCTTCTGTTTTCGGTCCTGAAGTTGTGGCTTTTGGTTTTCAGTTTAACTTGGGTTCCTGAGCTACTCGGTTTCGATCTGTTTGCTGTTTTTCAATTTCTAGATCAAACTGTAGCGGCTCTTTCTCGCGGGAATATCTTGTCTGAATTAACCTGCAAAATCACCTTCACGAACAAAAACACTAACACCCCACATAAAATCAACGAAGAAATAATAAACAAAAACTAAACTAGCATTTTGCGCGTTAATTCCCTGGCAACGACGCCATTTTGATCGATGTCGAAAGGTCAATCAAAATATTTATAAAATTACCTTTACTAGCAAGGGCAAGTAAGGTGTCAAATCCACAGGGAATCAGTGGAAAGTGCTAATCAAGTTTCATGCTTTTTAGTTAATTATACTAGGGTGGACAGGCGATGTCAAGAGGTTTGAAAATTTTGTTAAGTGAAAAGAATGTTACTTTGATTTGTAAACAATAATGAGAAAATAACCAATCTCCAAGTTTCAGGTTGTGAAGAAAGTTGGACAAGAAATAAAACCTATTTGGAAATCTATTTGTTTGAATCAATAAGCAAAAGACTAAATATTTGGCTCCGCTGATTATCAGAACTTAATCCAAACAATTGGCACAACTGAATAATAATCTAATTGATTACCAGTTTTAGGTTCTGATGAATGAAATCAATGTTATGGTTATTGATAAACGGGTCAATGACGATAAGAACTCAATTTCATATAGATTGGGCCAAAAGATTAAATAGGGTATTTAAATGATTCCTGTGTATATTTATCAATAGTTAACTAAATAATTTACAAATACTCTTATACCTTAATTAATGATATCAATCTCATATAGATTGGGCCAAAAGATTAAATAGGAATTTGTTTCCTAACGCAAATAAAACATTGGTTAGAAAATTTTTAATTACACGTACATGCACACAAACAAGTTAATTTAGTTTAAACAATCATATAGGAAGAAAAATACCAAAATAGATTAGCTAGATTCTTTTGAAAAATGAATACATATTTGATGGATATATATTACTTGCCCTAAAAAAAACTTTTGTTTTAACTCATAAACACAAAAGAAAAACAAAATGCTTAAGGTTTGAAGAAACGGTGTCTGCAAGTAAGCAAGCGAGAGGTTGTTTTATGAGGTGGGAAGTAAGCGAGCAGTCTAATGTGATTGTCAAAATGAATTCAAAATGCTTTTGGTGAAAATGTAAACATTATAGTGGGGAATTAATAAATTCTGGTGCTGTGAAGAGATTCAAACACGGGCACTAAATTCAACCAGTAGTATATCTGATACAAATTATAAACAACGGCCTCTAAATCGATGTAAATTGTTAATCTTTATTTCTTATTTATTCTATCTAATAGTAGTTGCACTCAGAGTCAACTTTCCTACGGATTTTTTTCCTCGGATAAGGGTCCGTTTTTTAGTATTGTATAAACCACTCAATCAATTCTCTAAGCTAGGGCTTCTATTTCTTGTTCACACCAGCCGACACCTCAGAAAAATATCAAAACATGTTAGATTCATCAATATTATGTTGAGAATCATGAAAGTTTCAAATTAACCTAAACTTTACGCTTCAATGAAAATGGTAAAACTGAAAAAAGTAAACTTTATCATAAACACGAACATTCAATAAGCAGATATTCAGTCATTGATATTTGATCTCATGGAAGATCTCAAGACTAGAAAACTTCATGAAATCATATATGAAACAGATTTCAGAATTTAGAATTTCTTTATGAAATCAATTATGTGTTTGTTGATTTCATCGGGCTTCTCTTGGTTGATATAGTGGGCCACACCTTCCATTACCACAACTTCTTCCAACAATGGAACATCCATCTTAAACCCACCATTGTTTATGTAGTCCTTGATACCTCGTATATTATAGGCAAGGTCCATATCACCGATTACAAATTTTGTTGGCACCATAACTTTAGCGCCCCTCCATGCAGAAGTTAGTTCCCAGCTCCTGCAGTCATTTAACCAAGATCAAAATACATAACGATCCACTTTTTTTGGCATTTTTTTTTACTTACAAATGAAGAGCTCGGTAATAGTTGATTCCTCCGGTAATTCCACCTGCCTTCTCGTGCTCGCTAGCGAAGTACTCGATATCTTCTTCAAACAACCAAGGTGGTAAGGTCACCGGAACACCAGGAGGTGAATGTAGAAACCCTTTACCTTTAGGGAGCAGAAATGGTCCTGGATCTCGTAATGTCAAGATCTTTTTCATGAAAGTTTGATAACTCATTTTAGCAAACTCAGCTTCAATGTTACCTTGTTTTCTACACCGTAAATACACATTAATAAAAAGAAACAAAAGTTAGTAGACTGAACAAGTGATATTGTTAGCCAAATTGCAGTTTATCTATTATATTATAATTTTGTACGAGTGTTTGTCGTTTGAGTATTTAATTATTAGTTATTTTATCATGATCTTTTATACAATTATAGTTACTAACTAGTATTAAGACCACCGTGTTTTAAGCATTCACTCAACTTGAAAATATGAAGTTACCAACACCACTGCCACCGCCTTCGGTCGGTCACCATCCCCTCGCCCATGGTTAGTAACCGAATAAAAAGTAGACGTAAAAACATTAAACCACACATGCTCATTACGTCGAACCAAACACACAAAAATTAAACCAAAACGTAAAATATAGCTAGTTGTTTGTTGCACCGTGTTAACTCATTAAATTTAGAGCGAAACGTTAAACAAAGAATTTGTAAAAGATGAAAATTATAGAAGACCAAAGTTGAAAGTGGAAAAATGTTGGAGGTTAAACAAAAAATATTTTGTGGCATTTGTAAACTATGAAAAGTGTTTGGGCCAAAAGTAAAAGGTAAAAAGAAGAAAATTAGATAAAAAAAATAATTACTAAAGCATAAAGTACAAGTAGTATGTATAAATTTTATACGAGTGTTCATTCCTTTGAGTTTTGATTATATAAGCTACCTGTAAGCCAAAAAGTTGTGACTTGCGATATCAAATTACAAAATCTGTTATATACTAATGGTCAAATTAATAATTAAAGCCGACGAGAAGACCAGACACGAAACAAGAGCTTTGGGACACGCGTTTAGCTTCAATGGGATAAGACTTCTGGAATATATAATGTATTAGGTTATAAATAGAACACTTGTAGTTTTTTATATGTGTGTGTTTTCCATGGTGTAAATCACCTACCCATGGGGAGCTCACCTTGGGTGGGGTCGGTTCCTTTATTAATGTATCAATATTTAACCGACAACGAGATCGTTCATCTATATCTTATCTTTATGTTTTATTTATGTTCGGTCGTTTGATTTACCGCGCCCGTCTCGAAACTTTGTATCAAGAGCAAATCCGTTAGTATGGTCGTTTTGGGACATACAAGTGGTATTAGAGCGGGTGGAGGGAGTGTCCCTCCCGTCATTCACTCTTTGTCACTGGTAAAGGGTGCTTATGGCCCACGTTGGTCGTGCCCCTTTATTGTTTTTCTAAGTAGTGTAAACTTATTCGTTTTCAAACAAATAAAATTTATACATAGTGTAAATTCACCGATTTTCGTCTGAAATTTTGAGCATTGTCCCCCACCTCCTTTTTTTTGAAAAATTTTATATACGCTGAGTCCAGCCCAGGGTGAGTTAACGTACAATAGTCTCTTATATACGTTACGTACGTGAATCACGCTCATGTTTAAAAAACTGAAACGCTCAAATCGAATTCCAAAAGCTAACATGTTCAAACTTAATACCTAAAAAGTTCAAGGATATAACCTAAAACGTTCAAGGTTAAAACCCTAATACTTTCAAGGTTAAAACCTAACATGTTCAATGTTAAAACCTAATATTTTCAAGGTTAAAACATAATACGTTTAAGGTTAAAACCAATTATGCTCTAGCTAAAAATTGATCGATTAAAAGATCCAGGTTAATGATTAATTAGATCAATTTCAAGGTTAATTGATCAACTAGCTCCAACAATTTCAATTTTAATTGATTAATTAATCATACAAACCTATGAACAAGTACAACGATTAGAGAGACATCGACGAAAGGGAGCGGTGCTCACGACGATGGACGATGATTGCGATAGTGGATGGAATCAGTGGACTTTGAATGAGACGACAGGGGCGGTGAACGACGAACGTTTCAAGTTATTGTGTAACATGTATTAATCATTGTGTTTTATGTATTAGATAATTTGTTGTTTTTTTATCATTATTTTTACATATTATTATTACACAACGGTGCTATTAGAATTAAAAAAAACATAATGATAAGTTGAAAGACACAATGACGAAAAAAGACACAATGATAAGCGAAAAGACACAATGGTGTGCGAAAAGACACAATGACGAAAAAAAACACAATGATAAGCGAAAAGACACAATGGTGTGCGAAAAGACACAATGACATAATTTTTGTTTTAAATTTTATATAACAAAAATCATACTCATATTAAAGATAAAAAAACGCTTGTTATTATGATGAATTTTTTTTTTTAAAAAAAAGATCATACGAAAAAGTTATAGACGTTATAAAATGATAGGGTAATTAACATATGCCTTGCATGTGGAGAGAGAAAATGTGTACAATTACCTCTATACCAATTTTCTTTTGATCCTCATTTGACACATGTCAATTATTTATGACTTCTCACACTTCTCATTTTTGTTACCCTTTGTAGAATAACTTGATCCTATTTTCAAACTCTATGAATATAATAATATTTAGTTAACTTGATTTTTTTTATATAAAATAATAACAATATGAGGATATTATTCGGTGGTTTGAAATTGACTAAACACATAAAATATTTTTATCTCATTATGGTACCTGAAATCTGGTCATGTAGTAATCATCTCCGTACTCTTGTCTTAGCATCTCGGACAGGCCTCCAATATTTGGGTTCCAAGGAGTAAATACTACGCTAAGGTTAACCAAAGCTTTGACTCTATGGGGTCGAAACATGCACAAGTACCAAGCAATGTACGCACCCCAGTCATGACCCACGACAAAAACCTTTTCACCTTCGTTTGTGATGGCATCAAGCAGCCCAATCAGGTCGCCCACCAAATGAGGCACGGTGAACTTGGTGTGGTCATTGATGGGTGCACCCGTAGTCTGACCATAGCCGCGAAGGTCTGGTGCCACGGCTCGGTAACCATGGTCCGCCAAATACACTATCTGGTGGAGCCAGGAGTACCAGAGCTCGGGGAATCCGTGAAGGAACAAGACTGTTGGACCTTGACCCTTTTCGGCTACGTGCATGTTTAGCCCATTGACATGTATGATCTTGTGCTCTATCCCATCCATGTTATTGTTATTGAGTAATAAATTTGAACAATATGCTCATGTGATTCTGGTCAGATGTTACCGTCTTATATAGTAGTACAGAATGGTTGTTTAATCTAAGCTAGCAAAGAAAAATTAAAATAAAAAGGAAAAAGAGAAAATTAGAAAAAGATAATGGACCAAGAGTTAAGGTGAGTGTTTTGGCTAAGTAGCAGGGATTAGGTAAAGTGTCAACTGTCGAGTCACTGTCACGTAAATATTGGAACTTTAAATAACTCACCCTTCAAGAAGCTTGTCGTGGTTTAACTAGATAAAATAAATAAAAAATATGATTGATCGGTTTAGGGTAATCCTCATCTCTTTTGCGTTATGGAGCTACCACCCAAGCCCTTGATGCTCCTGTTGTTTTTCATGGTACGTTGTTAACGGTATCATTAACGGCTTAACGCCCCCTCCATAACAGGTGGTCGTAGGACCACATGTCAACCCCAGGGCCGGCTATAAAGTAGGGTCGGGTGGTCGATAGCCCCTGGCCCGACACCCCGGTAGTCCCGGGTTTTTTATATAATATATATATATATATATATATATATATATACCTATATATAGGATTATATATATATATATATGACTAATAATATGTATATATAATGTTTAAATAAATTACACAACCACAAACTTGGTTTAATGACAAAGGGATTTCACTTTAATCCAAAAGCTTGTGGGTTCTAACCTCAGTTGAGACATTTAACCTTGTTTTTATAAAAAAAACATGTTTTTTACACAACCAAATCATAAGGCCCACAAATTTAAGGCTTATTTAAAAATTAAATTGCTTAAACCCAACAAGATACCCTTTTATATTACGGTCTAAAAATATTTCACATTCTATCCTAAATTTTTTAACCAATCTCTGAGCCGGGCCTGGTCAAAACAAGTAAGCAACCATCACCATTTATGTTCATCCCTTTTCGAGAAAATTAATAGAGTATAACGGAAACGAATAACTTTATAGACCCGGGAAAAGTTAAAATACAAAGGACAACAAAAATGAGAAGGGTGAGAAGGAATCCAGTCCATTGATCTTATATTTGAATGACTGAGATTAATTTAATAAATAAAAATTGATGGAAAGGGCATAAAGGTAATAACTCACATTTGTTGACTTTCTCTCTCCACATGCAAGGCACATGCCAATTCTCCATTTTAAAATGTTCATAACTTTTTCATACGACATTATTTTTTTAAAAAAAGTCACCATAATAATAAGCTTTTTTTTATCTTTAATATGAGTATCATATTATTATATAAAATTAAAAAAAAATTAATGGGTATTTTAATTGTGTTTTTTTGTTGTTCATTGTGTCATTGTGTAATATGTTGTTTCCATTGTGTTTTACGTTTTAGGTCATTGTGTTATACGTATTCACCATTGTGTCTTACGTTTTAGGTCATTGTGTTATACGTATTCATTATTGTATTTTACGTTTCAAGTTATTGTGTAACATGTATTAATCATTGTGTTTTATGTATTAGATAATTTGTTGTTATTTTATCATTATTTTTACATATTATGATTACACAATGGTGTTATTAGTATTTAAAAAAAAACATAATGATGAGTTTAAAGACACAATGACGAAAAAATGCAATGACGAAAAAAGACACAATGATTAGCGAAAAAACACAATGGTGTGCGAAAAGACACAGTGGCGTGCGAAAAGACACAGTGTCGAAAAAAGACACAATGATAAGCGAAAAGACACAATGGTGTGCGAAAAGACACAATGACGAAAAAAACACAATGATAATATCGAAAAACACAATGGTGTGCGAAAAAATACAATGACGAAAAAAAGACACAATGACAAAAAAAGACACAATGATAAGCGAAAAGACACAATGGTGTGCGAAAAGACACAATGGTGTGTAAAAGGCACAACGACGAAAAAAGACACAATTATAAGTGAAAAGACACAATGGTGTGCGAAAAGACACAATGACGAAAAAAACACAATGATAAGCGAAAAGACACAATGGTGTGCAAAAAGACACAACAACGAAAAAAGACACAATGATAAGCGAAAAGACACAACGATGTACGAAAAGACACAATGACGAAAAACGACACAATTATAAGCAAAAAGACACAATGGTGTGCGAAAAGACACATGACGAAAAAAGACACAATGATAAGCGAAAAGACACAATGAAGTGCGAAAAGACATAATAACGAAAAAAAACACAATGATAAGCGAAAAGACACAATGGTGTGCGAAAAGACACAATGACGTGATTTTTGTTTTAAATTTTATATAACAAAATTAATACTTATATTAAAGTTAAAAAAACGCTTGTTATTATGATTCATTTTTTTTTAAAAAATATCATACGAAATAGTTATAAACGTTTTAAAATGATGGGGTATTAACATGTGTCTTACATGTGGAGAGAGAAAATGTATACAATTATCTTTATACCCTTTTTCCTTTGGTCCTCACTGACACATGTCAACTATTTATGACTTCTCAGACTTCTCATTTTTGTTACCTTTTGTAGAATAACTTGACCCTTATAGACCTCCCATCAATTTAATAATTAATGGAAACAAAACACTTTATTGAAACCGACCCTCCCTCAACTTGTTCCCCTCCTTTTCTTACTTTTTCTCTCTTTCGAGTCACGAGAGAGAGATAAAATTCTGGCTAGAGTTGGAAAACAACCAAAGCCTAGTGGGTGGTATATTCAAAAACATTTGGATCAACGAGTATCTAACAATACTATTAAAGCAATACATATTGTTCACATGTCATTCAACTAGCCTCTCCACATCAATTGTCCACATGTCATTCAACTAGCCTCTCCACATCAATGCGACATCATTACCAAGTCATATATTTCCTTTCCTATCTTGTATATTATTAAATCAAAAATGAAGTTAATGATGGGAATCAAACCCTGGCACAAAACCGAGATGGAAACTTAACAAATGCAACAATGGCCAACCAACCAATGACTACTCATGTTCAATTACTTGAAAACAAATCCTATACATTGAAAGAACCCTTGTAAATGGAAGGTTTTTGTAATTATGGCAATGGCTGAATTTCTCAACTTATACTAATAACAAATGTTATTTTATATTTATTTGAAGTTTTATATTTTTCTTTCCTCTCATATATTCCGGCTAATCTAGATCTAAATTTGTATTAATCATTTTCCGGTAAGTTTATATTTTATAATAAACTTCCGATTGTTGATACATGTATTTCCGGCAACATTATATTTTCTTCCGGTTATTGTTTCCTCTAACCTTTTTATCTTTATTTTCATTGTTAACTGATTAAAATCAGTTTAGGTTGTAAATCAAAAACGGCGATGAAGCTAATATGTTGACGTATTTACGTTTTTCCGGTAAGTTTTTTCGGTTATTTGTTATACCTATAACAATGGTTGTTTTATATTTATTTGAAGTTTTATATTTTTCTTTCCTGTTTCTTTTGTTTTACATGTTGTTATTCTAGGTTCTAAATAAAAATCACCTTCATCCATGGACAATATCATTATTTCGTGTTTCCGGTAAGACACATTTAATTATCCGGTTATAAATTATAATTATAATCTTCCATAATATCAATGTTATAGCGAAACTTTATTATTTCATATTATTTACCCGATTGATTTCCAGAATATTTCAGTTTACATTCTAAATCAAAATCTGAGATATCATGGTTATTATCATTATATTGTTTTTTCCGGTATGACATTCAATTTTTCCAGTTATAAATTAAATATCAAATTTTCCATAATATCAACATTAATATTCTACTTTATAATTTCAGATTAATGTCCTGATTGATACAAGCTAATTTTCATGGATTGAGCATTATCTTATAAAATTTATTTTTTTATATTGATGTATATTTCTTTTTTGAATATTCAATTATATTCATTATTTGTAGATAAAATAATATATTGATGTATATCGGAGATACCTTGATGTATATTTTTTTTCCGGCGTGCCTTAATATACATACATTACACATTTAATTATCCAATTAATACAATTTATTGAGTTTGGCTATCCTTATTTGTTTAAATAACTAATAAGGATAGTCAAACTCAATTAATTGTATTAATGGTTTTAATACAATTTAATTTACATATTTAAACTCCTTTTAAATTCGGAATTTGACCAATCTTTCAACAAAGTTTTAAAGGTTTTAATACTCTCCATAATTTTAAACTCATTTCAAAATATTTTCATATTTTTTTTGAAGTTTTCAAATTAACCGATTTGATTTTCATTTTTGTAATTATTTCTAAATTAATTAGTCATATTTGTAAAATTAGAAAATATTTTGATTTTAATTTTTGTGATTTGGCTTTAACTAGAATAAGTTATCATTTTAGTATTCAAAAAAATGATTGTCAAACTAAAGATACTTGCCATAATTGTAACGTAATCTTACTTTAATTTAAGGGAATATTAATTATTAATTAATACTAAAATAATAACTGCGTTATTTTAGAACACAATATTCAAATTGACATAATTTCTAATAATAAATATTTAATATATCATAAATTAAATAACCGTTTTATCTTCATTTATAAATATTATTTTGCACATATGATTTATTGAATATTATTAAACATGACAACTTTTCATAATTTGTTAACATTATTATTCCCATGAATCAAGATATTTCAAATTATTTCTATCTTTATATAGATGACAAAATTTAAACTTAAAACTAAAAAATTTAAACTCCTTTTTAATTAACATATTTAAACTTCTTTTAAATTCGGAAATTGACCAATTTTTCAACAAATTTTAAATGTTTTAATACTCTCCATAATTTTAAACTCATTTCAAAATCTTTTCATAATTTTTTGAATTTTTCAAATTAACCGATTTGATTTTCAATTTTTGTGATTTGGCATTAACTAGAATAAGTTATCATTTTAATATTTAAAAAGCTGATTGTCAAACTAAAAATACTTATCATAATTGTAATGTAATCTTACTTTAATTTACGTGAATATTAGTTATTAATTAATACTAAAATAATAATCGCGTTATTTTAGAACACGATAATCAAATTGACATAATTTCTAATAATCAATACTTAATATATCATAAATTAAATAACCGTTTTATCATCATTTCTAAATATTATTTGGCACATATGATTTAGTGAATATTATTAAACATGACAACTTTTCATAATTTATTAATATTATTATTCCCATGAATCAAGATATTTCAAATTATTTCTATCTTTACATGGAAGACCAAATTTAAACTTAAATTTCGGTCACTTATAAGTTTACCATTCGATATCGTATTCTTCATTGATATTCCATCATAACTACATCCAAATTTCAATATTTTTCGTTACAACCATGTAATTTTTTCAATGAATTATTAATATATATTTCACTTTGTTTTTCAGAAATTAAATTAATCACATATTAATTTCTTATTGTTATTATTTATAGTAGATTTAATTGATTATGAGATTCCACACCCGAAAAATAATTTTCTTTTTATATTCACCGTTTTAAATTTGGTTATGTATGTTTAATTTTTTTTAAAAAAATTTGTGTTCACAAAATATTAATGTCACTAAATTTCTCAATAATGTATAATAAACACGTATTATATTTGTATCCATTTTAACTAAAAAGTTTTTTAAACATAATATAAATCTTCTAATTATAACATTCAAATAATTTGATAGTCTAAGTCTTCATAATGTTTTCAAAGAATATTAAAAATATTTGATAATTTATCTTCTATACGTTTATATTTTGTTTTCATTAATTTTGTATCATATTTTTTCACATTTAATTATTTTTAAAGTCAACATATATTTTTTTTTATTTTCAAAGTTATTTGAAAATTCATTTATTGTAAAACTTTTTTAAGTTTTCCAAGTTTAACAAAATATTAATGCAAGATTTAAAAGTTTGTTGCAAGATTGGTCAAAAATAAAAAAAAAATTTTTGAAGTTAACTAATTCCAATTTTTTTATATTTTGTAACTATTTTGAAAATATTTCAAAACAGTTTGTTTTAAAAGAGTATTAAATTTGTTAGGTATAAAATATTTCAAAATGGTTTAAGTTAGAAAGATGTTTTATGTTATCATTTTACTTTGTTTGTTGTTGTATGTTATTTTGTTTTAATAAAAACAAAATTTGATTAAAACAACTTTATTAATGTTCAAATGTTACTCATTATTAAATATGTTATTATGGTATATTTAATTTGGATGATATTGTTTTATTATATTTTCAGGTGGTGAAGCAAAATTAGTTTCTTTGGTAGAATGTTCGAAGAAGTTGATGGTGGTTTAATATGAAAGAACATGGTTGTGCCTTTTGTTGATGTTTTTTTGGTTGTTCGATGTAAATTAACTTATTGTAACTTTTAAGATCTAGACAATGTAAATGGTTAACTTTTAGTCTGAAAGTTTGAAGAAGTATTGTATTGCTTGAATTTGTTGTTTAAATTTATTATATTTGTTGACATGTTTTCCCACCCGTGTGTAACACGGGCTATACCTTATGAACATGTAATGGAGGGGTTTTTTTACCCTTATTAAAACAAGGTTGTGATCATGTTTGAGAATGGACAATATAAGAATTTTAAGCCTAAACAACTATTTTCATGTGATGATTTGATCATGCTAAGAGAGCTTGACATGTTGAAGTTATCTAATGCAAGAAAAGAAGTTGCACATCTCGATTTGAAAGCGGAAGTGAGTTTGAAGGTCAAATGGTTAGAACAATGTTGTAACTATGAAAGTGATTATGAAGATTTTCCACCCACGTGTCATGCGGGTCTATTTTCCACCCGGGTTTGTTTGGTTTATATTTTATATAATATGTTATTGTGTTGTAACAATTTTCAGATGTGTTAGGAAAAGGAATTTTCTTTTAGTTGAAGTTTTCAATATGTTGATGATGGGTTAATAGCAAAGAACATTATTAGTTATTTTGTTAATGTGTTTTGGTTGTTATGTTCAAATTAACTTCCTGTAATTTAGTAGTTTTAATATTATGATAATGTAAATCTATAACTTTTTGGTTGGTATGGTAATGCGTTTAGTGACAATATAAATCTATCAAGTTTTAATAGTTAAATAAATATTATGTTTGTTTAAATTGATGTTTGAGTTGATTATGTTTAGTAACATGTTATTCCACTCGCGTATCACGCGGGTATATACCCTAGTAATATTATTATATTTATACGTGTACTGTCAGTATATGTATATGTATTTATTCATTCATCGATTTAACGCTCAACGGAAGAATTATTATTATTATTATTATTAATATAATGGATGCTTATTCACATTACTTTGGAGTTTAAAATTAGTTAATAGACACACGTGCTAACTTTTAGAATTATAGCTCACACTACTTGCATTAGATATTATCTCGGTGATATATTGGTTATCGGTTCTTTATAAAACATTAGTTAAAATATCGGTATCGATGATATCGACGATATTGGGCCGATATTTGACCGATTTATTATCGATATTTCCGATATAAGTGTTTAAGTCTTATTTATTAGTTGTTAGTGTTCAATGTTAGTGTTTTAAGAGTTCGTAGTGGCAGCTTTGCCACCAACGTTTTGGAGGAAAACACGGGGGGTACACCGCCCCCCCCCCCCCCCCCCCCGCGTTATGTATTTTTTTTGGCAACGTTTTATGCAAACCGTGATATCGTGGCACACAAATAAAAAAAAAGCCGTTGGGGCCATTTTTGGAGCCGTTGGGGGTTTTTTTTTTAAAAAAATTATATTAATTATATTTATACTATATAAACAAACCAAACTCATTTTTTTCACACATTCCTTCCACTCTTATACCAATTTATATCTTTAACACAAATATTTATACCATCATGTTTCCGAATAACAACCAAAATATTCTCGGTTTCGGTCAATATGCCCGTCAAGGCAACCAAAATCCACAACCAAACCAATCTACCGCCCCGACGCCAACCGTACCCATCCCGTATATGTATGACCCGCAAATGGCCGCATACATTGCATATCTACAAAACTCTATGCCAAATGTGTTGCCCGGTTTCCAAAACCCGATGGCAAACATTTTTGCCGTTTCGGGTTACCAACCCGTCCCGGAGACCCAACCCGAGGTCGAGTTCGTGCCGGAGACACAACCCGTCCCGGAGACCGTAGGCGGTTCGAGCCAACGCGAACGTCCGAGAAAAAATGGAAAGAAGTCCGCCGGCGAACCTCGGGTTAAAAAGACGGTGATACCGTGGAGTATCGACGAGTGCGTACCATGTGCTCGTACTTGGTGCGTGATATCGGAAGATGCCAAATGCGGTAGGTTTTTAAAATACATATATATATATTTTTTAAATTTCTTATAACAAACATTAAACTTGTAATGTTTTTATTTTTTTAGCGAACTATCAAAAAATGGGGGTATTTTGGCACAAAATTATAGAGTTGTTCCACGAGCTTGGCGGGGACTCACGTCGAGAAAAAGATTCGTTACTGTTGAAATGGGGTGACATAAACACCAAATGCTTGGCTTTCCATACGGTTTACTCTCGGATGAATCGACATAGGAGTAGCGGTGTCTTGGACGCGGAAGTCATGGAAAACGCGAAAAAAAACAAATAAAATTAATAATGACTGGGCGCCACGTGGCGCATAATGCCTGGGGTGCAGAGTTATGACTACAGCCTGTTTTTGTAAAAAATCATAACTCTGACTGGGCGCCACGTGACGCATAATGCCTGGTAGTGGAGCTTTATGACTACACATGGTCTAAGTCTTAGAAAATGTTTGGAATTAAGTTTGAAAACTGGTTATTGCCTTATTGACTTTTTCAAAAAAGTCATTTTAAAAAGTCAAGATTTGGGACATTTAAAAACTGTTTTTTAACCCTTTTAAAAAGCTAAAATGAAAGGAATTTTTGTGATTGCCAACACCATTTAACTTATTGGCTTTTTGAAAAAGCCAATAAGTTGTTTTCAAACTCAATCCCAAACATACTCTTAATTAATTCCTACTTACTACGACTGTTAGTGTTTTGCAACTTGCAAAAGGTCAAATTGTTAACAGTAACAAAACCAAACACGTTATCGTTTTTATAGTTTTGATGTAAAACACGAGTCATATCCTTGATAACTTTATTGGTATTATCACGGACCGGTGTCTGATTCGTTTTAATGGTTTTTTATTGATTTAAACTTCTCCTTACTAGTCATATTTTTTTTCCAGAATGACGATTTTCTTGTATTTAAGCTACCACTAGAACAAAAATGAGAGCTACTTTTAGTTTGTTCATGTGGTGGCAACCTTTCGCCGATATTCATTTAAAACTAATAAATTAACAAATGCATACTAGTAGTTTACTACATACCATTAATAATAAATAATATAATATATGTTTGAAGGAAAAGTAAGACGTAATTGGAGGAGATGATGAAAGAAAAGAAAATATGATCCGAATGTCGTTACGTTTGATCCGAATGTCGTTATTTTATGTGAATTCGGGTGGTATCGATCGGTTATTTCGTTACGGAATCGGATACTTTGTTATGGTAACGACAGTATACCCAAAGAAGTAAATGTTCAAGATAGTATTACCATTCGTATAGCTTAAGAAAAAAAAACATATTAAAAAACGACATGTAGGCGGTTGGTAAAACCCGCAAGGTATGACTGCGAGTCGATGCGAATTCGACTGGTGTTGGATTGCAGTATTGAAACTAACTAGAAAATAACTTCGTCAGTATCCAAATACCACAAATTAACATATTTAAAACCTAAAAAACTCCCGTGTTACGGCGGCGAACCAACACATTTTTGGTCCGTATCGTGTTACAGCACAGGAAGTAAACAATAATACAAATTAAACAACACCCAAATACAAAAAACTAATACATTTAAAAAAACTCACACTTTGCGGTGACAAACTGGACCGAATTTGGTTGATGTCGATGGTAACAAAAGTATAAAAACATGTGTGTTGCGACAGCAAAACGACGTAAATTCAATTGTTATCGGGTTATAGCACCATAAATAAAATAAATAAATGGTCTACACCCAAATACAACAAATTAAAATATTAGACAACCCAAAACCAAAGTTAGAGCGAGCAACTAGCTCGTTGAACAATAAATATAAATATAATTTGACAAATCGATACAGTTTTTGCTAGAAAAAGTTGGTAAAGAACGAAAAGATTTATAAACTTTTTATTAATTCAGATATCATATTAACCATTTAAAATTTCAAATACCGATTCATATATTGTTAGGCTGTGTGGTACGTGCTCGCGCCCCTGTCCACCGCATCCGAATAATACCCAATAGTGCCTCCCACCCCATTGACTGGGTGCCATTGGCAAGCTCGCCAGCGCAATAACATACTCTAGCGGAAAGTTCGGGAGAGATATGGTGGGGCCCTTGTGGTCATGCAAAGGCAATGAATGAAGCCTTGTCTACGTGGTGCTGAAGTGACATAATGAATCTTTTAGGGGCTTCATTCCATATTTCCATACCACCGAACATTATTAAGTATCCGAAAATTTAGATATCCAAAATGTTGATGCTAGCAACAATATATGATACCATTTATGCAAGTTGATAAGAGATTCGAAATGATAAAAGGCAAAGGGATGTGATGTGGATTGGTTACTAGCAGGATAAATATACATAAGACTCCGAGTATAAGGCCGGATACGAGTTTATTTATAAATTCTTTTTACGGCCAGAGAATTTGTTTATTTAGATTTTTGATAATGAATATAAGCTTTTTTTTCTTATAAAACAACACAAAACATGAGTGGGTGTGTCCATGACATCAAACACTGAGTCGTATACTTACATCTGTGAGTCCATTATAAATAGTGTACACACTTTCCACTGAAACAAAACATGAGTGGGTGTAGGGATTAGCTCGGTATAGGCCAGTTCGGATAGGGTGGTCGGCGGTAATTTGCCCGATCATCTCGCTAGACTCGAAATTTTTATTTTTCTTTTAAATCTATATATTTTTGTGAAAAAGATACATGTATTTTTAATATTTAAATCCAAGTTACTCAACTCCTTTAAGCCTATTTTTAGATAGAATTGCAGAAATTGTTCTTTATGTTTACAATAAATTTCATTGGTTGTCATTTATATTTAAAAGTAACATAATTTGTACTTTACGTTTCCAAATGTTACACAATTTTGTCCTTTGAGCCTAACCCAGTTAGTTTTTCTCGTTAACCCAGGTCACATGCCTTGCACATGAGGGCAAATTAGTCATTTTACCCATCATTTTAAAATATACTAATAATTAATTAATTAAAAGATTATAAGCATATATATATATGTATATATATATATATATGGAAAATGGTTCAAATAAAAAACAATTGTTTTGTGAGAAGTGTTAGAAGACTTTAAAATAAAGTGCATCACCTAAATAAGACATTATACTATGTAAATAGGAAACTATACAACTTTTAGAAACTACTAATCTCAATCATTAAATCCTAGATCCAAGGGTCTACATCTATTCTTATGCTTCTCGCAAAACTATTGTTTTTTACGTTAACCCTACCATATATATATATATATATATATATATATATATATATATATATATATATATAGGAGAGTTATCCTAAAAATAAGTAGTTTTCTAGGAAGACTAGGAATAAATCATAGCCATTGGATCATGTTAATCAATGGTTGAGATTTAAAATTACCAATAACCGACATAGTTTCCTAAAATTGTTCTTTCACCATCATTTGTAATGCAAAATGTCAAAAATTTGTTGGTTCTTACCATTCCTAGGAAACAACTTATTCTTATTTGAACCCTTATATATATATATATATATATATAAACACACTCTCTCTCTTTCTTCTACACTCTGCAATCCCACATTCACCATGTACAACCCACCACCTCTACCTTTAACTTACCGCCATCAACCACCGTTGCCGGAAATTAATCTCTCCCCGGAAACTAATCCCCCCCCACAACAAACATCACGACCCAGATCTGATAATGGCGGAAATCAAAACGTTGCCACCAGGCCCATCGGAACCCACCACCTCCACCTTCACTTTCGTCGGAAACCAAACCGCTGCCACCAGGCCCCATCGGAACCCTAACCCCAAACAAATTTGAGATGGGTTCTTGAATTGAGTTTACAGATCTAACAATTGCGGTGCTCGAGAAAGTGACGTATGGCGGCCGAAGATGGAATTTTGAGATTCCCGGGCACGACAATCATCGTTGCTTATTCGGTCAGTATCCTTTGAAACCGTTGACCATCATCACCATCAACATGGTTCGTTTTTCTCATATCCGAACCAGAGACGGTTTTCTTGCGGCGGGGAGTAGTGATATCGTGTTCCAAATCAGGATTTAGGTTACAATTTTTGGTTGATATGGGTTCCACATGATCTAGGGATTTGAGATCTCAAGTTAGATCTAACAATGGTGTTGTGTTGCAAGAAGCTATATTCCTTATAGATGAAATTGTGGAGGTGCAATGACGTTTTATGGATTTGTGAGATGAATATGTGCTTCCAGATACCTCAAGCAACAATTGACGATGGTGTGAGGTGGTTTAATGTTCTTGTTTTGAATATGGTTTGAAGAGTGTTAGCGTTGGCGGTAGGTGGTGGTTATGGTGGTGGATGACGGGATTGCAGAATGTAGATGGAAAAGAGAGAGAATTACAGAATATAGAAGAAGATGTTTGTTGATGGCGACAGGTGGTGGTCATGGTGGTAGATGACAGTAAGTTAAAGGTGGAGGTGGTGGTGGGATTGCAGAATGTAGAAGAGAGATTGAGAGAGTGTGAGAGTGTTTATATATATATATATATATATATATATATATATATATTAACACTGACTAATTTGCCCTCATGTGTAAGGCATGTGACCTGAGTTAACGAGAAAAACTAACTGGGTTAGGCTCAAAGGACAAACAGTGTAACATTTGGAAACGTAAAGTACAAATTATGTTACTTTTAAAGATAAATGACAACCATTGAAATTTGGTGTAAACAAAAAGAATAATTTCTGTAATTATGTCCTATTTTTATAAACAAAATATTTTTACAAAATCCAAATCATAACCAAGTAAGCGTATTTATAAATTTAATTGTTTAAACCCAACAAAAAAACCCTTTTACTTAAAGACTAAAATTTTTTTCAGGTTAAGCCCGAAAAATTTTAATGATTCATGGAAATAGTCCTGGCTCGGTGCCGGTACCGAGAGTAATGGTACCAAATATCTCTAAAAATGGGTACCGATATAGAAAATAATTAGTTCAGTAACGGCCAGTGTTTTAAAAATCGGTTCAAACCGGCCGGTTGAACCGGTTAAACCGGATTCCGCATAAAAGGCCGGTATATTGAGTCCGGTTTTTTTGGCCGGTTTGCTATAATATCGTACCACCGGTTTTTTTCTAAAATATCGGTTTTTACCGGTAAACCGATATTAATTCCGATAAATTTTTGATATTTGCTGCCCATATTTTTTCAAACTTACTTTTAACTCAACAATTAATATTTAAACGTGTAAACTTTATTGCTATTTTTCTAACACTTAGTGATTTTATATTATTTTTTTAATATAAATTAACTTTTGGATCATTTTTTGTTATGGAATCATGATCCTTTGGGTTATTTTTGGATTTAAGTTGCATTTATAGGAAATTATAAGGTAAACTATTCTCCGGTTGAACCTCCGGTATAACCCGGTTCAACCGGTTGTATCATTTTTTTGCCTAGTCCATACACGTAAAATACCGGTTGTTTAAAAATTGGCATCGGCAACATATGTAAAATTCGGTAAATACCGATACCAAGCCAAACCCTACCGTGTCAATACCAGTATCATACCAATCCTGAAACATGTAATAGTTGGTACCGACAACAACCGTTTCGGTACCGATTCCGATGCCGGGTTTCGTTTGTGTTGTATCCTATATTGCTCTCTTAGGTGGAAGAGAAATAGTGGAGAATAGTTTGTAGTTACAAACCAATGTTGTAAAACTAAGCGCAGTGGGCGACAAAAGACAAATGTTTTGGGCAATTTTGGGCGACAATACCGCCCCTACACGATTTTTGCAAGGATAAGGACGACTAAAAATAAAATAAAGTCGGACTACAAAAACTAAAACTAAAAATAAAAAACAAAAGCAAAATAAAAAGTTAACAAGCTAGATAAATGGAAAAGACTTAGCTGGTAATATACGCATGAAATATGATGTCAAAGTCTTCTTCCATGAATGCCCTCCAACTACGAACGTGCTCAGCAAATAGTAACTCATTCTCTCACGAACGTAAGCGGCAAAACAAAACAAACATATCTAAAAACGTATCTTATCCAACTGATAGATATTATGCAATTAAAGTGTTTCAACAATAAATATATAAAATAATATAATCAGGGGATAAATAATATCCCCGAAAACGGCGCCAAAAACTTGATGTGCTTAAAGTAGTCAATTAATTATTAACTAGAATTATACTAATCTAGACACTAAGTATTACTCTAGACCCTTAAACGTAACAAAAACTACTAACCGACAAGTGAACCGGTCGACTTTAGTACAGCTAAGTAAGTCCGGATATCGAACCCACGAGACTTTTTAAATTACGAAACTAGCAAATTAGACTCAACTACAAGACACGACTATTTATTAATAATATTTGAGGGGGATTTAAACTAATTATTAAAACTAATTAAAACAAACCCTAATTAATAAAATAATAATAAAACATAATCATTACTTTAAACTATTTAATTAGTTAAACTTAAACTCAATTACTTTAAACTAAAGAAAACAATTAAGAAAACTTGGATTGATTCAGATGGTGAAAATAACTACCCATGCCAGAATCCCCAAAGTTACGGTTTTTAAATAACTGGAAAACTCAAGTTATGGAACCGGGATCATATAATAGACCCTTGACAGAAAACCCGAACAAGACCCTTTAACTTCAAGAAGACGCCTATGGATTTCTAACAAGTTTTATGACTCACCAGTTTTATGAATTAAACTTCCTTACGGTTATTTAATAATTTATGTCTAAGTATCTTTATGACGAAATCCTACCTTACAGCGCGGAAATCAAAGATAGTTAAGAAGACTCAATTGACTTAATAGACTAAGCTGACAATCAAACCTAGACGGACTCCTTACGAAGAACTAAATCTAGCAATCCTGACCAACAAAGATCTATCAATAACCTATCAACTTACAGCTTTCTAGGCTAGCAGCTCACTTTTATCTATTTAATTGATTTTATTGTTTCTATGATTTTAATGCATATTAATCACAAACTAGTCAAGAACACACAGTAAATGACCTAACAAAACCCTATCCTATGAAACAATCAACAAGGGCAATGTGAAACAATAAATTCAAGTAAACAAAACCAAGCAATCAAACGCATCAATTAAATCAAACTCAACCGTTTACTCAGAACACAAAATTCAAAACGAAACGAAATCCAAATAAAATCAAACCGAACTGGTTTATCACGACCTAGGTAGTTTATGGAATTTAGCTTTGCATCATAAAGTCTAAATCAAACAAAATAAATAATACTGAAAACATGGTGAAAATATAAGAAACGGGGAATCGAAGATGATAAAACCCGTAAACTCGAACGTGAACGTGTAGCTCTTCACCGGATGTTCTCTCGCCTTCAAAATCACCAACAAACTCGTAAAATAGCTCCAAGAACTCTCCAAAATCGTCCAAGGGTTTCAGGGTTATATCAGGTTTAAGTTAAAGGTGTTTAAATAGCGAAAACAAGGCCCGACATTAAGCGAAAACGAAATTAATTAAGCCCAGTATTGCCTAGGCGCCGCGCTAAGGTTATTTGGCCTTCCCCCTTCGCGCGGCGCGGCGTGCTTTTTCATGGGGGCCGGTCAGACCTGGTCTGACCGGTTCTCTGTTCTGACCCTTCCTGACGCGTTCCGGATCTCCGTTTCGGCTCGTTTTAGCTCGTTTTTCGCCCTTTTTAATCACGATCAAATCCCAGAACCTTCGACACACAAAAACGTTAGTAGTATACAAATATTGACTAAAAACGAAAAAACAATTAAAATATTAAATAAAATAAACAAGGGAAACATATATATTTAGCATTATATCAGGGGGGCATACCTTTGTCGCCGGTAGTGTGGGTTGAAAATAATAATAATCATAATAAATTAAAAAATGACAACAACACCACTACACTCCTAAAATAAAAATTGCTCATCTGTTGACATGACGCCACGTGTCGAAAATTTCCCTTGTTTTGTAGTCGAAAATTTCCCTTGTTTTGTAGTCATCGACTACACACAGTCTAAAGGAAAATTAAGAGAAAATAGGTTGATTGAGTGATGTGAAGGTGTTTTATATCTACGTCGGAGATGCTCCAAGTCTAAGTGGGTGTGCGTGTAAGTGTGTGACAACAAAGATTGAGTCGTACCATCCAATGTGTCCGTTCAATAATACATTTTTTTTTGAAAGACCAACTAAAAGGTATATATTAACAGGACACAAAGACTCTCAACAACCCAACACCAAGTCACCAAATAGATAAAAACAATAAGCAAAACATTACACAAAACTAAAACGAAAAACCCCTCCAATTGTCCCACTAGATATTTAGCTTTCTTGAACGGTTATTCACCCAAAGATATTCAAGAGATTTGATTTCCCCCACCACACTCGCTAACTGGGCTGACCTCCCATTAAACAACACATCGTTTCTCAACTTCTATAAACTCCACATGGCGATGAGACAAATTGCGTGAAACGCCTTCTTCTTAGAAGTCGTAAACCCCGAAAATTTATACATATCTAGGAGATCCTGGACACAAAACGCATAAAATGAAGGGACCCCACACCACATAGAGATATTCTGCCAAACGTCATGTGCAAACCGGCAGGATGTAAAAGTGTGTTCCACGGTCTCCTCCACTTCACGACATATCGGGCAATCAATCAAACCATGACTAATATTTCTTCTCGCTAAAGCCACCAAAGTAGGTAACCTCTCCAAACCAAACAAGGAGTTGTACTCAAGGCTTTCTTTTCTTTTTTTTTTCTTAAAAAAAGAGTTGTGAAAAAAATATTAAAAAAATGAACTTGTTTAAAAATTTTATTGAAATAATATTTTTGAGAAAAAAACTACCTTCTCCTATAACCTCATTGGATTCTTTAACTGCTAACTTATACATCGAGTAAATTTAATACTCCCTCTAAAAGTGTCATGGTTTAAAAACATAAAGTTTAAAAAAGCTTAAATGATAGTATTTTTTGCATAAAGAATGACAATAATGTCCTTGACATATATGAATAAATCAATTATGTAAAAAATGTAATCAAATTTCTGTTGGCCCAACTTAAGTTGTACACTGACAACTTTTTATCCAAAGAAAAACTTATGGAGCCACTTACTTTTTCATTTGACAGTCAAAACTATTTCTGTGAGATTAACTATTGAAATTTTTATAAACAAATCTATTATTATTTTCACTCCATATATACCGCCAAACAAAACTCAATATTTACCGCCAACTTTTTTCTCATTGATAAAGTAACCATTTTCAAGTGTATACAACCTCATTTGATTGTTGGAGCATAAATGTTAGAGTACGTCACTAAGCTTGCTTTCTTATTCATTATATTTATATTTAATGGATATCATTACCAACTCAAACACTAAACGCAACTTAACTAATTCCCAACGTCAAACCATTAACCATATATGAGGCTTTATTGCAACAAAGTATTGATGGAAAGCTAAAAGATGGATCTATAAGAGATGTAGCATCACAGTTCCCTGTATCTACTGGCACCGTAAGTCGTATTTGGCATCGAGCTAGATTTCAAGCCCTACATGGATATGTGGTCCACGTGTCTTCAAGGAAACCATATGTAGTTAAACAAAAAAGGATTCAAATCAATTTCGATCAAGTTGCACAAATACCACTACGTCGTCGAACCAATATTCGATCAATTACGAAAGCAATCAATGTTTCAAAATCAACTGTGCATATAGAAGAATAAAAGAATGTGAACTTCGACCACGTACGAATGCTATTAAGCAAAATTTGACCGAGGAAAATAAAAAAGAAAGGTTAGAATTTTGTTTATCTATGATTACTCCATCTTTGTCTGATCCTTCATTCAATGATATGTTTAACGTCGTTCATATTGATGAAAAATGGTTTTACATGTCAAAACCATCTAAACGTTGCTACCTTGTACCCGGTGAGGATGAGCCACTAAGAACATGTAAATAAAAAAAAATTATCATAAAGGTTATGTTTCTAGCCGCGGTTGCACGACCAATATTCGACACGTCGGGTAATGAAATTTTCTCGAGAAAGATAAGTATCTTTCCTTTCACAAAACTTGAACCCGCAAAACGTTCAAGCAAGAAAGTGTGGCGGGGACTATGGAGACTAAGCCTATCTTATCGGTGACTAAAGACGTAGCGAGGTCATGGTTGCCACAAGGTTATACAGGTCCAATATTTATTCAACAAGACAACGTGAAGCCACATATTAATATTGATGATGAACAATTTATTCAAGAAGCATCTTGAGGTTTGAAATTCGACTTCGTTTCCAACCTTCAAATTGCCCAGATATAAATGTGTTAGATCTCGGGTTTTTTCGCGTTATACAGTCACTTTAGAAACAAGAGGTTTTGGGATCAATCGATGAATTTGTTCATGCGGTCCAACTTCTTTTGACAAAATGTCATCACATGAGCTTAACAATGTCTTTTTATGAAAGAAATCATAAAGGTGCATGGTAGCAACAATTATCAAACACCACGTATCGGAAAAAGGTAAACTGGAGCGTCAAGGAAGGTTACCGTTGCAAATCGAGTGCGATAGCAATTTGATTAATGAAGTAGTTTCGTGTTTGAATCATTAAGAAATGCATGAAAAGGAAGAAAACATAAAGCAATACGAAAGTCTTTTAAGTGCATGCATGTATAAAAAATTTGAAGAAAAATCTTTTCTTTCACTTTAGGTCTAAGTAGTCATGTTAATGTATGAAACCAAGTTACAAGATGTCAAAATGTATGTTCTCGTATTTTTGAGAATTAAGAGAAGAAAAAACTTTTGTCATGTTCCCTTTTATTTATGTGGGTCCATCAATATTGTTTATTAATGCTAGTTGTGTGCGTGTAATGTTAAATTTGAAAATTAGCTAATAAATTTTAAAAGTTGACATTTGTAATGGAACAAACAAAAAAGATAATGTGGACACTTTCAAATGGACGGAGGGAGTATAAATCTATACAGACGTTTGTTCAGAAAGATATTTTTAACAACTAACTCACGCACTTAATAAAATTATTCTAAATTATTTCCTCTTTCCACAATGAGATACTTATCTCATTAGTAGAAGAGCATACACGTTGTGACGGGAAGGTAGGGATGATTCGGTCAGTACTATAACGAGCCGTACCGTTAAAGTTACTTTAACAAACCTCATATACAAATTAAGCAACTAATATTTGGCAACTTCATTCCTAAAAACATTAACCATGTCAAATGAATCCAAAACCTATTCGAGCCAAGCAGTTTAATGTCAGTTAAATTCATTCCTTCAACCACTAATCATCTCTAACAAATTCAAAACCTATTAGTTCATACAAAATAGTTTTTATTAATATATCTTTAGGAAAACGTTTAAGAAATAGTAACAAAAATAGATGACAAATGAAGATGCCACTTGACATAGACAAGACTCTGTTTAACAAAAAAAAAAAGTTAATTTATTTTACTTTCACTATCATGTAGCTATACTTATGTTTTCTCATTATCATTTGTAAAAGTAAAAAGAAAAAATTAAGGGGCAAAAGGACTTTAACAAGTTAAACCCGTTATATTACAAATTCTATATATACAAATTTCGATAAGAAGGTAGCATGAAGAGTCAAATAACTTATGAAATTTAAAGACTCTAACTTATACAACATTTTTTTCTGCGAGAAAAGAGAAAATCCCATGTTAATTCCATGCTTAAATAATGTAGAGTGACTCTTAAAAGTCAAAATTACAGCCAGAGTAATATTTTTAAGCTTATGATAGACTTCAAATTCCTTGAGTTTATCCGATCGTTGATTTTAAAAACATTTAGGTTGTGTGTTATGGGATAACTAGCAAGATCTAGTTACCACGCCACGTCACTGCCACGTAAGAGGTTGAGCAAAAACTAGTCACCTGTTAATTACTTGATTTAACCGTTATGGGTTAACTAGGTTTATATATACCAAAAAAAAGGATTGGTTGTTAGTGGGGGTTGACCCCACCTTTATCACTATAGCGTCGTTACCACCATAGCGTTGGAGGGGGGGGGGGTTGCTTGGCACCAGAATAATCCTTGGGTTGTGGCATGGCGCCGTTATAATAGTTGAAGCGGACGGATGGTGCTCAATTGCCATACCACAACACCCAACCTTGTAGATGGATATTGGTTATATTCGGATCCTCTCTTTTATCCAACCAGATCATAAGCTAAGCCCAACAATTAACTAATTAAAACTCAGTTAGTTGAGATTTTGCCCAAATAGAAATATAACCCAAGTAGAGATATGGCTCAAGATATTACCACCTTAAACACAATTAGCTCAAGATGTTACCACCTTAATATAATCCTTGAACTGATAAACACGAAAAATAATTGGATTTAAATGAGCATGCATGCGCTCCTGCATCTTATAGCTCGTTAATAACTAATAATATTTACTAGATCATCAAGATAACCAATAACACTAAAATGACCAACACTTGGTCGGAAATGGAAAGTACAACATTTCACCAAAATGATGTCCTCTTGGAGACCATTTATTAAGTTCTGTTACACAATTATTTGGCTACCTTTTTTTTTTGTATAACTGGAAGATCAAATAGCTAGGTCCCAATAAAACAAGCGATGTCTGCAACCGATTATAAGAGATGATTAATATTTCCTTAAAAACTCAATTAAGTGCTTATTAATCTCATCTGGCTTCTCTTGGTTGATGAAGTGAGTTGCACCTTCCATTACCACAATCTCCTCCAACAGTGGAACATCTTTCTGAAACTCGCCATTGTGTATGTACTCTTTCATGCCCGGAATATGGTACACCAAGTCCTCATCCCCGGTGATAAATTTTGTTGGCACGGTCACTTTCGCACCACTCCACGATGCACTTAGTTCCCAATTTCTGTAAGTTAATTGGATCATGTTAAAATTTATAAAGTTATTAGTGTTACTAGATGAAAAGTTGGTGCTAATGGTGCATTACTAGTGATAGAAGTAAAGTTACTATCAATGAGGAGTTGCTAGAAATAGTGAATAAAATATTCTCCTCTTTTGCTTTGTTAATGATTGATTTATGTTCAGATTAAATAGATGATTCTTTGGTCTTAGAAGTGACTCAATTACTTAATTACATCACATTAAACAAAATAAAATGTGTGTTTGGCAGTCTTATACATATATAACTTACAAACGAATAACTCGATAGTAGTTAACTCCACCAGTAATGCCAGCCTTCTCGAGTTTGCTAGCAAAGTATTCGACATCTTCTTCCGTCAACCAAGGTGGCAAGGTAACTACAGCACCGTTGGGGGAATGCTTAAATCCTTTCCCTTTAGGGAAATAAATAGGTCCGGATTCTCGAAATGTCAAGAATTTTTTCACAATTGTTTTAGCGTCCATTTGAGCTAACTCGGCTTCAATGTTTCCAGGTTCCTACACATATATGGACGTTGATTTGATTGGATTGTGTTTTTGTAAGAAAAGTTGTTGGAAAACGGTTGAAAACAATTTTCAAGCATGTGTTTTGAGTTTTTCTCATGCAACTTTTTTATTGGAAAATCATTAAAAAGCGAATTTCCCAACAAATCTCCTATGAAGTCCCTCATAGAAAAACGACTCGTTTTAAAGCAATGACATGCACTTTAGAAAACTAACCTAACTCGCTTACTATCGAGTGAAATTTTCTCAAATATTTACCTGAAACCTGAACATGTAGTAGTCCTCGCCATATGCGGCTCGCAACATGCCGATCATGTCTCCCATTGGGTTCCAAGGAATAAACGGCACACTTAGAGTCACTAGCGCTTTGACTCTTTCTGGCCTAAACACACATAAGTTGTAAGCAAGGTATGCGCCCCAATCATGACCTACAACAAACACCTTTTCACCTTCATTTGTGATGGCATCAAGAAGCCCAATCAAGTCACCCACCAAATGGTATATGGTGAACTTGGTGTGATCGTCGATTGGTTCACCTGTTGTGTCACCATAGCCACGAACGTCAGGTGCCACGGCTCGGTAGCCATGATCAGCCAAGTAGACGATCTGGTGGCGCCAGGAGTACCATAGCTCAGGAAAACCATGGAGGAACAGTACAAAAGGACCTTGATGTAAGGCCCCGACACCGGTAGCCCTACTTTAGCGTCGGATTTACTCATAAACACAGTTCTTACAAATCAGAGTTCATTAAAACTTTCGCGGAATATAAAAACTTTCATTAAACATTTCGTAACAAAACACGCCTTGTCTTAAAACATCATTTTGTCTTTCAAAATAAACGTCAATTACATTAAAACATCTTGAGTCTTCCGATGCCAGCCTCTTATTCAGTGCCACGTGTCCTCTCAAGCGAGCTGCCTCATCCTACTCACCTGCGTGCATACTAAAAGTCAGCTACGCTGAGTGAGGTCTAGTTAATCGTACGCTATACAATACAACACATACATACATATCCGAAGATACATATCCATACTTCACTAGTTACCCTTCTGTTCTACATACATACTTGCTACCATACATACATACATATCTACAATCACTAACCTCAGTCTACCGAGAGTACGTTCATAGTCCGCCGTCTATACCTGTACTCACGATCGTGAACACGTAAAAGGTCCGCAGTCCTTACCTATGTTCACCATTCATGGTACGTACAAGGTCCGCGATCCTTCCCTATACCATCATACATCCACAACACGTACAAGGTCCACGATCCTTACCTATGTTGCAACCTAATTCATAGCACGTACGAGGTCCGCAGTCCTCCCCCATGCTAAAGCACGTATAAGGTCCACAGTCCTTTCCTGTGCTGACGCCTATCTACATTACGTATAAGGTCCGCAGTCCTTATCTACGTTACGTATAAGGTTCGCCGTCCTTATCTACGTTGGCGTCTATCTCCTATAACACGTATAAGGCCTACCGTCTCTATCTACGTTTACATCTATCATCTACATCACGTATAAGGCACACAGTCCTTAACTACGCCATCACCTGCCAAGTCTATGTCCAACAGAAGTTAGAGGGATTTGCCATCCTAACTTACTATGTCGAACGTAGAACTCACATACCATTCGTGTACCTGTATACACATACTTCACATATACAATAATTACATCATAGCATAAAAACATTCTAGGCGTTCTTTACATCCTTCATTTAACAACCATACCCCTTGTCGTTACGTGCAATATCCGAAGATCGTTCACGCCCCGACAAGTATTCATTTCTAATATTCATACATCTTCGATATATAATATTCGTACCTTTATTTTTAACCTGACAGTACGCGCAATATCCGAAGATCGTTCGCGTACCGACAAGCAATCATTCATATCCATCACATATATCACATATGGCATACACTTATCACTTAGGATAAATGTATTAACAACACATCGAGTATGCACACAGCCCCGAAAACATAACAAGGAATGGGGCTAGAAACTCACCTGAACTCTGCTTCTTCCTCTGATAGTTGTAAATCCCTTCTTTAACTGAGCTCGGCTGACTGTATAAGTTACACGTATCAATGCTCGTCTGATCTAATCTGGTGGCCTAGTATTAGCTTACTTTTACTTATCGTTTTAATCTATTCTCTAATCGAAGTTGACTTTAGGCGAAGTTAAACCTTAGGCGAACTTGGCTTTAGGCGAAGTTGTCATCAGGCGAACTTGGCTTTAGGCGAAGTTGTCATCAGGCGAACTTGGCTTTAGGCGAAGTTGTCATCAGGCGAACTTAGCTTGCAGGCGAAGTTCATCAGGCGAACTTAGCTTGCAGGCAAAGTTGTCGTCTGCAGCTACTGTTCGTTCTTAAATCCCTTAATCACCTTCGTTTCTTAACCAAATAACTCGATTTAGGTACCCACGGGATCGTCTGACCAGCGCCTACAAACCCCAACCATCAAATCGACCTAAAATCGATGTTTAAAGGGTGCGATTTAGGCATATAGGTTACGGGTTCTTTTTATCAATCGATTAACCCATCAAATCATAACCATTTTCAGTAAGATTAGCTTTGTTGGATTCGTTTTTACCATACAAACTCAGATCTATCATTTCTCAAATCAAACAGAACCTATACGAACGATTTCTAACTATAAACGTACCTTGAACGAGTCGAACTACGAACCCGGTTAAGCCTTGATGTTGTTTTGGTCCGTCACGACGTTCCAGCACCAACAAGCTCGGGTTTTCGCCTTCGGATCTTGGTTCGGGTCGTGTGTGTTTTGGGTGGTGTATGGAATATGTGAGAATGAGGATTAAATGGTGATTAATGGTATTTATATTTAGGGATCATGGGCTTAAGCCCATGGACTCTCCTTCATTCTTTCATAACCCAGGTCCATAACCCATATCCATTACCCAACACTAGCCCGACCCATACCAACTCCTACTCTATTTATTTATTTCCCGATAACCCGAGTAAACTTTCCCTCTATTATTAAGTAATATAATTAATATCATTTTGGAAATTTCGGGATGTTACAAGTCTTCCCTCCTTAAAGAGGTTTCGTCCCCGAAACCTAATTTATTCCCTATAAAAGGAAAACTTCTTATGTTTACACACTTTATTGAATCGTCTTTGCTTTCTGAGTTATCCTTCTTACTCCTGATTCTGTAGCCATCGAATGGTGGTCATGTGTTTTAGCTATTTAAGGTAGCTCGTCCATGAGACCCTCGATGTACCAAGACTCATCTCATCCTTCCAAGGCTTCGATTAGTACTTTTAACACTATTGTCTAAAACAACCTCTCATCATAGCATAATAATCATTCATAACCAAACTCAATATATTACACGTCACTGATAAACATAAGTTTTAAACCTTAACACAAAACAAGTCCTTAAGCAAAAGTAACTTAATAAAACCATTGCATGAGCAATTATTCCTTCATCAAGTGTTCCTCTCTGCAGTTTCCCCAAGTCTTTACCCTTTCACACCTCCCGCCCCTGATTCCTTGCAATCCCTAGCCATGTGGTCAGCTTTTCCGCATTTGAAGCACTTTGGACGATCAGGGCATTCTCGAGAATAATGCCCACTCTTTCCACACCGATAGCACCTGTCTGTCCCAGTCTTGCATTCTCCCCGGTGCACTCGCCCACACGTCTTACATGCATCCTTGTTCCCAACCTTGGCCTTCCTCTCATCAGTTGTTGTCACCATCTCGCCAGACCGCTTAGCAGAGGTAGCCCATTTCTTCTCCTTCTTTTCCTCCACCACCACATCGTCCTCAGCCAGGTCAGCATAAACCACTTCTGCAAGTTCAACAGCAGAGTCAAAAGTAGCAGGTTTATTTGCCCTGACTAACATGCGGACTTTTTGTGGCAATCCCCTCACATAACATTTGATTCTCTGGACCTCAGTGTCAACCATATCAGGCACCAACCTAGATAGTCGGTTGAATTCAGTAGTATACTAACGATGCGTCATCGTACCGGCCTTTAAATTCAGGAACTTTATCTCCGTCCTTTCAACCTCGGCATCTGCACAAAACTTCTTCATCACCAACTCTTTCAGATCGTCCCATCTCAACGCCTTGATCTCATCCCTAGTCTTTCTCTGCTCCACACTTTCCCACTAATACATAGCTTCTTCTTCAAATGACTGAGTAGCATAACCCACAGCTTGGTCGGGACGGCATTCGCTAATGTGGATAATCTTGTCCATAGTGGTCATCCACTGGAGAGTAGCGATTGCGTCTCCCAACCCAGTCAGCTTTGGCGGGTCGCATCCTTTGAAGGACTTATAGTTGCACCCATCTTAGCCTCTTTTCCTGTCATCGACCTTCACAGATTTATCCTCACTCGAGGCCTCTCTTTCTCCTTCCCCATCCTTCCTACCATCACCACCTGCCCCTTCAGCAGTTCGTTCACAGCTTCCAGCAGATCTTTCGGGATTCAGGTTCTTCACAGCAGCAACTACAGCTTGAACAATGGCTGCTTGAACTGCAGGGCTAAGTTGAACCTCTTCGTTGTTGTTCTGGTCTCCTCCAGCTGCGCTTCCTTCATCTTCGGTGTGGGAAGCTTCTTCTACCGAGGGTTGCCGGACCAGACGAGGCCTGCCACGACGTCCAGTGCGACCCCCAGTTCCAACAAATTCTCCAGCTCCAGCCATTAGTATTCTAAAAGGGAAAACACAAACGTCATCACTCAAGGAACTATTTAGTAAAAGGATAGCAAGGCTAACAGGTAATAACAGTGGCCAGCTGTGACTAGCTGATCACGTTGCTTTCCGTGTCCTATACACTTCCCTTTATGAGTCTATTTGTGCTGGTTCTACTTAAGCAGTTAGTCAAATCAAACAATCAATTATTCCTATCCCTATCGTTCACGTATCTTTTCTTTCTCATTAACATATATCATTTAATCATACACTTTACCTTTACTGATCTTGCTTGAGCGACACATGACATTCTTGAACTGGCATCTTCTTTCTTTCTCATTTTAATTCTCATTCTCTGTTCGAGTCTAAGCATGTAGGATGCTTAAATCTCTCGAACTTATGCTCTGATACCAACTTGTAAGGCCCCGACACCGGTAGCCCTACTTTAGCGTCGGATTTACTCATAAACACAGTTTTTACAAATCAGAGTTCATTAAAACTTTCGCGGAATATAAAAACTTTCATAAAACATTTCGTAACAAAACACGCCTTGTCTTAAAACATCATTTTGTCTTTCAAAATAAACGTCAATTACATTAAAACATCTTGAGTCTTCCGATGCCAGCCTCTTATTCAGTGCCACGTGTCCTCTCAAGCGAGCTGCCTCATCCTACTCACCTGCGTGCATACTAAAAGTCAGCTACGCTGAGTGAGGTCTAGTTAATCGTACGCCATACAATACAACACATACATACATATCCGAAGATACATATCCATACTTCACTAGTTACCCTTCTGTTCTACATACATACTTGCTACCATACATACATACAAATCTACAATCACTAACCTCAGTCTACCGAGAGTACGTTCATAGTCCGCCGTCTATACCTGTACTCACGATCGTGAACACGTAAAAGGTCCGCAGTCCTTACCTATGTTCACCATTCATGGTACGTACAAGGTCCGCGATCCTTCCCTATACCATCATACATCCACAACACGTACAAGGTCCACGATCCTTACCTATGTTGCAACCTAATTCATAGCACGTACGAGGTCCGCAGTCCTCCCCCATGCTAAAGCACGTATAAGGTCCACAGTCATTTCCTGTGCTGACGCCTATCTACATTACGTATAAGGTCCGCAGTCCTTATCTACGTTACGTATAAGGTTCGCCGTCCTTATCTACGTTGGCGTCTATCTCCTATAACACGTATAAGGCCTACCGTCTCTATCTACGTTTACATCTATCATCTACATCACGTATAAGGCACGCAGTCCTTAACTACGCCATCACCTGCCAAGTCTATGTCCAACAGAAGTTAGAGGGATTTGCCATCCTAACTTACTATGTCGAACGTAGAACTCACATACCATTCGTGTACCTGTATACACATACTTCACATATACAATAATTACATCATAGCATAAAAACATTCTAGGCGTTCTTTACATCCTTCATTTAACAACCATACCCCTTGTCGTTACGTGCAATATCCGAAGATCGTTCACGCCCCGACAAGTATTCATTTCTAATATTCATACATCTTCGATATATAATATTCGTACCTTTATTTTTAACCTGACAGTACGCGCAATATCCGAAGATCGTTCGCGTACCGACAAGCAATCATTCATATCCATCACATATATCACATATGGCATACACTTATCACTTAGGATAAATGTATTAACAACACATCGAGTATGCACACAGCCCCGAAAACATAACAAGGAATGGGGCTAGAAACTCACCTGAACTCTGCTTCTTCCTCTGATAGTTGTAAATCCCTTCTTTAACTGAGCTCGGCTGACTGTATAAGTTACACGTATCAATGCTTGTCTGATCTAATCTGGTGGCCTAGTATTAGCTTACTTTTACTTATCGTTTTAATCTATTCTCTAATCGAACTTGACTTTAGACGAAGTTAAACCTTAGGCGAACTTAGCTTTAGGCGAAGTTAAACCTTAGGCGAACTTAGCTTTAGGCGAAGTTGTCATCAGGCGAACTTGGCTTTAGGCGAAGTTGTCATCAGGCGAACTTGGCTTTAGGCGAAGTTGTCATCAGGCGAACTTGGCTTTAGGCGAAGTTGTCATCAGGCGAACTTGGCTTTAGGCGAAGTTGTCATCAGGCGAACTTAGCTTGCAGGCGAAGTTCATCAGGCGAACTTAGCTTGCAGGCGAAGTTGTCGTCTGCAGCTACTGTTCGTTCTTAAATCCCTTAATCACCTTCGTTTCTTAACCAAATAACTCGATTTAGGTATCCACGGGATCGTCTGACCAGCGCCTACAAACCCCAACCATCAAATCGACCTAACATCGATGTTTAAAGGGTGCGATTTAGGCATATAGGTTACGGGTTCTTTTTATCAATCGATTAACCCATCAAATCATAACCATTTTCAGTAAGATTAGCTTTGTTGGATTCGTTTTTACCATACAAACTCAGATCTATCATTTCTCAAATCAAACAGAACCTATACGAACGATTTCTAACTATAAACGTACCTTGAACGAGTCAAACTACGAACCCGGTTAAGCCTTGATGTTGTTTTGGTCCGTCACGACGTTCCAGCACCAACAAGCTCGGGTTTTCGCCTTCGGATCTTGGTTCGGGTCGTGTGTGTTTTGGGTGGTGTATGGAATATGTGAGAATGAGGATTAAATGGTGATTAATGGTATTTATATTTAGGGATCATGGGCTTAAGCCCATGGACTCTCCTTCCTTCTTTCATAACCCAGGTCCATAACCCATATCCATTACCCAACACTAGCCCGACCCATACCAACTCCTACTCTATTTATTTATTTCCCGATAACCCGAGTAAACTTTCCCTCTATTATTAAGTAATATAATTAATATCATTTTGGAAATTTCGGGATGTTACACTTGACCCTTTTCGGCTATGTGGATATTGAGCCCATTCACACTTATGGTCTTGTGCACAATTCCTTCCATATTGTTGAGTATGAACCGGCCATTTGCCACTTCGGTTCTGGTTATATAAGTTCATTTAAGAATATATGCCGGCCACCAAAGAACAACAGTTAACTACAAAAAATTGCATCCGGCCGGCAGCTTTGGAATGCAAGGCAGCATAACATCCAAAAGATACTTCCGTATATAAACTTATAATCACTAATAAAATAATTATGTAGCATGGTATATGCTCCGGTTATATGTTATTTCATATTTTCATTGATGAAAAGTGGTACGTATCCTTTAATATGTATACATGATTAAAAAAAAATATATTGAATGAACATTTTATACCATATAGGCTTGATTAATGTACCTATATCATGAGGGTTTCCCTTTTCACACTGATGACAAATAAAGGGACTTTTACAATAGCAGTAAACAAGAAAACAAGACTAATTTTCTGGTTTAATTAAATTTCCATTTAGGAACGTTATTTAGTTAATTTATTTACATTTTGCGACGCATTTGTGGAGCATGCAGTATGTTTCTCGTTTATTTATGTTTTGTGCAGCAAATGCGTCGCAAATATAAAAAGGCTATATTATTTTCTAATGCATTTACAACGGAACTTGTATTTTCCAAGTTTAATTAAACGGCACTCACAAAATTGAGTTTTATTATGCTTTTGGGATGAAACTGTAAAATTAGGGTTTTTTTGTTGTGTCACAATTTCAGAGCAAAATTTGTAGGAAAGGAAATATATGGTTCTGTTTTCTTCTTTTTTTCGGTCTCACTTTGTCGTAAACGCGCATAGCAACTTGTTGCAAAAAAAAAAGTACGTAGCAAAACCTCTTGTTTTCTAGTGTTGATAGCTATATCAAACCAAGATCGATACAACCACACAAATCTACGATGCAATCAATCAATTCGAATAAAAATTAAAAATTCAAAACGCATTATGCATCATAAATGAGAGATCACAGCTTTACTAAAATCAACGCATATTATAAGTAAAAGTCAAACCAAAAAGTCAATACCAGTAGATTCAAATTAAGAAGAAAATATGTATTAAGTTTTAACCCAATATGGACCATTACTTGTTATATGTTTGGGGGCACAGGTAATTTTCTCTTGGGCCCATTGCAAACAACAATGATCGACAAACATAAAAATGTGAATCATGTAATTGAGGTTTTACGATTTTAAAACTTTGAACCCAAATCGCCCATGATATTTATATGTGACTTTTTTTTAATAGTGAACTTTTTATCTAAATGTTATTTTTGTTTATGTTTATGCTTTATTTAGCTTATTTTAATTGTTCGGCAAATGTGCGAAAGAAGACATAACAATGACCCTAAAACTTGGTGTGTTTTATGGTTTACAGTTTGTTAGTTGTTACTAAACAGACAAAATTAAAGGAAAAATGACCCTAAAACTTGTAATATTTATCAAGGTTTTTGTAGTTTTGATTGACAATTCAAGATAATATTGTTGTTAATAAGAAGTGAATGTTAGATAATGGAATGGACAGGAGTATGAGATATATACAATGGAATGGAATTGACAATGAATTGAAATGGATCAATATCATTTCATTCTCATGTTTAGTTAACCTATAGGAAAGAAATGGATCAATGTGTTGTGTTGTACGATAGGTAGGAATATAGAAGAAATGAAATACAAACGACAAAGATACCACTGCCTCAAAATATATTTTTTTTCACTAAAATCAAAAAATGGTAATAGCGGTGGTTGTGGTGGTGATGGTCATAGTGGTCGTGACGGTAACAACGACCGATGATGGTGGTGGTCAAGTGGTGTTGTCAAGAAAGTGGGGTGAAAGTAGATAAAAGGTATTATGTTTTTATAGTGAATGATATTTTTTGTGTAATGGGTGATTACATTTCATTAACCAACTAGGCACTCTCGTTTTCATTCTATCACAATAATACATTTCATTTCGAGTGTTACTAAACACTAGTACGCTACCTAACAAGTTATTACAAGGAGTCTCTTTAGTTGTGAAGAAATAACAAAGAAGAATATATTTTCTTTTTTCCTCTTTTTTAACATTAATTAGTTTGGTTTGACCCGTTTTTGTTAACCCTTCGTCTAAAAATTTTCTGAATTTGTCGTTGAGTTTTTATTCGATGATTTAATTAAGATTTAAGATTTAAAATATTGAGAACTATGTGATTACACGTACTTAATGCTTAAGCAGCCAGGTAGCTAGCTTCTTTTCTTTAACAAAGTAGCCATCATCCAAATGTGAACAACATATTTTTATAAATACCTGATTGTGTCATTTGATTTTGAACTAAACAAGTATATGTACACATGCATTGTGGCGGACAACATTAAACTTAAACACATTACATGTTCAAAAGTTACCATACGTATGCGACGGGTACACGGTGAGAAATCGGCCGGTTATAGTTTGATTTATTAATATAAATTTTGAACCGATAAGCATGAAACATTATTACAATTAAACGAGCATGCACTCTCATATCTCCTAACTCGTTAATAACTAATAATATTTATTAGATCGTCAAGTTAACCCAAATAACGTACAGATAGATGATTAATGTTTGATATGAAAAAGAGACAGTTGGCATGAAGCTGAACGAAGTACAAGGGAGACGGAATGAAACCAAATAAGAGACAATCAATGTTTCCTTAAAAACTCAATTAAGTGCTTGTTGATCTCATCTGGCTTCTCTTGGTTGATGAAGTGTGCTGCACCTTCCATTACCACAATCTCCTCCAACAATGGAACATCTTTCTGAAACTCGCCATTGTGTATGTAGTCTTTTATGCCCGGCATATGGTACACCAAGTCCTCATCCCCGATGATAAATTTTACTGGCACGGTCACTTTCGCACCTCTCCACGATGCAGTTAGTTCCCAGTTTCTGTATTTAATTGCAACATGTTAAAATTAAAGCTATTAGTGTTGCTAGATGAAAAGTTGTTGCTAATGGTGTGATACTAGTGATAGAAGGAAAGTTACTAATGGGGAGTTATTATAAACAGTGAGTAAAATATTCTCCTCTTTTGCTTTTCTGTTATAAACAGTTAGAGGTAGTTATGGAGAGACATATAAGCAATGATAAAAGAAGTTCTACTTAACTTTCTATAGTTCATTTTCATTCGTAGTTTTTTGGTGGATCATCTGAAATCGAAATCAATAGGCTTTGTTAAACGTTGATGATTGATTTATGTTGATTTATGTTCAGATAAAATTTTAATTTTTGGTCTTAGAAGTGAATCAATTACTTAAGTCACATTAAACAAAATAAAATGTGTATGTTGCAGTCTTATACATATATAACTTACAAATGAATAACTCAATAGTAGTTAACTCCGCCAGTAATGCCAGCCTTCTCGAGTTTGCTGGCAAAGTATTCGACATCTTCTTCCGTCAACCAAGGTGGCAAGGTAACTACGGCATCGTTTGGCGAGTGTTTAAATCCTTTCCGTTTAGGGAAATAAAGTGGTCCGGATTCTGTAAATGTGAAGAATTTTTTCACAATTGTTTTAGCGTCCATTTGAGCCAACTCGGCTTCAATGTCGCCAGGTTCCAACAATGTATATGCACGTTGATTTGATTGGAGTGTGTGTTTGTAAGAAAAGTTGTTGGAAGATGGTTGAAAACAATTTTCAAGCATGTATTTTTCTCATGCAACTTTTTTGTTGGAAAATCATTAAAAACGGATTTTCCAACAAATCTCATATGAAATCCGTCATAGAAAAACTATTAAAAGTAATCCAAACTCCGGGTCGGATCCCGTTCAAGTATCCAGAAGATAGTTGCATGACTCAAGATATTTTAAGAGCTTGTTTTGGATTGAGTTTGAAAACAACTTATTGGCTTATTTGGTTTATTTAAAAAGCCATTTTGAAAAGTCAGGATTTGAGACTTTTTGATAACTGTTTTTTAAACCCTTTCAAAAAGCTAAAATAAAAAAATGATTTTTGTAATAGCTGAACACTTTTTAACTTATTGGCTTTTTGAAAAAGCCAGTAAAAGGTGTTTTCAAACTCAATCTCAAACATGCTCTAAATTTGAATCATAACCGTTCTTGTAGTCTTCTCAATGACCAGTTCTTTAGCATTTTTAATTCAGAGTTTGTTTCACAGTTGGTTTCTATTTTCTTGTTTGTTTACGTTGCCTTATCAACTATATAAGGCTGGCTTAATTTCCTTGTAATATATGCAATCAATCAATAAAACCATCGGATAATGATCCTATCTCTGTTTGCTTATTGTTTGTTATCAATCAAGTTCTCTAAAATACCATCAAAAATTTGCTTATTGTTTGTTATCAATCAAGTTCTCAAAAATACCATAAAAAATGACTCATTTTGGAAAATAAAGTTAACTCACTTACTATTGAGTGAAAATTTCTCAAATATTTACCTGAAACCTGACCATGTAGTAGTCCTCGCCATATGCGGCTCGCAACATCCCGATCGTGTCTCCCATTGGGTTCCAAGGAATAAACGGCACACTTAGAGTCAGTAGCGCTTTGACTCTTTCTGCCTAAACACACATAAGTTGTAAGCAAGGTATGCACCCCAGTCATGACCTACAACAAACACCTTTTCACCTTCACTTGTGATGGCATCAAGAAGCCCAATCAAGTCACCCACCAAATGGTGAATGGTGAACTTGGTGTGATCATCGACTGGTGCACCTGTCGTGTCACCATAGCCACGAAGGTCTGGTGCCACAGCTCGGTAACCATGATCGGCCAAGTAGACGATCTGGTGGCGCCAGGAGTACCATAGCTCAGGGAAACCGTGGAGGAACACCACTAACGGACCTTGACCCTTTTCGGCTATGTGGATGTTGAGCCCATTGACACTTACGGTCTTGTGCACAATCCCTTCCATATTGTTGAGTATGAACCCCCATGAGCCACTTAGCTTCAGGTTATATAATTAAGTTCATTTATAAAGAATATATGCGGGCCACCAAAGAACAATTTACAATAGGTTATTACAAAAAATTGCAGCCGGCCGGCAACTTTGGAATGCAAGGCAGCATAATATCCCAAAAAAATATTTATACACTTATAGTCACTAATAAAATAATTATGTAGCATGGTATATAAGAGTTGAGTTATTCAATTAAGTCCAACAAAAATGAGAAGTATGAGAAGTCGTAATTTATTGATATGTATTAAGTATGAACCAAAAGAAAAAGACATAAGAGTAACATTACACATGTTTTCTATTCACATGCAAGTTACATGTTAATTCTCCCATCATTTTAAAACGTCTATAATTGTTTTTTAAAAGTTCACCATAATAACAAACGTTTTTATTCTCTTTAATATGAGTATGATTTTGTTATATAAAAAAAATATATGTCATTGTGTATTTTTTGCTTACCATTGTATCTTTTTTCGTCATTGTGTATTTCTGTTTGCCATTGTATTTTTGTGTTTTTTTCGTCATTGTGTCTTTCAACTCATCATTGTGTTTTTTTAATACAAATAACATCGATGTGTAATAACAATATGTAAATATAATGAAAACAAATTATCTTATACATAAAACACAATAATGAATACATATTACACAATAAACTGAAACTAGGCCAGTAAACAAACCGTACGTTCGGTAAACTGTTCGTGAACCGTTCGGCGGGAAGTTCGTTTATGTTCAATTATTTAATAAATGAACGATCACGAACAAAAATTTTGTGTTCGTTTAATTAAACGAATGAACATGAACACATGTTCTGTTCATTCATTTATGTTCATAAACGTTCAATTATGTTTGTTTATTTATGTTCGTTTATATGTTAATAGAAAATTATTAAATATTTTTTGGATAAGTTATCAACTTAAAAGTTTTGTATTTATTAATTTGTGTTAATTTATGTTCGTTTGTGTTCATTTACATAATTCATTTATGTTCGTTTATCTTTGTTCAATTATGTTAAACGAACACAAGTGTTCATTTTTTTATAAACGAACAAAAACTTAAATACTCGTTCTATTAAGCATTCGTGTTCGTATAAAGTTAAATGAACGAACACTAACATACCCTTGCTCATGTTCGTTCAATTTGTTTACATGTTTTCATTATTTATCGGTCTCAATTTCTAGGCTTTGCCGATTTTATTTCTGTTCATGAACCGTTTGTGAAAACATTCATTTCCTTAATAAACGGACACAGACATAAAATCTCGTTTGGTAAGTGTTTGTAAATCGTTCGTGAACAAATTATTTCCTTAACGAACGAACATGAACAAAGTCTTGTTCGTGTTCGTTCGGTTCGTTTACAGCCAAAACTGAAACGTAAAACACAATAATGAATACATATAACGCCATGGCCTGAAGCGTAAAACACAATGATAAATACATATAGCACGGCCTAAAACGTAAAACACAATGGAAACTATATATTACACAATGACTAGAACGTAATACACAATGAACATAATACTATTTTTCTCAAATTTAGTGAATGTTGAGCACAATGACTAAAACACAATGATAAGTTGAAAGACAAATGATGAACAAAAAGACACAATGATTTAATCTTTGTTTTAATTTTATCTTTAATATGAGTATCAATTGAAAAACATAGCGACCAAATTTATAACACAATGCATAAAGAAACTCAATTAAAAACACAATAAACAACCAAATAACACAGCATAAAAAACCCCATTAAGTTTTTTATATTTTTATATAACAATATAATATTTATATTATAGTTAAAAAACGCTTGCTATTATGGTAAAAAAATTCTAAAAAAATATCGTATGAAAAAGTCATAGACGTTTTAAAATGATTAAGGGATTGACATGTGTCTTGCATGTGAAGAGAGAAAGTCATCATAAGGCCACCCGTAGTAGGCGATGGCTTGGGGCGAAATTCGGGCGAGAACACCGCCCATGCCCCCTCCCCGGCGAAATGTGGGGCGATAGGGGGGGGGGGGGGCGAGAACCTTTTGTCGCCTTCTTGTGTTGGAAAATAATAATAAAATATTAACAATACCGTTGGGAACGGTCAAATTTAAAAAAAAACAATGGGGAGTTATTATGTAAAGGGCTAAGGACGAATATGGTTTGATGATTATGTCTGCAGGCTTAATTGAAAATCTATGATCGTTTATATGTATTTCAAGATCAACTAAAGGTCGGCTAAGTTATTTAGGTAACACGAATCAGTTAGATAGTTTAAACATAATTAAAATGTCGGTTTAGCCGAAAAAAAGGCATGTATAACGCGCAAAATGATTCGTTTTCATGATTGTGTTGAAAATTGTGGTTCAAGCATGCTAAATGGGTGTATAAATGGGTCACGGGTAAAAGGGTACGGGTCAAGGGAATTGGATCTTAAATATAATAAGATATATAGTATTTACAATTTAGTCCCTGGGGATTTAAGGTGGGAACAAAATTGGATAAGAGATTAAGTCTGGGTTGAATTTGACAAATTTAAGAAAGATATAATTATAGTAAATAAATAATAATATGTTAATCAATTTAAACTTGATAAATGCAGGAAGTTTTGTTTAACAAGAAGAACCGAACATCGAACCAAGTCGGATATTTTTAAAAATAAAATACATATATAAATTCGAAAATCCGAGTTGTTACAGTTGCAACTTTGTCTTATGTGCTAACAACTTATAATTTACTTGTTTATGTGCTTATATGCTTTCACATTCAGAGAAGTCCAACATAATCTCAGTCTAGTATGATTATACGCCAGTCGTTATAGCTTTGTGCTTCTCGACGTCTCAGTTATAGTTGCTCATTTGGTAAATTTGTTATACTCATATGACTTGTTGCAAATACTTATTTTCTATATGAACATTTAAACTGGTGTGTTGCTCACTAAACCTCGTGTTAACAAAACCATTATATTTTCAACGCATATGCAGGTATTAGTTTAATGTGAAGTACAAGATCACTTAAGGATTTACGCTAGAAGAAAACTTAATGTGACATATTGTTATTGATTGATATATGTACTTTGTTTTATTTGGATTTTGTAAAGATGATTGTTATTTGAAAATTTAGTTAATAGATATCGAGACTTATATTAATGGATGATAGTAACCTTGAAAGCTGTGACAATCAGTTCGCGCCCCGGTATTTCCGCCGTAGGTTAGGGTGTGACATCTTGACCATATCAAACTTTGCTCGATATAGTCCTACAAGCAAACTTTTTCTTCAAATATCCCTTCAACTTTTTGTTAACTTAACTTATTGAACAAACCTAAGTGTGCTGGTAACACTGTAGCTTGCTCTGAGTTGAACCTTGCTAGTAAGAAGTTCTTTAGTTATTTCTTTATCAACTTCCTTCAAGCTTGCTGGGACCACTGTTTATTATCAATAAACCTTGCTAGATCTTCCAAAAGACTTGGTTTCAGCTTGGTTTAGTCAAGAGTTTGCTAGGAAACAAACCTTGCTTGACTTGAAGAACAACCTTGCTAGACAAAGTGAACCTAGCTCGATTTATCACTTAAGAGGAATTCTAGAAGATAACTTTGCTGGGAAAGAAAAATACCTAGCTAGACTTAGTATAAGCTTGCTGGGAGGCCTAAGTTTGCTCGGTTTCCATACTTAGTGTAACAACTCGAGTTTTCGTTTAATTTATTGATACGAATATCCGATCCGTCATAGTTATCGGGTAATTTTAATCAATGAAGCAACGCGTTTTGGGCTTAGTTGGCTGTGAAGCACATGAAAACTCCACGATTAAGCGTGCTTAGGTGGAAGTAGTACTAGGATGGGTGACCTCCTGGGAAGTCTCCATCTGGGCAACCAAAAACAAAGCCGTGAGTTCCCGGATGGGCAACCCATGGGGGGGCAAAGCGGACAATATTGGTGATACGAGAGGCCAGAATGTTACAGGTGGTATGAGATCCACTCTCGTGCCGTTCGGGATGATGGGACATGCCTCATCGAGGATGATGAGTCTAAAGGGGGGTTGTTTGTAACACCCTTGGAAAACACAACATCGTCCCACTCTTAGGCTATCCCACGTCGGCCGTGGACAAGAGAGATCCTTAGTTCATAAGTAATGTCCTGCCTCTTAACATCACCAACGCGTTTTGGGCAACCAAAAACAAATCCGTGAGCTCTTCGTGGGCAGAGCGGACAATATTGGTGGTACGAGAGACTGGGGTGTTACACTTAGCCATTTTCAGAGAGGTTGAGAAGATTCCCATCTTCCTTATGTCTTTTCCTCATTCCAATAATCCCCCCTAGATTGGAACATCCCCAGCTGTACCAAAACACCTATGAGGTTACATACACTTATCAAAATACACATCAAATTTTCATAATGGAAATAGCATATAAAAATGAAAAAAGATTACAATTTATAAATTCTGTCTCATGGACATTATAACTCAATCCTAATCTATAAGTTGCATCTTCATCTTCTAGAAATGGAAGCTTCCATCCTTCTATCCAATCTTACAGTTGCGGCCTTTTCCTTGAATATGAATAACTGACTGTGGTGAGGATGCTAAGAGGGAAGAGTCCATCTGATTATATCCTCTAGATCCTTCACATGCAGAAATTCCAATTCGATGATGTTTGAAATTATATGGATTAATTTCCCTTCAATATTTCTCAGCAAGAACCTTTCATTTCTGTCATCATACAAAATGTTTGCAATTTGTTCACTTTTTTTGACTTTTGGATTGGATCATCCATTTCCCTTCCGTTGTAGCTATATTCTTTGATAACATACTGGAATTTGCTTAATGAACTTGCAAATGTTGGTTTCTCAGTTTCTGACTTTGTTTCACTTAATCCTTTCCTTTTGCTCAGATAATGAAATCCCAACTTTGCTTATTCCCTTAAATATTCAATAGTTCAGATTGTTGTGCACTGGTAGACCTATGTCTTTTCTGATAGTCAGAGAAATGTAGCGCTGCAATCACAGTCAATTGTTCTAGATGGAATTTTTTGAAGTCATTCTTGGATGAGATTTTCTTGATTTCTCCATTTTTCGTCAGCACCTTCAGATATTCAACTCTAGCTTCATAGAACAATCCATCTGGCATGATATCACTATTGACTGGAGGACTTGTAGCTTTGACTGCTGCTTCAAATGTAGGTGCAGGCACCTTGAAGCATGTTTGTTTTAGTTTCCTTGAGACATATCCTGGCCTTTTTCTCTTCTTTGCATTGAGTAGTTTATAGAGTGTAAACTTTGACTTGTCATCAGATACCTTGACTTCAAATTCCCTGATCTTGGATGGATGAGTCATATTTTTTGGTTTACCTTTGTTCTTTACACTGAAATGTTCAGCAGTTGCCTTTCCTTGTTTCATGAGTTTTCTTTTAGTCACCTTAAAGCTACTGAAGATCACTTTCTTTGACATGATTTTCACAGAATCAAAAGGAATCCCATTTTTCACAAGAAATTTTGGTTTCTCTCCAAATTTGTATATAAAATTTTCAATTTCCATCTTTTCTTCCTGCTCATCTTGCTTTCTCAAGTTTTCTTTTGCTAAATCATTATACTTGACAGCCTTTTCATTGTCTAAGACCTTGAAATTTTGTCAATCACAGTGTCTAGTTTTTCTTTTGCAGCCATTTCTGATTCTTCCTTTTATATCAGCTTAAGAAGTGACACAAGCACCCCCTTTGGAATTTCTTCATCATTTAAACACTTTTCAATTATATCTTGTGAGATATTCTTTGGATCTTCATTGTTCAATTTATCCCTTGATCTCTTCTCAGCTTCAAACCGTTTCATCATTGTCTTTTGTTCTTTAATTTCTTTGTCAGACAATATTTGATTTAGAAACTCTATGTCATTCTTTGCTCAAAGATCATTTTGGCTTTTGATTAAGATTCATCAATATGAAAAACATCTTTATTTCCTTTAAGAGAATTTAATTTTTGCAATTGATCAGTTTTTAGAGCGATCCCTTTTCCTTTGAGTTTCTTTCTTTCATTGATTTGATTATTTTCTTCTTCTGTAATGTCATCGGTTTTCTCATAATCCGAATCATTTTCATCATAAACTGATAGAAGACTCAATGTGTTCTCCCCCTGCAAAAGATTCAGTGAGTTCTCCCCCTGTTTTGGTGCAGCTGAGGTCTTCTCAACCTCAAACATCAAGGTTTGAACTGTCTTCAACGCCTTCTTCAGTTTTTCCTCAAATTCTGAGAAATGGTTTTTGTAAGATTTGGAGTTATTTGGAATTTATCCATTGTTGATCTGTAATCAAGAGACACATAAGATAGCTATCAGTTAGATCATCACTAAAGATTTAACAGAAAAAGAATGATAATAAATATCAAAGTCACAAGATGTTTCGATTCAAACCGTCGTCTTGAACAATATGGATACCTACACACAACACAAAGACGTGAGTTTATCTTGAAATTTAAATGCTTTGATTTGTTTTAACATATGCTAGATTTCATTAATAAGACAGTTGAGTTTTCTGACATGGTGAAAGTGATAATAGTATAAACAAGTGTGAGGTACAGGAATGCAATTGGTTGAGAGAAAAAGTGTCGGAAAAAGTTCTTTTTGATTCCCTCTTTGCTATTGTACAATGGTTATTACCCACTGGATGAAAGGTTTTTCGTGTAGCCAATTAATAACATTTTACAAACCTTGCTAGGTAGAGTGTATCTACAAAGCTTGATAAGTAAAGTTCATTCACAAAGCTTGCTAGGTAAAGTCCAGTCTTCAAAGTTTGCTAGATAAAGTTCATTTACAAAGCTTTCCATGTAAAGTTCATTTGTAAAGTTTGCTAGGTAAAGAAAGTTTATAAAGTTTGCTAGATAAAGGAAGTTTGCTCGTCCCAGAGTTTGTTCAGATATTATAAAGTAATTAAAAAATAGAACTAAGTGGATAAGATGAAGGAAGCTTACTCGAATATACAACATTACTCGAGAAATAAATCACAAGTTAAATAATCAAGTATAATTCACCAAATAGGCAACCTTGTCAGAAGATAATCAAACTGACAATCATGAGCAACCACCTGTTCAAGTACACCCTGTCATGGACAATGAGCAAACTGAAAATAACCAAGAACAAGTCAATGATCATGAGCAAGTCATTAATAATGAAGTGCAACCCAAGAACAGTTTGATCATATTCTGAATCATGATCAAGAGTATTCTTAAAAGAGTATTCAGTGTTCTTGTTAGCAACCCTTGACCATAATTTGTTCAAGTCAACCTTCTTTTCTGACTTTTCTTCTTGGACACTTGTTCTGTACAAAGTTTCATCAAAGTCTTCAGGATAAATCTTGAAAGACTTGATCAACTTCTCAAGATCAAATAACCATGATGCTCCATCAACTGTATTGAACTGATTTTCATTGAATATTATATCAGAATATTCAATCACACTCAAGTGATCTTTCACATATACTCTATAAGCCTTTGAGTGTGTGGAGCATCCAACAAAGAAACAATCCAAAGATTTAGATTGAAACTTGTTCAAATAGTCTTTGGTATTCAACAATGAACATTTGCATCCAAAAGGCTTGAGAAACTTGATGTAGGGTTTTCTTTTAAACAAAATCTCATAGGGAGTTTTGTCTTGGATTTGGTTGAGAAGTACCCTCTTCTGAACATAACAAGCAGTGTTGATAGCTTCTGCGCAAAAGGTGATTGGCAAATAAGCATCTGATAACATGGTTCTAGCAGCTTCAATGAGTGTCCTGTTTCTTCTTTCAGCTACACCATTTTGTTCAGGAGTTCTAGGAGCACTGAATTGTTGTAGAACTCCTTTTGCAAGACAGAATTCAGTCATCACCCTATTCTTGAACTCAGTCCCATTATCACTTCTCATAACCTTCACTCTACATCCAGTTGGTTCTTAATCCTTGTAACACAACTCTTGATCAATTCAGCAGCTTCATCCTTGTAATTCAGAAAATAAACCCAAGTATATCTTGAAAAATCATCAATGATTACTAAGCAATACCTTTTCTTCCCTATACTAGGAACACTCACAGGACCAAAGAGATCCATATGAAGCAACTCCACAACTTGTTCAATTGAGTTTACAAGTTTTGCTTTGTGTGATGACTTGTGATGTTTTCCTTTCTGACATGAAATGCATTTGTCGTCAAGCTTGAACTCCCTTGAAGGTAAACCAATTACATGTTCACCATTAACAAGTTTGTTCATGTTCTTTAGATTAACATGGCAAAAAATTTTGTGCCACAATTTGGTTTCATTTTCAGTGGCTTTTGAACCAAAACAAGCTCCACCCCTAGAAATTGCATCCTTCATCTTCAATTCATACAAGTTTCCATTTCTAGGAGCCATCATCATAATCATATCTGGAGGAATCACAAATTCAGGTTTAAGGATGAAACAATGAGAATCATCTAATCCAACCTTATAACCTTTATCACACATTTGTGAGATGCTCAAAAGGTTATATTGCAATCCTTCCACATAAAATACATTGTCAAATGACACTTTGCCATTGGTTAGAATGCATTTCCCCACAATTTTCCCTCCATTTTCATCACTTCCAAATGCAACTGGTCCTTCAAACTTTTCTTCATAATTCACCAGTGACCTCTTGTCACATGTCATGTGCCTGGAACATCCACTTTCCATATATCATACATCATTGATTGGTGTGGATTGTTCCTGCACAAATCAAAGAAAAGTGATTAGTTAAGTGATGAAATACAAGCATCATCAGAAGCATTAACAATTGTTGCATTGGGTTTGGGGTCCTCATAAACAACTTCACAAGATTCATCAGAAGCATCTGAATCATAACCAATTTCATATGATGGTCTCACATATGGAACTATGCTTTTTCATTCTTCAATGACATATTCTCTCTTCACACTTGTCACTAATGTTTCACATGTTACTTTTGATCATTTCTTGGTTTCCAAAGGAAACCTTGAGGTTCAAACCCATGTTTCAACAAAAATTTCTCATCACCATTTAACTCTCTTGATTTTTTTCTTCTAAACATCTCTTTTTAAACCTCTCCTACAATCTCTGTTGACTTCCCTTGGTCAACAGATTTTACTTTCTTAACATCCTTGTCAAGATTTATTCTGATAGGCTGTTTATTCACTGTAGTCCTTTTCTCTTCAGCAATTTTCTTGACTTTCTTGTCAATCACTTCACTTTTCTTTTCACTTTTTACTTCAACCTTTTTCTTCACAGTCTCATCAGATGATTTCTTTCCCTTTTCCATATATTCATCATACTTTTGCTTATAAAGACCAAAATCTTGTCCAAACTTGGTTGTGTCTGGTAGATGAAATGGCTTGAATGTAAATCTCTCATGACAACAATCAGTGTGATGTCCATACATATCACAGTGTTTGCACCATACTTTTCCTTTGAATCTTTCACTTGGCTTCCTTTCTTGAATCTTTCACTTGGTCTTGGGGGCTCAATTCCAATGGTCTTTTGAGTTTTGAGATCACCAAAGTCAATTGAGAAAGGTACAAACTCTTCAATCTTGATGTCTTGTCTTTCAAATGAACTTTTCAAAAAGATTATCCTTTCCATATTGATTGGTTCATCATCTGAGTTGTCTCTAAATCTTGATTGTCTTCTCTCAAATTCTTCTACACTTTCAACTTCACCAACATCAAACAGCTCTTGATTTGAGAAAACAGGATATACATGAATAAACTGGTCATTGTCAACAGTTTCTTCAGTTTTCTTCTTATTATTAACATTTTTCTTCTTCAATGCTTCCTTACTTGGGGGCTTCACTGAATTATAGTTAACCTTTGATCCACCACATATGTCAATTGACACATGTTCCCTTCTCATCTGTTCATGTTCTCTTCTCTTAGAACCATCATCACTTGAATCACTTAAGTCATCTTTATTCAAACAGTCTTCATCAAAGTCATCTTCAGAAACTTGAATACCAACAGAAATCTCAGCATTCTTCTCATTTTTCACTTTTTCCTTTATCACAAACTCCCCCTTTCCATCAACTTCAACCAACTTATAATTTTCAATAAATTCTTTCTTTTCTTTGAACACTTCTATAAACTGATCAAGGAAGACATTTCTCTTTTCCTTATCAACCTTCAATGAGTAATTGTCATTGAAAGGTGGAGGACAACCTTGTATTTATTTTCCTCCTTTATTTTGTTTAGGATCCCACAAATATTTCCTGTTGAAACAAGATTTTTTAGGAATTCATTCTCAACCTGAAGTGTGGTGTTTTTCAATTTCTCATTAAGAAACATCTCCTTCAACCCATCTATTTCAGTCACATATTTGGACTGTAGATGTTCATACAGTCTTGCTCAAGACTTTTGATTCTCTCCTCATAGGTCAAATCACTTGCTTCATACACATTGATCATAATTTGTTTCTTAAAACATTCACTTTGAAGCTTCCCTAATGTCATTCTCAATGATTCAATCATTTCAAGTAATTCAAGTTTTGAGAATGAATGTACCTGAAATGTAGAGGATTCTGCTTCATTCTCAATTTTGGCCATGAATGCTACATTTGCTTTTTCTATGTCATTGGCATGATTTCTCCAATCAAAATCTCCTTCTTGCTATTAAGCAGCCAATGCCACATTGCCTTGGTTTCTTTGTTGGTTGACATTGTTTCTGTTATTGTTTGCAGGAGCTTGTGGAGGGTTTAGATTGTTTCTTTGAAAGTTCTGATGTTAGGGAATTACTTGCTCATGATTCTGCGGTTGTTGGTTGTTGTAGTTGTTGTTGAAGTTCCTCTACTGGCCTTGATTCTGATTCTGGTATTGGTACTGATTTCTTGGCTGATTGTTTTGAAACTATCTAGGTAGATTGCACTCCCTAGCAAAGTGTCCTGGCTGCTGACAGTCGTAGCATATTGCTTTTGATTTGTCAAATTATAATATGTCATTAGGACCAAATACCAAGGACCTCCAAGTCCTATTGAACAACCTTTTGCTTCTCAAGGCTAACATTGCTGCTTGTTATTTCAAATCCATGTTCTCTAAGTCATCAGCATCAATCTGCTCGAATTCCTCTTGAACAAAACTAGTATGAATCAGACTCTTAGCCACAAAGGCATTATAGGAATCAGTAAACATTGAAAATAGAGCCTGATACTCATTTCCTTGGTTAACATTTCCGCTACCAAAAGGAGCATGTCCACTGGCCATAAAAGATGTGTCATGGTCATCAATCAATTGGGCATTGAATCTGGATTGTCCACTTTGATTGTTTACATTGCCAGCAACAAAACCTCTTAGTGTGTCACCACCATATTCACTTAGCTCTTCTATAATGAGAATATGTTGTTGATTTTTAGTGGACAGATTTCCCATTGGTGCTAGGAGTGCATTTGTCAATTGAAAACATGGTTTGTCTTCTTTGATCATGTTATTCTCTATCATCTCATGTTCTACTGCTTGTAGAAAGAAAATGACATCATCTAGCTTCAATTGGGGAAAACTTTCCTTCTCTTTTATGAATTTGCTAGCTGTATACCATTCACCCGAAAATGATGATAATAACTTATTGGTCATGTCAAAATCAGGGATTGCTAGATCAGTTGTCCTAATTTCATTAGCAATTGCCAAGAACCTATTCAACACATACCTCGGTTTCTCCCCTTCTCTAAATTTAAACCGATCAAGATTTGATTTCAACCGATCCTTCTTGATGTCCTTCAATTCGGTGTTTCCTTCGAACATTTCAAAAATAGCATCAAACATTGCTTTGGCTGTTGTGTGATGGGCTACATGTGTCAGTATTTCCCATGACAGACCCAGCTTAATCATCGCTAGTGCTCTGTCATCTTTCTTTTTCATTCGAGCTTCAATAGTTAGATTGTTTCTTGTTTCCCATGACTGTAGCTTGCTCTGAGTTGAACCTTGCTAGTAAGAAGTTATTTAGTTATTTCTTTATCAAGTTTCTTCAAGCTTGCTGGTACCGCTGTTTATTATCAATAAAAGACTTGGTTTCAGCTTGGTTTAGTCAAGAGTTCGCTAGGAAACAAACCTTGCTTGACTTGAAGAACAACCATGCTAGACAAAGTGAACCTAGCTCAATTTATCACTTAAGAGGAATTCTAAAAGATAACTTTGCTGGGAAAGAAAAATACCTTGCTAGACTTAGTATAAACTTGTTGGGAGGCCTAAGTTTGCTCTGTTTCCATACTTAGCCATTTTCAGAGAGGTTGAGAAGATTCCAATCTTCCTTATGTCTTTTCCTCATCCCAACAAATAGAATTGGCTGACTATCTCAATACAAACTTTTGATTTAAGATGACTAGAAAAGCAGTAATCAGCTATGTCAAAATTTGTCAATTGAAGCAAAATTGATATACAACCCCAGTTAAGTAGATCTCTGTGTGTTGGGTTTAGTCGGTTTCTAGGCATTTTCAATATACATGGGTCATGATCATAACACAATAGGTAATGAATTGGGCCCAACCTTGGTTGAAGGTGTATCTATTTTTGAGATTACTTGGGTTCAGTTCTTTTTCGGGCTATCATGTGTAAAAACCCTAGACAAAATTTCCTGGAAGTTAAGGACCGAAAGCATACACCACAATATAGGGTCGGTCCATATATGGTGAAATTGGTCTGGTTAAGCTTTTTCGGGCCGACCCTAATCCTGCTCACCCCTACTTCATTCTTAATTTTTAGTTTACATATACTACAAATAAACACCACATAAATTACATTTACAAATGTTTCAACCGTTGTATATTTGTAATATGTACATACTTTAAAATAATTTATTATATATTCAATATCGTGTATAATACAACAACTAACACCAACACGTAAAAGTACTTTAGTATTCATATTCGTGTCATCATAGCACGCCCTATTCTAACAACCCATACACAAACTCGAAGGATTATTCCATCCAAATGGCATAGACTTCAAAACACAAAACATGCGCATATAAGCAATAACAAAATAATTACAACTTACTAGTGTACACAAACTTAAAAAAAAATACTATTTTCTTTCCTACTTCTTTCGTGTCCTAAACCATGCATCCTTGTTCCACCGTCAATTTTCTTTGTCTCCAGTTTCTTTTTTTCTAGCATATTTTTTTCCTTTTTCTTTTTTTATACCTTATTTTCTTTATGATCGTCATCACATGTTTATAAATTATAGCCAACGATTAAAATATACGAGTAATATGGTAATACTACATATATGTAATAGATAATCACGATGTATATGTAATAAATCTCAACATATAAATGTAATAGATAATCAATGCGTATATGTAATACATCATACTGTATATGCATGTATCAATAAGTAATGCATATATGTAATACAATACACTGTATATGCATGTAATAGATAAGCATGGCGTATATATAATATAACAAACTGCATATGCATTTAATGGATAAGCATTGTATATGTGTAATACAATAGCTTACATATGCATGTAAGCCCTCATGTAATAGACAATCATCGCACATATGTAATACATAAAACTGAGCATGCATGTAATAAATAAACAATTCAGATACGTAATACAGTAGCTACATGCATTTAATAGGTAAGTGTTGCATATATGTAATATATAACAATACATGATATGATATCAATATGTGAATCGTTCTTTGCTTTAATCTACAATCTGTGTACAAATTATCATTCGTCAACACAATTTGCTTCGATTAAACATATACCAACACACGCCATTGGTGTAATGTTTCTAATCTATGTTGATTGTGTGAAATTGACTAATACAACAAGTCACGTGTAAGGCCCCGTTACCGGTGTCCTACATTGGACGTTGGATTTACTCATAAACACAATTCTAAATATCAGAGTTACTAAAAATATTCGCGGAATATTAAAACATTCAAACCATTATAATACATAACCACCCATTCTTGTCTTAACGAGCAGTCAAAACATTTAACCATAAAACATTGTCTTTAAAATAACAGAACATTTCTTGAGATGCCAGCTTCTTCAAGTTCATGCCATGTGTTTCCCCTCATGCAAGCTGCCTCATTCTACTCACCTGCGTGCATACTAAAAGTCAGCTACGCTGAGTGAGTTCTAGTTAATCATATGACATACAATCTGTTCACATACTTGCACACGTGCCCGAAGGTGTGTACATTATTCATACGTTACTTTACTTGCATAACTATCCATACTATATAAAGAGCCTTCCGCTCTATAACCTCACAGATATATTAAGGGTCTGGTCCCCAACATCACAGATATTATAAGGGTCTGGTCCCTATCCTCACAGATATTATTAGGGTCTGGTCCCTATCCTAACAAATATTATTAGGGTCTGGTCCCTTTATATCGTGCTACTGTAACATACATGTCCTTTACTTAGTTGCCTTAATAACACGTGCAATATCCGGAGATCGTTCACGTACTATTAACAAATCATACATGCATCATTCATACATCATACATACTTCATACGTACATCATTCATACATTATATATATCATTCATATCTTTAGCTACCACCTGACGGTCCATGCAATATCCGAAGATCGTTAATACATAATTCATATAAGGCAGACACTTACCACTTAAGGTAAGTGTATTAACTATCACATCGAGTATGCACACAGCCCCGAAAATATAACAAGAAAATGGGCTAGAAACTCACCTAAACTCGGTTACGTTCACCGTTAATAGTTATTCCCTTCTTTAGCTGTGCACGACTAACTATATAACAATTACATGTATCAATTAATTATCACTACCCATATCGCGTTTCTAGTCTAATTATAACCCTTAACAAACGGGGGTCCGGGGGCAGCGCCCCTGGCAGCGGGGTCTAGGGGCGGTAGCCCCTAGCAGGGTCCAAAGGGCAGAGCCCCTGTCATTTTGTTAAACTTCTAGTTCGTTACATTGGTTCTTAGCGAATTGGCTTATCTTAGGAACTGGTTCTTAACGAACTGAACCTCATAACGAACTGGTTCTTGGACGAATCAGTTCATGTAGCGAATCAGTCCATGTAACGAATTGGACCTTTCAATTCGTTATCTCCTTTTTAACGAATGACTATAACGAATTGGGGGCTAATTCATTATCTTTTCCTTAACGAATATGGATACGAACTAAGGCTAGTTCGTTAAGCTTCTTGTAACGAATCATCAGACGAATTGCATCTAATTCGTTAACTCTCCGTTAACGAATTAGGGTTAGGTCAGAGAATGTCAGAAACATTCTCTGACATTCCCTTCCTCGTACCCGCCGCCTTTCTGGCGCCGTCGTCGCCGGAAAACCGCGGGTTCGCCGGAAAAACGTATTTTTGCACCATTTTCACCGTTTTTCGTCCCGTTCGATCCAGATCTGAGCTAGGTTGACCCCTAAGCTCATCTTAGGTTCGGTTTATACCCGATTCCACCCGGATCTCATGACTTTAATGGTTTAAAGGTGTCGGCTCTTTGTTTCGCAACTAGATCTAACGGGTTTAAGCTCATACAACATCATACTATCATTATCTTGGGTAGGGATCGGTTCTTCTTCTATGTTTCTGCTAGAAGAGAATAGAGAGAGAGAGAGAGCTAAAGTGTATGTTTTGATGGTGTATGGAATATGTGTAAAATGAATGATTAATGGGTATTTATGACTTATATAATTATGGATCATGGGCTTAAGCCCATGGTCTTTCCTTCTTTCTTTCATAACCCAAGTCCATAACCTATATCCGTTTACCCAACACTAGCCCGAATCATAATAACTCGTATTTTCATTATATTAACCGAAACTAGAAAACGTGATGTTACATCACCTGATATCGTTCTGATTTGTGCTTGATTCTGCATCGGATTAAACTTTTTTTCTAGCAATATGTTTTTCTTGACACTAACGATTCAAACTCTAAAGCTTTGGACAACATCTCGATGTTTCTTTGACATCGTATTCCAAATCATGCACTTTTTTCTCATGTCGTTGGTTTTTGTAACTCCTGCTTTTTACCAGCACCACCTATTTTTCTAGTTACCTTCTTTGCTTTATCCGCATGCTTTTCATCACCTAATTAAAATTAAAGTTGAAAGTTATGTAGGTCCCCCCGGGGGCGTCGTCGATCGATACGAGATCCGCACGAGGTCTAGGAGTGCAGAATCCTCCTAGACTCGTTAATGGTGTACAAGATGAAGAACACAAACACGTACACAAACAAATACACAAACAAATACAAGAACGGGATAAACAAATCTGCAGATTATTTATAATAATAATTAAAACACGTTACATACCGTAACATAAACAGAAACACGTCCGACCCGAGGTGAGCTCTACCTCGGGTCGTCTCTCACGACACTTCCTCTCTTTTACTCTCTAGACAAATGAACTATAACACAATACTCTTATTTTCTGGATACAAAACCTAAACAAGACACACATATATATAGACAAAACATCTTCTCGGGCTTGGGCTTGGGCCAGTAGGCGAAGTTGTTCATAACTTCGCCTATGGCGAAGTTGTGATAACTTCGCCTAAGGCAGAAGTTGTTACAACTTCGCCGTTGGCGAAGTTGTGCTAACTTCGTCTGTGGCGTTCCGCTGGTCTGAATTGCATAGCGACGGTCACAAAATGCACCAACAGTCTCCCCTTTGACCGTTGCTCTCAATTCTAACAAACACAAAAGATCATCTGTTACAAAACATGCACCAACAGACTCCCTCTTAACTGATGATCTTCTGTTTGCTCTTCAACCAGCCGTGTCTGAAACTGTCATGTAGCTTCACAAATCTACCAATCACCCAGCGTCTTCCATATCAGATCTCCCCTTCAGTGTAAGCTTCTCCGACTATAACGATTGAGGTCTTTGAAATGCATGCATCCTCGTGCCAATAGATCATCTCAACCAATCACGTGAGTCCATCTGACTTCACCAACACGTGAAGTTGGGCTTCCTCCACAACTTCACCAACTCGTCGGCATACGATAAGGTTTAATCTTCAACTACTCAACATCAAGTGATCAATTTCATCACAAAACCACCTTGACAGAATCTAACACATGACCATTAATTAATCTGAAGCATCTTCAATCACCAGGGATAACGATCAAGAACATAAACACTTTAATTCCCGATTAAATCCAACTTGTTCCAGAATTTTCACTTTAATAAATGAGCATCACGTTTCAGGATCCAATTCTCGAACGCCTTGAAAATAACATAAATAATATGCTCTGACCGCAATCCAGTAATGACAAAAACCTTCAGTTCAATTTGACTTTCTTCAGTTGGTCAACCTCGAACAACAACAATTTCATTGCCCACAAACACCCAAATATGTGTCAATATCCAGTTTCAATCAATATCCCATTCAGAAACTCAACTCCATATCCAGAGGTGACACGTATTTGTTCACACGTAAGACCCAGAGATAACAAGTTTCACTCGTTGACGGAACAACATCTTCGGTCTCACAATAATCGTGTACACCTGGCCATACAGACGAAAACACCAAAATACTTTTTTTTTTTTTTTTAACTCGTTAACTTCGCCTAAAGTTAACATCGCTCCTCCTTAACTTCGCCTGTCCATAACTTCGCCTGGCTGATAAGCGAACTTGTGAGGTAGGCGAAGTTGTGGATAACTTCGCTTAACCTTATATCTTCGCCTAAACCCTACGAACAGTGACGGCAACTTCGCCTGATGAACAATAACTTCGCCTGCGGCGCTGTTCGGCCAGAAACGCACAGAAACGTGCCAGAAACACCAAAACGCAGATCTCGAACCATAGCATAAGAGCCTAAGGCTCTAATACCACATGTAGGTCCCCCCGGGGGCGTCGCCGATCGATACGAGATCCGCACGAGGTCTAGGAGTGCGGAATCCTCCTAGACTCGTTAATGGTGTACAAGATGAAGAACACAAACACGTACACGAACAAATACACAAACAAATACAAGAACGGGATAAACAAATCTGCAGATTCTTTATAATAATAATTAAAACACGTTACATACCGTAACATAAACAGAAACACGTCCGACCCGAGGTGAGCTCTACCTCGGGTCGTCTCTCACGACACTTCCTCTCTTTTACTCTCTAGACAAATGAACTATAACACAATACTCTTATTTTCTGGATACAAAACCTAAACAAGACACACATATATATAGACAAAACATCTTCTCGGGCTTGAGCTTGGGCCAGTAGGCGAAGTTGTTCATAACTTCGCATATGGAGAAGTTGTGATAACTTCGCCTAAGGCAGAAGTTGTTCTAACTTCGCCTAAGGCGAAGTTGTGCTAACTTCGCCTGTAGCGTTCCGCTGGTCTGAATTGCATAGCGACGGTCACAAAATGCACCAACAAGTTAATTTCTATATGTAATATAATAGTAATACATATATGTAGTGTATCAACATTGCATATATATGTCGTACATAAGCACTCCATATATGTAAAGCATCAGCGCTGCATATATGTAATGCATCAGAGCTGCATATACATGCATACATCAACATTGCATATATATATATATATATATATATATATATATATATATATATATATATATATATATAGTACATAAACACTACATAAATGTAAAGTATTAGCACTGCATATATGTTATACAGGCTATACCGTATAAGGTCATGTCAACATATTCCTCATCGGACTCGTAATCCTAATTACCGATGTTGTATGTTTCACTCTATGTGATCGTTTTGACCTCCTCCTTGCCATTGTATATGTGACACACATGCAATGTCATTGGTACGAATGCAGGTAATCACAATAATATATGCATAAATCAATAACTTATACATATTGTACGATAAAAATTCTTATTTTCATCATCGTTTCCTGAATCTACCTCATCTTCATGCCCAAAAATCTCCTCTGTTTCATTTTGTGTTCCCTTTTGACCCATTATTGTCTTCATATCAATACCATATATGTAATTTCGTTAAAATATATGTATGACTATGTTTTTACACATATATAGTATAAGTACTACAAATATGCATTATTAGGATGATCTACTTTTACCCAAACAAGTACGGGCTAACAATTCAAAGAAAAAGAATGACACTATAGTAAGTAAAAATTAATCAATATATTAGGTTAGTTAACAATAATTCTAGACTATGAACATAAAAACTGTAATTCAACAGCTTAAAAATCTAAACACGTGCAAAACAAGATGCTGAAAACATGATTAATGGAAAGACATACATAATCTCCCATGTTTCAATTTTTGTTTCATTTTTTTAACATAATCATCCAAAAATGCAGTTGGTAGGTTCAATACCACATATGCAAAATAAATACCACATACATGCACTATAACTATAAATGTACGATAACTATAAAGATGCAGTAAAATACGTGTGCATGCATTTACATTGTTAAATTCAAACATATTACACATATGCAATACAACTAAACATTTGTAATTACATTAACATTACTACTTTCAACGCTACATATAAGCAACATAATCTAAATATGCAGTAAAATAAATACTTTATGTATTGTATTAATCCAATGCATCATTATTGCATATACGTAACACATCAACACTGCATATACATGTACTACGACATCATTGCATATATATAATGCATCAAAACTGCATAAACACATAGTACATAAGCAATACACATATGTAATACTTGGAATATCATGTAGACTATAATAATTGATCAATTTGTGCATCATTCATAGCTTTCATTTATAATCAATGTTCGAGGACGCTATATTGTTACCCGATTAGACAAAATCAGCAAAAAAACAGAGCATATCGAACACGGTAGCCTCTGTTTGTGCTTGATACGCCTAATCGACATCGATAATATGTGAAATTAACATCTATAATCGTTTACTTGTTATTGTTCTTCGTATTCATGCTTGATTTTGCAGTCGATTTGGACGATCTAAACGGACGATTGACATGAATTGAAACCCTAGATTACTTATGATGGTTGGTCGACGTGTATGAGAGAGATAGAGAAGGGGGGGGGGGAAAGAACGATTGTGTTTTGGTCAATTTCAAAACACGCGATGGCAATTTCGAAAATAACCCAACAGTAGTTCGCGATCAAATCGACTCTAATTCAAATTCAGAACTCGTCGCTCAATTTAATCCAATTTCTAAACTCTAATCACAGCTTAAAGTATGAAATCTCTAAAGTCAAAACCAAACCAGAATCGAAAGGCGTTGAACATCAAGAAGTCTTCAAAATTGATCAAAAAATGATGATTTAATCAATCGAATTGATGTGTAGAAGTATTTAGATTCATCAATCGATTATGGAATTGCAGAAATAATGCACTCAATCGAGCTCTGATTAGGGTTCAAAATATTATGTTCAAACGTTCTGAAACAAAACTAGAGACCTTTAAACGTTCTGACCAAAAAAGAACATCTTTAAACGTTCTAATACGTTCAAAGAAGTTCTGGATGTTCAAAAAAAATGAACATCTTTAAACGTTCTAATACGTCCAATGAAGTTCTGGATGTTTAAAAAAATGAACATCTTTAAACGTTCTAATACGTTCAAAGAAGTTCTGGGTGTTCAAAAAAGTTTAGCAGTTCTGAACTTCAAAACTAACAAAAAAAAATTAAACATGTGTAACATGAAATTGAACACTGAAATCACTTCGTATAATCTCGTAATCATCAAACAATTATCAATCGACCGTCAATTTGATCATCGATTCGATCATATGAACAAAATATGGAGCGTATGCAACTGGGTTTCTGCAAATGGCTTATTTCAATTCAAATCAATTAAAGTGTGTGTCTGCAAATGACGCCGGTGACAATGGTTGAATCGATGCAACAGTTAATTATGATAGAAGCGATTTGAAATAATTTACAAATTTGCCACCGCGTGTTTTTTTAAATATAGGGTTGAGGGTGTCGCGTACATAATGTACGATAAGAGATTATTGTATTTTATCAACACCATTACACCCCTAAAATAAAAACTCACCATTTGCTGATTGGGCGCCACAGGGCACAAATCATCGCATTTTTTAGCCCCTCAAATACACATAGCCTTGTAAATAGAACACTTATATTATATTTATGTGTGTGTTTGTAAGGTGTAAATCATCCACCAAAGTGGAGCTCACCTTGGGTGGGTCGGTTAATGTTTAATATATCAATCTTTTAATCGACAACAAGATCGTTCATATATCTTATCTTTATATTTATATTTGTGCTTGGTCGTTTGATTTATCGCACCCGTCTCGAATGCTTATCAAGTGTAAAATCCGTTCGTATGGTCGTTTTGGGACCTACATTTGGGATGAAACTATGCAGAGAAAATAAGAGGGTTTTTTTTTTTTGTGTTACAATTTCATAGCAAAATTTGTAGGAAAGGAAATATTGGTTTGTTTTCTAGTCTTGATAGCTATATATATCAAACCAAGATTGATGCAGCCACACAAATCTACGATATAATCAATCAATTCGAATAAAAATTAAAAACTCAAAAAACATTATGCATCATAAATGATAGATCACAGCTTTACTAAAATCAACGCATATTATAAGTAAAAGTCAAACCAAAAGTCAATACAAGTATATTCAAAGAACAAAATATGTATTAAGTTTTAACCCAATATGAATCATTACTTGTTACATGTTGGTGGGCAGTAGTAATTAAGGGTGTGCGTGGTGCGCTTTGGTTTCGTTTTATGATTTATTAAAACCTATAGGTTTCGGTTTTTGGGTTCGGTTAGGTTTTGAATGCGGTTTTTTCAGTTTTGTTAGTTGAGCCAAAACTTTTTGGGTAAGAAAAATAACTTGACCCAAAATATTGACATTGGGCTTGTTATTTTTTTCTTTAAACTAATAATTAATAGAATATTGAATATTTGGACTTTTAATACTAAAATATAAAAAAAGTTATTTTTAAAATCAAAAATCAAAAATCAAAAATCAAAATCTAGTACTATTTGTTATTAACCATATGTAGAAACCAAATATATTATGGTTATTTCAATTTTTGATTATTTGGTTCAGTTTGGTTTTTTGGTTCTTTATAATATACAAAACCAATATTTCGGTTTTTGCTAAAGTTCAAAACTGAACCATCGGTTTCTAATTTGGTTTGTATTTTTCGGTTTGATTACTATGACAAACTTAAAAAAAGTGATTCTTGTAATTGAGGTTTTACAATTTTAAGAAATTGAACCCAAATCGCCCATTATATGTAACTTTTGTTTAATAATGAACTTTTTATCTAAATGTTCTGTTTGTTTATGTTTATGCTTTATTTAGCTTATTTTAATTGTTTGGCAAATGTGCGAAAGAAGACATAACAATAAGGTTGTGTTTAATATACAGTTGTTAGTTGTTACTAAACAGAGAAAATTAAAGGAAAAATGTCCCTAAAACTCGTAATATTTATCAACGGTTTTTATAGGTTTCATTGACAATTCAAGACAATATTGTTGTTAACAAGAAGTGATTGTTAAATAACGGAATGGAATGAAGTATGAGATATATAATGGAATGGAAATGACAATGGATTGAAATGGATCAATACCATTTCATTCTCATGTTTAGTTTACCTACAGGAAAGAAATGGATCAATGTGTTGTGTTGTACGATAGGTAGGAATGTATAAGAAATGAAATACAAACGACAAAAATACCACTGACTCAAAATAACTTTTTTTTACCAAAATCAGAAAAATGGCAATAGCGGTGGTTGTGGCAGTGGTGGTGATGGTCGTAGTGGTCGCGACGGTAACGATGACCAATGATGGTGGTGCTGTCAAGAAAGTGGGGTGAAATTAGATAAAAGGTTTTATGTGTTTTAAGTGAATGAGATTTCTTGCGTAATGAGTGATTTCATTTCATTAACCAATTAAGCACTGATGTGCTGAAAACAGTCAATTAAATATTAACTAAATTAAACAAGTAATAAAAACTAGACTTAAGACTCAACTACACAAATCACCGGCAAGTGAACCGGTCAATTGAACTAAAGCTAAGTAAGTCCGGAATATCGAACCCCCAGGACTCTATAAATTACGTTACTTAAATAATTAGACTCGACATTCGACACGACTATTTATTATTAATGCTTTAAGGGGGTTTTTAAACTAATATTAAACTAGGAAATTAAATAAACAAGTAAACAAGTAAACAAGAAAACAAGCAGATAAATCACAAGATTGAAACCAATCAGAGAAGGAATCTACCCAGGTAAGAATTCCATGAATCAACAATCATCAAGCAATAGACAAATAATCATGATAAGGAAACTTATTTCTAAACGTATTCATCTAACAAACCCTAAAGGACCCTCAATTGCATTCAGTAAAATCCAAAAGAATGAATATTAGATTATTAAGCAATCAGTTATATTGACTTCCTTACAGTTATCAAATAGGGTTAATTAATAGTATCTAAAGCAAGCAATCTTACGAAACACTAAACTCTAGATAACTTGAAAAGCTTAACATGACATCTTGAACAAGGATCAACACAATAAGCAAGAATATTGTCACTAATCTATCCTAGCATGCGATTGACCAAGAAACATGAACAACTCCTCACCTTACAGCTTTTGGAATTTAGCAAAACATTCAAAATCCTCTTCAATAATCAACAGGCTTCTATGATCTAATAGCCCATTCAATCACAATAATCAAAACACCAAGTAATGATAAAACATAAACCCTAAATCTAAAGAACACAATCAAGAGATAAAAGATCTATGTGAAGCAATGATTAATAATCAATCAATATAACAAATACTCATACGCATCATGAAAACAAAATCAAGTCTTTACTATTAATATAAAGAAACCATAATCAAAACATTAGTCTAAAGCAAAAATCATGCATCAAACATGTTCATCAAACCTAGGTAGACATAAAGTCTAGCCTAGCATAGTCATAATCAAAGATAAATAACTAAAACCAAGAACAAAGATAGACATCATGAAAGATAATGAACAAGAACAAAGATAAAGAACGAGAGAACCCGTCTTAATCGACCCTTGAACACTTGTATGAAAGCTCGATGATCCTCCTTGATTCCTAGCTTCAAAACCTTCACAAACTTGCTCTAACCCTTGGAAAATCGGCTGCCAAAGTGTCTAACTTCATCTAGGTTTATTAAAAGATGTTTATATAAGCAAAAACCGGGCTTGGGCTTGCAAAATCCGCTGACCATAAAGGCTAGGCGCCGCGCGGCCCCCCTTGGGCATAGCCTTCGCGCGACGCGGCGTGCTATAGGAGGAGTCAATGAGTTTTGTTTGTTATTTTATTCTATATATTGCCAAATCTTGATAATTATCTTCCTTGAACTCCAAGTAACGCTCAGAACCTTCTAGACCTTCTATTCCTTGACTTTCAAACCACCATCTATATGCAAATAAATCAAAACTCGTAAGCGAAGTAATCATGTAACCAATGATGAGCAAAATGAGCATAAACTTCGCATGAAAAGATAGAAAGAATTAAGTTTAACATGCAAGACACCAAAAGAGTTAAAATACGATAAATATATAAAACTTGACTCAAAACCTTAAATAATAAAAGATTAACAAAACACGAACTTAATCGAACTCAAAACATTAAATACATAAAACTTTACAAGGGATTCGAGATGTATAAATAGATGTATATCAAATATCCTCACACTTACTCTTTTTTCGTCACTGAAAAAGTCTGATGCAGTTGGATCAGAATCGGAAAATACAGTCTTAAAAACATATAGGTTAATTTTTAAAGCTTAGAAGAACGCAAAAACCGCGATCACCGATATTGTTGTCCACTTAAACCCATGTCTTAATATTTATCGGGACAAATAAGATCCGACAATAATATTACTCAGTGGTTTACACAATTAAGACCCGCTTATTTTTAGCTTTTACCGGACCAGACCACCCCAACTTGACTTAAACCTCAAAATTAGCAGATTTAAAACTTTTGTTGCTCTATTTTTTTATGAATAATTAAGACGATCAAGTGTATTGTTTATCCACCTAAGCTTAAGCATCAAAGTCTACCAAGCAGCCATTAGATATGTTTAAGGTTCAATTAATTTATAGCTAGTGTTCCTCACAACATGACATACCCCCGTTATCAAGCAATATACCGAACCATTACCATAGGTGAGTATGCAAAATTTCATCTGTAGGGCTTACATGTGGCGTGTCCCTTGTGGTCCGTTTCTTAATGATAATGAGACGCGAGCAAGGGGACCCCACATGGCTAACAGCGTGGATGATCAAGTCTGTAATGTATTTGTACTTTTGTACCTTTTGTGATCATGTTTAAAGACTTATGTGGCAGAAATCTGCCGGTTTGCTCTTTTTTAGCTTTTATTTTATATATTCACAAGCCCTTTTGGAATTGTGAATACCCAGATGAATAGTCGGCATACAGACCCATGGTCTCCGGACCCGGGGCATCCTATCAATACAAGATTTAAGGTTATAAAACCATCCGTCAATGATGTGTAAAACACTAAAACTAGCAGTTTAAGATTTATATCACAGGCTACACGGAAAACTCTAACGTTAAACCTACTCAAGCATCATTTGATAACGTATTCAAATTTTTAAACTTTTCAAACTTCATAATATTTTCACTTTTCATACCAAGAATTGAGGTTTGAGTATGGCTGACCTTTCATTACTTATTTTATACAGACAAAACACTTTACCCACAAGAGATTTCCGAACCATTTTATCAAGTTGCCCTTTCATTTTCAAAGCTGAGCCTACCGACACATCCCAAGTTAAGTGTGTTTTCTTTTATTTATCTCATATTATTAGTAGTTTGAAAAACCAATTTATGATAAATATCATCATCTCCCACTTTTACGCAACAAAAATTAGATTCAATGGACATTTTTCAATTTTTTTTATTTTTTTTAAATTAAACTACGACTCAAATATCCTATCCCCACACTTAAATTTTGCATTGTCCTCAATGCAAGGATAAGGATGACTTAAAATAAAAATAAAATTAAAATAAAGTCGGACTACAAAAAACAAAAAATCTAAAAACTAAAAACAAAAACAAAATAAAAAGAAAATTAACAAGCTAGATAATGGAAAAAACTTAGCTGGTAATATGCGCATGAAACATGATGCCAAAGTCTTCTTCCATGAATGCCCTCCAACTACGAACGTGCTCAGCAAATAGTAACTTCTTCTCTCTCACACGAACATAAGAGGCAAAACCAAACAAACATATCTAAAAATGTATCTTATCATAATGATAGATATTATGCAATTAAAGTGTTTCACTTCACCCGACAAATAAAAAATGAATAAATAGCAGCAAATAAATAAATATAAAGTATACGGCTCAGCTGCTCCATCCATCCCCACACTTATCTTTTGCAATATACTCTTCCTTGGGGATCGTCTCTCTAGCTCATTAAAACTTCAAACTAGCAATAACTTAAAAACGCAAAACAAAGAAGAACTACAAAAAACTACGTTAATGACTCGATGACTTCTACAAGACTCGGACAACTAGACCTTAAAATCATGACCCAAAAAAAACAAACTAAACACAAGGAATCACGCCTATTTGATAAAACAAGGAATTAACAAGAAATAACAAAAAAAAATGAGCTGCGTAGTCCAGCCGCGCCGCGCGACCTGGGATCATTATGCCGTCACGCCATGCGGCGCATTTCTGGCAATCACCTCCGCGTCGCGCGGAGGGGAGATGGGTACCCAGTCGCGCGCGCGACGGGCTTTTTGGTAGAAATTTTTTTTCGTTTTTTGCCCCTAATTGCCTTAGAAAAATTTCCAGAAAATTACCAAGTATTTGTTATGCCCATTTTATGTCATTTTTTTATGTAAAACTTACCTAGCACCTCTAGAATTCTTGTAAATTCCTCTCTCCGTGATGGTGATGATTCCTTGAAACGACTCGACGACGCAACGAAACTAAAAAAAATAAATAAAATAAAAATTAAAATAAAGGAAAATCTACAAACTCTACACTTGAGTTTTCACTCAAGATCCCATGTTATGCGAATCACGTGGCGGACCGAATGGAGCTTCCTCCACCTCGGTAGAACTCCAATGCCCTCAAAGATTCTGAATCACGATCCTACCATTCATCAATCTTGGTCTTTTTCTTTTTAACTCCACGAACCCTTTCAATCTTTCGCTTACCACCACCTCGTTCTCCAACACACTTCACCATTACTCGAGAACTCGAAACCTCTCGCTCCTTTTTTTTCACACTAATACTCACTGAATGGGAATTGTCAAGATGTGGATCCATGCCCGAGATAAATGATTAAATCGAGTAAACTGGGTGACATGGATCAATGAGACCGTCTTGACAACTCGGATGTCTTATGGACTTCGCCAAATAAGTGGCACTTTCATCACCGGCTCTAAGAGTTATCTTACCTTCAAACACATCAATGACCGCCCTAGCAGTACGTAAGAATGGACGACCTAAAATGATAGGAACTCTTTCGTCGTTCTCCATATCTAAAACGACAAAATCTGCGGGAAAAACCAAATTATCCACCTTAACAAGCAGATTCTCCACGACACCCCTCGGATACTTAACGGAACGATCGACTAAAGACAACGTCATACGAGCTCTCCTAGGTCTAGCTTTTCATACAAAGAATATGGCATGAGGTTTATGCTAGCTCCTAAATCGGCCAATGCTTGACATGTCGTATCACTTCCGAAAAGACATGAAATGGTAAAAACACCGGGGTCGGGTAATTTCTCCGGTACTTTATTAAGAACTACCGCATAACACTCTCCATTTTGCGGAACAGTCGAAAGCTCCTCCAACTTATCCTTTCTTTTAAGAAGTTCTTTCAAAAATTTGGCGTATTTAGGCATATGTTGGAGAACTTCGACGAACGGGAGGTTAACATTCAACTGGCTAAATATATTGAGAAAATACCTGTAATCTTTTGTGTACCTTTGATTCTTTAGACAGGCGGGATACGGGACATAAGCAGGGTTAATGATGTGTGGTGGTGGCCGGACTCCAACCGGCTTCTTCTCGGTGCTTTTTTCAACTTGCGGCTCTATAATTGGTGTTGTACTTTGTGACTTACCCGGAGCCTCCATCTCTATCTCCTCATCCAGCAACTCGTCCTCCCCATCTTTCTCAATTTCTCTACTAACTACCTCCGGACCAAAAACCCTACCACTAAAAGTGGAGATGGCTTTCAATTGAGCAGCCAGATTAGTTTGAGGAATACCCGAAAACTGACCTGGAGGCCTTTATTCTAAACGACGAGCAATATCACCAACAGTCCTTTGAATATCGAGAATAGAAGATTGTTGATTCTTGAAGAGCAAATCGTATTCGGCAAACTTTTTCTGTGTAACTTGATCTCTCTCCAAGATTTGCTTCATCATCTCTTCCAAACGCCCAATTCCACCGTTCGAATCCTGCACATTATTTTGAACATTAGTACCATCAGTGTTATTATTGTTGAAATACTGACCTTGTCCTGGAGCATAAGAATTTTGAAATCCGGGTGGTGCACCCGACGGACGCCAATTAGCATTATTCTGATTCGGGTTCTTGTAAGTGTTCCAACTTTGATTGTTGTTGTTATATGTGTTGGGGAACCTGTTCTAACCAGCAACAAAATCTACCTGCTGATTCATCACTGGGCAATCCAACATGCCATGTCCACCCCTACAAAACTCACACCTGTCCACCTTGGCCTTCAGCTCCTTAACCTCTCTAGTTCGTGATTCCAAAGCAGCAGCCACACTAGTATCCAGATTAACCTGGTGTACACCTCGAGCGGATGAGGATGTACTGCTAACGGGAGTGGAGTTCCCGCGATGTGGCTCTTTGGCATAATCGGATTGAGCAAAGCTCTAAAACATCTCGTTACATTCGGTGACATTCTTCTTTGCCAGTAAACTTCATCCCGCGGCCGTGTCGAACCGAACTTAGGTTTCGTAGTTCAATCCATTGTAAAATTTTTCAACGAGAGCCATGGTGTGAGACCATTCTGTGAGCAACGGGCTAGCATGTTCTGGAAACGCTCCCAAGCATGACAATATTTTTCCCCCGGTTCCATGTGAAATGAATGAATTTGATCTCGAAGAACAGCCGCTTTAGCATGTGAGAAGTACTTCTTGATGAAAGCTAAACGTAACGCCTCCCAAGTAGTGAACGTGCCAGGTGGTTGAGTGTCAAGCCAAATAACAGCTTTACCTGCAAGTGAAAACGGAAGTAAATGTAAGAAAATAGCATCTTCAGTAGCACCTTGTGAAATAAATGTTTTCAAAACGCGGTAAAGTCGGTTAATTTGAGTTGGTGCATCCTCGTCATCACGCCCATGAAACTGATTTTTTTGAACAATGTTGTTCATGACGTATGACGGAATCTGCCATGAGTTAGGATTGTCGATCTCGGGAACGACGATGCATGACTGGTTTCCGGTTAAGCCATCGAAGGCTTGAGTAGCAATTGTCCTATTGTCGGCCATTTGATCTTGGCTTCTAGGACTTTTGGGTGGTGAACTGGGTGGTGACGAATTTGGTGTAGATGCGGGTTCTGACGGTTTTTTTTCTACTGACGAACTAGCCTTGGTCTTCAATGGAGAAAATTCAAGATCAGCCAGCGGTGGTCCTTACAAACGAAGATGTGGCATAAACCTGAAAAACACAAAAGACCAAGTGAGTAGACTCGGAAACTTAAGAATAAATAAAAATAAACTAAAACTTAAATTAGACTCCTACGACTCAAACGAAAAAAACAAATAGCACGTATGTAGCAATTAAGTCCAATTAACGCAAATAACGCAATTGCCAAGAGTCCCCGGCAACGGCGCCAAAAACTTGATGTGCTGAAAACAGTCAATTAAATATTAACTAAATAAAACAAGTAATAAAAACTAGACTTAAGACTCAACTACATAAAACACCGGCAAGTGAACTGGTCAATTGAACTAAAGCTAAGTAAGTCCGAAATATCGAACCCACAGGACTCTATAAATTACGTTACTTACTAATTAGACTCGACATACGACACGACTATTTATTATTAATGCTTTAAGGGGGTTTTTAAACTAATATTAAACTAGGAAATTAAATAAACAAGTAAACGAGAAAACAAGCAGATAAATCACAAGATCGAAACCAATCAGAGAAGGAATCTACCTAGGTAAGAATTCCATGAATCAATAATCATCAAGCAATGGACAAATAATCATGATATGGAAACTTATTTCTAAATGTATTCATCTAACAAACCTTAAAGGACCCTCAATTGCATTAAGTAAAATCCTAAAGAATGAATATTAGATTATTAAGCAATAAGTTATATCGACTTCCTTACAGTAATCAAATAGGGTTAATTAATAGTATCAAGAAATCTTACGAAACACTAAACTCTAGATAACTAAAATCTTAACATGACATCATGAACAAGGATCAACACAATAAGCAAGAATATTGTCACTAATCTATCCTAGCATGCGATTGACCAAGAAACATGAACAACTCCTCACCTTACAGCTTTTGGAATTTAGAAAAACATTCAAAATCCTAATCAATAATCAACAAGCTTCTATGATCTAATGGGCCCATTCAATCACAATAATCAAAACACCAAGTAATGATTAAACATAAACCCTAAATCTAAAGAACACAATCAAGAGATAAAAGATCTATGTGAAGCAACGATTAATAGTCAATCAATATAACAAATACTCATACGCATCATGAAAACAAAATCAAGTCTTTACTATTAATATAACGAAACCATAATCAAAACATTAGTCCAAAGCAAAAATCATGCATCAAACATGTTCATCAAACCTAGGTAGACATGAAGTCTAGCCTAGCATGGTCATAATCAAAGATAAATAACTAAAACCAAGAACAAAGATAGACATCATGAAAGATAATGAACAAGAGCAAAGATAAAGAACGAGAGAACCCGTCTTAATCGACCCTTGAACACTTGTATGAAAGCTCAATGATTCTCCTTGATTCCTAGCTTCAAAACCTTCACAAACTTGCTCTAACCCTTGGAAAATCGGCTGCCAAAGTGTCTAACTCCGTCTAGGTTTATTAAAAGATGTTTATATAAGCAAAAACCGGGCTTGGGCTTGCAAAATCCGCTGACCAGGAAGGCTAGGGGCCGCGCGGCCCCCCTTGGGCATAGCCTTCGCGCGGCGCGGCGTGCTATTGGAGGAGCCAACGAGTTTTGTTTGTTATTTTATGCTATATCTTGCCAAATCTTGATAATTATCTTCCTTGAACTCCAAATAACGCTTAGAACCTTCTAGACCTTCTATTCCTTGACTTTCAAACCACCATCTATATGCAAATAAATCAAAACTCGTAAGCGAAGTAATCATGTAAACAATGATGAGCAAAACGAGCATAAACTTCGCATGAAAAGATAGAAAGAATTAAGTTTAACATGCAAGACACCAAAAGAGTTAAAATACGATAAATATATAAAACTTGACTCAAAACCTTAAATAATAAAAGATTAACAAAACACGAACTTAATCGAACTCAAAACATAAAATACATAAAACTTTACAAGGGATTCGAGATGTATAAATAGATATATATCAAGCACCTTCGTTTTCATTTTATCAGAATGATACATTTCATTCCAAGCGTTACTAAACATTAGTACACTACTTGAAAAGTTATTACAAGGAGTCTCTTTAGTCGTGAAGAAATAATGAAGAATATTTTTTTTTCTTTTTCTTTTTTTTAACATTAGTTTAGTTTGACCCGTTTGTGTTCATCCTTCCTCCAAAAAATTTCCTGAATTTGTCGTTGAGTTTTTTATTCGATGATTTTAGATTTAAAATTTTTGAGAGATATGTGATTACTTAATGCTTAACCAGCCGGGTAGCTTGCTTCCTTTCTTTAACGAAGTAGCCATCATCCAAATGTGAACAACATATTTTTAAAAACACCTGATTGTGTCATTCGATTTTGAACTAAGCAAGTATATGTCCCCGTGCATTGTGGCGGACAACGTTAAACATAAACACATTACATGTTCAAAAGTTACCACACGTATGCGACGGGTACATGGTGAGAAATCGGCCGGTAACATTTTGATTCATTACAATAAAGTTGTGGCCAAATTTGAAAGTCTAAGACCTCTTTGACCAAAGTTGAAAGTCTAAAATTTTAAAGCTCCAAATTTTTGTGGCAAAAGGTGAAAGTATAAATATTTTATGGCTAAAGTTTCAAGGCTAAAAGTATAATTACAAAAGTTGAGGGTCAAAAGAAAAAATGTGAGTTGAACGGGTAAATATTATCATCAAAGTTAATGAGCTAAGAAATGAAAATCCTAAAATTATAATTAGGGGTCAAAAGGATAATATATAAAAGTTTGAATGCAAAATCTTAAATAAATGAAAGTTAAAAAGTTAATATGTAAAATTTTGTGGCAAAACTTCAATTAAAAAGTGATTATTTAAAACTTTGTGGCAAAATCCCAACGAAATTAAGTTTTGAAAGTTATCATGTAAAGTTTGAGGCAAAACTTCAAATAATTAAGAAAAATTGGTTTTTATTGATTCCAACTATCGTCTTTTGTTCACTGCCGGTCCCAACTAACGAATTGGCTGATGACAGTCCCAACTTTTAGCGTATTTGTTCCTAACGGTCTGCGACTAACAGCATTCTAACGTCGTTAGTTTCAAGTCGCCGGAAAAACGTTTTTGGTCGGAAAACACACATTTTTTCCCGTAAACTCAACAATTTTGTCTCAAACGTCATGGTAACTTTGTATCGTACCTTTAGAAACTTTTTTCTAGTAAAATCCCCAATTGATGAGGTCACGGGAACCCTAGAACCATCGTCTGAATCAGGAACCCTAGAACCATCGTCTGAATCAGTTGATGGTACTTAAGTGATGGTGGTTGGTTGTCGGTGGGTCAAATGGTGGTGCTGGCGATGTTCAGGTGGTGTTTTCGGGCAAAAAAATTGACTTTCCCGGCCAAAAATGTTTTTCCAGCGACCTGAAACTAACGGCGTTAGAAATCTGTTAGCCGCGGACCGTTAGAAACAAATACATTAAAAGTTTGGACCATCAATGACCAATTTGTTAGTTACGACCAGCAATGACCAAAAGGCAATAGTTGGGACCAATAAAAACCAATTTTCCAATAATTAAAGTTTGGAAGATGTCTTTTAACATGTAACATTCTTAAGCTAATATGGGTAGGGGTGTTCAAGAAATCCGAAATCCGAAAAAAATCGAAATCCGAACTGAAACTCAACTAAACCAATTCGAATTCTTATTCGGATATTTGGATCGGATCAATCCAATATCCTAATAACTAATTCGGATTCGAAACGGATTCAGGTATGGAATATTAAAAAATTCGGATTATTCGGATATTCGTTTAATCCGAATAAAAAAACATGTTTTTAGTGGTATTTTCCGGTTTGGTATACTTGTTAGACTATTATTTGAAGTTTGAACTTTAAATTTGTGTTAAGAGTAATTCGTATTTTTCGGCTTGAATGTTTATTGTGATTCTAAACTATTAAATGTTAGGAACAAAAAATTAGGATTTTTTTTTAGGTTTATTTCGGATTATTCGGATAATTTTGGATTATTCGAATATTATCCGAATCCGATCAGAATTGAATTCGCATAGATTCGGATCGGATTTTGGATAGGGTCCAAAATTTTTTAAATCCGAATAACTCGAACCGAATAAACTGACTAATTTGTTATTCGATCTTATGAACACCCCTAAACATGGGGTGAGAGAGAGAGACATGAAGGAATTACAATTTTGGGGGTGTGTAAGTTTGGGCCTATATAATTTAGCTAACTTTTCTTAATGAGTTAATGGACATTTTCGTCCATGTAGTTTGTTACTTTTGACACAACAGTTCAAAGTTTCAAATTTTGTCAATTTAGTTCTCATAGTTTTAAACATTAGCTAATTATGTCATCTTTGTCTAGCGACATCTAACTATGTCGTTAGTTTAAGGGTATTTGTCATTCTCCTTTTTGTTTTGAGTTAATTGTCATTTTCGTCCATGTGGTTTGATATTTTTGCCACTTCACTCCAAAGTTTGAAATGTTGTCAATTTAATGTTTAGTTTAATTCAGATTTCTTTTTTGTCAATAAACCCTAAGAGCAAAGTCCAAGCCAAAACCATCGAGCATCAACTAAAACATGTCTGCATTTACTTTGTCGACAACAGTAATCGTACCCCCTCCCCTCGTATTTAGTTTCTAGACATTTCCTGAACTCTTCCCCATCGTGGAATTCAATGGAAAAGTAGTCAAGGTAATTCCCTGAAACCGAATTGTACATAAAAAACAAAAAAAAAAATCGTTTCTTTTATTATTGCATAGTAGTTCGTGTATAGATTAACATATCGTAGCGAACATCTGGGTCGAAATCAACATTAGGATGTCGAATATCCCACATTTCCAGGAGGTCGAACATTTGGGTTTAAATCAACAGTAATCGACCTCCTAATATTGGCAAAGTAAATGCAGACCTATTTTGGTCGACGTTCGATGGTTTTGGGCTTGGATTATGCTCTTAGGGGTTAAAAAACTGAATTAAAATTAACAAAATTTCAAACTTTGGATAGAAGTGGCAAAAGTATCAAACCATAAGGACAAAAATGACCACTAACCCAAAATAAAAAGGAGAATGACAAAAATACCCTTAAACTAACGGCATAGTTGGATGCCGTTAGACGGAGGGGCCGTAATTGGCTAATGTTTAAAACTATGAAGACTAAATTCACAAAATTTCAAATTTTAAACTGAAGAGACAAAAATAGCAGACCAACTGAACAAAAATAGGCATTAACTCTTTCTTTTGAGTTGAAAATTCTTATATTTATGGTCGGCCCAAAAGAAAAATGATTGATCTAAGCCTAGTCTCTTAAGAGAGACATGGTTTGAAAGACACGTGATTGTTAAAAATGATTTGAAAGACGCATGATTGTTAAAAAAAGTTACTCGTCGATACAATGAAAAGAGTTTTTGTAATCAAAGATTATTAGTTCAATTATTATGAGTGAGGTTTTTTTTAATAGATGTAAACTTTTCTTTGTATTTTATATGAGTCATTTCATATTAAATTGTTTATTATTATTATTATTATTATTATTATTATTATTATTATTATTTAATTTGTTTGCTTTGGTTTATATTGGTATTTGGAAATGCAACCAAATTAATAAATTGTCAAATTAATTATCACATAATTTAAAAACATGATTTTAGGAACCTTTGTTTTACTTGTGTCGAGCCGCGAAATTTTAAGTTATTATCGAAGACGACCCTGCTCAGGCTAAATGGGACGACTTGCGTCATGTGACACCCGGTCAGGAAAATGTGGGTTTTGTTTTAGGTGTGTAATGATGTTGTAGTCTCATATGCATATATATGTGTATATATATCATACACACACTATTAAAATAATAATAATATAAGAGCATGCGACAAGTTCTCATCCCCCCCCCCCCTAGTTCCCCACTATGGGTAGCCTCATACTCAGGTGAACCTTTCTGAGATAAAATGTCAACTGCTCAAGCTGATTTTAACGCTCTAAGTCTGACACAACATGGTCCCAAGCTTCAACCATCATCACATACCATTAAACCAAAATATCAATGCGCCATTATAATTTAATTAACTAGAAAGAAAGTGACCTCTACATAATACTCTAAATGCAAATATTAAAATAATAACACTTATATAAAAAAAATTAAAAGAGAAACCAATTTAAACAAAATTGAAATAAAAATATACAATTTAGACCAATTCAACCATTTCATTTTTAGCTATTCTAGTAATTTAGCCCACTAAAAATGAAATAATAAAAAAACGATTCAGTTGTAACTTACGTCGTCTTATTCATTGAGACAAAAAGTTTAGGTTCTGAACTATACCCTACAACATACCTATTTTTCCGAGTAATGGACCCTCAAATTTTGTTACCGAACATGTTTCTTGTAACGGTACGTAGAAGTCTCAAAACGTGTTCATGTAGGGACAAATAGTAGTTGCGAAAACCTACGGACACTATCAATTACTTCTACCAAGAATATAATTATCCAAACACAAACAAACAAAAAATTGATTTTGGTCAAATTATGCGTTCAATTAACTATAAAGTGTATCTTTGCAAAAAGATTAATCAAACACCAAAAGTAATAAAGATTTCCGGACCAATATTCTACTTTCGTCGTAACCTTTAACGTTTAAAAAGTAAATGCAAAGGAAAAATCACCAAAATAATCAAATTTAACCAAAAAAAAATAAAGACATTATCTTTTCTAAATTACCAAAATAGCCTTAGCTTATCTTCTTCGCTAAACTCTCTCTGTCTTCTTCTGGTCCATATGACGCAACACATCACCTATTGTGCCCGGTATTCCTTAAGCTCATGTGACTCGTAATTTAACAAATTCCATGATTATTACGAGAAACTTTTTAGTTAGCATGATTTTCCCAATGAACCATGCTTGAATTAATGAAGTCACGTGACCAAGTAAATTGGCATGCGTGGAGCTGAGCACGTGTGAGTTTGATCCATATTGAGTTCGTTGAGATTAGGCAATGTGTAGTGGGGTGATGATTTGGGCGAAAAGGGGCGACATCTTGGTGGACCCCCCACCCCCACCCCCCGCCGATTTTTGAACGAAAAGGGGCAGGATGTTTTTGTCGCCGGAAGAGGAAAAGGAATATTATTATTATTATTATATTACTTTGTGTGTGTGTGTGTGTTATATACATATATACTATATATAATGCATGAGTGAAGGATCTCTTAAATTTTAAGAGGTACAAACACCATTGCATAAATCACTATCCTTAATGCATACAAATTTGAAAATGTAGGGGTACTATAGTATTTTAAACATCTTGAACGGTTAAGAATATTTAGTTTAGAAAATAATTACAATTATAATCCTTTAACTTTAACAAAACTTTGTTAATTTATGAAGTATTTACAAATAAACCCCTTAACTTAACCCATTTATTTGACATATTCATTTAAAATTTTTATTTCTTCTATAACTTTTAATATATTATGTTTTAAAAACACCCGACTTTACCATTGCAACGTGCTTAATTTTGTCGACGTTTCAATGTAAATTTTATTTTATTTTGAGATGTTTATGATAATGTACAAGTCAATTAAGCATAAGAGTACAACTCATATATGCACTTATAAACCTAAAATATAATTACAAATTTAACCCTTCAATTATATTCAACTTTTGCAAGTTTAATTTATAATTACCATTCCACTCCCTTAAGTTTACCTATATATTCATCTATATTTTATTTCTTCTTTGTTTTTCTCTTATATATTAGAATATATAAATTTTAATAAATTTTAACCGTACAATCACGACGTGTTTATTTTTGTGGACGTTCCAATGTAAGATTTACTAAATATTGACGTGCATTTCGTGTCACTTTTAAAGAAGTATAAATTTTGGTGAGTTTTGATTATTTTTAAAAAATATTTTTTGTTGTTTTGGGTCAACGATCAAGGACTTTGATAGGTCAAAACGAGTTCGAGTTATCACGGGTTGTAAGCCAAATGGGTTTAAGTCATTACAACAAAAAAAAGTTTAACATTTTGTTTGGGTCAAAACAGGTGCTAAGTAAAATGAGTTCGACCATTTAAAAAACTAACAATTTTTGTTATGGTTAAACCATGTTATGAGCCTATCGAATTCAAGTCATTTAAAAAAAAATTGGTTTTGGTTTGTGTCAAAATAGTTATATGCAAAATGAATTTGAGACATTTAAAAAATATCAATTTTGGCTCTGGGTGGAGATTAAGTTTACTCGTATATTCATCTATATATTTTTTTTCTTTGTTTTTCTTTTAAATATTTGAATATATAAATTTAAATTAATTTCAACCTTACAATCACGAGTTGTAAGCCAAGTGGGTTTAGATTATTATATAAAAAAAGTTTAAAACTTTGTTTAGGTCAAAACAGGTGCTAAGTAAAATGAGTCCGGTCCATTTAAAAAAACTAACAATTTTGGTTATAGTTAAACCATGTTATGAGCCTGTCGAATTCAAGTCATTTAAAAAAAATTTGGTTTTGGTTTACGTCAAAATAGTTATATGCAAAATGAATTTGGGTCATTTAAAAAAATATCAATTTTGGCTCTGGGTGGACATTAAGTTACCCGTAAATTAATCTATATTTTCTTTTTTCTTTGTTTTTCTTTTGTATATTTGAATATATAAATTTTAACAAATTTCATCCTTACAATCACGAGTTGTAAGCCAAATGGGTTTAGGTTATTATAAAAAAAAGTTTAAAACTTTGTTCATATCAAAAAGGGTGCTAACTAAAATGAGTTCGGGCCATTTAAAAAAACTAACACATGGTTAAACCATGTTATGAGCATATCGAGTTCAAGCCTTAATGTAGGGTATGTTAAAATGTCCGGATAACGGTCGGTTGCTTGGTGTACGGTGGTACGGTGTGAAGTGGAAGACCCGGTTCTGCTTTCCATCAAATACAGCGACCTCGAAAGGGTATGAGCCCCGGGGCCGCTGTATACACGATGGACAGTGTTGTCGGTGGAGGAAGTGCGTTTGCGTTCGAAGAAATGGAGCGCGTTCTTCCACCAACATTTACGGGTCTTTATAATCTTCTTGCTGTTGTCGTCTTTGGAGAACGGTTTTTGAAGTTTGAAATGTAGGTTGGCAGTAGCGGACATGAGGGTAGAAGTCTTATGTTTTCTTGCTTCTTCAAACATCTGTAAAATTGAATTGAATTGAATAACATAGTATCATTCACTACTTTTCAGTTGCCCGTTTGTCTAGTATTTCGATGTAATTACTACATTTCAGTTTAATTATTATTGTCATTTGAAAAAAAAAAGTGATGAAGAAATGACCTGAAAATAATCGAGTTGAGGGTCGAAGCCATAGTCATTAAAATGGTAAAATTCGTGAAGAGTGAAAATGGAGGATTTGTTGCCTTTGTTGGTCATGATTTCAGAATAAGTTGTTAGTGAGTGAGAAAATGGGGGATTTGTTATATTTTTATATAAAAATATGATATTCATATTAAAGATAAAAAAACGATTGTTATTATAGTAACAAAATTTCTAAAGAAAATGTCGTAAGAATAAATTATAGACGTTTTAAAGTGATTGAGGAATTGACATGGTGTTGCATGTGAAGAGAGAAAGTCATAATAAGTGAGTTATTACTTTCATGCCCTTTTAATTAATTTGTATTCTTAAATTAATCTTCACCATTCAATTTAAAATCAATGAATTAGATTTACTCTCACAATTTTTAATTTTGTTATACTTTATATTTTAATCTTACCGTATGAATCATTACTTTTATATGTTTGTGGGCACTAGTCATTTGCTCATGGGCACATTGCAAACAACTATGACAAACATAAAAAAAGTGAATCTTGTAATTGAGGTTTTACAATTTTAAAAAACTGAACCCAAATCGTCCATTATATTCACGTAACTTTTGTTTAATAGTGAACTTTTTATCTAAATGTTCTTTCTGTTTATGTTTATGCTTTATTTAGCTTATTATTTTAATTGTTTGACAAATGTGCGAAAGAAGACAAAATAATAGTACAATAGTGTTGTGTTTTATATAGTCTACAGTTTGTTAGTTGTTACAAAGAGAAAATTAAAGAAAAAGTACCCTAAAACAAGTAATATTTATCAAGGTTTTTTGTAATTTTCATTGAAAATTCAAGATAATATTGTTGTTAATAAGAAGTGAATGTTAAGATAATGGAATGGACAGGAGAATGAGATATTAATGGAGTGGAGATCAAAATGGAGTGGAATCGATAATGGATTGAAATGGATCAATACCATTTTATTTTCATGTTTGGTTAACCTATGGGAAAGAAATGGATCAATGCGTTGTGTTGTATGATAGATAGGAATATAGAAGAAATGTAATACAAACGACAAAAATACCACTGCCTCAAAATAATTTTTTTACCAAAATCAAAAAAATGGTAATAGCGGTGGTTTGTGGTGGTGGTGGTCGTAACGCTCACGACGGTAACGACGACCGATGATGGTGGTGATCAAGTGGTGTTGTCAAGAAAGTGGGGTGAAAGTAGAAAAAAGGTTTTATGTGTTTAGAGTAAATGAGATTTCTTGTGTAACAGGTGATTTTATTTCATTAACAAACCAAACACCCTCATTTTCATTCTATCACAATGATACATTTCATTCCGAGCATTACTAAACACTAATACACTACCTAAAAAGTTATTACAAGGAGTCTCTTTAGTCTTTAGTCATGAAGAAATAAGAAAGAACAATTTTTTTTTTCTTTTTCTTTTTATTTTAACATTAGTTTAGTTTGACTCGTTTTTGTCCACCCTTCCTCTAAAAATTTTCTGAATTTGTCGTTGAGTTTTTTATTCGATGATTTAAGATTTAAATTCTTGAGAACTATGTGATTACTTAATGCTTAAGAAGCCAGGTAGCTTGCTTCCTTTCTTTAACAAAGTAGCCATCATTCAAATGTGAACAACATATTCTATAAACACCTGATTGTGTCATTAGATTTTGAACTAAACAAGTATATGTACCCGTGCATTATGGCGAACAACGTTAAACTTAAACACATTACATGTTCAAAAGTTACCACACGTATGCTACAGTTAGATGGTGAGAAATCAGCTGGTAACCGTTTGATTCATTACAACAAAGTCTTGTGGCCAAATTTGAAAGTCTAAAACCTTTTTGGCCAAAGTTGAAAGTCTAAAAGTTTAAAAGCTCCAAATTTTTGTGACCAAAGGTGAAAATATAAAACTTTTTTGGCTAAAGTTTCAAGACTAAAAGTATCGTGAAAAATTGAAATGGCAAAAGTATAATTAATTACAAAAGCTGAGGGCCAAAAAGTAAAAATATGAGTTGAAAGAATAAATGTTTAATTATCAAAGTTGATGAGCCAATAAATGAAAATACTAAAAATAAATTGAGTGGTCAAAATGGTAATATATAAAAGTTTGAATGCAAAATCTAAGAAATGAAAGTTAAAAAGTTACTATGTTAAACTTTGTGGCAAAACTTCAATTAAAAAGTTATTGTGTAAAACTTTGTGGCAAAACCTCAATGAAATTAAGTTTAAAAAGTTGCCATGTAAAGTTTGAGAAAACTTCAAATAATTTAAGTTTGAAAGATATCTTTTAACATATAACAATCTTAAGCTAACATGGGGTGGGAGAGACAGGAAGGAATTACAATTTTGGGGGTGTGTTAAGTTTGGGCCTATATAATTTAGCTAACTTTTCTTAACTGTTGAAACTAATTATTATATTCATGGCCGGCCCAAAAAGAGAATGATTGATCCAAGCCTAGTCTCTTGAGACTTGAGAGAGACGTGATTGTTAAAAAAAATTACTCGTTGATTATGTAATCAAATATTATTAGTTTAATTCCTATCGATGGTGTTCTTTTTTTATAGATATAATTTTGTTTTTGTATTTTATGTGAGTCATTTTATTTAACTGTTTATTATTATTATTATTATTATTATTATTATTATTATTATTATTATTATTATGCTTTGGTTCATATTGGTTTTTGGAGATGCAACCAAATTGATAAATTGTAAGGTTATTTCACATAATTTAAAAACATGATTTTAGGAACATTTGTTTTACTCGTGTCGAGCCTCAAAATTTTAAGGAATTCTTGAAGACGGTCCTGTTCGTACTCAAGTGAGCCTTCCTGAGACGAAATGTCAACTGTCCAAACTGATTTTGACGCTCCAAGTCTGACACACCAATAAACACCATCAAATAGTAAAGTCACCATAGTTCCAAGCCTCAACCATCACTGCGTACCATTAAATCAGAATGTAAGTGCACCATTAGACCATATGCTATGGGGCGCCAAGGAGGTGGTTTTCTTGGGCGCCGAGGGCGGCGAACACCGCAGGGGGGGCGCAAACGGAGGGTGGGCGGCGAGGATCCGGTCTCTTGAACGGTCGGCGCGGTTGTACAAATTGTTGGGGGCCCTCACTTTCCTCTCTCAACCTATCACACACACATACATATATATATGTATATTTATCTATAATAATATATATGAACGGAGACATTAAAATCCTACGTGTCGCGATGTGGTCGCTCCCCTTTTTTTTGGAATCACTAGATTTGCTTTATTTTTAAATGAAGACTTCTCATGCATTTAACCCGGATTTATGGGTATGAGTCTTACCAAACCAAGATATTCCTTAAACGGGTTATAACATCTCATTAAATTAAAAATTATTCTCACCAAATTATTGATATAAAATCCTATAAAATAGGATATAATAAAAATTAATATCTTATTTATTTTAAAAAAGATATATATATTATTTAAATTAAAAAACCAATTTGATAGTAAAAAAATTAAATGGGTCTTGGGTCTCATCAAACCATAAGTATATTATTAACTTTAATAGATATTATTTATAATTAAAAAACCAATTTTATAGTAAAAAAAATAAACGGGTCTTGGGTCTCATCAAAAAACCATATATCTTTTAAACCGGATTATAACATCTCATTTATTTGTGAAACAATTTATAATCAAACCTGTAGGTTCCTGGACGGATCGTACACGGGATGTCGCTATCTGCGCAGGTGCGGAATCCCTGCGTAGGTAGATACGAGCGTAGAATACGTATAAAACAAACACACGAGCAATAACCGAAACACGTTATATTGATAACCCGAACACGTGACACGAGGTCACTATTACAGACTCTTACTTGTAAACACGTAACTCTCGAACTAATCAACTGAAACGAACCCTAACCAACCTCGCGAACTACTTTCAACTGTTACGGTGAACAGTATATATAAACACGACAACTTCGCCTCATAACTTCGCTTGTTCAACAAGTTCGCCTGAGCTAACTTGTTAACAACTTCGCTTGTTCAACAAGTTCGCCTAAGCGAACTTGTTGACAACTTCGCTCGTTACATAAACATAATCAAAAACATAATTACATTACAGACTCGATTACAAACGTTAGACTATGAACTACTGACATACATGTACCAACAGACTCCCCCTTGGCAGTAGCTTTATATCTTGATCTTCAAAGCTTGAGTCTTGTAATCTTGTATCTTTACGCGTGCGCTCCTTCTCTAACACATACCGACACCACCCTTTGATATTTCCTTGCTTGATCCTTCCAAGCAGGAATGTAGAAGATCTTCTTTTCGTTGAGCATCTTCAGATCAGCTTGCGATAGATTAACAAGATGCATCGGGTCGTAAACCCTAAGCACTTCTTGTTCATCCTCATCTTCCATTACCGCCTCCGCTGTTTCACAATCCACGAACCACCATTTTAGGTCTTTGAGCACGTCCTTGGGCATAAGCTTCATCGGTACTTCTTTAAGGCACCGGATCGGTTTATACTTCATAACCATCCAAGGCTTTCCATCAGCTCTCAAACCTCTATCCTTATCTTCCACTAACTTCCCTGTATTCGGTAGACTCCCCCTCAGCTGTGGAAGCCCCAAGAGCTTGAGATGTTCTTGGCAGCTCACCACCTGCACCTTCCGGTGCATTGGGATCATCGTCTCGGTCTTCTCGACGCTTGGTCCTCAACTCATCTCCTCTACAGCTCATCTCCCCCTGAGATGCCAAGAACCTTTCAAGACATCTATAACTTTCCCTTTAAGAAATAAACGACATGATCAATTCTAAGTAACCAGTTAAAAAATCATAAAACTATCTAAGTACAAAAACTTAAAAAAAATTTTAAAAAATTTAAAGTATAAGGGATCAAATTTCAGTCTCGGTAGGGACTGCTACGTTTTAGAAAAGATCCAAACAGGAATCATACTAACTACGTGACTGTTACATAGATCCGTGTTTAGCTGTATTATGACATATAGAGACAGGTTGTAAGCAGGTTTAACTTAAAGTGGTTTTCATCGTTTCTGTGATACGAGTTAGGTTCAATTAATCCTTAAAATTTAAGTGGGCAACAACTCAGAAATATTGATGCCTCCTATCTATCCTCAAAGCGTATTTGGCTTTCCCCAAGTCACCCCGAATTGACTTCGACCCATAGTGTCTGATTAACTTGTATGTATTCTTCTCCTGTTTCCCGTTCTTCTTCTTGCTCTAAGATAGAGAAGTCTTGAATTTATGATCACTAATATGTTACAATAACTTAAATTTTTTTTTTTTTTAAACGCAAATAAAAACATGGTTACTCGGGATTGATCATCCCGTTCAGCTCAATAAGGTTTATGATGATTCGCCTCATTCTTCGTGAAGTGAACAGTATACTCCTTATCACAAATCTGCGACACACTCAGCAGATTGTGCTTCAGCTCTTCCACAAAATTTACGTTCTCAAGTGTCATCTTCCCATTGGACACCGTTCCTTTCCCAGTAATTCTTCCTCCACTTTCACCAGTAAAACTAACTCTGGCTCCCTGAACAGGTTTTAAGTCGTGCAACAAGTATTTGTTGCCCGTCATGTGCCGGGAACAGCCGCTATCTACAATCCAAAGACTGTGGGCAGCCCTGTTCAACTGTTCCTGCACAATAAAACAGAGAATTAGAATCTTGGGACCCAAGACCAATTGGTCTTGGATCGATACGTCCCGTACCCTGGCTTTCCAAAGTTAGCATCAGGATAATTCCTGTAAGTCCTGTTAGGAAATCTCCTTGAAGATTGAGTGTGATGCCTTCCAAACCTATGTGAATTGAAAGTGTTGTATCTTGTGGTTTGGTTGAAAAACTGAGGTTTGTTTTTATGAAAACTTGAATTAGTTACATTTTGGCATTTTGAAAAGTTTTCATTTTTAGCAGTATCAAACTGATGCTTATTCTCAGTTTTATTTGGCCTCACACCTCTGTATCTCGGCGTCAGAGGGCAATCTGCAACAAGATGTCCTAATTTATTACATCTAAAGCAACACCTACTCTCCATTTTCTTTTCAAATGTTGGTTTGGATGTAGAGGCAGTGTTGCCGTTCGTCTTACATAAGGTGGGACATACGGGTTGAGTGGAGTACTCTTTTTAGAAGATTTATTTTTATCTCCACCAGTGGGTAACACTATCTTCTCTTTCGTCTTACCTGATTCGGACAACTTATCCGAATCCGATGAGACTGGACTCGTAACAGAAATATTTACACTAGAAACAGGCGAACTCGTTTCGCCATTACTAACAGTTGGTTCTTTACATGTAACCTTGATTGGAACTGTCTGAGGAACTTCAAAATCCACAGATTTCTGAATACTAGGGTTGAAAGTGTAGTTGTGGTTATAAGGTGGTGGCACCTCGTGATAACCAATTCCTCCCCTCTTTGCAGAGGTACCTTGATCACTAACGAGGTGATCTAGAATAGCTGAGGAATTTCGGAACTGCTCGAGTTTTCGGTTCAGTTCCACCACTTTCACCTGGTGGTCAGCAATCTGCTTTTCTCGTTCAGCAATAAGTTTAGTCTTTTCTTCTAAAACCTCATAACTTAGGTCAATTACATCAATTTTTTCAGCAAGTTTAGTTTTTAAGCTTTTGACATCTTTTTCACATGCTTTTATTTTAACTTTGTAACTGTTTTCTCTTGCCTTAGTAAAATGATGATCTTCTTTAAGAGTTTTAAATTCAGCATCTAAACGAACATACTGATCAGTTATGGTAGCAAGTTGCTTAGACAAATTCTCACATTTTGTACAAACAGGTTTAAAACTTACCTTGGAGGGTTGACCATCGTTATCTGCCATGAAAGCTTTCTCCTTACCAGTAGCTTTCTCCTCTCCAGTCATCTTCTCACAATCTTCATTTTCTACCTTAGCCATATTCGCCTGCTCACCAGTTTCATTCGCATGCAGGTTCCAGTTGTATTCACCGGCTTCTCTAGACAACATGGCATTGACTTCTTTACTAATCCCAGTAGGCTGTGCAGACCGGCCTTGACCCCGTTCAACTCTCTCGTTTCTGCATTCTTTAGCAAAGTGCCCATACTGTTGACAGTTATAGCACCTCACTTTAGACTTGTCGAATCCGGGCCTACCACCAACAAACTTTCTCCCCGTCTTATTCATGAAACGCTTGACTCGCCTCACTATCATGGCCATTTGCCATTGCAAATCCATCTCCTCCAGATCATCAGCATCGATCTGGTCATAATCCTCATCCAAAACAGCAGGGTCCACAATCTTCCCTTGTATGTAGTTCTCATATGAAGCAATAAAAGATGCATAGACTGCAAACTGCTCTTCAGCAGATTTGACACTCATTGGCATCTTGGAATAGTTATTGCTTGAGGCACTGGGAGAGAAACTACTGTTGGATGTTTGAGGTTTCGAAGCACTTGAACCTCCAGCAACAAAGCAAACATCACCGTTCATGTTTACTGAAACGTTTCCTTCATGAGAAGAGTTAGAACCTGACTCTCCTTTGGAGTAGTAAGCAGCAGATTCAGGCTTCGAACTTGATCCTGAGTTAAGTTTGGCACCATACATACCAGGGTCTTGAATCTGATCTGTTGGTGTCTCTTTACGAACCATATTAAGCTCAAAGGTTCTGAGCTTGTTTACTGCTGTCTCCAAATCATAATTAGGAAAGTCTCTGTCTTCCCTCATCAGAACTGTGTACATTTCCCACTTCGGTGGGAGAGCATCGAGAAGCTTTTCAACTATCTCCTCTTCACTGTAAGCAATCGAATAGTTGTTTAGCTCTGTCATTAGATGATAATATCGAGTGATAATATCATCCAGAGATTCGTTCTTCAAATATTTGAAGACAGAGAACTGAGTCTTCAACAGTTTAATCTTCGAGGCACGAATACCCACGTTCCCTTCGAATCTATTTTCAAGAGCATCCCAAAGCTCTCGAGCTGATGTATACTTTCTGAAAGTATGAAGGATCTCCTGTGGAAGAGCCATAGTGATAGCTGCGTGAGCCTTGCTTTCGGCTTCGTACATCTTCTTCTCCTCCTCTTCCTCCATCTTGCTGTACTTCTTTATCACATCCCGACCTTCGTATTCCATGGTCGGTGGAATATATCCATCCTGGATGCACACCCACATCTTTGCATCCTGGTATTTAATATACTGAATAAACCGATCCTTCCATGCAACAAAGTCGGTTCCTTTTAACAGCCTTGGGGCCTTAGTGGCTGACCCCGCTTCGACCTCCATTTTCACCAATTCAGAGATGTTAATTTGCGACATCTTTTCAAAACCCGAAAAATTCAAAAATTTGTCCAAACAGTACTAAAGGCGAAGTTAAGAATAACTTCGCTTAAGTGTTAACTTCGCTGGAAAAATTCTTAAATTCGTGTGACTCGGCGAAGTTGAGGATAACTTCGCTTACGGTAAGCGAACTTAGCAGGTAAGCGAAGTTGAGGATAACTTCGCTTAGGCGAACTTATGAGGCAGGCGAAGTTGTGAATAACTTCGCTTAACCTTATATCTTCGCCGAAACCCTACTTTCAGTGACGGCAACTTCGCCTGAAGAACAGTAACTTCGCCCGATGAACACTGAAAATATTCAGATCTGTTGTCGACGATTCTGCAGTTTCCGGTCGTTATAAAGGCTTGAAAATGACTGTATATAGAGATTAAAACTCAATACGAACAAAAACTCGTCCCGTGAATTGGTCAAACGAGACGTTTTCTACACCCGCGTGAAATCCCGAACCTCACAATCGAGCCGATGGCTCTGATACCAATTGTAGGTTCCTGGACGGATCGTACACGGGATGTCGCTATCTGCGCAGGTGCGGAATCCCTGCGTAGGTAGATACGAGCGTAGAATACGTATAAAACAAACACACGAGCAATAACCTAAACACGTTATATTGATAACCCGAACACGTGACACGAGGTCACTATTACAGACTCTTACTTGTAAACACGTAACTCTCGAACTAATCAACTGAAACGAACCCTAACCAACCTCGCGAACTGCTTTCAACTGTTACGGTGAACAGTATATATAAACACGACAACTTCGCCTCAGGCGAAGTTGTCCATAACTTCGCTTGTTCAACAAGTTCGCCTGAGCTAACTTGTTAACAACTTCGCTTGTTCAACAAGTTCGCCTAAGCGAACTTGTTGACAACTTCGCTCGTTACATAAACATAAACATAATCAAAAACATAATTACATTACAGACTCGATTACAAACGTTAGACTATGAACTACTGACATACATGTACCAACAAAACCATAAGTATATTATTAACTTTCATACAATAAAAAAATATAAATTCAAAAAATAAATAAATATTAGAACAAACAATATAAAACAACCCCCGTAATATGGGGGATAAAAACTAGTATATATATATATATATATATATATATAGAGGTGAGTTATTGTACAATAATAACTTATCATACATTACGTACGCGACACTGCTGGTCATCGATTTCAATTTCACGCGGTGGCGGTTTGGTAAATAACCCAAACAGTAGTTCGCGATCAAATTCATCGATTTAAAATCGATTCCGATCCAAACTGAGAACTCCTTAATCTATCTCATCTAATTTCTAAACTCTAATCACAACTTACAGTATGAAATCTCAAAAGTCAAAACCCAAAATTGAAAAGAACGTCACTGAACATTCAAAATCTTCAAATTGATCAAAAATTGATGATTTAATCAATCGAATTGATGTGTAAGAGGCTTTAGAATCATCAATCGATTATGAAAAAATATAGATTAACACACTTAATTGAGCTCTGATTAGGGTTCATGTTTAAACGTTCTGCTCAAAGTTTAAATGTTTTGACCAAAATAAACACCAAAATGATGATTTAATCAATCGAATTGATGTGTAGAATCATTTAGATTCATCAATCAATTATGGAATTGCAGAAATAACGCACTCAATCGAGCTCTGATTAGGGTTCAAAATATTATGTTTAAACATTCTGAAACAAAACTGAATATCTTTAAACGTTCTGACCAAAATAGAACATCTTTAAACGTTCTAATACATTCAACGAAGCATTGTGTGTTAAAAAAAATGAACATCTTTAAACATTCTAATATGTTCTAAGAAGTTCAGGTTGTTTAATAAAGTTTAGAAGTTCCGATAAAGTTTAGAAGTTCTAAAAAATTCTGGGTGTTCAAAAAAGTTTAAAAGTTCTAAGAAATTCTGGCTGTTCAGAACTTCTAAAACTAACAAAAAAAAATTAACACATGTAAACATGAAATTGAACACTGAAATCACTTCATATAATCTCATAATCATCAAACAATCATCAATCGACTGTTAATTTGATCATTGATTCGACCATATGAACAAAATATGGAACGTCTGCAACTGGGTTTCTGCAAAAACTCAAAATTGATTAATTGAAACTTCAAATTGATGATTAATTGGACCAATTTCAAATTTTAATTGATCAATTAGTTCAACAATTTCAATTTCAATTGGGCAATTTTAACAACTGACATGTGAGCAACGATCGATGGTTGTGTCGGAAGAAGATGGTGGTCGCGAAGGTGGATGGTGGACGGAATCGTTGAACGGCGATGGCGAAGGTGTACGGATTCGACGACGGAGGCCGGCTCGCGTATTTGTGATTTTAGGTTAGGATGGTTATTGAAGATAGACGTTTCAGAATGTCGCGTACCTATTGTACGATAAAGGATTTTCGTATTCCATCTTTTACCTATATATATATATATATATATATATATATATATGATTGATTTCTTTTGAGAACCACTTTGAGTTTTAAGAACTCAACGTAACAACTTTTTTTTCGATTTTTTTTCACACACATGTAATGCGTAAGTGTAAGCAACGTAAAAAATTACGGTATTTTTTTACACACCGAATCGACTTATTACACATGTGTAACTAGCATTTAAACTTGTGTAATCATCAAAAATACTTATTCTCTCTCCTGATTAATTTTTTAATCAGATTTATTCTCAGTCACATATTCTATACTCATTTAGTTAAATGTGTGATCCACATGTTTTCTTAAAGTTCTTACAACTTATCAAGGTTCTCAAAATAACCCTTCCATATATATGGCCGCCAACGGGTATTAAACCACAGCAGGGCATTATTGGTTGGGGGTGTCGAAGCCCTCGGTGATTATATGGCGATGACATGGCACTAGGAAGGGACTTCGAAGCCCCTCACTATAAAGTATGGTTTTATAATTTAATTAACTAGAAAGAAAGTGACCTCTACATAGTACTCTGAATTCAAAAATTTAAATAATAACACTTATATTAAAAATTAAAAAAGAAACTAATTTAAACAAATATCAAAAATACAATTTAGACCAAATCAACCATTTCATTTTTTTAGCTATTCTACTAAGGCTATGCATAGTGGAGGGGCTATAAATTTGGGCGTTTTGCGTCGTGTGGCGCCCGGTCAGCAAGGGTGAGAATTTGTTTTTGGGGTGTAATGGTGTAGGGGCTACAAATAGTAATATATATATGTATATGTATATATATGTATGTATGTATGTATATAACACGCATGTGTGAACCCTACTATCAAGCATCATGTGGTGCCCTGCTTGCGGTGCACGCATATAATGTATATGTGTGAACCCTCGGGTGGGCAAAAGTGAAATTGCCCTAATTTTGACGTTATTTCACTAATCTCGTGAAAATAATGTTAAAAGTGACGGAATGTTAATCAGGCATCATGTGATGGCGTTGATATCCGAAAGACAAGGGTACATGCACCAATCATCCGGTGTCCCGATGATTGAGTGTTGTGTGTCTTATGTCCAAGGCTTGAAGCAAAACTACCATCGAGCCGGGGGTCTCACCGGAAGCAGCTTCTCTATCCTCATGGGGTAGAGGTAAGGTTGTCTACATCTTACCCTCCTCAGACCCGACCATAGCTATGCTATTGTTGGATATACTAAGTATGATGATGATGATATATATATATATAACACACACGCTACTAATATAATAATAATATAATCATTCTCCTTTACGGCGACAAATACCCCACGCCCCTGCCCATTTCGCCCCAATTTCGCCCAGGGGCGGTGTTCCACCCCAATATCGCCAAATTTCGTCCAGTGCACGTTACCTAATAGTGTTTTTGTAACTTCTGTCGTCTTATTCGCTGAGACAAAAACGTCCTGGTTCTGAACTATACCCCACAACATGCCTGTTTTTCCGAGTAATGGACCCTCAAATTTTGTTACCGAACATGTTTCTTGTAACGGTACATAGAAGTCTCAAAACATGTTCATGTAGGGACAAATAGTAATTGCGAAAACCAACGGATACAATTAATCACTTCTCCCAAGAATATAATTATTCAAACACACAAACAAAAAAAATCATGATTTTGGTCAAATTATGCGTTCAATTAACGGTAAAGTATATCTTTGCTAAAAGATTAATCACACACAAAAAGTAATAAAGATTTCCCCGACCAATATTCTACTTTCGTCGTACCCTATAACGTTTAAAAAGTAAATACAAAGGAAAAACACCAAAATAATCAAAATTAACCAAAAAACAAAAATATTGTCTTTTCTAAATTACCAAAATATCCTTAGCTTATCTTCTTCGCTAAACTCTATACGTCTTCTGATGGTCCATGTGACGCAACACATCACCTATTGTGTCCGGCATTCCTTAAACTCATGTGACTCGTAATTTAACAAATTTCATGACTATTACGATAATTTTTTTAGTTACCAAGATTTTCCCAATGAACAATGCTTGAATTAATGAAGTCACGTGACCAAGTAAATTGGCATGCGTGGAGCTGAGATAGTGTGACTTTGATCCATGTTGAGTTCGTTGAGATTAATGTAGGGTATGTTAACATGTCCGGATAACGGTCGGCTGCTTGGCGTACGGTGGTACAGGGTGGAAGTGGAGGACCCGGTTCTGCTTTCGGTCAAATACAGCGGCCCTGAAAGGGTACGAGCCCCAGGGCCGCTGCATACGCGGTGGAGAGTGTTGTCGGTGGAGGAAGTGCGTTTGCGTTTGAAGAAATGGAGCGCGTTCTTCCACCAACGTTTACGGGTCTTTTTAATCTTCTTGCTGTTGTCGTCTTTGGAGAATGGCTTTTGAAGTTTGAAATGTAGGTTGTCTATAGCGGACCTGAAGGAAGAAGACTCACGTTTGTGTTTTCTTGCTTCTTATAACACCAGTATCAATCACTACTTTTTAGTTGTCCGTTTGTATGCTGTATCGATGTAATAATTACTTTTCAGATTAATTATTATTATCATTTGAATGAAAAAAAAAGTGATGAAGAAATGGACCTGAAAATAGTCGAGTTGAGAGTCGAAGCCATAGTCATTGAAATGGTGAGGTTCATGAAGAGTGAAAATGGGGGATTTGTTGGTCATGATTTCACAATCAGATGTCAGTGAGTGAGAATGAGGAATTGAGGTTGAGGGTGGGGATGGGTTTGTTATGTAATAAATACATAGGAGGTGGTCCTCTTTGGTTTTTAAAAAAGTTTTGAGTCGAATTGTTAACTAGGGTTTTGAAAAAAAAAGACAAATCGAACCGGTGAGATTGGTTAGGTCGGCCTAATATGAGGGTTTTCATGGTTTTACGGTTTGTTAGAAAATATAAACTTACTTATTTAAAAACATAATTTTTTTAATGAGTTTAGGAAAAAAAAATTCTCAAAATGTTCTTTTATTGAAAGATATTTTATTTTTGTAATAATTTTGTAATAAATATAAGTTTTTAGAAATGTTCATTACAAACACGTCTTGGTCTCAACGCGTCTTTCACGACCTATTTGCCTCCTCAACGCGTCTTTCCAACCTGTTTGGCCTCCAAATTCGTCTTTCACAACATATTTGGCCTCTTAATTATGTTTTTTAATATTGTATTATTATAATTAATTTTACTCATATATGTTTTTTTAGTAACTTTAAAATGAAAAATTCTAATTGGATTTAACTTCCGTTGTCACACTGACGGTGAGCCCGTTTAGTCGCTCACGGATGGCCTCGTACGTCCTACGTTCTGAAATATATCTTTCGAAATGTATTTATTTTATTTAGAGTTAATTGCAATTATGGTCCATGTGGTGAAACTCAAAACGTGTGTTTCAACCATGTAGTGATATTTTCGCATATGCGGGCCCTTTGGTGTTCATTTTTTTTTTTTTTTTTGCAATCGAGGCCTCGTCATGAACCCAAAGTTTGTTCTTCTTTGAAAAACTGTTCCACCCTTGCAATTTGCAACCCTGTGGGTTTGAATACATACAATTTGAACCCTCGGTCTGTTAACATATATTCCCTCCAACCGAATGTTGACATTTTATGGTTGACTATATTTGACCAGTTGACCTTTATTGTAAGCTGCTTATTACATTACACTAAACATAAATAATCATAATCTTAACTATCTAAACTGATTATTTGTATAAAATTAAGCAAATTAACATGAAATAAAAAGTTTACATATTTTGACTTTCTAAGTCAAACTATGACTTTACACAACATTAACCAATTGAAACACAAGGTGCACACATACATGTATATACATTCAAATCCATGCAATACACACTACACTTAATTTGACTTTCCGAGGTTAACTGTGACTTTACATACATTCAAATCCATACAATACATACATACATACATATACACACAGATACACACATACATGTATACATATATGCATACACAGATGCATACAGTTTTACATACACACACAACCATACATACATAAAAAGACTGTTATACCCCTGCATAAATACACATACACACATTGCAAACACTTGATTCCTTAATTAATTAGTTTGTTAATATTGTTCTACAAAGTCAACTGATGCATCTAATTATACATACATACACCTAATAAAATCAAACAAAGCACTTGACTCCTTTATTCGGTCACACATACATCTAGTTTTGCATACAACATATGTTTACATATATATATGCACACTGTTTTACAAATTCATATACACAAAAACAAGCATACATAGATATAGACACAATCACACCCACATTTGTCATACATAAGTTAATACAATATTGCCCCTGCATAAATAGATTATTACTTAAGTTAATACAAAATGCTCTAATTTGTTGATATAATACAAAATACATGATTACCAGTCTAGGTCATTACTAGTTAAGTTAATAATATACAAAACATCTAAACCACCAACTACTTAAACTCTACTCGATTTGATCATGGCCACCCGCTTGAAAATGGAAATTGTAGATCCTATATGGCCGGGTTTTCATCAGAACCACCAACTCGAGTTCCAGGTGGTCAAAGCTAGCATCCAGCCAAATCGTGGCTATAAAATCAATTACATAATCGCCTCAATTACAGAGCAACGACTTAAAACTGAATTTAATTGAGCAAACGAATTAACAGGGGAAACTGTGAATTCCGATATATGTGAAAAACGTGGTATTAAGTATTGCATCAAAAATCCAATCCATTTTTATGATCAGCGGGAAGGCGAGAGATGACGACGACGGGAACGTTAATTTAGGGTTAAGTTGCGAAGGGGAGGTGGGGTATATGGAGCCGTGTTTTGGTTAGGGGTGAAAATCATTAATACCCCTTAAAGTAACGAAAGTAACAACCGTTAGCTAACTGTTAGGCCCAAAAAAAAACAAAAAAACAAAAAAAGAACCACCACATGGCCCATATCTTCGAAAATGGCACCACGGGTTTGACACCTGCATTTTGGGTCTCACGACAGGGACCGTAATTGCAATTAACTCTTCTATTTAAAGTAAAAACATTTTTTCTTACAATTAAGTATATTTCAGTTATTTGTATAAAACATAAATGATATTAAGCTAATAATTTTAGTATGTATCTATTTCTTATGAGCTATATTACACCATAAATTGTACACTTTTATTAGTAAACAAAATTGAATATAATAAGTGATTAATTAATGTGACATGAGGTATTGCGAGTGAGGCGTTAAATGGTGGGGAAGGTGGGTGCATTTTGGGGTCGTGACCATATTAAATGGCCTTTGCGGCTGGACTTATTGCACCTGTCTCCTAGCTTACACCTTTCACGGGTAAGCTCAACACCATATCAACTGTCTACTCCAATGTGTTTCAAGATGCACGTATACAACATTATTAGAACATAATGACTGGAGATATAATCGAATGTATAAATAATCGTTATCCAAACGATTCTTAATCAAATACCGCGAAAGTCAATTTTTTTGATACGAATAATTCATATCTGACGAACCAATAAACAGACTCTAGAGGTGAGGAAAGAAAAATTTAAAAAATACAAAAACAAAAACAAAGCAAAATTAAGAGAAACATCGAAGTCAAGTTTTAAATAATTTTTAACAATGAAAAAAGAAAAAGAAAGACGAAACCCTACACTTCCTCAACTCCTAATGTCCAAGCTTGCACGGCTGCCGTTCTCAGTTGCTAGCTCCATATCCACATGGCCTAGTATCCTTTGGTGTAGTCCTACTAGAGCCATCCCTGAACCTAGCCCCAGTTCAACGAGCTGAAGATGCTCTTTGCGTGTTAGATACTGTGAATTAAAAAGAGTGAGATAAAGGTTAGAGCACCCACAACACAAGGTTTGTGGGTGCTCGTCCATCCTAGGTGGCAAGCAACAAACTAGCTTGCGACAAACCTTCACGTTGCGGAGGAAGCTTGTTGGTGAGGTGTGTTTGTGAATGTTTGGTGTTATGAAATAAAGTTAAGGTTTTTTAAAAAAGTTTGAAGTCTGATGTGACACTAATATGACAGTTTATGGATGTCCAGCACTATAGATACTCTTACAAAACATAAATGCGTAAAAGCATAAGATAAATGTTTTTTTATTAAACATCCTTTGAGGGCATAAATGTTACTACCATATATTCAAACATTAAAAAGAGTATTTTGAACTAAGAAAGGGAAAATTAGCTCCCAAAATTTGTTATTTGATGGATATGAATAATGATATAAGAGTATCATGAGAGACCCCTATTTATTTAGCATTGTAATCACGAAAGGAACTTTTTATGGTTTTTCATTTAAAAATGATTTTATAGAGTTCAAATTTTGTATCAAGTAGATACTAAAATGAAAACAATATTTATTTCATTCATGTTCCATGTAAGTATTGATGATTGCTTTTTTATCTTCCCTCTAAACAATGAAAAGTAAGATGAAGCTGAATAAAAGTTTAAATAAGTTACAACTAAATATGTTTACAAGATAGGAAAAGGAAATCTAAATTGATTTAAAATACTTGTTACAAGCCTACCTCTTGTCATACACAATGTCAAACACAATCAATACAAAATGTTCCCACTAGTAGTAACATCATCACCCTGCAGAATTCAAGCCATCAGGGTCAACCAGTCTTGACCTGCGTCTCCGCTTGCCTTCTGGGGTGCACTTAGATCCAACATGTCCTAGCTTTACAGACATCTGAGACGATGATGACGGCGATGATGATGGTGAACCGGTGGATAACCCGTGGTTCTCTTTTCCTCTTTGCAATTGAGCCTTGGGTCTTTTATTGGCTGATTTAATCTGCACTTCTGCTCTCTTTTTGTTGCTAAGAAGACGAACACGAAACGGTTTTTTAGCAGTGTAACAAACAAGTTCACCACCGGTCCCACTTTTAATCAGCTCAACATTTCCGTTATTCACCTGATACAATGTAGTCAGAGTTACTATTTCAACATTTTAAATTGTTAGTAGGGGGATAAACAAGCCAAGTTGCACGTGAGCTATTTGAGATTGGCTCGCAAAAATCTCGAATCAAGCAGAGCTTAAACAAGCGCGAGCCAAAAATAAGCTTGTCAATAGACGAACCTAGGCCAGGCCTTCACTTATCAAGCTTAAATTGGCACGCAAGCCTATTATTTATACAATAATAATAATAATAATAATTATTATTATATATGTTTTTATAAGATAAATAATATTTACAGCTATAATATCTATTAGGAAATAAAAAAAATTTAACAGCATCTATAGGAAATAGGATTTGGATCAAATACAAATGAAATTAACGTGCTAAACATTAGAATCAAGTAGAGTAATTTTATACTCCCTCCGTCCCATTAAAAGTGTCCACGTTCTCTTTTTTATTTGTCCCATTACAAATGTCCACTTTCAAAATTTATTAGCCAATTTCCAAATTTACCCTTAAACACACACAACTAACATTAATAAACAATATTGATGGACTCACTTTCCAAGGGCATTATTGTCATTTGGTAAGCAAGATAAACAATAATTTAATATACCTTAAACTTTGTGTTTTTCAAACTAAGACACTTTGACCGGGACGGAGGGAGTATACAAATAGAGTACTTATGTAATTACATCATACAATAATTACATAATTAAATAATTACTCTACTTGTATATATAATTACTCTACTTGATTCTCACGTTTAGCACGCTAATTTCATTTGTACGTTAAATTTCCCCATAGGAAATAAATGAAAAATGTATACAAATTAATTAATATATAATGAACAGGCAGAGTCCAAGTTAAGTTCAAACTTGAAAAATAACTCGTGAGACGAGCTGGAGTTTTAGAAATAGAGCTCGAAATGATTCTCTTAAGTTAAACAACCAAAGCTAAGCCAAGCCCAAGAGCTTGAGCTAACCCGAGTCTAAGAGCTCGAGCCTAGCCAAGCTTGGGCTCGACTTAGCTCGCTTGGACCTCTATATAAAAAGATAACTTGACACATCTAATTATGAACGTGTCAATTCAATACATGTTTATATCTCTAATTCACCAAATAGATATAAAAGGTAACCGGTCAAAAATGATGAAAGACGTTTAAAATGTTGTTTCGAAAGCAAAAAAGCAAACCACATACTACACGAAATAGATGTAAACTTTACCAGTAAGATCACGAATAAATTGCTAGTCGCTTTTTAATTTCCACCTAAATTTAAGTTGGTTATTAAATTTAGAAGCCATGTAAAACTTGTTTTTTTCATGCATTTTACCCTAGTTTTAATGCATACAATCTCCTAAGTTGTTTTACTCACAATCAAGTTACAACTATACAAAAATAGTCATAATAATCACAACGAATACATTAACTATTTGTAGAAAATGTAAAAAGGTAAACAAATTTTGAAAATCATAAACATACCAGCTGTAAAAGTGCAGAAAACGTGCGAGCCACGTCATGTTTTTCTTGACCTTCGACAACATCAGTGAAAGATAAGGAATTATTGGCATCTGATTTTAGTGAAAGCTTGTCCAAAGTGCGTTGACCATATTCATGAATGTCAAATGGTGGTCGTGCATCCTGTTATATGATAAATTCATTCATAAAATATAACCAAAAAGCTTTTATGTCACATTAACTTCTGGTATGTAACAAAAACTAAAAATGTAAAATATAAATAAAATAAATTAACCCACTTGTTCTTCCATAGTTTTCTCAATTCTCTGTTTCCAATTTGAAACCCTAGCTGCCAATGCACTCTGTTTCTCAGTCTCAGCAATAAGCAAAGAATCCTGAATTTTAAAAGGTATGTAATATTTATATATTAATGAATCTCTGAAAAAAAATATAAAATGCCAAAAAAAACATCCTTAACGGCCTCACCAGATGAGAACGACACAAATCTTCAAGATTCACATGTGAATTCGGGTCTTCATGCTCAAATGGTTCCTTATTGTCAAATTCAGTGGCTTCATCAACGTTCTGCAAAATTATAATCATTAAGTAAATGTATCATACAATATTATAAAAACGCGACACAAGCTAACCTTTTTAGGGTCAAAATGGTCTTCATTCATGTCTGGCATATCAAAATCATCTGGCACAAAATCAGCAGCCCCATTATCATACTCATCATCTTCACTGTTTTTATTACTATCAAACGCGTCAACATTTTCCTGATCTCCTAATACAAGTGATCGTCGAAGCTACAAAATAAAGTTAACAGTTACATCGACACCGTATAAAAAGTAACTATTTATAAATTTCTAGAAACACACCTTTTCGTATAATGGTGGAGACTTTGATTCTGGATCGCTATTAACATTGTTATGTGCCTCCCATATTTCTTGGAGATCTGCACTGATCGGACCATGCAGTTTTGCAAGTGGAAATTCTTCGGTTATAGAAACTTTGGTGCTCGGTTTTGGCCAACTTTTTCGGAATGCTTTAACTGAATCAAGTAAACTAATTAAGTGGATATTAACTAAGGTAATATCACTAATATAAGTGGCAAATTCAATAGAGTTATGTTTTAACTTAAAAGGAAATATAGTGTATATATAAAGCATGAAACCTCAAGAATGAGTTTCTTTTTGAAAAATTATTATAGAAAAAGATATGGTTTGGGAATGATATCTGACACTAGGAGCGTAAACAAGCCAAATCACTCGTAAGTTATTTGAGATTGACTCCTTAAAAGCTCAAATTGAGCCACGCTTAAACAAGCTTGAGCCAAAAAAATAAGCTTGTTTGTCAAACTAGATTGAGCTTCACTTATCGATCTTGAGCTGACTGGCGAGCCTAAATGAGCCTTTCTTTTTAGTGTATTGAATATATACTTATATAATACATATTACTTAAAATGGAATTATTATACAATTAACTAAATATCATGTAATATGTTATAAAGATTGTAATTATGAATATATTTAGATAAATCCTTACAAATGTACATAAATTTAATTAATAAATAATAAACAAGCCACGCTCGAATTTATACAAGTTCAGGCTCGACTCGGCTCAACATTCCTGGACACACTATAAATTATAGAAAGATTCAAATTCTATAAAAAAGTGATCCAAGTAAAGACTCAGTCTGACTCGTTACACATTTGACTAATTTAGACACGTTAACCAATACACAAGACCGAACAATGCATGAACCTCTAGCTAATACCATAATTTATGGAAAATTTAATCAAAGAAAACAAGATAACCTTTTTTGAACGGCTTTACTTTCAACTTTCCCGGTTCATGAGGATTTAAAGGTTTCCACGGATCATCATCTTCATCTGAATCATCAAATGGCTCAGGTTGTGAAAACCCATCATCCATGTCAAAATCATGGTCCATATTAACATCATGTGCCTTTGTATTATTGTCATTAGTTTCAAAGTGAATATTATCAGCAAATGGAGATTGAAGCGGATCATGATTTTGCGTCTTTCCAGCAGATAGTTTATGTTTGGAACCACCAGACCGTCTTGAAGGTGACATAAACGACTTGCGCGACTTAGAACCAACCGAATTACTTCCAACTTTAAAGCCACTTTTACTTTTGCTATATGTATCATTAGCTTTTGAACCCAAAAACTCATCAACTGCCACTGCATCACTCGCATCTAAAAGGACAAAATCCCTGTAAAGATCACTTGTCGCTAACTGCAACAAAAAATAACTTCTTTTTATAAAAAATGAGAATGAATTTCTTTAAAAGGAAAAACATAGTTTTACATTTTAACATACCAAATAAGATTCTAACTCCCCGCTTTCTCCAGTAACATCTATGCAATCACCTTCAAGTACAACTAGGTTTGCAGGGGGCTTTACAAAAGCGGTTACAAGAGTATTTCTGTCATTTAAATAATCCAGCGAGTTCTTGGGATCAACTGGGATATCATCTAAGCCCCAAAAAGAATCATCTGACTCAACAGGAACCTTGACCGAACCTGAACCATTTTGTCCTTCTTCTTGGCCTGGTGAATTCTCGGGTTGATCAAGTTGCTGACTGATTCATATTTACATAACTAATCAGAAAGTGACTGCATAATTGTCCGCACAAATATATTATGAATATCAATCTTTTTTCCTAAAAGATTTACTTCAGTATCAATTTTAAAAAAGCAAACCTAGTTAGTAGTTTTGTACAACATTTAAAATGAGGGTAGGACAATCAGAACGGAAGGTGTAGTATTAAAACACAATCTTTGAACAGTTATAGCTATTTGCTTACATACAAGTAAAAGTAATTTGGTGTATTAATTGTGTAGTCTATATTTTACATGAATAACAGATTTTTTGGTAATATATCCTTAAAACATTCTTAAACTGATTAGTTAATAGTTATCAGTTGAAGCAAGCTAATAATATAAAAAAAAACAAAGTTTAGCAAAGAAACCTTGGACTGTGGCACATCTTGGAATTTTGAATAATAGGCGTCTCATAAATGAATTTTTTTAAAAAATATATGCAATAAATCTCTAAAAAAATTAGCAGACGTGAATCAATATCATGTTAATAAATTAAGTACTCCGCACAAACCACCCTGAAATCAATATTTTGTTAAATCTAAGAGCTAAAAACTAACGCAAACCTCATTTAGAAAACCCGACCCTTAATCACGTACTAATAAATATTTTGTTGGGCCTAACACCTAATAAGCTAGCACTCATCTCCTTAAGAAAATTGGACTCTTAATATACAAACATGAAACATCAATGTGGCGGCTTTTACGCAGTTTCAAATGACAAAAATAGAAATAAATGGAAATGAACAACAAGCTTAAAGGGTGTGTGAGTAACACGCAGTCAACATTTTTAAGACAAATTATTAAAAAGTAACAAAATTAAACAATAAACAAAAAAGATTAAACTTTAATACTCATTATTAGTTAGAAAAACAAAATTACCTCTGTTGAGAAACAAACTCCAAAGCATGTAACACTAAAGAATACAAATACTCAACTTTCTTACTGTACACTTGAACTGACCCTTGAAGCAGCAAAGCAGCTACAAACAATTACAACAAACACACAATTGTTATTAAAAAAAACCCTAAAACCAAAAAGTCAACAACTTTTAAATTAAAACCACAAACCTTCAGCAAAGTTGACCGAAAGTTGACCATCATCTTGACCACCAACAATCTCACCGGAACAGATCTTGAGTAGATACTCTTGAAGGTTATTCGCAAGGTCAACTTCCCAGTTTGACTGCAGATCACGGTGGGCCTGTACGGTGTGAAACTTGCCGCCGCCGGCGTCGGAAGTGGTGGCTTCTTTATCGTTCTTTGTCATTTGCTCCAGATCCGGTGACCCATTACGGTGGTGAGCAAACCCTAGATCTTCAAATTGTGAAATTGGACAAAACCCAGAAAAATTAAGGTGAAATTAAGCAACCCCAGATCTTCAATTTTTCAAAATTGTGAAGAATAAGATGAAATGGATGAAGAAATTGAGAACTCTGTGTGTGTGTGTGGAGGGAGAAGAAATGAAGAAATTCAAAATGTTTTGGATTCCCGCTCTGGTTATTGAATTGTGTTTATGAAGAATGTGATATTATTGGCCCATGTAATGTGTTGTGTTCTTCAAGAGCCCAATAAAATAAGGCGTATCATACTCGGGTAGGGACCGAACAATACTGTACCGCTATCGAAAACTGAAACAGGTACCCGAGCGGTAAAATAAGGTAGAAGTTTATTCAGTTGGTAAAACATGAGAGTTGGTGAATACTCGACGCGAATTCAGTCAGGTTTGATTACGTTTGTAGGATACCGGAACTAAAGCAAAGGATAACAGAAAATTTACATATTTAAAGAAAAATAAACTATAAAACAATCAACACATTAGAAAAAACAAACAAAGTAATTAAAAATGATTCAGCAACGCTAGGATCTCATTTCTCCTTTATATGAAAGTAAAGTGTTAAAATTGTTTTTGAGGTTAGTCAATAATGCGAATTTCATCTAAAAGGTTGATTTTGTATGTATGGACAATCGAGGTTTTCCACTTCTTGTTAATTACGTTCAAATCGTTAACTCGGTTTATTTTATATCGTTAAATGAGGGGTATCTTTGTCTTTTTAGTTTATTTCTTATTATTCACTTTTAATCATTGATACCCAAAAGAAAAAAAAACATAAAAAAAATTAAATATACCTATCTACTAAGATCTACAGCCCTGCCCTGTTTGTTTTTGCCTCTTTTCTTTGAATAGAGGAAAACGTCTGATTCGGTCAGACGTAATCAGACGTGGGTCTGTTTGTTTTTTTTCTAGCATTAAGAGGTTCAGCGTCTTAATAGCATCTGAACCAGTAAGAGCTTTTAGTGGGTCTGAAAACCTCTTAACCCAAAAAAAAACATACATTTGTCTCCGGCCTCCATTAACTTCTAACCCGGAGACTAGGCTCCATCTCCGACGACTAGAGGTTCGTCTCTAGCCTCCACCTTTTAATGATTCAGATTTCAGACATTTTAACCACCTCTTAACATTCAGATGTGGTATTCAGATTCAGACTTAAATCTCTAAAAAAACAAACAGGGCCGTAATCTTCATCAACATCTTCTTCAAACTTCTTCAAAGTTCAAACACCCAAATCTATACCTTAATCAACTCAAATTTTTCTCCTTCATCAACCCAAATTCTTCCCTACTTCATCAAAAAACTCTCAAATTTCACCTTCATGACTCGCCCAATAACAATAGTTTTTTTCTAAAAACAAACACAAATTACTTTTGTAATGTTTTTAAAAACTTTATGCAAGAAAACAATTTTTTTAATATTTTTTAAAAAATAATTAAAAAATCTTTTAATAAAAAACAATCTATAGAAAAAATAATAAAAAAGACATTTTCTCTAAAAATATTTAAAAAAAAAAGTGTTTTAAAAACTAAGAACGTTTCTTTAAAATCAAATGAACAAATAGTAGTGGGGAATGATCAATTAAAAAGAAAGTTTTGTCTAAGAAGAGAGCTCGGCCTTATTATTTTATATCAATGGTTTAGATCAAATTGGCGAAAATAAAAAAGAAAAAGAAAGTATTTTATTGAAAACCACTTTTGTTGATTTTTTTTTCAAAGTCTTTCATTTTTTAAATATCCATGAATTTTTCATACGCCATTTTTTTTTCAATTTCAACATAAAATTGAGCAATAGAAAGTATTTTATAGAAAAACACTTTTGTTAATTTTTTATCAAAGTCCTTTAAATTTTAAACATACATGAATTTTTCATACGACATTTTTTTCTTTTCAGCATAAAATTGAGCACTTTTTATTTTTAATTTGATGATATTACTACTTAATAAAACTAAAAAAACAAAAAGTTGGGTTTTTTATGTTATACAACATTTTTGTACTAAATATTTTGTGTTTTATTTTCTTGGTTACATCTTTTGTGTTGGACATTTAGTATTAGTTTTTTATTATTATTAAAAGTTTTTATACATAATTTTGTGCTATTTTTATTGAACCTTTTGTTTTGAATTTTTTGTACTAAGTTTTTTGTGCTGGATTTTGTACATCTTTTGATGATTTTATATTTTTGTTTTGATATTAAAAACAACCAAACGATTTACAATGAAGTGGCAGGTAAGCGAACAACAAGTTGTGCCGCAACCCCCTTTTGGATAACAAACCCAATCCTACTAAAAACAAAGTTTCGGTTCTTATGGGCCGATAAGTTACTATCTACGACTTTCTGAACTCTATTCAAAATGTCCAGAACATACCTTTAGCGCTCGTTCGATCTTGGTTAGCTTGTTTATGCACCTAGATCTCGTGTAATAAGATCTAATACCAACTAACGTTTACTCTCTCTCGGGTCTTGCTCGTTTATGGTGTGTGTGTGTGTTTGGAGTGTGTTAGAGAATAAGATGGAAATGAAATGATGGTTTAGGGTTTTAGCTTGGTTTAGGGGATATTTATATCCCTTAAAGCCCATGGACCTAAGGCCCATTCTCATTTAACTCATCTCAATTAATCTAAGTCCATGATCCGTTCTTTACTCGATATTTATTAATTAATAACGCAAAATCACTAAACGTAACTTTCTTTATTCAACATTATAAATTTTAGGATGTTACAAGTCTTCCCTCCTTAAAGAGGTTTCGTCCCCGAAACCTAACTATTACATAAACAGACTAGGGTAAAACTTGCGCATCTCATCCTCGGCCTCCCAAGTAGCATCTGATCCCTTGCGGTGTTTCCATATCACTTTTACCAAAGGTATAATCTTGTGACGAAGCTGCTTCTCCTTGCGATCAACGATCTCTATCGGTTGCTCGATGTAGTTCAATTGTTCATCAACCTCAATGTCCATCAATGGCACGTGAGACGTGTCATCAGCTAGACACTTCCTCAGATGAGAAACATGGAAGGTTGAATGAATTCCTTCTAACTCGTCGGGTAAATCCAGTTTATAAGCTACTTCACCCACACGATATACAATCTTGAACGGTCCAATGTACCTCGGACTCAACTTTCCTCTTTTCCTAAAACGGATAATCCCCTTCCAAGGCGAGACCTTGAGCATCACATAGTCACCAACGTTAAACTCAATAGGTCTTCGCCGCTTATCTGCATAAGACTTTTGTCTCTCTTGAGCGGCTTTCATTCTTGCTTTGATCTGATCGAACTTTGAAGACGTTTCTTGAACCACTTCTAGGCTTCCCATTTCTTTCTGACCAATCTCTCCCCAACACACCGGGGTCCTACATCGTCTACCGTAAAGCATCTCAAACGGTGGCATACCAATACTTGAATGGTAACTGTTGTTATAGGAGAACTCTGCCAGATGCAGATGATCATCCCAACTTCCACCAAAATCTAAAACACAAGCACGTAGCATATCCTCAAGGGTTTGGATCGTCCTTTCAGACTGTCCATCGGTTTGAGGATGATACGCCGTACCGATGTTCAACCTCGTCCCCATAGCTTCATGGAATTTCTTCCAGAACCTCGAAGTAAACCGTGTATCTCTATCAGACACGATCGATAACGGTACTCCATGCTTAGTTACAACTTCTTTAATGAACAAGCTTGCTAACGTTTCTGACGAGATGGCCTCTCGTATGAGCAGAAAGTGAGCACTCTTGGTCAAACGGTCCACAATTACCCAGATGGTATCATGTTGCTTAGCTGTACGAGGTAGCTTAGTTATGAAATCCATGGTGATGTGTTCCCATTTCCACTCAGGTATATCTAGCGGTTGCATCTTCCGATAAAGCTTTTGGTGTTCGGCTTTGACTTGTAAGCAAGTTAAGCACTTACTAACATAATCCACTACATCATTCTTCATTCCTGGCCACCAGTAATCTCTTTTCAAGTCTTGGTACATCTTTGTAGCTCCAGGATGGATTGAGTACCTTGACTTATAAGCTTCATCTAAGATTCGACTTCTAAGATCACTATGGCGTGGGATCCACATACGGTCGAACCTAGTCTTAACTCCATGAGTGTTTTCCATCAACTCATCTTGCTGGCCATAAATCCTTTCTTTCTTTACTAACCCTTCATCTACTAACACCTCTGACTGCACCTTGATGATTTCTTCAAAAAGACTTGGGTTCATTGTCAACTTGTATGACTTCACTGTTGCAAGGACTTCCTCATTCTTACGACTTAACGCGTTAGCGACTACATTAGCTTTACCGGGATAGTACTTAATGTCGCAGTCATAATCCTTAATCAAATCCAACCATCTTCTCTGCCTCATGTTCAATTCTTTCTGCTCGAAGAAGTACTTTAAACTCTTATGATCTGTATAAATAGTACACTTAGTACCATACAGGTAATGCCTCCATATCTTTAAGGCATACACTACTGCCGCTAGCTCTAAATCATGCGTCGGATAAGTACTTTCGTGGACTTTCAACTGTCTAGACGCGTAAGCTATCACCTTCCCTCGTTGCATCAACACGCAACCTAGCCCTTGATGTGAGGCATCAGCACAAACAACTAAATCCTCGTCACCATCGGGTAGAGCAAGGATTGGAGCTTGCGTGAGTCTCTTCTTCAATTCCTCAAAGGCTTCTTCTTGAAACTTTCCCCAACTGAATAATGTCGACTTTCGGGTCATACCGATCAGCGGTGCGGCTATCTTGGAGAAACCTTCGATGAATCTCCTATAGTAGCCAGCTAACCCTAGGAAGCTTCGTATATCAGTCGGATTCTGCGGAGTCTTCCAATTCGTTATCGTTTCAATCTTTGCTGGGTCCACGGTAATCCCTTCAGGATTAATCACGTGACCTAAAAATTGCACTTCTCTTAACCAGAACGCGCACTTCGAAAACTTGGCATACAACTTCTCTTTCTTCAGAGTCTCCAATACCTCTCTCAGATGCTCAGCATGGTCAGACTCGTTCTTTGAATAAATCAATATATCGTCAATGAAGACGATAACCGACTTATCCAACATCGGCCGACACACCCTATTCATCATGTCCATAAATGCTGCAGGAGCATTTGTTAGACCGAATGACATTACGAGGAACTCGTAGTGTCCATACCGCGTTCGGAACGCTGTCTTAGGGATGTCTGCCTCCTTCACCTTCAGCTGATGGTAGCCTGATCTGAGATCTATTCGTGAGAACCAACTTGAACCTTGCAGTTGGTCAAACAGATCATCAATCCTTGGCAAAGGATATCTATTCTTTACCATAAGCTTATTCAACTCACAATAGTCTATGCACATTCTCATACTTCCATCCTTCTTTTTCACGAACAATACTGGTGCGCCCCACGGGGAAACACTTGGTTTTATGAAACCTTTGTCGAGGAGTTCCTGCAGTTGGGACATCAATTCTTTCATCTCGGACGGTGCTAGACGGTAAGGCGCTTTTGCGACAGGTTGGGCTCATGGTATTAAATCTATCTGAAATTCTATCTCTCGCTCCGGTGGCAACCTCGGAAGATCCTCAGGGAATACTTCTGGGTAGTCGCGCACAATAGGAACATCTTTCATTTCTTTCGTCTCGGCCGTAGCGTTGACGACATACGCCAGGTAGGCACAACACCCTCGCCTTAGCAAACCCTCGGCTTTTATCATCGAAATGACATTAAGCCCAGAACTTTCCTTATCACCATAAACCGTCACCGCACTACCATCCAAGGATTTTAACCTTATTATCCTACTCTTACATACTATCTGAGCCTCAAACTCAGACAACCAATCCATCCCCAAATCCACATCGAACCCTCCTAAGGTCATAACATACAAGGTAACAGGGAACTCATATCCCTCCAATTCTATCCTACAGTCCTTAACCATTTTCATTATTTTAACCGAATTGTCACTAGCGGTTTCTACTATAAGAGTCTCAGACACTCGGCAACATTTCATTTTAGCTAGTTTACTAAATGGTGTGGCTACGAAACTTTTGTTTGCGCCCGAATCAAATAATACAGTAGCGGAAACACCGTTCACTAGAAACGTACCTGTGACAACATCCGGAATCTGCTTGGCTTGTTCTTGGGTCAGCATGTAGGCTCTAGTTCTTGGCCTAGCTTGATCGGCATCCTTCCTTCCACTACCTCCAGCTTCACCCTCGGTACACTCCCTAGCAAAGTGACCTGTCTTACCACACTTGTAGCATGCAGGCTTAGAACTGCACACATGAGCATAATGACTGCCTTCCCACACTTGTAGCAAACATTCGACCCAACTCTACATTCTCCAGCATGCATATTTCCACACTTATGACATGTATCCGAACCTTTTCCCCACCTACACTCACCACTGTGTGCCTTGCCACAAGTCTTGCACGACCTGTTCTCCCAAACTCTCGGCTGCTTGTTCTTAGGGTTCCACATCTGGGTACCGGGTCGTTTAGCAGGAGCGACCCATTTCTTCTCTTTCTTCTCTTCTCCCACCACCACATCATCCGCAGCCAAGTCTGCATAGACCATTTCTGCGAGTTCGACAGCAAAATCGAAAGTAGCAGGTTTACTTGTCCTGACTAACATGCGGACTCTCTGTGGTAATCCCCTCACGTAACACTTGATTCTCTTAGCCATCGTATTCTAAAAGGGAAAACACAAACATCATCACTCAAGGAACTATTTAGTACAAGGATAGCAAGGCTAACAGGTAATAACAGTGGCCAGCTGTGACTAGCTGATCACGCTGCTTTCCGTGTCCTATACACTTCCCTTTATGAGTCTCTTTGTGCTGGTTCTACTTAAGCAGTTAGTCAAATCAAACAATCAATTATTCCTATCCCTGTCGTTCACATATCTTTTCTTTCTCATTAACGTATATCATTTAATCATACACTTTACCTTTACTGATCTTGCTTGAGCGACACATGGCATTCTTGAACTGGCATCTTCTTTCCTTTCTTACTTAAATCCCATTCTCTGTTCGAGTCTAAGCATGTAGGATGCTTAAATCTCTCGAACTTTGCTCTGATATCAACTTGTAAGGCCCCGTTACCGGTAGCCCTACTTTCGTGTTGGATTTACTCATAAACGCAGTTCTAAATATCAGAGTTAATTAAAACATTTGCGGAATATAAAAGCTTTCATAAAACATTTCATAACAAAACACGTCTTGTCTTAAAACATCATTTTGTCTTTCAAAATAAACGAAACATTAAACTTAAACGTCTTGAGTCTTCCGATGCCAGCCTCTTATTCAGTGCCACGTGTCTCCTCAAACGAGCTGCCTCATCCTACTCACCTGCGTGCATACTAAAAGTCAGCTACGCTGAGTGAGTTTTAGTTAATCATACACTATACAATACACATAAGCTTATATTCTTTCATTCATACTTTCATACTTTCATACTTTCTTTTGTATTAACTTACTTTCATATCTTACGTTATAAAGAGCATTACGCCCTACATTCCTCGAGTATTATTAGGGCTCGGTACCCTCCTTCCTCGAGTATTATTAGGGCTCGGTACCCTCCTTCCTCGAGTATTATTAGGGCTCGGTACCCTCTTTCCTGGAGTATTATTAGGGCTCGGTACCCTCTTTCCTCGAATATTAGTAGGGTTCGGTTCCCTAGTTCTCGAATATTAGTAGGGTTCGATTCCCTCTTCGTTACCATACAACCATACATCATACCTCGAGTATTATTAGGGCTCGGTACCCTTTTTGTAACCATACAACCATCATTTCCTTCTTTTATTAACTTTATCACGTTCATACACATAAGCATACATATCATACTTACCTTATACATAGCGTTCAACCTGACAGTACGTGCAATATCCGAAGATCGTTCACGTACCATCAAGCAATCATTCATACATTTCACATTATCCACATAAGGCATACACTTATCTCTTAGGATAAGCGTATTAACAAACATATTGAGTATGCACACAACCCCGAAAACATAACACATAAATGGGGCTAGAAACTCACCTGAATCCTGTTACGCTCTCCGTTAATAGTTATTCCCTTCTTGAGCTGTGCACGGCTAACTGTATAATATTTACACGTATCAATTAACTACTACTACTCATGTTGTATTTCTATCTTTATATGACCCACAACGAACGGGGGTCCAGGGGCAGCGCCCCTGGCAGCGGGGTTTAGGGGCGGCAGCCCCTAGCAGGGTCCAAGAGGCAGAGCCCCTGGCTAGGGTCGAGCTTGGAAAAATTTTATTTCCATTAACTGTCTTAACACATTTTTCATTAGGTTTTTAATTTATTTTCTATGCGAACTTAACTTTAGGCGAAGTTAAACCTTAAGCGAACTTAGCTTTAGGCGAAGTTATCAGTTAGGCGAACTTGGCCGTAGGCGAAGTTATCAGTTAGGCGAACTTGGCCTTAGGCGAAGTTATCAGTTAGGCGAACTTGGCCGTAGGCGAAGTTATCAATTAGGCGAACTTGGCCTTAGGCGAAGTTATCAGTTAGGCGAACTTGGCCGTAGGCGAAGTTATCAATTAGGCGAACTTGGCCTTAGGCGAAGTTACCAGTTAGGCGAACTTGGCCGTAGGCGAAGTTAAGATTTGAAGGCGAAGTTAAGCTTTGAAGGCGAAGTTGCCCAGTTCGCAGGCGAAGTTGCCCAGTTCAGCTACGGGTTTGGTTTTTATCAAGCATTTTGGCGATTTTAATACCCTTGTTATGGTTCGACATCACCCACTAACGTTCCCTAACCATTTTCGGTCGTATATATATCCCGTATATACTATAAAGCTTGGATCTTTAAGTAAAAACGTTCAATACTACGTAAACTTTAAAGGTCAAGAATATACCTTTAGTGCTCGTTCGATCTTGGTTAGCTTGTTTATGCACTCTAGATCTCGTGTAATAAGATCTAATACCAACTAACGTTTACTCTCTCTCGGGTCTTGCTCGTTTATGGTGTGTGTGTGTGTTTGGAGTATGTTAGAGAATAAGATGGAAATGAAATGAGGGTTTAGGGTTTTAGCTTGGTTTAGGGGATATTTATATCCCTTAAAGCCCATGGACCTAAGGCCCATTCTCATTTAACCCATCTCAGTTAATCTAAGTCCATGATCCGTTCATTACTCGATATTAATTAATTAATAACGCGAAATCACTAAACGTAACTTTCTTTTTCAACATTATAAATTTTAAGATGTTACAAGTGGTGGACCAAATGTGGCCATCCCCCACATATAGCCTGGTCGGCTGCCCATATAAAAAGTTCACCCATAAGGAAATAGATGGGCATCGGGCCCGAACCTCATTCATAAGGGCAGTCCTATCCACCAAGTTGAATGCATTAAAAAAAATCAATAGTAAGCATAGAGACGGCCTCTGCACCAGAATAGAACTTACTTAAAAACATGTTCGCGCTATAAAGAACGGCCTCTGCACCACTAGGGACTCCCACCCCAAACTGAAAGTCGCAAAGGTATTTAGTAATTTCTTTCCCAACACCCTCAGAGCCACCTTAGAGATCAATCTTCTCCAAATGGCACCAACGGTAATGGGTGGGTTTAATCCCATTGTCCGGTTTGAGCAACGATGTGAGAGGGCCTACACAATGAACTTAGCCAACACCCTCGGACATCTCCCCCCAAACATATATTAACCATCGCAATAGTAGCCTTTCGTAACCCAACAGCGATCGGCGACCCCTCTCCACAAAATGCATCCAAAATATGGTATGCCCTCAATCCATCTCGTCTGCATGACGTCCCTTTAGGGAAAGATTTAATACACCCAAGCACACAATCCTCATCAACAACAAGAGGAGGCTCAGAAAGCAATGAAGCAGGCATAACCGGCGGGGGCAATTTAGGATGTTTAGCCACTAACGCTTTCAAAGTATCATTGCCGAAAGGTACAACCCCTGAAGAGCATAATACTTTAATGGCGGCAGTGAAATGCCCGTCCGCCACTTTTCGTAAACATTGTTTCACATTGGCGCATACCGCAACATCATCGTGCTTAGCGAGAGGCTCCTTCTGACTAGAGTCCACCCCTATTGGTTTAGAAAAAAAGGATAAAATAAGCGCATCAAAACCATCCTTAGTACCCCAAGTTGTTAGTGTCTGTTGAATACTATGACATTGCAAAGACTTTCTATTACCGGACTTGTGCTCCTGACGTTTAGAAGGTCTGAAAACTCGCAACGTGCACCACGGTAACAAGAAAAATCTCACCCACGCCTCAACAGACTCTGGCATAGCAACCACCTTAACCAGAGCCGCAGTTAAAGTCTGAGCAAACGCCATGCGACAACTATGAGGAATGCTCTTAACAGTTGTGATAGGAAGAGAGAACACTCAGTGAAGGAGAACCTTATCCACCACTATCCTTACACGGACATGTCATCATATTGATGGGGTCACCAAGTACAAAGAGGGTGTGGGAGCTGTGGAGGAGTTTATTGTGAGGATTGGTAAACCGCATGAGGAATGCTCCCACACCCTCTTTTGTACTGGATTTGTTTTTTGTGTTGTCCTTTGGAAAAACAATTAGGTGAAAGTTAAGTATGTGAAATTTTGGGTTATTAAGAGGAATAAAACAGCCACTTCAATAACTGGAGTTTATATTGATGACTTAAAAGACATAGGACACACTCCAAAGAAAAAAAAAATACTTGTTCAAATCTTAAATGGAAGATAAGTTTAAAATGAGTGATCGATAGTGTATTATCTTGGGAATGAAGTTACCAAAGTTGAGGGTAAGATTGCAATTAAACATACAAGATGTATTAATTAGATCTCGGGAACAAAGTTAACAAAGACTAAAGAAGGTAATCCAGTAGATGGAAGCTGACATAACAGTCAAACTAGAAGCTTGAGGTACTTGTTGCACACAAGACCTAATTTATATTCTTAAGTCGGATTACTCAATAGATTCATGCAACAACCAATGGAACAACATTTGTAGGAAATACATCAAGTGATACGTTAAACTAATAAATTAAAGAAGCATGGAATAATTTACAAGAAAGGAGATGCTAGGTAACATGTTATAGTGACAGTGGTTTTGGTGTAAATATCGATCAAGGAAAATGATCCACTAGACTGTATTCTACTTTGGTGAATAACCTATAATTTTGTGTACACAAAAACAACAAGCAATATCATAATCATCGTGTGAATAGAAATCCATGGTTGCTACAGTGAAAACATGTCAAACACTCTGGATAGCGCGTTTACTTGGTGAAATAACGGGTTGTGTAACATCGTGAAATTATCGAGTTCAAATCATCAAGTTTCCAAAGTCTAGGGACCAAATATGTAAAATTCCAAACCTTAGGGTTTAAAATGAAATTCTGGTTTTCCTGACCCATCGCGATACGCGATGGATCAGAAGGAAAACCCATCGTGTATCGCGATGGGTTGTCTGACAATGAGACGCGTGGCATGCCACGTGGCACATCGTTCGCCACGTGTCCCGACACGTGGCACACTGTTCGCCATGTGTCAACACATGGCACAACGTCTGCCACGTGGCGACACGTGGCGGGCCTAGTTGATGACTGGCCAAGCCTACGTCGCGATATGCGACGGGCTAAGCCAAAGGGTCATCGCGTATCGCGACGGCCTCCTGGTTTTGCCTATAAATAACAAGGTACGGGATCTTCACAATCCACACCTCAAATCAGCTTTTGTAGGTTCCCAGCCGGATCTACACAGGTTTATCTCGTAATACGTAGGTGCGGAATCCCTACGTAATACGATACGAGCGTAAGATGTATAATACGTTAAACCGAAACACGAACACACGTTACAATACTAAAACGACACGTTGTATTGCAACACTTCAACACGTGATATCAAATCAAATACACGTTCTGGAATCCCCTGCCTAAAACAAGCCGTATGCTAACCATATATAGGCTTCGACAACTTCGCCTAACAGACTAGGCGAAGTTGTCTTAACTTCGCTTCTCCACAAGTTCGCTTACATCAGGCGAACTTGTGTAACAACTTACCTAAAACCAAAACAAACACTCTAACACTCTAACACGATTACAGACACATACAAATCACTAGATACTGAACTACTGTCATTATGCACCAACAGACTCCCCCTTGGCAGTAGCTTCATATCTCTATCTTCAAACACGTGTCTTGTAATCCAGAAATCTCGAGTCACCAGTCTTCAAGCATGAACGCCCTCTCTGACACAAACAGAAATCACTCTCTGATATTTCTTGGCTTCATCTTTCCATGCAGGAATATAGAATATCTTTTTCTCGTTTAGCACCTGCAAGTCAGCTTGAGACAAATTTACCAAGTGCATGGGATCATACACTCTCAGAACCTCTTGTTCATCTTCATCCTCCATAACTGCTTCAGTTGTTTCACTATCAACATACCACCACTTAAGATTCTTTATGACATCCTTGGGCATTGGTTTCATCGGCACTTCTTTCAAACACCAGATCGGCTTATACTTCATTACCATCCAAGGTTTGCCATCAGCTCGCATTCCTCTTTCCTTATCTTCAACAAGCTTCCCTTTCTGCGGCTTTAACAACTCAAACTTTTTCTCTTTTACACTTTCTTTCCACACAATCTTCCCAATAATTCTGGCCATATTATCATCACTTCTATTAATCAACCCCAGTTTCGCCAAATCCTTCACCTCACACTCAGGCAAGGTATTCAAAGATCTCAACAATCTCTTAAAGTACTGAATCCCATCAAAACGTTTAATCACAAATAATCTCAACTGCTCATCATACAACCAGCATATAATACCCTTCTTCGATTCAGCATACCCTTTGATATTATAACTCTTCTTGAACATGATCGGAACCGCTGGCTTCTTAGTCTTTACAAACCACTGAGCGTAGCCTTATTTCCATCTTGGCTGCTCTTCCCATTCAGACTCATCACTTTCCATCTCTTGACCCACATTTGCCTTATCAACGTCTGGGATATCGTGTTCAACACTGTCATCAACAATCTCTCCCTCTTCAATCTCCCTATCAATCACAATCTCAGCTCCTATCTTTTCAATCTCCTCAACAGGTAACACATCATCATCACCTACAACATCATCATCCACCATCTCCTCATCATCTACTACCACAACATCTTCACCCCCTGATCCACCTGTTGTACCAGTTGACTCCCCTGAGATGTGGAAGTCCCAAGAGTTTGTTCAGTTCTTGGCAGCTCACCACCTGCACCTTTCGATGCATTGGGATCATCGTCTCTGGCATGACTTTTCTTTTTTCTCAACTCATCGCCCTTGCAGCTCGTCTCCCCATGAGATGCTAAGAATTGTTTTAAAGCATCAAAAGGTTTACCGTGCTCAACAAGGAGGGACGATTGGATCTGATTTTCTGCTACAAGGCGCTGGATAGCTTGAGTCTGGATTTGATTGATTCTTGACTGTTCAGCAACGACCCGTTCAAGAGCAGCTATCCTTTCAGAATTGGATAAGGTAGCATCAAAATCAAACCGCATATGAGAAACGTCTTGAGCATACGGTGGAGGTATTCCCAAACTAGCAGGAGTGTCAGAAACAGACTGAAAAGTAACCGCGGGTGGTATTGTGACAGTTAACCCCGCAATAGCAACTAATGTCTACTCAACAAATCTTGCAACAACCTCCGATGGAGTAAGGGTAGAGGTGGCAAGGAAACTATCTCTGGAGTCGAAAACTGAAATGTGGTAGGTGGAATGCCAAATGATGATGATGTAGTTATCACGGGAGCACATGAGATGATCGGTCCTGTCACAGTCATCGATGCAGGAACCATTGTCATACCAGATAAGGCGGGTGGGGAGAAACGAACCACCCTTGAGCTTTCACCAGCTCCTGAACCTTCACCAGTTCTTACCCTTTTCGATTGACGTATCAACTGATCTAACTCCTCCTCAAAGTCAGATTCACTGTCATCCGAGTCTTTCTTTCTTTTTCCATGTATTCATTCCTGTGTGACCAGAATCTGTCGTGCTTCAGCAATATCATCAGCGGAGGAGTCAGAGTCGGTTCTCTCAGAATCAGCTGCAGTCGTAGCTACCATCGACACATTTACCCCAGAAACCTCTGCGACTGAGACTTGAATCTCTGCTGCAGGATCAACTCGCTCCATATCAAAGAACCCTTGGCCACCAAAAGCGGCTTCGATTACCTCTCTCTCTCTCTATCTCTAACATCGCTTTAAGTTCCTAGATACATACCCTCGATTACCTCGAAGTTCGTGCCCTAGATTCCTCGTAAACCGTGCTTATATACCGAAATTTCCTCGATAATCGTGCCACATTCCATAAATGATCCACAAAGAAGCTGCTACCATTCCGACGTCCCGACGACCATTTGAAAGACGTGCCATGAAGAGTTGGTGCCTCGATAAACGTGTCAAAAAGAAGGTGTTTATCAAGAAGATAAAGAAGGTGAAGCGATGTTGAAGTAGTGCTCGAGTGTATAGGGTTCATAAGCCAACGAAGGTAGGCATAATGGCAAATGAAATAATAATAAAATATTATAAAAGGCTTAAACCCTAAGTCGAGGTTATACTCGAGACCTCGATAAATAAAAGAAAATATAACAAAGAAAAGAAAGAAATTATGAATATTTATATATGATTATATATGTGTGATTCTTTGTTATAAAATATTATTTAAGTAATAATAACTATTCTTAAACAATAAAGGAAAAAAAAAATTACGTTTCTTAGAGAAGAAGAAACGTAGGGTTTTATGAAAATAAACTAAAGGTTTATAATATAAATTAAAAGAAAGACTTTTGATTTATAAAAGAAAATGATACTTTTTAACTAAAGGTTTTAAAGAATAGAAAAGAGATTTGAACTAAAGGTTCATCGAGGTAAAGATTATAAAAGACTAAAGGTCTTAAGCCGGATTGTATATCCGACTAACAAAATGTTATACTCGTACTATATGTGCGAGATAGCAACGGGAAAGACCCTCTAACGGTGTTTGAAGCCGATCCAAATCAAAAAGGTGAATACGGCCCAACTTTATAAACTTGTTTTAAAACGAGTTAAACATGTTAAATGAAAAGGTTTACATGAGACTAAGTGTCTCTAAAACATTTATAAACAAAGGGTATAAATACTGGCCTCAGGCTATCGTGTACATTTGTCTGGATCCTTATATATGTGATAGGCGCATCACACCTGGTCACAATTGCGCTGCCTGCGGGGAGTATGACCTTGTGTATACGCATATGTACTCAACTAGTCGAACGCTGCGGTGTTTGCTGGGGTTTCGAGTGTAGAGACTCGAGTTTATGAATTATGTTGTTTTAACTTGGTTCTTTCTAAGCCACGATTGGCCAAGACCTATGCAGTCTCGAGGGGTGATTAAGTAAAAGAAAATATTTTTAGCGTCAGCATATTCACCAGCATTCGTTGCTGACGTATTTTCTTAACATTTTGCAGGTGATCAAGGTTAGGACTTGGAAATGACAAAAGGCTCAAGATATCCGATGGCTCAGATCTTTTTGTAAACTTAATATAATAGAAATGGTGGTTTTGTAATTAAAACAAGTAATCTCTACACACTAAACGGGAACTTTTAAATCCTGTCTTTTGTGAATGTAAATATTATATTTTAATCCACATGTTCTAAAGACTTCCGCTTTTAAACGTAACTCTGATTTATTTACAAATGTGGTACCAACATATGTGTCATACGCCTAGGCCGTGGTTTGGGGTGTGACAAGTGTTGGTATCAGTGCCATCGATCTTAGCGAATTAGGTATTACAAGATAATACCTAAGCTTCGATCCAAGTATAGGAAAAATATTTTATAACTTGTTTTATTTGAATAGGGATAAGATAGGCTGGTAAACCTTTTCTTTCCCTTCCTCACTCTAAACCACCCAACGTATTAGATGTCTTTTAATAAGATGATGGATAGCTATGTGCAAAAAGCAAAGGAGGCTAGAATACCCGAACCTTTACCCAAAGATAACATGAGCGAAGACTACTATGAGGCTTTCTTCAACCAAGACCAATACATTGAGCGAACCAAGCCAATATACTTCCTTGGAACCGAGAATTTTCCAATCAACCTACCCGATAGTCCGCCAATACCAAGAAGTGATCCTCCAAGACATTCAAGCTACCACCCGTCAAGCATGCCTATGTACTACCCATCTGAAGTCCCAACATATCATCATTCATCAATTCCAACGTATCAACCATCAGAAATACCGTCGTACTACACATCCGAAGTTCCCACATATGTACCACCAAATCCTCACCCATCATATGCATTCCTCGCAAAAAAAACAAGTCAAGGAGGAACCTTTGTCCGACTCATCAGATTGGATGCAATGCCATTCGGACCAACGAAGATGGCACACTGGAACCTCTGTTGTTCATTCCATTGATTCACGTCCCAACAAAGAAGGACCATCCCGTAAGCCCAAGATGAGAGTGAAGATGCCCTATGAAAGTTTTCTCATGCCCTCAATAGTGAAGGAGACTGCCAAACTTATGGAGGAAGAGGACCCTGAAGAAGAGGAGGACCCGAAAGAAGAATCTGAAGAGGACCCTGAGGAAGAGTACCCGGAGAATCCCAATTAAGTAACAACACCGATTGAGGAACCGTTCCCCCATCAAAATTGGAGTTATTGTAACATCTGACCCGATCCGACCCGACCCAGGTACCCGTTTCCCTTATCCGATCTCTTTCTTTTATGATTTAATATTTATTTATACTTATATTTTACTTTTAATAATAATATATACTTTTCCTTCCCGCCTCTTTCTCTCTCCTTCTTTCCGCCGTCCCGTCCCTCTCCTTCTCTCTTTCCGCCTTGTTTCCCTCTTTCTTCTTTGCTTGTCCTTTGTTCCTTCCCGCCTAAGGATGTCTGCGCAGCTCCACGCGCCAGACCCCTTACAAGGAATCCTGCGTGAAGACCATCTGTTCCTGCGTTACGCGAGACGAACGCTTCCCGCGACGCGCTAAGGATTTGTAGTTCCCTCGACGCGCGAAGAATTATAGTTCTTCCCGCGGCGCGCTAGGAATCTTAGTTCCTCCCGCGGCGCGCTAAGAAATGTGGTTCTTCCCGCAGTACGCATGGAAATATAGTTCTTTCCGCGACGCGTTAAGGTTGTTTTTGTCTACCTTCGCGTTCGCGCTCTCTTGACCTTCTGTGTTTGCCTTCGCACCTTAGCCTTCTCGCGCTGTACCCTTTGAGTTTTCTTGTGTTGAATCTAGCCGTTTGCTTTTGTGTTGTCTTATCTTCTGTGCTGTTGACCTAACCTAATCTGCTTTATGTCTGAATAGTTACTTTCGGCGCAGCATGCGTACCAACCCCATTGGTTGGCAGAAAAAGTGACTGACATTATCTTTTGAGATCTGCTTTTGCCATGCTTGATCAGTACCTTTATCTGACCCGCCCATGCCCTTTTACTGTTCGCTGACAGCTTTATCTTGCCCCCTGCAGCTGCCATATCTTTTGATATCTTTTGCTTTTGGAATCTTTTACTTTTTGAGATCTTTTCCCTTTTCTAGGGATTATGTCTCCTAGGGTTTCTCTATAAATAATAGTATTATTTTTCCTAACACATCACACACAAAACACTTAATCTCTCCTGTTCTCTTGCTCCTTGCTCTCTCTGCCGTCTTCCTCTCTGCCTCCGTCTTCCTCCTTGTTCTTCCTGCTTTTCCGGTAATATATATTATATATAATAGTTTACTTATTAATTATGCTAACTTATAATCAAGACTTAAAACCAATCGTTAAAACAATAATCTTTAATTATAGGTTAACCTTGCTTGTTTAAGAGTTGATTCTTGCATATCTATCACCGCATCGTTTATCAAGTGAGTTATCTCGTATCTAATCCCTTTTTATTTTAAATGCTTTGGGATGTTCATGTGTTCATACAAAACTTGAGTCTTAAACTTGTTTATGAACTTTAGTCGCGCAGTATCCCATGTGTTGAGGACGTTTACTTGGCTGTTTATTTGTATGTGTGTATCATTAACCGCTTTGTTCGGCCTATTCCGCAGTTCCGTTGGTACCATTAGTTGAACACGGGAGACCTATCGTTTACGGTTTTCTTTGTTTACACTTGCACAGATGTTTTCTCGTTTTTATGCTCAATTGGGAGCATGGATTGAACTATGATCTATGAACTATCTTAGGCTTGATCACAATCTGATTACACCCTTGTTAAACTCTAGACATACACGTGTTGCGCGCAGATTTACTGTGATTATCTATGATTATCTATTAAACTTGATTTCTCACCAACACGCAAGTGTTTGACGTTTATTTTAACACATGTTCAGGTTTGCAGTAGCTGTTTTGGAGCTTGTGGACACGTAGGACGTTTTTACTTTTGGACCTAGAATTAAAATGTATCAAGACAAGTAAATGTTGTTTGAATGTTATAATTTATAATATATTGATTTATGTTTGATTTATGTTCTTTATTTTCCCCGCTGCGCGTGCGCGATAAAATGTGTATTAATAAATATTGACACCAATAGTGTCGCGAGTAATGAAGCAATATGTGGCGCCCCGATGTATAATCCGCCTTTGGTCGGGGTGTTACAGATTGGTATCAGAGCTCGTTGACTTTAGGATAGGTGGTTAGACGTAACGGCCTAGAATACCTAAGAGTCCCTTCTCGCGCATGAGAGAAATCTCATGTTTGCGCGCTTATTGTTAATTACTCGTTATTTGTGAATATGCTCGCGCTTGCGCAGTATATGATTTTATGTTTTATTTCGCGATATTTCGATTTTTTTGTTGAATTTCGATTTTTATTGATTTTACTTAAATATTCGTTTGTTGGGATTGAAAATCCGAAAAGTCATGGTGATACATGAATAGTTGATTTTCAATTTCCATTTACGATTATGTTCTGAGGTTGGAGACTTGAAAAGTCATGGTGATACATGAATTGTCAACCTCCAATACTCATTTTCTTGTGTATTTTATGTTGAGGATTGAAAAGTCATGGTGATACATGAATCGTCAATCTCCAATGCTCGTTTGCTCGTATATTTTAAATTGGGAATTCGGAAAGTCATGGTGATACATGAATTGTCGATTCTTGATTCGAATTTGTTACCTTTATTAAGTCTGCATTTAGGATCATTTATTTTACTTTAACTGTTGACTGTAACTGACTCCGTGAAACCAAGCTTTATAAGATTAAAACTTTGCGCTAAAACCAAGATATTAACTAAAATTAAAATTTTTATAGAATGCCTCCGCTATCGCGCCGATTTCAGAGAAGAGAAGCCTCGCGCACGCGTAGACAGCAACGTTCCCAGGAAATGGCCGCCGCAATAGCCCAAGCTTTGAGCCAAAACAATGCTAATACCTCCAGTTATAACATTAAGTCCTTTAATGCGGGTAACCCTCCGAAGTTCACAGGTCTTGAAGGAGCCACCGTGATGCTCCAATGGCTTGAGAAGATTGAAAACACTTTCCTCCATACCCTATGCCCCTCAGAAAGACGAACCCTATATGCTTCCAGTGTCCTGGAATCCAGAGCGCTTACATGGTGGAATGGAGTAGCTCATGCGCGTGGCGCAGAGGCTGCTTCTAGCATGACATGGGAGGAATTCAAGGAAATTCTTACGCGAGAATTCTGCCCTCCCAACGAAGTTAAGCGCCTGGAGGAAGAATTCTGGAACTTGAAGCAATACAGCGGTGAAGCGCGCGAGTACGCGACGCGCTTCCACGAGCTAAGCTTACTGGTCCCTCACCTTGTTACCCCTTCCCGCCGAGCCATCGAGAAATTCCTTGGGGGTCTCCCCATGGAAATTCAAGATTCTGTATGGGCCAGAAACCCAGTAACCCTCTCTGACGCCATCGAATTGGCCGCTGTGCTCAGCGACAACCATGTCAGAGCAGGAACCTTGTTCCTGCGGGGAACTGAGAAGACCAAACCCAAGACTGTCCCTGAACCAACAGAAACCAAACCAGAACCCTCAAACCATAACCAGAAACGTAGGCGCAGACAAGCCTATGCGCTTACCAACCCGCCCATTGTCCAGCAACCCGCTTACCAGCCTCTAGCATACGCGCCTAACCCACTGTCAACCTACCCAGCACCTCCTGTAGTCCACAACTATGCCTTAACCAATCCAGCACTCCCTGCCCCGCCAACTAAGAAACCTTACACAGGAAACCAACCCTTTTGCCCAACCTGTAGACTTCATCACCCCCCTCAAGTCCCGTGTCGACAATGTAACCGATGTGGCCGCGTAGGTCACTCCGTTGAGTACTGTAGAACCCCTCCCTCCAATCCGATTGCGCCAACACCACCAGCTTACCCGCAGAACCCACAGCCAACTTACCAAAACCCACGACCCAGATCGTGCTTTAACTGCGGTGATCCAAGTCATTTCCGGAACGCGTGCCCAAGGCTACAAGTTCAGATTACTCAAGCGAATCCGGTGAACCAAATTTCGAACCAAGTGACGCGTGGCCGAGCTTTTAACATAACCGCGCACCAAGCGCAAGCGAATAACGACGTAGTTAATGGTACATTTTTGCTTAACGGATTTTATGCATCTATGCTTTTTGATACTGGCGCCGATCGAAGTTTTATTTCTCGCGCCTTCGAGCAGAAGCTTGCGCGACCGCGCAGCGATTTAAAAGAAGATTTTTCAGTTGAATTGGCTAATGGTGAAATTATTTTAATTAACTCGGTAATTAAAGATTGCACGCTTAACCTTAACGAAAACGATTTTCTGATCGACCTCATCCCTATGCCTCTTGGAAGCTTCGATGTTATTATTGGTATGGACTGGCTCTCGAAGAATCGCGCCGAAGTTATTTGCGCCAAGAAATTGATTCGCATACCTCGAGAAAATGGTGATCTTCATATCTACGGCGAAAAACCCTCCTGTGGTCTTAAACTTATGTCTTGCGCCGAAGCCCAAAGACTCATGCGGAAGAAGTGTATTGCATTTCTAGCCCATGTGGTTAAACCCGATGAAGGAAAGAAGCTTCGCGATATCCCTGTTGTGCGTGATTTTCCTGAAGTTTTTCCTGATGATCTTCCTGGTATCCCTCCCGCTCGTGAAGTCGAGTTTCGTGTTGATCTTGTCCCTGGTGCTTCCCCCGTAGCTAAATCTCCTTACCGTCTTGCACCCGCTGAGATGCAAGAATTGGCCAGCCAACTTCAAGAGTTGACTGCTAAAGGATTCATCCGCCCTAGCTCTTCGCCCTGGGGTGCTCCGGTGTTGTTCGTTAAAAAGAAAGACGGATCGTTTCGCATGTGTATTGATTACCGCGAGTTGAACAAACTCACCATTAAAAACCGGTATCCCTTACCGCGTATTGACGACCTCTTTGATCAACTCCAAGGTGCCTCCTGTTTCTCGAAGATCGATCTCCGTTCTGGTTATCATCAGTTGCGTATCCGCGATGAAGATGTTCCGAAGACTGCTTTTCGTACTCGTTATGGCCATTTTGAATTCTTGGTCATGTCCTTCGGTCTAACCAACGCACCCGCCGTTTTCATGGATCTTATGAATCGGGTGTGTAGGCCTTTCTTGGATAAATTCGTGATCGTGTTTATCGATGATGTTCTGGTGTATTCTAAGACCAAGACCGAGCATGAGCAACATCTCCGATTGGTATTGCAAAAGCTTAGAGCCGAGCAACTCTATGCTAAGCTTTCCAAGTGTGAATTTTGGTCTGATGAAGTACAGTTTCTTGGTCATGTTGTAAACAAGATGGGTATTCATGTCGACCCATCCAAGATTGAAGCAATCAAGAACTGGATTACGCCATCCTCTCCTTCTGAGATCCGTTCCTTTCTGGGCTTAGCTGGTTATTATCGGCGTTTCATTTCGAACTTCTCAAAGATCGCTTTGCCTTTAACAGCTCTTACGCACAAAGGTAAACCGTATATTTGGGGCTCGAAGCAAGAAGAAGCCTTTCTAACGCTCAAGCGTTTGTTGTGTGAAGCTCCTGTTCTTGCGCTACCTGAGGGTAATGATGATTTTGTCGTGTATTGCGATGCATCCAACCAAGGTCTCGGTTGTGTTCTTATGCAACGAGGCAAGGTTATCGCTTACGCATCAAGGCAACTTAAGGTTCATGAAAAGAATTATACAACTCACGACCTCGAGCTTGGTGCAGTTGTTTTTGCCTTGAAGATCTGGAGACACTACCTTTATGGTACTAAGTGTATCCTCTACACTGACCATAAAAGCCTTCAGCATATCTTTGATCAAAAGGAACTTAACATGAGGCAACGCCGATGGAACGAACTCATCAGCGATTACGATTGTGAGATCCGGTATCATCCTGGTAAGGCTAATGTGGTAGCCGATGCGCTCAGCCGAAAACCCTGCCAACTTAACTGTGTCTTGCCGCGCACCCAGCTTCACTTCGCGCCGATTCAAAGCAACCTTGAATCGCGTATTCGTGACGCGCAGCGCGCATCCATCAGTAACGGTAACCTTCGCGCCGAGTTAGCGTGTGGCGCGGAAGCACTCTTTGTCCCTAATCTGAGTGGAATTCTCTGCTATCTTAATCGCATCTGGATCCCTTGTGATGAGAATCTTCGCGCTGATATCCTGAGTGAAGCGCACAAATCTCGGTATTCTATTCATCCCGGCGCTGATAAGATGTACAAGGATTTGCGCATAACTTATTGGTGGCCCGGTATGAAAAAGGATATTGCTGTGTTCGTAGCTAAGTGCCTGACTTGTTCTAAAGTTAAAGCTGAACACCAGCGCCCATCTGGTTTGCTCGAACAACCAGAAATTCCTACGTGGAAATGGGAATGTGTAGCGATGGACTTTATTACCAAGTTACCTTTGACAGCAAGCAAACATGATAGCATTTGGGTAGTAGTGGATCGATTGACTAAATCTGCTCACTTTCTGCCCATTCGTGAAAACTACCGTGTTGAGCATCTCGCGCAGCTTTATGTCAAGGAAATCGTCTGCCGCCATGGTACTCCTTTGAGCATCATATCCGATCGCGATGGCCGTTTTATATCTCGTTTTTGGAAATCTCTCCAATCTGCGTTAGGAACTCGCTTGGACATGAGTACGGCATATCATCCTCAGACTGACGGTCAGTCTGAGCGAACTATTCAAACTCTTGAGGATATGCTCCGATCTTGTGTTCTTGATTTTGGAGGTAATTGGGATTCACACCTGCCTTTGATCGAGTTTTCTTATAACAACAGCTATCATTCCAGTATCGGTATGGCCCCATTTGAAGCACTTTACGGTCGTAAGTGCCGCTCCCCGATTTGTTGGAGCGAAGTGGGTGAAACTCAAATCACAGGACCCGAACTTGTTCAAGAGACAACCGATAAAATCGCCAAGATCCGTGATCATCTGCTGACTGCCAGAAGCCGACAGAAGAGTTACGCAGATCGTAGGCGGAAGCCTCTCGAATTTCAAGTTGGTGATCTTGTTCTCCTCAAAGTGTCGCCCTGGAAAGGTGTTGTCCGCTTTGGGAAGAAAGGTAAGCTTGCTCCTCGTTATGTTGGTCCATTCAAGATTCTCGCGCGTGTGGGAAAAGTTGCCTACAGACTTGACCTGCCGCCCGCGCTCAGTAATGTGCATCCAACGTTCCATGTATCCAATCTCAAGAAGTGTTTAGCTGACGAGAACCTTCACATTCCACTTGATGAAGTTCAAGTTGATGAAACTATGCATTTCGTTGAGAAGCCTGTTGAGATTATGGATCGCGAGGTTAAGCAAACCAAGCGCAGTCGCATCCCTATCGTGAAAGTTCGCTGGGAGTCCAAGCGCGGAGCCGAGTTTACATGGGAAAGGGAAGATCAAATGAAGATCAAGTACCCGCACCTGTTCTCTGCGCAACCTACTTCGAGATAAATTTCGGGACGAAATTTCTTAAAGTAGGGGAGACTGTAACATCTGACCCGATCCGACCCGACCCAGGTACCCGTTTCCCTTATCCGATCTCTTTCTTTTATGATTTAATATTTATTTATACTTATATTTTACTTTTAATAATAATATATACTTTTCCTTCCCGCCTCTTTCTCTCTCTTTCTTTCCGCCGTCCCGTCCCTCTCCTTCTCTCTTTCCGCCTTGTTTCCCTCTTTCTTCTTTGCTTGTCCTTTGTTCCTTCCCGCCTAAGGATGTCTGCGCAGCTCCACGCGCCAGACCCCTTACAAGGAATCCTGCGTGAAGACCATCTGTTCCTGCGTTACGCGAGACGAACGCTTCCCGCGACGCGCTAAGGATTTGTAGTTCCCTCGACGCGCGAAGAATTATAGTTCTTCCCGCGGCGCGCTAGGAATCTTAGTTCCTCCCGCGGCGCGCTAAGAAATGTGGTTCTTCCCGCAGTACGCATGGAAATATAGTTCTTTCCGCGACGCGTTAAGGTTGTTTTTGTCTACCTTCGCGTTCGCGCTCTCTTGACCTTCTGTGTTTGCCTTCGCACCTTAGCCTTCTCGCGCTGTACCCTTTGAGTTTTCTTGTGTTGAATCTAGCCGTTTGCTTTTGTGTTGTCTTATCTTCTGTGCTGTTGACCTAACCTAATCTGCTTTATGTCTGAATAGTTACTTTCGGCGCAGCATGCGTACCAACCCCATTGGTTGGCAGAAAAAGTGACTGACATTATCTTTTGAGATCTGCTTTTGCCATGCTTGACCAGTACCTTTATCTGACCCGCCCATGCCCTTTTACTGTTCGCTGACAGCTTTATCTTGCCCCCTGCAGCTGCCATATCTTTTGATATCTTTTGCTTTTGGAATCTTTTACTTTTTGAGATCTTTTCCCTTTTCTAGGGATTATGTCTCCTAGGGTTTCTCTATAAATAATAGTATTATTTTTCCTAACACATCACACACAAAACACTTAATCTCTCCTGTTCTCTTGCTCCTTGCTCTCTCTGCCGTCTTCCTCTCTGCCTCCGTCTTCCTCCTTGTTCTTCCTGCTTTTCCGGTAATATATATTATATATAATAGTTTACTTATTAATTATGCTAACTTATAATCAAGACTTAAAACCAATCGTTAAAACAATAATCTTTAATTATAGGTTAACCTTGCTTGTTTAAGAGTTGATTCTTGCATATCTATCACCGCATCGTTTATCAAGTGAGTTATCTCGTATCTAATCCCTTTTTATTTTAAATGCTTTGGGATGTTCATGTGTTCATACAAAACTTGAGTCTTAAACTTGTTTATGAACTTTAGTCGCGCAGTATCCCATGTGTTGAGGACGTTTACTTGGCTGTTTATTTGTATGTGTGTATCATTAACCGCTTTGTTCGGCCTATTCCGCAGTTCCGTTGGTACCATTAGTTGAACACGGGAGACCTATCGTTTACGGTTTTCTTTGTTTACACTTGCACAGATGTTTTCTCGTTTTTATGCTCAATTGGGAGCATGGATTGAACTATGATCTATGAACTATCTTAGGCTTGATCACAATCTGATTACACCCTTGTTAAACTCTAGACATACACGTGTTGCGCGCAGATTTACTGTGATTATCTATGATTATCTATTAAACTTGATTTCTCACCAACACGCAAGTGTTTGACGTTTATTTTAACACATGTTCAGGTTTGCGGTAGCTGTTTTGGAGCTTGTGGACACGTAGGACGTTTTTACTTTTGGACCTAGAATTAAAATGTATCAAGACAAGTAAATGTTGTTTGAATGTTATAATTTATAATATATTGATTTATGTTTGATTTATGTTCTTTATTTTCCCCGCTGCGCGTGCGCGATAAAATGTGTATTAATAAATATTGACACCAATAGTGTCGCGAGTAATGAAGCAATATGTGGCGCCCCGATGTATAATCCGCCTTTGGTCGGGGTGTTACAGTTATGGCTCTGTAGATCCATATATGCAATATCTTAAGGAACTCAAATCGTCATCAAGTTTTCCACCTTTCCAAGGCACAATCCCGACGGAAGAAGAGCAAGACAAAGAAATTCGAGAACAAAATGAAGCGTCGAAGCCTTTTTCCATTACTCTTCTGATGTGACCGCATCTCCGTATCCAGACCCAAAGAACCATTATGACGCAGTGATGATGGGTTATCGCGATCCACCTCCAAGATACGGATACCCAAATGAGATTCTGCAATCACAAGAAGAGCACCTAGACAGAGCCTTGCATGAGACTAATGACCTTAGGAATAAAATATCGGTGGATGAGAAGAAGAAGAAGAAGAAGAAGAAGAAGAAGAAGAAGAAGAAGAAGAAGAAGATAGGAGATAAGCTTCTTCGAAAATGTAACAAGTTGACCAAAGTGGTGAAGAAATACCTGAAAGACTGAGGACCCATGAGAAGAACCGAATAGGGATGTTAATGTGATGTTGTTGTATTATATGTGTTTAATTGTTGTATGTTGTAATCGTATAATAAAGAGCGTTGAAACGTCCTAAGTATTAAGGATAGGTGTATATATATGTGTGTGTGTGTGTGTGTTGTAAAATACATGTATCAATTTTGATATATAAATGCTATAATAATGAATAAAACTTGTATTTAGAGAAAAGAATATTGTTAAAATTTCAGATAAAAAGAAAAAGGTTGAAAAAGAAAAGATAATGTCTCAACAAAGTAACAACGTTGAAGCTTCTCGAAAAGAAGCTGAGATAAGAAAAGAAAAGGGGAAAGACCATGAAAAAGAACAAGAAGAGAGAATTCCCGATAAGTATATGAACCAAATCCAACAAATGATAAAAGATGCCGTAAGAAATGAATCAATAGCTAGATCTCAATCTAAGCACTCTAAACATTCACAATCTGTAGAACTCTCGCGTAAATCCGTTAAATCCCGTCCGAAACTGTCCTGTGTTGAAGAGAGTGTTCACGAGTCAAATGCCGATAGAGGAATTAGGCAAGAGTTTAAGAAATTAAAGATATAAGGAGGTTGTTTGTTTAAAGACACTAAGTATTTTGGACCTAAAGAATTTCATGGAGACAAGGGAGCTATCACGACTGTTAGATGGCTCGAGGAAATGGAGTCAATTGTGATCATATGTAAATGTTCAAATCAAGAGAAGATATAATACTCCGCCCAGATGTTCAAGGGTGAGGCATTGGAATGGTGGAATACGTTGATATTGAGCAATGGACGTCAAGTACTGTACAATCTTTCATGGGGAGAATTCAAAGAGATGTTAATGGCAACATTTTGTCCAATGCACAAAACCGACCAAATTCAAACCAAATTTCTCAATCACAAAGTCGTGGGGACAAACCTCCGCGAATACAACACCATATTCCATGAGTAATGTCGCCTTGTTCCCCAGCTGGTTAACCCTGAGTCCAGCAAAGTAACTCGATACATATGGGGACTACCGAGGGAAATCCGCGACATGGTGAGATCTCATCTTCCTCAAACTGCCGCTCCGCGATGGAAATTGGCCAAATATTTGATAGGCGGCCTTGTCCGCAACAAGGAAGAAGACAAGAAGGTTACGTCGACCAACAACCAAGGAAGGACGGGAGGAAGCACCCACTTCAAAGGCAAAGGCGCAAATCAAAAACAAACGGGATTTAATTCCAGCTCTCCATTTTGCAAAATATGCAGACAGCGCCACCGAGGGCAATGCCGACATGTTTCATCTTCTACAGCAACTGTCTGTGAATCATGTCATAGACTTTGCCACGCAACGGCCGATTGCTGGAAGAAGAAAAGGACCTGCTACAGCTGCAAAGAAATGGGACATCTAAGTTTTGAATGCCCCAATAACAAACCCGCGACTGGTGGTGCGGGTGGAAGTGGTCAATCTAAGAAAGGAAATGCAAGAGTTTTCGTCCTCGACACTAAAAAAGCTGCTGACATGCCAGAAACCATTACCGGTACGTTCCTAGTCAATGACACCTATGCTAAACTTTTGTTCGATTCGGGTGCCAATTTAAGTTTTATAGATTATAAATTTTGTAGTCTATTAAGCGAACCTTTAACAAAACTAAATAAAACTCTAAGCGTCGAGACTGCTATCAGCGAAATAGTCAAAATCTCCGAAGCCCTTGAAAACGGAAAAATTCATTTAGCTTGTTATATTCTGCCTATTCAATTATTGCCAATGACTCTTGCTGGTTTTGATATTGTACTTGGTATGGATTGGTTATCCAACAACCATGCTCGTATCATTTGCAATAGTAAAACCGTCGAACTTCAAGCCCCTGATAAACGAATCATTCGAATTGAAGGGGACAAAGACGCTGGCCAAGTTAGCATAATTTCCATTATTAGGGCTAACAAATGTTTGAATCAAGGAGCTTAGCATTCATGGCCTACGTCACTGAAGAATCCAAACCAAAGGAGATAAAGGGCGTGCCTATTGTCTCCGACTTGCAGACGTTTTTCCCAAAGAACTTCCTGGAATCCCTCCCGATCGTGAAGTAGAGTTTAGGATCAATCTTATTCCCGGTACTGCTCCGATCGCCAAAGCTCCATATAGTCTCGCTCCGACCGAAATGAAATAATTAAAGAAGCAACTCGACGGATTGCTTGAGAAAGGTTTTATCCGACTGAGTTCTTCACCATGGGGAGCACCAATCTTATTCGTCAAGAAGAAAGATAGATCCATAAGAATGTGTATCGACTACCGAGCTCTCAACAAAGTTACAATCAAGAATCGTTATCCACTTCCTCGAATCGATGATCTATTTGACCAACTCCAAGGCGCAAGCTTCTTTTCCAAAATCGATCTTCGTTCTGGTTACCATCAACTCAAAGTCCAATCCGAGGATATTCCGAAAACCACATTCCGAACAAGGTATGGCCATTATGAGTTCACTGTTATGCCATTCGGACCCACTAATGTGCCAGTCGCGTTCATGGATGTGATGAATCGAATCCATAAGCCTTACTTAGATAAATTTGTTATAGTATTCATCGACGACATACTTATTTATTCGAGGGGCATTTACATATATCCCCTTCCTAAAGAGCTTTATTACATATTTCCCCAACCTAAAATATCCAATTACATATTTCCCCTTCCTAAACCACATATATTACATATTTATCCATTTCATAAAAATTTATTAATTAAATTACGATTTTACCCTTAATAAACTAATGAAATATAGCCCCTTTTTAAAAACAATAGTTAAAGATATCTCTCCAATTTCAACTTAAAGAGTTTGTGTTTCTAATATAAATCCAATTGGAGTGACTTTTTAATCTTTAGCAGAAATACAAAAAAGTCTAGTTAAATGAGGATAATATCATAATTACTAATTATCTACCATGATGTTTCTTTGGGCCTTGTATTATTGATAAAGCTTCAAATGTTGATATCCCTAGATCATTTACTCCAATGACACAAAACGAAATATTAGTTAAATAATTTAATCAAATTGGATTGTGAAGTGTGAGCATCAGCAATGTACAGGGCCATCCAAAACGAAGAACTGACGGGAAAGGGGATGTCTCTTCGGAAGCACCGCCGATCGAACGGTCAGAAGTAGAATTGTGTAATCGAATGGAGCCTGAATGGAAACGACAGAAGCAGAATTGTTCTCGGCCTGTTGCTGTTGTCTTCGTTCTCGACTGGTCGCTAGCTGAAAGGATAACAAAGAAGTCGACGTTGCTGAATGTAGAAGAGGTTTGGTTTTTCACTTGGGTATTGTATATATTGAAAAGGGTAAAATGGTAAATTAGACACTAAAAGGGGAAATATGTAATTAAGCTTTTAACATTGGGGAATTACGTAATTAAAAGACTTATGAAGGGGATATATGTAAAAATCCCTTTATTCTAAGTCTAAGGCAGATCATGAAAATCACCTTCGAACCTTACTTGAAACACTTAGAATCGAGAAGTTGTACGCCAAGTTCTCAAAATGTGAGTTCTGGTTGCACGAAGTGCAACTTCTTGGGCATGACATAAATGTGAATGGTATTCAAGTCGATCCCGCTAAAATCAAAGCTATCTCTAAGTGGGATATTCCAAAGTCGCCAACCGAGATTCGGAGTTTCTTAGGTTTGGCCGGCTACTATCGAAGGTTCATTGAAAACTTTTCTCGCATAGCCATTCCTCTAACTTCTTTGACTCGCAAAAACATCAAATATGAATTGGGAACAAAAAACAAGAGGCGTTCGATATACTAACAAAAACTCACCCAAGTACCTATACTGGCCTACGAAGTAAGATTTATCGTGTATACCAATCACAAGAGTTTGAAACACATCTTTGAACAAAAAGAGCTTAACATGCGTTAACGACGCTGGATGGAAACTTTGAATGACTATGACTGTGAGAACGTCTATCATGAAGGCAAGGCCAACGTTGTGGTCGACGCTTTAAGTCGTAAGGAACATGAAAAGCCAAGAAGAGTCCGAGAATTAAGACTAGAACTTCAAGTAGATCTTCTCGAACTCAAATCCGCTCAACTTCAAGCGATCAATGAAAACAAGATCTCCTATGAAAAAGGCAATGGCACTATTGACTCGCTAGTCAAGGGTGACGATGGTATCCTTAGAATGGGAAACCGGATTTGGGTACCAATCGTTGGAGAATTGCATGAGAAAATTATAAACAAAGCTCACAAGTCCAAGTACATGATGCACCCCGGTAGTGACAAAATGTATCAAAATCTCAAACCGAACTACTGGTGGAATGGGATGAAATCGCTTCGCATTTTGCGAAATGTTTAGCATGTCTAAAAGTCAAGGCTAAACACCAAAAGCCATCGGGATTGCTTCAGCAGCCCGAACTTCCCATTTGGAAGTAGGAGTTAATAACCATGGATTTCATCACTAAACTCCTGAAAACAACTCGTCTACATAATGATATTTGGGTTATTGTGGATCGAATAACAAAATCCACACACTTCATACCCATCAATGAATCATACTCAATGGATATATTAGCGCGTATCTATGTGAACAACATCATTGTTTTGCATGGAGTACCGTTGTCTATAATTTCTGATCGAGACAGCCGTTTCTCGTCTCACTTCTGGAAAAGCTTCCAACAAGCGTTAGGCACAAAGTTAAACCTTAGCACCGCCTATCATCCACAAACTGATGGGCAAAGCGAAAGGAAAATTCAAACGTTGGAAGATATGCTCCACGCTTGTGTGATTGACTTAGGTGGAAGTTGGGATGATCACTTACCCCTAATGGAGTTCTCGTACAACAATAGCTATCACACGAGTATTCAAGCCGCACAATTTGAGGCGTTATATGGTTAAAACGTAGAACGCCCGTGTGCTGGTCTGAAACCGGAAATAATCAATTATCTGGACCCGAAATAGTCCAAGAAGCCACCGACAAAATCTTACAAATCCGCGAACGACTTAAGACGGCACGTGATCGCCAAAAGTGTTACGACGATGTCCGTCGTAAGCCGTTGGAGTTTTGATTTGGTGACAAAGTTCTTTTAAAAGTCTCGCCATGGAAAGACGTTGTTCGCTTCGGAAAGAAAGGAAAACTAAGTCCTCGATTCGTTGGAACTTTCGAAGTACTCAAATGAATTGGTACTGTTGCATATCGCTTGCGACTACCCGAGAAAATGCAAGGGATACACGACGTATTCCATGTTTCAAATATGCGAAAATGTTTAGCCGATGAATCTCTATCGATGCCTTTAAAAGATGTAGAAATAAACGAGAATATAAAATTCATCAAAAAACCAATTCAAATAGAAGATTCGAAAACAAAGAAATTGAAAAGACGAACATTGAAAATTGTGAAAGTAAAATGAGACTCTCGAAGGGGGCCCAAAAATACATGGGAACTCGAATCTGAAATGAGATAGAAATACCCCCACTTATTCTAATGACCAATCTCGAGGAGGAGATTTATTTCAAGGTGGGGAGGATGTAACATTGTGAAATTATCGGGTTCAAATCATCAAGTTTCCAAAGTCTAGGGACCAAATATATCAAATTCCAAACCTTAGGGTTTAAAATGAAATTCTGGTTTTCCTGACCCATCGCGATATGCGATGGATCAGAAGGAAAACCCATCGCGTATCGCGATGGGTTGTCTGACAACGAGACGCGTGGCATGCCACGTGGCCACACGTGGCACATCGTTCGCCATGTGTCCCGCCACGTGGCACGCTGTTCGCCACGTGTCAACACGTGGCACAACGTCTTCCACGTGGCGACACATGGAGGGCCTAGTTGATGACTGGCCAAGCCGACGTCGCGATACGCGACGGGCTAAGCCTAAGGGCCATTGCGTATCGCGACATCCTCCTGGTTTTGCCTATAAATAACAAGGTATGGGATCTTCACAATCCACACCTCAAATCAGCTTCTCTCTCTCTCTAACATCTCTCTAAGTCCCTAGATACATACCCTCGATTACCTCGAAGTTTGTGCCCTAGATTCCTCGTAAACCGTGCTTATATACCGACATTTCCTCAATAATCGTGCCACATTCCATAAGCGATCCACAAAGAAGCTGCTACTATTTCGACGTCCCGAAGACCATTTGGAAGACGTGCCATGAAGAGTTGGTGCCTCGATAAACGTGTCAAAAAGAAGGTGTTGATCAAGAAGATAAAGAAGGTAAAGCGATGTTGAAGTACTGCTCGAATGTATAGGGTTCATAAGCCAATGAAGGTAGGCATAATGGCAAATGAAATAATAATAAAATATTATAAAAGGCTTAAATCATAAGTCGAGGTTATACTCGATACCTCGATAAATAAAAGAAAATATAACAAAGAAAAGAAAGAAATTATGAATATTTATATATGATTATATATGTGTGATTCTTTGTTATAAAATATTATTTAAGTAATAATAACTATTCTTAAATAATAAAGAAAAGAAAAGAATACGTTTCTTAGAGAAGAAGAAACGTAGGGTTTTATTAAAATAAACTAAAGGTTTATTATATAAATTAAAAGAAAGACTTTTAATTTATAAAAGAAAATGATACTTTTTAACTAAAGGTTTTAAAGTATAGAAAAGAGATTTGAACTAAAGGTTTATCGAGGTATAGATTATATATAAAAGACTAAAGGTGTTAAGCCGGATTGTATATCCGACTAACAAAAGGTTATACTCGTACTATAGGTGTAACACCCCGTAACCGCAGCGGAAACGTAAACGGGATGCAACAGACACCTCTGATATTAACCACATTGTTTATAAAGAAAACTGAATACATTAATATACTTCAAATTACATTATCTCATATTTCATTACCGTCTAGGTGATACACACATCATACAATACGATACATAATTCTATTTAATATAATGTATCATAACATCCCGCACGCAAATCTTACACACATCAAGCACTTAGCATGTAAGCAAACACTTCATCTTAATCGTACCTGAAAAGCATGTGAGAAAACGGGTCAACTACGAATAGTTGGTGAGTTTCACAATTTGAGTAGACCATGATAAATTAATATCATAATATAATATTATCGATGTAATTATGCTGAGCCCACAAGTGAAACCTCTGACTATCCACATACAACCCCTGTGGCATACTCCGCCCACGGACCTGCCCCAAACAGCTATGCCTAACATTACATAGCAAAAATATATAACAACAAAATAGACATGTGCAACTGGCTGGGAAACATCAGCAAATCCATGCCGGACCAGTTGGGTTTGTCAGACCAATTGTACTATTCACACTCTACCGGCTTTCAGTTAATCACTCGTGTTGCGGGGCCTTACAATGTTAGCAACTCAGACAATTACCATCTTAGTACATTTCCGTACGATTCCCGTACAATAAAATATATATAAATACACGCAAATCCATGCGTTCAGTATGTACTTAAACATTTTAGTAGTAACATGCTTCCGCCCCGAGAAAATATTTAAAAACAATCCAGAAAAAGGGGCTCGTGAAACTCACCATAGCACATGCAAGCAGGTAACAACAGTCATTATTAGTTAACACGTCCAATCTGTAATATGATCCCTACGATCGTTATTATACAATTATTGTTTATATAATCTTTAACCGTGTTAACCGGTACATCTGGGGACACTGTTAACCCAGTATTGTACCCGTTCCGGGGGCAATGTTAACCCAGAAACACTTCTAGGGACATATGGGGACACTGTTAACCCAGTACTGTACCCATTCCGGGGGCAATGTTAACCCAGATACACTTCTTCGGACTCAGATTGTGATATCGTTTAGAGTTCAATAGTCAAGGTTACTATTCGTTTGTTTTCCCAGTTTTGCGTGCCTAGCACGGTTATCCGTTTTTACGTTTCAAAAATGAGTTTGGTCACACACGACCCGAAAATAGTGGTTGACTGATAATTTAATTAAAGTTGTGAAATTAGAACTCGGTTTAGACGCCCCGATTGGCCGCTGGACCCGTTTCCGTCTTTAGTGTACCGGAAACTGTTAAATCGATTAAAATTACCCAAATCATCTGAATTATTTTCGGATGATTTATTTTTACTTGTTTAACACAGTTATATGAAAATAGTTCATTTTTAGGGTTTTTATACATCGGTCAGCTCGTTTAGGCGAACTTTAATGGTTTACGCGTTTTAAACTTTAAAAGTTTGTTTTTATTTTTTTTAGCACAAATAATTATCCGTTTAATATCGGATCTTGAAATTTGGCACAAATCACTTTTTGACAGTGAGGAATTTTATAAAAATATTTCCAGAATTAATTTTAAATTTAAAATTTATTTATCTATTTTTAAACACCATTTAAACACTAAATATGTCGTAAATACCAAACGACCTTAGAAAAATCCCAAATTTTTCCTGGATGACCCCTGCCATCCACATAGTCCCCTGTAATTTTTTCAGAACCAAAATCTCTTTTTACATATCATTTTCACTAAAAACGAGCTATAAAACCCAAGAACTCGTTTAACCGAAAAGCCTACTTAGACTTCTCCAACGGACCTAAAATTTTGTGTGTGACTTTTACATGTTATATAAAGCTTATCTGAAATTTTCCAGAATTTTTCATGATATTTAACTATTTTTCACCATTTTTAGCCAAAACCGAGCATTAAATTCACCAAATATTCATCCTTTGTCCAAAAATTACCAAATTTTCACAGAACTCATATTTTCATGCATTTAACACCTCTGTAAAATTTCATGACCTAACTCTAAATCTACCACAATCTGTCCAAAAACTCATACTTATATAAAAACCGAATATACCTTTCGATCTCCGCCACTACAAGCTACAAACTCGTTTTTCCGCCTTATCTACCACTAAATACCGAACCTACAACCAACATACCACAATACCAAGCAAGTTACACTCACAATCAAGCCTCTTACACTATAGTTTCGGTTATTGTTTCAAAACTAAAGTTTAAACCGTAAAAATTCGTTTTTGGTTCGTTAAACTCCTTTCTTGGACCAAGATCCCTTGTATAACCCGTATACATCACTTGATCATGCAAGAATCGGTTTTCATCTTTGAAACCTCATTTTCTTGCAAATAAACTTTAGAAACGAAGATGGAAACGTAAATAACTCGATTTTTACCTCGGTTTTCTTGCTAAAAACTCGGGTTTTTAGATGATCTTGTGGAGAGGAAAGGAAGAACATGGAAATGCTTGTTAAAAAAAATAAAAGGGCTAGGGGTTTAATCCCCAATCCGATCGGAATTCATGGAGAGTGGGGTGGGACCCACCTTTTCATTCTTAGCCACTCATTCGGATTTCGGCAATCTGGATAATGTTTTGGATAATCTGGTTCATTTCGTTTTTCGGTTAAATGTTTAATTCGGCTTAAAACGAGGCTAAAACTGTCGTTTTCGTCTTAAAAATGAAATTTATACAGAACCGATTTAAAAACTTTAAAAACTTAAACCATGACATTTATTAAATTAAAACATCATATTATTAATAATTGCGCATCTTTTTCGGCTTGATCGATCGTCTCTTGCTCGGTTTGGTATTGAAGGTTTCGTTTAATGATACGACGTACCATTAAATCGAAAATTCTTTTTCTGTGCTTTAATTCACTTATCCCGAAGCTTTAATACTTCGTAACATTACTAAATATCATATATCTCGTCTATAATTGAACCCTCGATTCGTTCGGGTTTCAATAACTATCGATCGATTAATCGCATGTTCAATACGATAAGTTATATATTCACGTACAATCAATACAGTGAACCATGTATTCTCGTATAATTGTAGGTTCCCAGCCGGATCTACACGAGATATCGCGTACTACGCAGGTGCGGAATCCCTACGTAAGACGTTACGAGTATAGAAAACAATACGATTAACACACGATACGATAATCAAACACGTTGTATACCAACCTTAAACACGTGATACGAAGATCACTTGATTACAGACTCTCTCTCTCGAATACTCTTTGGAAAACTATGTGTTCGTTATGAAATAAGCCGTAACCTAAACCTTATATAGACAAGACAACTTCGCCTGGCATGTTCAGGCGAAGTTGTCACTAACTTCGCTTGTCTAACAAGTTCGCCCATATCAGCGAACTTGTTAGCAACTTCGCTTATACAAAACATTACAAACGCGATTACAGACACTAGACACTGAACTACTGACATCATGCACCAACAGACTCCCCCTTGGCAGTAGCTTAATCTCTTTAGCTTCAAACACGTGTCTTGTAATCTTCAACCTTGTATCTTCACGCATGCACTCCTTCTCGAACACAAACAGAGACAACTCTTTGATATTTCCTCGCTTCGTATTTCCAAGCTGGAATATAAAAGATTTTCTTCTCATTGAGCACCTGCAGATCAGCTTGCGATAAGTTTACCAAATGCATCGAATCGTAAACTCTTAGCACCTCTTGTTCATCCTCGTCTTCCATCACTGCCTCAGCTGTCTCACAATTTACAAACCACCACTTTAGGTCTTTAAGCACATCCTTGGGCATTAGTTTCATCGGTACTTCTTTAAGGCACTGGATCGGTTTATACTTCATAATCATCCAAGGTTTTCCATCAGCTCTCAAACCTCTATCCTTGTCTTCAACAAGTTTTCCCTTTTGTGGTTTTAACAGCTCAAATTTCTTCTCTTTTATACTCTCTTTCCAAACAATTTTCCCAATAACTCTAGCCATATTATCGTCACTTCGATTGATTAACCCCAATCTGGCTAAGTCTTTCACTTCACATTCCGGCAGTGTATTCAACGATCTTAACAGTCTTTTAAAATACTGAACACCGTTATACCTTTTAATCACGAAGAGCCTCAACTGCTCATCATAGATCCAGCAAATAATCCCTTTCTTCGCTTTAGCATAGCCTTTAATGTTGTAACTCTTCTTAAACATTGTAGGGACCGCCGGTTTCTTCGTTTTGATGAACCACTGAGCGTAGCCTTCTTTCCATCTAGGCTGCTCTTCCCATTCAGACTCATCACTTGCCATCTCTTTACTCATATCGGCTTTCTCAACATCTGGAATGTCATGCTCCACATTCTCTTATACTATCTCTCCCTCTTCAATCTCATAATCAATCACAATATCTTCTCCAATCTTCTCTATCACATCACTCGGTAATACATCATCATCACCAACCAAACCATCATCCATCTCCTCTACGTCCACCACCACCACATCATCACCACCAGCTGCAGTTGTCGACTCCCCCTGAGTTGTGGAAGTTCCAAGAGCTTGAGTAGTTCTTGGTAGCTCACCACCTGCATCTTTCGACGCATTGGGATCATCGTCTCTATCATTCCTTCTCTTGGTCCTCAACTCATCGCCTTTACAGCTCGTCTCCCCCTGAGATGCCAAGAACTCCTTCAGAGCATCTATGATCTTTCCATGTTCTACCAGTAGCGACGACTGCATCTGATTCTCTGCAACTAGGCGTTGAATAGCCTGGGTCTGGATAAGATTCACCCTTGATTGTTCTGCCACGACCCGTTCAAGTGTTGCTATTCGTTCTGAGTCTGAGAGGGTTGCATCGAAATCGAACCTCATATGTGATATGTCTTGAGTGTACTGAGGAGGGATTTCCGATGTCACCGGGACCTCAGAAGTAGAGATAGACGTAACCGCAGGAGGTATCGTCATTGATAACCCTGCAGTGGCCACAACAGTCGACTCGATAAAGCGTGCCACGACCTCCGATGGAGTAACAGTCGGAGGCGGCAACGAAACTATTTCCGGAGCCGAAAGTTGGAAAGTAGTGGGTGGGAGGCCAAAAGTAGACGATGTAGCCACCACGGGAACACCCGTAGCGCTTGGCCTTGTAACCTGTAGGGATGAGGGAACCATTGTCATACCGGATAGTGCTGGTGGAGTGAAACGTACCACCCTAGAGCTCTCACCGGCTCCTGATCCTGCACCTATCCGTTCCCTTCTTGACCTCCTTATCAACTGTTGTACCTCTTCCTCATAGTCTGACTCGTCATCATCATCTGTTCTCTTTCTTTTCCCATGTAGTCTCTCTCGAGTCACCATAATCCTTCTCGCCTCTGCCACTTCATCATCAGAATCAGAACCAGCCACCGTAGCAGCTGTTCTAGTAACATTCACAGTCGACACTTGGGCTACCGAGACCTGTATGTTTTCCTCTGGATCCACCCGATCCATATCAAAGAAGCCTTGACCACCAAATTCTGCGTCAAGGCCCACATTCTCCTCCGGTGACACAACAGGAGCATCAGGTATAGCTTGAGGTGCTCCTGCCTGTTGTGGTGCCGGGTCCCTAAACTCATCCCCACGAGCAGGCACATACCCCGGGTTGATTAAGTACCCAAAGAGTGGAGTATGGCGAGGACGAAGCTCAGGTTTGCTCCTCGCACTGGAGGATCTGCATTGGGCGAAGATCCGTTTGTTCACACTCTCAACATATCGGATCGGACGGCGCTGAGGAAGCGTTGGAGCAACATGATTCAAGATCATTTGTAGGAATCTTGGATACATGATTGTTGTAAGCCATCGCTCTTCGTTGACGATCAATCTCATAAAAGACCATCTAACTAAAGCTGAATCGCTTGTTGTAAGTCAGAGCAGTCATCGCTGACTGCATGGTCGCGCCCATGCCATCAGTGCCCGCCTTTCTCCCTGACATGCATACTATCATAACATGCATGAGAAAGCGCCACTGGTCAAGCAGAAATCCCTTCCTTCTCTGCGAATCCCCCAAGGGACCAGAATAACCCATCCTCAAAAATGCTCCATCACGGAAAGGAGCTACAAACTCTGTCGGGTCATCCCTTGTCTCGTTCCCAAACCGCAGAGCCGCCCGGATATGTTCAGAAGAGAACTGAACAATCTGATTGTTTACTGTTGCGCGCATCACCGGGGGTTCGACTCTACAGTCATATTCCACGGTCTGCCAGAAATCCTCAATGTTGGGTAAGGATATCGGCAGAGTTGTTGTAATGGCGTGGAATATCCTCGAGCGTAACAGAAATGTGATGATTTCGCGGAAATCATCAACTCCACTCGCCTCCGGGTCTAAGGTGATATACATGTTGTGACCCGGGAAGAACTGTCTTTGTTGATCACCTCCGTCATCACCGCCTGCACCACCTGCTCCAGCAACAGCAGCCATATCTGCAACAAATAGGTTAAGTTAGATAAACTTCAAAGCGAATCACAAGTTCGCCTGTTACCATGAGCGAAGTTGTGATCAATACTGTATAGGCGAAGTTAAAGGTGAGGCGAAGTTGGGAAACAACTTCGCTTCAACTTGAACTTCGTCTGATAATAGTTAAGTAAAATGGTCCAGGCGAAGTTAATGAGAACTTCGCCTAATCACAACATCGCCCCTTAAGATAAACCTCAGGCGAAGTTAAACCTCAGGCGAAGTTACGGATAACTTCGCCTAAACTGTAACTTCGCCGAAATCGAATCGGCAACAGATAGGTTTATCGAACGACGGGTAGATGATGAAATTGGAGATCGAGGACTCCGTAACACATGATTTTATGAAGTTTTATACGTTCAGGTATATTACGAACACGTAATAACAGGTTTGAAATTGAGTGTTTAAGGTTCGAATGATCGAGGTCGTTAATCGAGTCTAAACGACGATGTTTAACCTCAAAAGACAGAGATTATACGATAAAAGAACCCTACACACCTTTAATCGACAATGAAATCGAGAAAGAAACACAGATTGATTGATGAAATAGAATCGATAAGTTCGCCTAGGTTGACAGAAGATAAGTTCGCTGATTTTGAAATAATGATCAAGTCTGACCTTAAAACTTCCTTTTATAGGGTCACAGATGTATCGGCGAAGTTGTGGATAACTTCGCCTATCAGGCGAAGTTATGCCGAACTTCGCTGATATTAAAATTTTTCAAAACAAACCCCATAATTTGAACAATTTGCAATTAAGTTTTAAAACATCCTTTAAAGCGTTAAATGAAACGATCAAGACCAAGTAACCAGGTATAAAATCATACAACTCCAAAAATAGAAAAACTTTTAAAATAAAGGTACACGGGATCAAATTTCAGTCTCGACAGGGACTACCATGTTTTAGAAAAGATCCGAACAGGAATCATACTAATTACGTGACTGTCACACAGATCCGTGTTCAGCTGTATTATGACATAAAGAAACAGGTTGTAAGCAGGTAATATACTTAAAATGGTTTTCATCGTTTCTGTGATACGAGTTAGGTTCAATTAAGCTCAAAACTTAAGTGGGCAACAACTCAGAGATTATGATGCCTCCTATCTATTCTCAAAGCGTATTTGGCTTTCCCCAAGTCACCCCGAATTGACCTCGACCCGTAGTGTCTGATTAAGTAACAATTACTCTTCGATCTTAGACTCTGTTTCCCGTTCACCTTCTTGTGTCTTGATTGATAATCATTATCATTATGAACTCTAGAAATTAATTTTTTTTTTAAATCTAACATGTATATACACAACTTCAAGTAGAAAATAACTGCAAGTCCCGAATCTGGATCACTGCAGTGTCTTGACACACTATTTTCACGGGAATCAGAACACTCACGGGCTCGTGTATGACTGGGTAATCGCTTTTCTGCCTATCATTCGGAAAGATATGTATGAAGACACGCACAACTCTTAAGGAGTTTCCACAAAAAATCGAGTAGATTTAGTTAGTATCACTTCTACTTTTACGCAACATAAAAAGCTACCATGACATACAATGACTGTTCTAAAGTCTTTTAAGCCTAATAACTTCACTAGTTAAGCACACAGAATCAGTATATCTATCATTTTCCAAGGTTGGATCAATTTTCTGTTAAACATAGTAAAGTAACTTCTTACGAAGTAGTAGACTTGAAAAATAATTTCATTTCCCGGAAAAAAAATTTTAACATCAATCGCCCCGACCAAAACAAAGGCTTCAGGTAAACGGCTATCCCGAAGATCCAATGGATCAGCTGGACCGACCACATACTAGTATGTGTCCTTCTAACTAAGTATGATCGACTAATTTTCAGCGAAAGAATGAAAACTCGTCATAAACCGCCTCGGTCACTTTCAGTCATCTGGTTAATGGCTATCCTCATATTCTACAAGTAGAAATGAGGACCAAACATATCCTAAGACATGTCCTTCAAACTGAGGCAACCGACATAATTCTAAGCGATAGTGACGTTTTTTTTTTTTTTTTTTTTTTTTTTAAAAACAAACATAGAAAGCACGGTTACTCGGGATTGATCATCCCATTCAGCTCAACAAGGTTTTGAAATCTAGTTTTGTCAAACGCTTTCGTGAATAAGTCAGCGAAATTATCTAACGTGTCAACCTTTTCGAGCTCAATCAGCTTCTTCTCAGCACAATCCCGTATAAAATGATGACGTATGTCAATATGTTTAGTTTTACTGTGCTTCACGGGATTGTTAGTTACTGAGATAGCAGCAATGTTATCAATGCAAATAGGAGTGAGTGAGAAATTCATACCATAATCGCGCAACTGTTGTTGAATCCAAAGAACCTGGGAGCAGCAGTTGGATGCTGCCATGTATTCTGCTTCACAGGTTGAAATTGCGACTGAGGTCTGCTTCTTGCATTGCCACGACACCAATCTGCCACCAAGAAACTGACATCCACCAGTTGTAGATTTCCGACTCTGATTGTACCCTCCATAATCAGAATCTGTGTAAGCGACTAGCTCCAAGTCTCCTCCTCTCGGGTACCACAACCCCAGCTTCGGCTTGCCCTTGAGATACCGCAGTATCCTCTTCGTACCCTTCAAATGAAATTCTTTTGGGTTTGCCTGAAAGCGTGCACAAAGACAAACAGCAAACATTATATCGGGCCTAGAAGCAGTTAAGTACATTAAAGAACCTATAATAGCCCGATATTGGATTGGGTCCACGTCTGCATCGTTATCTAAATCAGCACCCAATTTGTGATTGACGCAGACAGGAGTATCATATGGAGTGCTGTCCTCCATCTTGAAGCGTTTGAGAACATCATGGACATACTTCGTCTGATGAATGAACATCCCGTCTTTCTTCTAATCAACCTGCAATCCTAAAAAGAAAGTTAGTTCACCCATAGCACTCATTTCAAATCTCTTCTTCATGACGGCCTCAAACTCCTGACACATGGCGACCTTTGATGCAGCAAAGATAATGTCGTCCACGTAGACTTGCAACCAGCAGAAAGTCGCTACCCTTTCTCTTGAAGAACAATGTGCTATCAATTTTACCTCTTTCAAACTCATTCTCAAGCAAGTAATCTGATAAGGTTGAATACCAGGCACGAGGTGCCTGATGTAGTCCATACAGCGCCTTACTTAGCTTGTACACGTGATAGGGAAAGTCAGGGTCAGGAAAACCCGGAGGTTGCTCAACGTACACAACCTCATCGACTTTACCATTTAGGAACGCGCTCTTCACATCCAACTGAAAAACTTTCATCTCTTTATGAGCAGCAGATGCCAAAAACAGTCGAATGGCTTCCAATCTTGCCACAGGAGTAAATACTTCATTGTAATCAATCCCCTCTTGCTGATTAAAGCCTTTAACAACCAGCCTCGCCTTATTCCTGATAACAACCCCTTTCTCATCTCTCTTACATTTGAAGACCCACTTCGTGCCTATCGCATGCACATTCTTCGGTTTTTCAACCAAATTCCATACTTCCATTTTCTTAAACTGAGCTAACTCTTCTTGCATGGCTTCGACCCACGAGCTGTCCTTAAGAGCCATTTGATAGTTCTTTGGTTCAATCTGGCTGATGAAGCAGGTGTACAAGCATTCGTTGATAATGCCTGTGTCTTTAATGCTTGTGTAAACACAGGTGTGCTCATTCATGCTTTTTCTTATTTGTACACCGGCGGATAGATCACCTATCACATTCTCCAACGAGTGATTTTTGTGAATTCTCGTAGTCGGAACCGAACTGACATTTAGATTATCTTCCAAGTTCGAAGATAGCTCATCCATGGTTGATTGATGTTGAGTGTGAAACGGATTGATGAATTCCTCTTCAGTAGATGCAGCAGGGGTATTGACAGCATTTGACGAGGAAGGCTGACACTCATCATACTGTGGTCTTTGCACCAAAGTGTCTTCCTCATCGCATATCATCTTCGTAGCAATTCGTTCCTCATCTTCTGCAAAATCCAAATAAGGCATGTTAAAAGATTTAAAAAGTCTATCATAGTCAAAAACCCCAGCGGGTCCCGTGCTTGGTTTTGGTGATTTGTAACTTGTGATATCAGTGTTACACACCACCTCAACTTTGCTGGTCGATGTATTAAAGACTCGTCTGTTGGGAGTCCCAACAACGTATCCGACTAAGATTCCTTCGTCGGCTACTTCACCAAATTTTGAATTGGTCTTTAATATCGAACACGGGGACCCGAATGGTTCAAGACCACTCAAGTTGGGCTTTCTCCCATGCATTAGTTCATAACAGGTTTTATTTAATCTTTTAACAGTTAACACTCTATTAAGGATATAACAGGCTGTTGCAACAGCTTCAGCCCAAAACACCACAGGAAGTTGCGAATCAGCCAGCATGGTTCTGGCTCCTTCAATTAAAGTTCTGTTCTTCCTCTCAGCCACTCCATTTTGTTGCGGAGTATACGGTGCGCTGTATTGGTATTCAATCCCCTTCTGTAGGCAGAAGATCTCCATCTGATAGTTCTTGAACTCAGTCCCATTGTCACTCCTGATGTATTTAACTCTTTTTCCCATAATGTTCTCAACTTTGGTAATCAAATTTATTACCATCTGAACAGTTTCATCCTTCGACTTCAGGAAATATACCCACGAGTATCGAGAAAAATCATCAGTAATCACCAAGCAGTACGATGTTCCCCCTAGACTTTTTACATTCACTGGACCAAAGAGATCCATGTGAAGTAGGTCTAGGGTACTGACTATTGAGTTGACCTTCTTGTTGTGATGAGATTTCTTGTGTTGCTTTCTCTTCTTGCATGATAAGCATTTGTCTTCGAAGTTGAAATTCTTCAAGGGAACCCCCAACACAAGCCCATTTTTGACAAGGTAGTTCATCTTACGAAGATGAATATGCCCCATTCTCCTATGCCACAATTCGGACTCTGATTCAGTCGCTTTCGACAAAAGACACGATTCTTCAGTGGCCATTTCAGTAGACCTCATATCCATGATATACGTATTCTTCACTCTTGGAGCCTTCATAACAATCCAGTCCTCTGGTATCTTAAAACCAGGATACAACACTATCGCCTCATTCTTCGTGAAATGCAGGGTATAATCCTTGTCACAGATCTGCGAAACACTCAGCAGATTGTGCTTCAGTTCTTCAACAAAGTTAACTTTCTCTAGCGTCATCTTCCCGTTAGTCACAGTCCCAATTCCTGTGATCTTTCCACTGCTCTCTCCTGCGAAACTCACTCTACCACCTTGAACAGGTTTCCAGTCTTGTAACAATTTCTTGTTACCCGTCATGTGCCGGGAACAGCCGCTATCCACAACCCATTGATTGTTGGCAGCCCTGTTCAACTGTTCCGGCACGATTAAAGCAGAGAGTTAAAATCTGGGGACCCAAGACCGATTGGCCTTGGGTCGATACATCCCGTACCTTGGCTGTCCAAAGTTAGTATCATAATCATTTCTGTGAGTCCTAACAGGATACCTTCTTGTGGATTGTCTATGAGGCTATCCAAACCGTCTTGAATTAAATGAATTATTAGTTATGGTTTGGGTGTTACCAGTGAAAAACTGAGATCTATTTCTTTGAAAACCTGGATTAGTATATTTTCTGAAATTCGATGGGTTTTCAGTTTTGTCATTAAATTGATTACTGTTAGCTCTTTTCTCAGATTTTAAAGGCCTTACACCTCTGAATTTTTGCTTCAGAGGGCAATCAGCAACAAGATGTCCTTGTTGATTACATCTAAAACAACACCTGTTTTCAACTTTCTTATCAAAAGTTGTCTTAGATGTTGAGGCTGTATTACTGCCCGTTTGTCTCACATATGGTGGGACATACGGGTTTAGTGGAGACTTCTTTTCAGATGTTTTCTTTTTCTCTCCACTTTTTGGTAACACTTCCTCTTGATTTGTCTCACTCAACTCAGAAGACTTGTCCGAGTTAGATGAGACAGGACTCGGAGCAGAAATCTTAACACTTGCAACAGGCTTATTAACTTCTGGTTTTTTAATCGTTACTTTAACCGGAACTGTCTGACCATAGTCAACATCGACAGATTTCTGATTACTAGGGTCAAAAGTGTAATTATGATTGAAAGGTGGTGGAACTTCATGATAACCAATTCCTCCCCTTTTTGGAGAACCTTGATCACTAACGAGGTGATCAAGTATAGCGGAGGAATTTCTGAATTGTTCAAGTTTCCTGTTAAGTTCCACCACTTTTACCTGGTGATCAGCTATCTGTTTTTCCCTCTCAGCTATTAGTTTGGTTTTCTCTTCTAGAACTTCATAGCTAAGATCAATCACTTTAATTTTTTCAGCAAGCTTTGCTTTAAGACTTTTAATATCTGTTTCACTAGCTTTAATTTTTACTTTGTAACTATTTTCTCTAGCTTTAGTGAAATGATGATCTTCTTTTAAAGTTTTATATTGCGCATCCAAACTAACAAACTGATAAGTTAGAGTTGTCAGTTGTTCAGACAGATGTTCACACTTAGTACAAGGGAGTTCGGTACTTACCTCGGAGAGCTGGTCTGCTACATCTGCCATGTACGCTTCATTTTCGTCAGTTCCCTTCTCACTATCTGCATTTTCGATGTTTGCCAAGTTGGCCTGTTCAAATACTTCTTCAACATGCAGATTCCAGTTGTACTCCTCGTTCTATCTGGAAATCATGGCTCTATAGTCATTACCACTACCACTTTGCTGTGTAGATCTGTTCTGACTGCGTTCTACACGTTCATTCTTGCATTCTTTTGCAAAGTGGCCATTCTGCTGACAGTTGTAGCAGCGAACCTTCGTCTTATCAAACCCTGGCCTCTCACCGACAAACTTCCTGCCAGTCTTCTTCATGAACCTCTTCACCCTTCTGACAATCATAGCTATCTGCCATTGCAGATCCATCTCCTCCAGATCATCAGCATCGATCTGGTCATAGTCTTCATCCAAAACTGCAGGATCAACGATCTTACCCTGAATGTAGTTCTCATACGAAGCAATAAAAGATGCATAGAGAGCAAACTGCTGTTCAGCAGATTTGACACTCATGGGCATCTTCGAGTAGTTGTTGTTTGAAACACTTGGGGAATAACTACTCTTGGTCGCTTGAGGTTGAGAAGCATTTGACCCTCCAGCTACATAGCACACATCACCGTTCATGTTGAGAGATACATGTCCCTCATGTGTTGAGCTCGCGCCTGACTCTCCCTTAGAGTAATAAGCAGATGATTCCGTTTTCGAACTTGATCCTGAGTTAACCTTTGCACCATACATACCCGGATCTTGAACCTGATCGGTAGATGTCTCCTTTCGTACCATGTTCAGTTCAAACGTTCTTAGCTTGTTAACTGGTGTCTCAAGGTCATAGTCAGCAAAGTCTTTATCTTCTCTCATCAACACTGTATACATCTCCCATTTTGGTGGGAGAGCATCAAGAAGCTTCTCAACAATCTCATCTTCTTTGTATGCAATTGAATAGTTGCTGAGTTCAGTCATCAGATGATAATATCTAGTGATGATATCATCAAGTGATTCATTTTTCAGATACTTGAAGACCGAGAATTGGGTTTTTAGAAGTTTAATCTTCGAAGCATGAATTCCCACATTGCTCTCAAAACGGTTTTCAAGAGCTTCCCAAAGCTCTCTAGCAGTCTTATACTTTCTGAAAGTGTGCAGAATCTCTTGTGGAAGAGCCATTGTAATTGCTGCATGAGCTTTGCTTTCGGCTTCATACATTTTCTTCTCTTCATCTTCCATCTCTTTGTACTTCTTGATCTGATCACGACCCTCATACTCAGCAGTAGGTGGAATGTAACCATCTTGTATGCATACCCACATCTTGGCATCTTGATACTTGACATATTGTTCAAAACGATCTTTCCACGCTACATAATCAGTTTTCTTAAGCATCTTGGGTGCCATTGTAGCCGAACCTGCTTCTACTTCCATTTTTACTAATTCGGTAATGTTTATCGAAGACATCTTTCTCAAAACTCAAAGAAATCCGAAAATCAAAAATTATATTTTCAAACAGCTCTGTAGGCGAAGTTGTGGATAACATCGCTTAAAACTTAACTTCGCGTGAATCAGTAACTTTGCTAACTTTCTTAAATTCGCTGGATTGGCGAACTTGAGAATAACTTCGCTTAAGTTGAGCGAACTTGGGAGGTAGGCGAAGTTGTGGGTAACTTCGCTTGAGGTAAGCGAACTTGAAGAGGTAGGCGAAGTTGTGGATAACTTCGCTTAACCTTATATCTTCGCCGAAACCCTACTAACAGTGACGGCAACTTCGCCTGATGAACACGAAGTTTCTGCAGATTAGATTTCTGGGTTTTTCGAGGTTTGTGAAGGTGTTATGGGTATTTTAAGATTGTAGGAGGAGAGTATAGCACAAAAGCTCAGAAAACTCGTCCCGCGAATAGTCGAACGAAACGATTTCTATACCCGCGTGATAATCCCGAACCACACAATCGAGCAAAAGCTCTGATACCAATTGTAGGTTCCCAGCCGGATCTACACGAGATATCGCGTACTACGCAGGTGCGGAATCCCTACGTAAGACGTTACGAGTATAGAAAACAATACGATTAACACACGATACGATAATCAAACACGTTGTATACCAACCTTAAACACGTGATACGAAGATCACTTGATTACAGACTCTCTCTCTCTCGAATACTCTCTGGAAAACTATGTGTTCGTTATGAAATAAGCCGTAACCTAAACCTTATATAGACACGACAACTTCGCCTGGCATGTTCAGGCGAAGTTGTCACTAACTTCGCTTGTCTAACAAGTTCGCCCATATCAGCGAACTTGTTAGCAACTTCGCTTATACAAAACATTACAAACGCGATTACAGACACTAGACACTGAACTACTGACATCATGCACCAACAATAATTACTATGGTAATTCATGTACCCGACATTAAATATAACGTAACTACTGTCTACCGGTTAGGGTATCCCTAGTTTCGTCGGAATCGTTACATTCTCCCCACGTTAAGAAATTTCGTCCTCGAAATTTTACACGCCCACTATCCCCTTCCAAGAGAAAGGCGGGGGTTTTTCCTTCAGAATTCACCCTCGCGTTACCAGATATAATCTGGTCCTCGCTGTGAATTCCACTTAATCTTAATCAATAAAGCTTGGTGTGTCCAAACAGTTTTGTTTTCCTGTCTACTATCTCAACGGAATTATTTATGATATCAAGCATGTCTTCTATGAGTACCTCCATTACTGGTACTTTCGTTGCCTCATTGTTTAGGTACTTTTCAATCCGTGTACATGGCAAAACGTCACGTATAGTACTTAGCCCCTGGAGTACTTTAATCGATAAACTAAATGACCAATCATGGAGATAGTCTCATGAGGTCCAATATATTAAGGAGCTATTTTCGGTTTTGCCAAACCTCATATCACCTCTCTAAGGTGATGCCTTAAAAATGCCTTGTCACCTCTTTCCAGTGACAATGGTTTCCTTTGAATGTTGGCATAAATCCTTTGCCAATCTCGCGTTGCTTTCAACTTATCTTAAATATTATAGATCCGATTGGTTGTTTCTCGAATCAATTCAAATCTTATGGCTTGATTGACGCCCATTTTCAATTTAACAAATTGGTGATAATTACTTCACCCATAGAAAGCTTCAAGCTCTCGATGCTTCCTTCCCCGCATTCCAATAATGGAAGTAGGATGACTGTTTCGATCTGAGATAATTGAAAATGGTACTCCACGACGAGATACCATTTCATCATCATGAATTTGGGCGAGAATTCATTGTGGTAATCGTCATGGATTGAGATAAAATGTGAGGATTGGTTAATCGATCCGCGATTACCCAATTTACGTCATGCCTTTGATATACCTTGGGAATTTGCGTCCCGAAATCCATTGTAATATATTCCCACTATCATTGGCGAATTTTCTGTCGTTGTGGCGTTCCCTAGGGTTTTCGGTGTGCAGCCTTATCTCTTGCATAACTTAAATATTCACCAACATACGTAACCATATCTTTCTCCAAACTTATCTCGTTGTGGCCATTAACAAAATCCTTTCAGATATTCGTATCATCAATGGTCTAATCCGATCCTCTCTACTTAATCATCGGCTACTATGTTAGCCTTGCCGGGGTGATAACGGATGTCACAGTCATAATCACTTAACAACTCGACCCATCTTCGTTGCCTCATATTCAGTTCTTTCTGATCGAATATGTGCTGCAAACTTTTATGATCGGTGAAGATGGTGCACTTCGTACCGTAGAGATAATGTCTCTAGATTTCAGGTGCGAAGATAACCGCTCCCAGTTCTAAGTCATGAGTAGTGTAATTTTTCTCGTGTACTTTTAACTGTCGGGAAGCATAGACTATAACCTTATTATTCTGCAACAACACGCATCCTAACCCTCTACGCGATGCGTCACAATACGCGACAAAACCATCGTCTCCATCGGGGAGACTTAAAATCGGCGCTTGGCACAATTTTTGCTTTAACGTTTGAAACGCCGTTTCCTGCTCTTCTCCCCATTCATACTTTCGATCCTTTTGAGTCAGGAGAGTTACAGGTTGGGCGATGCTGGAAAGTTCTCTATAAATCGACGATAATATCCAGCTAAGCCTAAGAATTGGCGGATTTCCTTTGGCGATTTAGGCGCTTGCCAATTCTTAATTACTTCAACCTTACTCAGATCAACGTGTATTCCTTGGTGGTTTACAACGTGACCGAGGAATTGCACTTCTTGTAACCAGAAGTTACACTTGGAGAATTTTGCATACAACTCCTCCTGATTCAGAAGCTCTAAAATTATTCTTAAGCGTTGCTCGTGCTCTTCTTTACTTTAGATCAAAATATCGTCAATAAACACGATGACGAATTTGTCGGGGTAGGGTTTACAGACTCGATTCATGAGGTTCATGAACACTGCCGGCGCATTTGTTTGTCCGAAAGGCATAACTAAGAATTCATAACGGCAGTAACGAGTCCGAAACGTTGTTGTTGCAACGTCCTCCTCTTGGATTTTCATTTGGTGATAACTATATCTAAGATCAATTTTCTAAGAATACATCGCCCCTTGCAGTTGGTTAAACAGATCATTTACTTCGAAGAAGTGAATACCTATTCTTGATCGTCACTTTATTCAATTCTCCCTAATCAATACATATCCTAATACTTCCGTCCTTCATTTCCCAAATAACACTGGTGCACCCCATGGTGACTAACTAGGTCGTATAAATCCTTTATCCAACAATTCTTGCAAATGACTGGATAATTCTTGCATCTCGAACGGTGCAAGTCGGTAGGGTGCTTTAGCAACAGGGCCAGCTTGAGGCATTAAATCGATTCTGAATTCGACCTGTCGGGTTGGCGGTAATCCAGGAAGTTTTTCTGGGAAAACTTGTGGAAATTCGCGTACCTCTGGGATATCTTCTGTATGTTTTCTTACACTTTTCTCTGTATCTAATCGCTTCATCGTCCGAAAGAGAGCTTCTAATCATCTTCTTTTCATATTTGATTTCAGCTTCATGTTGAGTTAGCCAATCCATGTTAACTATTACGTCAAAACTTCTTAACTTTACTGGTCGTAGGTCAATAAGGAAAGGTTAATCGTTCAGAATAATAGGACAATTCCGAACAATTTAGTTAACCATTAGGGATTTACCGTTAGCGATTCTACAGTATAGGGTTCTATAGTTTCACTAATCGGTATCTTTCCAAAGGGTAGGAGGTTAACAGGAACTAACTTCTATCGGCAACCGTAAAAATATCACTGAAGCCTATTGATTTAAAACTACAACATACTTAATACCGCCTTTGGATCATGACGTGCTTTGTTCGAATTATTCACAGAAGCAGGGCTCCTTGCTTGATCAGAGGTTGATGCTTGTCATGAGGTTCGTCTTCCAACGACACCTTGGTTCAACTTTGGGCAATTTCTCTTGAAACGTTCTGTATTGCCACATTCATAGCAAGTACAACTGTTTGGCATAATTTGATTTCTTTGGATGGATTGTTATTGAAGCTGTTGGGTTCGAAGTGGCTGTACACGAATGGGTTGGGGTTGCCGGTTCACATGGCTTCAATTGGTTCTATAATTGGGGCATTACGTCCATCTTTACCACACCTGTGGCCTACTATCACTCGACATTCTTCTTCCTGCCGACAACCATATTTTCCACATTTATGGCAGGACCCTTCATGCGGTTCATGTTTTCACACCAAGACTAGTCTTAGTATAATTCTGGGTTGTAGGACATACCTACTTATTCAAAAGCCCATCTTGCCCTATACCTTTATCATTTCTCTTCTTTAGCACTCGACGTCTCACCTAACGTCCTTTCAGTCCGCTTCCCATAGAGTCAAATATATCAATGCTGGCTTGTGACACAACCCTTCCAAAGGTTGTATATTTTACAGGATTGACTATACTCCTTATCGATGGAGTTAGTCCCCAATATAGCGCTCACTTCGCTTAGTTTCAGGAGTAATTAGCCATGTTACCAAACATGACAATTCCTTCCAACGATTAGCGTGTTCTAAGTGATCAGCACACAACAATTCTATCTTCCATAGCTCAGTTTCCAATCTCTGAACTTAATTACTCGAATAAAAGTGCTCTAGCAGAAGAATTTTAAATTCTTATCATATCATCTGAGTAAAAATTTTCTAACTATAATTTTGTACCATCGTGTTCCATCACGATACAACATAATCTACCAACATATCTGTAGCATCTTTCACTACACAATGTTCTAGACTCTTACCAATATCCTTAACCATTTCGATATTTTCTATCCCCTCGCTAATCTATTCCTCCCTTTACCATCAGTAACTATTAATAATTTTCTTAACACAACCAACAAACATATCCTTCATACCGGATCTAATTTATTACGACTACTATTCATGTTTACTTTATAACTAATACTTTAGTCATAATAGTATTCGGTGGGACATTATTCTTAGTAATACCACTAAGAATTGAAATATTTCTATTCATGTGATTGCTTGATCCATAATTCTGCGATCACATTTGCATCAACACTAGCAGTGATCTGTGATACGTCATTCGGTATTATCATCTGCTATCTTTGAGCAATCAACTGACTCATATCAATCTCCATCATTGGAGTTATTCTTTTTATGTCATTCTGCCGTACCCATCCCGTACGCAGTAATCAATACTAATCTCACCGAATAACTCGTTACCAGCTCAATCATAACAGCAGGTACACATACACACCAAATATTATCATACATATTACACATACCAGTATCTAGTATATATGTCCCAAAAATATAATAACATATGGACTTAACCTGACGTCGGTTAACGTTTAAATATGTTTCATAACCCTTGTCACCAACCGACATATAGATCTTTCTCAACAAAGATTAATGTTTAATATGCTTGATTTCAATATCCTTCTGCATGTCAGCGTAACTGATACATGCTTACCGTGAGCACCAAACGATTACGTACCACGGAGTTATAATATTTGTGTCTATTTGTATATCCGGCATACACGGTATACCACCTACGAGCGAACAACCAACTATGCTATAATGATTCCAACACCTCTTTGTGTATGGGTAATCATTCTATTCGAGTATACATGGGTATAGGCATCTAACGGATGTAAGGTTAACATAGGGAGTTGCAAGGTTCAAGGTACTCGCGCAACCCATGTTGCCTTCAAATATTATCAATTACTATTATGGGAAACTCTATCACTTGCTCAGTCAATGTCCTCAGGCGTTCTAGGTTCGCTAAAATCGGTGATTCTCGAACTGGAGGTGGTATGACTCATATGTTTGAGAGTGAGAAATACATATATATATTTCTATATATTATTTTTATCTGCTCATTTATTATCAAATTTATTATTATTATTATTATTATTTTTATTTATTTATTTATTTATTTATTTACCTTAATGGAATAAGAATGGGTTCAGGTACAGGTCCGTCCGTACGTGAGGGTCGGCGGTTCGGGTGAACATAGGGGGTTATTAGGATATACGGTACCGGTGTTGGTAGGGTAAGGGATTTATTAATTTTGGTTGGGAGTGACGGTTACTAGATATTTCTGGTTAATGTCAAACGGGAGATCTAATTTGGTACTATCATAACTATGGCCCGATAAGTCAGACTTATCATCAACCGATGCTCTAGAAATTTCAGCATCCTTGGTACTTTTATTATTTCATCCCCCGGTTCCTTATCCGGGTCCTATTTCTCAATACATGTACCCACGAGATATGTACACATATATATATATACACATTAGCACGTATGAATAATATTATATACTTTACACATATGTTGCCATTTTTACTATTAATGTACCCAGTGACTTCCCCTGAATTCCCTCGTGCGGACAAGTCTGTTATTATGTTCCGGACCATAATAACTCACTTGTCCATCCAAGTTCATCCAGATCCCGTCACTATATATTATTAGTTGATATTCAGATCCTATAATACTTGAGCTACTGGTTATATTTTAGGTATCTTTTAAAGACATCCTAATTCTTTATAACCAATGGCTCTGATACCAAGTTCTGTAACACCCCGTAACCGCAGCGGAAACGTAAACGGGATGCAACAGACACCTCTGATATCAACCACATTGTTTATAAAGAAAACTGAATACATTAATATACTTCAAATTACATTATCTCATATTTCATTACCATCTAGGTGATACACACATCATACAATACGATACATAATTCTATTTAATATAATGTATCATAACATCCCGCACGCAAATCTTACACACATCAAGCACTTTGCACGTAAGCAAACACTTCATCTTAATCGTACCTGAAAAGCATGTGAGAAAACGGGTCAACTACGAATAGTTGGTGAGTTTCACAATTTGAGTAGACCATGATAAATCAATATCATAATATAATATTATCGATGTAATTATGCTGAGCCCACAAGTGAAACCTCTGACTATCCACATACAACCCCCGTGGCATACTCCGCCCACGGACCTGCCCCAAACCGCTATGCCTAACATTACATAGCAAAAATATATAACAACAAAATAGACATGTGCAACTGGCTGGGAAACATCAGCAAATCCATGCCGGACCAGTTGGGTTTGTCAGACCAATAGTACTATTCACACTCTACCGGCTTTCAGTTAATCACTCGTGTTGCGGGGCCTTACAATGTTAGCAACTCAGACAATTACCATCTTAGTACATTTCCGTACGATTCCCGTACAATAAAATATATATAAATACACGCAAATCCATGCGTTCAGTATGTACTTAAACATTTCAGTAGTAACATGCTTCCGCCCCGAGAAAATATTTAAAAACAATCCAGAAAAAGGGGCTCGTGAAACTCACCTTAGCACATGCAAGCAGGTAACAACAGTCATTATTAGTTAACGCGTCCAATCTGTAATATGATCCCTACGATCGTTATTATACAATTATTGTTTATATAATCTTTAACCGTGTTAACCGGTACATCTGGGGACACTGTTAACCCAGTACTGTACCCGTTCCGGGGGCAATGTTAACCCAGAAACACTTCTAGGGACATCTGGGGACACTGTTAACCCAGTTTTGTACCCATTCCGGGGGCAATGTTAACCCAGAAACACTTCTCCGGACTCAGATTGTGATATCGTTTAGAGTTCAATAGTCAAGGTTACTATTCGTTTGTTTTCCCAGTTTTGCGTGCCTAGCACGGTTATCCGTTTTTACGTTTCAAAAATGAGTTTGGTCACACACGACCCGAAAATAGTGATTGACTGATAATTTAATTAAAGTTGTGAAATTAGAGCTCGGTTTAGACGCCCCGATTGGCCGCGGGACCCGTTTCCGTCTTTAGTGTACCGGAAACTGTTAAATCGATTAAAATTACCCAAATCATCTAAATTATTTTCGGATGATTTATTTTTACTTGTTTAACACAGTTATATGAAAATAGTTCATTTTTAGGGTTTTTATACACCGGTCAGCTCGTTTAGGCGAACTTTACCGGTTTACGCGTTTTAAACCATAAAAGTTTGTTTTTATTTTCTTTAGCACAAATAATTATCCGTTTAATCTCGGATCTTGAAATTTTGCACAAATCACTTTTTGACAGTGAGGAATTTTATAAAAATATTTCCAGAATTAATTTTTATATTTAAAATTTATTTATCTATTTTTAAACACCATTTAAACACTAAATATGTCGTAAATACCAAACGACCTTAGAAAAATCCCAAATTTTTCCTGGATGACCCCTACCATCCACATAGTCCCCTGTAATTTTTCCAGAACCAAAATCTCTTTTTACATGCCATTTTCACTAAAATCGAGCTAGAAAACCCTAGAACTCGTTTAACCGAAAAGCCTACTTAGACTTATTCAAAGGACCTAAAATTTTGTGTGTGACTTTTACATGTTATAAAAAGCTTATCTGCAATTTTCCAGAATTTTTCATGATATTTAACTATTTTTCACCATTTTTAGCCAAAACCGAGCATTAAATTCACCAAATATTCATCCTTTGTCCAAAAATTACCAAATTTTCACAGAACTCATATTTTCATGTATTTAACACCTCTGTAAAATTTCATGACCTAACTCTAAACCTACCACAATCTGTCCAAAAACTCATACTTATATAAAAACCGAATATACCTTTCGATCTCCGCCACTACAAGCTACAAACTCGTTTTTCCGCCTTATCTACCACTAAATACCGAACCTACAACCAACATACCACAATACCAAGCAAGTTACACTCACAATCAAGCCTTTTACACTATAGTTTCGGTTATTGTTTCAAAACTAAAGTTTAAACCGTAAAAATTCGTTTTTGGTTCGTTTAACTCCTTTCTTGGATCAAGATCCCTTGTATAACCCGTATACATCACTTGATCATGCAAGAATCGGTTTTCATCTTTGAAACCTCATTTTCTTGCAAATAAACTTTGGAAACGAAGATGGAAACGTAAATAACTCGATTTTTACCTCGGTTTTCTTGCTAAAAACTCGGGTTTTTAGATGATCTTGTGGAGAGGAAAGGAAGAACATGGAAATGCTTGTTAAAAAAAATAAAAGGGCTAGGGGTTTAATCCCCAATCCGATCGGAATTCATGGAGAGTGGGGTGGGACCCACCTTTTCATTCTTAGCCACTCATTCGGATTTCGGCAATCTGGATAATGTTTTGGATAATCTGGTTCATTTCGTTTTTCGGTTAAATGTTTAATTCGGCTTAAAACGAGGCTAAAACTGTCGTTTTCGTCTTAAAAATGAAATTTATACAGAACCGATTTAAAAACTTTAAAAACTTAAACCATGACATTTATTAAATTAAAACATCATATTATTAATAATTGCGCATCTTTTTCGGCTTGATCGATCGTCTCTTGCTCGGTTTGGTATTGAAGGTTTCGTTTAATGATACGACGTACCATTAAATCGAAAATTCTTTTTCTGTGCTTTAATTCACTTATCCCGAAGCTTTAATACTTCGTAACATTACTAAATATCATATATCTCGTCTATAATTGAACCCTCGATTCGTTCGGGTTTCAATAACTATCGATCGATTAATCGCATGTTCAATACGATAAGTTATATATTCACGTACAATCAATACAGTGAACCATGTATTTTCGTATAATTACTATGGTAATTCATGTACCCGACATTAAATATAACGTAACTACTGTCTACCGGTTAGGGTATCCCTGGTTTCGTCGGAATCGTTACAATAGGTGCGAGATAGCAACGGGAAAGACCCTCGGACGGTGTTTGAAGCTGATTCAAATTATAAAGGTGAATAAGCCCCAACTTTATAAACTTGTTTTAAAACGAGCCAAACATGTTAAATGAAAAGGTTTACATGAGACTAAGTGTCTTTAAAACATTTATAAACAAATGGTATAAACACTAGCCTCAGGATATCGTGTACGTTTGTCTGGATCCTTACATATGTGATAGGCGCATCACACCTGGTCACAATTACGCTGCCTGCGGGGAGTATGACCTTGTGTATACGCATAGGTACTCAACTAGTCGAACGATGCGGTGTTTGCTGGGGGTTTCGAGTGTAGAGACTCGAGTTTACGAATTGTGTTGTTTTAACTTGGTTATTCCTAAGCCACGATAGGCCGAGACCTACGTAGTCTCGAGGGGTGATTAAGTAAAAAAAATATTTTTGCGTCAGCATATTCACCAGCATTCGTTGCTGACGTATTTTCTTAACATTTTGCAGGTGATCAAGGTTAGGACTTTGAAATGACGAAGGGCTCAAGATATCCGATGGCTCGGATCTTTTTGTAAACTTAATATAATAGAAATGGTGGTTTTGTAATTAAAACAAGTAATCTCTACACACTAAACGAGAACTTTTAAATCCCGTCTTTTGTGAATGTAAATATTATATTTTAATCCACATGTTCTAAAAGACTTCCGCTTTTATACGTAACTCTGATTTATTTACAAATGTGGTACCAATATATGTGTCATACACCTAGGCCATGGTTTGGGATGTGACAAGTTGAAAGGAAGAAAATATAACATTAAAGGTTGACAATTTTCAGCGAAACATTTATGAAGAATCCACTTTTTTTTATTTGAAAGACACAAACATATAGACGCACGCTATCATTTCAATAGATAATGCGTGAAGAACGTTCATATAATGTGAAACACATCAGTGGTGAGCTACAAAGGGCAGATATTCTGAAAATGGCACTCTAAAGACTCAAGTTTATTACCATGAGACAAATACTCACAGTGATCTTAGTTAAGGGGGGTGAATGTGGTGTTAATTAATCACTTTTATCAAGAAGTGCAATGGTCATATTGTAATTACTCAACTATGTATGTATGTAAAGTCTAGGGTCTAAAGTGTCCATAAACATATATAGTGGTAACCCCCAAGATGATGTGTCGCTATATGTACATTTTTTGAAGCATTGTACCCCTTACGAACGTATTGTTTGATGTCTATATAAGGGGCGGCCTTTAGGCTTCATCAACAACAAACAATCACGTTGTATAACAGTTTATCATTTGCAAATATTGTTTCAATTCTTTGTTTCATCTTATATCGATATCAAGATCATAATCTGATAACAGTAATGGAGTAGAATTTGTAATTTAAATTTTAATTTGTGTAAGTTTTTAAGCATTAATAGGATAACTTATGATTTCTGATTTTTTGAATAACACTTGAACCCAAATTGGACAACGTGTCGTACACGGAACCTTTTCAGCTTCTAGGTCCCAAAGCTTCGTTTTTAGCAGGATTGGCTTTGCTGTTAAAAAGGGGGTTGCGGCGCAACTTGTTACCCGTTTGCCTGCCACTTTATTGTAATCGTTTTATAGTAAATTATATAAAACTTCGATATTTTAGGTGATTAAAAAGTATTTTGATCTGTAATCATTTTCAAATTCATCGTCCACATAGAAAAAAAAAAGACGAGTTACATATCCTATTATTGACTTTAAACATACAAAATACTTTCATCTAATAGTGAATTCATACACGATATATAAAGCTATCAAGGGATTTGAAATATCAAATCTAGAACTATTAGTTGCACGCCAAACATTATTATGTATATCGGTGCTTTAATACACCGAAAGTACACAAGTGGCATTCAAGTCCATTCAATACCCTTATTTTAGGGACAAAAGCCAAGGCTTAAAAGGACAACAAAAAAGCTAGAGCTTTTGGCAACTATTTATTAGACATTGTTGGACTGATTGATAGATTTGAGTAAATAGAAAATCAAAATTTTCTAATAAACTCGATTATGTGCTTGTTAATCTCATTAGGCTTCTCCTGGTTAATAAAGTGCCCTATACCTTCCATCACCACAACTTCCTCCAACAATGGAACATCATTCTGAAACCCGCCATTTTTTATGTAGCCTTTCACGCCTGGCATATGGTACACCAAGTCCAGATCCCCGGTGATAAACTTTGTTGGCACATTCACTTTTGCACCGTCCCATGGCGCACTTAGTTCCCAGTTCCTGCATAATTACAAGCAAGAAATTAAACCTAACATATGCATAAACTATTTTGCATATGTATACAAATAAATCTTACAATCCAATGACTCGATAGTGATTAAGTCCACCTGAAATTCCAGCCTTTTCGAGTTTGCTAGCAAAGTACGCAACATCTTCTTCTGACAACCAAGATGGCAAGGAAACTATGGCATCATTAGGGGAATGTTTAAATCCTTTTCCTTTAGTGAAATAATATGGTTCGGGTTCTCGGAATGTCAAGAACTTTTTCACAAATGTTTTAGTGCCCATTCGAGTTAACTCAGCTTCGAAGTCTCCAGGCTCCTACACACATATATGCAAAGGTCATCAACAGAAACTAAAAGAAAGAAGATAGAACTGATTGGTATATATATATGTTAATTATAACGATTAGTTTATTACCTGAAACTTGACCATGTAATAATCCTCCCCATATACAGCTCTTAACATTTGGACCATGTCTCCTTTTGGGTTCCTACCAATAAACGGCACACTTAGAGTCACTAACGCTTTGACTCTTTCTGGCCTAAACACACAAAAGTTGTAAGCAATGTTTGCACCCCAGTCATGACCTACAACAAACACCTTTTCACCTTCACTTGTGATGGCATCAAGAAGCCCAATCAAGTCACCCACCACATGGTATATGGTGAACTTGGTGTGATCGTCGACTGGTGCACCTGTTGTATCACCATAGCCACGAAGGTCTGGTGCCACGGCTCGGTAACCATGATCGGCTAAATAGACGATCTGGTGGCGCCAGGAGTACCATAACTCGGGGAAACCATGGAGGAACAGTACTAAAGGACCTTGACCCTTTTCGGCTATGTGGATGTTGATCCCATTGACACTTATGGTCTTGTGCTCTATCCCTTCCATACTGTTGAGTATGAAGTATGAACCATGTGCCACTTTGGTTCATGTTATATATATTTATTTATATAGCTTCAATTAAAAATATATGTCGTCAAGAAATGTGGACGGCTGTCAGCTCTGGAAAGCAAAGCCATACCGTGCATGCTTCTTTGTGTGTATATATATAGGGTTTGAATCAAATACAAAGAAAATTAACGTGCTAAACGTGAGAATCAAGTAAAGTAATTATATATACAAATAGAGTAATTATGTAATTACATAATTACTCTATTTATATATATAATTACTCTACTTGATTCTCACGTTTATCACGTTAATTTCATTTGTATATATATTACTTCTTTTGAATCTTTTCATTGTAATAAAACACAATTTTTATTGCCATATGTCATATGTCGTGCATGCATATCAATTCAGATTTGAAGTTAAGTTAGTTATAAATTGTTACGACATCTTGCGGAATTCAAAATTATGGAATGGGTCCTTTTCGAAAATGAGTTTCATTCTTTATCCTTTATTTGCATGTATGGCTCGGTATTAGTCCTTTACACTAACAGAGGTTAAGTTTTTCAGTTAAATAATCACATATGCAATTCACACGAGGGCATTTTAGTTTTTTCACCCCATTAAAGGACTATTTCTGTAATTGTCAGAACCTTTATCATATATTTTTGTTCAGTTTTATAACACAATTTTTGTCGATCGAAGACCCTTTTTCCCAAATATATTTTAGGGTTACCTCCTCACCACCAAAACCACTTCCAGCACCGCCACAACCATCTTACAATCACATCACCATCATATAAATAAATCGGAAGATGTTTGGTGGTTGTGTCTCATCGCCGGAAAACACAAAACGACAATCACCCCTCCTTCTAATCGTTAGATCTGTGATGCGACTATGACGGCCAACATTCCACGTGGAAACCCCAATCCGATTCGACCTCTCCGATCTCATTATCGGAGAGGATCTGGTGGTGAATAGTGATGGTGACAGGGGTTTTTGGTGTGTGGATGACAATGAAGATTTTGGGGGTGCTTTGCCACTGGCGATGATGGAACTTTGTTGATGCTCGGCTACAGTGGGCGAAGGGGGTTGGGGTTGGAGTCAGTGGTGTTGAGTGTAAACGATGGGGAACGGTTGGATTTGCAGGTGTGAGCTGTCAGAGTAGGGTTATTGATGACGGAAATGGGTTGCTGGTGGCTAGGGGTGGTGATGGTGGCAGTTGATGGATGAATAAAAAGATAATATAATTAGAAAATTCTAACTTGATAAAGATTGTGTTAATTACACAAATAGCCCTTCAAGGTTGTGTTAATTACATATGATGTGACTTAACTAAAAAACTTAACCTCTGTTAGTGTAAAGGACTAATACCAAGCCAAACATGCAAATAAAGGATAAATAATGAAACTCATTTTTGAAAAGGACCCATTCCATAATTTAGCAATTTTAAAAGAACAAAATTTGTAATTTTCTCTTTTTATTATTGTTATTATTATTATTTTCCAACAGGAATAGAGGCCCTTTTTATATTTTGATTATTTGCGTTTTGATTAAATCACATGGTTTTAAATAATCACCACTCATTAGCATTAGTTCAATCAATGGGTGGTCGTTCATTGACAAAAACAATGACTTTAAACACCTGGGTTTGAAAGAGAAAGATCTTAAGTTCCACTCCAACAAATGACAAAAATTAAAAGAAATTTGTCGTTCTTAAAAAAAATATTGACATCAGGTCATGGTGTTTACGTTGCGAGCAAAAAAGAACATGTTTTAATGTTATCATTATAGTTTTTTTGATTTTTTTTTGCTCAAATTTTATCATGGGCCAACATGACCCATGAGATTTTACCTTTTACACTTAAATGGGTTGCGCACCCAACTCTATGAGACCCATTTCTGAATATGGGTTAGAATGACGATGAGCTACGTGAGAGCATGACTTCCTCAAAAAAGAGAGGTGGGGGGGGGGGGGGGCGTTAGGGCGCCAAGTCAGTTTTTGTTATTTTTTTAATAGGAATATTGGATTTTAATAATCCCTATTGAATGGTATTGGCCGATAATAATCCTTATTCATTTTATCGCCACTGACGATCCAAAATTCAAAAAAGTTGGCCCTCAATGGTCCCCCGTTAAATATGACTTAACGGCGTTATAGTTTTTTCTGAATTTCAAACCAATGTTTTAGGGCTTTTAATCGTTAGTAGGATACGAGTTGATTGGTGTAAAACTTAGTTCGAAACAGTGCTTCAAAATGACGAAGCAATGCTTCAATTCAGGTGTTTGAACTTACAATTAACCAAAATCAAGTCGTTTAGATCATTGTTTGGAGCTATGTTTTATATCATTCGACTCGTATCTTCCTTTCGATTAATAGTCCTAAAAAGTTAGTTTGAAATTCGGAAAAAAGTATAACGCCGTTAAGTCCTTTTTAACGGAGGACCATTGGGGGCCAACTTTTTTGAATTTGGGACCGCTGGTGACGATAAAATGAATAGGGATTATTATCGGCCAATATCATTCAATAGGGATTATTAAAATCCAATATTCCTTTTTAATATGGTGAATTTAGATACCTGGATTTATCATTATAATAGATAAATAAATCTTGTGTCGTTTTACCTTCATCAAAGCACTAGATACAAATTATTTGGAAACACGTGTGAATGATTTCATAGCAATAGGTAAAAATGCATTATGTAGTCTCAATGTATTATTGGTTTTAAAATAAAGGGCAAACTCGATGCACAAGACTCCTACATCCACGAGGTCGAAGATGTAACTATCTAAAACAGTCTGAACATAGAGAACAAAACAATTAATTCATATGACCAGTTGTATAATTTTTCCAAGATCTTGTAACATGTTCTAGGAATAAATTTGTTAGAATTTCTTTATAAACGTAATCAATAATTTTGTAACACTTATTCATATGATCAGTTGTGTTGAAAGTTACTTAAAGCTCTGTGTTTTATGCGTTATTACTAAATCTCAATCAAAAGTGCTTGAAACTTAATTCGATCAAACCCGTTCTTCCAAGCCATGTTAATCGATAATAACCTATTAAGATTTAGGGGCTGTTTGTTCATTCAGATCTGAATGAGCATCTGTCCCATTCAGCAACAACAGTAAGTCTGAATGATTCAGACATAATTTTAACCATTCAGATGTTTTTCTGTTTGGAACCAAACAGTCTGAAGTCTGAATGAATCAGATGTTTACATCTGAATGTTTCTATTCAGATGTAAACAAACAGCCCTTTAGTCTTTGAATATAATTGATTATGACTTGTAGCTTTGATGATATGATTGTGTTTTGTTTCCTCTTCAAATTCAGTGGCACATGGGTGATTATTTTGGCACACATGGATGGTTTATTTTATGTAAAGTGGAGTAATATTATCAAGTGTCAAAAATAACCGTATCAAAATAGCCTTGTCGAATTGACTAGAGTCGAAATACCGCTACCATATAGGAAAAAAAATGTTGAAAATTTAGCGAGTACATGTTTTTCACTTATGTTGGACATAAACAACTACTGGTGGTTTTAACTATATATATATATATATATATATATATATATATATATATATATATATATATATATATATATTACTTGATGTTCTTGTGTCTAAAATGGAGTAAAGATAAATGCGATATTCGTTTATTGTTTTCGTGGTTTATGTTTATTTGGTGTGTGTGCAGATCCTAACACACGGGTACATAGGTGGATTTTGTCATGAGCACACCTACTTTCGGTTTGTCGTACGCAATAGTGAACTAACTAACTAACTAACACATTCCACTATGGGCTCAATCTTTCTTTGTTGTTATGAGCGCACCCACTCTTGGTTTGCAAACTTTTCTATTTTAGATAGCTTATATTGTTTACTGAAAATCCGAAAATTAGTAATGACAAAAAAATGGAAAATATACTTGACTTGCAGTTACAGCAAATGACTAATGATAAACAGTATGAAGCGACTTAAACAAGGTGATAATGTTTTCTGATATCTCTAATCATGTGTTTCTCAAGCTAGATGATAACATCCTTGGTTGGATCTCATTGATAAAGCGAGTTGCACATAACCCCATGTGAATAGATCAACAACAACAATGGAAGCACATCACATACAAAGAGAATCAGCTAGAACCATTCGTGAATGAAGTGTAGATCAATGTGTATAATTCGCACAGGGAGCACAATATTAGTCAGTGGCACCAATGTTATCACACCATAATGTACGTAGGGGAGGCGTGAGACTGATAATGCATTTCATGAAGGGAATGGATCTCCACAACAATGCAAGCGAGGGCTACTCTGCCTTAGTACTGGAACGGGCAACTATGTGCCATGTCTTGGAACTCAAACTAATTAATAAGAATGGATCCAAAAATGACACAATAATCCATAATAAGAATTTTTTGTATAAGTAGGTAGTTTAGAAAGTTGTTAAGTGATCGTAGGTGGGTGTTTGAAAAGTGGACAAAAATAGGTAGTTCGCTACTTGAACAAGCGAACTCTAATTGATTTTTCATAACACAAAAGGTGAGGTGGCACCTCGGAACACACACGTGTACTTGAGATTCCTATGGTCCTTGAATAAGCATGGTCACCCCTAGTTTGCTTACATGTCAAGCGAAATTGTATAGTTTATTTCTTGAACCAACAAACTTTAGGAAAAATGACAAAATATATAAGATATTCAAACCTGCTTACAACCTAAAAAAGTAAATCCGCTTGATGGACATGCAAAATTGCAAAATCTAGAAAAAGTAAGTCTGCTTATTCAACAAGTTGACTAGGAATCAGTTGAAATCCACTTGCTCAAGCACACACTCACCTACAAGCACTTAATATCTAAGTCACCTACTTATACAAAAATTCCCATAATATACCAAGGATATTTACATAGACTAGAATGTCGCATGTATGCGCATCTCTACAATATAAAAATCATTGTGCGTCAGAAACATACCATGTGAAGCCAAAGGCGACAAGAGTTGTATAGAGCTTAGAAAACCAAACTCTCGGAGTCTTTTGGGTTTGCTGGAGCTAACGAGCCAACCCGAGGGAGACACCCTTGGCTCAGGCTTGATTTTAAACCGAGCCAACCAAAGCAAGCTTTTTCAAGCGAGCCCAAGCCAGGAGCTTTTAGAATGATGTTATGCCCCTCACTTGGAATACACATGTCGCGTTTTAGTGGCTTTCTACTCTTTAGCACCATTTTAATCCTTTTATGCATGACCTTCCCCATGTTTTATATACACAAAGATATTATTGTGTTCTGTTTCGTCCTCATAACTAAACCTGATGCAGCAGTAAAACGATAACGAAGATCGAATCACGTTGATTCTGTGAATGCCCGTGATGAACTTCTCAAACTCCCAAATCCCACTCAGAGGTAAAGGAAAATGAAGAGATAAATATTTATTGATAAAATTCAAGTCCGGCATTTCAGATTATATTAGCAACATATAAATAGACTTTCAAATTCAAAATGGGCCTAAAAAAGGGGCCATGGGCCAAACACCAAACCCAAAAATAAAAATGTAACAATTGCTAAAAATACATAAAAATGCCTATAAATTTATTTAGAAGGCGTTTTTGGGCTTCGTACAAGGAACCACAACGTGTTCCTCGTCTCAAGCTTCGATTTAACTGGTCCTGGGCTTAAAACAGAGCTTCGTAGGCCAAGTTATGCCCGTTTTCGTAGACCACCTTTGTAAGCACGATCATGAGCCTTCAAATATAACATGACACGCTCTTCAATACTTGGGCCTCCATCAGAACCGCACATCGGCACATGAATGATAATGGATGATTTTTCGTAAGGTGGAGTGATTTAAATTTGAATATATATGAAAACGACACCAATATTAATGACATTTGTACATGTTTGACTGAAAGTTAGTGTTGTACTTCTTGTAGTCTTGTATACTTTTAAAACAATTACAAATGGGACTTAAGGACACAATAATCAATACATTAACCCGTGAAAAACCAATGGGACTTATATTCATTATGGTTGCGATTAAAGTCTTTGTTTATTAATTTCTATACTAAAATGGAAAAAGAAGGTAACCATACGACACCCTTTAGATGCACCTATAAGCTACCCAATATCAAAACTCTTCATTTGCAAGAGAGCATTATTACATGGGTCCCTCATCTCCACTCACAAACATCACTTTCTTCTCCCTTTTTAGCCCTTAGCTAAGGGCTTTCTTCACTCTCTCTCATCCATATCATCAATCCACATCATCAAAGACATGCAAGGGCTTCAATTTTCTTTGCCATTGGAGATGGCCTAAACATAAAAAGGTCATGCTCACATTATATATATATATATATATATATATATATATATATATATATATATATATATATATATATATATATATAGGATCAGGATCATGAGATAACTTTTTTGAAATTGAAAACCATGAGAACCATTTTGGACCACAAAAAACCCAAAAATAAAAAAAAAATCATAAAATAAAAAAAAACACAAAAATAAAAAAAGTAAAAAAACCAAAATTCTTATTTTAACATCCCGGTTTCATAAAAAAAAACTCGGTTTAACCAAATTATATACACATATGAATAATATATACATATATGTACATTTACATGATTTTTTTTATACACATGTGTATAATTTAAGATAAATGACACTGTACATATGTGTATATTACGTAACTAAATATTAAATAAAATTATACATATGTGTATAATACGACGTTTTTTTTTGTTTTTTTTATTTTTTTTAATGAAACCGGAATGAAATATAAGAATTTTGGTTTTTTTACTTTTTTAAAATTTTATTTATTTTTTGTTTTATGATTTTTTTAAATGTGTTTTTAGTGGTCCAAAATGGTTCTCAAAGTTCTCAATTTGCAAAGGGTTCTTACCATATATATATATATATATATATATAGGGTCAAGTTATTCTACAAGGGGAACAAAAATGAGAATAATAAGAAGTATTTCTAGCCACACAAAAAAACCCTTAATAAAAAAAAAAAAAAAGTAAAAACACAAAAATGTTTTACCGTCTTTCTCATTCTCATAAAAAAACAATGGTAAGTGAAAAAAGTCGTGTTTTTTTGTTTATCATTGTGTTTTTGTTTATTTTCGTCATTAATTGTGTCTTTTTTCCTTGACATTGTGTATTTTTTTCTTATATTGTGTTATATTACTCAATACTGTGTTTGACATTGTGTTATATTTTGCGATTTATTGTTTCTTTTTTAGTATAATTATGCATTTTGTTATTTTGTTCATTTTCGTCATTGTGTCTTTGATCTCGCCGTTGTGTCTTTCCGTTAATTTTTTTATTTTATTGTATTTTTTTTAATTTTTTTTTGAACTGGAATGATAACAGAAACATTTTAGTTTTTAAAATTTTTTCGTTTTTTATTTATATTTTGAATTATAATATTTTTATTATTTTTTAATTTATTTTTAAGGGGTTTTTTTTTGTCACAAATTCTTCTCACACTTTTTTTTTTGTCTCTCTTTATATTTTAATCTTACTCTCTATATAGTATATTTATGAAGTTGGTTCATACTCATTACATTACTATTCATTGATTTTTAGGCTTTATAAATTATGCTGTAAATGTTGTTCCTTTGGCTTTTATGTTTACGCGCGTGTACTGTCTCTGACTTACTTGACCTTCTCCTCTCTCATTCAATTCGTCCATTTTTTCTTTCCATCTGAACGTGGCTTTTGTAGAGAGAGAAATTGAGAATTGGGGTGTTGCCCTGCTATTGTCGGCGTCTTTCCAAACGTCTACGGTGACGACGGAAGTAAAAAGTGTTGCGCCCCTTTTATTTCTCTTTCTTTCTTTTTTCGCCAACCAAACCATCCTAAAATTCCAATCTGAATCACAGTTCCTTCTCATCAGGTTAGTTCTCTTCCTGTTAACTTTTTCAGCCCTCAGTTCATGATTAGGTGACAACGGCAGGTTTTTTCTCCTCAAAAATCACCTTTTTTCCTTGAATTTTCAAGTTGATTTGTTTATTGTTCCTAAATAGTTATCGATTTATGAGACTTGACTAATACATGTTCGTTTTTGATTTTATGGTCCTTATATGTGGTGAAATTAGGGTAATTTGCAGTATAAACAAGTGATGGGACCTCATATATATATATATATATATAGGAAGGGCAAAAGTGTTATTTTATTAAAACTCTTAAATTTAAGAGTTTTACAACTGATATTGCTTATGGTACAAGTCATTGAAACATTCTTGTTCTTATGGTCTTGAATTTTGAATTCCATCTATATTCTCGTCAGATTTTGAGCGCTTCTTTCAAATTTTAAACTCATCCCGCCTTTTAACTTTAAGGAATGACTTTTGGGATGGAGAGAAAGAGAGAGAGAATGGCACATCTAAACCTCGGAAATCATCTCCCACGCTCTCATCATCTACCATTTTTTCCAGGCGAAGAACGGAAACAAGGTTTGGGGGCATAATCGATGGCATCTAGGTTCATCAATGAACCATAACAGCGACGATGATGGTTCGATGGTATTTGAGCGGGGGCATAAGACTTCTGGGGTCTGGTTAGCCTAGGGTTTCAAACGCGACCTTAAGCGATGGGCAATTTGCTGATCAACAGTGGTTGGTTATTTTTATTATTGATTTTTGTATGTCTATTCTTTGATTTCATTAGGCCATATCTGTAATGGGTTCCTGATTTACGATATATCCCTTTGAAGCAATTGATTTATGTTTTATACATTTCATTACACTTCCCACTGCTCTAATTTCTAAGGTATTTTATTCAACATGTAAGGCCATGTTACCGGTGCCCTACTTTGGACGTTGGATTTACTCATAAACACAGTTCTAAATATCAGAGTTATTTAAAACTTTCTCGGAAATAATAAAAGTCGACCATTCATTACAAACATTCAATACTTATCTTAAAACATAACATAAAGCAGTTATTAAAACATCATGACAAATCTTCTTTGGATGTCAGTCCTTTCAAATCATGCCATGTGTCTCTTCCTCAAGCCAGCTGCTTCAATCTATTTAGCTGCATACATACTAAAAGTCAGCTACGCTGAGTGAGTACTAGTTAACCAGGTAACATACAATACATTCACATACTTATACATACGCATCCGAAGATACATATTATATAACTTACTTACCTTTTCTTTCATACTTACATAATTATATACTTTCTTTCTTTCTTTCGTTCCTTCCTTCCTTTCTTTCATACTTCTATATTAAATCTTACTTTACATACTTCTACATTTTTAAGAGCATTACGCCCTACTGCCTCGAGTATTATTAGGGTCCGGTTCCCTTTCTGCCTCGAGTATTAGTAGGGTCGGTTCCCTTTCTACCTCGAGTATTAGTAGGGCTCGGTTCCCTTTCTGTCTCGAGAATTATTAAGGCTCCGTTCCCTTTCTGCCTCGAGTATTATAAGGGCCCAGTTCCCTTTCTTCCATACAACTATACCATACATTTCTATATATTCATAATTATAACTTTCATACATACATACATACATACACACAAGCACGCACGCACACCTGGCGGTACATGCAATATTCGAATATCGTTCATGCACCGTCACACATTCATTCATACATAAATCATATAAGGCATACACTTACCACTTAAGGTAAGTGTATTAACTAATCACATCGAATATGCACACAGCCCCGAAAACATAACAAGGAATGGGCTAGAAACTCACCTGGATCCTGTTACGGTCGCCGTTAACAGTTATTCCTTTTTTTAGCTAAGCTCGGCTAACTGTACATTAATTACAGGTATCAATACTTGTCCTAATCACATTATTCATGTTTCACCAGAAATGGCTAAGTCTGGTATATTCTAATGGCCTTGTAAGGCATTGTATTCATAGGCATGGCGTTGTATTCGAATGCATTGTATTCGAATACCCTTATGTTCTAATAGAATACACTTGTAAAATCTTCCTTCCTTTATTTATTTCTTTCTTTCTTTCTTTACTGTATGCAAGTGGGAGTTATCTAGAATACAATTTCGTATGCGAATACAGCATATTCGAATACATTGTGTATTCGAATACATAATGTACGCGAATACAATACACTGTGTATTCGAATACATGATGTACTCGAATACATTGTGTATTCGAATACATATTGTATTCAAATACATATTGTATTCGAGGATATGGTGTATTCGAACGCGGGTGTTTAGCTTTTTGATGTGTTGTAAAGCACACTTATTTTTCCGCACCTTTTATCGACATTTTAATTACTTAATTATATAATAAATAATGGTTTTTACCTTATTTTGGCATGATCTTACAAAGTTTATATCTTTCGTAGATTACGGGTTTTAAAAGAGAAATAAAGACCGAATTTGCAAGCCTTTTTGATCAATTCTTGAAGACCAAACTCAAGGCCCGACTCAAGCCCACAATGGAAAAGCCTTTTATGCTTATTATATTAAAGAGAAACAAAGAATTAAAAAACCCTAACTCCTTGCAATTCTGGTCAAAATCAGCAGCAACCTACAAAAAAAAAACTTCTGATCGGCAGCTTCTAGGGTTACAAAGAAAGTCGTTCTTGCATCTTGTGTGACCAGGTGAAGAAGAAGAAGGAGACTAAAGGAGACTTGGGACAGCAGCTTGGGACTGATTTTCATCACAAAACTCAACTCATATTGATAGTATAATATTCATAATCTTTGTGTTCTTGTTGATGCTCATATCTCTTTTGATTTTGATCTTTAAAGTTGAATTCTTTTGCAATTGAGTTGTTATTGAATATACTTTATTGTTGAATGATTTGGAGTATGTTTTTGATGATTAATATGTTGTTTACATTGAGTTATAGATGCTGTTCAAAAGTTATGATTGGCTAAACTTGCTAGTTCTACCTAGGTTTGATGATTATTGTTCGGTTTTGATGAGTCGATTGGATTATTTGACCAATATGACTTGAACTGCTATTGAAAGTTTGGTTTAATGATGAATTAGGTTGTGTTTAGTGGCTGTGATTTTATTGATATTAGCTCATAATCTTGTGCTTCGATTAATTGAATTGGTTTTGATTGATAGTTACATGTTCAAGTCTTTACTTTGTGTTTAGAATTTGTTTGCGGGGTGTACAACCGTAGGGTTTTATTGAGATTGTTAATTGATTGAATCCAGCGGGCAAGCACCTTATTAGAGACCGAGAGGTGATAGGAAGTAAAGTCGTCTCATTGTTTTTACTTGTTAGGATTAGGATCACGCGAGAGCGGGTTCGGTTATTGTCAGGTTTGAGTTTGTAAGCGATTAGTTGGTCTAGTTTGAGTTAAACCAAATTGTTCCTCTATCATTGGTTGCATAGTATTCGTTTCCATTAGGGTCGTTTGTCGGTGAGTCCGAGAGGAGAGTCGGCATTAGAACACCTTTGCATTCGTTTCCCGATTTGTTCTTAAAATAAATTAAGTGTAAGTTAGGGTTTGTTAGTGAGACCAAGAGGTGATCTAGCTTCCTTGAGCGAACCTTAGTTGTGCCATCCTTCGATACCGCTGTCGTGAGATCATTCAATCCATTAGCTTGTTAGACCTTCAATATGATTCTTACCTAGGTATACGTTTTCTCCATTGTCAGTTAAGCTCTAAGTTTCATTAAGTGGTTCATCTAGTTTAGTTAAGTTAAGTTAATTAATTTAGTCAAAGTAAATTAGGTCAAGTAGTTTAATTATTAAAAACCAAATTAAAAAAATATTATTCTTAGGAAAGTCTTGTCTATGGTTTAGTGATCATAGGCGTTCTCACGTGTGCTTGTGTTCGATACTCGGACTTCTTAGGTCTATACTACTTGTGACCGGTACACTTGCTGGTTGTGTGTGGTGTTATTAGGAGTTTCCATTTTAAATTTAAAGCTTAGTTGTGAGTCCCATAGAAAGAGCACTCATTAGACACACATCAAGTTTTTGGTGCCATGGCCGGGGGCACGGTTTGAGGCGACTAGAGAATGACCAGAGTTAGGGACTTGCCTTTTGTATTTTTGTGTATATATTTAGTTTAAATTTGTTAATCTATGTAGTTTAATTTAGTTTTATTTTATAATTATTTTATTATATTTTTTCTGGTGCCCTTGATTCGTTTCTTTTGAGTGTTCTTTACAGGAAAAATGTTCAGATTACAAGTTGGAGAACCATGGTGCAAAGTTTGTGGCGGAAATCACTGGGTGCATAATGCTTATGAGAGGATAAATAGAGAAGTCGAGGCACGGAAACCTCCATGGGAATACTTTTGGCAAAGCCTCCTCCATACAGATTTGCATATGATCAAACGGGGAACTTCTTAGGGTATAAAGATTTGTCAGGGAATATATTAGAGCGCACCCCAGAATCGGAGGCAATAATGGATGATGTATTGTTTGCTATTAGAAATGATTTGGAATATATTCCACCTTCGAATGAAACCATGCGTGAGATTGAAGATACCAAAATGGAGGAGTAGAAAGTAGAGGAGTATGCTCCCTATTGGGAGGAAGAACTTAAGGATGAGTTTGGTGAAGAGTTGATGGACTTTGCCATTACGGATGAAGGCGAGTTTGACCCACTTGGTGATCTAAAGCTGCTTGAAGATTTAATATATAACGAGCCAAGTGTGGGGATCGAGAAGAAGCTTTGTAAGGAGAGCCATGAGGTAGTTAGTGATTTGGTCCTTCCTACACTTCACCTCGATTGTGAAAAACCAAAACACGTACCGTATTCAATCTCCATTCGGGACGTGTTAAGGTTTAAAAATTTGGCTAAAAGAATTAGAAGGAGGATTTCTGGGCGAAGAAGTCGTAGTGTGATGAAGATATTGACTTCCCCGTTTCACTTCATTGAACCATTTTTGGGGGAATTCAAGAGTTGGTGGGCCGAGTTTAATTCATATGGTCGCGCCCATAAGAGTTGTGCAATTGGTTTCTTCCCGACCGATTTTAAAAGGGGAGTGTTGAGGAGCATCGATGGGAAGAGGATAAAGGAGAAGCCTCCTGATTGAGGTTTCGGGAGCGAGTCCGGCTGAAGACTATTCAATAAACTTAGCGCTTCCCTGGAGGAAACTTGGTAATATCTTTCCTTATTATTTTATTTTTCATTTTTAATTTTATTTCCGAGTTTTGCCTGGTTATTTCTTCTCTTACTTGCATGTTATTCCTTGGTTGGTTGATGACGGTTGATGAGCTGGAGTTTTAAACAAGTGCGGGGATGCAATTTGCTTAAGGATTTCCGCTTTTGTTCATTAGTGATAGCTTGATAGAGAGCACTAGAGTTTTAAGCTTGCGTTCGAATAGGAGGGCGAGGAACATGATTCACCGCACACTTACATGATCACATATACCAGGGGAGTCTGTTCCACTTTATTTTTCTTTATGTTTAGTTTTGTCTTTTCCTTGTCTCAAATTGAGGACAATGTGAAATTTAAGTTTGGGGAAGGAGAACTGACGTTTTCATTTTTAAGAAAAATAAAAAAATATTGAAAATCTTGGGGGTTATATTTAAAAAAAATATTCTTTCGCTGAAAATTATGTCGGCTCATTAAGTTTGAGGGACATATACTTGTATGTGTTTGGTCCTGTTATCTACCTGTAGACACACGGGATAGCCATTCACCTAGAAACTGAAAGTGACTGGGGCGACTGAATTTGAAAAAAAAAATTAAATAATAAAAATAAATAAATAAATAATTTTTTAAAGAAAAAATGTCAATTGAAATTTGTTTTTCTTCTACGTTAAGCAGGAAATGATACTATTACTGTTGTGTTAACGAACTCTCGGAACTTTTGAAAAATATAATATAATAATAAAAGAAGAGATGGTTTGCATATCTGATTTAGGATGTGTCAGTAGGCCCAACTAGCGTTGATAGTCCTCTTTAGCAGATTTTATATATTTAATAATTTGAAAAACGGTGAAACCGATTTTCAATGCTTAGGGAGGATTACCATAATATACAAACTTTGAGATGGTAAGACTTAGATGCACGCAAACCAGCACACTACCACATGTCTATCTTTTTGCGATCTTAGAAAATAGTTATATACTTTAGGGTGATATATAAAAAAAGTATGTGTTGAAAGTGTACTCCGAAAAGTTGTTCCAAAAAGCAATTGAATGTGAAAAGTTATGTATTGTAAAAGGCCAAGGAAGCATTCTCCAAAGTTAGTAAAAGAGGCCAAAGATGCACATACTAGATGAGACTGAGAGTTTACGCGTTGCTAAGGGGATAGTGACTCTGAGGTTATCGCTATTGGGGCTTAAGTTTCTTAGTCAATAAATATCAAATTAGGGATTTATAGGACAAAGTCCAATAATATTTAGGAATAGCTCGTACGGCCTCCACATGACCATCCATCCATCAAATTTCACAGAGTGCATCTAATTAGTACCATCAACGAGTCATTGGCTTATGGTGATTTGTCGAACCAGTCTGCTTCGACTCTAATTCTCCTAGCTCTCTTTGTCTGAGATGGGGTAGGTGTAGCCGTATCTTCTGAACTTAAAACGCTTAATGCAATTGGGGGCTTGATTGGTTAGTGGTTGGGTTTAAAGTTGACAAATATACCGACAATCGCTGTCAATATGTTGAGCTGTTTCTTGTGTTTTAGTAATGTTAAATAATTTGGGAGTTTGCTGTCTTCACTTGGTTATGATCCTGTGTAGATTTCTTTTTCAGGGACGAAAAAGTCTTAAGTGTGGGGATGTTTGATGTGTTGTAAAACACACTTATTTACGCACCTTTTATCGACATTTTAATTACTTAACTATATAATAAATAATGATTTTTACCTTGTTTTGGCATGATCTTACAAAGTTTATATCTTTTGTAGGTTACGGGTTTTAAAAGAGAAAAAAAGACCGAGTTTGCAAGACATAAAGAGCCTTTTTGATCAATTCTTGAAGACCAAACTCAAGGCACGACCAAAGCCCACAAGGGGAAAGCTTTTTATGCTTATTATATTAAAGAAAAAAAAGAAATAAAAACCCTAACTCCTTGCAATTCTGGCCGAAATCAGCAGCAACCAACAAAAAAAAAACTTTCGATCGGCAGCTTCTAGGGTTCCAAAGAAAGTCGTTTTTGCATCTTGTGTGACCAAGTAGAGAAAAAGGAGACTAAAGGAGACTTGGGACAACAGCTTGGGATTGATTTTCATTACAAAACTCAGCTCATATTGATAGTATAATATTCATAATCTTTGTGTTCTTGTTGATGTTCATAACTCTTTTGATTTTGATCTTTAAAGTTGAATTCTTTGCAATTGAGTTAAGGATTGAGTTGTTATTGAATATACTTGGTTGTTGAATGATTTGGAGTATGTTTTTGATGATTAATATGATGTTTACATTGAGTTATAGCTGCTGTCCAAAAGTTATGATTGGCTAAACTTGCTAGTTCTTCCTAGGTTTGATGATTATTGTTTGGTTTTGATGAGTCGATTGGATTGTTTGACCAATATGACTTGAACTGCTATTGAAAGTTTGGTTTAATGATGAATTAAGTTGTGTTTATTGGCTGTGATTTTATATCTCATAATCTTGTGCTTCGATTAATTGAATTGGTTTTGATTGATAGTTGCATGTTCAACTCTTTACTTTGTGTTTAGAGTTTGTTTGCAGGGTGTACAACCGTAGGGTTTTATTGAGATTGTTAATTGATTGAATACAATGGTTAAGCACCTTCTTAGAGACCGAGAGGTGATAGGAAGTAAAGTCGTCTCATTGCTTTTACTTGTTAGGATTATGATCGCGTGAGAGCGGGTTCGGTTCTTGTCGGGTTTGGGTTTGTGAGCGATTAGTTGGTCTAGTTTGAGTTAAATCAAATTATTCCTCTATCCTTGGTTGCGTACTATTCATTTTCATTAGTGTCATGTGTCGGTGAGTCCGAGAGGAGAGTCGGCAATAGAACACATTAGCATTCGTTTCCCGGCTTGTTTTTAAAATCAATTAAGTATAAGTTAGGGTTTGTTAGTGAGACCGATAGGTGATCTAGCTTCCTTGAGAGAACCTTAGTTGTGTCATCCTTAGATACTGGTGATGTGAGATCATTCAATCCATTAGCTTGTTAGACCTTCAATTTGATTCTTACGTAGGTAGACGTTTTCTCCATTGTCAGTTAAGCTTCAAAGTTTCATTAAGTGTTTCATCTAGTTTCGTTAAGTTAAGTTAATTAATTTAGTCAAAGTAAATTAGGTCAAGTAGTTTAATTATTAAAAATAAAATTATTATTCTTAGGAAAGTCTTGTCAATAGATTAGTGATCAAAGGCGTTCTCACGTGTCCTTGTGTTCGATACTTGGACTTCTTAAGTCTATACTACTTGTGAGCGGTACACTTGTCGGTTGTGTGTGGTGTTATTAGGAGTTTCCGTTTTAAATTTAAATCTTAGTTGTGAGTCCCATTGAAAGAGCACTCATTAGACACACATCACTTTCCTATACTTATATTCGAATGATCATGAGTCAGGTTATATTGGTACTCTAAGGGACTTGTATTCGATTCGCTGGATAGAACTTGTACCATTGTATTCGAACATATGTATTGTATGCGAATCTACTATGTATTCGAGTCCCTGGGTACTCGAATACCCCATTGTTGGGTATCACACCCTTTATTATTCATTTTCTCGCCATAAGTTAACATCCATTCTCTTATCATGGTTCCATATCATATTTTAAACGTCCCCATACCCTCCTTTGCCTAAGATCTGGTCCGGATGTCCATAAAGTTCTAACCTTTATTGGTTCTGAACCCGTTTGTCTAGATTTATGGTTTTTAACATGAACCGTATTATACTAACAATTTCCTAAGTCCATTTATAACATCAAGTTTGTAACTTTATGACACATCTATACCCAAGTTACTCTAGGTTTGAGTTTTAGGGCAAACCGTTCATAAAAATATAATCTTTAAGCGCGAAGAACATACCTTTATGCGTTTTTAGGCTACGATTAGCTTTGATATGCAATAAAAATCTTGTATCTTGCTTGTATAATCTAGATCTATCAAGATCTAAGCTTGGTTTTGGTTTGGGTTCTTTCCTCTAGGTCGCGACTATGTATTATGAGGTGTGTGTGTGTTTAGAGTGTGTAGGAAACTTGAAAGATAAGAAATGAAGGTTTTAGGGTTTTAGGGAGGTTTAAGCTGTATTTATAGGAAACTTGAAAGATAAGAAATGAAGGTTTTAGGGTGTAGGAAACTTAAGCCCATAGACAAAGGCCATCCCATTCCTTATTTCCATCTTTCCCCAACCAAGTCGATACTCTTTTATTTTATTTAACTTAACTGAATATTGGCGCATATAAACAAATGTAACTCTCTTTTATTTATTATTTCAAAAGTAGGATGTTACAAGTCTTCCCTTCTTAAAGAGGTTTTGGGGACTATTACTTAAATAAATTCGGGTAAAATTTGCGCATCTCATCTTCAATTTCCCATGTGGCGTCTAATCCCTTACGATGCTTCCATACTACTTTCAATAAGGGTATAACCTTGTGACGGAGTTGCTTTTCCTTGCGGTTAACTATCTCTACCGGCTGTTCAATGTAGTTCAACCATTCATCAACTTCATTATCTATAAATGGCACAAGAGATGTGTCATCAAACAGACATTTCCTCAGATGAGAAACATGGAAGGTTGAATGAATTCCTTCTAACTCTTCGGGTAATTCTAGCTTATAAGCCACTTCACCCACACGATCCATAATCTTAAACGGTCTGATGTACCTTGGACTCAACTTCCTTCTCTTCCTAAAACGAATATTTCCCTTCCAAGGCAAGACCTTGAGCATCACATTGTCACCAACATTAAACTCAATTGGTCGTCTCCGGTTATCAGCATACGACTTCTGACGGTCTTGAGCAGCTTTCATCCTTGCCTTGATCTGATCAAACTTTGAAGAAGTTTCTTGCACAACCTCTAGACTTCCCATCTCCTTCTGACCAATCTCTCCCCAACATACAGGAGTTCTACAACGCCTTCCATACAAAATCTTGATTGGCAACATACCAATACTCAAATGGTAGCTGTTGTTATAGGAAATGATCATCCCAACTTCCTATAAAGTCTAGGACACAAGCATGTAGCATATCCTCAAGGGTTTGGATCGTCCTTTCAGACTGTCCATCTGTGTGAGGATGATACGCCGTACTGATGTTCAATCTTGTCCCCATGGTTTCATGGAACTTATTCCAGAATCTTGAAGTAAATCGAGTATCTCAATCAGACATAATCGACAGTGGCAATCCATGCTTGGTCACAACCTCTTTTATGAACAAACTTGCTAACATTTCTAATGAGATAGCCTCTCGTATATGTAGCAAGTGAGCACTCTTTTTTAAACGGTCCACAATCACCCAAATGGTATCATGATGCTTAACTGTACGAGGTAGCTTAGTTTTGAAATCCATGGTGATGTGTTCCCATTTCCATTCAGGTATCTCCAAAGGCTGCATCTTCCCATAAGGCTTCCGGTGTTCAGATTTGACTTGCAAACAAGTTAAGCACTTACTAACGTTATCTACCACATCATTCTTCATACCCGGATACCAATAGTCTCTTTTCAAGTCATGATACATCTTGGTGGATCCCGGATAGATTGAATATCTTGACTTATGAGCCTCATCTATGATTCTACCTCTAAGATTTCCATGGCGTGGGATCCACATACGGTCGAACCTAGTCCTAACACCATGAGTGTTTTCCATCAACTCGTCTTGCTGACCAAAAATTCTTTCCTTCTTCACTAGACCTTCGTCTACCAGCACTTCCGTCTGCACCGTGATGATTTCTTCGAAAAGACTAGAGTTCATAATTAATTGGTATGACTTCACTGTTGCAATGACTTCTTCATTCTTAGGGCTTAGCGCGTCGACGACCACATTAGCTTTACCAGGATAGTATTTGATATCGCAGTCGTAGTCCTTTATCAACTCTAACCATCTTCTCTGCTTCATGTTCAATTCTTTCTGCTCGAAGAAGTACTTTAAACTTTTATGATCTGTTTAAACAGTACACTTAGTACCATACATATAATGTCTCCATATCTTGAGAGCATGCACTACTGCTTTTAACTCTAAAACACGCGTTGGGTAGGTACTTTCATGAACCTTCAACTGCCTGGACGCATAAGCTATAACCTTTCCTCATTGCATCAACACGCAACCTAAACCCGCGATGCGAAGCATCAGTACAAACAACCAAATCCTCGTCCCCATCAGTTAAAGCAAGGATTGGAGCTTGTGTGAGTCTTTTCTTTAATTCCTCAAAAGCTTCTTCTTGGAACTTATTCCAACTGAATACTACAGACTTTCGGGTCATACCGGTCAACGGTGCAGCTATCTTGGAGATGCCTTCGATGAATCTCCTATAATAGCCAGCCAACCCTAAGAAGCTTCGTATATCAGTCGGGTTCCGGGAAGTTTTTTAATTCGTTATCGCCTCAATCTTAGCTGGATCCATGGTAATCTCTTCAGGATTGATCACATGACCTAGAAACTGCACTTCTCGCAACCAGAACGCGCATTTCGAAAACTTAGCATACAACTTTTCTTCCTTCAAAACCTCCAATACTTCCCTCAGATGCTTAGTATGATCAGACTCGCTCTTTGAATAAATCAATATATCATCAATAAAAGCGATAACTGACTTATCCAACATCGGCCGGAACACCCTATTCATCATGTCCATAAACGCCGCGGGAGCATTCGTGAGACCGAATGACATCACGAGGAACTCGTAGTGTCCATACTGTGCTGAAATGTTATCTTAGGGATGTCTGCCTCTTTCACTTTTAGCTGATGATAGCCTGATCTGAGATCTATTCGTGAGAACTAACTCAAACCTTGCAGTTGGTCAAACAGATCATCAATCCTTGGAAGAGGATATCTGTTCTTCACCGTAAGCTTGTTCAACTCACGATAGTCAATACACATTCTCATACTTCCATCATTCTTCTAATAAACAACACCGGTGCACCTCACGGGGAAACACTTGGTCTGATAAAACCTTTGTCGAGGAGTTCTTGTAGTTGGGACATTAATTCTTTCATCTCAGATGGCGCCAGGCGGTAAGGTGATTTCGCGATGGGCTGTGCCCCTGGTATTAAATCTATCTGAAATTCTATCTCCCGCTATGGTGGTAACCTCGGAAGATTCTCAGGGAACACTTCTGGGTAGTCGCACACAATAGGAACATCTTTCACTTCTTTTGTCTCAACCGTAGCTTTGACAACATACGCCAGGTAGGCACCGCACCTTCGCCTTAGCAAACCCTCAGCTTTCATCATCGAAATGACATTAAGCCCATAACTTTCCTTATCACCATAAACTGTCACCACACTACCATCCAAGGACTTTAACCTTATTATCCTACTCTTACGCATTATCTGAGCTTCAAACTCAGATAACCAATCCATTCCCAAAACTACATCGAACCCTTCTAAGGTTATCACACACAGGGTAACAGGGAACTCACGTCTCTCTTACTCTATCTTACAATCCTTAACCATTCTCATTATTTTAACCGTGGTTTCACTAGCGGTTTCTATTGTAAAGGTTTCGGGCACTCGACAACATTTCATTTTTGCTAATTTACTAAATGGTGTAGCTACGAAACTTCTATTCGGACTTGAATCAAATAATACGGAAGCAGAAATACCATTTACTAGAAAAGTACCTGTCATAACATCTGGGATCTGTTTAGCCTGTTCCTGTGTCAGCATGTATGCTATAGTCCTTGGCCTAGATTGATCTCCATCCTTCTTCCCACTTCCTCCAGCTTCACCCTCGGTACACTCCTTTGCCATATGACCCGGCTTACCACACTTATAAAACGCGGGCTTTGCGTCACAGTCACTGGCATAATGCCCCACCTTCCCACATTTATAGCAAGCATTCGAACCAAGCTTGCACTCACCAGCATGACTCTTTCAACACTTATAGCAAACGTCTGAACCCTTACTCCATCGACACTCACCACCGTGTATCTTGCCACAAGTCTTACACGAATTCCTCTCCCACACTCTGTTAGTACACGGTTTTGCATCTCGAGTCTTTGTATTTATATTTAACGTATTTTTCGTTTTGTTTAATGTAATAAAATATTAAGTTATCATGTTAGTTCGTTAATGTATGAGTCTAATTCGCTAAGGATGTTTAGCGAACTAGCTCTAAGTTAAGATCTCCCTAATTCGTTAAGGATGTTTAACGAATCAGGAGATGATTCGTTATGTTATTTATCTATTTGTGTATGTAACGAAGTAGTGTCTAGTTCGCTAAGGAATGTTGGCGAACTAGACCTATCTTCTATTTATAGGTGAACCCTGTTCACATTTAATGTTAAGTTTTGAGAGTTAATTAACGAAGTTCTGTCCAATCTCTCTCTCGATCTTCATCTTAATTATATACATACTTACACATACTAATACTGATAATATATATACTATAACATATAATCAAACGTAACTATGAGCTAGATCCGTATTTAGGATTAACCGTATTCACTCAGATCTGAGATCTGATTATTGATTAAGGATTGATCCTGGAACAAACAAGTGGTCTCAGAGCATTCGGTGCTCTTGATTACGCTTGATTTGACTGATTATAAATATTATTAAGTTGTTTTGGTTTAAGTTGGAATACAGTTTGATATTGCTTCAATTTGAGCTTGAATTAGTTGAATTATGGAATGTTTGGATTAGGTTGATGATTGTTAAGGTATTGGTGAGGTTTGGATAATTGGAATTGGATATTGGTTGAGTTTTGGATTGGTTTGTTTGGATCTGAGTTTGGCCGAGAAACAGGGTATGATTTTTGGTCAAATTGGTTATGGTCGTTTGAGAATTGAGTTACGAGCACTGTTTATTTGGATTCGCGATTGATTTGCGAGTAATTTGTTAGTTTATTCGTGTGTTTTGGTTACGAATTGAGATAGTATTACAGATCTAGTTTTCTGGGTTTATGTTCTTCATTTCCAGATTTCTGGAAATCTTCTTTGAAGATTTGAAGATATGAATATTCAAATTTGATTCGTTAATCTGAACTTGATTCGTTAACATATTTCATCAATTCGCTAAAGGTTATCATTGATTCGTTTCATCAGTTCGCTACTTAATCTGATTCGTGTCAATTAGATTCGTGTGACACGTGTCTGCTTTGGGATTTGTGTTATAACAACCTGTGCCACGTGGCATTAGGTATCAAAGTTTGTTACAAACGGTTGTAACAACCTGATTTGCTATACGTTGATTCGCTATCAACTGTAGCTGGTTCGTCATCTTATTCGTTTAGGTTATTTTAGTGGTTCGTTAAAGAATACTCTCTAATTCGCTAAGCCTGTACTTTGTGATTCGCTTAGTCAATTCGTTTGGTTGACTGATTCGTTTGACTGATTCGTTGACTGATTTGTTGACCACCTGTTTCGTGGGTTGACTGATTTGTTGACCATCTAATTCGTTACTCATCAGATTCGTTACTTAACTATCAGATTCGTTACTTAATTAAAATCTGATTCGTTATCTGATAAACCTCAACTTCGTTAAGGTTTAATTCGCTACAACTGTTCACAGTTCGTTATACTGTTTACAGTTCATTAAACTCTTTTAATTTTAATCCTTAAGGTTTCAAATTTTTACAAAACTGGCTGGTATGTACGCATTAGCTTCTCAAAACATGTTGATGCAACAAATGTTGCAACTTGATACCGAGATAGGGTCACATTCGAAATGTCCAAGGTTGATGAAATTTAGCGATTTTGTTAAATGGGAACCCCATTTTCGTGCTCACTTAGGTTCTGTTCATCCTGACTGCTCGTATGCCAAGATGAGGTATCTGTTGCACCAATGATTGGTGATGACACTATTGGTTATACTCCTAAAGCTGTTTCTCAATATTCACAAGAAGAGAAGAAAGCTTTAGAGATCGAGATAAAAGCTTATTCTACTCTTACTATGGCATTACCCGAAAATATCTTTCACCAAGTGGGTAGCATAAAGAGACGTGCTTCTTTATTTCAACATCTGCGTATGAGAAGTATGGGAAATACAACTGAGAGTAAGAAAGTGATGCTTAAGTTTCAATTTCGGAACTTTAATTTGTTGAAGGGAGAAACAGTTGAAGAAATGACTACAAGGTTCAATCACTTAATTGCTGAAATGGACAAAATGAAACTGGAAATTTCTGAGACTGATAAAATTGACACTATTAAGTGTGTGCTACCAAGTTCTTACTCAACATTCCTAATGGTTTTGAAAGAAAATGACTATTTCTTGAATGAAGACTTGACTGCACTTGAATTTTTACAAAAGATTGAAGCCAGAGAATATAATCTTAAGTGTCAAAAATCCTCCAAGGAAAGTCAAGATCCTGCTTTCTATGGTGGAAGTATGCCTCTAAGTTCAACGATCTCTCCAATAACTGCTTTCCTTACTCAAGCTGCAAGTGAAAAAGAATCAACTATGTTTAATGATCCAAAAGTATGTTTTTACTCTATTGGTAATTCTGGATCGTCTGGTGGTTCTGGAAGTTCAACTACGACTAATCCATTTGCTTCACCAAGGAAGCTGAGCAAAACTTTTCTTTTCTGACAGCTTTCATGTCTTCATATGAAAACTTGGTGAGTAGAAAGATAGCCACAAGTGATCTAACTGATGAGGATTATGATCAGATTGATCCAGATGATTTGGAAATCATGGATTTAAAGTGGAACATGGCTATGATCATCCGTAAAGTTAAAAGATTCATGCAGAGAACTGGAAAAGATCTTCCGGCCTTAAACAAGAAATTGGGTTTTGACAAGTTGAAAGTGAAATGCTATAACTGTCAAGAGTTTGGGCATTTTGCAAAGGAATGCGACAAACCAAAGAAAGAGTATACTGGTCCTCGTGGTCAACATCAAAATTCTTCTACACCACGAGGTACTGATGCTGAAAAGAAACCATCTACTTCTACATCACAAGCATTGTTGGCAGATGGAAATGATTGGTCACAACGATTACTGTGTAATGAAACTCAAGCAAATTTGGCTATGTTTGGGTTACATAAAGACTGTCAAGATGCAAGTGAAAGTGAGCTGTCTTCTGATAATGATTTTGAATCTGATTCTGACAATTCATGTGACAAGTCTCCAACTATATTTTCTTGCATGGCTAAGATCAATGAGGTTAGTCATTCTATCTCTGCTACTTCATCTGTTAAAGTATCATGTTTTGTCTGTGAATCTAACAAACCTAAGTTAGAAGCTTTGAAAACTCATAATGATAATCTAGTAAGAGAAATTGCTTCTCAGAAGGATACTTATCGACAATCTCTTGAATCTCAAATGCGATCTCGAGAAAAGATCGAAGCATTGTCGACAAGTAACCACTATCTCAAGGCTGAGTTATTTGTGAAAATGACAATTAATGACCAAAAGTTTCAAGAAATTTTGAAACATAGATCAAAGATAACCGAGCTTGAGAATGAGGTTATTGAGTTGAAGAACACATTGGGTAAATTTAGAAATTCTTCTTTTCTGTTGAATGAATTAACTGAAGTGTCTGGAAAACAAAAGGACTCAAAGAAAAGTATTGGTTTGGTTGAAATTCCGCCACCTTTTCATAATTAGTATAAAATTAATCCTTTTGCTAGAAAAGAAGAGGATTTGATTGAAAAAGAATCTGTGATTTCTGAGAAATCTAAACCGGTTAAAACAGAAACTGTTAAGACCCAAGTTGCTCCTCAAAAACCTCATGTTCAAAGCAACAAAGTCTTTGTTAAGAATGTTGACAAAGTAATTATCGAAGACGTGTTTGAACCTGAGGTAATACACAAGAATAAGAACATCCCAAGTTCTAATCATATTCTTTGCGAGCCTCAAGAATTTGAGGAAGCTGTGTATGGTTCATTCAAGTCTCAAGTGAAAAGGGAAGAAACTGTGAAAACTAAACCAGTGAAGGCAAAGAAGTCAGATAAACCAAAGATTTCTGATGAGGACTTGATGCATTTTATTAATCCTCCTAGTTCTAAGCCATCATCTGCTAGGGTTTTTAAGTTGAAAGGAATTGACACGATGTTTTCTGAGAATGACATTCCAATTAGAATCATTAAACCAGAACTGATTGAGAGTGTATTTCACAATGAAACGTCACATATTCAAGAACTTGAACGTCTGTATGCTCAAGCAAAAACATCAGCTTCTTCTGATCCATTGACTAAAGCCAAACAAGTTTTAACACACGCTAAAAAGATTAAATTTGTAAAGTCAACTGGCACAGATACTTTGAAAAGTTTTTCAAATAGCTCTAACTTAGATTTTTACTTGAAAAAGAAATCTGAGTTATCTGATGAGTTTGCTAAGAGCATGACCAAAAATGTGAGCCATCATCAATCTTCTGCATCATTTGTTCCAACTAATTCTCAACATCATCGTGTGGACATGCGAAGTTGTTTTCTTTGCGGCCAGCATGGCCATGTAGTGAGAAATTGTAGTCAGAAGAGCTATCAGAATCTTCATCCTTTTATCAAAGACCATTCCAAATCGGTTCCTTTGGTAAAGGAGATTCTGAAACGACCTGTGTCGTATACTGATGGCCCTCATATTATGTTCTCTAATGTGAATCCTCGGAAGGTTATTCATGTTAATGAGACACATGGTCAGGTAAAACCAAAGTTTGTTCCAATTGAGCCCATTTGTAGGAACACGAATTCAAATATTGTTCATGCTGCTTATCTGAGTCGAAAGTCTAGAAAGCCTGCAACATATTCTCAGGTTGCTGAACAACAGTTGAAGTCTGTTCAAGTTAATGATCAAAGTGAAAACCAAAAGGTGCCCAAGACTGAGGCCTAGGCTGCCTTTTTGAACTAATCATCTTTACTTTGTGTGTAGGGTTCATCCAAGACTGTGTCTGGTGAAAACTGGATAATGGATAGTGGATGTTCTCGTCATATCACTGGAAATCTCGACCTATTAACCAACGTGCGAAATATTGAAGGGGGGTTATGTAGCGTTTGCTGGGAATTCTGGGGGAATGATCACACAGGAAGGTGAAGTTTCAAATGGTCACATTACTTTTGAAAAGGTCAATTATCGTGACAAGGTGGACTATAACTTATTGAGTGTGTCGCAGATTTGCGATAAAAAGTACACTACGATATTTACTGACAAAGAGTGTCTTATCTTGAAACCAGGTTATGTGATTCCCGAGGACATGGTTGTCATGCGATCACCTCGATTAAATGATATTTATGTCTTAAATATGAGCTCTAAAGTATCCACATCGATCGAAACATGTTTTGTCTCGAAAGCAACCGAGAAAGATTCGATTCTATGGCTTCGTAGAATGGGTCACATACATGTTCGAAAGATGAATTATTTAATGGCTAATGACTTAGTTGAGGGTGTCTCTTTGAAGAATTTTAAGTTATCTGATCACTGCATTGCATGCAAAAAGGGCAAGCAGAAGAAGAAGTCACATCCTTCTAAGTTATTAAATTCCATTAATACTCCTCTTGAACGACTTCATATGGATTTGTTTGGTCCTGTGAATCGTGCGAGTATTTCTGGGGATTGGTATTGTCTTGTTGTTACTGATGATTATTCAAGATACTCGTGGGTGTTACTTATGAGTTCGAAAGATCAAACACTGGTTTTTGTACAAAACCTTATCACTAAGATCGAATCACTATACAAACAAAAGGTGAGGAGAATCCGAAGTGATAATGGTACTGAATTCAAAAACACTGTATTGGATTTCTTTTGTCACACCCCAACCTACGGCGGAAATGCCGGGGCGCGAACTGATTGTTACAGCTCTCAAGGTTACTATCATGCACAATATTTAAATGACAATAACTATTAATTGAATTCAATTATCAAATAAATCAAATACAAACAATTACATAATTCATACAACAATACAAATTTTATATTTCTTGATTAAAATATTCTTCTAGCTAAATTCTTCACTAAGTCTTCACCCACCTGCATATGCGTATAAAATAAAGTTTTGTCAACAACACATGTTGAGTGAGCAACACACCAGTTTAGTTGTACATATAGTATATATATAACAAAATACGTAGCGGCAACAAGTCATATGAGAATAACAAAATAACCAACTGAGCAAGTATAACAAGTATAACTGAGATGTCGAGAAGCACAAGGCTATAACGACTGGCGTATGATCATACTAGACTGAGATTATGTTGGACCTCTCCGAATGCGAAAGCATACAAAGCAAATAAGCACATAAACAAGTAAGGTATAAGTTGTTAACACATAAGACAAAGTTGCAGTTTTAAGTATAAGTATATAATGAGAAATATATTTACGCATATGTCCTCAAAACGTGAGAAAACAAGTAAAATAGGGGAATGTGGTACTCACCTCAATTGACGAACAAAAATGAATAGATAGCAATAAGAATGACGAAAGTAAATCACGTGCGTTTACGATAAGGCCTAAAAAGGAAAATAGAATGCGGATATGCTAAGTTAATCAACTAGATCGGATAAACGAGTTCACTAATTATAATTTTATTAAGTAGTATAATATTCTTAATATAATATTTTATTATATATAAATATTATTTAAGTAAAATACATCCTTAAAAATATTTATTAGCTTGTTAAAACATTTAATAAGTTTGTCCATTTGTATATATATATAACACACACGAACAAAAGACGTGAGAAAATAAGTATATATGATCGGTTTCTAGTAAAATAGTTTATTTATTCATTATTATTATTATTATTATACATAATAAATGGGTTTTAAAAGAAAATAACAAAAATTTGTCTAAAAACCAGGGGTGGCAGGGGGTCGAACCCGCGACCTCCTCCCCGATAACCAAGTGTTTAACCAGCTGAGCTACAGTGATGTGCGTTTATGGTTTGGTTTCCATTAGTTATATACAAGAACAGAAACATCCAGATTAAGAACAAAACCCTAGAAACATTAATCACGTTAACTATGGATTGTTAACACAATTCATGTTGGGGTTATTGTTAATCAATCAAGGGCGAGCAGAAACATGTAATTGATAACCTTAATTGACGACTATACGAAGGTTAATTGCGATGAGCAGTGCCGGCCAATAAATGGATCAAGAACGCGATTCAGAAGTATCGATGATATAATTGTTTATGGGGGTATTATAGGCGCTACTTAGAGGATCGTGTATGAGTGATGAATTGAGTTATGATTCACCGATTGTGCATAATGATAATCTAGGTTATGGACGGCTCAACAAATAAGCAATTCGTATATACTTTGATCATGTTTCCCTAATTATTCACGTCGGTTAGGCCGCAATAGGAAAGTATAACGCGTTTATTGATTCAATTTCCATATTTCTAGCGAGAATTGAGGGCCAAGGCATTCCAATTGTTAATCGGGTTCGCGAATAGGATACCGGGTTTGGGTTAGGGCTGGATCCGAATAATAATAATATAATAATATATATAGTATTTATAGTTTTAGTCCCTTGAGGTTGAGGGTGGAAACACTATTGGGTAAAAGTTTAGTATATGGTTAATTTTTCCAAAATATGAAAGTTGTAGACATGTCTTATATAATTAGTTATATAAAAATATAATAATAGTTTAATTAACTCGATAAAGCGATAAAATTTACCGAACATCGAAATGGGTCGGTTTTAAAAAAAATATTAATTATGAAAAGTCCAGGTTGTTACATCTTTTGTGTTCAAAAAGGAATTCATCGAGAATATAGTGCACCTTTTGTACCTCAACAAAATGGTGTTGCTGAACGAAAAAATAGAACCTTGATTGAAGCTGCACGAACTATGCTCGCTGATTCTAAGCTTCCCGTCCAATTCTGGAATGAGGCGGTGAATACAACTTGTTATACGCTTAATCGGGTTCTAACTATTAAACGACTCAAGAAGACAAGTTATGAGCTGCTGAATAATCGAAAACCTAACTTAAAGTACCTGGAACCTTTTGGGTGTCCATGTACAATGTTGAAGAAGGATGCGGGAAAATTTGAAGAAAAAGCTATTGAAGGGTATTTCTTGGGATATGCATCTCCAAAGAAAATGGTATTTAATTTCACATCTGGTTGTGTTGAGGAATGGTACCATGTGGACTGTCAAAAGTACACAACGCCTCCTCAAGGGAAAGGTCCCAACTGGATGTTTGACTATGATAGTTTATTTAATTTATTTACTCCATCGACTGAACACATAGACAAAGATCTGGTTCGAGCATACTTTGAAGATCATTTGGCCATTCCAAGATTTTCAAGTTCTAATGATGTTGAAGCTCCACCTATAGCTCCAACTGAGGAACCTCATGTTGAAGCTCTAGCTGCCTTTGATAATGTATCTACATCTTCTGATGATGAGCAAGTTAATGATCAAGTTATTGAACTTGACAGTGATGTTTCATCTCCCGAGCTTGGTGAACATTACGCTAACTTATTTGATAATGTTGTTGTTCCTGAGAATCCAACTCTTCGGATTTATGGTTATCATCCACAGGAAAACATCATTGGAGAACTTGATGTGGGTGTTCGTACACGTCATCAAGTTGCTTCGTTAAGTGATAATAACGTATTGTGTGCATATGTTGATTTACATTCATCGGGAATTTTAAATCTTGCAAAATTCACTTGCTTTCTATCTCAAGTTGAGCCAACGACGGCTCGTAAGGCACTTGAAGATCCTTCTTGGTTAGAAGCTATGCAAGAAGAATTACAGCAATTTGCACGTTTGGGTGTTTGGGATTTAATCGATAAACCTGCTAGAGTCAAGAAGGCTATTCCGACTAAGTGGGTATTTAAATGTAAGAAAGATGATCGAGGGGTGATTTTCATAAACAAATCACGTCTAGTGGTGCAAGGTTTTCATCAGCAAGAGGGTGTTGATTACACAGAAGTATATGCTCCAGTTGCAAGATTAGAGTCGATTCGAATCTTCCTAGCATATGCTGCTTATAAGAATATCAAGGTCTATCAAATGGATGTTAAAAGTGCTTTTCTCAATGGTGAACTACACGAGGAAGTGTTTGTTGTACAGCCTCCTGGTTTTGAAGATCCTGATTATCCGGACCGAGTTTACCGATTAAACAAGGCCCTGTATGGTCTACATCAAGCCCCGAGAGCTTGGTATGGTACGCTCACCGACCATCTGACTGATAACGGCTTCAAACGAGGGACTGTCGACTGCACTTTATTTCATAAGACTGTTGGTGACGATCTTCTCCTAGTTCAGATTTATGTCGACGATATTATTTTTGGGTCTACAAACGATACGTTGTGTAAGGAGTTCGAGAAGTCCATGCAAACAAAGTTCGAGATGAGCTCGATGGGTGAGATGAATTTCATCTTAGGGTTGCAAGTTCACTAGTCTGCTAACGAAATCTTTATTCATCAGACAAAGTATGTGAACGATGTCTTGAGCCGATTCAAGATATCTGCCGGAAAAATCCCTTCTACTCCTCTCCCCATGGGTCACAATTTATCACCGAATGAATTGGAGGATACCGTTGATCCTACCGTCTATCCTGCGATGATCAGTTCTTTAATGTATCTAACGGCTTCTCGCCCCGACATTATGTTTGCTGTTTTTCTTTGTGCTAGGTTTCAAGCAAGTCCACGAGTGACTCACCTAGCTGCGGTTAAGAGAATACTTCAGTATTTGAGGGGAAATCCAGACATCGGGTTGTGGTACCCCAAGGATGATACTTTTGATCTTACTGCTTATTCAGACTCGGACTATGGAGGTTGCAAGATCAACTTCAAATTAACGACTGAAGGATGTCAATTTTTGGGAAACCGGCTTGTTTCCTGGCAGTGCAAGAAGCAGACAACGGTCTCCACTTCAACCGCCGAAGCTGAGTATGTTGCAACCTCGATTTGTTGTTCCCAGGTTTTGTGGATACAACAACATCTTCGCGATTACGGTTTGAAGTTTCTTACTAGTCCTATTTTGATTGATAATTCTGCTGCAATTTTTATCACAAAGAATCCCGTACAACATTCGAAAACAAAACATATCGAAATTCGATATCACTTTATACGAGATTGCTTTGAGAAGAAGTTGATTGACCTTGAGAAAGTACATACTGACTTTCAGAAAACCGATCTGTTTACCAAAGCTTTTGACAAAACGCGTTTTCAATTTTTACTTGGTTTAAATGGATTGAAGACCCTTGCTAATATCATTAAACAAGGATAACTATCTTTATTTATGTCATTTTTCTTTTAAAATTTATTTTGGTTTTAGGGGGTGAAAAACTAGAAAATATTGTGCTTTTCGTTTGTATAGATAAAACCCAAAAATATTAAAAATTATTAAAATTCAAAAATATTGTGATTTCTTTTCTTTAATGTTTTCTTTAAAATTCTCTTTGAAAAACCAAAAACATTTTAAAATTTGAAAATCCAAAAAGATTATGATTTAAAATGTGTATAGAAAAATTCGAAAATCCAAAAAGATTGTGAAGTTTATTTTGTTTATAAGAAAAGAGAAAAAGACAAAAATATTGTGTTTTTAATGTATGTATAGAGAAAAAACAAAAAGATATTTGCATGTGTTTGCTGAAAATTATGTCAATTATCTACATTTGAAGGGCGTGTACGTGTATATGTTTGGTCCTGACTTTTACTTGTAAATGATCACGTTAGCCATTCACCTGATAATGGAAAATAGTTGAGGCGTTCGTTATGCGTTTTTAGATTATTTTTCTCGCTGAAAATTATGTCGGTTATTTAAGTTTTTAAAGCATGCTTGCATGTCTTGGTCTTATTATTCATTTGTTGAATTGATAGAACAACCATTTATTTATAGATTTAAGTTAACTGGGACGATTAAATTTATCTTTATTTTGTTTTATGCTCCTCAAAATTTTTGAGTTTTTGTAGCAAAAAGAGAAAATGATAGTACATTGACTATCTTGACTCCAAATCCAGCAAGAAGTAAGCTTAAAAGACTGCGTGCTTAATTGCATTGGTGCATTGGTAGGTATTAAAACAAACAAGTAAAGTAAAGTATGTGATATAAACATAAAGAAACGCCAAATTGAAAGGGGTGTTAGTCTCTAGAAAAAGTCTTGGTGAGGATGGCAGAAATGTAATAACCTGTCAACTCAAGCCTTATACTTGTTTGATCAACAAAAAATAAAATAAAGCAAATAACAAGCTTTGAGGTTCTTGACACTGTGAGTCTTTATGCGGCTTAATCATCTGGGTATTCATATGCATGAATATTTCATTCGCTTTTAGAGCAAACCCAAAGTCATTAAACTTGATCACTGCTGTACTTTGTACAAATTTACAAATTACTGACTTGATCAAAATACGCTGTTAGTCATACATTGTTCCTCCCTTGCGCGCGTCTTAATACCATTAAGAAACAGACCCCAGGGGATACAATGTATGTAAGCCGACAGATGGACTCGCGCATACTCACTCATAGTAACAGAAAATCAATGCATTGCTCATAAACTTTAATAAAAACAAATTTTGATCAACAATATAATGGTTTAAGTCAAGTTGGAGTGATATGGAAAAAATCAAATTAAGCTTGAACCGAGATTAGAGGCTGATAGTTTTTGATATTCTGTGCTCTAATTAAACCAATTAATCATATCACAAAAACACTTGAAAGTTTGTTATTATATTTAAGTGGACAACAATACCAATGACCGACTTACCGCCAGTCATAATATCGTTGAAATATAAAACTATGATGGAAAGGCAATTTGGTCAATATGATTATCTGCTCAAACTCAACAAAAATACCAAAAATATGTACTGATTTTGAAAAACATATAAAACACAAAAAGATTTTATATTTTTTATTTCGGATTCTTTTCATGAAAATACATTCTTTATATATTACAAAATACCAAAAATATTTTTCATTTCGTTTTTACATAAAATTTAAATGGTTTATTTATCGGTTTCAAAAAGTGAAACGGATTTTTAAAGTATTGGTTTATCGGGATAAAGGTCTTCGGTAATTCCTTTTTAAGTTAATTAATTTTTTTATTAATTGGATAATATTTAATAATTTCATTATTTTATTTATTTATTTATTTATTTATTCATTTAAAATTAAATAATGTTCAATTCGTTAATAATGGATAATGAATAAGGTGTTATTTTAACGAACTCAATCTAGTTCGTTCACCTAATTCACTTCCGCACTCTGTAACGAAACACCTCTTGTTCGTTATACATTCTTAACGAATCAAGACACGATTCATGTCTTATTCGCTATTCGACAATAACGAATTTCTTGATTCATTAGTTTAAAATTCAAACGAATCTTTTAATTCGTACATAGGGTACATTGGGTAGCGTGTAACAGTATAAAATACAGGTTAAACGAACCGTCCTTCACTATTCACCCTTCTTCCTTATACCTAAAGAAACCCTGTTCAAATTTTCTCTGATTTTTCGACCTTTGAAATTCGAACTTTTGAATACATCAGTGTGTTACTAAGGTATAGATGATCACTTCTATATGATTTTCGTCAAAAATGTCACTGTATAGATAGGCTAATTAGACACTTTTGCTATAAGGGTTTTTCCGAGGTTTAAAACTCTGTGTAATCTAGGATATACTGTGTTAAAATAGCTCATTTTGTTATCATTGTGATCGGAATGTGATTCCGAGACTCTTGGTGGACTTTAATCAAGGTTTGATTATTGATTGCCGGGTCGATTAATTGTTTATGTTTTCGGGGGTTTATGCTCTGTTAACACTCCGATTAAACCTAACTTATTCCACGGTATTGAACTTCAATTTCAACTCCGTGTGCTTCGTATTGTTGTTTCCGAGTTCACTACGTCTGTTGATTCGGTTATTCAACGATGATTATGGATTAATTGATACTGGTTTCATATTGTGACTTTCAGTGTTCTTAATCGAATTTTGACTTTGACTATGAGAGTCGAAGATCAAGTCATTATTGACCATTCGTTATTTTTAGCGAATTGGAACTATTTAGTGTCCAGTTCGTTAATAAGTCACACGAACTAGTTTGGCGAATAGGTTAATCAACGAATCAGATTTGAATTCGTTAAATCATAGCGAACTGGATTGTAGTTCGTTCTTTTGAATAGTAATTCGCTAAGTCTATTTCATTAATTTATTTACATGATAGCGTATCAATTGATTCGTTATATCTTATTAACGAATAAGTTTGATGTTCTTAACGAATGACATTTTAAACTTAATTATTTAATTAATGTAAATTAATATAATATTCCAAGATCTAGCCGCAAAAACGATACATCAATACAAAATCGATACATTAAATATAGACTTTACTTATAAATGCTAAATATATATTACATCTTCTCATTACTTATGACTGTTTTTATTTATTTAGTGAAATGGCCGATCAAATGGATCAAGATCCACCCGTTGCTCCTCAAGAACAAGAACAACCCCAAGATCAAGAACAACCTCAGGAACATGAAGAAGTTCAATTGCTATCTTTTGACAAGAGGCACAACATCTGTGCTTATGTTGATTCAGTCGTTGCTGATGAAGCTCTGTTTGGGGCTATGTTAGCATTTCTACGTCGTTCGGTGATACATTATGCTATAACTGCCAAACCTAAGGTTTATCTGAGTATTATTAGGTAGTTCTGGAATACTGCTGAGTTCGTTGACACCGAGAATCACATTCGAGCAACAATCAATCAAACTCCTATAACTGTGGATGTTGATGTGGTTAAAAGGGTGCTTCGGTTTGGGGATAATGATGATCACCCAAGTAAGTTTGATAAAAGGTTAATCAAGGGCCTATTTACAAGGGTATTTTATGGTAGAAATATTGATGATTCTATGTTTAACAAGAACGGATTGTGCCCACCTTACAAGTATCTGTTACACGTACTAATTCATTGCATGGGTGGTCGTAAAGGTGGATTTGATGAGTGCCGTATAAGTTTGAAATCGGCTTTTGTGGCTCTTATTCTCAACAAGCCATTCAACTACTCGGAAATGGTTTTCGATCATCTGAAAGAACAAGTTCAGCAGACGACTCAGAAAAAGAGGTTCTTGATGTATCCCCGATTTCTACAGTTGATAATTCAAGACCTTATCCCAAACTTGGTGATTGATCTAACGTTAGTGAACGATGTCCTTGATCTAGAACACATGAAGGCTGACACGGTGCGTAGAATGACGCTTTATCGTAAGGAGAGGCCACGGGACAAACGGATGCTTGGTCATATCATTAACCCTGATTATGTATGTCCTCCCGAGGATCGCTGGATCCATGATGACTCGGATTCCGAGCGTGAGGGAGGAGAAGGTGCGAACGATGGTGATGATGGAGGTGATGGTGGTAATGGAGGAGATGGTGGAAACGGTGGTAATGGTGATGCAGCTCTTCGAGAACAACAAGCTGCTGTCGAAGCTGCGTTAACTGCTACCATTGCAGCTCAACGTGAACGGAAACGTAAGGGTAAAGCACCAGCTTCTGAGGTTCCCGCAAAGAGACGAGTATCAGCTGGAGCTGGTGTAATTATTGATGTTACACCGTCTCGTCCTGCAACTCCTCAACGCCCGGTAGTGCCGCTTACTACTAGAACTCCGGAGATGACTTTGACGACGACGATGGTACCTCACGAGCAATTGGGTATGATTTCACAATCGGCTTTAACTGAAATACCATTTTCGTCTGCTACACTTTCTACTGTTCCTCCAACACCGTCTATGAGGCCTCCTCCACCTAGTGATATCTCATTTATGAGAATTACAAGGCCTCAGGGACCAATCCAACCTGTTCATCCACCTTTGTATGCTATGCCACCGAACCGTCAGACAGACATGCTTCTGAATCTTCTTCATTTGTATGAAAACCATGTCTGCTGATCGTTTGAATCAAGAACGCTTGATGGAGAACCAGAAGAAGCTACTCAGTTATGTGTCTTTCTGCCAAAAAGAAACAAAGGCCCTACGTGAGATTGTTGAGTCTCAGGGGGTGAAGCTTAAAGAACAAGAGGATCTGATCATGCAATTAACTTGAAAAGATGATGCTTTAAAGAAAATCAAGAATGATGAGGAAGATCCTGATGAGTCTGATGTTGGAGGTGAGCCTAAACAAACTTAAGACCCAGCTTCTGGTGCGGGTACGAGTTCTGTTGATAATTCGGGCAAACAGATCATTGTTTATCATGATTATACGGATGCTAAACCGATTGAGATGATCGAGGCCGATATGGTTATATTTATGGATGGTCAGGGGGTGATTAGAAGCATGGTGAATGCAGATGAGATAGATGTAGGGCAGTTTGTTGATAAGTCGTTGACACGAGAGCAGATTGTGATCTTGCTTGGTCTGAATGAAGACGAGATGACCGTGTTAGAGACTGAGCCTGATGCTGAGGTAATCAATGATGACGAGATCTTAAATGATCCTACGGTGGAGATGAGGACAAATTTTATTTATGAGAATGAGGAGGTTGAGGTGGAAGATGTGATCTGTTTCAACACACCAATGTTGATCAGGGTGCTCCCGTATTTAATGAGAAGACTGTTAAAGAAGCAGAAGATCACCTTGAGAAGAATTCCAAAGGCAAGAATGTCTATTCTAATTCGCTTCTCGACCCGTCTCTTGAGGAGATTAATAGTTGGTTTAGACACAAGCAAGCAAGTAAAATTATCAAAGCATTCAGGTTTGTTGATCAAGAACAGAAAGAAGAAGCTATTGCACGAGCCAAAGCCAACCAGAAGACCTCATTTAAGGCCGTGTCAAAGGTGCAAGGTAACATTGTTTCTTGGATGTTTGAATCTGAACTTAAGGTATACATTGTGAAATGGGAGAAGGGCGTCCAATACTATGAAAGGATGACTGATCTTCTCTCATTACCGAGATGGGACGTGCGCACTTTGGCGTAGCATCCATTTATCAATCGAGGTGATGATTACCATGCTAAACGTTTTCACCAACACTTGGTGTTTGAGGTGAATCATGGTTTTAAATATTTTAAACCACAAATTCCTATCCGCAAGCGCCTCATTGAAATTGATCCAAAAATGGGTAGGAAGAAGGTGGTCCTTAAAGTAAAGCCGCCGAGGACGATGAAGCGTGTACAGTTGAAGACATTGAACCAACACATGAATTTATCCTTCAACCGCTGGTACTACGATAATCGTACTGCCGTTATTGTTCTTGGTACAAGGTTGAAAACTGAGCTGATAAAGATCATTGACCCGATGTGGTTGGTGAATTTAACCAAAACCGACAATGACATGCTCCACAACAACAAGATTTTTATTGAGCGCAATGAAGACTATGACCTTGCTATGCAATTCCAACACGTTGTGCGTGTTTGTTATGAAAACGGAATTCATAGTTGCAGTGACTGGCAGTCCAAGCGTTTCAAGTAATTTAAAGACAAAGAGCTCAAGACGAGGGGGTGTCTGTTAGTACACGGTTTTGCGTCTCGAGTCTTTTTATTTATCTTTAAGGTATTTGTCGTTTTGTTCAATGTAATAAAATATAAAGTTATTATGTTAGTTCATTAATTTATGTGTCTAGTTCGCTAAGGATGTTTAGCGAACTAGCTCTAAGTTAAGATCTCCCTGATTCATTAAGGATGTTTAACGAATCAGGAGATGATTCGTTATGTTATTTATCAATTTGTGTATGTAACGAAGTAGTGTCTAGTTCTCTAGGGAATGTTGGCGAACTAGACCTATCTTCTATTTATAGGTGAACCCTGTTCACATTTAATGTTAAGTTTTGAGAGTTAATTAACGAAGTTCTGTCCAATCTCTCTCTCGATCTTCATCTTAATTATATACATACTTACACATACTAATACTGATAATATATATACTATAACATATAATCAAACGTAACTATGAGCTAGATTCGTATTTAGGATTAACAGTATTCACTCAGATATGAGATCTGATTATTGGTTAAGGATTGATCCTGGAACAAACACACTCTCGGCTTCTTATCCTTAGGGTTCCATAACCGAGTACCTGGTCGCTTGACAGGAGCGACCCATTTCTTATCCTTCTTCTCTTCTTTCACCACATCTTCCGCCACCAAGTTGTCGTAAACCATTTCTGCGAGTCTCACAGCAAAATCAAAGGTAGAAGGTCTACTAGCCTTGACCAAGACACGAACATTTTATGGCAGCCCCCCCGATGTAACACTTAATTCGCTTGGCTTCAGTGTTCACCATGTCAGGCACCAATCTAGACATGCGGTTGAATTCAGTGGTGTATTCTCGGTGTGTCATCTTACCCGATTTCAGATTCAAAAACTTCATTCCAACCCTTTCGACCTCCGCATCAGCACATAATCTCTTCATTACCATCTCCTTCAGATCATCCCACCTCATTGCATTAATCTCATCCTGGGTCTTCCTCCGCTCTGCACTTTCCCACCAGTACATAGCTTCATCACCAAAGGACTGAGTGGCATAACCCACTGCTTGGTCGGAACGCCACTCGCTAATTCGGATAACCTTGTCCATTGCGGTTATCCATTGAAGAGTAGCAGTTACGTCTCCTAAACCATTCAGTTTTGGCGGGTCACAACCTTTGAACGACTTATAGTTACACCCGCCTCGGCCTCTCTTCCTGTCATCAACTTTCATGGATCGAACTTCACTTGTGTCACCCTTCTCTCTCTCATCATCTTTCTTACCATTCTCTCCTGACCTCTCAGCAGTTCTTGCATGACTTCCAGCAGACTTTTCAGGTTGCAGGTTCTTCACTGCCGTAGCTACATCTTGAGTAATGGCAGCTTGAACAGCAGGGTCAAGTTGATACCCTTCATTCTGGCTTGGCCCTCGCAGAGTCTAACTTGGTCCTCCCACAGAGTTAAAAACTGGTTCTTCAGAAGGTTCTTTGACTTTACGTGGCCTTCCACGACGTCCCGTACGACCTCATTGTCCAGCAAATTTCCTAGCTCCAGCCATTCGTATTCTATAAGGACAAACAAACACCATCAATCAAGGAATTATTTAGTACAAGGATAGTAAGGCTAACAGGCAATAACAGTGGCCAGCTGTGATTAGCTGATCATGTTACTTTCCGTGTCCAATACACTTCCTCTTATGAGTCTATTTGTGCTAAGTTCTACTTTTACACAGTTAATCGATCAGACAACCAATTAGTTTTATCCCTAACATACACATATCCTTTCATTAGCAGTTAAGCTAACATCATTACACATTATTCAACCATACACTTTACCTTTACTTAGCTTGCTTGAGTGACACATGGAGTTCTTGAACTGGCATCTTCTTTCTTTTCTTACTTAAATCACATTCTCTGTTAGAGTCTAAGCATGTAGGATGCTTAATTCTCTCGAACTTTGCTCTGATACCAACTTGTAAGGCCCCGTTACCGGTGCCCTACTTTGGACGCTGGATTTACTCATAAACACAGTTCTAAATATCAGAGAGTTAAAACTTTCTCGGAAATAATAAAAGTCAACCAATCATTACAAACGTTCAATACTTGTCTTAAAAACATAACATAAAGCAGTTATTAAAACATCATGAAAAATATTCTTGGATGCCAGTCCCTTCAAATCATGTTATGTGTCTCTTCCTCAAGCCAGCTGCTTCAATCTATTTACATGCGTGCATACTAAAAGTCAGCTATGCTGAGTGAGTTCTAGTTAATCAGGTAACATTCAATACATTCACATACTTATACATACACATCCGAAGATACATATTATATAACCTACTTACCTTTTCTTTCATACTTACATAATTATATACTTTCTTTCATTCCTTCCTTTCTTTCATACTTCTATATTAAATCTTAATTTACATACTTCTACGTTTTAAAGAGCATTACGCCCTACCGCCTCAAGTATTAGTGGGGCTCGGTTCCCTTTCTGCCTCGAGTATTAGTAGGGCTCGGTTTTTTGACTCGAGAATTATTAGGGCTCGGTTCCCTTTCTGCCTCGAGTATTATTAAGGCCCGGTTCCCTTTCTTCCATACAACCATACCATACCTTTCTATATATTCATAATTATAACTTTCATACATACATAAGGGGGCTGGATATCGCAAGAATTGAAAAGTCCTCCATTGAATGGATCCAAAGGGATCAATCTTGTTGGGAGGTACTGCCCAAGGAAAGGAAAAGGTGACTTCCGGGGTTAAGGAAATGAATTGTAAGTCGCGTAATCCCCCTTCCTCCCTTGCAGTAAAAACTCTCCTCTAATAGCAGAAAGCTTCCATGCCCTATTCTCTATTTTGGAAAAGGACCTCTTACGCCAGTTGACAGAGGCACGATAGCGAGACCTAGCATCTCTCAGCTCAGATTCGGCATATCTGGTCTATTTTAGAAAGGCTGTTTTCGACGGTTTTGTTCCATAGTAATACATACATACATACATATATACATACATACATACATACGTACGTACATACATCATATATAATAATCATATCTTCAAACTATCACATGGCGGTACATGCAATATGTAAGGCCCCGTTACCGGTAGCCCTACTTTAACGTTGTATTTACTCATAAACGCAGTTCTAAATATCAGAGTTAACAAAAACTTTCGCGGAATAATAAAACTTCAACCATATCATTTTACATAACCATCAAATCGTGTCTTATAAAACATTCGTAGTCAATTAAAACAAAACATAGTCTTTAAAACATCACAACATTTCTTCGAGATGCCAGTATCTTCGTTTCCCATGCCATGTGTCTTCAGTCACGCGAGCTGCCTCAACCTATTTGCCTGTGTGCATACTAAAAGTCAGCTGTGCTAAGTGAGTTCTAGTTAATCACATAACTTACTTTTCATACACATATACGTGCCCGAAGGTACGCCTTACAACATATCAAGATCAGCATTCGTCCATACACATTCATATCTAACCATACATTTTAAAGGGCGTTTCACCCTACATACCTCGGATATTGTTAGTGTCCGGTACCCTCCATCCTCGGATATTATTAGGGTCCGGTCACCCTTCATCCTCGGATATTATTAGGGTCCGGTCACCCTTCATCTTCGGATATTATTAGGGTCCGGTACCCTCATCCTCGGATATTATTAGGGTCCGGTACCCTTTCTTCCATAGCTTCACACTATACCTGTCCTTAAATATTTTTCCTGACAATACGTGCAATCTCCGAAGAGCGTTCACGTACCATTAACTTATCATACGTACATTATGCATACATCATAAATATTCATACATGCATCTTATCTTACATCATACATAGCAATCACGTCTTTAGCTACCACCTGACGGTACATTCAATATCCGAAGATCGTTCACGCACCGTCAAGCAATCATCATACATACATCATACAAGGCATACACTTACCACTTAAGGTAAGTGTATTAACTATCACATCGAGTATGCACACAGCCCCGAAAACATAACAAGGAAGTGGGGCTAGAAACTCACCTCAATGCGGTTGCGTTCACCGTTTACGGTTATTCCCTTCTTGAGCTGTGCACGACTAACTGTATAATAATTATACGTTTCAGTAAACTATCACTACACATATCGCCTTTCTAGTTTAATTATTACCCTCAACTAACGGGGGTCCGGGGGCAGCGCCCCTGGCAGCGGGGTTCTAGGGGCGGCAGCCCCTAGCGGGGTCCAAGGGGCAGAGCCCCTGGCTGGGGTCGAGCTACTTAAAAGTTCAAGTGTTTATTTGTAATTAAATCATTCTTTTCTAAGTCCAGGGACCATTCTGTCATTCTGTTAAACTTCTAATTCGTTGCTTATCCTTAACGAACTGACTTGCCATGACGAACTGGTTCTTGTAACGAATTGGAACCTTTAACGAACTGGTTACTTACACGAATTGGACTTTTAACGAACTGGACTCTTAACGAATCAGTCCATGTAGCGAACCAGTCCAAGTAGCGAATTGGACTTTCTATTTAGTTATCTCCATTAACGAACTGGTCATAACGAATCAAGGGTAATTCGTTACCCTTTTCCCTTAACGAATTGGATACGAACTACAGCTAGTTCGTTAATCTTTCCTTAGCGAATCAGCTGGCGAATTACCTCTAATTCGCTAGTTATTCCTTAGCGAACTAGGGTTAGGTCAGATTTGTCAGAACATTCCCTGACAACCTCGTACACGTTTTTCCGGCGCCGCCATTGCCGGAAAACTCACCGGAAAAACGTATCTTCACCGTTTTACACCGTTTTTCATCATTTTTCGTCCCGTTCGATCCAGATCTGAGCTGGGTTGACCCCTAAGCTCATATTAGGTTCGGTTTATACCCGATTCCACCCGGATCTCATGACTTAAACGGTTTAACGGTGTCGGCTCGTCGTTTCATGATTATATCTAACGGATTTAAGCTCAAACAATAAAATACTATCATTACCTCGGGTCGGTTCTCGGTTTCCTTCTTGATATCGGTTTAGAGAGAGAGAGAACTAGAGAGAGAATCTTAAGTGTGTGTTTTGGATGGTGTAAGGGATATGTGTAAATGAATTAAATGGAGGATTAAGTGTATATATATTTTTGATCATGGGCTTAAGCCCATGGTCTTTCCTTCATTCCTCCATAACCCAAGTCCATAACCCATATCCATTTACCCAACACAAGTCCATCTCGTATTTTATTCAACTAAACCGATAACGACCCGCTATAAAGTAAACGAACTTTATTTTATTAATATAACCGAAAGTAGGATGTTACACAATATCCGAAGATCGTTCATGCACCATCATGCATTCGTTCATACATAAATCATATAAGGCATACACTTACCACTTAAGGTAAGTGTATTAACTAATCACATCGAGTATGCACACAGCCCCGAAAACATAACAAGGAATGGGGCTAGAAACTCATCTGGATCCTGTTACGCTCGCCGTTAACGGTTATTCTTTTCTTTAACTAAGCTCGGCTAACTGTACATTAATTACGGGTACCAATACTTGTCCTAATCACATTATTCATTTTTTCACCAGAAATGGCTAAGTCTGGTATATTCTAATGGCCTTGTAAGGCATTGTATTCATAGGCATGGCCTTGTATTCGAATGCATTGTATTCGAATACCCTTATGTTCAAATAGAATACACTTGTAAAATCTTCCTTCCTTTCTTTCTTTCTTTGCTGTATGCGAGTGGGAGTTATTTAGAATACAATTTCGTATGAAAATACAGTATATTCGAATACATTGTGTATTCGAATACATATTGTATTCGAGTATATGGTGTATTCGGTTAGCTTTATGCGCGAAAAACATAAAAACATAATATTTAAGCGCGAAAAACATACCTTTATGCGTTTTTAGGCTACGGTTAGCTTTGATATGCAATAAAATCTTGTATCTTGCTTGTATAGTCTAGATCTATCAAGATCTAGGCTTGGTTTTGGTCTTGGTTCTTCCCTCTAGGTCACGGCCGTGTATTATGAGGTGTGTGTGTGTGTTAGAGTGTGTAGGAAACTTGAAAGATAAGAAATGAGGGTTTTAGGGTTTTAGGGAGGTTTAAGGAGTATTTATACTCTCTTAAGCCCATGGATCTATGGTCCATCCCATCCCTTGTTTCCATCTTTCCCAACCAAGTCCATACTCTTTTATTTTATTTATATTAACTAAATATCGGCGCATATAAACAAACGTAAATCTCTTTTATTTATTATTTCAAAAATAGGATGTTACACAACAGGAAATACAAAAAATGACTTCTTTGATAATTTGATTTTATATGAGTAATTTTTCATAACTTTTAGATATTTATGTTTTGTGTTTTTCTAATTGTTGTAGTAAAGAACAGTACAAGTACGTGGGGCATTTTTAAGATATAGCTACTAGGAGAGATTCATGACTTTTTCTCCTTTTCTGGTGACGTTGAGCACAATGATATTTACTGGTTTGGTTCGTAAAAATTATGTAAAGAATTAATTGATTTTAGTTTATATTGTTATTAAATTATCAGTAAGGTTGTCATAGTTTTTGTTTTGGTTGTTCTTGATGGTTGTAGTGATTCAAAACAAGACTGCATGTGTCATGTTTAAAGATCCAAGGGCTCTTGATATTGCATTATTGCTATTGATAATCTCAATTTTAACGATAAACTTTTCAGTAATTTGCTTCAAATATGATGCAAGTATAAGTATAACTATATTCGATGTGCCACATATTGGTATTTAGATATCTTTATTAACATATTATTGTTGTTATTTAATGTTTTGTGATTCATTTTTATTTAATATTCAAGTTTATATTTAAACAGATTAACTTTGGGATAAGATTACCCAAATAGTTTAACTTATTGTCACATAAACACATTTATAAATAAATAAATGGGTCAAACACGATACATGAGAAGATCCAGTTTAGCAAACCTTGTTCCTGGCTTTTACCTGAACATGTTTAAAGTAAACCCAAATCCACAGATAGAGATAATTGCTAATATAAGATCATGTTTATACTTATACCAATGATATTTTTAAAATTATAAATTTAAATAGATGAACAAATAATTGAAGTGCTAATGTTTAATGGGTTCCACTATTTTCATACATATATGTTTCGGATACTGTACAAACACAACTGTTCTCACTTTAGTTTTTATTTATATTTTTTAACTAATGTTTTCCACTATTTTTTTTGCATGTTGAACGTTGTAAAGAGTCATTTCCCTTAGCATGTGAGTTTTTGTTGATAAAATACTTGACACGAATTTGGATTGTCGATTATCTTATTGTTAATGTTGTTCAATGTTTACGATTTAGGGTTCCAATTTTTTCAAACTGCGAATTTCGGTCTTGATTTCAACATTTCGATCTACAGGTATGTCATTTTGGTTTATGTTAAACTGCTTGATAGAGAAAGTTTGATATGACGATTCTAAAATTGTTAGCTTGTAACAAACGTTTTAAAATGATAAATTGGTTATAAGTTTCAAACAAGACCAAATTGATTAACAATATATATTGGCTAATAATACATTGAATTAAGTTGTGTTAAGTAAACTATTTATATCTTGCATGGACGGCTTTCCCCAAGAATTACACAACGAAATCCTGCAGGCAAATTGATTTTTTTGGTTTACAAGGTTGGGATGGCTCCCATTGTTAGAGAGGTTAAGAAACTTAGTTCAAGTAAGCTATTTTTGGCAAGATTTGAATATTTATGAAGGAGATGTGAGGCGGTAACCATTATCAAAACACCTCCATAATGCATCGAGTACACATGGTCTAAGTAGTAGGGTTTTAAGAGAGGATTTCATCTTATTTGATCTTATATCGATACGGGTCGTGCCACAACATTTTTGTTATTGTTATATTAACACATGATCATCAACACACTTTTTGCTACTCAATTATTAGTAATTATATATGTATTCTAAACGGTGAATTTTGTGAAGTTAGATGTGTTATTCGACCAAACTTCTAACGGTTTTAGTGATGTCTTCAGGCTGTTTCATGTAATCTACTTTCTTTTATAATATATTTTATTGCCTTATTCCGCGTCTTTTATATCTAAACCGATGCTATGAATAAGATACTAACTAAATTGCTATCCAATATACCACGAGACGAGTGAAACTAAAGAAAATGAGTACTACGTTGTAATTTGTCTCGGCCGCTACATCGTGCGGGTTTTTATTACACCAAAGTGTATGCTTTAAAAGTAGTGATGTAAATGATCCCATTTTTTCGCAAGCTATTCGAGATCAGCTCACAAAAATCTTGAATTGAGCTCAAGCCGGAGCTCGACCCAAAAATTAAGTTTGTATAATAAGCGAGCCTAAGCTCTACCCTAAAAGTAAGCTTGTTTAATAAATGAGCCCAAGCTCGAGTTGGAGTCAAAGTCAATTTTAGTTAAAAAGAACATGAAGAGATGTTTGGTTATTGATTTTAAAGTCAACAACTGACCTTTGTTATAGATCTCACTACCATTTTCTTTTCATGTTCGGCTCATTTCACATTTTCATGTTATAGAACTATCTTCATTTATAAATATTGCACTTGTTTTGCATACCAGAGAAACAATGAGCATTGAATGCCTGCAATTGGAAAGTGGGTCAAAAAAGTGATTTGTTGAACCTGCACATCAGGTGTGTCAAGGATTGATGATGCTTGTATGGCGTCAAATGGCTGTAGTGCAGACTACTCAGCAATGGAGAAGATAAACACCATCATTAGTGGGAACTCTCCCCTGCACTTGCACTAATATCTATTAACTTTGAAAAATATAAACTTGTGCTAATGGTTAGTTTTTGCAACTTACAATTTGTAGTGGGTTTGTAATAGTTAATATAACATTTATATTTTGATTATAATTGTTGCCAGTTTATAACAATTTAACAAATTGTTTAGATTTGTATCATGCCACAATGCAAAATGTGAGTTATAGGTAAAATGAATAAAAGACATTTTACAACTTTGCATTTTGTATTCAAAACAAATCAAATATTCACTTAGCATCTTGTGAACCAAGAAAACTAATTTTAATATATCAACAAAAACGAGCCAAGGCTCCCTTGGCTTGGCAGTCGGCTTGTGAAAACTCCTATATGAGAAAGGTGTTAAAAAACTCGTTGTGAAGTGTCACCGCCGCCGCATCACACGGGTTTTTACTAGTGTGTGTGGGTGTGTATATATAACTAGTTAGTTACCCGTGTAGCACACGGGTTAAAATAAATAAATTTATTTAAATAATAACACAATGTGAAATAAAAAAAAAATATGTTCAACAATATAGAGATACATTATATGGTAGAATAAAATACACAACACACAATATAGAAATAAAAACTGTCAGAAAATTCATAAATCTCTAAATATTGTTTTGTCGCAATATTTGTAGTTTTATTTGCAACTTTTTACTTTCTATATCAAAATTTATTAATTACACATTATTTTTGCTTTTAACTCTAAACAAAGCAACACATAATTGACCACAAGCTAAAATAAATTATCTAAAAAATAAATCAACCATCTATAATGATTGACCTTATTTTTTATTAACCTTCATTGCAAAAAAAAATAAAGTGAAAATTTCATTCTTTGTATGATTTCGGCTTCTATAGCACATTTATCATATTTTATTTTCATATGTAGTTTAGTTTCACTGCATAGACCAATTTTGTGAATAATAATAATTTTCATATTTTATTTTAAGTTTCATTGCATAGTTATTATTTAACATGTAGTCTAGGGTTTATATTTTTATGAAATTTTAAGATGATGAACTTAATATAAATGACGAGTTGATTAAACAATCAATTAAAAAAAGAGGCTGTAAATGGTTACTTTTTAAACCAACCCGTGGACCGAAACTCATTCTTATCATAAGCTGTTTGACTTAGACCATGGTTGATACTCTACCCAGTTAAAGAAACTCGCTTGTTTAATTAACATAAACACTAAAAATACACCATTAGTGAGTTTGTCTTTTAAGGGTTTTTAAGAAAAAAATTTAAATTTAATAAACAATCATATATATATATATATATAATAAGTTAAAGTTTATTGAAATTTTAAATATAAATTAATCTTGCCGATATAATATTATTTCTTATAAAATCTTAATATTAATGAACTAATATAATAGATTTAAAACCTTAATTTTTGCAATCATTATTCAAAATCAACATGAAAATTAATTACTTATAAAAACCTACTGGTAATAACTAATACAATATATTTATATAAAACAAAATAACATATTTGCCGGTATTTAATTTTTTAAATAAGAAAAAAATTATTAAAAAGAGAAAAAGAAATACTAAAATGAAAAAATGAAATACAAATTACTAATAAAAAAGATAAATGTATTTAATATGAGAGAGATGAGGGAAAAATTTGTAAGAAACATTTTAGTGATGACATGTGACATTAAAAAGTTTTATTTATTATATAGTATAGACTAGAATGTAGGGGTCTCATAATGAGATTATAAAATCTCATCAATAGGTCATAAATAGGCATCGGATTAAGCAAGTCTTTTGACCCGTTAGTTATTAACTTATTATAACTGCACAAATAGTTATGCATTCTAATGATCGATACTTTGTAAGCAAAATGAATTATGAACTTACCAAGATAGACACTAATCAGTTGAGGATGTCTTGGTTATGGAGCTAAACATTAAAGAAATCACTTTGTATATTAATGAGGCTGCCATATATAATATGGAACTTTCAATTGAATGAGAAGGTGTGCAACAAAGTCAAAGTTCTTACGTCCTGAATTTCCTTGACAAGTTTTGATTTTAAATATCGTAATAATGTGTTACACCTTTATCCACAGACTGCAAATGGAGATGAACAACCAAAGGCTGATGCTGTAATAGTTGGTTGTTAAACTAATGGAGAATTCACAACTGATAGCAACGAATTTGTATACCTTGGCATCATTATTGCCATGGATTGTTGGCTGTTGAAATTGGATAATGGCTTGGGTGTGTAAATACAATTTAATTTTGATTTAATTAGTAACCAAGTCCATTTGAAAGTCCAAAATTTGCTTCCTAATGACATCTCTTAGCTCACAAAATTGCGTCGTGTTGTATATGACACTATGGCACACGATCCATTCAAAACCTAAAACATCAAATAGTTCTATATGGTTTAGATTTAATATCCATGTACTTAAACAGTTTCTAGTAAACATGTTAAAATGCACACACATTATAAAAACTTAACGTTTTCATATAACGTTTTCAAAGGAAAGAGTTTATGAAATAAACCATTTCTAAATGTTTCTAATGCGCACAATAGAAAATTAAATGCTCAAATAAAACATTTTCAATCGGTATGGTTTATAAAATAAATAATTTACAACAAACATGTTAGAACTTAAACGATTTTAACGCGCACGTTAGAGGAAAGACGATACACACATAAATATTAAATATTTTGACAAAACCATTTAAATTGTTGGTTTTTCTAGTGTATAGCCCAAAAGTCGCTCAGTTAACATTGAGTTAATGCTTGAATTATTAATAACTTAATGGGAGGAATACGAACAGACACACATGGAATCTTTTGTGCACTATTTCACCAAAACACACATGTACGTCTCACTACAATATTTTCTAACACGTCCATTAGAAAAGTAATGTTTACAAAAACCGTTAAAAATAAATCGTATATTACATGCATCTTAGATATTTAGAAACACTTTTTAAACATGTTATTTTATAAAAATAACCATTAACACACATGTTAGGAAACAAAACGTTTACAAAAATCGATAAACCCGATCTAACGCGCACATTATATTTTCAACGTTTACAAGAAATGAATGGTTTACATAAAACCATTTCTAACATAATTGATAGACATATACGATTTCAAAAATCGTTAAACAAAACCAAAAGAATCCCAACGGTTTTCCAATTTCGGTTCTAACACTATAGTTAGAATACAAACAATTACAAAAATCGTTTTCTAAAACCAAACGGTTCAATCAAATATTATGTTTTGTAACACGGTATAGGATTTAAGATTGCACCATGATCTCTAAAAATCCAAGCAAAACAAGTTGTACTATGCACGTAATTTCCCAAAACAAAATATATATAAGATTATAATATATAAAATATTTTTATTTTAAACCATTTCGTGAACAAAAAATCCTTATAAATAAGGTTTTTAAAATTGTAGCAACAATCTCATGAAATATATTATAAGATTGCAGGACATGGGTAACATTTTATTTAAAAAATAAAATAAACGATAACGATGCTCTCATTAGTAATGGGAAATATTCTAGTACGATACCATTTACAAAATTGAATAGATACAAACTTTTATATTCAAAATTGATATGATCCAAAGTCTTTAACGGGTAGTTTAACATGTCTTCATGCAATATCATTGTCTTGTGTCTTCATCACATTTGGTCTTCGACTAAGCGCTTGGACTACAAAAGAAAAGCAAAAAAAATGTTGACGGTTGTGGCTGAGGCACGTGTTCAACACGCTTCCCTTAAGACATTCCGCGCCTCTACATAAGAAAACACGTCTATCTCACAGGGTACAACAGCCGAAGTCGTTTTTACTACCGGAGATGTTCACACGCCCGAGGTTACACCATGTATATTGTTAAGGAATATGTTAGAACAAGGTGGTGAATGAATCAAGTGGAGAGTACTCCTCTTTAACCATACGGATTTTTTTGAGTGAACATAATTCAAGTTATTTTAAAATGAGGCACAAAGCCTATTAATATATTCAAGAGTTGAAAGAAAATCAAGTGTCTCGCTTAATTAGTAACTTAATGTAATAATAAAAATTTATTAAGTGCCATCAAGCTACTTTACTCAAGAGTTTCACCAAACCAACAGTTTTATATAATTATTACAATAAATTAATTTCCATTCACCATTTCTAATTTTCCAGCAATCTCCCACATGAATGGAGATTAACCAAAACACACACTAGATATTCAATGGAACCTCGACAGTTGAGTATTGCAGGATAGGTAGGTGTTAGCTTTGAACATTTCTTTGTGAACTATACGCAGTTTACTAGCGGTTAGTAAAGGCGATGTCCTTGAACAAACCCCCATTTTGTAGACGACAATACACTTCACACAATACTCTCACTAGCCGAGCACATCCCCTCATTGTCCTGGAACACTAGCCTGCATCTGTGAAATCTCTAGAAATTGCGCACCCCACAATTTCATTCGAAACGACCTCACTTCTCTTTCACATAGGAGATTTTCCATAAATCATTAAAAGCATTAAGGTTATGATGAGTTACACAATTCATTAACCATAGGTTATACTTATCCTCACAACATGTCACTGTTATTATAGAACGGACTAGGAAGTAATTAAACTCCCTTTTTAATTTAGGAAGATATATATATATATATATATATATATATATATATATATATATATATATATATATATATATATATATATATATATATATATATATATATATATTAGCTTATATCTCAACTTATACATCGGCTATGCCTCCACAGTGACCACCTTTAGATATATAATTAGGTTGTCCTATTAAACTTTGATCTTGGGATCTCCGGTTAACTAAGTTAAGTTTTCTTTCATATATCCCTTTTTATGGGCTTTAGTCTCATTCCACAACTTCATCTTTCATCAACCTTTGAGTTGTTGGATCCAAAGCCATTATCTATGACTTTGTCAAGTCAATATTAGATAATTGCAAGTAAGATGAGTTGTTATGACGTGTTCTGAATTTTTAAGTTAATATTGCCTATTGTTATCTTCTAAGACTATAACCTCGAGACTCGCCCGAATCTAGTTATAATAATTGTCTTTTTGAAAAACACAATTCTAATTCTAAGGCAAACACGCCTTTATTATGCCTCTAGTATTCCACATCATACATATAGCAATATTCCGATTTTAACCATTTGGTATTTGAATGTAATCACTAGATTAGATCATTATGACCATTATGTAGTCAACGAGGTCACATGTTTGCGATGTTAGATAATAATCCTTATTGATAAACCTTCCAAGTTCAAATGCAAGACACCCCCACATTTAAGTGTTATTGGATAACAACATCCAACTTCCGGATAGGGTAAAGAAAGGTTCTACCTTTTTACGCAATCTGAGAAATCATCTCAATGACCATTTCTATATACCCTTCTTAAATTGCTTCCCCCACATTCCTTGTATTTTGACATAGTTTGCTTAAAATTAGTAATGACCACAAATTAAAACTCATGATTTGAACAAAACCTTGTCTTTGTATCAGTGAGTTCAACGATACTTACTCATAAAGCAACACACGCCTTGGTGTAATCTTTCACCACTTGATAGCTTTTAAGCTAAACTTGTCATAAGATTGTTATCAAACCATCTCAAATCTAGAAGGTTTAAAATCACCATCCAGGGCATACCTAGATTGTTTAGGCCTTCTTATGATCCTCACAAGTTATATTATTTCCTTATATTGAATGAAAACCATCTTTAAATTTCTCTATACACAAATTCATTCTTGTGCTGTGAATGTTTCATGTTAATGTCTTCGCAAAATACCATAATTAACAAGTACTAGTCTAGCATGCTTTAGACTACAATACTTAAACATGTGAACAGTATGGCCCACCATTATGGGCCATACTGTTCACAGAAGATGCATCATTCTGATTCTTCATAGCCATTATAATCTCACTTTGAAACGTTCAACCCAAAGTTTTAGACAAAATTATGAGACTTGTTAACAATCTCCAAAAGTTTTAAACATGTGAACACTTAGTATTTAATAGAATCTCACAAGTTATTGTATGTAGCGCATACATAACTTCATCATCTATTTAAGGAATATAACTTATTTTTCTTTGATCTCCAAGGCTTCATTATTGACTTATATGGACTTAGAACATAAATCTTAATCCAAATCATTTTAATGAATACATTCATCATGATTAATGTTACTCATCTACAATAACTATTATGTTGAGATTAAGTAACTCAAACTCTTGGAATTCACACTAGTATAAAGTGTCGTCTCTTGAAACTATTTATTGAGATACTCTCTCAAAATGAAAGGCAAATTTTCGCATACTTCAAACAAAATGGATGAGAGTAGAAACATCTATATATTCATCGCTATTGTAAGCATATTATGTTAGAATAAATATATTTATATATTTATTTATGGCCCTTATGATTATTTATATTATTATAATTGATCAAATAATATCATAAGCCTTATTAGATAATAGGTAAAAGCTTGATGGACGCTTTTACCTTTAAGACTAATTAAAAGGTTTCCTCTTGGGTGTATATATATTGAGAGATAATTAGAGAGTCTAAGGTTGGTTAATTGGCTAATCATAACACCTCAGAGTCACCCCACAACTCTCTCTCTCAAATCGTGTTCATCAAGAACACATAACTCCATCCTAACCGATACACCCTAAAGGGGAACCGAATCAGATTAAGAAGATGTCGATCTCCAACATCACTGGATTATCAGGTCTTACATCCTTACTCGTTTCCATTATATCATCAAATAGAAGAAACTGATCAACATGTGGTATCAGAGCATGATGTTGATTAATCAGTTTCTTCGATGTCCATAAAACTGGAATTAAAATCGGAAACGAATTTTTGTTTAAAACCCTTATGTTTACGGTTTTGATCATCATCATAAAATTGATTGGATTTGATGTTCGTATTACTTCCAACGAATTGTTAGGTCTGATTAAAACCTGTTTATTATCAAAACCTGATTATTTTCGAAATATGTTTTACAAAACGTTAAGATTTCGATTCCAGTGTTATTAATCTGATAAAATAATCGAATTATCAGTTTCATTATTTTTTGAAACTGTTCTTATTTTCGAAGATGTTCTTGATGAACATCATAATTTTCGAAAAACTAACACTAATTTGGATTAACTTGGGAAACTGAAATCTGTTAAAGAGATAATGTTATCTCTAAATTTAATTTCAAAATCTTTTAAATAAAATAAAAGATATTATTTTGAAATCTTATTAAATTTTGAGATAATCTAAAGTTTTAACAGGATCTCCCAAATCCCTTAAAATTAGGAAATAGGTTATCAGGTTGATTAAAATTAATTTTTCGAATTCTGCTAATGTTGCGAATCAAGGCATCCATTCGCAACAAATGGACTCCAATCGCAACAAACAAGATGTTGCGAAATCGCATGATGTTGCGAGTACTCTTAATCGCAACAACTATGTTGCGAGTGCTTTAAATCTTGCGAGTAACATGTTGCGATTATCCACTAATTATGTTGCGAATCAGAACCTGGCATCACAAAATGTTGCGAAAGGGACACATGTTGTGAAAGGTCACTAATGTTGCGAGTGCTTAAGATGTTGCGAGTATTACCTATGGATGTTGCGATCAGCCTTGAGATGTTGCGAGTATTACCTTATGTTGCGAGTACTCTTAATCGCAACAATTATGTTGCGAGTACTTCAAATCGCAACAATGCTGATTACATCGCAACAACATCATTCGCAACATCTCTTATAAAGCATCAATCGCAACATTACTTATGACCTCACTATCCGCAACATCTAAAATCCCCTAACCAAATTCGCAACATTATTTCGAAGTAATCGCAACTTCTCTTATATCTTAGATGTTGCGAGATGATCAGAAACCCTTATGATAACCTAACTGATTAAGGGGCCCTGTTTGTTTTTTTTTAGGGGTAGCAAAATTTTTTTCACCCAAGCAGGGGGCGCTGCCCCCCGCACCCCCCGTTAAATTACTTAACTTAAATAACACTTCTAGTTCACTTCTGCCCAACGATGATGTGTAACCTAATATTGTTATTTAAGTCTAATTAAGTATGTCACTTAAAAGTGTATGTCCTAACATTATCAGACATTCGCGTGATTTTAGTTTTGCCTTAAATACACAAAAGTTTTCACTTCTGCCCAACGGTGATGTGTTATACTTAGTGCATTGCGAACCTACTTAGTGCCTAAAATCTTAATTGTCTCACTTCTGCCCAACGGTGATGTGTTACAATTAATTTTGCACAAAACTTTAATTTTCATAATTGCTTGAATATATTCACTTCTGCCCAACGGTGATGTGTTTTTTATTTAAGTAGAACTTAATTTAAGTCTGTTATTTTGGTGTTTTATAATAGACTATATCACAGCTTCCTTATATAATGGTCCTTACTTGTTTGCCTGCTTTAGATTAAGTGCCCTTAGATCACTCTAAATTCTTCCTTAAGTTTCCAACTAGATGCCTTATTTAGATTAGTATCTTATTTTCTCATCTTATTTCCACCAGCTCCCAACTGTGGGATTGAAACCTTGACTGGCGCTAACTTTACTGCTTGGAAAGACTCCCTTACGCTGACACTTGGTATGCTGGACTATGATCACGCGCTCAGACATGAAGCTCCTCCTGCTCTTACTGATAAGAGCACAGCTGAACAAAAAACTTGCTCATGAAAGGTGGGAGAAGTGTAACAGGATGTCACTTATGCTGATCAAGAACTCTATTACTGCTACCATCAGAGGAGCCATTCCTGATTCAACTATCGCCAAGACTTATCTGGCTTCTGTGGAGGAACAATTCAAGGGAACGTCTAAGGCACATGCTTGCACTCTTATGCTTAAGTTGGTGACTACAAAGTATGATGGAAGGAGCGGTATTCGTGAGCACATCATGATGATGCAAGACACGTCGAACAAGCTTAAAGACTTGGACATGTCAATCAGTGAGGGTTTCTTAGTCCAATTCATTATGACTTCTCTTCCTGCTTCTTATGAGACTTTTAAAGTCAATTACAACACACAGAAAGAAAAATGGTCAATGAGTGAGTTGATCGTTATGTGTGTCCAAGAAGAGGAACGTCAGAAAGTGGACAAACCTGAGATGGCTTACCTTATGACTACCGATAATTCCAAGAAGCGGAAAGGAAGTTTCAAAAAGAAAGCTGCTTCTAAGTTCCAGAAAAACAATCCAAGTACAAGCACTGCCTCCAGCTCTAAGAATCCTTCAGGGAAGTTTTTCTGCAAGTTCTGTCGTCTGACAGATCATAAGCAGAAGGACTGCCCAAAATTTAAGGAATGGCTGGCTAAGAAAGGTAATGATCTCTTTATGATACTTGAGTCCTTTAATTTAGAAGTTCCATCTAATACTTGGTGGGTTGATAACGGTTCAACTGTTCATGTATCCAATTCTTTACAGGGATTCCTTACAATCCAGAAGCTGGAGGGAAACCGAAGAACACTAAAGATGCCTAATGGAAAGCCTCTAGTAGTCAAGGCTGTGGGAACTTTTGAATTACGCATGAGAACTGGGTTTTGTATTAAACTTTATGATACCTTATATATTCCTGAATTACCAGGAATCTTGTATCAGGAATAAAGTTAGACAATGACGGTTATGTAATTTCTCATGGTCATGGCAAACTTACTATTAGCTTTGAATCTAAAGTTGTTGGTTTTGGCTATCTGGATGGTCTCTATAAATTAGAATTGGATGATGATTTTACCAAGTCTTTGTTATCATATAATCTTAATGAATCACTAACAAAGAATAAACGAAAACGAGACTTAGAAACCTCATCTAAGTTGTGGCATGAACGTTTAGGCCACATTTCACGAGAACGATTATCTCGACTCGTGAAGGATGAAGTCTTACCATCTCTCGATTTCACTGATTTTGGAACTTGTGTCAAATGCCTTAAAGGTAAAATGACATCAGCGAATAAGAAAGGTGCTACAAGGAGTTCTAATTTATTAGAAATTATTCACACTGATATCAGTGGTCCTTACACTATCGCTGGAATAACTGGACATAATTCATTTATCACTTTCATTGATGATTATTCACGCTATATGTACTTGTATCTCATTAAGGAAAAATCTGAATCATTAACAACTTTTAAAGACTATAAAACTGAAGTTGAAAAACAATTAGGTCTTCAAATTAAAGTTGTTCGATCAGATAGAGGAGGTGAGTATTATGGTAGACATACTGACATTGGACAAGCTCCTGGCCCATTTTATGAATTTTGTAAAAGCCAGGGGATTGTGAACCAATATACCATGCCCGGTACTCCTCAGCAGAACGGTGTTGCTGAGAGAAGAAATAGAACCCTAATGAACATGGTTCGCAGTATGTTGGCCAACTCTAATTTACCTCAATTTCTCTGGACTGAGGCCTTAAAGACAGCTGTTCATATACTAAATAGGGTTCCTTCCAAATCTGTCCCTAAAACTCCTTATGAACTTTGGACAGGGAGGAAACCGAATCTAAGATATATGAAAGTATGGGGCTGTCTTGCTGAAGCAAAGCTTTATAATCCTTTTCTAAAGAAACTTGACCCGAAAACGATCAGCTGTTTCTTTATCGGCTATCCTGATCACTCAAAGGGTTATCGCTTCTATTGTCCTTCTCACATTACTAGAATTGTAGAAACCAGGCATGCCGCATTCCTTGAGGATTTTAAGGTCAGTGGGAGCAGTGAAAATCCTAATGCTGATTTGCAAGAAGCACAAGACGCGGGGGAGAGGGATTCCTCGCTCACATTAACTCCGATTACTCCTCTTGTACTCAATGCTGCACCGCATGTCACTGCACCAAATTCTACAGAACTTATCATACCAGAAAATGAAGTCACATTAAACGATCAATATCAACACAATGCTGAACCCGATAATCAACCCAGAAGGTCATCTAGGCCCAAAAAGCCTACTAATTTTGGTGATTATGTAACCTTTCTGGCTGAAGCTGAAGAAATGGATGATGGAAAGCTTAATGATCCTACCTCTTATCATGAAGCCATTAACAGTGATCAATCTTCTAATTGGAATAAAGCTATGACTGACGAGCTTGAATCCATGAAGCAAAATGACGTTTGGGATTTGGTTGAATTACCCAGCGGTGTCAAACCCGTAGGATGTAAATGGGTCTTCAAAACAAAACTGGATCCGAATGGAAACGTTGAACGCTATAAGGCGAGATTGGTTGCAAAAGGCTATACTCAGAAAGAGGGAATCGATTATCAAGAGACCTTTTCTCCAGTTTCTCGAAAAGATTCTTTAAGGATTGTCATGGCTCTAGTAGCTCATTATGATTTGGAGCTACATCAGATGGATGTCAAAACTGCTTTCTTTAATGGTGACTTGGATGAGGACGTGTTCATGACACAGCCTGAAGGTTTCAAACCCAAAGGGCAAGAACACTTAGTCTGCAAGTTAAAGAAATCTATATACCGGCTAAAGCAAGCATCGCGTCAATGGTATCTAAAGTTTGATGAAGTCATGAAGAAACAGGGTTTCGAAAAAAATCAAGTGGATCAATGCACCTACCTCAAGATGAGTGGGAGCAATTTTACTATTCTTGTCCTTTACGTAGATGACATTCTACTGGCAAGTAATAGCTTAGACATGTTGTGTGAGTCGAAGCGCTTACTTTCGCGAAATTTTGACATGAAGGATCTCGGAGAGGCTTCTTACGTTATTGGCATCGAAATACACCGAGATAGACACAATGGGATCTTAGGTCTATCCCAAAGGGCCTACATTGAGCGTGTCCTAACCCGTTACAACATGAAAGATTGCAACCCCTCTGCAGCTCCAGTAGTTAAAGGAGATGTTTTTGGCTCATTCCAAAGTCCGAAAACAGAGGCTGAAAAGGTGCAAATGAGAATGATACCTTATGCATCAGTAGTTGGAAGCCTTATGTATGCTCAGGTCTGTACTCGTCCAGATATCGCCTACATCACTGGAATGCTTGGGCGTAATCAGACTAATCCTGGTCTGGCTCATTGGAAAGCAGCTAAGAAGGTCTTAAGATATCTGCAAGGGACGAAAGACTATAATTTGACTTATAGAAGAAGTGATCATTTGGAAGTGGTGGGTTATTCTGACTCTGACTTTGCTAAATGCAAAGATGATAAGAAATCCACTTCAGGGTATATCTTTATGTTAGCAGGCGGACCTATTTCATGGAAGAGTCATAAACAACAGTTGACTGCAACTTCTACCATGATGGCAGAATACATAGCTGTTTACAACGCTACCTGTCAGGGAATGTTGCTTAGGAATCTTGTCACTGGACTCAAAATTGTCAATTCCATTTCTAGACCATTGAAGCTTTACTGTGATAACTCAGCTGCCGTTAGTTTCTCGAACAGTAACAGTTCGACTGGCGCTGGACTATTTCTTGATACAAAGTTTTTGTTCGTACGTGAACGAATTGAGGAAAATAATCTTTGTATTGAGTATATAAGTACTAAAGATATGCTTGCGGATCCGATGACAAAAGGTCTCCCATCTAAAGTATTCGAAGAATTTGTTTCGAGAATGGGCTTATTTAAAGATCTTATTTAATGGCATATTGTACTTACTTACGTTTATTAATAAAAGTTTCCTCACTTACTTGATTTACTTGTCTCTTAATATGTTCACGCTAGCCTAATGACATATAGACACTAATATGTAAGTCAAAATTAAGGGAATGATTTGATCCTAATGTTAAGTTTTAAATTTGGATTGTAGTATGATTAATGGGGGTCTTGTTTCGATTACTGATTCAATGACTGTATTTCTCTGCTACATTTGGGTTTAGAACTAAAATGAGTATTAATTCCTGCGCAGGCTTACCTAATGCTCATAATAAATAATCACTCGGCCAAGTGGGAGAATGTTAGAATAAATATATTTATATATTTATTTATGGCCCTTATGATTATTTATATTATTATAATTGATCAAATAATATCATAAGCCTTATTAGATAATAGGTAAAAGCTTGATGGACGCTTTTACCCTTAAGACTAATTAAAAGGTTTCCTCTTGGGTGTATATATATTGAGAGATAATTAGAGAGTCTAAGGTTGGTTAATTGGCTAATCATAACACCTCAGAGTCACCCCACAACTCTCTCTCTCAAATCGTGTTCATCAAGAACACATAACTCCATCCTAACCGATACACCCTAAAGGGGAACCGAATCAGATTAAGAAGATGTCGATCTCCAACATCACTGGATTATCAAGTATTACATCCTTACTCGTTTCCATTATATCATCAAATAGAAGAAACTGATCAACATATTAGAATAAATCTTTTAAGATTCACTTAAATTCAATTACAATAATAACATAATAGATCTCTTATAGTTCACACTCGGTGAATTTTCAAAGATGAATATCCAATGATATAAATATCTCATTAACGTATATTATGTAATAAATCACATTTAGTGAATCTCCAAGGAGTTAAATACATCATCAGCATATATTAATTCACATTTACTGATTTCCAAGGATGTAAATATGACATACTTGTGTATCTCATCTTACACTCACCACGTTATTTCATGACCTTCTCATTATGTGGTTATACATTTGATGTGTCGTCTTAGACTTTAGTCTTCGCAACAACTCGCAAGTTGTTTCTTATACGAAACTATTTTTACAATATCCATTTAAAAGTATTCTTTTTTTAACATAAATCTTCCATGAAAAAAAAATCTATAAATAATTTTGTATGTCACAATAATATTTGTTGTATTTGGTTGTAATACTGTATGTGTTATCTGAAGATATTGAACACAAAATAATAATACAACCGAAACTACAACATAAAGTGTAAAGTACATTTTAATAATAATTCATATGGATAATCAGACGACAGTTACACATCAAATCTCAAATGTTATTACCTTTAACACTTTCATCATTCGACATGTATCATCTCAATGATATCATTTTATATTATGTATTCAGGTACTCCCTCAAATAGAAATCCATGCACACCTATTCTCATATCCTCGTTTCAATTTTGAAACCATACTCTTGAACAAATATGTTCAAAATAACATCAAGTTGTTATAATTACTACACTTAAGTAGCAAAGGCTGAACAATCAATCTTGTTCACACAACACGAAGTTGTTTTCATCATAATGTGTCCTTGAAAACGTTATCTTAGTTTAGCATATACTACTTTTAGCAAGAGTAGCGAACCATTTTCTAAAATTTAAAATATGAAAAACTTTGTTTAGAATCATTCTAAACCATTTTCTTAGTTTTACAATATATTATATTATTAATATCAAAAAGGGCTTATAAAATCAAATATCAAAACCTAAAACATCAAACAGTTCTATATGGTTTAGATTTAATATCCTTGTACTTAAACAGCTTTTAGCACACATGTTTAATAAAAACATGTTAAAATGCACACATTATAAAACTTAACGTTTTCATATAACGTTTTCAAAGAAAAGAGTTTATAAAATAGACCTTTTCTAAATGTTTCTAATGCACACAATAGAAAATTAAATGTTCAAATAAAATATTTTCAATCGGTATGGTTTATAAAATAAATAATTTCCAACGAACATGTTTGAACTTAAACGATTCTAAGGCGTACGTTAGAGGAAAGACAATACATACATAAATATTAAACATTCTGACAAAACCTTTTAAATTGTTGGTTTTTCTAGTGAATAGCCAAAAAGTCGTTCCATTAACATCGAGTTAATGCTTGAATTATTAATAACTTAATGAGAGAAATATGAACAGACACACGTGGAATCTTTTGTACACTATTTCACCAAAGAACACATGTACGCCTCACTACAATATTTTCTAGTACACCCATTAGAAAATTAACGTTTACACAAAACGTTATAAATAAATCATATCTTACACGCATGTTAGATATTTAGAAACACTTTTTAAACATATTTTTTATTAAAAAACCATTTATAACACACATGGTAGGATATAAAACGTTTACAAAAACCGATAAACCCGATCTAACGTGCACGTTAGATTTTCAACGTTTACAAGAAATGAATGGTTTACATAAAACCTTTTCTAACACAATTGTCAGACATAACGATTAATAAAATCATTAAACAAAACAAAAAAAAAATCCCAACGGTTTTCCAAGACCAGTTCTAACACTATAGTTATAATATAAATAATTACAAAAATCGTTTTCTAAAACCGAACGATTCAATCAAATATTACGTTTTGTAACACGGTATAGGATTTAAGATTGCACCATGATCTCTAAAAATCCAAGCACAGCAAGTTGTACTATGCACGTAATTTCCCAAAAGAAAATATTTATAAGATTATAATATCTAGAATATTTTTTTAAACCATTTCGTGAACCCAAAATCCTTATAAATAGGTTTTAAAATTATAGCAACAATCTCACGAAATCTGTTATAAGATTGTAGGACATGGGTAACATTTTATTTAAAAATTAAAATAAAATAAAATAAAATAAACGCTAACGATACTCTCGTTAGTAATGGGAAGTATCCTAGTATGATACCGTCTACCAAACTGAATAAATACAAACTTTTATATTCAAAATTGATATGATCCAAAGTCTTTAGCGGGTAATTTAACAAGTCTTCATGCAATATCCTTCTCTTGTGTCTTCGTCGCATTTGGTCTTCGACTAAGCGCCTTGACTACAAAAGAAAAGCAAACAAAATGTTGACGATTGTGGCTGAGGCACGAATTTAACACGCTTCCCTTAAGACATACCACGCCTCTACATAAGACAACGCGTCTGTCTCACTAGATACAACAATCCCACCGTAACATGCGGGTTCTAAAAGGTAGCATTACGTTAAAAGGTAGCTTAAGAAAATATACACTTGTTTTTATAAATAAATTTTTGTAGTGACCATAAATGCAATGTGTCCATGCTTAAAGAGTGGGGTACGTGGGTATACCGCAACAATTCCAAACACGACCCGAAAAACAAAATAAAAACTACAGGTTTTAGATTGACAGACACGGCTCGTTTTCTTAAACAGGTTAACCTCAACACCACTCGTTAAAAAGTGGGTTGATCTGTTAACTTGTTTAAGAATTTTAGAGATGTTCATATTTTTATTTTAGAGATAAAAGTGTTAGATTTTAAAGTCAAGTACTTAGTATGTATATATTTTTAAATCAATTTTATTTTAAACGTCCCAACCGTGTATTATGTGATATTTTCCGTTCACTTAGGTTGTATACCTTAACGTCCAAGGCGTTAAAGTTGATTGTACAAAGATTAAGAAGTGGAACATCACTGACTTCATGGAGTAAGGGGCGTTAAAGACAATATGGGTTGACATGTTAACACACTTTAAAATCCTCTACACTTGCACACTATAATTTAAACATTGTTTTTAAGTAAACCGAGTGGGGTAGTTAAACCATTTCATTTAGGCGTGATGGAGTAAGACGGGGGGGCGGGGTAATATGAGTGATGTGATACCTATATGGAGTTAAGGGGTATGAATGCATGCCACGTGACCTTATATTCTAATAATGATTGAGTTAAATATGTAAACCCCAGTTAGTTTATTACAGAGATAAACATACATGCAGAAACAATTAGAACTATTACAAATACTAAAATTTTTATATGAATTTGATTAATTAGTTGTTTAAACTTTAAATTATTACTAAGTACTAGATATTACTCATATTCATAAGTGAACTTAAAATGAGTTGACCCGAAACACAACTCGAACACTATACGAATTTAAATTGGTTGACACGACACGGATAAATAAATGAATGGGTTAGGGTTGAAGAATCTCAGCATGCCATCCTGCCAACCTGAAATCCATCAACCACGAACCCGATACAATCGACACCTCGTATACGTTGTATGCATGACAATTTCACAATTATTTGTTCGGCACAAACGTATAAAGGGTTGTCAGTTGTTGGCTTGTTGCACAATAATTTTTCACCAACTTTAGTTTTGGTGTACTCTTAATTTCCAGTTCAAATAATTATCATGTGCAGACTTAAACATGAAATGCAAGTGTAGTACTCAATAATTATTCACCAGCATTCTTTTTGGCGTACTCTTAATTTCATGTTCAAACAAATTAATATCATGTGGAGACTTAAGAAATGAAATACAAGTATAGTACGCAAAATTCAGTCCAATATATAAAGTTATAATCGATCACAAGCTGAAATCCAGGAAGAAGATATATTATTATTATTATCATTATCAATAGTCAGAAGTAATGGATAACAAGCAAATAGCCATCATTGGTGCCGGTATAGGGGGGCTCCTTGCCTGCAAATACTGTCTCTCCAAAGGCTTTAACCCCATTGTCTTTGATTTTGGATCCGAGATTGGTGGCATATGGGCTAGAACCCTGAAAACCACAAGGCTCCAAATACCCAAAGCTACCTATCAGTTTTCGGATTTCCCTTGGCCGCCTTCGGTCACCGATGACTTCCCTACCCAACAAGAGATGATAAACTATATTCGTTCTTACGCGAACCACTTCAACCTCATGCCTCACATCAAGTTACGTTCCTTAGTGAAGGGAATCAGTTATGACGGACCATCATCGGATGCATGGTCGCTTTGGAACGGTACTGGGGAAGTATTTCCACCCGAAGGCAAGTGGAATGTAACGGTTGAAAACACGCAAACCACCACCACCCGAGTTTATACTGTGGATTTTGTGATTCTTTGTGTGGGGAGATTCAAAGATGTTCCAAACATGCCGAAGTTCCCTGCTGGGAAAGGCCTGGAAGTTTTTCGAGGCAAAACTCTTCACTCGCAAACATTTGCGGAGATGGATCATGACGCGGCTACAGAGTTGGTGAAAGGGAAGAGGGTTGTCGTTGTCGGGTTCGGGAAGTCAGGACTCGATATTGCAAGGGAGTGTGCATCGATTAATGGTTGGCTAGTTGCAACTTAGCTTTTCTTTTCATGAAGTGGCTAATAAAATCAATACAACTTACAATTTAGAAAGAAATATATATATATATAAAATATATCTTAGTCCTGTTTTTGATCAAATTTAATGAATGAAATACAATATCATCGGATGTATTCAAAGGGAAGCACATATATATATATATATATATTTTAAAGTCTAGCGTATTCCTTGTGTTCCAAATCGTAGAACAATTAAGGCATGCTTAAACTTGATACCGTATTTAGGCTTCAACATCCGCCAAACAAAGATATAGGATCGAACCTCTTTGGCGGCATTAAATATAAAAGACCCAACATTGAACACTTAACTTAACTTCCGATTGTTGATCATTTTCAGGCCCAGAACATCCATGCACGATAGTGTACAGACGTGATCATTGGAAGCTAGCAAATTGGTATCCGTTGGGAATCCCGTTTGTGAATTTCATCTTCAGTCGCTTCCCGGTGCTTTTGGTCCATAAGCCCAATGAGGGTTTTCTGCTTAGTCTTCTGGCCACGTTACTCTCCCCTATAGTAAGTTTTTATTATTATAAAGTTGTTTGGAATATTTGAATATTTGATCACCAAATTTGCTGTAATGATCACCAAACAGCGTTGGGGATACTGGAAACTTGTCGAAACCTATGCAAAAATCACTCTTCCGCTAGCCAAATATAATATGGTGCCACAAGATAGTGTCCTAAAAGACACGTCTGCAGGTTTGCTTGCGTATATGCCTGATCCCGATGACTTCTTTGACGCGGTCCATAAAGGAAGCATCAAGTTGCAAAAATCTCCTAGGTATACATTCTATGAAAAAGGGATCTCCATCAAAGAAGACGACGATACACAGATAGAAGCAGACATTGTTATTTTTGCCACCGGCTTTGATGGTGTAGGAAAAATCAAAAATATTTTTGAATCGCCAAAGTTTGGTCATTACATTGCAGACCCACCACGAGTCGGTCTTTACAGGTTCGTCACTTTAATTAATTTGGAATTTTGGATCTACATCTTTGCTCCAAAACTAGACATTTGTGTGAATGAGTTGTAGAATCCGTAATTTTTATTACACTGTTTGGTTTTCTCATCAGTAATATAACGTTTATCGATTAGGGAATGCATTCATCCACGTATTCCACAACTGGCCATAATTGGATTTTCTGATGGCATCTCAAGCCTTTACACCTCTGAAATGCGGTGTCAGTGGCTTGCGGCACTTCTAGATGGCGCATTTAAGTTACCTAACATAAAAGAGATGCAGGAAGATATTGCAAAATGGGATGAGTATATGAAGCAATCACAGGAGGAATACCATTTTAGATCCTTCCTTGGTGCTTTTGAAATTTGGTACAATGATCAGCTATGCAAAGATATGGGTGTGAATCCTAAAAGGAAAAAAGGATTTTTGGCTAACCTATTTCAGGCTCATGGTCCTAGCGACTACGCCCAAATATGAATCCAACATCATCGGCGGTCCATCCATTTATCAAGAATGTTTAAGAGTCAGGTTGATCCATATGCATGTTTAATAACTTACTATCAAGTGATAGATTGTGCTATGATATTTTCAATTTATCATGTTTTGTAACGTACCCTTTTAATGTAAACTAGGTGCTATTAAACTCGCGCGTTGCGACGGGGGCATTATGGAAACTCGGGTCAGTATTGGCTCGCTTTGTTATTGGAATTCTTGTTGAAACTAATTATTATTAGTTTATTTGAAAATCAAAGTTAACTATTATTCTTATGAAATAATTAATTCAAGTTTGAAAGGAATTTAACCAAACTGATAAACCTAATAGATTGAAATTGTCAAATGAGCAAAGTTGAAAAAAACCAAAAACATGAAAAAACACTAGGACTGAACTGACCTAACCACCACCACCAGGATTGAACCGACCCAAGGGGGACTCGAACCTAGCCTAGGTCCCGACTTTACTAAGTCTTATCATCACACATGACAATCACCAATTCTTTTGTAACTTGATAGCTTCCACACACACCGGTGGTGGTGGTGGCGGCAATGAGAAAAACTATTAAATTGCAATATTAATAGGTAGTATGGTACCACAATAAAATACCGCAGTAGTGCAGTTCATCAACGTTTCATTTTTTTTAGGTTGTAATTAAAATAGAAAAAAGAAGATATATCTAGGGGTGGCTAGGTCGATCTTATCCTCATTTTGATATCGACCTAGCAACCCCTCAGTTTTATCTTTAACAAATCAAGATTAAATATATCATTCACCCCCTTAATCTTGATTCGTTTTTTTCAGATCTTCAGTCCGGAGCAATTTTCTCATCTCTTCAAACTTTATTTTCGATAGCGTTTTTGTAAGAATATCCACATTTTGTTTCTCTTCACTACAAGTTTATGTCTATCATCTATATTAGTTTCCTGGTTTGAGTCAAATTAAGTTTGAGCTATAAATATGCTTCTTCTATTTGAGTTTTGTATCCAGAAGAGTTCTTCAACAATTAATAAAGTTTCTTTAAGTGTTGGTGAAGTGCAATAACTCAAGACTCCTTCCATCCGATTTCAATTAAAGGCCAGCACAATATTATATTTAATATTGTTTGATAAGAAGTTACAAACCCCACTCCAAATTATCGTTAAACAAAAAGTCAAAAACCCATAGTGTCTTTGAAGTTTTGGTTTTCGTGTTTGTCTTTTCAAGACAACTCATAATTAAGAGTTCTAAATCCAATTTGGTTTTTCAACATATCTAACTTGTTCTTTAACAACAAACACACAATTCTACTAAAACCCACATCTCCACTTTGTGACAGCCAAACCTGCATGATATATTTAGGATAAACAGATGTTGCTACTAGGCTAAAAGGTGATTTTTCTTTTCAAAATAAAAAAATTAATGTGATGGAAATGGTTTTTAGGATAGAGAAAGAGTGATAATGATTTTAGGTGATTCACCATTTGAAATGCTAGATTTTTGATTAAATATGGGGTTGTCAGTTTTTGTCGGGTGAGTTGGACAAATAGTTGGTGTTCCGTCATTTGAAATAGCGGATGTGGTACATTTTTGGTGTGATCCGTCATTTGAAATGGCGGATGTCAAGACTAACACTTTCCATTTCAAATGGCAAGTGTGAATGGTACATGTTAGATTTGACAACTCCTAACATTCATTTTTCTTTGTATATTTTATTTTATTTATTTGTTTACTTATATTTTATTTTTAAAAAAAGCTAATAATTAGTATTATTTATAAAATAATTTAATTAATTACTAAAAGTAATTAGTATTATAAAAAATACTAATATGTTTTTACTTTTATTAATTATTTATAATTAATAGTATTATTAAAAAGACTAATAATACTAATTAGTATTATTAACTAACATTGATATTGATTAATATATTAATATTACTTTTAAGTAATAAATATAATATTAGTTGAGCTTAGTCTTATCTTTTTCGATAGTTTTTTTTTTTTTTTGATAAAATTGAGTTTTGTCCTTTGAAATGGCAAGTGCCGTCTGAACATCCGTCATTTCAAATGACAAGTGTGAACAGTATCCGTACCGACCAGATCTGATCCAGAGTTGAAACGGCAGAACTCAATTTTCAAATGACACGAGTGAACAGTATCCGTACTACCTGATCTGACCCAGATTTGAAATGACGAATGTTCATACAACACTTGCCATTACAAATGACATAACTCGATTTTATCAAAAAAAAATCCCTACTGAAACGATATGGTTGAAGTCAATTAATATTATATTTATTAATTAAATTTAATATTAATAAATAATAATAATAATTAACTATAAATAATTAATAAAAGTAAAATAAATAAAAGTAAAAACATATTAGTATTTTTAATAGAGAAAATTCCAATTTGACTCCCTAGGATATATCGTCGGGACACGGAATAGCCACTGAAAACGAAATTGCGCATTTTGCGCACTTATATTTCTCCAGCGGGTTCTTCTAACTCCTACAGTCAGTTGACTGTTGGTATTTTAGTAATAATACAAACATATTAAGGGTATTTTAGTAATCTTCTTCTAATAAATAATAAATATAATAATAATAATATAAGTCAAATTTCAAAATGAAATCCGATCCACCACCGTGAAATATATTGTGATAATATATTATCATCATATATCAGCTCATCATCATCATATATCCCTCTTAATCTCATCAGTAGCTCATCTTCAAAACATCAGCTCATCTTCATTATCATTAACATCAAACATATTTGATGTTCTTCATCATCATCAACCTCAAATCCTCAAACCTCAAACTGTAACATCCTAAAAATGTTAATGATGAATAAAGGAAGTTATGTTTAGTGATTTCGCGTAATTCATTAATATCGGGTAGGGAGCGGGTCTTGGACGTGGATTAATTGAGATGGGTTAAATGAGAATGGGATTTCAGGGATATAAATACCCCCAAAATCCCAAAATATCTTCATTTTCACCAAACTCCCTAACACCCCAAAACACACACACACACCACACGCAAACCGCCGCCGGCCGGCCGAGCCAAGGGAAGAGTCGGGCAGGTCCGAGAGAGAGCGATTAGTGTACTAGCAAGTAAACGAGATCCAAACAAGCCCAAAAAGGTATGATTCTTGATCTTTGAAGTTTAAAGATCCAAGCTTTTTTAGTGTATAAGCGACCGAAAATGGTCGGGAAGCGTAGTGGGTGATATTGAACCATAGCAAGGGTGTTAAAATCGCTCAAAATGCTGGAAAGAAACCGAACAGCGGCTGTCTGGACAACTTCGCCTGCATCTGGGCAACTTCGCCTTCAAAGCGATGAACTTCGCCTGCAAGCTAAGTTCGCCTAATGAACTTCGCCTGCAAGCTAAGTTCGCCTGATGACAACTTCGCCTGAGGCCAAGTTCGCCTGATGACAACTTCGCCTAAAGCCAAGTTCGCCTGATGACAACTTCGCCTAAAGCCAAGTTCGTCTGATGACAACTTCGCCTAAAGCTAAGTTCGCCTAAGGTTTAACTTCGCCTAAAGCTAAGTTCGCCTAAGGTTTAACTTCGCCTAAAGCTAAGTTCGCCTAAGGTTTAACTTCGCCTAAAGCCAAGTTCGATTAGGAAGTAAACTAAAAATCTAATGAAAAATGTGTTAAGACAGTTAATGGAAATAAAATTTTTCCAAGCTGACCTGGCAGCTCGACCCCAGCCAGCCCCTTGGACCCTGCTAGGGGCTGCCGCCCCTAGACCCCGCTGCCAGGGGCGCTGCCCCCGGACCCCCATTCGTTGTGGGTCATATAAAGATAGACATACATTATGAGAAGTGATAGTTAATTGATACGTATACTTGTTATACAGTCAGCCGTGCACAACTGAAGAAAGGAATTACGATTAACGGTGAACGTAACCGTGTTCAGGTGAGTTTCTAGCCCCATTCCTTGTTATGTTTTCGGGGTTGTGTGCATACTTGATGTGTTGTTAATACATTTATCCTAAGTGATAAGTGTATGCCCTATGTGATATATGTGTTATGTAAGAATGATTGCTTGATGGTACGTGAACGATCTTCGGATATTGCACGTACTGTCAGGTTGTAATGCTATGTATAAGGTAAGTATAATATGAATGCTTATGCGTATGAACGTGATAGAGATAATAAAAGAAGGAAATAATGATGTATGGTCGTATGGTTACGAAAAGGGGTACCGAGCCCTAATAATACTCGAGGTATGATGTATGGTTGTATGGTTACGAAAAGGGTACCGAGCCCTAATAATACTCGAGGTATGATGTATGGTTGTATGGTTACGAAAAGGGTACCGAGCCCTAAAAATACTCGGGGTATAATGTATGGAACGAAGAGGGAATCGAACCCTACTAATATTCGAAAACTAGGGACCAGACCCTTATAATATCTGTGATGTTAGGGACCAGACCCTTATAATATCTGTGATGTTAGGGAATCGAACCCTTCTAATATTCGAAACTAGGGACCAGACCCTTATAATATCTGTGATGGTAGGGACCAGACCCTTATAATATCTGTGATGTTAGGGAATCGAACCCTTCTAATATTCGAAAACTAGGGACCAGACCCTTATAATATCTGTGAGGTTATAGGGCGAAAGGCTCTTTAATACGTATGATTATGTATGTAAAGAAAGTATGAAGGTAAAAATGAAAGTAAAAGCACTTAAGTGTGTATGAAAGAAAGTTAAGAGGTTAAGTATGAAGTGTAAAGAATGTATTGTATGATTATGTGATTAACTAGAACTCACTCAGCGTAGCTGACTTTTAGTATGCACGCAGGTGAGTAGGATGAGACAGCTGGCTTGAGCGGGGACACATGGCAGAAGAATAAGAGCATGGCATCTGAAGACTTACGATGTTTTAATTTTAATGTTTTAATGTGAAAGACAAATGACGTTTTGAGACAAGTTATGAAATATTGTAATGTTTTATGAAAGTTTTATATTCCGCGTAAATGTTTTAATTAACTCTGATATTTAGAACTGTGTTTATGAGTAAATCCAACACGAAAGTAGGGTTACCGGTAACGGGGCCTTACAAGTTGGTATCAGAGAAAAGTTCGAGAGATTTAAGCATCCTACATGCTTAGACTCGAACAGAGTATGGGATATAAGTAAGAAATGAAAGAAGAGGCCAGTCCAAGAATGTCATGTGTCGCTCAAGCAAGATCAGTAAAGGTAAATTGTATGATTAAATGATATATGTTAATGAGAAAGAAAATATATGTGAACAAAAGGGATAGGAATAATTGATTGTTGATTTGACTAATTGCTTAAGTAGAATCAGCACAAATAGACTCATAAAGGGAAGTGTATAGGACACGGAAAGCAATGTGATCAGCTAGTCACAGCTGGCCACTGTTATTACCTGTTAGCCTTGCTATCCTTGTACTAAATAGTTCCTTGAATGATGATGTCTGTGTTTTCCCTTTTAGAATACAATGGCTGGAGCCAGAGACATTGTTGGAGCCGGAGGTCGCACTGGACGACGCGGCAGGCCTCGTCGTGTCCAGCAACCTTCGGTTGAGACCGCTTCCAACACTGAAGCTGAAGGAAGCGCAGCGGGAAGGAACCCGGAAAACAATGAAGGAGTTCAACTGGATCCTGCAATTCAAGCAGCTATTGTTCAAGCTGTAGCCACTGCTGTGAAAAATATTACCCCGGGAAGGTCTGCTGGAAGCCGTGAAAGAACTGTTGAAGGGGCGGGTGGTAATGGTAGGAAGGTTGACGAGAGGGAAAGGGGTGACTCAAGTGAGGTAAGGTCTGTGAAAGATGATGATAGGAAGAAGGGCCGAGGCGGTTGCAACTATAAGTCCTTCAAAGGTTGTGACCCGCCTAAGCTGACTGGTTTAGGAGACGCAATCGCTACTCTTCAGTGGATAACCGCCATGGATAAGGTTATCCGCATTAGCGAGTGCATTCCCGATCAAGCGGTAGGTTATGCTACTCAATCATTCGAGGATGAGGCTATGTATTGGTAGGAGAGTGTGGAGCAGAGGAAGACCCGAGAAGAGATCAAAGAGATGAGGTGGGACGATCTGAAGGAGTTAGTAATGAAGAAGTTCTGTGCTGACGCCGAGGTTGAAACGGCGGAGATGAAGTTCCTAAACTTGAAAGCTGGGACGATGACACATCGTGAGTACACTACAGAGTTCAATCGAATGTCTAGGTTGGTACCCGATATGGTCAGCACTAAGGCTAAGAGAATCAAGTGTTATGTGAGGGGATTACCATAGAGAGTCCGCATGTTAGTCAGGACAAGTAAACCTGCTACTTTCGATTCTGCTGTCGAACTCGCAGAGATGGTCTATGCAGACCTGGCAGCGGATGATGTGGTGGTGGGAGACGAGAAGAAAGAGAAGAAACGGGCCGCTCCTGCTAAACGACCCGGTACTCAGTTATGGAACCCCAAAGATAAGAAGCAGAGAGTGTGGGAGAAGAGATCGTGTAAGACCTGCGGAAAGATGCATGGTGGTGAGTGCAAGTGGGGTAAAAGTTCTGGTGTTTGTCTCAAATGTGGAAAGGCTCACGGTGGGGAATGCCGGATGGGGTCTAATGTGTGTTATAAGTGTGGGAAGGTAGGGCATTATGCCAATGAGTGCAGTGCAAAGCCAGCATGTTACAAATGTGGCAAGACAGGCCACATGGCGAGAGAGTGCACAGATGGTGAAGCTGGAGGTAGTGGAAGGAAGGATGCCGATCAAGCTAGGCCAAGAACTAGAGCCTACATGCTGACCCAAGAACAAGCCAAGCAGATTCCGGATGTCGTCACAGGTACGTTTCTAGTGAACGGTGTTTCCGCTTCTGTATTATTTGATTCGGGCGCAAACAAAAGTTTCGTAGCCACACCATTTAGTAAACTAGCTAAAATGAAATGTTGCCGAGTGTCTGAAACTTTTGTAGTAGAAACCGCCAGTGACACTTCGGTTAAAATAACAAAAATGGTTAAGAACTGTAAGATAGAATTGGAAGGACATGAGTTCCCGGTTACCTTGTACGTTATGACCTTGGGAGGGTTCGATGTGGTTTTGGGTATGGATTGGTTGTCTGAGTTTGAGGCTCAGATAGTATGTAAGAGTAGGATGATAAGGTTAAAGTCATTGGATGGTAGTGCGGTAACGGTTTATGGTGATAAGGAAAGTTCTGGGCTTAATGTCATTTCGATGATAAAAGCCGAGGGTTTGCTAAGGCGAGGGTGTCGTGCCTACCTGGCGTATGTCGTCAACGCTGCGGCCGAGACGAAAGAAATGAAAGATGTTCCTATTGTACGCGACTACCCAGAAGTATTCCCAGAGGATCTTCCGGGGTTGCCGCCGGAGCGAGAGATAGAATTTCAGATAGATTTAATACCAGGAGCCCAACCTGTCGCGAAAGCGCCTTACCGTCTAGCACCGTCCGAGATGAAAGAATTGATGTCACAACTGCAAGAACTCCTCGACAAAGGTTTCATAAGACCGAGTGTTTCCCCGTGGGGCGCACCAGTGTTGTTCGTGAAAAAGAAGGATGGAAGTATGAGAATGTGCATAGACTATCGTGAGTTGAATAAGCTTACGGTAAAGAATAGATATCCGTTGCCAAGGATTGATGATCTGTTTGACCAACTTCAAGGTTCAAGTTGGTTCTCACGAATAGATCTCAGATCAGGCTACTATCAGCTGAAGGTGAAGGAGGCAGACATCCCTAAGACAGCGTTCCGAACGCGGTATGGACACTACGATTTCCTCGTAATGTCATTCGGTCTAACAAATGCTCCTGCAGCATTTATGGACATGATGAATAGGGTGTGTCGGCCGACGTTGGATAAGTCGGTTATCGTCTTCATTGACGATATATTGATTTATTCAAAGAACGAGTCTGACCAAGCTGAGCATCTGAGAGAGGTATTGGAGACTCTGAAGAAAGAGAAGTTGTATGCCAAGTTTTCGAAGTGCGCGTTCTGGTTAAGAGAAGTGCAATTTTTAGGTCACGTGATTAATCCGGAAGGGATTACCGTGGACCCAGCTAAGATTGAAGCGATAACGAATTGGAAGACTCCTCAGAACCCAACTGATATACGAAGCTTCCTAGGGTTAGCTGGCTACTATAGGAGATTCATCGAAGGTTTCTCCAAGATAGCCGCACCGCTGACCGGTATGACTCGAAAGTCGATAGTACTCAATTGGGGAAAGTTTCAGGAAGAAGCCTTTGAAAAATTGAAGAAGAGACTCACGCAAGCTCCAATCCTTACTCTACCCGATGGTGACGAGGATTTCGTTGTTTGTGCTGATGCTTCGCATCAAGGATTAGGTTGCGTGTTGATGCAACGAGGGAATGTGATAGATTACGCGTCTAGACAGTTGAAGGTCCATGAAAGTACTTATCCGACGCACGATTTGGAGTTAGCAGCTGTAGTGCATGCTCTTAAGATATGGAGGCATTATCTGTACGGTACTAAGTGCACTATCTATACAGATCATAAGAGTTTAAAGTACTTCTTCGAGCAGAAAGAATTAAACATGAGGCAGAGAAGATGGTTAGAATTGATAAAGGATTACGACTGTGAGATTAAGTATTACCCCGGTAAAGCTAACGTGGTCGCTGATGCGCTAAGTCGTAAGAATGAGGAAGTCCTTGCAGCAGTGAAGTCATACAAGTTGATCATGAACTCAAGTCTTTTTGAAGAAATCATCAAAGTGCAGTCAGAAGTGTTAGTAGACGAAGGGTTAGTAAAGAAAGAAAGGATTTATGGCCAGCAAGATGGGTTGATGAAAAACACTCATGGAGTTAAAACTAGGTTCGACCGTATGTGGATCCCACGCCATGGTGATCTTAGAAGTCGAATCTTAAATGAAGCTCATAAGTCAAGGTACTCAATCCATCCTGGAGCTACAAAGATGTACCAAGACTTGAAAAGAGATTACTGGTGGCCAGGAATGAAGAACGATGTAGTGGATTATGTTGGTAAGTGCTTAACTTGCTTACAAGTCAAAGCCGAACACCAAAAGCCTTATGGGAAAATGCAACCGCTAGAGATACCTGAGTGGAAATGGGAACACATCACCATGGACTTCATAACTAAGCTACCTCGTACAGCTAAGCAACATGATACCATCTGGGTGATTGTGGACCGTTTGACCAAGAGTGCTCACTTTCTGCCCATACGAGAGGCCATCTCGTCAGAAACGTTAGCAAGCTTGTTCATCAAGGAAGTTGTAACCAAGCATGGAGTACCGTTATCAATCGTGTCTGATAGGGATACACGGTTTACTTCGAGGTTCTGGAAGAAATTCCATGAAGCTATGGGGACGAGGTTGAACATCGGTACGGCGTATCATCCTCAAACCGATGGACAGTCTGAAAGGACGATCCAAACCCTTGAGGATATGCTACGTGCTTGTGTCTTAGATTTTGGTGGAAGTTGGGATGATCATCTGCATCTGGCAGAGTTCTCCTATAACAACAGTTACCATTCAAGTATTGGTATGCCACCGTTTGAGATGCTTTATGGTAGACGCTGTAGAACCCCGGTGTGTTGGGGTGAGATTGGTCAGAAAGAAATGGGAAGTCTAGAAGTGGTTCAAGAAACGTCTTCAAAGTTCGATCAGATCAAAGCAAGAATGAAAGCCGCGCAAGACAGACAAAAGTCTTATGCAGATAAGCGGCGACGACCAATTGAGTTTAACGTTGGTGACAATGTGATGCTCAAGGTCTCGCCTTGGAAGGGGATTATCCGTTTTAGGAAAAGAGGAAAGTTGAGTCCGAGGTACATTGGACCGTTCAGGATTGTAAATCGTGTGGGTGAAGTAGCTTATAAACTGGATTTACCCGATGAGTTAGAAGGAATTCATTCAACCTTCCATGTTTCTCATCTGAGGAAGTGTCTAGCTGATGACACGTCTCACGTGCCATTAATGGACATCGAGGTTGATGAACAATTGAACTACATCGAGCAACCGATAGAGATCGTTGATCGTAAGGAGAAGCAGCTTCGTCACAAGACTATACCTTTGGTAAAAGTGATATGGAAACACCGCAAAGGATCGGATGCTACTTGGGAAGCCGAGGATGAGATGCGCAAGTTTTACCCTAGTTTGTTTATGTAATAGTTAGGTTTCGGGGACGAAACCTCTTTAAGGGGGGAAGACTTGTAACATCCTAAAAATGTTAATGATGAATAAAGGAAGTTATGTTTAGTGATTTCGCGTAATTCATTAATATCGGGTAGGGAGCGGGTCTTGGACGTGGATTAATTGAGATGGGTTAAATGAGAATGGGATTTCAGGGATATAAATACCCCCAAAATCCCAAAATATCTTCATTTTCACCAAACTCCCTAACACCCCAAAACACACACACACACCACACGCAAACCGCCGCCGGCCGGCCGAGCCAAGGGAAGAGTCGGGCAGGTCCGAGAGAGAGCGATTAGTGTACTAGCAAGTAAACGAGATCCAAACAAGCCCAAAAAGGTATGATTCTTGATCTTTGAAGTTTAAAGATCCAAGTTTTTTTAGTGTATAAGCGACCGAAAATGGTCAGGAAGCGTAGTGGGTGATATTGAACCATAGCAAGGGTGTTAAAATCGCTCAAAATGCTGGAAAGAAACCGAACAGCGGCTGTCTGGGCAACTTCGCCTGCATCTGGGCAACTTCGCCTTCAAAGCGATGAACTTCGCCTGCAAGCTAAGTTCGCCTGATGAACTTCGCCTGCAAGCTAAGTTCGCCTGATTACAACTTCGCCTGAGGCCAAGTTCGCCTGATGACAACTTCGCCTGAGGCCAAGTTCGCCTGATGACAACTTCGCCTAAAGCCAAGTTCGCCTGATGACAACTTCGCCTAAAGCCAAGTTCGTCTGATGACAACTTCGCCTAAAGCTAAGTTCGCCTAAGGTTTAACTTCGCCTAAAGCTAAGTTCGCCTAAAGCTAAGTTCGCCTAAGGTTTAACTTCGCCTAAAGCTAAGTTCGCCTAAGGTTTAACTTCGCCTAAAGCCAAGTTCGATTAGGAAGTAAACTAAAAATCTAATGAAAAATGTGTTAAGACAGTTAATGGAAATAAAATTTTTCCAAGCTGACCTGGCAGCTCGACCCCAGCCAGCCCCTTGGACCCTGCTAGGGGCTGCCGCCCCTAGACCCCGCTGCCAGGGGCGCTGCCCCCGGACCCCCGTTCGTTGTGGATCATATAAAGATAGACATACATTATGAGAAGTGATAGTTAATTGATACGTATACTTGTTATACAGTCAGCCGTGCACAACTGAAGAAAGGAATTACGATTAACGGTGAACGTAACCGTGTTCAGGTGAGTTTCTAGCCCCATTCCTTGTTATGTTTTCGGGGTTGTGTGCATACTTGATGTGTTGTTAATACATTTATCCTAAGTGATAAGTGTATGCCCTATGTGATATATGTGTTATGTAAGAATGATTGCTTGATGGTACGTGAACGATCTTCGGATATTGCACGTACTGTCAGGTTGTAATGCTATGTATAAGGTAAGTATAATATGAATGCTTATGCGTATGAACGTGATAGAGATAATAAAAGAAGGAAATAATGATGTATGGTCGTATGGTTACGAAAAGGGGTACCGAGCCCTAATAATACTCGAGGTATGATGTATGGTTGTATGGTTACGAAAAGGGTACCGAGCCCTAATAATAATCGAGGTATGATGTATGGTTGTATGGTTACGAAAAGGGTACCGAGCCCTAAAAATACTCGGGGTATAATGTATGGAACGAAGAGGGAATCGAACCCTACTAATATTCGAAAACTAGGGACCAGACCCTTATAATATCTGTGATGTTAGGGACCAGACCCTTATAATATCTGTGATGGTAGGGACCAGACCCTTATAATATCTGTGATGTTAGGGAATCGAACCCTTCTAATATTCGAAAACTAGGGACCAGACCCTTATAATATCTGTGAAGTTATAGGGCGAAAGGCTCTTTAAAACGTATGATTATGTATGTAAAGAAAGTATGAAGGTAAAAATGAAAGTAAAAGCACTTAAGTGTGTATGAAAGAAAGTTAAGAGGTTAAGTATGAAGTGTAAAGAATGTATTGTATGATTATGTGATTAACTAGAACTCACTCAGCGTAGCTGACTTTTAGTATGCACGCAGGTGAGTAGGATGAGACAGCTGGCTTGAGCGGGGACACATGGCAGAAGAATAAGAGCATGGTATCTGAAGACTTACGATGTTTTAATTTTAATGTTTTAATGTGAAAGACAAAGGACGTTTTGAGACAAGTTATGAAATATTGTAATGTTTTATGAAAGTTTTATATTCCGCGTAAATGTTTTAATTAACTCTGATATTTAGAACTGTGTTTATGAGTAAATCCAACACGAAAGTAGGGTTACCGGTAACGGGGCCTTACAAAAACCCTAGATTTCATCAGTCAAACCCTTAAATCTCTCAAATCCCACCACCAATTGCTTCCATAATTCAACCACTGCACCCATAAATCATTCCAATCAAAACCCCTAACCTCCGGCACCACGCCGCCTCCACGACAGCCGCCGCCGCCATTGGTTCCGGCCATCTCGTTTTTCCGGTCATGTGTCTTTTGGTGCTTTTATAACAGAGCAAGTGGAACTATGGAAAAGTATGCTATGTATTGCAATAATCGATCACAACCCGGTCAACACACTTGTTTCCCACATCCAAACTTGTAAAATCTTATAAATAGAACTGAAATCATGATAGACATATAAACCATAGAAATTAGAGAGATAATATAACCAGCGATGAATTGCAAAACAGTTTGATGAAGAAAACAAAATGCTGTTTTAATATCAAGATTATTATTATAAGTTGTGTTAGTTAATTTTTTGGAATTAAAACTTAGGAACCCTAATTATAATTGTGGAAGATGAAGTGATAAAAATGATAATATATAGTTTAGGTTGTATAGCTATACCAAACACTAACTTAGTTCAACTGGTTGTTTTGGTGGATTGTAAAACTGGAGGTCTCGGGTTTGAATCCCGGCATTCACATGGTTTTGGGTGATTATTTTTAAAATGAATTAAAGGCTTAGGGATAAAAACGTAATTTCAACATTTTTTAACAGGTCAACGTTTGGTCAACTGACGGAAGGGCACAGTCTGACCCCCCCAAATATTACAGACGTCCAATATGCGCAATTTCATTTTTAGTGGCTATTCCGTGTCACGATGATATATTTCAGGGAGGCAAATTGGAATTTTCTCTTTTTAATAATACTAACTAATTTTTAATAACTAATTATATTATTTTATAAATAATACTAATGTTAGTCTTTTTAAAAAATAAAATAAAAGTAAATAGATTAATTCAATAAATATAAAAATAAAAATGAATATTAGGAGTTGTTAAATCAACGGTCAAATCTGGAAGCTACTGTTCACACTTGTCATTTGAACAGCCGTTATCATATGGCGAATCACCAACTACTTGTTCAACTCACCCGACAAAAACGTACCACGTCTGTCATTTCGAATGACGAAATACCAGCTACTTGTTCAACCCACTTAACAAAAACTGACAGCAATTATATTTAATCAGAGATCCGCCATTTCAAATGGTTATTCACCTAGCAACCACTATCATTTTTCCTCTCTCCTAAAAACCATGTCCACTACATCAAGTTTTCTATTTTTTTTTTGTTAAAATTCGTCATATTTGAAAGTTAACCAACTTATAAATATACCTATATATAAATGAGAAAAGCCACCCCCCCCCCCAAAAAAAAAAACCCACCCACCCCATTGAGCCCATCTGAAGGTTAACCAACTTAAATCTTCCTCTCTCTGTAATTACAATAAAAACATATTACATTTATCTCTCATGTTTAGTTAAATTATTTTTTTAATACTTTTATCAATACAGCTTTATCTCTCCTCTACTCACAATCAATTTATCATATACACAAAAGTCAAACAGGGGCACACTTTGTGTCCCAAAATTTATACAAAATACTGTATTTTCTTTCTCCACCCTATAATTTACACTCACTAAGAGCATTCTCATCTAACCCATCATATTATATGTGGGGGTGTTTTATTAATTTAGAGAGTGATTTAGAGTGCTGTGAGTGAAGAGTTTTTATATTTTAGAAAACGTAGTGATTTTTCTGTAAATTTTAAAAGATACTGTTCACCCCATATAATTTTTTAATATATTTTGGAAGTGGTTGTGAGTGAAGGAAAGATAAATGGTAATAATAAAGGTATAAAAAGTATTATTTAGTTGAAAAAGAGAGGAAATATAGTGTGTTTTTAGTGTAATTTTGGATTTGAGGATAGGGGTGGATGAGAATGCTCTAACACTCAAAACCTCACCCTATAATTTGCAAACCCACTCACACTATTTTGGGAGATAGGATGAGAATACTCCAAGTCCACAAACAACTCTAAGGTTTAAACCATAGTTCGTCTCAAAAACACAGATGGAGGTAGTTCTTGGTCGGGATTACTCTATAGAATAGTAACTAAGTTTTGAAATTGTTTTAATCAGGTCACTAAAGTTTCGTTTTTGTTCTAATCCTAGATATTTTACCCGGATAGCAAGTTATGTAGGTTTTTTTTATTTTTAAATAGTTTGATATTGCAAAATATATTTTAAAAATTGAGAAAAACAATTTTTAAATTACGAAAAAGTGAAAAAAAAATCTGGAAAATTGCAAAAAATAATAAATAAACTGAAAAATTAAGATTTTTTTTTTTGCAATTTTTTAGTTTTATAATTTTTTTTTCAATTTTTCACAATTTATAATTTTGTTCTCATTTTTTACTAATTTTGTCATTTTTTAAAAATATATTTTGCAATGTCAAACTATTTAAAAATTAAAAAAAAACTATATAATTTGAGAGAGAGAGAGAGAGAGAGAGAGAGTTTTGTAATTTCATACTTTGATCAAGTCTTATGCTATATGCTTATTTTTTTTAATAGCCATCTTCACCTTGCGAAGACACTTTCCTATATAATTGCATTATACGTCCCTTCTTAATGTAATGATATGCAATTAATTGCGCATTATACCTTAGTTGAAATATCCTATAAAATCAAACCAAATTAAATCATTGTTTGTTTACATCTCATCTTCTCCCAAACCTACTAACAGTTTTGTTACGGTGATATGTTACTAGGCATGGTTGTCGTTGTGAGCTGAGGTAATTAAATTTAAAGGTGGATCCTTTTAGTTAACGCATAACACAGCCCTCCAAGACTACTATCCTATTGAAACCTCTCACAATCAAAAACCATTAAACCAAATTGCTACTGTCCATAAAAAAATTAAAAGAACAATGAATGGTCTCAACTGGTTGGAAAAAAAAACAAGATATGTTACCGAAATCCAGATAGGGTCCAAGTGATGAGGTCATTATTTACAAGCTTGTGTCGTGGCGGGTTTAACGAAAACACACGATGTCCGAAAGAGGTTAGGTTGGCGAAGTGAATGAAGACAAGGGGCGGGACCTAGGTCATTTTTTCTTTTTGTATTTTCCCAAGCTTTTAGAAAAACAAAGGAGTATGAAGGTCACTTAACAGATTCATAACTTCTCAAAAGTAAGAGCAAAAGGTGAAATTTGTCAACCATTTTTGTAAAAGCGGATTTAAACTTTTTAAGGTTGATCCATAAGTATTTGAAATAAATCACTACGTATTTTAATAAAACTAATTCACATACACACCTTTTTAACTATATTGCAATTACAAGTTTCTAACAATTATACCTCAATCTTTTCCTGTAGAGAAGTTTAAATCTTTTAAGATCTTTCAAAAAGTAGAATCAACACCAAGAGATCGAATACTGAACTTTAAGAATGTCTAATGTTTGTTGCATATATATACATATATATACATATATATGTATATATATATATACATATATATATATATATATACATATATATATATATATATATATATATATATATATATATATATATATATATTGTGGTGTATTACTAAGAAAAGAACTATACATTATGTTCAACCAGTGACACTATACCTTAATCAAAAGATATCTTTTGACTAGGGTTGTTCACGAGCTGAGTCGAACCAACAAGGGTACGTTCGTTGCTTGGCTCATTTACAAACCGAACTGAACCGAACGACTTATTTACAAATCGAGTGAAAATCTAACCGAGCCAAAATCTGATCAAAGATTTTTTAATCGAGCATCAAGCGATTTGGACAGCCCTCCTTTTGACTGATCAAATATTCTGGACGGTTTAAATGATTAAATCTTGTTCACACATTGTGTTTATGTTTCTTGTTTATTCTGATTCTACGTTCTTGCGCCACTATGCAAGAATATTACTTTTAAATAGCGATTCTATTTCACTTTTAAGAAAAAGAAATGGGAACAATTTTGTTCGAATATTACCCCAAACTGTTAGTTAAATATTTACTTCCCGACCCTGATCATGTTATTGTATAATATTTATTTTTTACCACTCTTGAACGTTGTAGAGACGGGAGTTGTGGTCTGATTCAACACAATTAATAGTTGGATGAACAATCGTTGATGAAACACTAGATAGATGTGGTGTAGTTGTATTTCATTAACCAAGTGCTATACAATAACCAAATGATTACATGAAGTCATGAAGAATTATAACTCGAGATTGTTCATACATACACACATGAACGAACATGCCTACCCCAGGAGAGATCTTCTCTAGGAGGAGACCCATAAAAGACACGCATCAAAATGACACAAGGCATCTATTAATAAGAGTCTTGGCCTTCAAGGCTTCAATAGCTAGTCGTCACTAAAGCATGTAATCAACTTCATCATGTAAAAACAAGTTGTTCATCCGTGAGTCCTTGATGCAGTGACGGCCCAATCATTTAGGTGGTCTAAAGCGAATAAAGAATATGAAGCCATTTTCTTAAAAAAAACTGGGTTTGATTTTCCAAAATTTTATTCTTTCGCATTTATTTAAACAAATAGATTAACTTTAAACCAAAATAGTATCATTTCTCTTTAATTACTTAATTTTATTTCATAAGCAATTAGCTAGTACATGATTTGTTTCTCAAAAGAAACCAACCAGAATGTAAATATATAGAGAAACACGTCAACAATGTAACTTGAACGAAGGATGTTGAAAAATCATCTTGTGGACAACACCATACACATTGGTCATTTTTAACATGGACACATGCATATATATCAACTTAATTTCAAGCAAACATAAACATGATAAATAAGATTATGCTGAATTTAAACCTTATAAACTCAATAAAAGTTATGACATCAAAATACTAATGTTTAATTTAAGAAAAATAAAAAAGTACTTAAATTACTAAGAAAAATTATTGAGCTAATCTTTATTTTGTGGGGAAAAAAATAAGCGTACTTAAAATACTACTAGAAGAAAATATATTTGAGACTTGCAATTAGGCCTTTTAAGCTATTGATTTTTTTACTGGGGTTAGATAAAAAAAATTTAAAAATCGAGGGGGGTGTGATTTGAACCCAGGTACCCAGGTAATGAAAGCAAAACATTAGCACACTACCACTGCACTAGAACCGCATCGATTTGGAATAAGCTCGAAGTAAAAGTAATATAATTCATGTATATAATATTTTTTTCTTTGAATTGAGGCTTTAAAAATCAGTGGGGGCCTAAAACCCTAGCTTTAGTTTGTTAAACAATAGGGCCGTCCCTGCGGCTTAATGCACACCCGTAAATACAAACTGAACTCCCTTTTTGACGTATTTTCCAGTAGATAATAAATCAATAATGTAAGCAGTGGCGGACCCAGGATTTTTTGTCGACGGGGTCCCAACTTTTTCGGTTTACAAAATTTTCAGGTCGGTCGTTATTCGGGTCGGGTCGAGACGAGTAACATAATAAAACACGGAAATATGGTGTAATTGGAAACGAGTAAGTAGAAAGAATCTAGATTAGAAACTAGATAGAACATACATTTTTAATTCATTTTTATTCATACTCGAAAAACATAAACATAAGCTATATATATATATATATATATATATATGGTCTTACATAAATAACCAAGACATGAAAAACTAACTCTTACACAAATAAATTATTAATTATAATATACATACATAAGATAATTAATAAAAGAATATGTAAAACCCATGTTGTTATTATATATGTTGGATGGTGATAATGACTATATGAGAGAAACTAAAAAAAACACAAATACCCCAACTAAATAACTAATATTGACTATGATATAAAAAAACAACAAAAACTGAGTATGGAGAGGCTTGAACCTGCAACCTCTCAAAGAAAAACAAGGGAATTTCCACTAGACCAGTTTAGCCTTAATAGTATGGGTTCCAAGTATTAATTTTTATGGGGTCCTTACAAAATTTAGTTTACCATCTCTAAGTATTTTTTAAAAAACATTGGTGTCCCGGGACCCCGATGGGACCTATGTAGGTCCGCCCCTGAATGTAAGAACAAGTCTTACGTAGCCTTCACGCATTGAATGATCATTTATGAATTCAGATTTGATAAGCTTCTGTCTCAAAGTTAAACCAACATAAACAAATATCATGTCTACCAATTTTACCACTTATGATGCATGAAATGACTAGGTCCTCGTAATGCGAAAAAAAGTTTTATCCAAAGGAATAATAATAAAAAAAATGAATTATTCCACGAGGGAATCAAAGAATAAGAATAAATTTTCTTTAAAGAAAAAGAATTACAATAAAGATTCTAAAAAAATACCAGAAATTTCTTAATAAATGCATCACACATTGTATATAAAGGCATGCAGCCTATTGCATTCACCCCAAGCAAATACAATAACAAAAGCTAACTAGTAACCACTACTATACCTCGCCCAAAATTAAATGGCATATTATCACAAAAACACAACTCACCTTTCCAACATAGGAAAAGAAACATTTGATGTCATAGATACTGTTTTTCCAATGGGGAGTAGATACAAGCATCCATCAGAAGCAACTGCTGAAGTAACCCGTTCGGTCCAACCAGTGTATCACTATCATCAATACCAACCCCAACAGGCTTATGTGATTCAGCAACAAGTGTATGATGTCCCTAAAGCTGCCAGAATGACTGAGAGAGTGATAAATTGCAACGAGGCGGCTCAGTTGTTCGGTGGAGCTGTGTATGTGGATTATCCTAAAAGAAAGCCCACTCGTAAAAGCTACTTCTTTTAGTATTATATATCTACATATTATGTATATGCTTTTTGTTATGTATGTAAAAGCTAGCTTGTGCGTCAATCTTGGATTCCATGATCCCTTGCTAATAGCTGGTTTTGTATGGATGTGCCAAGATTGTTGAAAACAATTACTGTATATAATATTACTGGTGGTTGTATAAATGTGTTCGGTCCTTTTCGCTGATGTACACCTTTTGTTTTCCAGATTCATTACTTATTTCTTGTTCATGCATGATCATGGAAATGATTGCATTATTACTTTGTTCAGATATATAATTAGGCAGGATCTAATGATTTTGTTAGAATTCAAATAATACAATATTGCAAAAGAGAAAAGACTAAATCTAAAGAATTTCACTACAATTTAACAGTGAAAAAAGAGAGCAAGAAAACCTTAGGACATCAGCAAGTCCTTGGCTCCTTGCAGTTGTAGCCATTACGGACCTTCACTTTACTTTTCTTACATAATTTATTTATTTTAAATCATACTGTATTTAGTTATATAAAGTTTAAATAGTTTGAATATCTTAAACATTAACCCTATGTTATTGAATCGGATTATGTGTGTGATTTGTATATGTTTGCTTCTTTATTCGGATATCCGAAAATCCCTCCTTGTTATCATATTAGGAATTGCGAGTTTGTTTATTTGAATTGCATAGATTGTTCATAAGCTAAACATAAACTCTAATGAAGATGGCATTATCCACCTGATTTTGTAAGATAATATTAAGTTTAGTTTGAACAACCGCTTCACAAACTTGCAAGATGAAATAAGGATATTGCCAGGTTAACTTTACAGTTTCTCTAAATTAGAACTATATTTTTCAACATTCTATATAGTGGTGAGCAACCTCCTCTTCCAAACTGTTACAATCATCAACCTGACCCGATAGTAAGATTGTTAACTTTAATACATTTTGACGTAGCTGATGAATTGTTGCTTAAAGTATCAAACCGCCAATGTCAGTTAGTTAATTTCCCAATAACTCGAGAACACGCAGCAGCAACCAAATCAGCTAGCTAGCTAGGCACATGAAGTGAGTGTGTACGAACACATTGAAAGCAGCAGAATAATAATCTTCTGGGTAGCTAATGGGTAATAAAAACATTTAACAGTTTGGGAAGCATTACTTAGTAGTATAAGAATTTTTTTGCCAATTTGGCCAGTTGGGAATTAAGTATTGCTCGGCTGAAGGAACGACACAATAATAGGTGATAGTTTGCAAATTATGTTAACCCAAAACAGCAAACCTACAAAAGTTATCGTTGATTTGCTTAGGTAAAAACATAATATAGATTACAAATATATCCGAAAAACTATTAAACATGTATGCTGGTTGTATAATTCTAAGGGCCCGGTGTAACGCGCGGATGCTTTTAGCTAATATTTACTAGGAAAATAGTATACCATAAGTTACATGATTAAACAATAATACAAAGTAGTTTTAAGAAAATAATTTTTAAAAATTGCAAATAATTAAAACACTGTTCAATATTGATTTTGTATATGATTTATATTAATAATTAAACTTAATAAATATATAATAAAATCACAAACGCGTATCTGACACAAATTCTGTTATTGCCTATTAATATTCCAATTTTGTGAGTTTGTGCCATTATCATCGCCGGTTTCTATATGTATAATTATGAAAACCAGTTAACAAAAAAAAAAAGAAAAAAAAAACTTGTTGGCGGCCGAATGCTTTGATGTTGTGCAAGCTAAGACTAGTTTTTTAGTCAGAAAGTAGCTCAAGTACACTTGTGACTTTGAGTTTGAAATTACTAGTACTATTCAGTTGTTATTTTCTTAATTAAAAAACATAAAAATTAATTATGCACGTTTTCTACAGGTTATATCACGATCTTTTTAAATTATGACTTCTACGTTACGTTTTAACTTAAATGCATCTCCAAATGTGAACGGAATAAAGCATGATTGATTATTAACAAGATTAAGAATAGATGCAGATAACTTTAAATGATTTTATTTATTATATAAATACACATGCAAGAGAATCATAGACTATTAAATTAGTTCACAGTATATATGAAAAGATCCATAATGGATAGATTTCTGAATTCTTTTTAATTTTATATTAATTTGCATCCATTTACGTCTAATGTTGATCGTACAGAAAGAAAATCTGGATATTTATTAATGATGCTTCCATTTGCCTATTTTCTCTGTTAAAAAAATATTTTACCATATATAGGTTAGAATTCTTTCTCCACGAAGATAAAGAAGGTAGCACCGAAGGTTCAATACCAACGGTCAGCAACCATCACTAATTACAGTTGGCTCTCGGACGAGGCGCCGACAACAAAAACCAAAAAAAAGTGGAAAAGGTAACTTAAATAAAACCGGCGAAATCTATGTGTGGGCTCACACATACATTACCAACGAACACAGGCAGTCAGGCATGGGAAAAACCAAGTTTCATCGTTTTTGGGAGAATAGTTTATCGAAGGATCAATGCCCGTTGGTATTTCAAAGATGAGATTTCTATAAGATTAATTACCACCTAAGCTTTTTAGTTGTTTGTCGATGTAGAGCTCCATTCCGGATAGGATTCTCGTTCAGTCTTTTCATTCGTTTGTTGTGTCAGTTATACTTAGGTAAAGCTATCTATAAATAATTTCCAAAATCTTGGTGGTAACATTATGGACTTCAAATCTAAAAATGACAACCTCTATATTTCTAGTCCGATACTTTAAATATGACATTCCTAAAGTGTTTCCATATTAGCATTCCAATTCAACTTTTAAGTTGGTTTGAGTTATCCATTTGTAGTCTCTGTTGGTGCTTGGTTGATCACTTTGCAGCTTTCTTTGCACCCAAATGTCTTGATATGGATCATCGAAATTGTGAAGCATCTTCGTATCTACACGTACACATACTAAAAGGATAAACCAAAAAATGATTCCACACTCATAACAAAAGAATAAAGCTCAACACTCAACTAATAATAGAGGTATAAAGAACCGAGAAGAATATCTAGAGAAACTATCTTTATCTTTTTGAAGTCTGATTAGTGTTTTATTAATAGACACTTGCCAAGTGTCTATTTAGAAAAGGCCCATAATCTCACTCCCACTTCTTATACCTTTATCATTAGGCACTTGCATTGCCTTTCTATATATAAAGGCATATGATTAACTCTTGTATACTCACCATAACCAAATACAACAAAAAGAACCAGTAGTTTTCCTTTCTATATTTCACTTTTCTACAAAATGTCGAATTACCCAAAATCCAAATCCGAGCTTTCGATGATCGGTGCTGAAACATTTAGACTGTTGCACGGTAACTTCTCAACAACAACAACTATCCCATGTCAATATAAGCCACAACATGCTTATGTTGTTCAACAAGCACCAGTCAAAAGTATAGAGACCGTAATAAGATTCTATCAGCCATTCGAAAAGTATGGGGGGCGCTCAAGTTATGGAATATCCTAAAGGAAGCCTGCCCGTAAGGGTTTTTTTTTTAATGATTTTAGCAGCTACGAATGTATGAATTTCAGTAGTTGTGTGTAATTTACTTGGAATCCATCCCTTGCCACAAAAACTGGTTTTATGTGGATGTATAAATATTACCGTAATCAATTACCATATGTAAATATTACTTGGTAGGTGTTTTTCATCACTGAACCTGCTCAAAAGTCACTTCACAAGATAAACTATTTATTCATCTATTAGAAACTCAAACAATCATGTTATCTGTCAATTCATTGGCGGAGCCAAGACTATAATTTTTCACTGGAGTCACCTTTTTGGTAGACCGTAGCACGGATTTTTATCAACTAGACACTAGAACTTTCTGTTGGATATTATGGACCGGTTCGGTTAAGTCAATACGGCCGACCGAGTTATGACCCGTGAGAGTTATATCTTGGGCGACGAACACAAAATCCGCTTAAATTAGTTAACCGGTATTGACTAATAATAATAACGAGATGGACTAGGCTTTAAATTAGAGATGAGTTTGGTGGCCCGATTAGGCTAAACTAATATAATTAATTTAACCCTAATCATTAGTTGGACACAAGAGATAAACCCTAGCCACCATCTCTCTCGGCCTACTACACAGCCGCCGCTGGTCAGCCACCACACCGGAAACCGCCGGCCTCCACTTTCTGCACGCTAAAACTGCCGCCGCCGCCACTGCCTTAGAGTTGTTGTCCAACCGTCGTCTCGCCACTGATGTTGCCGACTGCCACCGTGCACCGCCACCACCATGTCTCGTGTAGTCACCTAGCGAAGTTCGCTATCTCTCGGTGTCTCAACCGGTTATTTATTAACCGAGGTAAACTTAAATATTGTCGGTATAAATCTATATTTAATTTGGTTGGTTTCGTATCGTACTCGTATTGTTTGTAACCGGGTTCTATATGGTTCCATAAAAGTGATGATTACTCGTTTTGTTTATTCCGCTGCGTTCACAATATTTTAATAAGATTAATAATTATAAAACTATTATTAAAACCGGGTTTAATCGTTAAATAGTTAACTGATCACCACTGAACACAACAGTGGTATAAGAGCCTAGGTTACAACATACGAGTCGAATCCGGTATTTTGACCGGTTCTACATCACAAACTTCAAGGTTGTTGAAGATTTTGATCTAGGTAATATTTTAGGCAACATTGTTTTGGTCAAATTTTGTTTATTTTATTTGACCAAAGGATTGCCAGGTTTTTATTTTTTGTTAAATATGTAAATATGACCCGACCTTGTGTGTTTGGTTGATTATATTTTGTTTTTGGCCATATAGATGGTTCTAAAGTTGTATTTACTTTTGGTTTTTATTTTATGGTTTTTGGCCATTTTGATGGTTCAAAATTGTAATAGGCAGGGTTTAGTTTTTTCATTATATGCGTTTGTTATATATTGTAATGAAGAAGAGCCGAAGGAAAAACCGAGGACGAGGACATGGAGTTCTTGAAGTCAGCGGGAGATACTAAATATGACGGGATGCACCAAGAGTCCATCCTTATGGTTGCTTGGTGTTGTGAACCCTTGACCCGATTGATCTTGCTAATAGGCTCTAGCAAGATCAATCACTGTTATTGGCCATTTACGATTTACATATTCTTATTTGCTATTGTGGTTGCTTGCTTTTATAATTATTTATATCACCACCAACCTAATACCAAACATTTTAAAATAATATTATTAACCAATTGTGTTTTTGCAAAACTAAACTAAATTTGATTTTTCAAAACCAATAACTTAATAGTTTATCTATTAACTTAAAGTTGGTTATTAATATCGCGACAAACTTAGTTTTAATAGGTTATCTAAAACTAAGTGTCCTGAGAGATGAAAGGGTTCATCAAATTGTCCCGATTAATACAGTAAAAACTGGATTTTTGCTCTATTCGGTAATGTTGGGCTAGGCTTATTAGATGGTTTACACATGATCTTACTGGGCTTAATATGTATGTAACACCGAGAACATAGTGTTTTCGGTGGGCTTGGTCTGAAGGTATGCTAGACTATCTATATATATTGTATTAGGTCATTAGACGGGGGGTTGAGAATTCTTGAAGTTGGTTGTGGTTAGTAGGTTACATGGTTTGCATTTAAATCATATTGTAATCGATATTAAGGGCTTAAGCACCCGACGTTAATACAATGTGTGTTTTGAAGCTTATCGTGTGTTGGTTTGTGTTTGTTCTTCGCTATTATTGAATCACCTTGTTGTTAGTTTCAGCCTAACAACGAGTTTGTTTTATATCACATTGAAAGATCCTGATTTGAGACTTACAATTGGTATCATATCCTATAGACCTATTCTAGGCTCGGTTTTAATGATATCAATGATTCAAGATATTGTTCCGGTAGATAATCAATGGGTGTTTTTTTTCTAGAAATCAAGACTACGGGTATTCTAGGGTTCTTCGTGTTCACCGGGGTGGTTTTAGATATTTTTGGTAAACAATTGACTTGAGTAATGGAATTCAATTCAAATCCCAGAATTTTCGGGATTTGATTTGTTTACCAAAACTAATCAGATCAGGATTGGTTCTCGGCTAACACAGTTCTCGGGTCTCAAACAAGGTTCTCGACCAATGGTGTTTTCTGCTTAAACCAAAGGTTCTCGGCTTGCATACAGGGTTCTCGGTCAGACATTGTTCTCGGGATTAATTTGGTGTTTTCTGCTTAAGGGTTCTCGACTTGCATACAGGGTTCTCGGGATCAATCTGGTGTTTTCAGATTTTGGGTTCTCGACTAGTAATTTTTCGGCTCTTAAGTTCTCGGCTACCACTGTTCTCGGGTTTTTTGTTTGGTTTTGGGCCTGGTTTATTAGGCCATTATTGTTTGGACTATTCTCTTAACTCTTGGTTAAAATTGACCAGTTAAGCAACATATCATCCAATGCTGCATTGCATCAAGAGTTGGATTCCATTATGGGAACTACCACTCGTGTACCCCGTCTACTGACTCATGAGGGGCTTGCCGAGTGGAATTTCAGGTTCGAAAAGTACGTGAAGGTGAAGGATGCAAAGATTTGAAGAAGAATTGTCAAGGGTCCTCAACCTATCACTTACGAGAAAGAAAATGGTGAAGTAGTTGTAAAGCCCGCCTCAATGTACTGCAACGAGGATTTTGAAAATATTGAGGAGGATGAGAAGGCTCTTGCCACTCTAACAATGATACTTTCACCTGAAATCACTCAAGGATATTATGCAAAAAGGTTGTGAGAAGCCTTTATTGAGGTGTATGAAGGGAATGAGGATATGAGATGAAGCCGACAAGATCTGCTACGTCAAAGGTTTAACATGTTTAACCATGTTTTTGGTGAGTCTTTGGAAACATAGCTTCAAAGATTCGTCACCTTGGTCACTGATATGAGAATTGCTAATATTCACTTGACTCTCATTAAGATCAACAAAAAACTGGTGAACTCCCTGCTTCAGAGCTGGGATTTGAACGTGACAGTGATCAAGAAGACCAACGAGTTGGCCAGACTCACCTTGTCAGAAGTTATGACAATCATCAAATATTGTGACATGGATGACCAGCAGCGTGCTATTAATCATGCCAATTCTTACAACAATGCTGGTTACAATGTTGCCTCGAACAATGCATTCGTTTCACAAGATAACTTTTCTCTGTATAAATTTTCTCAGGGACAGTATACTCGACCACCTCAAGAAAATTTCCAAATGTTTAGATCCTCTCAAAGTCAAAGTTATCAACCAACCCAGCCACCTCCAGTGTTTTATCGGAAATCCAACCCACCGACTAAGCCTCTTTCAGAAGCACCCAGTTCATCCTCTACAAAAATTCCTGCAATGACAAAGGAGTTGCAAGAAAACATTGCGTTAATGGCAGACTTCATGAACTGCTACAATGCTTTTCTTGCTGGAGACTTGGTTCATCCAGTCGTAGTTGCTGAATTGGATCAAATCAATGTGGAGGAAATGGATATTTCTTGGAAAATAACCATGGTCGTGTTTAGAGCAAAGAAATTTACCAAGCGAACAGGCAGAAACAACTGGAACTTGCTGGCTGACAAGAATGTGGGATTCAATAAAGACACTCTGAGGTGTTATAACTATCTCGAGCCCGGTCACCTCGCTCGTGAATGCATGAATCCAGCCAAGGAGGGAAACATGGAAAGGGTACTAGTTCTAGTGGGTGGTGCTAGAAGAGAAAATGCAGCTGGTGCTAGAGAGAATGAGCGGGGATTGGTGGCTCAACAGTTTGATTGGATTTACCAGATGGAAGCACTCAACATAAACAATCAGACTGCAAACCTTACTCAGATTGATGTCGTTGAAGAAAAGAACGATGCAGAGGAGCTAGTAAAGATCTTCAATTTGCATTCATGGCCTCCACTTCTCCCAGCTCATCAAAGGTAAGTTCTAAATTATGTTCTCAATCTTGCATTAAAGAGGTAGAATTGGATAGAATACACAATAACCACCTGATTAGAGAAATGGAAGGCATAAAACATGAATATATCATTCTTAAGAAATTTGAAAAATCTTTAAAGGAAAAACTAGAGGCACAACAAAAGGATTTCTCTAAACTTCAAAAATTTTAGCGTAAAGTGTTGTCACCACTTAGATGCAAAATAGCAAATTGCCGAACTAACATCCAAGTTAGACGCTTCTAAGTTGGAGGTTGCAAAATTAACTAATAAATTTGAAAACGTTGAATTCAACTTTTAGAAATTCGATGTCTCTAGTTCTGTTGTTGAATCTATGATTGAAAAACAACTAAAATGGAAAGAGAAAAAGGGTGAGGGTATTGGGTACAATGAGGTTCCTCCTCCATATAATGATATTTACACTGGGCTTCCTCTTTCTAAAGAAGTGGAAGCAAAGGAACCGTTCATGCAATACGACAAGCCAACTGCAAATGAAATAGTTGGTCATGGTTCAGTCAAACCTATTGAAACAACCTTGAGAGTGAACGATACTAATGTGTTTACTTCACGTGCAGATGAAGTAATTATAGAGGATTGGACTGATGAGGAGGAAGATCCATTTGTTTTAACTAAAAAAGACTTTAATTCTACTGTTTTTTTAAATTTACCTGCTTTCGATTTTGTTGCTACTGATGCTTGTGTGGGCTCTGTGTTTAAGAGCAAAGACAATTTTGTAGTTTATCCTTCTAAGACATTTAAAACTTGTGGTGTGGTTTCAAATAAAATTGATAAAAATAAGATTTTGAATAAATATTTGATACCTAAGTTTGTTAAAGAAGGGAGTTCATGTGTGCAATTATATTAGATCAAATGTTCAGGCTAAACGGGGCAAACTGGCTCACACAAAAGGACAAAACCAGGGGTTGGCCACAATGAATTTTCTGTTAAAAGACAAACGTGTTTTAGTTGTGGCACTCCTAGACATTTTGATAGAAATTGTCTGCATCGTCCTTATGTTCCATACTGCGGATATAAACAGAGGAATATGCCTCGAAATACCTTTAAATAACTTAACTCTAATAAATCAAGGTATTACAAAGCAAATCCCTCTGATGGTGATTGGAAACGAAACAGGGATGAAAGGTTGAAATCCTATCAGACTATGCCTACCATGTTTTGAAAGCGTGATGGAAAATTGATTTCGGTCCCGAGACAAAAGCCGGCCTCTAGATCGAAATTGATCTGGAAACCAAAATCCAACGTAACTTTCGTCCGCAAACCAGAGACGAAGCCAACCGTTTGCATGAGTCACAAAGTTTGGAGCCCGACTATAAATGGTTGCCTTAATCTATCACAGCCCCCGACCCCTATACCCTGGGTGGGAAGCCGTGAACATTGATTGGTGGTATCGGTGTTTATTAAATTATTTTGCAGCGGAATATTTCATCAGAACCGTAGTTAGGAAAAATGATCAGAGTTATAAAAACACCATGTTTATTTTTATTATAACTTGGGAATTTAACCCATTTTGATACAAACATAAACTTTATAGGGATAAACCCTAATTTACAAAATACGTTTATTTATTTTGGTGACAAGCCACTTATTTAAGCTGGAAGCCCGTAGGCATCATTCCTTTGTCTCTAACAAGTCACCTGAAACATGTTTAAAATATTTGATCAGCAAGAAATACTGGTGAGTACATTCATTTGTAAATGACACATTTTACATTTATAGCATTAAGATGTTTTTACACCTGTCTGCTTACAAATTACCGAAAGGTACTTGTCACTCGACCGTATCTATGACTGTGGTCATATTACTTATTGGCTAACACTTGTCAAATAAGTAACGTGTAATAGCCCAGTAGGCACGCCTTGTATACAAAACCCCACAATACCAGTAGTAACCATCCCGTAAGTCTACAGAGACTTAATCACTGTAATGTATTTAAAATACTTGGAAAAATATATTTGAAAACATTTAGACCATCTGCCATGAGTTTTATAGTTTTTGAAATCATCATGACAGTGTCGGAAAAACAGTTGTCTCACGCAAATGTGAGTGGTACAAAAACTCGAATGTCTCACCTTGCAAGTTTACAATTAATGAACACCTCTTGGTATTAAGCACCTAAGATAAACACAATGTAGTATATCTAGATTAGTATAAAACCAATAATCATAACGATAATCACGAGAGTAGAAACTTTACACGATGGTACAATGTCTTACCTTAATAGGCAGAGCTTTTGGATACGTGTATATTAGTTTCTTTCGATCGGATAGAATATCGCTACGACACTCGGGTATTATACTATATACTCTTTTATATATGTGTGTGAAAATTCAGAGAGAAAAGTGAGATTTTGGACAAAGAATGAATGTCCCGTTATTTATAGCCAATTCTGGAGCCCGTAGCGATACGCGATGGCCATAAACAAAGGGCGTCGCATATCACGGAGAATCTCGTAGCTTGGCCGAGTCAGCCATAGGCATGCTATGTGGCATGCGACATGTCTCGTCAGCGTAACTTCCCATCGCGATGCGATGGGAGGATTATTAAAAATAATAATTTTCCACAAAATACTAAGGCGCCACATTGCGCCCATCGCACTTCGCCCGAGCCCATGCGCGTGCGAGTTCGGGTGCTTTGCACCCTCCGCTAGGACCACTGGGTGTGATATGTCTTATACGAACATTAACCTATGAGTTTTCTTTCTTATAAAGAACTCATTAGTTTTATAATTTAGCGATGTGGGACAAGGACTTACACTCCTATTTATACCATGGTGGAAGCTTCTCATTTTCTTTCCTCCACCAATGTAAAATGGATTTTTCTCCTTTCATTTCTTTACTTTTTCCTTAAATTTATTTTGTGGTTCGTTATAGCAAAACAAAAATAAACTATAAATATAATACCAGTAAGCTATCAACAAAAGAAAATGATGCAAAAATTATGATAGTAAACTTTAAAGAGACACATATATAAGGCCAAAATAACATGAAAGGCCACCAAAAGTATCAATATAGTTGAGCTCCTAAAACAACGAATAGACAAATTTGTACCCTTTTTCTAAATATCCTTAACCTTGATCCAACACTAACATAAGTTCTATCATGGGTTATATTAGAGGAGCAAGTCTAGCAAACTCCGTATAATCTACACATCCCAAGTTACTTTGAGTCTACCTCTATTCGTCCTCCCCTCTAAAGTGAGGGTTTCCAGCAATCTAACAAGTGTTGTCACATGTATCCTCTTCACGTACCTAAACCATCTCAATTTCCCATCCTTTCTCTCATTATATATACCAACCACCTCTAATCTCTCTTGAAAAACCGCATTTATTATATGTTCCAACTTCGTGCAGCCACACATCCACCTCAATATCCTGATCTCTACCACCTCATTTATTATTCGACTCCCTAACAATGAAAGTGAACTACGAAAACTCATGGCTATATCTCAAGTCAAAATCAGCACAAAATTATACATTTGAGTCAAGATTTCCAAGTATAATCTCTAGCTAGTATGCACTTCATATCCAAATACAACACAAAAGACTAGATTTTTTTTCTCTCGGTCACTTTGTATTACTCAAAAACATAAAAGATCTTTGAATGACAAAGAGCAAAAGTCTCTCACTCGGACAACGTTTTTCGGTAGCAACTATTCCATCATGTAAAATCTACCCCGGTAGTTTCCATGTCGATCATTTTAAAACAAAATAAGCTTATGATATTCAACAAGTACCTATCAAAAGTGATGAATCCTTATGAGGCACTTAATAAGAATAATTAAGGTTTGTGTTTAAATAACTAATTGTAGAACAAAAACACAAGCAATTAAGAATAGTTAGAATTCTCCAATACAAGTCGATTATCATTTGTCGAATGTTTACCAAATATGTGTAATCAATTTACGGAACCCTACAACAGTTTATACTCTAATTTATTCTGGGACTGATTACAAGGTTTATGTTTAAATAACTAATTTTTCGTCATGATATTTGGTGTTAACTTCCAAGAATATTGTTACTTTCATCATAGTCGATGAACAGTTTATGATCAATAGGAACACATAAGCACTGGAAATTTACTCTATGGTGGTAACCTTGCTCAATAGTAACTTTGATTAGTAGTGAAACAACTATAATTGAACATCAATATTAACTCGATAAGTACAATCTCATACCTATTTAACATTTTCATTAGCTCAATATTTTATCATGTATGCTCTACAACAACAATATGTGCTTCATTAATACTAATCATTTCAATGAAGCACCATAATTAGCAAGACAACCCACTAGACAAACATGAGGTTAGTAGTAATTGCCATTGGTAGCAAGTGTCATTTACTTACCATCACTCCACCACTTTCGTGTCACCTTCAAAAACTCATTACCATGCACCACTAGTTTCACTATCTCTATTGGAAATGCCACTACCACGATCCTGATCCCAAAGATAGAACATAAAAACAAATTGCATGTGGTGTACGTAGCTGAATTCCTCGTTGATGGTTCCTGAAATCTCTACGATACTGACCATATTCAAGTGTGCTTTTTTGTCACTACTTCGATCATATTCACGTGTAGTTGTGCACCCCACGTCCAAATTGAAATATCTTTCAAAAACTCAATATAAGTAATCACAAGCATCATCAGTCAAATCAGGTCAAAAAATATCATATAAAGTATGATTATTATCATTATTTTTCTAAGATTGTATATAATAAACCAGGCTTAAGGTGAATCCAAAATGGAATTTACCACATACAACAACAAAGAACATGATCAAGATCCAATCTTTAGCCAAAGTGTCACCTCCTCCTTGATTAGCTCCATCATTCTGTTGGTGCATGTTTTGTAACAGATGATCTTTCGTGTTTGTTAGAATTGAGAGCAACGGTCAAAGGGGAGACTGTTGGTGCATTTTGTGACCGTCGCTATGCAATTCTGACCAGCGGAACGCCACAGGCGAAGTTAGCACAACTTCGCCTTAGGCGAAGTTAGAGCAACTTCGCCAACGGCGAAGTTGTAACAACTTCTGCCTTAGGCGAAGTTAGAGCAACTTCGCCAACGGCGAAGTTGTAACAACTTCTGCCTTAGGCGAAGTTATCACAACTTCGCCATAGGCGAAGTTAGCACAACTTCGCCTACTGAAGCCCAGGCCCGTGAATGTTTGTCTATATATAGTTGTGTCTTGTTTAGTTTTAGGAATCTAGAAATCAGTGTGTGTTTGAGCAGCTTGTTTATTGAGAGAGAGTAAGAGACTAGAGTCGTGTGAGACGACCCGAGGTAGAGCTCACCTCGGGTCAGTCGTGTTTTTCTGTTTTTGTTACGGTATGTAACGTGATTATTTTATATATGAATCTGCAGATTTGTTTATCCCGTTCTAGTATTTGTTTGTGTACTTGATCGTGTACGTGTTTGTGTTATTCGTCTGTACACCATAAACGAGTCTAGGAGGATTCCGCACTCCTAGACCTCGTGCGGATCTCGTATCGATCGGCGACGCCCCGGGGGGACCTACAAGTGGTATCAGAGCCTTAGGCTCTTACGCTATGGTTCGAGATCTGCGTTTTGGTGTTTCTGGCACGTTTCTGTGCGTTTCTGGCCGAACAGTTCTTCAGGCGAAGTTATTGTTCATCAGGCGAAGTTGCCATCACTGTTCGTAGGGTTTCAGCGAAGATATAAGGTCTGGCGAAGTTATGAACAGGCGAAGTTGACTTTAGGCGAAGTTGACTTCTCGGCGAAGTTATAGCCAGGCGAAGTTATGAACAGGCGAAGTTATGAACAGGCGAAGTTATGAACAGGCCAGGCGAAGTTATGAACAGGCCAGGCGAAGTTATGGCCAGGCGAAGTTAGCAGCCAGGCGAAGTTATGGCCAGGTGAAGTTAGCAGCCAGGTGAAGTTAAAAAAAAAAAAAAAAAAAAAAAAAAAAAAAAAAAAAAAAATTTGTTTGGAGTTTTCGTCTGTATGGCCAGGTGTACACGATTATTGTGAGACCGAAGATGTTGTTCCGTCAACGAGTGATCTTGTTATCTCTTGATCTTACGTGTGAACAAATACGTGTCAACTCTGATTTGGAGTTGAGGTTGTGAATGGGTTATTGTTTGAAACTGGATAGTGACACATATTCTGGTGTTTGTGGGAAAGGAAATTGTTGTTGTTCGTGGTGACCAACCGAAGAAAGTCAAATTGAACTGAAGGTTTTTCGTCATTACTGGATTGCGGTCAGAGCATATTTTTTATGTTATTTTCAAGGCGTTCGAGAATTGGATCCTGAAACGTGATGCTTATTTATTAGAGTGAAGATTCTGGAACAAGTTGGATTTAACCGGGAATTAAAGTGTTTATGTTCCTGATCGTTATCCCTGGTGATTGAAGATGCTTCAGATTTTTTAATGGTCGTGTGTTAGATTCTGTCAGGATGGTTTTGTGATGAAATTGATCACTTGATGTTGAGTAGTTGAAGATTAAACCTTATCGTATGCCGACGAGTTGGTGAAGTTGTGGAGGAAGCCCAACTTCATGTGGTGGTGAAGTCAGATGGACTCACGTGATTGGTTGAGATGATCTATTGGCACGAGGATGCATGCATTACAAAGACCTCAATCGTTATAGTCGGAGAAGCTTACACTGAAGGGGAGATCTGATATGGAAGACGCTGGGTGATTGGTAGATTTGTGAAGCTACAGGACAGTTTCTGACACGGCTGGTTTACTGCAAACAGAAGATCATCAGTTAAGAGGGAGTCTGTTGGTGCATGTTTTGTAACAGATGATCTTTCGTGTTTGTTAGAATTGAGAGCAACGGTCAAAGGGGAGACTGTTGGTGCATTTTGTGACCGTCGCTATGCAATTCTGACCAGCGGAACGCCACAGGCGAAGTTAGCACAACTTCGCCTTAGGCGAAGTTAGAGCAACTTCGCCAACGGCGAAGTTGTAACAACTTCTGCCTTAGGCGAAGTTATCACAACTTCGCCATAGGCGAAGTTAGCACAACTTCGCCTACTGAAGCCCAGGCCCGTGAATGTTTGTCTATATATAGTTGTGTCTTGTTTAGTTTTAGGAATCTAGAAATCAGTGTGTGTTTGAGCAGCTTGTTTATTGAGAGAGAGTAAGAGACTAGAGTCGTGTGAGACGACCCGAGGTAGAGCTCACCTCGGGTCAGTCGTGTTTTTCTGTTTTTGTTACGGTATGTAACGTGATTATTTTATATATGAATCTGCAGATTTGTTTATCCCGTTCTAGTATTTGTTTGTGTACTTGATCGTGTACGTGTTTGTGTTATTCGTCTGTACACCATAAACGAGTCTAGGAGGATTCCGCACTCCTAGACCTCGTGCGGATCTCGTATCGATCGGCGACGCCCCGGGGGGACCTACACATTCTAACATAATTGTTACATTATCTGTTAAAAATCGCATCCTTTGTGCTTTTCCAAATAATCCAAAACATTACCATTAAGATAGCTTGTGTAGCCTTTCTTTTCTCTTTCCTATTGATTTGATTCCCAAACTCTAACATCGTTCTCACCGAGTCGATACCCACCGAAGCAGAAATGTTGAGCCAAGAACAAACCTGACTTCAAATCAATGTAGCTAACAAACATGTAATCAGCATATGTTTCATTGATTCCAATCAACAGCCACAGTTTGAGCAATTTACTTCATAATGCACCACCTGATTGTTGGGTTTAAGTCGTGTATTTTATTGTGTTGAATGTTCAGTTTCATTAAGTTTTTAGTTAAAACTGTGGTACATCAAACATGCTTTTGTATTTTAGGTCGTTGAACACTAATGGTGCTATTTGGGACCAGTTATGAGATTATTTGACATCTCGGGATGATCAATATTGACACACATGAGTTTCAGAGCTTAAATGAGTGAAAGGAAATAAACTTTCTGCCACAGAGTCTCGTAGAGCGATAGGTTAGAGACACCTCCATAGCAATACATAGACGAGTCAGAAGACGTTCACGATTAATTTGCCCTTCCCGCTACGCGAAGGACATGTCAGGAGAGCGTCGCGATATGCGACAGAGATAAAAATCGGCCAAAATTACCTAATTGTGATATAATCAGTTTCCAGCCCTCATTCAACATTTCTTTCATTCCATAGGTCGTGTACGACCTAGGAGGTAATTTTGCACCATCTCGAAGCTATCGAATGGTTATTTCTTCCATGGTTTCATTCTTCCCATCCATAAGCGAGTTCTTCATCATGGAAAGACAAATCTAAACCATTACTATTCCTAGCAATTGCTTATCAATATTAACTGGTGAATCATGTCTATATGATTGTCCTGTTGATAGGGTTGTAGTTGTTTAATTTATTGCATAACCCGAACCTGAAGTGTTGTCAACCTTTTCTTGAATCGTTTACAACTAAAATACAACCATGTTTTCATTAAACAAATCATCATTCAAAATGATTCATATCGTTTGTCCATCTTAGTATAATTGATTAATTGGTGATCAATGAACTTGATTTGCACTTTCCATTGATTCTCTGTTCATTCAACACCTTACTTGCTCTAGCTACTATATGTAATATTTATAAGTGTTTTTGATTAACCTATTGACATCAATCACCACCCCGTGAAACCCCAATGCTTCTTTAGCAAGAATTTGATCAAGTGTTGTCTTCCACGCAAATAGTTGACCTTTAGCGATAGCGGTACACAAAATAGAAAGTATGATCCTTGATCACTCATTCCACTTCTAGTGTACTCAAGTCATTCAGATTTGAGCAAAATATACTTTCAACTTCAGAAAATGAAACCGAGAAACTTAAAAATTGGAAATCTATTAATAAAATTGCATAGTTATAGGAAATACAAGCGAGCATGTTTTCTATATTTGGACAATAACAAATTAGAGCATATGGGGGCATATGGCAATGAAACCGATAAAGATAAAATTTCGGATATTTCTCAAATATAATTTTTTCCTTACCTTTATCCAAGTTAATTACTTATTATTATACTAGAAAAATTTTCAAAATAAACGTTTATGAAAACGTTTTTCAGGTTTTAAATGTCATTTGCAAGAAATTCTTAAAATATGTATTATAATATAGTCGTTACGAGTAGTTTGTATAATCAATTAAAACTTGACACATGTCTTTAAACTAACCATAACGAGCAGATTTACTAACCATTTACTCGTCACGACTAAATAAGTTTTATGCCTCGTAATCAACGCTCACGAGTAATTCATAAGTTCTTTAGTCGCGACGAGTAGATTGTAAAGTTAAACTAGTCCCGGCGAGTTAACTACTAATAAACTACTCGTGTAGGGAATGTAAACCAGGTAAACTAGTCGTCGCGACTAAATGACTTATGAATTACTCGTGGGCGTTGTTTACGAGGCATAAAACTTATTTAGTCGTGACAAGTAAATGATTAGTGAACCTGCTCGTTATGGTTACTTTATGGGCACGTGGCAAGTTTTAACTGGTTCTACAAACTACTCGTTTGTAATCATAAACTACTCGTCACGACTAGTTTATAATACATATTTTGGGAATTTTTTACAAATAATGTCTAAAACCTGAAAAACGCTTTCATAAATGCTTATTTCGGGAATTTTCATTGTTATACTTTTATCATTTAGTTAACTATCAAATAGTCAATAATCCTGGCTCAACTGACAAATGGCAAATAGGTAAGTTAAAAGTAAGGCAAGAGAGATGTATCATCATTTGTACCAAGCATGTGACATGAATTTATGATAATATTCTGAGTATGTCCCGTTCTTTCCAACAAATGTATGTCACTATAAAGTGGGGAACACCCGTATTTATGATTCAAAGTTTCAAACCCATGTTAGTCTAAGACCCTCCGCTATGGGGCGCCGTGGAGGGCAACCATGGGGCGCGGAGGGCGCGAAACACCATAGCGGGGCGCGGTTCGGTCGTGGGCGCCGTGCTGCCCAGCGTTGCAACGACCGGCGCGCTTGGGATTGTTTTGGTGGGCCCCCCTTGACGGCCGGTGGTTGCTGGAGAAATTGGGTGTGAAGAAACAAGAAGTTGAGAACGATGGTTGACGGAATTAATGTCCGGAGAGGCATCCATCTGTTTATAAGCAAGAAGTTGAGAACGATGGGTGTGAGAAACAACTGAAACAATTTCTTAATGTGTGAAATAAATAAAAAAAATTAAAGGGGCTTCGAAGCCCCCGCATCATAGAAGAGCATCTTTGGGGTGGGGTTTTGAAGCCCCCAGTAACCACGTGGCGCTGACGTGGCACTGGGGAGGGGCATCCTCACCATAGAGATGGCCTAACATGAGTTGTAAAACCATTCAAAATAAAAAAATTAAATAATAATAATTTGTATATTTTATCATGTTTTTTATAATCATTTAGATGGCCAAACAAACCACCAACCCTTGTTTACTTCGTTCCTATAAAATGGTAGATAGAGATTAGATCAGATTAGATAGACCGACCCAACAAAACAAAACAAAACTAAGCTCCAACAGTTTATGTCCTTTGGATATTCCTAAACTTAGGGTTTACTGTATCTCCTTCAAGCTTCAGTCTCCATTCATTTCATACAATAATACATACAGATAAGGTTTGTCTTCTCTCTATATGTTTCTCACTCTATATCTATACATAATCTCTATAGCTAGATGCCAATATATTGATTAAGTTTGGGTTTCATTTTTATACAGAGAACAGAATACAGAGTACGTTTAAATTTGATTCCTATTTAGGGCTTAATAAATGATTATAGTGATAGCAACCGGTTGTTTCAGGGACTAAAATAATGCCAACTGGTTCACTTTCTAAGTTTAATATCCCCCTCGGTTTCGGCCTCCGAAAAGGCATTGAATTGCATATCAAAAGCCAGGTCCAGTCGAGGACCCCTCCCTGTTTTTCGAGAACTATGGCGACTTCGGGTTCGGTTTCCGCGTCTGGGGATTTGGTTGTGGATAATTTGATTTCGAGTTGTGGGAATGTGTCGAGTTTTGCGAGGTCGACGGGTCAGTTTGTGGGGAACAGGGCGTTTTGTGCGGCGAGTTTGGGTGTGAAGAGTAGGGAGCCTAGTAAGGGTCGTGGAGTTAATGGGTATTTTGTATTTGGGGTTACTCATATTGCGGGAAATGTTGGTTCATTTGGTGGGCGGCTGGGAAGACGTTACAATACTTCGTCTTCGATGTGTTATTCGGATGGTGGTGTTTCGGATCGGGTGTTGAAAGAAACGTCGCATGATGAATCGATTACAAGTCTTGCTATTGAAGTCGATGGGTATGTATGTTTGGCACTTGGCTTCCTATTAGTTATACGTTTTTATCTTATTGTTTTGTTATAGTATTTATATTTGAATCCAAAGCTCATTTATGTTTGTGTTTTGTCAAAATGGAGCTTGCAATCATTTTTGAAGTATGTGATGTCAAAATGTTTGGTTTTTCTGTTTTGTCAAGTCATTTAACTATCGTGACTTGAATTCGTTATATGCTGTTTTTCTGGTTTGGATAAACAAGTTGTGCTTTTCATTATCAGATTGTTTAGGGTTCAAATAAACAGTTTAATACTTGTTGCTACAACACTGATTTTTTAGGCCTAAAATAAGATCATCATTATCCTTTAAATACTCATAATCTATCAAATGCTACAACATCTAACACTTACTATTACAGTAATAAAATCTTGGTTTAGAAAAGCACGAGACGTTGCTATATGTACAACCAAATAAGCTGTAGTTACAACTAGAAGCTGCATCTTTCTACTTATCAACCGTTTTATCAGTTAAACCTTTTATAGTTTCTTCGTCCGTTTGGTTGTTTTTACATATAAGTCTTGTACAAACCATAATTTTGACCCAGAAGTACGTGAGGCGCCGCCTCTAGCCTCTAATTATTTAGTATTCAATAATCAGTTTCAATCACATTTAAGTTCATTTTGGCAAAAAAAAAAAAATATCACTGATGAAGGGAGATAACATATTATTTTATAACTGAAATCTCAGGAAGAATGTGCATGGTAGAACCTTAAAACTACTATCGGGATCATCCTACCTACCACATCCTGATAAGGAAGCAACCGGGGGCGAAGATGCACACTTCATTTGTGAGGAAGAACAAGTAATCGGTGTAGCGGATGGAGTCGGTGGGTGGGCTGATGTCGGTGTCAATGCTGGGTTATATTCCCGTTCACTAATGTCTAATTCTGTAAAAGCATTAAAAGGTGAACCGAAAGATGATATTGACCCGGCTAGAGTCTTGGCTAAAGCCCACTTAGCCACAAAAGCCAGAGGCTCATCTACTGCATGCATCATAGCTCTAAAATCTGAGGGTCTTCACGCCATCAATTTGGGTGATAGCGGGTTTGTCGTAATCCGAGACGGGTGCACCATCTTTCACTCCCCGGTTCAACAACACGACTTTAATTTCACTTATCAGCTTGCAACTGGGGATGAAGGCGATCAACCAAGTTCCGGTCAAGTATGTTGTTTTTTGTATTCTTGAACACAACTTTATATATATATATACACTATTTATATGAACTTTCTTTTTAAGTTTTTTTTTCAACCTTTATACTATAAATAGTATATGCCTTTTATTTATCATTCAGTTGGATTTTCCTTTAATAACTTGCGTTTGATAACTTTTTAGAAAAATTGAATACTTGTGAACTTTTTCTTTCTTGACGTTCCAATATAAGTTTTGTTCAAGTGTTGAACACATAGTTGTATTCAAAACAAAGTATTTTTTCGAGCTATGCGAGTTCCGTTACCGTGTCGAACTGCAGCGAATCGACTTTGATCAAACAAAGTCGGTTCAAGTATTGGTATTATCGGAACTGATACGGTATCTGTATTCGTTTTTGTTTTTTTTATCGATGTAATAACTGAACAGATTCTGACCGAACAACCTTGGTATGGTATTTGTTTTCGATCAATGTAAAACACGTGTCAATATTTTTTTGGGCACATCACGACTTTATTTCTTGGGTTTTCTCTTTTGGCTACTATAGCAATGCCGGACCGATAACGATCTCGTGGTAAAAATCTAACTAGTTAATTATTAAATGCGTGATTTGAATGTGTAAGTTATGGTATTTGACAGGTTTTTAAGATCCCTGTGGAGGCGGGTGATGTGATTGTTGCTGGAACCGATGGGTTGTTTGATAACTTGTATAATAATGAAGTAACCGCACTGGTGGTTCAAGGGGTGAGGTCAAGGGTGAGCCCTGAGGTGGTGGCTAGAAACATTGGTGAGTTGGCACGTGTGAAAGCATTAGACCGAAAACGACAGTCACCGTTTTCAACTGCAGCTCAAGAAGCGGGTTTCCGTTATCATGGTGGTAAGCTTGATGATATTACTGTTGTAGTGTCGTTTGTCACGGGCTCGAATGGTGAGTAAACCTTTCGGGTATGTTATAGGGAACAAAATTTAGTTATCTAGATGAGACTCAATTGTTTTAAATTTACCGAGTTGTTTTTGTATTGAAACTGGCGTTGCTGTTGTACGATTATCATTGTCTTTTGCTTTTTGTGAATTTGCTTTGTATTCGATAATGTAACGGATGCTAAACAATGTGAGTTCATGGGAGTAATGATGATATTGGAATAATAGAACACATTTCGTTTTACTTTAATCACGTTATCGTTGAAATCTTGTCAACTAAATGTTAGTTTTGAACCAACATTAAACATTGCACGCGCTTACAGCGCACCATAGGCGATAGGACTCTACATGGTTTGCTATAGTTAAAACTTTCAATTGCTTATTGGTTTTCCCTTTTAAAACAATGGTGGTTGCTCAAAAATAAAGTATAACATTGGCTAAATGCGGTTTTCCACACATTATATAGATATGTTTTTTACACGTTATATATGTACACAAAAAGTATACATCTATCATCAATGAAGAAACACTCCTTAGGTTTTGTGTAGTGGGCGTGGATTAGGGGCAAAAAAGGGCGCAAACACCCCCCCCCCCCCCCCCACCCACGATATTTGGGGTGGGGCGTGGTGTTCTTGTTGCGGGCGAGATGTGAGAAATAATAATATTATATAAAAAGGAACGTTTGACAACGGTCAAATTTAAAAAAAAATTATTTAATTTAAACAATATGTATATATATATATATATATATAAACATACACCCTTCTTCATTTTATATCTGTTTTATACACAAATCATACCCAAATTCTTACAAAAAAATTAACAAAATGAATCCTAGAAACAACCCGAACCAACCGAACTACCAATTCCCTGGTTTCGGTCAAACGTATGGTTCGCAATCGAGCCAACCGAACCAACCGAACTTACAATGGAACTCAATGAACCCGGACCAACAGAGCTATCCGTTTTAATTTTCCGACCCGAACCTAAACATGTATGCCAACTCTCTCAGCCCTCAAAACACAATGCCGGCGTTCGGGTCTACACCACCGGAGTCGGAGCCGGTGACGGTGCCGGAGACGCAAACGGCACGGGCCTCCGGTTCAAGCGAAAAGGCGACCCGTAAACACAAAAAGAAACAACCGGGGGAGCCGATGGCGCAACGTGATCCATACAAGCATTGGAGCGAGGAGGAGGTGGCCCTCGCAAGGCTTGGATCGTCATTTCAGAGGATCCCAACGTCGGTAAGTTTTTTAATATTAAGTATTTATTAAAAATGTATTTAATGTTTATTAAAATGTATACTAATTTTGACAAATAATTTTAATTTGTAGCTAACTTTCAAGCCACCGGGGTGTTTTGGAAGAAAGTATTTGAAGCTTGGCTCGCGATAACCGGTAAACCCGAAGACTACTGGGGAAAAGAAGCGGTTCAAGCCCACTGGAAGGGGCTTAACGCCGATTGTAAAAATTTACTGGGATAATTAACCGGTTGCAGGGGTCCGGCTGGCGTAGCGGGCATAACAACGTCGACATTATAAGTCAAGCCTTGAGCGACTTTCGAGCTCAGGGTCACACTGTTGAGCGACCCGGGAAACCGTTCAAGTATTTGAGTTGTTGGGAAAAGCTACGTGGTTGCTCGAAATGGAAAGGGACACCAACCGTTCCGGCCACCCAACGAGCCGGCTCATCCCGGTCTTCAAAAAGGTCGAAGACATCGTCGTCGACAAATCCGAGCACACCAAACACACCCTCCGATGCTCGTAACTTCTTCCTGGACGACACGGTCAATTTAGCCGACGATGTTGATATAGCCGACGACGAAGAGGTAGAGGAGTTGCCTCGACCACACGAGAGATCGAGAAAAAATAAGGGGGAAGGTTCGTCGTCAACACGATTCAATACGGAGCCCGATGAAATAAACGAGTTGGTTGGTCGTTTGGAAACAAATGCCACCGTAATAGGAAACGACCTTCGAGCATCCAACAAACAACAAGAAAAGCTGAAACAGACGTTGGAATTACGTCAAATGAAAGACGACTACGAATCCCCCAAAGCGGAGGGGTTTCACGAGGAAACCGCATTATTGTTTCAAATACGACGTGAAAAAATGCGCGAATATTACGGATATTAGTTTTTTTTTAGTTATGTTTTTTTTTAAATTTTTTTCTTTAGTTATGTTTTTTATATTTTTAGTTATGTATTTTTTTTTGTATTTCTTTTTAATTTTAATGCATTTTTATTTAATTATTTAAGTAAATTGGTTTTTATTTAATTAGTTTAATTATAAAAAGAAAATAATAAAAAAAGATACTGTGGGCCCAACTTGTAGCCCCTACACCATTACACCCCAAAAACAAATTTTCACTCCTTGGTGACTGAACGCCACGTGTTACAATTCGTCCCTATTTGTAGCCCCTCCACTACACATAGCCTTATGCAACCAATGGGGAAAATCTCCGACTTTGGAGGCATCACTGAGTGATGTTCCTGGCAGACCAAAGGCCCGTGTCCATTTCTCCTAATATGTATATGCGGAGGACTCATTCTTTTTAGAACTAGAAAAATGTTGAAAACTGTGAGAACCGAATAATTATCTTGTGTATAGTGCATTGAAAACAAGATAATTTAAGAGCATTCTCATTCTTTCCCCAAACCCTAAATCCAAAATTACACTAAAAGCATTACATTTTTCCTCTTCTTTTCAATCAAATAATATTTTTTATACCTTTATCGTTATCTTTTTTTTCCTCCAACCACTCTAAAAAATATTAACAAATTTATGTATTACGGGAACTCTTCAAATATACAGAAAGAGTTAATGGCCATTTTCGTCCCTGTGGTTTGCAACTTTCGCCACTTCAGTCCAAAATTTTTAATTTTGTCAATATAGTCCTCATAGTTTTAAATATTAGCCAATTACGTCCCATCCGTCTAACGGCATCCAGCTATGCCGTTAGTTTAAGGGTATTTTTGTCTTTCTTCTTTTAATTTTGAGTTAATGGTCATTTTAGTCCCTGTGGTTTGATATCTTTGCCAATTCAGTCTAAAGTTTGAAAATTTGGCAATTTAATGTTCAGTTTAATTCAGTTTTTTTTTTATTTTTTATGTTTATTGTTTATAACCCTGAAGAGCATAATTCAAGCCTAAAACCATCGAGCAACCTCAAATACTGTTATGCATTTACTCTGTTGACAACAGTAATCATACCCCCCCCCCCCTTATATTTAGTTTCTAGACATTTCCTAAAATCTTCTTCATTGTGGAATTCAATGGTAAAGTGGTCAAGGTAATTCCTTGAAACCGAATTATACAGAAAAAACTAAAAATTGTTTTGTTGATTAATGTATAATATTTGATTACGACCCAGATTTTCGTTATGATATGTTAATCTCTAAACCCTAAATATTATGCATTCATCAAAGAAACGATTTTTAGTTTTTTCCGTACAATTCGGTTTCACGGATTTGCTTTGACCACTTTACCATTGAATTCCACAATGGGGGAGAGTTTAGGAACCGTCTAGAAACTAAATACGAGAGGAGGGGGTATGATTACTGTTGTCGACAGAGTAAATGCAGACTTGTTTTGGGCTTGGATAATGCTCTCTAGGGTTATAGAAAAAAGAAACTGACTTAAATTGACAAAATTTCAAACTTTGGACTGAATTGGCAAAAGTATCAAACCACATGGACGAAAATGACCAATAACTCAAAATAAAAAGGAGAAAGATAAAAATACCCTTAAACTAACGACATAGCTAGATGCCGTTAGACGGATAGGACGTAATTGGCTAATATTTAAAACTATGAGGATTAAATTGACAAAAATACAAATTTTGGACTGAAGTGGCGAAAGTAGCAAACCACAGGGACGAAAATGACCATTAACTCTATACAGAAAATACAACATTTTCTCCAACTTTAATTCACAACTCCATAAATTACTCACTATGGTATAAAAATCTCATTGGTAGAGAGAAAGTATGGTGGTTATGTAACCCTCCTATGTAAGTTGGCATGTGTCTTATCCATGAAGTAGACATGTGGCGTTTAACAAAGGTTTTAGTGTAAACATGCCGGTTAAACCTTTAGCATGCTTAGCAGGCTAAGCTGACTTGCCTGACTTTTATTGGTTGGAATGAGAAATAATTATAGACTTTATAGGCCAGAAAAAAATGTTTATTTTAGGGGAATTTTTTTTATAGAAAAAGCCCGGATGCACTGTGTCTATTTTGATAGTTTTCCCTTTCTTTTTTCACAATTCAGGTTACTTCAAATCGACTTGAACTCAAATTCAATTAAAAAAATGTCGAAACCAATTTTTTTTTAATTCAAACACTCTCTACTATACTGGTCACATTTTTTTTACTACAATGGAACATGACCTCCATCTCCTATCCACCTCTTTTGTATATCTAACCTAAAACTCAATTTGATGACCGTATATCACCTTTATTAAACAGTTAAAGCACAAGGTTTTAAAGATACTTCACTAACATGTGATAGACGACTGAACGGTATAAGGATTCTTGACTAACATGTGATAAGGTGATTGTACGGTGAGATATATATGCTACATGAGATCTCGTAAAAAGTGTATTTAATCATTGTAGTATGGTATGTGAGTATATCACTTTAAAAAATTTTACATGTATATATTAGTTTCATGATTTTTCAGTTAAAAGGATATGAAAATCACGTTGATTCACGCCTATGGCACCTTTGCTAGTATGTGTAATAAGAAAAATTAATCATTATATTAATAAATACGGACGCACAAATCAATGTTTTCACACTAATCATAATTACATTCAAATATATAATATCGTACACTATGATACTCAAACTCTTAATCTCGTGACGAGTTACACCACTGAATACACACACTCATACCACTAAAATAGAAACGTTTTGGTATTTGATCTAAGAGCATTCCCAACCCATCACCTAACTTTTTGTGAGGAGAGTTTGTAAATTATAGGGTGAAGTTTTGAGTGGTTGTGAGTGTAAATTATAGAGTGAAGAGAGAAAATGTAGTGATTTTTTGTAAATTTGAGGGAAAAAATTTTGCCATTATTTATTTTTTAATATTTGTTGAATTGGTTGTGAGTAGAGGAGAGAGAAAACTGTAATGATAAATGTATATAAAAATATTATTTAATTAAACATAGAGAGAAATGTAATGTATTTTGGTGAAATTATAGAGATAGGGATAGAGGACCGGATGAGAATGCTCTAAGTACACTTAGCATTTTATCTTTAATATTATTGGGTTAGGCTAACGTATGTAATTATAAAAATTATTAATGTATCGACCTACACATACATATTAATATATTTAAAATTAAATAAATATATAAAAACTACGAAAGAAATATTTGAACATTTGAAAGATAGAAAACATTAGACATCCCTCTACAGAAACAATCATTATTTAAAAAGATTCAAAACTGTGCTTTTTACCTCAAAGATATTTGTATAAATTATGAAAAAAAAAATAACAACACTATTAACTGTCACAAATTTAATGTAAAATTTAAGTAATAAACTCTTCATTAGTTATTTTCATTGTGACTACTGACTAAGTATATTTAATGTTACCAATAATAATGCTATTAATTACTATACTATCATTAATAATGAAAATATTAATAGTTAATAGCAATGTTAATAAGACAAAAGAAAAAAAAATAAAAGAATTTAATAGTGGGGTGCTGAAGAAACACTAAGTGAACCCTGGACAGATTATAGATAATCTGGGGGTTAAGTAATGTTTCCCACGAAGATGAGGTCTAGCAGAAAGTTGTTCTTCAGGGGACCTGCAAAACAAACACCGTAAGCTCGTCACTGAGAAGGGGGGGTTCCTCCTTGTGACCACCATCCGGCGTGAGAATCAGACTAGATTGCTCTGAATATAGTGTATATTAAGAGATTGCTAGATAAGATTGAGATATCAGATGATGTCCTTACCATTCCAAGGTGTTGGAGTATTTATAGCCGAAGTTAGGTTTCCTAGAAGGTACTGCCGGCTGAATAGTATTCCTGTTCCACCAACAGTGGACTACGCACAGGCCATGCTGGTTGGTGGGTAGGCTACGGCCAACAGTAAAGGTCGGCTGTATACTGTTCCTTCACTGCCGGCTACGCACTGTTCCACCAACTGTAGGCTGCGCACGTCCCCTCGTAAGGGTTGGTGAGTAGGCAGCGGCTAATAGTGACAAACAGTACTAGAGGGTGCTCCTCCTCGTATTGTTGTCGGTGAGCTGTCACCCTGTGATTGGTTCATGGGCTGCTCTGGTCAATTTGTCTGTTCCGCCCATACCTTAGTAGGTATAGTACGAAAGACCTTCCAGAAGCATACGGACTGGCTCATTTGGGCGGGAGTATAGCCTTGCTCATTCCTTCATGTGACTACTGAAGTAGCTAATGCCTTGTGCATGTAGCCTTGCTGTTAGTGCGGGTAGCCTTCCCTGATGGCTTGTATCCGCAGCTGCGGGAACAGGCGGGGTACTTCACCATTGGGAGGCTTTCCCTGCGGGTACAGCTGGCGTACTGCGCGTAAGGTTCTTTGAGCAAGGTGGGTCCTGCTGGAGCAGTTGGTCATTGCGCAGACGTCCCTGTTCAAGGTGAGTCCTGCGGGTCCAACTGGGCTCTGCTGGGACCTACCTCTTCAAGTCCCCCCAGTCCAATGTTCTTCTCATTAATTATTAATAAGTGAGGTGAACTTTTGGACTTAGCTAGGGGTTTTGAAAAGGGTTTTAGTTTTTAGGTTTTCCGTGGTTATTCTTCCCGCGGTTTTCCTGATGTCACGCAGAAATTCCCGACTTTTCTGCTTGATCTTTGGGTATGAAGCGGGTAGGTTTGTAACCTCCTCGCACGTCAGGAGCGTTGAGTCCCACTTGTGTGGATTCTCCATGGGGTCTTGGTAGTTTTCAACATAGTGATCAATTATGCTAAAACCACCAATTCCATCTTGGAGTTTCAAACAATATAGTTCTCGACGTTCCCGTCATGCGGGGATGTTATTCCCGTTTCCGCAAGCATGGCCCAGAAGATCCTTCTTGGTTTGAATTCCCTGCAGAGTGCTAAGTATGTGAAGGGTTTTGCCTTGACACTGTACCCGCACTTGTCTTACGGTTACTTTATTTCCAAGGTATTCCTGGCGTCAATTCCCTGCGGGTGCTAAGTATGTGAAGGGTTTTGCCTTGACACTGTACCCGCACCCGTCTTATGGTTACTTGGTTGCCAAGGTAAGGGGTATTTTCCCGCTTACTTTTGAATCTTATTTGAATTTTGAATTTTGAAATTCGAAGAGTTGGTGAAAGGATAAGAACAGTCCAAACATCTGAAACGTCGTGCGACGGTTTCTTCTGACTGTGTCAGGACGTGCAGGAAGTTATGGTGACGTGACAGTACATGGTCATTCCAGACGCTTTTTCAGGCGCGTGGGCGCGATTTTTCGGGCGCGTGGCCGCGAAATTAATGGTATGCGTCCTGTCAACAGCTGTTGCCAGCTTGCTTTTCGCCACGTGTCATAGTTTCATTGCACCTTCGTTTTCTCTCTCTTCCGCATTAATTTCATCGCATTAATTGCGATTAGTATATAAAGGGGGAGAGGGTTCTTTGTAATCCACACTTTCACTCTTTTCATCTTTTAAGCGATTTCCGGCGAATACTCATCCTTTTCAGGCAAGCATTCTCCCGATATCGTTTTCTTCTTTCTTTTACAAGATGTCTCGTGATCTCGAATCTACGGCTGACGACAAGAGTACTGCTGGCGAGTGCCAGTGTGCTCTACCTGGCGATCTGTATCGGTACGTCGTCAGGAAGTTCATGCTCGAGTCTCTCGAGCCTGAGTTTCCTGAACCCCACCAGACGGTGTACGATGCCCCCAGAGGCAAGATCGGGGTTTATGCTGCATTCTTTGTCTATGGGAATCTCAGGTTCCCATTGACGAAGTTTGTTTACCGTGTCCTTGAGAGGCACGGCGTTCATTTGACCGAGTTGCACCCCATGGCGATCGCCAAGATTCGCCACTTCGAGTGGGTGTGCCGGATTTTGGGCATTGAGCCCTACGTTGACCGCCTGATGACCTTCTATACGTGGAGGTGCATCCAGGGGTGGTATACGTTGACAACCCGGATTAAGGGTTTAAAGATCTGCGCGACCGAGCGCAGTCTTCGCGCGTGGAAGAGGGAGTTTTTCTTCATATCCGCTCGCGCCATCCCCATTGCCATGAAATTCAAGAACGGGCAAGCACTTCCCAGCCTTCACGCCTCCAACTACCAGGAGGCGGAATGGTTTGCGAAGATATCTCGGGTCCAATCTCCGGTTTACCGGTTTGCGGAGTCCGGGATGGTGATGCTGGGGATGAGCCGGGTGTGGAAGGCTGCCGATGCGCAAAAGATCCCAATCGTCCTCGAATACGGTTCGAACTCTGTTCCTTACGGTATGCTTTGTCTCTTATTGTTGATTCTGAATTGCTTCTAACTTTTTTCCTGTTTATTTCAGAGGGGAACGACCTGCAGTCGCTCCTTAATCCGCGGGAGGCTGACGGTCCCGCCCGGATGGGTACTCGCGCTCTAGACGAGAACGAGTTGCCCATCCTAGAACAAACGGCGGATCGGTTCGTGGAGGTCTATCCGCTAGGCCATGAGATCCTTAGCGCCCGTCGGCCAGGTAAGGCGCTATTCGACCCTCGACCCCTCAATGTTGAAACCTCTGCTAGAATTCCTTTAATCGTATGTTCTGATGAGGAATCCGCAGATGGTCCTCCGTTGGTGCGGAAGAAGAAGGCTGCCGGCGGGAAGGGGAAGGAGAAGGCCTCCACTGCCGATCCAGCGCCTCGGTCTGATTCGGAGACCGAGAGCGAAGAGGTGGCGGGGAATCCCGGTGGTGATAAGACCACAGCTCCGGAGGTTGCGGCTGTCACCTCCGGAGAGCCAAAGAAGACGACGGTGACCGGCGCAAAGAGGCCGGCTCCATCGGGTCCGTCCCCGCCTCTCCGTACCTTTAGGCTCAAGAAAACCCGTAAGTACAACTTTCCTTTAGCTTTTATCTTCATAGCTTAATATCTTTTAACACTTTTCTTCTTTACGCAGGCGTGGATGTTGACGCATTCCAGGGTGGAGCGCCGAGTAGTACCTCCCCGCCAATGACGGTAGGCTTGGTCAGCCTACCTGAGGCGACGACTCAGGTGCCTGCGCCTGCTTCCGCTGGTCCAGTTGCTCACTCCTTTGAGCCGACTGTTCCAGCTGAGATGACGTCACCGCCGGCTGTGAGTGCTATTTTTACAGCATCTTTCACCGAGCCGGCGGTTACTACTGCTGCGGCGACCGCGGCGGCTGGTACCGTGCCTCCGCCATCGGCAACGACGGCCGGTCCATTAGGTACGCATGGGGCTTCTCGCCAGTCTTTGCCACCTTCCCATCTGCCTGACCTCTTGGATGGATTTCCTTTGGGTTCAGGTGATGGGTTCGGCGGCTATCGGCCTGTTATTGACCCTACAGGTACGTAGGGTTCTTCTGGCCCATTTTATATATATATATTTTATCATCTTTTCCTAACTGCTTTGTGTTTTTTGCAGTATCGGATTCCAATGAAGTGTATGTTCCACGATGGAACATTCGACGAGGAACAACCCTTCGCACCCCTGTGGAGTGCGTGGAATGGGCTCGTCACGCTGCTCCCAGTGGTGCGTTGGGGGAAGCCATGGCTAGCTACCAGGAGGGTAGGCTAACCAATGAGCTTCGGGTTCTCCTGGCCCGGATGTAGCCGCGCGTCGAGCTGCTTTGTCGTGAAAACGACAAGTTAAAAGCAGCTCGCCTTAAGGAAGTAGCTCAGGCGCGGGCTGTCCGGGAGGAGAACCAAAAACTTGCCGCAGTGGCTGCGGAGAAGGAGAAGGCCTTCAAGGCCCTCGAGGTTGAAGTTCAGGCTCGACTCGAGGCCCGTTCCAAGGCTGCCCAAGCTGTTAATGAACAGCTTCGGCTGGCTAAGGAAACTGCGAGGAACGCAACCGAGAGGGCCACCAAGGCTGAAGCTGTTGCTGAGCCTCTACGCGTGGAGAATGCAGAACTTAAAGCCAAATTATAGGCTCTCCAGCAGGCTCATGATGCCTTGGCGATGGAAGACGCCAAAAAGCTCCAAGAAATCTTGGACCAGAGGGGGGTGCTTGACCATGCTGAGCGTAAGCTAAAGGGTGTCGAAGAGGCTGCGGCTAAAGAAGTGTTGCTTGCCAACCTTAACAGGAGTGAAGCCGATCGCGCCCGTAACGAAGCTCAAGCTGCCCTCCAGGAAGCTCTGGTTGCCAAGGAATGGCTTCTTCGAGAAGCGTTGTCTCAGGTAAGCTTTTCTTGTCTTTACGCTTTTCTTTGTAAATAGAAAGGGTTCTGATACTTGTATATTTTCTTGTAGGTTGTGCATCGGGTCTTCTCAGAGACATCTTACGACGATGCTATGAGCGCAGCCCTCAACGCTTCTCACGAGGATGGGGAACGGGCCGGCTTCCTGCTTGGTCTAGGGTTCGTTGAGAAAGGCGTCCCGCCTTCCAACTTCCCTTTGTATAATGTGGATACTGAAGCTGCTTATGACCAAGCAGTGAACCAGTATGCCGCCTTCCCGCATCCGGTGGTGGAGAAGGTGAACGAAGTAGCTGCTGCTGATGATGGACTTGCTATCCTTAGAGCTTTCCTTGAACCACCACGCTCTACTGATGGAGCGGGTCCAAGTGGAAGTGGTCCTGAAACTTGATTCTGAAGATCCCTTTCCACCACTAGCGTAGATTTTTGCTTTTGTATAGCTCTTTGTAATATTTGAATTTTGGTGAAATAAAGATTGTGTTTGTTCTTTGCCTTGTTTATTTTACGCATGTTTTAACTTAGCAATTTCTTTAGTACTTAGATCATTTAACTTTTTAACGTGGTAAATTATAAGTTTGTTTCGCTTCCTCTTTCATGATTGTGCGGGTATGACCGTCACTTACACTTAGTAGGATGGCTTAACTTTACTTATATCTGACCTGCGTGGAAGTTTTCCTCATCTTTTCCTTTGAAATTTTCTAAGTGTTCAGAATAAGTTAACCTTTGAACGTGGTAGATGATAGGTTGAAGTTTTGCTTCCTTGTTCGTGATTGTGCGGGTAAGACCGTCACTTGCACTTACAAGGATGGCTAAACTTTACTTACATCTGACCTGCGTGTAGGTTTTCCTTAAAACCTTTAACATTTTTAGCGTTGTGTTTATGCGGGTTTTGCCGCCTTCCACACGTAACGACTTACTTCTTCCCCTATTTATGCGGTGAATACCGGCATAATAGTGTGGGAAGTTCATAAGTATAAAGGTAAGGCTATCAACACATTGTGAAAGGAGAATCATTTCCATTAGAAGTGGCTCTAGGCCTTTTCTTTACAAGTTTGGAATTGATCTACATATAACATTTGCGTAATTGAGCTCTATTCCATGTTCTTGGGATGAGAGTGCCATCGAGCCTTTCGAGCCGGTATGCACCCTTTCCCAAGACTTCTTTGATGATGTATGGCCCTTCCCAGACCGGGGCCAACTTTCCTGGGCGTTCTTGGTTCGAAGCCTCGTTGTTACGCAATATGTAGTCTCCTACATTGAAGTTGCAGAGTTTTACCCGCGTGTTGTAGTACTTTTGCATTTGTCGCTTGTAGTTCTCTTCACGCACTGCGGCTAAATCTCTGCGTTCCTCGGTTAGCATAAGGTCTAACCGTCTTTCCGCATCATTGTCTTCTGGCTGAATCAAGACCCTTGGTGAGGGTAAACCAATTTCGACCGGGACCATGGCTTCAGTGCCATAAGTGAGACTGAACGGGGTTTCTCCCGTACTGGCCTTCTTCAGCGTTCTGTTTGCCCAAAGGACGTGCGGAAGCTCGTCCACCCAGCCGGATCTGTGTTCCAAGAGTCTTTTCTTTATGCCTTCGACGATGCTCTTATTTGCTCTTTCCACCTCACCATTACCTTGCGGGTGTGCCACTGAGGTAAATGTGTGGGTGATTTGAAGTTCTTTTAGCCACTGCTGTAGCTTCTTGTCAGTAAAATTGGTGCCGTTATCGCTCACCAAATTCTGTGGAAGTCCAAAACGACAAATAATAAATTCCCAGATAAATTTTTTGATATGTTTTGCGGTTGTTTGGGCTAAAGGTTTTGCTTCTATCCACTTGGTGAAGTAGTCGATGGCTACCACTAGGAACTGAACATTTCCTGCTGCTGTAGGAAATGGGCCTGTCACATCGATGGCCCACTTCTGAAATGGCCATGAAGAAGTGACTGGAACAAGTTCATTCTTCGGGCGGTGCGTGTTGGGTGCGTAAAGCTGGCAAGAACTGCATTTTCTGATGTATGCCAGTGCATCCATATGCATCCCCGGCCAAAAGTATCCCGCGTTGTTTAGCTTAGCTACAACAGCGCGGGGGCCTGCGTGTACTCCACAGATGCCTTCGTGTACTTCCCTTAGGAGGTAGTCAGCATCTTGGTTGTCCACGCATCTTAAGAGTGGGCCAAGAAAGTTACGTCTGTAAAGGATGTCATCGATGAGTTGATAGTTCAGTGCTTTACAGCGTAGTTTTCTTGCCTGTGTTTTGGATTCTGGTAGTGTACCTGCCGCAAGGTATTTTATTATCGGTGTCATCCACGTTTCCGAGCTGGTTTGGATGACACAAATTTCCTTGTGCGGGACCGAAGGTGCCTCGAGGAGTTCAATGCGGATATCCTTTCCTAAGTGGGTGAAGGCTAATGATGCAAGCTTGCTTAACGCATCCGCAGATTTGTTTTCACTTCGCTTGACGTGTATGACTTTGCAGTCATTGAAATCGCGCATAAGGGATTTTGCTTGTGCGAGGTATAGGGCCATTGTGTCGTTCACGGCCGTGTACGTTCCGTTGATTTGATTGGCTACCAACATGGAATCCATGTGGGCTTCCAAGTTTTTCACCCCCATCTTACGTGCAATTCTCAGCCCAGCCAAGAATGCCTCATATTCGGCTTCGTTATTCGTACTTGGAAAATCCAGTAGAATAGCGTAAGTGTACTCTTGGCCTGCTGGGTTGGTTAGTTTCAGTCCTGCGCCTGAACCCTCGTTACTGGCTGCTCCATCAGTGTAGAGTCGCCAGACGTCATTGATGTCTTGTGCTGGAGAGGGTTGAGCCTCTTCCTGGCACTCTTTTTCCCGCGATGCAGGCACTTCTGCAATAAAGTCGGCCAGAACCTGGCCTTTTATAGCTGGTCTTGGCTTATACTTTATCGCGTATTCCCCCAACTCGATTGCCCATTTGGCTAGGCGTCCCGATAACTCGGGTTTGCCTAGGACGTTTGCAAGTTTGAAGTTGGAGAGAATAGTGATTGGGTGACCCTGGAAATATCGTCTTAACCTGCGTGAAGCATGTATAAGTGCTAAGACTAATTTTTCGAGGGTAGAGTACCGGGTTTCTACGTCTGTTAGGATACGGCTGACATAATTGATTGGCATCTGGATGCCTTTTCGCTCTACTAGCAGTACTGCCCCGGTTGCTCTATCTGTTGCGGAAAGGTATAGGATTAACTCCTCTCCCGCTTTAGGCGCTGTGAGCGTTGGGAGTTCGATCAAGCGTGACCGAATCTCCTGAAAAGCTGCTTCCGCTTCTGGTGTCCAGCGGAAGTGCGTTTTCTTTAAGCAGTTTCTCAACGTTGACACGAAAGGAAACGACTTTTCTGCGTGGTTTGCCAAAAAGCGAAATTTAAATATATTTAATTTTAATATATTTAAAATTAAATAAATATATAAAAACTACGAAAGAAATATTTGAACATTTGAAAGATAGAAAACATTAGACATCCCTCTACAGAAACAATCATTATTTAAAAAGATTCAAAACTGTGCTTTTTACCTCAAAGATATTTGTATAAATTATGAAAAAAAAAATAACAACACTATTAACTGTCACAAATTTAATGTAAAATTTAAGTAATAAACTCTTCATTAGTTATTTTCATTGTGACTACTGACTAAGTATATTTAATGTTACCAATAATAATGCTATTAATTACTATACTATCATTAATAATGAAAATATTAATAGTTAATAGCAATGTTAATAAGACAAAAGAAAAAAAAATAAAAGAATTTAATAGTGGGGTGCCAAATACTATTGTTGGAAAAATTATTGTTACATAAAAAGCAAGATTAAAGGAAACGTTACTTGTCTTTTTCCCATATTATGTTGTAAGCATCCGCTATAAATCAACAACTCCATCAACCCTCTTGCATTTCACATTTCTCTCTCAACCAACAGCCAAAATGTGCGGTGGTGCCGTCATCTCCGACGAGGATCCCGTCTTCAACCGCAACCGAAAGCTCACGTCCAACGACCTCTGGTCTGAGTTCGATCTCTTCGGCTTGGACTTCAAACCACAAACCCTACGTTTCACCACTGAAGTTGCTACCAAGAACAAAACTACTTCATTCTCCAAACCGATCATTAACAAAGGTATCAACTTTCAGTTTGTTTATTTATTTGTTTTTATTCAATTAGCTTTGGAATAAAGTAAAGGCACAAATTAAGTAATTTTAAACTTTAGTTTTTGATTTAATGACATGTGAACCACTTGATTTGCGAATTTTGGACTAGTTAGAAGTTGTTTTTGTAATTTATTGGCCTAATTTAAATATTTTTTAGCTCTAAAATGGAATTTGATGTTATTAACGGGACACTTAAGGGAATTCGATTTTGAAAAATAAATAAATAAGTAATAGGTTTGCTAACTATACTCTGCTTAGTTTCGCTATTTGTGAGGTTTTTGCTAAGTATTGTTATTGTAAATAAATAACGGATGGTTTCGAAATTGATTAAAAACTACTTTTATGATGAAATGTTATAGAGTATATGCTACAACATGTTTATTGTGCGTATTTAAGTTATTTTTTTATAATAATCTATTTATAAAGCATAATTTATAATTTATTTATTTATTTATTATTTTTTTACGAAATCATCTAATTTCCATAAAGTATTCTAATATTTTTATTTTGTTAAATAAAAATATTAGAATACTTTATGGAAATTAGATGATTTCGTACATTGGGTTCCAAAATGCCTACTATTCATCATTGAAATTCTACAAATAATCTGTGTATTAATTTTTTTATAATTTAAAACAAACAATTTGCATTTTAAAATAACTGAATGGGATAGTATTTGACATTGAATGTGCACCAACTTGAAATACCATTCAACTGATCCTTTTATATATAACACAAACCGAACTACATCTGGATAACGGGTAAGCGAACAACAAGCTGCGCCGCTATCCCCTTTTGAATCGCAAATCCTATTCTACTAAATATAAATCCTTGGTTCCTCGGGCTTTGCGAGTCACTGTGGACCACCTTCTGCACCCGCTCCAAGAAGCGAACCGCCTCGGGAGCTAGGGATCTAAAAGTGTCGAAGGCAAATGGAATGAACACGTGCTGATTCTTCAAACACAATGTCTCATGCTTAGCAACTTTCCTAGACTCCGCTCTCAAAACCGTCTGTCCCGGTACGAAGCCACTGTCTCTCAGCCCCACCAACGGGGACACCCCAGTGAGGTCAACACACGCATGCTTACCCCCTGCCTAGCCAAACACAAGAACATCCGCAGGACGCGGGGTAGATCTTCCCTCACGCGGATCAGTCAAAAAGTTAATAGGTGCCTCTTTCTTGGCTGAGATCCCGGCACGTCTAAGCACATCCCATAACACATCTCTAACCCAGTCATGACGATACTTGAATCCCGGCAATTCCTTATAGTGGAGGGCATGCTCACCGAATCTATCCAAACAAGCTTTTTTACAAATGGGGCATAATTCATCTGGAGGGAAAAGGGGAATCATAAGCTGGTATTTAAGGATGGCTTTGTATTCAACTGCCGACATCCGTTGCCCAAGACCTTCAATGGGCACAACAGTCAAAAAATCCTGGGCATGAGCCCCCTTGAGACAAGCTAAAACTGCTTTTTGTCTCGGGGTCATATCGAATCGCTCCTCCAAACCATTCAATTAATTGTTTGTTTCAATAATTATGAAGATTGCGATATCTATTTTATTTTTACTTATCTTTAACGACCAAAATAATTAATTATTATTGATTGTAATCACAAACTTCTTTAAAACAGTTTCATAAAAAACCATCAATGTCGTGTTACCTTGAATTCTGAAATTACAGATCCCGATGAAAATGCTCGAAAACCGAGCTTGAAAAATGTTAAACCGAGGAAGAACAAGTTCCGAGGAATTAGGCAGCGACCATGGGGCAAATGGGCAGCTGAGATATGGGACCCACAAAAAGGTGTTCGAGTCTGGCTTGGCACATTCAATTCAGCTGAAGAGGCGGCTCGAGCCTATGATGAAGCCGCAAAGCGTATCCGAGGGGATAAAGCTAAGCTTAACTTTTATTCACCACCAGTCAAGAAACCGCGTCTTAAGACCCCCAGCAAGTCAACTCTGACAACTGTGCGTGAACCACCATCGTCACCGACATTGTTGAGTTATGATCAGTTCCAAAACCAATCGAATTATTCAAACATTGTGGTGGAAGATTATGAGTTCAAGGAACAGATATCGAAGCTCGAGACCTTCTTAGGGCTTGATCATGAGTCGACTCAATCTGGTGGGTCTCGTGGTGAGTCGACTCAGTTTGGTGGATCTAGTGGTGAGTTGACTCAGTTCGATGGGTTTAGTGACGAGCTGACTCAGTTTGGTGGGTTTAGTGACGAGTCAACTCAGTTTGGTGGGTTTAGTGGTGAGTCAACTCAGTGTGGTGGGTTTAGTAGCGAGTCAACTCATCTTTGGATGATAGAAGACTTCCCAGTTGTGATTTGAGATTTAAGTATCATAATTGAGTGAGAAACCGAGTTAAGTGAGTCAATCCTATGAGTGAAGTTAATCGTCTCTTTGTTAAAAGCTAGACTTTGTTTATGTGATGATTGTGATCATGGTAATGGTGAAATAAGTAGTGTTGCCGCGATCTACCTATACCGCACACACTATATGTGTTTTTCGTAGCATGTATGTGTTATATTAATGGTGTCTCGGTATTATCTAGTTGTGTGTGACGTAACATTCAAAATGTAACGAATATATATTAGCGTGAGAGTATGTATTCTAGAAATTTAAAACGGTTTTAGTCACATCGGTGTAATAGTTTAGGCATTGAGGCAAACCTAAGAGGTGATCCAAAGGGTGTCATCAGACACCCTTAACTTTTATGGCGAAAGAAGATTAAAAAAGAGGAAAATTGTAATCACCATTACTTGTATTTAGTTTCCAACAAAAAGAAAAAACATACCGAAATCATTAACTCTTCCAAATTAACTAGATCATGGGACGTAACAAAAGAAAACAGAACTATACTCCTATCGTATTGTGGTCAAACTTTGACTTATTAAATAACAAAATGCTACATGAGAATAACACGAAGATTTCATAAGTTCACTTTTTATTATGAATTCGTTTAACTTACAGAGCATGCACAACGATAGCCATCATTAGCACAATTTCAATTATATACATGCACTTTTAAGGCTGTCCTAATAGCTTGACGGTAGAAATTCGTTCGATGCTCAATCGAAAAAAATTCAAAAAATGTGTGTTTAATTTCTGCTCAGTTGTAAACAAGTGAGAGACTTAGTTAGGTTTGTGTATGAGCCGAGCACGAGGAAACGTGTTAGAATATTTGGCTAGATTGGAAAGCTCAAATCATGCAGCAACAACTGGGGTCAAACCTTGACCACGATAATTTAGGGATTGTACATATTGTCCATAATCTTCTCCATGTCAATCCATTTATTAAGTTTCCTTGTATAGGTTCCAAATTCTCTATATATTGTATGTTGTCGCACCCCCATTTTGGGCCTAGGAGTACGACTCGACAGTTGGTACACATTTGTAAATAAATCAGAGTTACGGGTTATTAACGGAAGTCTTTGTAAAACATGTGGATTTAAAGTTAAAATATTTACATTACAAAAGATGGAACGAAAGTTCCATGTAAGTTTACTTGTTTAACAAAATCATCATATTTTAATGTTCAAACAAAACTATCTGAGCCATCGGATTCTTGAGCCCTTTGTCCTTCAAACTCTATTCTTGGTTACCTGCAAAATGTTATAAAAATACGTCGAATATGCTGACGCTAAAAATATTTTCTTTTACTTTATCACCCCTCGAGGGTTACGCAAGCCTCGGCCCATCTTGGCTTAGGAATGACAAAGTTAAAACATCATTATAAACTCGAGTCTCTACACTAGGTCACCCCAACAAAACACCGCAGCGTTTCGACGTACTTAGGTACCATAAATATACACAAGGTCATTCTCACTCGAACATAATTTGGTTCGGCCCATCTTGGCTGGAGGTCGTGACCAGGCGTGGTGCGATGTGCCCACCGCATTTAACCACATATGTAAGGATCCAGACAAACGTATACTACAGCCTGAGGGCTAGGCTTTTACTCTTATTCATAATGTTTTTAGAGACACTTGGTCTCGTGTAAAGTTTGACACATAGCACATTTTTTTGTTTGAAAACAAGTTTATAAAAGTGGGACGTATTCACCTTTGATCGGGATCGGTTTCCAACACCGTCCTTGCGTCTCTTTCTTGTTATCTCGCACCTATAGTACGAGTATAACTATTCGTTAGTCGGATATACAATCCGGATTAAGACCTTTAGTCTTTCTTTTACCTCGATGAATCTTTAGTCCATTTCACAATTACTTGAAAACCTTTAGTTTAAAAGTATTGTTTATAAACCTTTAGTTTATTATGAAACCCTACGTTTCTTCTTCTTTAAGAAACGTATTTTTTTCTTTATTATTTAAGAATAATCATTATACTTAAATAATAATAATAATAATTATATCAAAGAATTTATATAACACATAAGCATATATATATTTCTTTTCTTTCTTTCTTTTATTTGTTATCTCATTTATTCTCGAGGTATAGTATGATTTCGACTTAGGGCTTAAGCCTTTAATATAATATGATTTTATATTCATGGGACATTACGCCTAACCTTGTTGGCGTTTTGGACTTCTTAAGGATTCGAGTAGCACTTCCACGCCACTTGATCAACCCTTCTTACGTCAACGAACCTCTTGTCAGCACGCTTTTCGACGCACCAACACTTCACGGTATGCACTCCAAAATGATCGTCGGGACGTCGGTACGGGATCACCTTCTTGATATACTCGTTGTCTGGAAGTGGCACGCTTATCGAGGTAGGGCACGGAAAACGAGGATTTGGGCACGTTTATCGAGAGGGATCGTAGGCACGATTTTCGAGGTGTAGTGAGATGTTTAGAGAGAGAGAAGTATGCAGATTTTGGTGTGAAGTTATGAAGACCCGAGGCTGCTATTTATAGGCAGTTTCTGGGATCCCATCGCGGTACGCGACCACCTTCAAGGCACCCTTCGCGTACCGCGACGTAGCCTTGGTGACGCACACAATAGGTCTGCCACGTGTCGCCACGTGGCAAACGGTGTGCCACGTGTTAACACGTGGCGGACGGCATGCCACGTGTGGCCACGTGTCGGGACACGTGTGAACACGTGGTGAAAAGGTGTCAGACGTGTCAGGCCACGTCATCGCGGTACGCGATGACGTAGGCTCAACAGCGATCGCGTATCGCTGTTAACCTCTTCTATAAACTTTGACCAAGCCCCATCGCGGTACGCGATGGTCTTGTATTTTGTCCCGTCGCGTAGGGCGAAGGGACAAGAAAACAGAATTTTCATTTTAGTCCCTGGAGTTTGGATTTTGGCAGATTCGGTCCCTTAACTTTGGAAACTTAACATTTTTGGCTCAAAATTCCAGTGGTGTTACATATGTCATTGTCTCTTATGTAATTATCAAGCAATAACATAATAAAATTATCTGATCACCAGTTTAATATAGTATCAGAGCGCATGCGATCCTAGGATTTTCAAACATCCTCAACAAAGATGGCTGACAATGAAGTCGTGGTCAGTCAAATACCCGATGAGTTAACTATGCAGATTGCTGCCCTTCTGAGAAATGGTCTCGGAACAAAGCAACAAACCGCTAACCCTGAGAATTTATCCCTTGGGATTAAACTCGGTGGTGACAACTATGCCCTATGGGCAACCCTGATGAAGAAAGAAATCAGAGGAAGGGAGAGAGGTTCTCATTTTATAGGGGAGCCTACACCTCCGTAAAAAATCGACAAAGTATATGCAAAGTGGGAACAAGATGATCAATGTGTTTTCACTTGGATTATCCAGAACCTTGAATCCAATTTGGTGACTAATGTTTCACAATATCCCACTGCGAAAGCCCTTTGGGATGGGTTGGCCACCACATGTGGCTCTGGGACAGATTCATTGCAGGTATTTGACCTTCATAAAAGGACTAATTTATTAAGGAAATGGTCTAACACACTTGAAGACTTATGCAACAAACTACAGAACATTTGGATGTCTATAGATATGCGTGATACAAACCCTATGAAGGACCCAGAAGATATTCAGATCTACAATAGAAAGACTTAAGAACAAAGACTCTATCAATTGCTAACATCGGTTGATGACAAGATGTAACCAGTCAAGAGAGATATTCTGAAGAAGGATCCAAGAGAGATATTCTGAAAAAGGATCCACTCCCTTTGGTAGAAACCGCTTACGCAACAATACGAAGGGAAGTGGCCAGGCTTAATATACTAAAATCGGGTCCTTCCAATAGTGACTCGACTGAAATTGGAATGGGTTTGGCTGCCAAAGATTCTGCACAGAGGTTTAAATTCCGATCCAAGGAGAAAGAAGATAAATCCAAGATGTATTGCACCCACTGCAAGATGAAGAAACATACTAAAGAGACATGTTTTAGACTGGTTGGCTATCCATAATGGTGGGAAGATGGTCATAAGGTAAAAATAATCATCGCTCCAGATCTGATGTCAGAGGGACTCCAGTTTCATATGGTGGTGGATATTCGGCTAAAAAGGGACAAGGAAGTAGCACTGGATTTGGTGAAATGACAGCAAAACCCGATGAAAAACTTGGAGGTAAAGGGTTTTAGAGTTACATCACAAACCCCTCTCTTATTAATTTCAATTCCCCCCACCCCCCGGATAATTCTTTCTTTGATAGGATTAACCAAGAAGTTTTTAATGAAACCTATGATAAGCCTAAAGCCTGCCATGTTCAACCCAACTCCCAATTTAGGAAATCGAAAAACTGAATCTTTGATTGCGGGGCAATGGACACCATGTCCTATGATCCCAAAGATTTTGGAGACTTGTCATATCCAAATAAGTCCTATATTTAAGACTACTAGTGGAGAAATTGTTAAAGTCAAAGGGGGAGGGTCAATTTCTTTTTGGAAAAAAATGGAAATTAAAAATTATTTATATATTCCTTCATTATCCTCAAAACAACTCAACTATGTGGTTCTTATGTATCCAACCTTTTACATTCGTACGAAGGAGATTATTGGGCTTGGTACTAAACGAGGAGGTCTTTATTATGTTGATGAGGTAGTTCACCAGGGACATGCCATGCTTGCTCACGGAACAACCTAAAGACAACTTTGGTTATGGCACCAGTGACTTGGTCATCCCCTCTTTGGGTTATCTTAAAATTTTGTTTCCTAGTCTCTTTTTTAAATAACTCCATTCATGAGAAATGTGAGACTTGAATTCTTGCAAAAAACCATAGGGCCTTATTTAATCAAAGTATTACTAGGGTTGTTTCTGTTTTTTCGTAAATCAATTCCGGTGTTTGGGGTCCAACACCAAACTCCACTAATAGTCAGATCAGGTATTTTGTTTTATTTGTGGATGACTTTTCAAGAATGAACCGGATATACTTCATGAAACATAAATCTTAAGTGCCAGAAATTTTTATTTGTTTTTACAAAATGATTCTAACTCAATTTGGTAAAAAAAAAATACAAATCCTCCGTTCTGATAACGGAACATAATTCTTCAACCAAACAATGCAAAAAATTTTTCAAAGCACATGGTTTTATCCACCAAACCACTTGTCCTAACACTGTAACACCCCGGCTAAAGTGGAAACGCCTGAGTGTGACGTACAGATTGCCCAAAACACATGTGACACTATTAAGTGACAATATTATCATTAATTGATTTAAACATCAAGTACACAAGTTTGTAACAAGAAATACGTGGAAAATTACAAGAACAATTTCACAACTTATCCATCTATTGATATACCCTAAGTTCTAATGTCTTCTTCATGTGTCAACTTCGAATAGATGTACCTGTAGCATATATATAAAATAATGTGAACTATATAAATAGTTGGTGCGTTCACACAAGTTTTGATATAAGTACATAAAAATCCACAATTCCATGAACAAGTGTAAATGAGCAAGTAAGGTCCTTTCCAGTTGGGATTGTGCACCAATGTACTCGGATAATAGCGCAAGTAAGTGTTCTTTCCGTTGGTAACAACCAACGTACTCGGATCGGGGGTCCCTATTCCACTCATAACATCGAGGTCCTGAGTGCATAAAGGGGCGTATGATCATACTTAATGAGGAAACCATGAGCACGTAATCTTTGAGCAAGTAAGCAAATCAACACACAAGTCCATGTAACGAATTTTAGTTTGTAAATAATGAATAAACGAAATCGTAATGTTGATAGGATATATATGCTACCCCCAAAATATGTGAAAGCGTTAAAAAGGGGGTGTGAGAAACTCACATTTGCAATTGGATGATAACTTGATATAATAACCGAAAGCGCGTTTAAGGAAATAAATGATTGAACCTCACAAACTATAATTAAAAAGGAAATACAAAATTTATAGACTAACTATCGGGATTATAAAAGTTAGTTAATATTAGTTTTAGGAATTATGCGTTATTTAAATATCTATTTCATTAACTTATGGCAAATGGGGACTTGAGAATTTTTAATTAGTTTAACAACAATGAATAAAGTTTATAAAAGTAATTTGATGTTTATTAGTTTAAAAATGAGTTGTAGATACATAATTATAACTTATTAATATAATATTAAATAACAATATTAATAATAATTTATGATTAAACGTTTTTTTTCAAGTAACATAATTAATTAATTTACTAATTAATTAACTTAAATGTTTTGCATGAATTCTTTTAAAGAAATTATAAATATTAGTTTATGTTGAAATAAAATAAACAATAATTAATTTACTCAATTATTAATTTAAAGATATGACGTATGTTATATCTATTGTAAAATATTTTAAATAAAAGAATTTTTTATAAATAATCTTATTTAAAAAAATTTTATTAGTTATGATGATCAATGAATCATAAGATTTAGATAAATGTATATTCATTTTTGTTCTTGCAAAATAACTAGGCTTGATCCAAGATTTAGAAAAATCAAAGTGTTCATCTTGGATATTCATGATCATAATAATTCTTAAAACCAAAATATAATATTTTTATGATAAAAGTAACATGATCATGAAGAACAACTTATGAACAAGTATGAACATTCAAGATAAAATCAAAACAAAAGCTATAAAATGATTGAAATGGTAACAACTTACTTATTAGTGCTCTTAAACTTAAGAAAAGAATGGATTGAGGTGTGAAAATAATGCAGGATTTGTCCTCCTTTTATATTGAAAATATAGAGTTGTTATGTTCTTAAGGAAATTATGAAAATTAATCATATTTAATATAATTAAAACACAAATTAAAAATTGTTTAATAGGGTATTCAAAAGGTTTAACTATTTTAATAAATTTTATTGAATTAAAATATTCATTAGTTTTTATTAGTTAAGTAACATATGAAAAGATGATGATAATAATAAAATTAATAATAATAATAATAAAGTAGTAGTTGTAGTTAAATAATAATTATAGTAAATTGCATGGGACATGTACTAAAATATTTGATCTTGATTATGAATGTTTTAAATAAGTATGTAATACCACAAAGGTGGTGAAATGTATAATTGCATAGAAATGATCACATAAAATACATTATTGAAAATTGAGATTAATTAATAATATTATAAAAATATATAAATTTAAATAGAAACAAAACTGAAAATTTAAAATGGGTCGAGTTTTCGGGTTTGAAAAGTAACGAATGTTACAAACACCCCTCAACAAAATGGCACCTCAGAACGAAAAAACCGTACACTACTTGAAAAAACTTGTGCTATTATGATTGAATCTAGAGTCCCTCATTCTCTTTGGCAAGAAGCGTTTGCTACAACCGCGTATGTTGCAAATCGTCTTCCAACCCAAATTCTAGGAAATAAAACTCCATTGAAAGTCCTTGCTACCCAAGTTAGAAATCCGCCTGTTATGACCTTAACACCTCACATCTTTGGTTGTTCGGTGTTTGTTCATATCCCTAAGACTAGTCGACACAAACTTAATCAGTGTGCCGAAAAATGTGTCTTTGTTGGTTACGGTGTCCATCAAATGGGCTACCGATGCTACAACCCGGTTACTCGTTGAATTCATGTCACCATGGATTGTGACTTCTTAGAGTCAGATTACTTTTATGGCCACCAATATTGTGCTCAAGGGGGAAAAGCAAGTGAATCTCTCGATTGGTTTCTATATGAAAGTTGCTCTGAGGATGTTCCAACAGAGCCGGTAGATGGCGCCATCAAACTCGCGTCTTCCAACACAAAAGAGGCTAACAAGGCAGCTTATACCACCAATGATCTTCCTGAGGACGATGTCCAGCAAGATGAAAATACCACCGAGACAACCAACGAATCAGCCGAAGAAAGGGTCCAACAAGACGTAAACAATTTACAACCCCATAATTCAAAAAATGCTACTGATCATGACATTTCAGGAAATCCGTTTGTTGAGGATGAAGCTTTTGTTCTCCCCCCTCCCAAAGGAGAAATAGAGGGGTTCCTTTGAAACACGTTACTCGTGCTTCTAAATATCTGATAAAAACTGTCAGGGAAAGAATGGCTAAGATTGCAAAAGCTTTTTCAGTTACTATCCTCTCTGAACAAATCCCTAATACAGCCCAAGAAGCTAAGAAGATGGCAGAATGGCATGAGGCAATGGAGACCGAAATGGAAGCTCTAGAAAGGAATGGCACGTGGGAGAAATGCATGTTACCACAAGGGAAGAAACAGTCGGGTGCAGATGGGTGTTTAACATAAAATATAAATCTGATGGTACCATTGAGCGACACAAGGCCAGATTGGTTGCCAAAGGATATACACAAACCTATGGTATTAACTTCTGTGAAACGTTCTCTATAGTTGCAAAAATTGACACTATCAGAGTTCTATTTTCGATAGCCGCAAACAAAGACTAGCAACTCCATCAATTTTATGTAAAGAATGCCTTATTACGTGGATACTTGGAAGAAGAAGTGTACATGGAAGCCCCACCAGTGTTCTTTGATGATTTTCAAGAAAATGAATGATTTGGAACGTTTACAATGGCAATGAAGCGGCATGGCTATAAACAGAGTAATGGAGATCATACTTTGTTCTACAAAAAGAAAGGAGAATTGGTCACTTGTCTTATAATATATGTCGACGACATGATTATAACGGGGAGCGACGAAGAAGAAATTAGCTCTCTTCGAAAAAATCTCTTCAAGGAATTCGAAATGAAATACATTGGGGGGGGGGGGGTTGAAGTATTTCTTAGGGATCGAGGTCCTAAGATCAAGAGAAGGGATTTATATTTCTCAATGAAAGTATATACTGAATTTATTAGCTAAAGTTGGCATGGTGGATTGTAAACCACATGACACTCCCAAGGTTGTGTATCACAAACTTAAATTAACTGAAGGAGCCAAACCAGCAAGTAAAGAAAAGTACCAATGGCTGGTGGGAAATTTAATTTGCCTCGCTCACACTCAACCTGACATTGCATACGTGGTTGGAGTGGTTAGTCAATTCATGCACCATCCTCAAGAAGATCATATGGAGGCAGTAATGATGATTATTCGTTATCTTAGAGGCACACCAGGAAGAGACATACTCTTTAAGAATAATGGACACCTAGATGTTGAAGTTTTTACAAATGTTGATTGGGGAGGGAATCCAAACGACAAGCGATCAACTGCCGGCTATTTCACTCTTGTTGGAGGTAACTTGGTGAATTGGAGGAGTAAGAAACATAAAGTAGTATCATTGTCAAGTGCTGAATCTGAATTCAAGGGAATTGTTAAGGGGATCACTGAGATACTTTGGTTAAGGAAGATAATGAAAGAAATCGGATTCCCTCTGAAGTGTCCAACTCAGTTAATGTGCGATTATAAAGCTGCGATTAAGATCTCAGAGAATCATGTACAACATCATAGAATGAAGCACGTTGAAATAGATAGGCACTTCATAAAAGAAAAAATTGAAGATGGTACAGTCGAACTTCCGTTTTTTAGGTCCGAAGACCAACTGGCAGATATCCTGACAAAAGTGGTTGCTGCAAGAACATTCAAATCAGTATTGTCTAAGTTGAGTATTGAAGATCCTACTACAAAAATTGAAGGGAGTGTTAGAATATTCGGCTAGATTGGAAAGCTCAAATCATGGAGCAATAGCAGAGGTCAAACCTTGACCATGATAATTTAGGGATTGTACATACTATCCATAATCTTCTCCATGTCAATCCATTTATTAAGTTTCCTAGTATAGGTTCCTAATTCTCTATAAATTGTATGTCATTATCTCTTAAGTAATTATCAAGCAATAGCATAATAAAATCCTCTGATCACCAGTTTAATAAAACGAAAGATCGCTTGAATGTTTGTCTTTTTGAACATCGGTTGTGGTTGTAAGGTTATACGTGAATATAGTAATAACTTTTTGATATTGATAATATGTTAATAATAAAGTAACAATAATATAATATAAGAATTAACAATTATACAAATAATAATAATTATAATAATAGAAATTGAGTGTTAAACATTGTGAAAGAGAAAAAGAGTAAGTGTTAAGTTGTAACTTTTAAAAGGGCAATATGGTAATCTTATCTGACTCAGAGACCATTTATGAAAACAAACTAGGTGGGTAGGGACTAAATTTATAACTTTTAAACATTAGGGACTCGATCCAAATTTTAGACCAAAACACAACGATCTTCTGTGTATTTACCTCTATACATTTTATTGAAAACGTAACAATATTCAAAATAAGTTATTTTTGGTATTGTAAACAGCTTTTTCGCGTGCTTGTATGAGGGCATGTTTGGGAATGAGCACAAAGACTTTTAATCGAAGACATTTGGTTATATGAAAACTGTTAGGACTAGTGTATGTGTACATGTATATTATTCACAAATTGTTTGTTTTTTTAAAAATTCTTTCTAGAAATGATCTCGACACACCACATAGGTAGGAGTAGGAGAGGTACCACAAAAGATAGGACTCTCGCTCTGATGCTTATAGAGGGCTAACATCTTTTCCAAGTATGGTGACCCACACATGGATGAAGTTATTACGAGCTTGATCAAATAAAGATTAATTATGTTTCCTATTCACCTTAAACTAGTAAGGACAAGTAGGATGTTGAACCACAAAGAGTCTGTGGTCAATGTTGTAATTAACTGATTGTAAGTAATTTTGAAGATTAAGGTTTTGAGTGTTGATCAAACTAGCAAATTTTTAGATGAAAATAAACGAACACTTAATAAGTTGTAACAATTAATAAAAAGCGAGTTACGCCTGCGTTTCAAATTTATAAGAAAGTCAAACTAACTTTACACAAAAGGTTTGATTTTAGTATATCACAATTGATATCTTGAATTTGTTAATATGAATCCCTAATAGTAGTCATCAACACTCATTTATCATATGTAATTGGTGTAAGAAAACCTTCATGATGTGAATTCCAGACAAATGTATGCTTTATAAATCAAGAACAATAAACAAACCCTAGCACAAATCAAAACTATTAGTAGTAACCAACTCCCAATGTTAATGATGTAAGAAAATCTCAACAATCATGGGTTGAGAACGATACTAACAATCAATTCATACAATTTCAACCAAAGGATTACCAAAGTTTATGTATTAAACTAAAATGCAAGAAACTAAACCATAGATCTTACAATCCTACACCCGGAGTTGATCAATGGTAGATTAGCCACTCATGTTGTTGATGAAATATTCAATCGTCATGAAATCTAGAGTTGATTCGGGTTTGAATTGATGAAATAATAGCTTTTTCTCCCTAAGAATGGTCTTCACAACCTTTAGAGATTGATCTCTCTTAAAACCCTAACTTTTTGCGTTATATAGGCTTTTAGTCTACGCCTCTCATAATTTAACTTGGTCCAAAAAATGGTACTTTGGTTTCAGAAATGGTACTCTGTCTCAACGAACTATACATTAAAAGCTTCTGATCTACGTTTGCTTTCAAGTCGGATTTGTTCGTTTCGTTCACAAGATTTCTATATGTCGATCATTTATTAGTTCTCGATTCGTCAATCGAGGTGAGTACTTTCATATCCCGTTTTCTATCTTTCGTTTTGGGGTGACATTTCATACTTATCAACTAAATGCTTTATTTACTAGAATCTTAAACCCACAAACATGATTATATACTTTACTTAAATAAATGCTCGATTTGGTGTTCTATGCTTACATGCTTATATGCTTATGTGTTTACCGCTTTTGGTTGGTTGATTCATAAATTCGTGAACTATCTGGTATTCTTTTATAGCACGGTGCCGTTAATGTATTCTTATTAACGACCTCATGAAATCCGAATCTATTTTGTATTTTCTTATAGACGGTGTCGTTAATGTATTCTTATTAACGACCTCATATAAAAATCTTGAACCAATTGGTATTCTCTTATGGCCGGTGTTGCTAATGTGTTAGCGATCTCATATTATCCATATTGTTGCTTTTATTTATTGTTTTGTATACAAGTTTTGTGGCTTTTTATTATTATATACTTAAATGCTCAAACTTATGAAGTGCTCACCAACCTTTGTGCTGACAAACTTTATTTTATGAAATGTTACAGGTTTGACTTTTGTTGACTCGAGGACTTGACGACAAACGTTACCAAGACTATTAGGGTATTAGTAAAACGAACAATATGATTGCTACTTATTTTCAAATTTGTTTATATGAACGAGATGTGTTGTTTATTGATTTATGAAATAAAAAGAGTTGATTAAATATTGTCACTTTAAATAGTGTCTAGTGTATTTGGGCAATCGGTTGCACCCTGGTATGTTCCGCCGCCTTTGGTCGGGGTGTGACATAAGGGACCAAACTAAAATTTTTTTCCTTCACATCCGATCGCGATACGCGATGGCTGAAGATCCTACGTCATCGCGTATCGTAATGACGAAGTCTGACAGGGTGACACGTGTCCTGCCACGTGTCACCACGATAAAGACATGACAAGGTGACACGTGTCCTGCCACGTGTCACCATGTGGCATAAAGTCTGCGTGCATCGCTTCCACCACGTGGCGCCACGTGGCAAGTCTAGGGCGCGACTCATCATAGCACGTCGCGATACTCAACGCCTATGTCTGGGCTCCTTGCGTATCGCGACGGGTCTCCAGAATTGCCTATAAATAGCAAGTATTGGCCATTCATTTCAAACACCACAAATTCACAGCTCCTTTCTCGCTCTAAATAACTTTCTCTCTTTAGAAATTACCTCATAAATCGTGCCACGACCCTCTTCCTTTTCCATGCCAAAAACCCGACATTTTACCTCGTAATCCGTGCCATTAAACCGACGATACCCGACGTACCGACGAAATTACCTTAAAGCGCGTGCCGACCCGAGACAATCCGACGACCACCTCGAAGTGTGTGACGACAAGTTTTGAAGACCGATGAACCTCGTTTTACTTAAAGGAAGGCGTTGATCAATATTATCGATATACGTGCAAGCGTCGAAGTGCTACCCGAGAGTCTAGAAAATAATAAGCCAAACAAGATAGGCATAATGCCCGAATAAAATAATAATAAAATAATTAAGGCTTAGACCCGAGTCAAGGGTATAGTCAATACCTCAAAAATAAACAAAAGAAAATAAAACAAAGAAAGTATAAAGATATAGATAAAAGTATAAATTCTTTATTATAAATGAAATATGATTATTATTTAAATAGATTTTAAATAATAATAAAAATAAAAAGAATAAAAAAATAAATGAAATAATCATTATTAATAAATAAAGATAAAAGTATTTTAAATGAATATATATATGCTATTTATATTGTTAATATAAGCTAAATGATGTATATATATAAGTATACGGTTTGGAAAACATAGATTTTAGAAAAGAAAGCATGTCGGACTATACCCTTGACTAAGAATAAAAGATACATGATTTGAACTATAGATTCTAACATGCTATAAAAAGAAAAGGAAAAGATGAAAATAAAAATAGTTCTAGTTGATAATATTATTTAAGTTTATTATTCTTAAATAATAAGTAAAACAAAAGTATATGTTTCTAAATGAAGAAGAAACGTAGAGTTAAGAAAAAGGAAAGCAAGTTAAACTAAAGGTTTATCTTGTAAAAGGAAAAGAAAAGTAATTAAGTTAAAGTTTAACTTGAAAAAGAAAAGAAATAAATTATATTTTAAAATAAAGGTTTAAAATAAATAAAAGATGTTTTGAACTAAAGGTTCATAAAGAAAATAAAATTGAGGTAAAAATTATACAAAAGAGACTAAAGGTCTTAACCCGGTTTGAATATCCGACTAACAAAAAGTTATACTCGTACTATAGGTGCGAGATAGCAAAGAAGAGGGAAAGACCCTCGGACAGTGTATTGAAGCTGATCCAAAAGAAAAAGGGAAAGACCTTCGGACAGTGTATTGAAGCTGATTCAAAAGAAAAGGTGAATACGCCCCAAACTTTACAAACTTGTTTAAATCGAGTCAAAAGAATTAAATGAAAAGAATTACATGAGACTACGTGTCTCTAAAAACGTTATAAACAAAAGTAAGCGCTAGCTCTCAGGCTGCCGTGTACCTTTGTCTGGATCCTTACATATGTGTTAAAAAGACGGTGGGCACACCGCGCCACACCTGGTCATATGACGCTTTCCATAAGGGGAGCATGACCATGTGTATAAGAATGGTACCTAAGTAGTGTCGAACGTTGCGGTGTTTTCTGGGTGCTTTGTGTAGAGACTTGAGTTTATAATTGTGTTGTTTTAAAGCTTGATTATTCCTAAGCCACGATGGGCCGGACATAACTATGTCTCGAGGGGTAATCAAGTAAAAGAAAATATTTTCACGTCAGCGTGTTCACCAGCATATCGCTGACGTATTTTCTAACATTTCAGGAAAATATAGTATCAAGAATTGGAGCCATTCATGAAGTTGATGTTCGCAAGGTAGAGATGACTCATTGTTTTAATTATAAAAAAAATAACACGCTAAATTAAACAAAAATTTATAGAAACAAATACTTGGGTATTTATTACCCGAGAAGCTTTCGAACAAAGGAAATTATATTTTATTTATAATGTATATAATTACTAAAAAGTCTTTCGCTAAAATAAACTCTGATATATTTACAAAACGGGTACCAACTGTTGGTCACACGCCTAGGCTCTAAGTCGGGGTGTGACATTATCAATCTTCTTCATCACTTCTCAGTTTCTCACTTCATCTCTTCTTCATAATTGATTATTGATGGCTTCCCAAGACATAACACAAGGAGAATCATCTTTTACTGTTCCCATAGATGAACCACCATTGTGGGATTACGTAACTAAAATTGAAAAGCAAGGTCTGACAGGAGGAACATGAAAATTTAAGTGCAATGCGGTGAAACAAGACAAGGATCTTATTCGAGGGTTAGAGCACATGTGCTTGGTATTCCGAGTAATCTTTGTAGTGTTTTATACTTTTATAGAATGATAATTATTCTAGATTGGTTGTTGTGGTTTAGAGTTATTGTGTTCTAGATTCTATTATTTATGTAGGTTTGCTTATTACATATTTAGAATTATTGTGGTTACAGTATTATACATAAAACATAATTTTAGTAATCGGTTAGTGTTATTATTTTTTTTAATTTCAAGTTTATACATAAAACTCCTCTAAAGATAAACTTTTTTAGTCGGTGAACAATTTTGTTTTATAATTTATACAGGTACTGGGATTAGTATTTGCAAGAAATCAACTACGAGTGACAAACTTGACATGAAACTGCTAGAAGAAGCGTATGAAGAGAAGAAAACCCAATCAAAATCGAAAGAAGTCGGGTTGCCATGTGAAGGTGGTGTTGGATTTAAGAAAAGAAAAGGTATTTCATCACCTATTAATAGACTTTTTGGTGTTAAAATTAAGGACCAATTGGATCAAGAAATAGCAAGAATGTTTTATAAATGAGGTTTACCTTTAAATCTTACAAGAAATCCACATTATGTTAGGGCTTTTCGATTTGCTGCTTATAATAAAATTGTTGGTTATGTACCTCCTAGTTATAATAAGCTCAAAACAACGTTACTACAAAAAGAAATAGAGAATGTTCACCGACTATTGGAACCAGTTAGGTTTTCATGGAAAGAAAAAGGTGTGACTATTGTGAGTGATGGTTGGAGTGACCCTACAAGAAAGCCTCTAATCAATTTCATGGCTACCTCAGGAAGTGGTCCTATGTTTCTAAAGGCAATGAATTGTTTTGTAAAAGATAGATTTTTTATTGCCAGTTTGATGAAAGAAGTCATCAATGAAATTGGTCACCAAAATGTTGTGCAAATCATTGCTGACAATGCATCAAATTGTGAGGCAGCTGGAGAGATTATAGAGAGTCAGTTTCCTCACATCTATTGGACACCATGTGTTGTTCATACGTTTAATCTTGCTTTGAAGAACATTTGTTCGCCAAGGTATGTGGAAACAAATACAATTCTATATGACGAGTGCAACTGGATAAAAGAAGTTCACACAGATGCACTTGCTATAAAAAATTTCATCATGAACCATAACATGAGACTCTCGATTCTCAACAAGTTTTATCCTATTAGACTGCTTTCGGTTGCCTATACTCGATTTGCCTCCATCATTGTGATGTTAAAGAGATTTAAACTTATCAAAGGGGTCTTCAAGCTATGTTTATAAGCGAAGAATGGTTTTCTTATAGAGAAGATGACGGTGTGAAAGCAAGCTTTGTTAAAGAAAAGATTGTGGATGATGAATGGTGGGAAAAAGTATCTTATATTCTTAGTTTCACTGGACCAATATATGGAATGATTAGAGTTTGTGACACCGACAAACCATGTTTACATTTGGTGTATGTGGGATTCGATGATTGAGAAAGTGAAGATTGAAATCTACAAGGAAGAAAAACGTCGGATGTCTGAACCAAGTCCCTTTTATGATGTTGTGCATGGTATTTACAGGCTCGATGGACGAAGAATAACACTCCCCTACATTGTTTATCTCACTCTTTAAATCCAAGACATATGATTTTAAACTATATGCTTGATTTGTATTATGTACTTATGTTTTGAGTTTTAAATGTTGTAGATATTATAGTGATACATGGCTAATTGAGGATTCTAAAAGAATGGCTCCACATAGGGACTGAGAAATTTCACAAGAAATGATTAAATGTTTTCGAAGGTTATTTCCTAATGATGATGAGTATAACAAAGTTCTTGATGAGTATGCAAAGTTTTCAATGAAGAGTGGTCCGTTTGAGGATTTAACATGCATTACACAGATGGGTATTATGGAACCCAATAATTGGTGGGCTAACTTTGGTGCCCAAACTCCTTTTTTCCAGACTATGGCTTTTAAATTACTTGGACAGCCTAGTTCTTCTTCTTGTGTTGAGCGTAATTGGAGTACTTATGCCTTCATTCACTCGCTTAGGAGGAACAAATTGACTACAAGTCATGCTGAAGACTTGGTTTATGTCCACAATAATCTTCGTCTTTTCTCAAAGAACCCGAATGATGATGTAAAGATGTGGGATGTGGGTGGAGATGCATTTGATTCAATGGAAGATGCTGGGTTTTTGGAGGTTGCCAATCTCTCGCTAGGTGAACCGGAATTTGAAAACGATTTGATTATTGATGAATGATAATTAATATAAACCTATGGTTGATATAGTTTTTTTTGGAGTTTGAACTTTATATTAATATAAATCTATTTTGGACTTTGTTTAATATATTTGTATTTTTTATATTTTTTTTGTCGTACCCTTCCCGTACTCGTATCTTTGATTTTTGCTTTTTGCCGTTTCCCGTACCAGTACCCGTAATGTCCCCGTATCTTGGTCCCGTACCCGTTCCCGTGCTACCTAACCAATCCCGACTTCAACAACATCTTGCCTTACACTAAAGAAAGCAACCATTGACTAACGCCAGTTGCCAGATGATTGAGAGGGTGAATATATCTTTAGGTTTAATATGATACATATATTGTATTATATCAAATTATAAGTCATTTTTGTGTAATGTGACATCGACAACAAGGAGGTCATCGTTAGCTAGAATCATAATACCTAGTTTAATGTTATCTCATCCAAGCTCGCCGCGGGTTAATTGGTAAGGCATAACATTGGAAAATATTTTGTAAGTTTTTTTTCCTCTTACATATGTATTTATTTTGATATCTAACAATTTAATCATTTGTTGTGTAGGCCGCTGTGCATGGACGCCATTTCCTATCTAATGACTTGTGATCTGATGAAATGTTTTTTTCTAAATTAAAAATCCGATAATATTCTATATGGATCATGGATGTTTGTCAAGTAACACGTGTTGGTGTCGATTTTCAAGCGTAAATATAACGAACACGGGTGGCGAGTTTAGTTAAACAAGTTAAACATCTCTCAAGCGTATACGATACCTTTAATTAAACAAATAATCCGAGACGAAAGGTTTGTTGTGTTAAGAACAACCCAACGATATCATTTTTTGTGTCGTAAGTGAAATTCTCATCCACTATCCTTTTCTTACCTGGATTCTTATTATCCAAGTTCAGAACGTACGTCATCATCAAAATATCCAATGAAACATTTTTTTATTGTTTTCTCATGATTGTGTTTCTTTTTCTTCGTGTAATTAAATTCTTTTATTGTTCATTATGAAATATAATAACCTAATAAATATGATCATGATTATTAAACTTTAAAATTGAAATTCATTCAACAGTAACACACAGTAACACTAAGGTCATAAGGTATACTCTAACTCGTTATAATTTTATATAAGCTTTACATTACTTATTTTTTTCTCTTTCACTTCATGTCATGCAAAAGAAATGGTTTAACTCATTTAATTAATCTCTCTCCTATTAATACATAATTAAAATAACAAATCAGTTAGTAATTAAAACATGTTATCCGTTAAAAACATAACCCATGGACCTTTTTTTAACACACTTAACACAAGTGAGGAGAGGTTTAATTCATTTTTGAAGTGTCATGTCATTTTAACCTATGTACGGGTTAGAGTATACCCTATGACCTATTTGCGTTAGAGGATGTAATTTGCAATAATGTTTGATTGAGACTTGCCATAAGATTTGTTGTGTTGTTAATATAATATAATATAATATAACAAGATGTGAATCATACATTGTATGTAATCACAATCTATGAAAAAAATTTTATATAACTAAGAATAAGATAATATTATCCTGTACGTTTTTATAATACATATATGTCAATATGTCTGTGGGGAGAGAGAGGAGGGGGTTTTACATAATAAGACATCTTCTTGCAAGAGCAGGAAAAACAAAATCAGTAATTCGTCTGTTCAATTCTAAATATATTTAAAATACAAGAAAATAGTTGCAATTCAATTTTAAATTTTCTCTCCTATCATTCTAAGAAAGTTTCTAGACAAAATTCTTTTTATCTATAGAATCAACAAACTATACATGTAAATATATATAGTGGAGAGATATTTTGAATTGCAACTATTTTCTTGTATTTATATATATATATATATATATATATAGGGGAGAGATATTTTGAGAACTTGATAAGTTGTAAGAACTTTAAGAACTCAATTATTGACCACAGATTTAATTAATTGAGTTAGAATATGTGGCTGAGATTAAATTTGATTAAAAAATGAATCAAGAGAGAGAATAAGTATTTTTGTTAATTACACAAGTTTAAACTTTAGTTACACATGTGTAAAAAGTCGATTCGGTGTGTAAAAAATTACTGTAATTTTTTATACATTATTTACACTTACGTATTACACATGTGTAAAAAAAATTCAAACAAAAATTGTTACGTTGAATTCTTTCGAGTTCTTAAAGCTTAAAGGGGTTCTCAAAAGAAATCAATCATATATATATATATATATATATATATATATATATATATATATATATATATATATATATATATATATATATATATATATATATAACGGATCAGGATCATAAGAGAACTTTTTTAAAATTGAGAACTATGAGAACCATTTTGGACCACAAAAAACCCAAAAATAAAAAAAATCATAAAATAAAAAAAACACATAAATCAAAAAAGTAAAAAAACCAAAATTCTTATTTTATCATCCCGATTTCATAAAAAAAACCTCGGTTTAGCTTAATTATATACACATATGTATAATATATACATATATGTACATTTACATGTTTTTTTGTACACATGTGTATAATTTAAGATAAACGATACTGTACATATGTGTATATTATGTAACTAAATATTATATAAAATTATACATATGTGTATAATACGACGTTTTTTTATTATAATATATATACATATATTATACATATGTGTATATAATTTTGCTAAACCGAGTTTTTTTATGAAACCGGGATGATAAAATAAGAATTTTGGTTTTTTTACTTTTTTGAATATTATGTTTTTTTTATTTTATGATTTTTTTTTATTTTTAGGTTTTTTGTGGTCCAAAATGATTCTCATAGTTCTCAATTTCAAAAAAGTTCTTTCATGATCCTGATCATATATATATATATATAATTAATAAGAAACATGATCAAATACATATTATTCTTAATATAAAAATAGTGAGAACCAATTTGATGTTATTATTAGGTTTATTTTTATAGATGTTTGCTGTTATTTTTTGTTCATCTTTGCTAATTTTCGATTATGAGACGTTATAAGTATTTGTTGATTTATATTTAGTTGTTATTATTAGATTTTTTTTCTTTCGTTGTTATAAGTATTTGCTGGTATTGCTGTTATTATATTGTTCTTAATTTTAATTATTTTGTTGTAATTTTTAGGTTTTTTTCTTTGTTATTATAAATCATTGTTTATTTAGATTGATATTTTAGTTGGTATTGTTTCTTACGTTCTTATTTTTTTATGAATTATTATTATTTTCTACGTTCTCATGTTAAGATTAAAATGTACATGAACCTTACCCAATATAATATAATCATTTTTACATAATTTTAAAAGTTTTAAAATATGAATTATTGATAGAAAAATTATAAACGATTCTCCTTTTTTTTCCCACAAAGATTTAATTTTTTGTAATGAAATAAACAGAGAAGAGATAAAATGAGAACCACTCTTCTATATAAACAAAAACTTATTTATTAAATAAATACCCCTTTTAAATGTGAATTATTTATTTAATAGGATGACATTATTTTTTTGTCTTTACATTGTTAATAGTTCTCATCAAATCAATTATAATCAATAATATAAAATAAATTAACTCGGCACGGCCACCATTTTGTGTATAGATTGGTGCAAGAGGGTCCTACCTTGACACAACAGGTTTTCATTCATGCACCTTCTCTGATTCGTTGATTGCACGATCGAGTATTTATTTATATGGACAACTTGAGTTAAAGTTTAATAAAGTGATTACGTATATGTTCACTCTTTAGTGTTCCGACTTCATACATTTTTTTGCAAAGAAAGTTAAGGGGTGAAGAGTACACGCATGCGGAAACTAGGATGCTTTTACATGGTCATTGAGGATGAAACCGCGCATGGGTGTTCGAGTGTAGCTATTGATAGAATGCTCGATCATATGACGGAGTTAATTTTTTTTTATATAGATAGAAAACGTGCGGTAAAAAGGGTAGTAATTAATTGAAATTATTTAGTGATGTGGTTGGTGATTCGAAAGAAAAATTACAAAGTCTGATTCCAAAAGAAAACAAAATAGGTTTATGACTTATTGTTAGCAAATCAACATGTAGATTTCACAAGGTACACCTAAACGAATATGGTACGTTGAAACTTGACAGGATATCATATGAGGTCAAAACATAATAAGACAGAAATTTGTATAATGGCTAGATATTTTTTGAGACCTAAACGTACTGGAACTGGGCCTCTATTGTATATAGGGTTATTCACGAGTCATGTTATTGTTAGCTCCTATTCAAGTTTGTTTTCAAATTAAACCGAGCCTAGTTAAACTGGCTCGTTTACAACCGATTCAATTTGAAGCGAGATATTTACAAGCACGATTCGAGCTATTTGAATAACACGAACTCAACATGATCATTACCTGGTATCTTGGTTCAACCAATTGATTATCTAGTGAGAAGACCAGTTACAACATAAGATTAAAGGAGTAAGGGGTGTGGTGGCATGGTCCGATGTTCATGGGGCTCCTTCTTTGAGTTCTCAACCGGGGAAATTGATAGGGCAAAAACAATATAGCCGTTATGATTAATGGCTATTTAAAACAAATCTTTTGATTTTTGTTATACATACTAGCTTTATAACCTATATAATGCACATGACAATTCATATACAAAAATTACAAATAAAGTTTAACAATAAACAAAATAGTGTTTACTTAACCCAAACCGACCCGACGGCCACCTCATGTTGACAAATAATATAAAAAAGATTGAACAATACGCAAAGTGTCATTTTCGCATGAGTTAGAGCAACATTCATTCTTTGAATATCATCAAATCCAACACCATGGTTAAAAGCCAAAACACATGACATAACAATAAAACCCGCTCTTGCTCTTGAATTAATTACAACAGAGCCAGTTGATTTCTTCATTTTGTCAAATATATCACGACATGAATTTGGTAGTTCGTGAAATCAGTCAAACATGAAATAAATGCTATAAAGATCTGTTGAGCCAAACCATATAAATCTGAATTTGGTGGGTCAAGTTCCTAACCGTGAACTGAAACATATAAATCTGAATTCTTTGAGGGTTCGGTTTGTGTCAACAATTTATGAACGTCCTATAATGCTTCATGTGAAGAACTTTAGGAAATGAGGTGATTCTAAAGGGCAGTTAAGTCACGAGAAGTCGAGATGCATAAAGCAGTTGCTAAGCGCATTTTGGGCTGGGTTTGGCCCTTTTAGGCGAGTTGAGGCCCATGCCTGAAGCACTCACCTTGGCTTGCATGTGTAAGACATAAGCACTCAACTTGGCTTGCATAAGAGACACCTATGTTGACGTCTATGACAACAATGGAGGTACAACTGCCATGTCGGCTGTGAGCAAGCCAAGCTTGAAACAAGCCAAGCTCGAGCTCTCGTAAGTCAAAACGAGCCAGAATCGAGCTTGGTCTCGGCTCGGATTATTTACACCCCTAAATTAACAACTACAAGTATAATACAAATATGATAGCTACATACTACTTTAGTTTGAAAAAACCAGTCCCAGGATCCAAATATAATACAAGTTTCAAGAGACACCAGCAAAAACAGCGATATGTTGAAAACATGAAAGTATCATCAACAGTTTAGACATTGTATGGCAAGAATCCACCATAGCAGATAATATCATGCCCGCCCGCCCGACATGATATAAATTTATTATATACATTCGAAAAGAAACATTTTAGCCTGCAAATATTAAACATAAAGAGCCCAATTATATATAGACCAAAGCCACAATATCCAATTAACAATCAATAAAACGGTTTATGTTACCAAACCAAACCGAAAACTGTTGACTCAGCCCTAGTTGGTGACGGCTTAAAAAGTAAATGCAATCATTTTAACCTTCCAAGATTCCAATCTTAAGGCACAAACAACATAAATGCATACAAATTGTCGATCCCATGTTCCAAACCAAGAACCGATTCATATAAATCTCAAATTGACCATTCACTTAGACTTAGGCGGTCCGGTGTGGGTCAAGTTACTAACCATGAACCAAACCACATAAATCTGAATTCAGCTGATTTGCTTCAGCTTTGAGGGTTCGATAGGTGTCAACAATTCATGAACGTCCTATAATGCTTCTTGTGAAGAACTTTAGGTAATGAGGTGATTGATTCTAATGGGGAGTTTGGCCCATTTTGGAAAGTTGAGGCCCGGTTCACGTATGACAAGACAATAGCACTCACCTAGGCTTGCGTGTGTATGAGACACCTATGCACACCTATGACAACTAAAGAACGTATTAATGCCATGTCGGCCGTGAGCTACTCAAGATCAACTAGTTAAAAGTTGTATTAAGCTGAGCTTACATGAACTCAAGCCTAATATTAGCTTGTTTAATAAACTAGCCCGAGCTAGAGCTTCACTTATCGAGCTCAAACTGGTTCATGAGCCTAAACAAACCTATTATTTAGGTAACTCTATTTATTTTATTTTATTACATATACATATATAATAATGTTTGTTATATATAAAACTATGATACATGTTATATATAAACATAAGCTTGACCTTGAAAAATCAACTCATTATAAAGCTCGTAACAAGACGAGCTTGAGCTCTGTTAGGTCAAAACGTGCCCACTCGAGCCTAATCGAGCTTGGGCTCAGCTTAGAATTGTTTACACCCTTAAGTTGACAACTACAAATATAATAAAAACATGATAACTATACATTACTTAAGTTCGGAAAGAACGGTCCCAGGATTACAAGTTGCAGAAATAACAGCAAAAACAGCCATCTGTTGAATACATAAACATACTGCAATCTACATAATATCTCAAGATTCATGTAACCCCTAATCACACTAATCACACCATCATACATACAGAACATAAAAACACTAAACTTGGGATGATGCAAAGATATCATGAATTAAACAGATTATTATATACAATAAAAATGACACATTTTTGTTTGCAAATGCTATACACAAAGAACCCAATTATATACATCAGAACCATAATCGCCAATTATTGAATTAACAATCAATTAAAAGAATTATGCTACCAAACTAAACCTAAAAGCCACCTTCTGTGACTCATGATCACCTAACATCCTAATCACCTTCTTGACAGCAAAATGCAAGCAATTCAACAACACAATCCAACAAAGCACTCTATACACAAAATCGAAAGCCGGGTCCGAAGCCGGCACCGATTCATCCCAATTCAACCCATCAAACCCACCGCCACCGCCACCGCCACCGCCGAACGGACCATCACCACCGTCAAAAAACCCACCTCCGTATTCATTGAAAAACGCATCACCACCATCAGATTTCGAGCTTCTTTTGATACGACATCGTTTTCGAGCGAGTTTCTTGGGTGGTTATCTGGGTTTAATGGTGGGTGGAGCAATTAAGGCGCGGATTTGGGTTATTTGATCGTGTGAAGAATTGTGGCGATGATCGGTGATGGAATTGGAAAGGTGTAGGCTTAACCCATGGCCGTATTTGGTGGCGATTGTTGACAGAGTGTCGGAAATCAATGAAATCTCCATTTAATTTGATTTTGATTGAGTGATGGATGTGTGAATGTAAAGAAGAAGAAGGAGAAATCGAAATTGGGGACGATGGAGATATTGGAAATTAGAATTGAATAGGTGGCGTGGCGTGGCGTGGCGTGAGTCAAATATGGTTACGTGGACTTGACAGTTCTACAAGATTTATTCCTTCTTTTTAAATTAGCGTTCTCTCATTATAATTATATTATATCAAAAATTATAAATTATAAATAGGGTTCTTATAATTCGTTGGCTGCAACCGATTTTGAGTGATAGACTTAGAGGTTGTTTGTTTTTTACTCTGAATACGCCTTTTAAGAGTGTTTGTTTAATCAAAAGTTCACAGCTGAATGGCTGAATGAACCTCTGAATGGTTCAAGTTTTAGGGGAATTAGAATGAAAAACAAGACCCTTTTACCCGTTGTTCGGGCATTCCCTCTATCACATATCAACAGTGCATTCACTCTAATAACTACAACCTCTCATTGTCGCGAGTCCCGCCACCTCTCATCGCTAGAAACTGCCGCATGTCACCGTTGACGGTTCGCGGTGCCTTTCTCCGCCGCTTCTGTTTTCGTTTAATCTTCTACCAGGTTCTCATCTTTTCTATTCCAAATTACAAAATTAAACGCTACAAATCATTATTAGCCTATAATCAAACTGTATGTGATAATAAAAAAAGATGTTTAAACTCTTTCAATTTTATCTGCTCCGATGAAATCTACAAAATTGAAGTACTTATCATGAAATTGCTTTGAAAGATTCGTAAAAAATAAGATTTTATCACACTATCATACCAAATTAAAGTACGAATCATCCATTTAATATTATTGACTTTTCAAGTTGGGATGACTAAATATTCTATGTTTTGTGCTAATTCAAGGTTTTGTACTTGCGCGTTGCAGCGCGTAATGGCATTTATACGCTTATAGGTATATACTTGTTTAACTATTATTGTTTCGGTATGTTGGGAAACTTTGTGAACCAGCTACAACGACCCATTTACTTATGAATGGGTCAAAACTGTATCACAATGTACATCTAAACTCATAACTATATCTCCTTAGACCAGCCATTTTCTTCCCTGAATGTAAGCGTCCGAGCGTGTTCATGCTCCAATTGAACCCACCCACTACTCAATCACCCTATTTATGTTCAAGATTATGAAACTTTTAAATGAAATTGAGTAAATTAAGAAACACTAAAAAGTTTGGATTTACATTACTTATTTCTACTATTGCAGTGCATGCAAAGCAACCCCTTTATTAACACTGCTATTATCACATCTAACAAACCCATCACATGAAAAAATGGGCCGACTAAGATATTTTGGAGAGAAAATGGAATTTTTGACAGTATACAGGTGTTATAGGAACAATTTCTAAATTTTCTAAAGCGTAAGGTGAAGAAAGTGATGGCCAGTTTGTTCACGACATAGAATGGGGTTCACAAGGAATTGAGTATATGATTGCTTTGCGTGACCATTTTGTAACATCCTACTTTTGATGATAATAAATAAAATAATTTCGTTGCTTGATGGTGTGTATTATTTAGCTAAGTTAAATAAAAGTAATGGAATGTGGGCTTGGACAATAAAAGATGGAATACGGAATGGTGATGAGTCTTAGGTTCATGGGCTTAAGGGTATATAAAACCCCCATTAAACCTCCCTAAAACCCTCATTTCCATCTTCTAGCCTCCATAACATACTTAAAAACTCACAAAAACACACAAAAACACTCCTCTTGTTTACGGATCAAGATTTGAATCTGAACCAAGAAGGGTTTGTGCTAGATCTTCATCATACAAACATGAAAAACGTCCATAGTCATGTGTTAAATCAAACCGTAGTTAGAAGTGAGCTAAAAAGGTACGTTTTAGATTAAAGTTTACGTTTTTAAGGTTGGTTTGCCCTAAGATTTGATACTAAGGCAAATCAAGCATTTTTATACAAGAAAACTATAAACTTGAATGTAAACGAGATGTATTGTATGAAACGGGACAAACGGGTAACATTTGGACCGGGTTAGCGCAAGAAAATGATGTCGTTATAGACCAAGGCTCGTTTCTTAAGGTAGACGAGAAAAACGAGGCGAAAGGAAAGGCTGAAAAGTGATAAGAATGAAACTATATATGAATCGAGCCCTTAAGAAACTTGATTCAACAGAAAAGTAACCAAATCTAATGGGCCAAAAAATCGAATTGAATTTCCATTCGATTAGGATCTGTCATTCGATTAGTATTTCCATTCTATTAGAATATGCCATTCGATTAGAATCTGTCACTCGATTAGAATTTCCATTCGATTAGATTGGTTCAAACTTAAGTTTTCTGATGAATTCGATTCGATTAAAATCTGTCATTCGATTAGAATCTGTCATTCGATTAGAATTTCCATTCGATTAGTTCAAACTTGCGATTTCTGATAAAATTTTAGTAAAGGACTATTAATAAAATAAAACTCGACCCAAGCCAGGGGCTCTAACCCTTGGACCTTGCTAGGGGCTGCTGCCCCTAGACACCACTGCCAGGGGTAGCTCCGTTAGTTAGGGGTTCACTAACATAGAAGTATGATAAAGTTAGATTTAACACATAGAATTATTACACAATTAGTCGTGCACAGCTAAGGAAGGGTGTTACCGTTAACTCAGAAAATAACATGACACAAGTGAGTTTCTAGCCCCATTTCATTGTTATGTTTTCGGGGCTGTGTGCATACTCAATGTGAATAGTTAATACACCCACCCTAAGTGGTAAGTGTATGATATGTGAATGTGTATGGATGATATATGTATGAGGTTAAGAGTATGTATGAAAGTATATAGTAAAATGTATATGTAAAGAAAGGTATTTATGGTTGTATGGAAAGAATGGACCATACCCTAATAATATCTAAGATAGAAGGGACCAGACCCTAATAATATCTGAGATAGAAGGGACCAGACCCTAATAATATATGAGACCGAAGGGACCAGACCCTAATAATATCTTAGACAGAATGGACCAGACCCTAATAATATCTAAGATAAAAAGGGACCAGACCCTACTAATATATGAGATTGTAAAGATAGTTATGTATGTAGTATGAAAGTGTGAAAGTATTAAGTATGAGAAAATGTATGAATGTATGTATGTACGAAGGGAAGATAAACAAGTAAAGTATATAATATGTATCTTCGGATGCGTAGATGTAAGTAAGTGTATGATCATGTGTTGCCTGATTAACTAGAACTCACTTAGCGTAGCTGACTTTTAGTATGCGCGCAGGTGAATAGGCTAAGGCAGCTAGCTTGAATGATGACACAATGCATTGCACTGAAGATGCTGGGATCTTTAGAAGAATGTTGTGATGTTTTAATATGACTTTTTATGTTATGTTTAAAGACAAGCGTTTGTTTATTATGGAAATGTTTGAATGATTATGTAATATATGGTTGAATTTTAAATTCCGCGAAAAGTTTTAATTAACTATGATATTTAGAACTGTGTTTATGAGTAAATCGAACATCAAAGTAGGGCACCGGAACCGGGGCCTTACACATCTCAAAAAAGAAACTGAGGTCTGGAGAAAAGTGCAGGGAAATTGATGCTTCAAACGCTTTTAAAATTTCAACATATGCTCTTTGGTGGTACATATGCATCAACATAGATATCCAATTTGGTATTCTTGCATTATTTAGGTGATGGAGGAGTTAGTGCTGATGGGTTCATTATGATGATAAATAGAACTTCACATGAATATTAGCCTAAATTTTATTATATGGTATGTAAAGTATATTAATATGTTGTTGGGTAAATGACAAATTGTTGTTTTTTATACCGACTTTGAAATCTATTCATCTTGTTTTTTTCTTGGACCCGTTAAGAAATGAACACTAATGTGATCCCTTGGATAAACTATTTTCAAGATGTATTTTGGTTGATTACAACGAAACTTTGTTTTAGGATGTATTTTGGTTGGTTATATCAAAACTTTGTTTTAAGATGCATTTTGGTTGGTTATAATGAAAGTTTGGTCATTCGGTACAATTATCAAGAGCTCTGACTAAACAAATATATTTCATTCAGTACGAAATAATTTATAGAGGTAAAATAGTCATTAGGAACAGTCATTCAGATGTCCAACCAAACAACATATATTGGTTCAGCACTTACTGGCTCATAGTCTCTTAATTATTAAGACTTCTTACTCATTCAACACTTGCCAAATAACCTCTCAGATGGGTTAGAGGTTTTTGTTTGGGCATAATGTAGTTTGTTTAGGTTATCTAGCCTAGAGGACCTGATAAATACTACTAAGTTAAGGGGGGATGAAGTCTTGGTTAAACTTAGACAGTGGTTGAAGTGTGTTCGTTCTCAGAAGGAAGTCATATGAGGAGAAAAAAACGGCCATATGATCGTTTGGAGCGACAGGAGAGAAGATATCTTACTAAAGTACAATTGGAACAAAGTGTGGATTGTATTGGGTCCGCTGGGCCTTGGATGGGGATGAAATTCAAAATATTTTTGCGGGATTATTAAATCTAATCTTAGCAATAACCACTTGTATGGTCTCTTTATGGATGGGAATTGGGTAGCTAACCTGATTATTATTATTAAGTGTCACACCCCAACCTAAGACGGAAATGTCGGGGCGTGAGCAAATTGCTTATAGCTCTTAAGGTACTATTATGCAATAATTAATAGGTGACTTAAATTAAATATTCAACAAATTCAAATAATTCAAAGTACATAATTTAAGCAAAACTATAAATACAAATATAAGTCTTGATTTATTCTTCTAACTTAAGAAATCCTAAATTCTTCACCAAATCTTGCAACTAGTTCAAACGATAACCTACAATGCGTATAAAATAGAACAGATTTGTCAACACATGGTTGAGTAAGTAAAACACTAGTTAATTTGAATATATATAATATAGAAAAGAAAACGCAAATTGTTCATGTGAGATAACAATTAAGCCATAGCATAATTAATATTTTCTCATAATCCATGTACATAATGGTGTTGGCCTTGACCGACTCAATTGGTTGAACTTCTGTCGAGTCATGATAAACCACCAATTGTTTATCATTGCCTCCACCGCCGCTTGTACCAGCACCAGAGGATGAGCCGTGAGCTTGTTTCGGCTCACTACCTCCAGCACCTGAAGCATCAGGATCATCATCATCGTTCTTCAGCTTCTTTAATTCATCATCTTTACACGTAAGCTGAAGAATAAGATCCTCTTGTTCCTTGATCTTCGCCCCCTGAGCCGTGACAATCTCACGAAGCTCAATTATCTCTTTTTGGCAATAAGAGACAAACCTCATCATACGCCTTTGATTAATTAACATTTGCTCTTGAGCTTGACGATCGGCCGCCATTTGATTCTCATATAGATAAATCAAACTCAAGAGCATGCTCATCTGATTTTCTGGGGGCAAAGCATAAAATGACTGAGGTACCGGCTGCACTGGATTTTGAGGACGGCTAATTATCATAAACGAGACGTCCATGGGAAGAGTCGGCATCATGGTCGGTGTTGGAGGAACCACCGAAGTAGTAGCAGTAGGCCTTGGTATCGAAGATAAAACAGATTGAGGAATCATACCAAGCCTAGGATCAAACGTAAGTGTAGTCGTCAATATAAATTATGGGGTGCTAGTAGTAAGCGGCACCGCCGGGATTTGAAGATCGGACGACCTAGGCTCACGTGGACCTATTTCCACCCCAGATCCATGAACCACCTGATGCTTGGGCGGTTGATCAAATGCTAGTTCCTTGCCCTTACGTTTACGTTGTGCATCAGAAGAACTTGCCGCCACAACTTCAACATGTCGTTGGTCACCTCCCTGACCACCATCACCACCATTATCTCCATCATCACCACCTTCGTACCCACCTAGACCCTCTTCACGTTCGGAATCCAAATCATCGTAGATCCAACGATCATTAGAAGTACATACATATGTTGGAATCGAGATATGACCAATCAAACGTTTGGTCCTCGGCGTCTCTTGTCGATACCGCTTCATCCTCTTTAAGGTATCAGCAGTCATATCCTCAACCAACTTTAGCACGTCGTTTCTAAGCAGCAAATCAATCTCCAAATCAGGAATAAGATCCTGAATGATCAACTGAATAAACCATGGATAAATAAGGAATTTATTGCATCGGTTTTTGACCAAGCAATTTTCCTTGAGATGATAGAAGATCATCTCGGAGAAATTGAACGGTTTGTTCAAAATCAATGCGACGAATGCCGATTGCAACATGGTCCGGCACTCGTCGTATCCACCTTTACGACCTCTAAGGTTGTGTATAAGCATATGTAATAAATACTTGTACGTGGGGCACAAGTAAGCCTTGTTGTACATGGAGAGTTCAAGGTCGCCAACATAGAACACACGACGGAACAAGCCTCGGATCAACCCCTTATCGAACTCACACGGGTTGCCCATGTTATCATCAATGATCCAAGACTAACCGAATGTAAGAAATCATTTATCTGAACTGACCCAACATTTTAGAACCCGACATCGCAGCCCTGGGATGCCGAATGAGCCGTTTGAATATAGATCTAGCTTTATTCGGGTTTTTAATCAACTAGAACCGAGCCTAAGGGCCACCTTAGCTGATCTGGACACCCCGAAGCTACCTGAGTTATGAACAATCAAATTTCGGCCAACAATGGTGGCTAACGGCAGCTGACGGCGCTGGAATCGAGGAAAACCCCTAAAAACACGAAGAAGAAATGCTGGTATGAACATATACGGGCGTGTATGTGTATACGGGTGTATATGTAGGTATAGCGTATATTATGTATGACCTCATATGTTCAGAAGCGCATAAGTGTTGCAACTTATATAGGAGCAGAAGTGTTGCAAACATATACGGGCGCATAAGTGTTGCAAACATATACGGATGCATAAGTGGGCATATACGTTGGGTTGGACTTATACGCCCAGAAAATTATGCGGGTTGAGATGAGTTTCCAGGTAAACATTAGATATACAACGTATACGTACCTAAACGATGAGTATGGACTTATGTAATGTATACGCTAAGAATAAGTAAATAATTAATAATGAAAAGGTAGTGATTAAAATGAGTAGGACTTAGAATGAAAGGCCAATAATATAAACAAGCCCTAAAATGGTAAATTAACCTATGTGCCTTAATACAGTTAGTTGCACACAACAGAAGAAGGTCATTACGATCAATTCCGAAAGAAATCGACTACAAGTGAGTTTCTAGCCCCATTTCTTTGTTATGTTTTCGGGGTTGTGTGCATCCTCTATGTGTTAGTTAATACACTTACCTTAAGTGGTAAGTGTAGTATGCCTTATGAATGTTATATGTATGTGAAAGGATATGTGTAAGGATGAAATTATGTAATTGTATGAATGTATGGTTGTACGAGTATGGAGGAAATAGACCCAAATAATATCTGCGAATGTGGGGAACAGACCCTAATAATATATGCGAATGTAGGGAACGGACCTAATAATATATGTGAACGTAGGGAACAACCGTTAATAATATCTGCGAACATAAGGAGCATATCCTAATAATATATGCGAAAGTTATAGGGCGAAATGCTCTTTAATACATATAAGTAATTATGTAAGATTGAAAGTATGAAAAAAAGAATGAAAGTATGTATGTATGTCAATATGAAAGAAATAACGAAACTATGTATGTATGTAAGTATGAAAGAAAGGTAACAGACTAAGTATGTTATATGTATCTTCGGATACATATATATGTAAGTATCTGAATGTATTGTATGTTGCCCGATTAACTAGAACTCACTCAGCGTAGCTGACTTTTAGTATGTACGCAGGTGAGTAGGCTTAGGAAGCTCGTTTGAATGAAGACACATAGCATTGGATTGAAGAGGCTGTCATCTTTAGAAGAATGTTGTGATGTTTTAATCTGACTTTTGATATTATGTTTAAAGACAAAGCTTTATTGTTGTGAAAAGATTGAATGACTATGTAATATAAGCTGAAGTTTTAATTTACTTTGATATTTAGAATTGTGTTTAGAAGAATGTTGTGTGTTTAAAGACAAGGGCACCGTGACTGAGGCTTTACACACACACACACACGTAGAAAGACACAATGAAAAGTAGAAAGGCAAAATGACTTCATTTTTGTTTTAATTTTTATATAACAAAGTCATACTCATATTAAAGATAAAAAACGCTTATTATTATGGTGATTTTTTAATATTATATGAAAAGGTTATAGACGTTTCAAATAATGAGAGAATTAACATGTGCATTGCATGTAGAAAGAAAAAATATATGTTATTACTTTTATGTCGTTCTCAATTTGGTCCCCATTTCGACACCTGTCAATTAAATAATGTCTTCTCAAAATTTTCATTTTTGTGATCAGAATAACTCAAGATAAGAAGGCCAAAATTATTTATAGAGTGGGTCAATAACTCAATAAGTTATCCCAGTTAACATACTTACACACAATGACACAATGCCTACATAAAAATTTAACTTAAATAAACGAAGAAACCTATCGAGAACCTAATTGAACTTCAAGTCATCAACAGTCAACCCACATGCCACAACAACACTTTAATCCAGATCTCATGACAAGTGACGACATGACCTGACCTCCAACCTTAACCGATGACCTGCATGATTTTACTCATTCATCCATAAATCTTTCTTTGATTTTGACTTTCACATGATCAAATCTAATGAGTAATTGATTTTGACTTTCATATGATCAAATCTAATGAGTAAAAAAACAAGGTTAGTTTTTTTTTATTATACATGTTGTCAAAATATGAAAACGCATAGAAAACAATTATAATATGTAATAATTTATTTATAATTACTTAATATTTTGTTGAATATTGATGATGTATTTTTGTTATAATAATGATATTGTATTTTACTTTTTTTAACCCAACCGGGTCCAAAAACTTAGAAATAAATAAAAAACTGAGCACTAAAAAATTCATAACCCAAAGGAAAAAAAATTCCTGATCATGTCATTTAACGAAACCGCAACACCTCAATTATCAGGATCTGTCTTCCCCCATGTTTTCTTCCACACACGTATTATCCTTTATTCCTTACTGTCAATAATTGTTTAATACAATCTTTACTTCTGTAGAACACATACGAAAAAGAATTATATTTAATTCTCTTAAGATTTGCTGGAGGTCAAATAGTTCAAAACTACTACTAGGGTTAAGCATAGTTATTTTTAACTGTCAAATATATAATAATCACATTTTCAAAACGTTGACCAAATATTATCATAAATCCCCTTAAAGTTATTATAATTATAAGTTAATTAACAAATTTTCGTTGCAAGTTGTCTCAACTTCTTTTTAACAGTCATTTGGATCGGCAAATCATTTACGGGTTGCTGACCCACTCAATCATTTTCATTCTTCGAGTATGGAACTATAGGGTGTTTGGCTGGCATGTCACCAAAGAAAACCTAGTATATCAGTTCAGGCCTGAAAACCACCTACATGAGAACCCACCATAGGAGGAAAATACCATATAGCCCAACCTAAAACATCTATTTTTTTTTTGTTATAGGTGAGACTTAAATCCAAAAGTTTCCAATTCTTAAATGAAGACTTTTGTTTTGATGCACCACCTCAACTCTTAGGCTGTGTAGTGGAGGAACTATAAAATGGGACGACTTACGACATGTTACGCCCAGTCAGCCAATTGCTGGTTTTGTTTTATGGATGTAATGGTGTTGTAGCCTTATATATATATATATATCACACACACAAACTATTATAATAATAAATAGCGGCGGAGCCAGAAATCTTTTCTTATGGGTTCGGGATTGGCGTCAAAATTTTTGGACCCGGATGGTTCTAGTCGATGATTAGGTCAAATAACTAAAACGCAATATCACTATCATAACAAAAATACATCGTCAACATTAAATAAAATACAGTGTCATATTAAATAAAAAAAAGTTATTACATATTATAATAGTTCCTTTCATGTTTTCATGTTTTAAAATGATTCATAACATCTTCGATCGTGACTTTAACTAAGAATGCAAGTGTCATTCATATAGACGCTACTAATCCGTTTTGTTCGAATATTTTTCTTATGGATAAAATATAGGGGGCGACAAGAGGAACTCGATTGGTCAAGTTAGTGTAATTTTACATTTTAAAAATTTTCAAGTTTTGTGTTGTATATTCCTCCGTTTCAAGCTTCATATTAGGTATTGGAGTTTTTTTTTCTTATATCTTAGCCTTTCAAAAAAAAATATATTGATGAATGATCACGACCAACTAACAAAATACGGTTCAACATATATTATTATTATTATAAAAAAAATATTTTTATAGACATATTTTATGAGTACAAAGAAAGTGACGGTAATCGTTCTCCTCATACCATCTTCTTCTTCTCCATGGATGCTCTAAACCTTAATGGCGAATTCTGAAAATATAAAATCGAAGAAAAACTAGTTGAAGAAGACGACACTGTTGTCTCTCATCAAAATTGAAGTTTTTGTTTTTTCACCGGCGAACAATGAAATGTTTCTAGATTTTGTGATACTGGGTTCGCTTGTCAAAAAAGAATGGGTTCGCTCGTTGACTTTTACCTATAAGTAATATATAAAACCAAAAATTAACCGGGTTCGAATGAACCCGGTCACTTATATGTGGCTCCACCACTGATAATAAAACAGCAAAGACAACAGGCGATAAAAACATCTCACCCCGCCCTTGTTGTCCCCACATAACGCTAGGTGAGGGGCGGTGTAGCCACCTATTATCGCCCAATTTGACCATTTTATCGCCCATGTACAGAAGATCATTGACGCAAGTTGTCCCAACTACTTTTTGAATATGAGTGACTATGTGTTTAATATAAAGACGTTACTAAAAATACTATACTATTTATTGAGAAAATATCTATAATTAGATATGAAATAAAAATGTTACTTCAGTCAAGGCTCCTGTGAAAGGATCCATTTTATTTCTACAAAGGAGGCGGTTTGTTTTATTGTCATCGTTCTATTCAAACCTTTGTATGCCAGTTTGTGAGATGCATTGTATAATACCAAATCTTCCACTCCAACTCAATTCTATATTTAATTCTTGAGCACTCTGCATAATATATGATCTGATGTCCAAACATTGTGGTATCGGAGATAGCTTTTAATTTTTCCTGGATGACAAAACGAGACTTCAAGCGTAAAGCTAGCGTTATCCTTGTGTTTAAAGGAGAGGGATACGAGTTTTGGAGCCAATCTTACAAGATTTAATGTCAATATGATGATCACTTGCTCTCACATATTGCAACAACAAGTTTAACACGACCAGAAAAACATGAGACTCACAAGTCAAGGCTAGACGCCCCATGAGGCATTAAAGAGACGAAAGCCGAAGTTCGATCACTACTAGCGTGCTAAGCAATAGCCAAAATAAATACTGCAGAAAATTTTATGACCATTTGTTGATTGAAATCATAACAGTGGCAAAATTAGCCACGGCCTAAAATCCGTTCGCAACTTTAGCAACTGTATAACTTCTGTCGCGATTTGCTCGTAAAATTTATTTGAAAAAAATTAATCAAGATTAAATTAAAAAAAGAAATTTGTGAAAGAAAAAGAATGTGACTTAATGGTAGAGCACTCACTTTACTAGTGAGAGATAGGAGGTTCAAACCTCGCTATCACCAATTTATATGGGATATATGAAGGATGACCCTGGCTTATCAGGGTTCGAGTCCTGATCTCACCCAGTTTTACCGGCCCCACGCTGCCGTGCCTCTGGTGGGCGTGAGATCAGGTTTTATCTGGAGAATCCCTCAATAGGTAGACCGCTAGAGGCTCCGTCCGTCCCGACTAGTGGCCGGCTCGGGCTACCTTTAGCCAATGAGGGCCGTGCACGAAACAACTGGAGTTACTTAGTTGGTCGTTCCAGAAAAATTACGGTTGCAAAAGCTGCAATCATTTAAAGGTGGTCTAGAGAAGTTTACTTTCCAAAAAAAAAAAGAAAAAGAAAAATTAAAGGTGGTCGAAAACAGACGCATAAACTATTATAACTGCAAATGCATGGTACGTAAAAAATAATAGTTTAATATTAAAATTAGTATCACGGACGTAAAAAAATTTTTATATATATAAAACAAAGTTTGATGACATTGAAAGATGATTGTTCCATTTGGTGGTATATCATTGGGCCAAGTATTTTATGTATTTTTTCGTTTTTCTTTTGATAATTCTTAACAATTTGATGTTAATTAATTAATATATTTTTGTTTTCTTATTTATTTGTTTTATTTTAGTTTTCTTAACGTAACGAATGTGACGGAAACCAACCTAATTCACGTAGACTCACTGTGTTTTAATTTAGTTCTGATACCGTAACAAACATATCGAAACCAACTGAACGTCGATTTTATTTTAGTTGGTTTCATAATGAACGCGACAGAAACGACCGAATTTGTGTAGACTCACCACTTTAACACTCGGGTTTTACCAACACTCGAGTTTACCGACCAACGCTACCTCATTAGTCCACCTCAATTTTTATATATTTTTTTTGATTTATTCCCGTTCAAAAAAATAAAAATAAAAAAAATACGAAAAAAATAAAAAAAAATTGACGAAAAGACACAATGGCAAAAATAAACAATATACACAATTATAACTAAAAATGCACAATAGATCGCAAAATATAACACAATGACGAACAAAATATAGCACAGTGTTAAGTAATATAACACAATGTCAAGGAAAAAAGACACAATCAATAACGAAAATAAACACAAAACACAGTGATAAACAAAAAGACACAACAACTTTTTTCACTTACCATTATGTGTTTTTTATGAGAACGAGAAAGACGGTGAAAACATTTTTGTGTTTTTACTTTTTTCGTTTTTTTATTAAATTTTGAGTTATGATTTATTTATTTGTTTTTTTTTAAATTTTTATAAGGAGTTTTTTTGTGTGATTATAAATTCTTTTAATTATTCTCAATTTTGTTCCTCTTTATAGAATAACTAAACTCTAGAAATATATACGATAAAGTCTTGTCTTGAGTGGTTTTCATGGGGGCTTCTTTTTCAGCCATATATAATCATATATAATGTCTCTTTACACATGACTTTTTTAAGTTACTCACAATATATACTGTATTAAGTTTGTTTTGGTGTCAGCGCTGATTATTTTTCGTGAAGAAAATTCATTATGAAAAGTCTTTATGATAACGACCAGACGTTATACATTATGAATAGGCTTTAAGTACGACCGGGCTTTGAATAATTGACCAAAAAAATCACCCTTAGGGGGTGTTTGGTACAGAGCATGGAAAAGGAGAGAAAATAGAAATGGAAATGGAATTGCAGAGAAAGAGAATTGGTATGGAGAATGAGAATCATTTCTCTTGTTTGGTACACGAGAAAATAAACAGAGAACTCTACCATACCCAACCCCACCTCCACCCAACCTGACACCACTCACCACCGCAGCCCCACCACCACAGCCCCACCACCACCACCAGCCCCACCACCACAGCCCCACACCACCAGCACCACCACCACAGCCCTTTCTTCAACCACAGCCCACCACCACCGGCTGCCGCCACCAAATCCCCATCTTCAACCACAGTACACAAGAAATTAAAAAGATTCAAATTTTTGGAACATAAGATATAGAAAAAGGAGGCTCAGATCTGTCATCACTGCCTCTTTGGAGATTTTGTGGTGGTGGTTGTGGTGGCGATGATGATGATGATAATCAGAAGCCACCTGCGACCACCGCCGATTTCCACCACCACTGTCACCCACCTGCGACCACAATCACCCGACCATCTGAAAACCCTAACCTACCACGAACCACCACTTGAAATCCTAATCTCCGTTCACTCGTACCACCTGCAACCTACAACCGGTTACCATCTCTGTGTTCACCATTGCGAACGGCGGAGACGGGGTGGTGGTTGCAGACTTGGAGACGAGGTGGCGGCCGGAGACTGGTTGGTGGCCGGAGACGGGGTGGTGGCCGGAGACGAGGTGGTGACATGCTATGAGGAGGCTGCTGAGAAATGGATTTCTCTTTGTTTTAAAGAGAAATGGAATTCTCTAGTTTTAGAGAAATAGCAAGAGAAATAGAAATGAAAAGTGGAAAACAAACAAAAGAAATATTTCTAATTCCATTTCTCCCCAATCAAATCCCTCTACCAAACACCCCCTTATAATAATATATAGCAAGGACAAGGATATCTACCATAACTTCAGTATAAATATGCAACTTTGTGTAGTATCCTCACACCACAGAAACCACAAGTTAAAAGTCTCCTCAAAGGTGTGCACCCAAACGGTCATCCTTTAATATCATTTATTCTATGCATATATTTATATTTTATAGCTATTAAACATGTACGTAAAATTTTCTATGAAAGTAAACCGACATTAATATATTTTCTTTAGGTTTACCGACATGGGTGGTGGTGGACGGATGAATGCTTCTATTGCCGAACACGAACGTGTACCAGTCGCAAAACCTCCATTTGAGCTTAGCGATCTAAAAAAAGCAATACCACCACATTGTTTCAAGCGTTCACTCGTATCCTCCTTCGCAGCCCTTTTTCGTGATTTAATCATTGTCGCTGCCTTACACTATCTAGTAGATACTTTCATTCCTGTGCTTCCTAAACCCTTAGCATATGTAGCATGGCCTATTTACCGGTATCTACAAGGTGCTTATCTTATGGGTTTGTGGCTCATTGGCCACGATTGCGGCCATGAAGCGTTTAGCGACTATACATGGGTCAATGACACCGTTGGGTTCATCCTACACTCGCTGATCCTCACTCCTTATTTCGGATTCAAATACAGCCATCGTACCCACCATTCAAACACCAACTCCATTGAATATGATGAGGTTTGGATCCCCAAACGAAAGTCCGATAAGTTTTTCACCGAAGTCCTCAACAACCCGATCGGTGCATTTTTCGTATGTGTGGCCAAGATTGTTGTTGGCTATCCTTTGTATTTCATATTCAATTTTTATGGTAGAAAGTACGAAAAGGGTATCGAGAGTCACTTTTACCCGTTTAGTCCTATCTTTAACGACAGCGAGCGCTTTCAAATTTTCCTCACGGACCTTGGAATTATTGGCACTTGTTACGCAGTGTACCGCGCTGCGACAATCATGGGCACGCAATGGGTGAATATCATATTGTTATACAACAACAAAAAAAAATAGTTGGTTTTTTATGTTGTGTTGTTTGGTTGTCCATTGTGTTTTTTCATTGCGTTTTCTATGCATTGTGTTATAGATTTTGGTCATTGTGTTTTTCAATTGGTACTCATATTAAAGATAAATATTAAAACAAATAGTACGTAATTGTGTTTTTGTGCTCGTATTTCTGCTTATCATTGTGTTTTATTCATTGTGCTCAACATTCACTTAATTTGGGAAAATAGTATTAGTTGATTGTGTATTACGTTCAAATCATTGTGTAATATGTAGTTTCTATTGTGTTTTACGTTTCAGGTCATTGTGTTATATGCATTTATATCATTTTGGCTTATGTTTCAGGTCATTGTGTTGTATGTATTCATTACTGTGTTTTGCGTTTAAGGTTATCGTTTAAAATGTATTCATCATTGTGTTTTATGTATTAGATTATTTGTTTGGTATTTTTCATTATATTTACATATTATTATTACCCAACGGTGTTATTAGTATCAAGAAAACATAATGATGAGTTGAAAGACTTAATAGCGAAAGAATACAATAACAAACAGAAAGACACAATGTCGAAAAAAGTCATAATGGTAAGCAAAAAAACACAATAACGTAACTTTTTTTTTATTTTTATATAAAAGAATCATACTCATATTAAGAGAGAAGTTCCCAAAATGATCAACTAAAAATCAAAATTCCCAAAATAACCCATCCAAATTCGTTTCCCACATGAGATTGGGATAACCGCTGCGGGATTTCATCCACCAATCATATTCTGACACTTGTCATTGTTCTCACCTACAACGTGATATTACAAAGAAAATCTGTTTGACACGTTATATTTCACCTTAAAAGTACCTTGTAGAAAACAATCTTGTGCGTGATATTTGATGTGGTTTCTATCTCGGACGTCAGTTTTCAAAAAAGTGGTTTTTGAAGTTTTTGAAATTCATTTCCAAAGATAAATTTCATCTTCATCACTTTCATCTTCTTCATCTTCATCATAATGACTTTGGTTTTGGTCAAAAATCGGTTTAAGGATAATGTAACCAAATATGAATTTGTGAGGTAAAGTGCTTGTATAATATTGATGAATATATGAACGAAATAAGGATGAACACTGTGATTTGTTGCGAGTAAAATCCCTTGATCAAATGATGATTGCCGACACAAAAACCCCTGGTGATGACAAATCGTCTATTACCACTTTATTAATAAAAAATAAGTGTTACAATGATGGAGCTTAAGACCGGTGAGTACAAATAAAGCTAAGTGTTGGTGATAGCAGCTGGAATAAACTCTGCGAAGTGGGATGTGTAAGTTGTGTGTAACCTAAAACGATCATAGCTCGTTATAAATACAAAAAAGATGCTAACTAACTATCTTAAAAATTCTCCACTCTTCCCATAGATACGTTGCACCTCTTTAACCACGTGCCACTCCCCATGGACTGCGAACTAATAGGTAGACCAGGTCTCGTGGCCGTTATACCTGTCAAATATAACACCATACAAAGAATACAACCATTAGTGAACAATAAGTATTGAGGACCCTTGATCCTGTGTAACATGGAACATATCTTAAGGATAACTGATCCAAAAGTCACTTAAGGATAGAATATCCTTAGCACAAAAATCTGTGCCCTAACAACCTTCATCATCTTTCGGGCCACCGGCACCACCACCACTCCACCGCCGACAAAAATAGTTTTTTCCGGCGGGTGAAGTGGTTGGTTTTTGTCGGCGGGTGGATGGTGGTGGCGGTGTCGGTGGCCGGGAAGATGATGAATATGAAGATGAAGAAGATGAAGGTGGTGAAGATGAAATTCATCTTTGGATATGAATTTCAAAGAAACACCAAAAACCAATTTTTTGAAAACTCACAACCAAGATAGAAACCACACCAGAAATCACGTACATGATTGTTTTCATCAAGGTAATTTTCAGGTGAAATATAATGCGTCAGTTGATTGCTTTGTAATATCACGTGGCAGGTGAGACCAATGATGTGACATTCGTCAATTTCGGGTCTCGAATCGTATTCGTCTTGTAAACTTTATTGATGTAAACCGACCCGTTTTGTAAACCGAAACCTTTGATATAATAAAAATGATGGATTTTATGTTACAATATTGTTTTATACTTGTTGGGTCTTGAAAACATTCATTTCGGTCTTTAAAACGCTTAAAAATCACTTAAAACGAACTACGTGGACCAAAACTGCCATTTTTGAAAAATCAGGAAATAACCCCTTCGCTGGGCGCGACGGGGGACTACAATCTGGTCGCGGGGCGCGAAGGCACACCTGCACATCAGCCTGTTTTTGCTTATTTTTATGTAAACATGTGACCGAAACACCCCATTTTCATGCAAGACCCTTTATGCTTGACCATTTCAACTTACCATATATATACACCACCCTTTCCATCCATTAATCTCTGCTACAACTCCAAATTCTCTCTCAAATTCAAAGATTTTAAGGTTATTTTTATTGTGTTCTTGAAGGTTTGACCTCTGAAAGTCAAACTGAGTTTTCTCTTTAATTCTAACTTGTTCATCTAACATTACTAACTCTTGTATATGGTGGTACAACATATATATAATACACACCCCTTGTTTCCTTTATTTGTTACTTCACCGACTCCGGTTGGTTAAGTTTCGAATGTCATAAGGCAAGGCTTCCTGAAGGACTTCGTGTTCTTGATATATACATACACACACATAACTTATTATACATATCATTTATGCCTAACTTCTGCTCATTTTAGTTTGTTAGTCACATTTACAAGTCTTGGGTATGTGGAATCCGTCTATGAACTCATTGTGAGATGGAAACCGAACCAAACTGAACTTTTGTTAAAAAGACTTGTTGTTGACCTTTTTAGTTGTAGAACTTAACCATTTTCATTTGTACATTTTTATACAAGATCTATGATATATGGGAATGTAGAATCCTTCTATGAACTTGTTGTGAGATGGAAACCGAACCGATCCAATTTTACTCGCTTAAGACACACAAGTGTGTTTTTAGCTATAAATATTTGTATATTTCTTTAAAAATAGTTTACAAACTGATTTTAATCATTTTCTTAAGTACTTGGAAATGTTGGATCCAACTTGGTCTCATAACATAGTTGGACCGAAAAAACCGAACACTCGCTTAACGTACGTTGTTAGTTCTAAAACAATAGATCTACATACTTGGTTAAGTGTTATTATGTTTTAATGAGTAATCTCATAATAATTAATATTTTGGAAAGTTGACTTTGGGTTTGACCATTTGTCAAGACCCGAACCGACAACCCGAACACTCGTTAAAAACCTGTTTTAGTATATTTGTCCCAATGGAACTTGCATTTTAGCATTTTTCCCACCTTATTACTTAACATTGGTTGAGTAAATATTAAGGTTAGATACTTTAACCCGGTTTCGAGCAAACTTGCATTTTTTAAAGGGTTATTATTATAAATTCTTAAATAGTTACATTTTAAACCTTGAACTTTTAATTGTTTACTTTTTGCAACAATTATTTCATTTAAATATTTTTAAGGCAACCTTTCTAAACCCGAAACTTCTTTTCTTTTAGGCCTTGTTCGTTAAACTCGTCGTTCCGGCAAATCTCCAAATAATCAATCTTTCAAGTTTATTACTTGAATGTGACTACTTTCATACCCCATTTTCTATCTTTTATTTTGGGGGTGACATTTCATCTTATCTAAACTAAATGTTTTATTGTTGGTGCATTTTGTGACCGTCGCTATGCAATTCTGATAAGCGGATACGATGTACGAAATTAGGACAACTACGCCTAGAACAACTTCGCCTATGGCGAAGTTGTAACAACTTCTGCCATAGGCGAAGTTAGAACAACTTCGGCTTAGGCGAAGTTGTAACAACTTCGCCTACAGGCCCAAGCCCGTGAAGTTGTTTATATATATATGTGTGTCTTGGTTAGGTTTGTGAGTCCAGAAAGTTAGAAAGTTTTGTGTTATAGTTCATTTGTCTAGAGAGAAACCGAGAGGAAGAGTCGTGTGGGACGGCCCGAGGTAGAGCTCACCTCGGGTCGGCCGTGTTTCTGTTTATGTTCGGTACGTAACGTGGTTGGTTATTATATAAAGATCTGCAGATGTGTTTATCCCATTCATGTGTTTGTTCGTGTGTTTGTTTGTGTGTAATCGTGTTCTTCGTAAACTACACCATTAAACGAGCCTAGGAGGATTCCGCACTCCTAGACCTCGTGCGGATCTCGTATCGATCGGCGACGCCTCGCGGGGACTTACAAGTGGTATCAGAGCCTTAGGCTCTTATGCTATGGTTCGAGATATGCGTTTTGGTGTTTCTGGCACGTTTTTGATCGTTTCTGGCCGATCAGCGCCGCAGGCGAAGTTATTGGGTTCAGGCGAAGTTGTCGCTTAAATTTTAGGGTTTACGCGAAGATATAAGGTTAAGCGAAGTTATTCACAACTTCGCCTACCTCACAAGTTCGCTTATCTCAGGCGAAGTTATCTGTCAGGCGAAGTTTTGGACAGGCGAAGTTAAGGAGGGGCGAAGTTGACTTTTAGGCGAAGTTGACTTTAGGCGAAGTTAAAAAAAAAAAAAAAAAAAAAAAAAAGAGTTTTCGTCTGTATGGCCAGGTGTGCACGATTATTGTGAGACCGAAGACGTTGTTCCGTCAATGAGTGAAACTTGTTATCTCTTGGTCTTACGTGTGAACAAATACGTGTCAACTCTGGATATGGAGTTGAGGTTGTGAATGGGATATTGATTGAAACTGGATATTGACACATATTTGGCTGTTTGTGGGCAATGAAATTGTTGTTGTTCGAGGTTGACCAACTGAAGAAAGTCAAATTGAACTGAAGGTTTTCGTCATTACTGGATTGCGGTCAGAGCATATTATTTATGTTATTTTCAAGGCGTTCGAGAATTGGATCCTGAAACGTGATGCTTATTTATTAAAGTGAAAATTCTGGAACAAGTTGGATTTAATCGGGAATTAAAGTGTTTATGTTCTTGATCGTTATCCCTGGTGATTGAAGATGCTTCGGATTAATTAATGGTCATGTGTGTTAGATTATGTCAAGGTGGTTTTGTGATGAAATTGATCACTTGATGTTGAGTAGTCGAAGATTAAACCTTATCGTATGCCGACGTGTTGGTGAAGTTGTGGAGGGAGCCCAACTTCACGTGTTGTGAAGTCAGAAGGACTCACGTGATTGGTTGAGATGATCAATTAGGCACGGGGATGCATGCACTTCAAAGACCTCAATCTATATAGTCGGAGAAGCTTACACTGAAGGGGAGATCTGATATGGAAGACGCTGGGTGATTGGTAGATTTGTGAAGCTACAAGACAGTTTCAGGCACGGCTGGTTGAAGAGCAAACAGAAGATCATCAGTTAAGAGGGAGTCTGTTAGTGCATGGTTTGTAACAGATAATCTTTTATGTTTGTTAGAATTGAGAGCAACGGTCAAAGGGGAGTCTGTTGGTGCATTTTGTGACCGTCGCTATGCAATTCTGATCAGTGGATACGATGTACGAAGTTAGGACAACTTCGCCATAGGCGAAGTTAGAACAACTTCGCCATAGGCGAAGTTGTAACAACTTCGCCTACAGGCCCAAGCCCGTGAAGTTGTTTATATATATATATATATATATGTCTTGGTTAGGTTTGTGAGTCCAGAAAGTTAGAAAGTTTTGTGTTACAGTTCATTTGTCTAGAGAGAAACCGAGAGGGAGAGTCGTGTGGGACGGCCCGAGGTAGAGCTCACCTCGGGTCGGCCGTGTTTCTGTTTATGTTCGGTACTTAACGTGGTTGGTTATTATATAAAAGATCTGTAGATGTGTTTATCCCATTCGTGTGTTTGTTTGTGTGTAATCGTGTTCTTCGTCTTCTACACCATTAAACGAGCCTAGGAGGATTCCGCACTCCTAGACCTCGTGCGGATCTCGTATCGATCGGCGACGCCTCGCGGGGACTTACATTTATACTTGGGTCTTAAACCACAAACGTTGTTGTATACTTCACTTGAATAATTGCTCGATTTGGTGTTCTATGCTTATATGCCTATGTGTTTATCGCTTTTGGATGGTGGAAGTCTATAAATCCGTGAACTATCTGGTATTCTCTTATAGCACGGTGTCGTTAACGTAATGCAATTAACGATATTCTATTAAATCCTGAACCATCTGGTATTCTCTTATGGCAGGTGTCGCTAACGTAATTCTATTAGCGATTTTATCCAAATTATGGCTATTATTTATGGTTTCGTATACTAGTTTTGTGGATCTTTATTACTATATAACTACATGTTTAAACTTATGAATTGCTCACCAACCTTTGTGTTGACAAACTTTATTTTATGAAATGTTACAGGTTTACATCTTGGTTGATTTGGATGCTTGAAGAAAACGTTAAAAAATACCTTTAGGATATTAGCAAAAATGAACAATATTTGATTTGCTACATTTTGTTATATTTTGTTATGAATATTGTTATGTGACATTTTCGATGTTGTGAAATGAAATGAGTTTATTAAATATTGTCTCTTTAATAGTGTCATGTGCTTATGGGCAATCGTTACACCTCGGCATGTTCCGCCGCCTTTGGTCTGGGTGTGACAAATGACAAGTGTCAAAATGAAATCTCGCTGCGGTGTTCCCAATCTCACGTGGGAGATGGATTTGGATGGGTTAATTTGGGAATTTTGATTTTTAGTGGATCATTTTGGGAACATCCACTTAAAAAAGAGCATTTTGGGAATTTTTGTAACATCCCCAAAATTTCAACCCAAATTTCAAAACTTAGTAAAGTTGAGGGATCAAAACATTCTTGTCACACCCCAGACCACGGCCTAGGCGTATGACACATATGTTGGTACAACATTTGTAAATAAATCAGAGTTATGCGTTTAAAGAGAGAGTTATTTTATGTGGATTAAAATATTATTTACAAGTCAAAAGACGGATTTAAAAATACATGTTTAAAGTATTACTTGTATATACAAAAGCTAACTTGTTTATGTTAAACCACCATTACATATTTTTATATTAAAAAAATGATCTGAGCCATTAGATATCATAGCACTTTAAGCATTCCGAGAGAGAGAGAGAGAGAGAGAAGCTGTGAGAGGATGGTGTGCAGAAATGAGGGTTCAAGCCCGTAATTTATAGGCTGATCTCTCGGCCCATCGCGATACGCGGTGGCCCTTTGATCTTCCCGTCGCGTATCGCGACGTAAGCATGTACAGTCACCACTAGCGGTGCCACGTGGTGAACTTTGTGCCATGTGGCGGGACACGTGCCCGTCTCTCAGAGGGTGTCATCGTGATACGCGATGACTTTGGCCTTAAAGCCGTCGCGTATCGCGATTGGCCTAGAAGACAAATTTTTATTTTACTCCTTGAACTTGAGTACTTGTCATTTTTGATCCCTTTTCTTTGACACTTGGCACTTTTTGTCCGAAACTTCCCTGATGTTACAATTCTACAAATAAGTAATGGGAAATTTAAATAAAGAAATTAAAACATTTCATGTTAAGAAAATAAGGAAATAAAAATATTCCATAAAGATGTCCATGTAATATTAAGAAAATGAGAAAAAGCATCCCACATGGAAAGATGGAAGAAAGTGGAAGAATTCCACATGGGTATAAATAAAAAAGATAAAACTCATCTCACATGGAAAGTAAGCAAGATTTGGAAGCTCTTTATAAGAAGAAGAATTTACATAGTAATATTCTATTATGCTTAACATTCATCCAGTGGTCCTAGCAGAGGGTGCGAAGCACCCGACGCGCAAGCGCACGGGCTCGGGCGATGGGCAATGGGCGCAATGTGGCGCTTTGATGACGCACTTTGAACATGACAAGTTATTAAAGTAAATGGATTAAAAATAAAAATTCTGATACTAACCCATCGCGATACGCGACGAGAATAACCAAGGAGCCAGTGCGTTACGCGATGGATGTCTCACCAAATCCCAGAAAGGGCGGTGTCGTGATACGCGGCGACCTTAAACCTTAGGTCATCGCGATACGCGATTACTAGGTTAAATTACCGTTGACGCATGTATACAACGTGGCGACACGTGGCATCATCTGAATATGCTGAGTCATCGCGATACGCGATAACTGATTTAAAGAGGCCATCGCGTACGCGATGGGCTGAGAAATCATCCTATATAAAGCGGTTCACGGCACACTCCAAACTCACACAAATCTCTCTCTCTCTCTCTCTCTCTCTCTCACATTACCTCGGGAAGCATGTCAATCTCATAGTACGTGCCAAGCTCCAAAGTTCCGACGGTTTAAACGCTAGTACGCGATAGAGAGTAAAAATGTTGCTCTATTAGTCTTTGGCGTATAACTCCGAAAACCCGTGTGAGGTAGGGGTTCTTCTAAAAATTTATTATTATTATTATTATTATTATTATTATTATTATTATTATTATTATTATTATTATTATTACATGGCTTGGACCCTAGTCGGGGGTATAGCCTAAACCTTGATCAAATTAAAAGGTAATAATAAAAATGATATTTCTTTATGATTAAGAAATACAAAATTATATACAAAGGTTATAGCTAAAATATAGTTTCTTCATGATTAAGAATCATAATATTTTACATACAAATGGTATAATTGAAATGTTTATTTATGATTAAGAAACATAAAAGTTTACGTACAAAGGGTATAGTCAAAATAGTGTTTCTTCATGAGTATGAAACATAAGAATTTGTAAACAAAGATTATAGACCAATGCCATTTCTTCTTGTAGAAGAAACCTATCATAGATGTTTCTTCATGAAGAAAAAACCCAGGACATGATTGGCAATTAAAGAGAAAGAATTCTGATCCAAAGTATTTTATTCAAACAAATGATCAATAAAGGTTTAAAGCTCTCAAAACTAGACTAAAGGTCTGTAGCTGGTTCAAGAGATGATCCAGGTATTTATAAACCTATTTTTTTATAGGTTAAATCATCAATCATTCATAAAGGTTTTCAAACGAGATCATCACATCATTCAGAACAGACACTCACAGGTGAATACGTTAAACCTTTTAAAATCAGTCAAGATAATGGGATGTTTATCTTAACAAAGTCTGTCAAATATTTATATGAGATTACTTGATCTCTAACATAAAGATTTAATGGATTACGTAATCCCTATTAAATACAAGACTTGTGTCTATGGTAGCCCACGGTCCCGGTGTCCTACATTGGCGTTGGATTTACTCATAAACACAGTTTAAAATATCAAAGTTCTAAATCTTTCCAAATTAAACATCTTTTGTCTTTCAAAATAAAACATAAATCATAATAACATCATAAATTTTCCTCAAGATGTCAGTGTCTTCAGTCCAATGCCACGTGTCCTTATTCAAGCGAGTTTCCTCAACCCATTCACCTACGTGCATACTAAAAGTCAGCTACGCTAAGTGAGTTCTAGTTAATCAGGCAACATACATTACGTACACATACTTACTTATAAATACGTATCCAAAGACACATATCACATTCTAAACCTGCTACCTTTCTTTATACATACTTTCATTCTTTCTTTCATACTTTCTTTAATATTTTCTTTACTTACATGATACATACATAACTAACGTTACATTTTAAAGAGCCTTCTGCCTTATAACTTCACAAATATTGTAAGGTCTGGTCCCTAACATCACAGATATTATAAGGGCCTAGTCCCTATCCTCACAGATATTATTAAGGTCTGGTCCCTATCCTCACAGATATTATTAGAGTTTGCTCACTATCATCACAAATATTATTAGATATGGTCCCTATCCTCACAGATATAATTAGGGTCTGGTCCCTATCCTCACAAATATTATTAGGGGCTGGTCCCTTTATTCTGTGCATCCATACCACACCTTTCTTTTACATAAACATTCCATTACATACTTTCATAAATTCATATAAAATGCTAGGCATACTACACATTTCCTTCCCTGACGATACGTGCAATACCTGAAGATCGATCACGCACCGACAAGAATTCATTCATAACATCAATATAATATAACTATCACATCAATCATTATGACATACACTTACCACTTAAGGTAAGTGTATTAACATTCACATTGAGTATGCACACAGCCCCGAAAACATAACAAGGAAGTTGGGCTAGGAAATCACTTGAACTTAATTCCTTTCAGAGTTAATGATAACTCCTTTCTTTAACTGGAAGCGGCTAATTGTATAAAAATTACACGTATCAATTAAATATCACTACCCATATATTTTTTCTACTTTAATATAACCCTCAACGAACGGGGTTCCGGGGGCAGCGCCCCTTGTAGCGGGGTCTCGGGGTAGCAGCCCTAGCAGGGTCCAAGGGGCAGAGCCCCTGGATGGTGTCCAAGGGACATAGTCCCTACGAAGTCAGCTTGGAAAACTTTTATTTCCATTAAAGGCCATTTACTAAAATTTCATCTAAACCAATTTTTTATTAAATGCTTTACATCATATGCTACCCCATTCGTTATGACGAATGATTCCATTCGTTATAACGAATGGCTTGATCTAAGATGAATGAGTGCATAACGAATGACTAAGGCCATTCATGCTTTCTATATGACAAATGAGAGGCTCATTCGTGACAAGAGCATACGAGTGTATCTTATGACGAATGACTTGATTCGTTGTCTTATCATGACGAATGGATGAGTAACGAATGAGTATACCATTGGTGACTTCAATGAGACGAATAAGAGGTTCATTTGTTGCCTCAATGTCTTATTCTTTACGACGGTTTAACGAATGACCAATGATTCGCTTCACATAGCGAGTGAACATCAGTAATAATCCATTTGTTGACTCAAATTGTCAAAGTCAAAATCGTCAAGAATAGAAATATGTCAACCGACACCAGATCTGCAATATACCTTCAAATGTCGATGAAGTAACACGAATTTGGTATCATTCAACTCGTATACCCAACGCCTACAAACCCCAAGCATCCCAACATCGCATTTAAATGGTGCGTTTGATTGATAAATGAAACCGGTTCTTTATTCGATTAATTAACGTAACAGATGTTAACGAATTTCAATGAGGATCGCTGCATTTGATTCGTGTTTTACCATTTATATATAGATCTAAGAATACTAAACGAGCCGGGCATAAACGAACAAGTTTTCGTTATGAAACATACCTTAAATGAATCGGTTTCACGAACATGATCTAATATTGGTGTATGTCTAGCCCGTCAAGATGCCCTAACATCAAATGGCTTGGGTCTTTTTCTTCGGATCTTGGTCCGGGATAAATGGGGGTGTTTGTGTGTGTTTTTGAGAGTGTATGGAGGCTAAGGATAAGAATGGGGGTTTTAGGGTTTAAGGAGGTGTATGGGGTGGCCCATCACCATCCCTTATTACATCTTTCAATGCCCAGGCCCACACTCAAATATTTCATTTATCTAAACAAGATAATAATGCATTATTATATAAACGAAATTTATTTTATTATTATTATCATCGAAAGCAGGATGTTACAGTCTGGATCCAAACATAATCTGTCCAGTAAATCATCAAGGCTACGTGGCCGCAAACTAAAAATCATAATAAAAGTTTTTAATGGGTATCAGTTCCCGGAGAACCGAAATTGTGTGTGTATGGAAAGTGGTACAAATCCCTGAAATAAGAAACTTCTCTGCTGAGATTTTTCAGGAAAATTATCTTGTTAGTCAACATATTTATTAAATGTTTTTTGAGTCAACGGTTCACCATTATATCGTTGACGTATTCCCCCCCCCCCCACATTTCAGGGAGACAGATTAGCACATTTAGTAGGGAATTATAGTCATTCATGGAGATAGATGCTCGCAAGGTAGAGTTGGCTCTGTTTTTAATTATCAAAATATTGCAAACAACATTAACGAGGTATATAAATCAAACACTCGGATATATAATATCCAAGAAGCTTTTCCAAATATATTAATAACATTTTATTATAAAACGAAGACTTCCTCTAAAATAGCCGCAACTCTAATATTTTTACAAAACAGGTACCAACTTGTGTTCACATGCCAAAGCCCTAAGTCGTGGTGTGACAATTTTCCCCTATTGTATTAATATATTAGGTGATATTGTTGTATGTTCTAAACATTCTGGAAACAAAACTTCTTATTAGTTGAATAGTCACTACCGAAATTTTCTTTTCATACCCACTTCAATTATCATGCCAACAACAATTTAATGGGTGAAAATGTAAGAAAGTAATGAAACGTACCGATAAATGTTTGGTGGGATACATGGTCGAAAATGGTTTCATTACTATAAAAACGTCTAATAACACCAGTCTAAAAACTGATTTACGATGGTATGAGGTCCAACCATTGAATATAAACAGAGCATCGTTTTATATTAAACAGTAACCCAACCAATTATAAATAAGACGGAAACTAGCGTTGTTTTATAGGCATAACCTTTAACAACGGGTTTTAAACATTGTTTTAAAATGGTTAACATCTTCACATTAAATTCCGTCAATATATTCCTTACTTGTTACATTTCTACAAATACCCGTTCTAAAAACTTAAAACGTTTTGCATATAATAACAGTAATATTACTAAACCGTTATAAATACTAGACCCCCTTTTTTTTAATAATAAAAATTACGGTTAATATTAATTTACACCGGTTATAATGTAAACTATCTTATAAGTTTTAAAAAAGTGCGCACATTTATAAGTTGAAATATATGTATTTATAGTTGTAATTTAAAATGGGAAGAGAAACACACTTATAGTAAATGGATTTTAATAAGTTAGGTGGTCCATCTGCCAACTAATAAGAATTAATATTGATTAATGAGTTAGGTGCAGCCATAACAAAATCATATCAATAAATAGAAAATTGATCACTTTGCAAATTATAACTTGCTAACTTACTCTTCCAATTTACCTAGCCACTTTCAATATTCTCCAAACTTTCCTCCTGCAAAATGTAACATCCTACTTTTGATATTAATAAATAAAAAGGATTATGTTTATTTGAAGGTGTGTTAATATTTAATTAAGTTAAATAAAATAATAGAGTGTGGGCTTGATTAATAAAAGAATGGAATAAGGGATGATGATGGGCCTTAGGTCCATGGGAGTAAGGGTATATAAACCTCCCTAAAACCCTAAAATCTCTCTTCCTTATCCTCTAGCGTCCCTACACACTCAAAAACACACACAAACACTCCTTAATCATACAGATCAAGGTCCAAAACCAAAACAAAGCCTAGATTGTGTTAGATCCTTGATTATACAAACAAGTAAACGTCCATAGTTATAAGGAAGCTACCCCGTAGCCTAATTTGTCAAAAAGGTACGTTTTATATATATAAATATTGTGTTCTTAAGAATGGGTTGCCCTAAGATTTGATACTAAGAAAAATTGGGTATTTGTATACCATAAAAATGTAAATTGACATTTAAATATGGACAAATGAACTCGTTAGTTTACTTAGTAACCCTGGATATAGCTTAAACAGGTTTGAAATCAATAAAGGTTTTAACTTTATTGCTAAACGAGCTAGATCTTAGTCAAGGATAGAAATGGAAATGTTTACAAGGTGATATAATACTAAAATATGATAATAGATGAAAATAAAAGCAGAAATAATAATAATAATAATAAAAAGCTACAGTGGTAATCGAATGATGAGGGGTAATCAAATGAGAAGGGTTTTATTGAATGGAAGGTATTCGAATGGAGAAGTGTTCGAATGGGAAGAGGAAAGAAAGGAAACAGTATGAATCAGGTCATTAAAGGACCTGATTCAGCAAGTAATCGAATCGAATGTGAAGGAAGTAATCTAATCGAATAAGAAAGTATTCGAATAGAGAAGTGATCGAATGGAAGATGTAAAAGAATGGGTGTTATAATCGAATACTGAGGAAAGGAAACAGTATGAATCAGGTCATTAAAGGACCAGATTCAGCAACTAATCGAATCGAATTTGAAGGAAGTAATCTAATCGAATTAGAAAGTATTCGAATAGAAAAGTGATCGAATGGAAGATGTAAAAAGAATGGGTGTTATAATCGAACCCTGAGGAAAAGTAATCGAATTGAATGTTAAAGGTAATCGAATCTAATGACCATTCGATTAGAAATTGACCATTCGATTAGAAACAAGACATTCGATAGAAACAGGACATTCAATTAGAAACAGGACATTCAATTAGAAATCATCCGTTCAATTAGAAAGGAAATTCGATTAGAATGATGAACTAATCATAATGGTGATTCGATTAGAATGGTGATTCGATTAGATGATGCAATTAGGAGTAGTTGATTAATACTATACTTTTTTAACAGTTAGCTGTGAACAGTTAAAGAAAGGAGTTACCATTAACTCAGATAGGAACCGATTTCAGGTGGGTTTCTAGCCCCACTTCCTTTTAATGTTTTTGGGGCTGTGTGCATACTTAATGTGAATGTTAATACACTTACCTTAAGTGGTAAGTTTAGTCATAATGATGGATGTGATAGTTATATTTATTGATGTAATGAATGCATGCTTGTCGGTAGGTGAACGATCTTCGGATATTGCACGTATTATCAGGGGAGTAATGTGTAATATGTATGGAATGAGTATGTAAGGGAAAGTATGTACGGAATGTGTATGCATAGAAAAGTATGTAAGATTGTATAGAAAGAAGGGATCAGACCCTAATAATATCTGAGACAGAAGGGACCAGACCGTAATAATACCCGAGACAGAAAGGACCAGACCCTAATAATATCTGAGATAGAAGGGACCAGACCCTAATAATATCTGAGATAGAAGGGACCAGACCCTAATAATATCTGAGACAGAAAAGATAGTATGAAAGTAGACTGAAAGTATGAAGGTATGAGAGAATGTATGTATGAGTGTATGAATGAATATATGAATGAATGTATGAATGTAAGAAAGGAAAATAAGAGGTAAAGTATTTGATATGTATCTTCGAATGTGTATATGAAAGTATGTGTATGAATGTATGTTTCCTAGTTAACTAGAACTCACTCAGCGTAGCTGACTATTAGTATTCACGCAGGTGAGTAGGATGAGACAGCTAGCTTGAGGAGGGCACATGGCAGAAGAATAAGAAGCTGGCATCCGAAGACTTATGATGTTATTATGATTGATGTTTTATTTTTGAAAGACAGAAGATGTTTAATTTGGAAAGATATGAATGATTTTGTAATATATGTTTGAAGTTTATTATTCTGCGAAAATTTTTAATTAACTCTGATATTTAAAACTGTGTTTATGAGAAACTCCAACATCCAAAGTGAGGCACCGGGATTAGGGCCTTACACAAAATCCTCTCTTCACCACATTATGTATAACATTCGGATACGTCCTCTTCCAAAGCCACCTCACTATAGGTTCTTGAACGTTTGTTGGAATTGGTGGTCTTGAAAATATGATACCTTTTGAACGACCTCTTGTCTCTTTCGATTTTTAGATCGATTCCATGCGACGAGAAATGGAAGGCTACACATTAGATGAGACGATCCAGTGTGTTGGCATGTCACGTTCTCCTAGGTCTTTAGTAGATATGGAGTTTTATGCTTTCAATGGTGTCCGAAGGTTTGACTTTTGGGGGTATTTGTCTAAGATTTTGAAATTGCTTAAGCTTAGCTCAACACTCTCAAAGACTGATGACCGTGTGGCATTTGAAATGCTAAAATAGATATTGGTGTAATCGTGTTGATAAACGTGTACCGAAATCCCAAAATGCTATTTAAAGTTGGAGAATCATATCCAACTAAGGTATGCATCGGTGAAATGTGTTGATAAACGCATAGCCGATATACCAAAGTGTTATTCAAAGTTAGAGATTCATATTGTCATGTAAGTAATGATAATGTCAATTTGTTCATCTGAAACAAATTGTTGATCTTATCGTTGGCGACATAGATGCATGCTAAATTCAAAACGAGGTGATATGCATTGGTGAAATCACGTAGATAAACACATACCCGCGTGAAATTTCAAAGATTATTTTGTTTAGAAAGTCTTGACCAAATAATATTGAACTAATTTTCTTAGTGTTAAAAATATTGTTTATTTATGTTGAATTATTACGTAGTATATTACCAAATAATAGAATATACAAATTAAACATTGTTTGGGTTTGACTTTAGTCAACAGGTCTCACAAGTATCATATATAATATTGTTTATTCATTTATGTTGTATCAATCACTAACAACTATCTAACATGTATAAATAATATATACAAATTGACTTAATTATAACTGATAATAGTATTAACAAAGGTAGAATATATACAAGTAAAAAAAGATACAGAGTAGACAAATAATATTAGTCAAAATCTTCTAACAGTTCACCTAGAGTGATGGATAAATGTGTATCTAATCCTAACACATGTTTAATAGGAAGAGTAGTTAATAGAAAATCTTGATCTTGATTAATCATTTTAGTTATTCTTTGATTATCCGACAACCCTGGCCATGACATTTGGGACAAAATGTTTCTCATGATGAATCTGGGATATAGAAGTATCACTCGTATATGTTTAATGTGTCATGCATATCTCGTAGCAGATGCTTGGTGTAGTTATAGGGTTGCTGTTTTGAAATAGCATAAACTATTTGTTGCACTTCTTGTGGTTCAAAATCCCATTCACTAACCTTGTGTGAAACACACAAACAAATTTGTGTGACAAAAAATTGCCATTATTTAGAGAGGTGTTTTTTTGTTCAACCTTGTTATCGTGAAATGTTCCGGTATACTTCATCTCCCCAAAAGTCTGGCGCACGTCATCTTGATAGAAGAACTCTCTATCTTAGGCATCATTTATTCATAGAGTAGAACGAATTCATGCTTGACAGATAACGATTTCTGACCCATTTTACCACACTAAGAACGTCTCGATCTAACTTACCATTTACTGTATAGGTTTCAATAAAAACAGAATCCCAAAATTGTCGCATCCATCTTCGATATACATCGACTTGGTCATTTAGGGCGTAGGAGATAAGACTCCATCTTAGCAATTTAATTTTATTTTTGAAGTATTTGAAGTCTTGTGTGGCTTTCGTTCTCATCCGCAAATTGTGAGTCAACGGAAAAGTGCGTCGAGAGCTGTTATAAGCCTTCATCTTGAAGATGAAGATGGAGAAGATGAATGTGATGAAGATGAAATTCATCTTTGGATATGAATTTCAAAGAAACACCAATAACCAATTTTTTGAAAACTCACATCCAAGATAGAAACCACACCAGACATCACATACAATATTCTTTTCATCAAGGTACTTTTTAGGTGAAATATAACCCGTCAGGTGGATTTTCTTTGTAATATCACGTGGTAGGTGCGAACAATGACAGGTGTCAGAATATGATTGGTGGATGAAATCTCGTGGCGGTTTTCCCAATCTCACGTGGGAGACGGATTTGGATGGGTTATTTTGGGAATATTGATTTTTGGTGGATCATTTTTGGAACTTCTCACTTAAAAAAAATCATTCTGGGAAATTTTGTAACATCCCCAAAATTTCAACCCAAATTTGATAACTTAGTAAAGTTGAGGTATCAAAATATTCTCAAGATAAGTAATGGGAAATTTAAGTAAAGAAATAAAAGAATTTCGTTTTAAGAAAATAAGGAAATATTCCACAAAGAATTCCATCCCACATTAAGGAAATGAGAAAAAGAATTAATTCCACATGGAAAGATTGAAGAAAGTGGAAACATTCAATATGGGTATAAATAAGGAAGATAAAACCAATCCCACAAGGAAAGTAAGTAAGATTTGAAAGCTCTTTATAAGGAGAAGAGTTTCAATAGTAATATTCTTTTATGCCTAACATGCATCCAGTAGTCTTAGCGTAGGGTGAGAAGCACCCGACATGCAAGGGCACGGGCACGGGCTTGGGCGATGGGCAGAATGTGGCGCTTGATGACACACTTTGAACATGATAAGTTATTAAAGTAAAGGGATTAAAAATGAAATTTCTGATACTAACCCATCACAATATGTGACGGGAATAACCAAGGAGCAATCGCGTTACACGATGGATGTCTCACCAAATCCCAGAAAGGGCGGTGTCGCGATACACGACGTCCCTAAACCTTAGGTCATCAGGTTAAATTACCGTTAACACATGTCCACCACGTGGAAGACGTGGAAGGCCACGTGTCAACACGTGGCATCATTTGAATATGCTGAGTCATCGCGATATGCGATGACTGCCTTAAAGAGGCCATCGCGGTACGCGATGGGTTGAGAAATCAGCCTATAGAAAGGGGTTCACGGCACACTCCAAACTCACACCAATTTCTCTCTTACACACACACATTACCTCGGGAAGCGTGTCAACCTCGTAGTACGTGCCAAGCTTCGAAGTTCCGACGGTTGGAAAGCTAGTACGCGATAGAGAGTAAAATTGCTGCTCGATTAGTCTTAGGCGTCTAACTCCAAAAACCCGTGTGAGGTAGGGGTTCCGCTTATAATATTTGTTTATTATTAGAAAAATTGGTTTTTATTTGTCCCAACTATTGCCTTTTGTTCATTACCGGTCCCAACTAATGAATCGGTCACTGATGGTCCCAAATTGTAATGTATTTGTATCTAAGGGTCCACGGCTAACTATATCCTAACGCCGTTAGTTTCAGGTTGCCGGAAAAACGTTTTTGGCTAGGAAAGTCAATTTTTTTACCGGAAAACACCACCTGAACACCGCCACCACCACCAATTGACTTAATGCCAACCAACCACCATCACTCATCTGATTCCGACGATGGTTCTAGGGTTCCGAAGACCTCAATAATTGGGGCTTTTACTCGAAAAAGATTCCTAAATGTACGATACAAAGTTACCATGATGTTTGGGACAGAATTGTTGAGTTTTCTGGAAAAAATGTGTGTTTTCCGAACAAAAACGTTTTCCGGTGACCTGAAACTAACAACATTAGAACTCTGTTAGTCGCGGACTGTTAGGAACAAATAGTTGGGACCGTCAGCAGCTAATTCGTTAGTTGGGACCAGTAGCGACCAAAAGAGGATAGTTGGGACCAATAAAAACCAATTTTTCTTATTATTATATTACATGGCTTGGACCCTAGTCGGGGGTATACCCTAGATCTTGATCAAATTAAAAGGTAATAATAAAAATGATATTTCTTTATGATTAAGAATACAAAATTATATATACAAAGGTTATAACTAAAATATAGTTTCTTTATGATTAAGAAACATAAACTTTTTCATACAAATGGTATAGTTGAAATATTTATTTATGATTAAGAAACATAAAAGTTTTTTATACAAAGGGTATAGTCAAAATAGTGTATCTTCATGAGTATGAAACATAAGAATTTGTAAACAAAGATTATAGACCAATGGCGTTCCTTCTCGAAGAAATGTTGGGCTAATATTTATATGGTTTGTATTTAGTTTTGGGCTTACATTGTAAACCGAGATCCACATGGATCTCGGTGGGTTTATTTTGTGAAGTATTGGGCCTTTATGTAGTTATTATATAAACTTTATATCTAGGTCATTAGTGGGGACGTATGTGAGATAGCGGGAGACTATAAGTATTGTTAGTCTGTAATCAACTGTGCTTAAGCACCCGGCGTTAATATACGTGTGTTTTGAAGCGTTACCATCTTGTTCTTATTGTTTGCTTGTTTTGTATTGAATCCACTAATTGTTACTTTACACATAACAACTATCTCACGTGATATCATATTGAAAGATCAGTCAAGAGACTTACAATTGGTATCAGAGCCTATTGACCTATTCTAGGCTCGGTTGTGATATCACGGATTCAAAGAGCGTGGTTTGGTGCTTATTTTGGTGGTCGTGGTGCTTGTTTTTCCGATGAATTACTCATCAGAGGTAGAAGGAGATTATTTTGGTTAAAGAATAGGTTATTTTTGGTTACTCAAATCCCATGGATTTCGAGATTTAGTTTGTTACCAAACTTAATTGGTCAAAACCTCTTTGGGAGTTCTCTGTCCTGTTCAGTCGTTCTCAAGCACATTTGATTGTTTTCGGGACAATTTAAGGGTATTCGGCCAATTTCCTGATATCTCGGTCAAATTCTTGAGTTCTCGGTCAAAATCTTGAGTTCTTTGTCAAAATCTTGAGTTCTTAGTCAATTTCTTATGTCCTCAGTCAACCTTTCGGGTTCTCGGTTGGGTTCTTGGTCAACTATCTGGGTTCTCGGTCAAAGATTGTTGTTTTTGGCTGTGACTGTGTAATTGGGCCTGTTATGTTGGGCCTTAGTGTAACTGGACTTATAATTGGACTGCTAATTTGGACTTATACACCTTGGGATTTTACTTAAAATGGACCAATTAACTAATACTTCATCAAATGTGCTCTGCATCAAGAATTGGACACTATCATTGGAACTGCTACTCGTTAACCCCGTTTATTATCCCATGAGGGGTTTTCCAAGTGGAAGTTTAGGTTTGAAAAATATGTGAAAATGAAAGATGCGAAGATTTGGAGGAGCATCGTTCGGGGTCCTCAAGTCATTACTTGTTAGTACACGTTTTGCGTCTCGAGTGTTTGTATCTATCGTTAATATATTTGTCGTTTTATTTATGTAATAAACTTTAAGTTATTAATGTATTTCGCTAAAGTAGTCAGCTAGTTCGCTAAGGATGTTTAGCGAACTAGCCCTTAAGTTAAGTTCACTCCTGATTTGTTAAGGATGTTTAACGAATTAGGGGGTGATTCGTTAAAGTTTATTTCGTTATTTGTAATGTAACGAAGGCGGTGTCTGATTCGTTATGAAATGTTAACAAATCAGACTCGTCCTCTATATATAGTGGTGTTATTCCACTGTTTAACTTAAGCATTGAGTTAAAGTTATCAAACCTCCATCCAATTCGTTCCTCTTAATATTAATATTATACACCAACATACATACAACTAATATATCATATATACAACATATAATCAAGAGTAATTATGAACTAGATCCTTATTAAAGGTTAATTATACATATACATATCAGATCTGAGATCTGTGTGTAGGATTAACGAGTTCAAACAAGTGGTATCAGAGCTTTCGGTGCTCGTTTACGCTTGATTTGGATGTTAATTGATTTTATTAGATTGATAAGTGATAGTGTTTGTGTTAAGTTTCTGTTCAGTTTGATTTTGGATCGAATTGAGTTTTAATTGGATGAGTTATGGATGGTTTGGATTGGATTTGAATATGTTAAGGTATTGAGAAATTATAGTGAACTGGAATTAAGATTTTGTTTGGATTGGTGTGGTTTTTTGATTGGATCTGTTTTAAGCCGAAACAGAGGATTGGTTTTGGTTAGATCGGATGCGAGTTAATTGGTTATTGATTAAGGAATGAGTTGTATTGGATTCGCGATGTGGTTGCGAGTGTTTTGGTAGTTTGATTGAGTGATTTGGTTAAGTATTGTGTGAGTAATACAAATTTGGTTTCTGGGTTTGTGTTCATACGTTTTTCAGAAATCTGGAAAATATGAGTTTGAAGGTTTGAAGATTTGAAGATTTATACTAATTCGTTAACCTTTCAGCGTAATTCGTTAACATTTTGGCTAATTCGTTAATAACATTAGCTATTTCGTTAAGTCTATCAGCAGATTTGTGAACCAATTCGCTAAGTATTCTAATTCGTGTCAACTAGTTCGTGTGACACGTGTCTTACCTCGGTAATTGTTTTATAACAACTTTTGCCACGTGGCATTTGTTTTCAGAGGTTTGTTACAACCGTTGTAACTACCTAATTCGCTACAAGTTGATTTGTTATCAACTGAAGCTGATTCACTAAGCAAACACTTAGTGATTCGTTAAAGAAATTCACCTGATTCGTTTGACCACTTAATTCGTTATTTGACTTAGTTCGTTGAATCAGTTTGTCAAAATTAATGTTCCTGATTAGTTATCTGAACAATCTTAACTTCGTTAAGTTGTGATTCGTTACTACTGTTCACAGTTTGTTACTACTGTTCACAGTTAATTACTACTGTTAACAGTTCGTTACTACTGTTCACAGTTCATTACTACTATTTACAGTTCGTTAATATAATTTTAAATTTTAACCCTTGGAGTTTGAGAACTTTGTCATTTATCAAACATGGCTGGTATGTATGCACTAGCTTCCCAGTTGCTGTTAATGCAACAAATGTTGCAATTGGACACTGACATTGGATCACATTCGAAATGTCCACGTTTAATGAAATTCAGTGATTTTGCTAAATGAGAACCCCGTTTTCGTGCTCATTTGGGTTCTGTTCATCCTGATTGCTCGTATTGTTTGGATGAGGTGTACAATGTCCCTATGATTGGAGATGAGACAATTGGTTACACACCTAAAGCAATCTCTCAATACTCACAAGTGGAGAAGAAAGCATTAGAAATTGAGACAAAGGCTTATTCTACTCTTACCATGTCTTTACCCGAAAACATCTTTCACCAAGTGGGTAGCATAAAGATCTGTGCTTCTTTATTCCAACATATTCGTATGAGAAGTATGGGAAATACATCTGAGAGTAAGAAAGTAATGCTTAAGTTTCAATTTAGAAACTTTAATTTACTAAAGGGTGAAACTGTTGAGGAGATGACGACAAGGTTTAATCACTTGATTGCTGAGATGAACAAAATTAAATTGGAAACTTCTGAGGTTGATAAGATTGATATTAAGAGTGCACTACCAAGTTCTTATTCTACGTTTTTAATGGTTCTAAAAGAGAATAACTATTTCAAGAATGAAGATTTGACTGCAACTGAATTTTTGCAAAAGATTGAAGCAAGAGAATACGATCTTAAATGTCAAAAATCTTCCAAGGAAAGTCAAGATCCTGCTTTCTATGGTGGTAGCATGCCTCTAAGTTCAACTATTTCTCCGATCACTGCATTTCTTACACAGAATGCAAGTGAAAATGAAACAACCATCAATAGTGATCCAAAAGCATGTTTTTATACTGCTGGTAATTATGGATCACCCAATATTTCTGCTGGTTCGGGAAGTTCATCCACAACAAATCAATTTTCATCACCTCCGAGTGTAAACATGAAAGAAGCTGAACAAAACTTTGCCTTCTTATGAAAATTTGGTTAGTAGCAAGATTGCCACTACTGATCTGACTGATGAAGATTATGATCAGATTGATTCGGATGACTTGGAAGTTATGGACTTGAAGTGGAACATGGCTATGATTGTCCGTAAGGTTAAGAGATTCATGAAAAGGACTGGCAAAGATCTTCCTGCTTTGAACAAGAAATTGGGATTTGACATGTTAAAGGCGAAATGTTACAATTGTCAAGAATTTGGTTATTTTGTAAAAGAATGTGACAAGCCAAAAAAGGAGTATACTGGTCCTCGTGGTCAAAACCAAAGTTCTTCTATACCACGAGGCAATGATGCTGAAAAGAAACCGTCTACTTCTGGTTCACAAGCAATGTTAGCTGATGGAACCGATTGGTCACAAAGATTGCTGTGTAATGAGAATCAAGCCAATTTGGTAATGTTCAAGACAAATGATGTGTTCCAAGATGCAAGTGGAAGTGAACTATCGTCTGATAATGACACTGAATCTAATTCTGATGATTTATGTGCTAATATTCCAACCTCATTTGCTTCCATGCCTAAGATCAATGAGGTTAGTCATTCTATCTCTGCTACTTCATCTGTTAAAGTCACTTGTGTTGAATGTGAAACTAACAAACCTAAGTTAGAGTCTTTGAAAAATCACAATGATAATTTAGTAAGAGAAATTGCTTCATTAAAGGATACTTATCGACAATCTCTTGAATCTCAAATGAGATCTCGAGAGAAAATTGAGCTTTGTCGATAAGTAACCACGATCTCAAGGCTGAGTTATCTGTTACGATGACAATTAATGATCAAAAGTTTCAAGAAATCTTGAAACATCGTTCAAAGATAATCGAGCTTGAGAATGAGGTTCTTGAGCTAAAGAACAAGTTGGGTAAATTTCAAAACTCTTCCTTTTTGCTAAATGAAATAATCGAAGTGTCTAGTAAGCAAAAAGATTCAAAGAAATGTATAGGTTTTGTTGAAATTCCATCACCTTTTCACAATGATTATAAAGTAAATCCTTTTTCTAAAAGAGAAGAAGATGTGATTGTGAAAGAACCTGTGATTTCAGAAATTGCTAAATCTGTTGAAACTGAAACTGTTAAAACCCAACTTGCACCTCAAAAACCTCATGTTAAAGCAACAAAGTTTTTTGTTGAAAATGTTGACAAAGTCATTATTGAGGATGTATTTGAACCTGAGGTAATACACAAAAATGAGAACATCCCAAGTTCAAATTACATACTCTGTGAACCTCATGAATTTGAGGAAGCTGTGTATGGTTCATTCAAACCTCATGTGAGAAAAGAAGATCATATTAAGGTTAAACCAGTTAAGCCTAAGAAACCAGAAAAGCCTAAAATTTCTGATGAGGACTTGATGCGTTTTATCAATCCTCCTGTTTCCAAGCCGACAACTGGTCGTGTGTTTAAGTTGAAAGGGATTGACACGATGTTCACTGAGAAAGATATTCCAATTAGTATCATTAAACCGGAACTGATTGAAAGTGTTTTTCAAAATGAAACTTCTAATATTCAAGACCTTGAACGTCGGTATGCTCAGGCTAAAACATCAATGACATCTGATCCTTTGACTAAAGCAAAACAAGTTTTAAAACAAGCTAAGAAAGTTTAGTTTGTAAAATCAACTGGAACGGATACTTTGCAAAGTTTTTCTAGTTGTTGTAATTTGGATTTTTATCTAAAGAAGAAGTCAGTGTCATTTGATGATTTACGTAAAAGCTTTACCAAGAATGTGACTTATCATCCTTCCATGTCATATGCTACTGTTAAACCTCAAAATGATAGTGTGGACATGCGAAGTTGCTTTCTTTGCGGTCAATAAGGTCACGTTGTGAGGAACTGTGGACAACAAAAATTTCAAAATCTTCATCCTTTTGTTAAGGACCAACAGAAACAGGTTCCTTTGATAAAGGAGATTCTGAAACGTCCTGTGTCGTGTGAGGATGATACACATATAATGTTTTCTAATGTGAATCCACGAAAGGTGATTCATGTGAATGAAACACATGGCCAAGTGAAACCAAAATTTATTCCAACTGAGCCCATATGTAAGAACACAAATTCAAATGTTGTTCAAGCGACTTATCTAAGACATAAGTCTAAGAAGCCGGTAACTTATTCGCAAGTGGCTGAACAACAGTTGAATTCGGCTAAGTTTAAAATTTCTTAAGAAAACCGAAAGGTGCCCAAGACTGAGGCCTGGGCTGCCTTTTTGAACTAATCATTTTCTTTTGTGTGTAGGGTACATCCAAGACCATTTCTGGTGAAAAATCGATAATGGATAGCGGATGTTCTCGTCATATCACTGGAAATCTCAACCTCTTAAACAATGTGAGAAATATTCAAGGGGTTATGTAGCGTTTGCTGGGAATTCTGGGGGCATGATCACACAAGAATGTGATGTTTCAAATGGCCACATTATTTGAAAAGATCAATTATTGTGACAAGGTGGACCATAATTTATTGAGTGTGTCGCAAATTTGCGATAAGAAGTACACCACGGTTTTTACCGATAAAGAGTGTCTTATTCTGAAACCGGGATACGTGATTCCCGAGGACATGGTTGTCATGCGATCACCTCGATCAAATGGTATTTATGTCTTAAATATGAATTCTAAAGTATCAACGTCTATCGAAACATGTTTTGTCTCCAAAGCAACCGAGAAGGACTCTATTCTATGGCATCGTAGAATGGGTCACATTCATGTTCGAAAGATGAACTATTTAATGGAAAATGACTTAGTAGAGGGTGTTTCGTTGAAGAACTTTAAGTTATCTGATCACTGCATTGCATTCAAGAAGGACAAGCAGAAAAAGAAGTCACATCCTTCTAAGTTATTAAATTCCATAGATACTCCTCTTGAATGACTTCATATGGATTTTTTTGTTCTAGTGAATCGTGCGAGTATTTCTGGAGATTGGTATTGTCTTGTTGTTACCGATGATTATTCAAGATACTCATGGGTGTTATTTATGAGTTCAAAGGATCAAACACCTGTTTTGGTACAAAACCTTATTACTAAGATCGAATCACTATACAAGCACAAGGTGAGGAGAATTAGAAGTGATAATGGTACTGAATTCAAAAACACTGTATTGGATTTCTTTTGCATTCAAAAAGGAATTCACCTAGAATATAGTGCACCTTATGTACCACAACAAAACGGTGTTGCTGAAAGGAAGAATAGAACCTTGATTGAAGCTGCAAGAACTATGCTTGCTGATTCTAAGCTTCCCGTCCAATTCTGGAATAAGGCGGTGAATACAGCTTGTTATACGCTTAATCGGGTTTTAACTGTTAAACGACTCAAGAAGACAAGTTACGAGCTTTTAAACAATCGAAAGCCTTACTTAAAGTATTTGGAACCGTTTGGGTGTCCTTGTACGATGCTGAAGAAGGATGCGAGTAAGTTTGAGGAAAAGGCCATTGAAGGATATTTCTTGGGGTATGTGTCTCCAAAGAAACGTGTATTTAATGTCACTTCTGGTTGTGTTGAGCAATGGTATCATGTGGACTGTCAAAAGTACACCACACCTCCTCAAGGGAAAGGTCCCGACTGGATGTTTGATTATGATGGCCTATTTAATTCATTTACTCCATCGACCGAGAACATAGACGAAGTCCTGGTTCGAGCATACTTTGAAGAACATTTGGCCATTCCAAGATTTTCAAGTTCGAATGATGTTGAAGCTCAACCTGATGCTCCAACTGAAGATCCATGTGATGCTTCTCCAGCTGCTTTCGATAATGTATCTACTTCTTCTGATGACAATCAAGCTGATGATCCGGTTATTGAACTTGACAGTGATGTTTCATCTCTTGAACTTGGTGAACATTACACTAACTTATTTGATAATGTTGTTGTTCCTGAGAAACCTACTCTTCAGATTCATAATTATCATCCACAGGAAAACATCATTGGAGAACTTGATGTGGGCGTTCAAACACGTCATCAAGTTGCTTCGTCAAGTGAGAATAATGTATTGTGTACTTATGCAGATTTACATTCCTCTGGAATTGTAAATGTTTCTAAATTCCTTGCTTTCTATCCCAAGTTGAGCCAACAACACCTCATATGGCACTTCAAGATCCTTCTTGGGTAGAATCCATGCAAGAAGAATTACAAAAATTTGCAAGTTTGGGTGTTTGAGATTTAATCGACAAACCCGCTAGAGTCAGGAAAGCGATTCCGACTAAGTGGGTATTTAAATGTAAGAAAGAAGATCAAGGAACGATCATGAGGAACAAGGCACGTTTAGTGGTGCAAGGTTTTCATCAGCAAGAGGGTATTGATTACACAGAAGTATATGTTCCAGTTGCAAGATTAGAGTCGATTCGAATCTTTCTGGCATATGCTGCTTATTAAATATCAAGGTCTATCAAATGGATGTTAAAAGTGCTTTTCTCAATGGTGAACTACACGAGGAAGTGTTTGTCCTACAGCCTCCTGGTTTTGAAGATCCTGATTATCCGGACCGAGTTTACTGATTAAACAAGGCCCTGTATCCGGACAGAGCTTGGTATGGCATGCTCGCTGACCATCTGACTGATAACGGCTTCAAGCGAGGGACTGTCGACTGCACTTTATTTCATAAGCCTGTTGGTGATGATCTTCTCCTAGTTCAGATTTATGTCGACGACATTATCTTTGGGTTTACAAATGACACGTTATGTAAGGAGTTCGAGAAGTCCATGCAAACAAAGTTCGAGATGAGCTCGATGGGAGAGATGAATTTCTTTTTAGGGTTGCAAGTTCACCAGTCTGTAGACGGAATCTCTATTCACCAGACCAAGTATGTGAACGATGTCTTGAGCCGATTCAAGATATTTGCTGGAAAAATCCCTTCAACTCCTCTCCCCGTGGGTCACAATTTATCACCGGATGAATTGGAGGATATAGTTGATCCTACCCTCTATCGTGCAATGATCGGATCTTTAATGTATCTAACAGCTTCTCGCCCTGACATTATGTTTGTTGTTTGTCTTTGTGCTAGGTTTCAAGCAAGTCCCCGAGTGACTCACCTAGCTGCGGTTAAGCGAATTCTTCAGTATCTGAGGGGAAATCCAGACATCGGGTTGTGGTACCCCAAGGACGATAACTTTGAGCTTAGTGCCTTTTCAGACTCAACTATGGAGGGTGCAAGTTCAACTTCAAATCAACCACGGCAGGGTGTCAATTTTTAGGAAACCGGCTTGTTTCCTGGCATTGTAAGAAGCAGACAATGGTCTCCACTTCAACCGTTGAAGCTGAGTATGTTGCAGCTTCAAGTTGTTGTTCCCAGGTTTTGTGGATACAACAACATATTCGCGACTACGGTTTGAAGTTTCTTACTACTCCTATCTTGATTGATAAATCTGCTGCTATATCTATCACAAAGAATCCCGTACAACATTCTAAAACAAAACATATCGAAATTCGATATCATTTTATATGGGATTGCTTTGAGAATAAATTAACCGACCTTGAGAAAGTACATACTGATTTTCAGAAAGACGATCTAATTACCAAAGCCTTTGATAAAACTTGTTTTCGATTTCTGCTTGGTTTAAATGGATTGAAGACAATTGTTGATATCCTGAAACAAGGATGACTATCTTTCTTTTCTTTTACTTTTATTTTAAAATTTATTTTGGTTTTTGGTTTTCAGGGGGTGTAAAATAGAAAATACAAAAAGATTGTGCTTTCAGTTTGTATAGATAAAACCCAAAAACATTAAAAATTCAAAAACATTGAAAAATTCTAAAATACAAAAATATTGTGTTTTCGTGTTCGTAATGTTTTCTTTATAAATATTTTGAAAAACCAAAAACAATTTAAAATCAGAAAATTAAAAAAAAATTGTGTTTTCAGTTTGTATAGAAAAATCCGAAAAATTCAAAAAGATTGTGAAGTTATTTTTTGTTTATAATAAAATTTTGAAAAAGAAAAAAAGATTGTGTTTTTATGTATGTATAGAGAAAAACCAAAAAGATTTTTGCAAACGTTCGCTGAAAAGTTTGTCAATAACCCAAATTTGAAGGACATGTACTTGTATATTTTCGGTCCTGACATTTATTTGTAAATGGTCCGGATAGCCATTTACCTGATAATGGAAGGTAGTTGGGCCGTTCTCTATGCGTTTTTACTTTATTTTCTCGCTGAAAGTTATGCCAGTTATCTAAGTTTGTGAAGCATGCTTGCATGTTTTGGTCCTATTATTCAGTTGTGAATTGATAGGTTAGCCATTTATTTATAGACTTAATGTAACTACGGCGATTAAATTTAACTTTATTTTGTTTTATGCTTCTCAAAATTTTGAGTTTTTGAAGCAAAAAGAGAAAATGATAGTACATTGATTGTTTTGACCCCATATCCAGCAAGAAGTAAGCTTAAAATACTGAGTGCTTAATTGCATTGGTCACTACAAAAAAGATCGGTATCTAGAACTGAAAAATCAGTCACTAATACTACCAAATCAGTCCTCAATGGTTATCAAGGACTAATTTTGCTAGTCTCCAGTCAGTCCCCTATTCCTGGTCCTAGATAGTAGAGTTAGTGACTGAAAATCACTCCCCATTACATGGCATCAACGGGGACTAACATTCAGTGTTCTATACACATAAAGTCAGTCCTTAAACTGATCAATGACACCATGTCAATTCAGTCTCCAATACTTATCTTTAGTGAGTAAATATTAGTCTCTATTATTATGATATTTCTGTCCCAAATGCATTTCTTCAGGGACTAAAAATCAGTCTTGTAAGCTATATATATTTGTCTCTAATGCGTTTTATTAGATTCGTAATTCCATGCTAATTCAGTCCCTAATAAGTGATTTAGAGACTAAATTTTAGTCCCTAACACCACAATATTTCAGTCCCTAATAAATATTTTTAGAAACTAAAAATTAGTCTCTACTAAGATGTCATTTTAGTCCTTCATATGTTTTTCAATGACTGAAAGTTAATCTCAAGTGCATTGTCATTTTAGTCCCAAACATGTCTTTATATAGACTAAAAATCAGTCTCTTATAAAAAATTTACCAGTCTCTAATACATTCCTTAGGTGACTATAAGTCAGTCTTTAATATCATATATAGATCTAATTTGCTTATTTTAGAGAATGAAAAATAGTTTTCGATAATATATGATTTTGTCCTTAATATGTATTTGCATTGTCCTAATATATTTACTTTTAGGACTAAAAATAGTCTCCGATATGTTTTCATTTAATTGTCAATATCAAAACATTGTAATGCTAAACCAAAAATATCATAACAAATGCTAGACAAAAAAAAAACTTGGTTCATTAATTCTAAACATTAAAAAGATAGTAAATAAGACAACTAATAAACCATAAAGAGTAAGTCTTAACTAACACGCTAGCTAAATCGGGTCTTCATAATCACTTTCATTGAGTTGTCCATTCGATCCATTACTTGCAGATGCAGATACCGTGTTCTCTAAATCTGGAAACTTTGAAGTCATGAACATTGACATTCTTTCATATTGCTCATTACTTTGTCTAAGTTTCTCTTGGTTTTGTTTAATTTCTTCCTTGAGTGCAGCAACCTGATTTTGAAGATTTTCGGTCTCACTTGAAGGTGGTTGAGACGAATCTGGTATCATCCAGTGATCCTTTTTCCTTAGTACAGGTCCAACGCCTACCTCCCATGCAGATTTTATTGTTTGCTTTTTAGCACACACACTTTTAATTGCCTTTTTCTCTAGCTCACGTTCCATATCAGCGGTTATGTTCGTTCCTTCTGATGTTAACTTAATCATTGCCTCTTCTTTATGGCGAAGAATATTTTCCTAACAAAAGAGATTGTAGGAACGAACAATTAAAACTAATAATAACTAGGGGTGTTTATGGTTTGGTTTAATAGTATGAAACCGTACAAACTGGATATCCGTTTGATTTTCATTATCAAAACCAGCTGTATAAAACCGGATATCTTGAGTATATTTTAATTTTTATGTTTTTTATATTATATATGTTTATATGTTAGTAAATATTTTTATGTTCAGTTAAAATATTTATATATATATATATATATACTATTACGCTATATGTAATTTTTTAGACTAATGATTTAACAAATCTTAGCATGAATGATGTATGTTTTATTTAATAACAGTATATGTCAATTGTGATCATATCAACATATATTGTTTGTTTGAAATATTTTTATGCCTTTGGTGTACAACTTTTAGTGTTATATCAAAGACAAGACGATTAGTTTTTTGCATTTTTTGATAGTTTACTTTATTTATTTTTTGATAGCTTTTTTTATCTTTTGACATGCGTTTTCTTATGAAAGCCCGATAAAGCTCAAATCGCGAAACCAACCAAGATCGAACCGTTTGTAACGGTTTGGTTTGGATTCTCAATGGTTCGGTTTTGATTTTCAATATAAAAAAACCGTTCCTAACGGTTTAGCTCATGGTTTGTCTTAAAACCCATGAAAATCAGACCATGACACCCCTAATAATAACCTATAAAGTAACAAAATCGAATTGTAAAAAAAAAGAGTAGGTATCTTACATATTCGACTCGCGCGTGATCATTCAACCATCCTTTTTTCTTAGCGTTGAAATTCAAGTTGTAGTATACTTCAAATGGGGTAGGTGTTACTTGAGTCTCCTGATTTGTCTACAACAACTGAAAGTATAACAACAAATAATACAACCCCATGTTTGATATTTTAAAAAACTGTAACTTGTAAGGTCTAAATCTTACCATATGGAATACATGATTAGCTATTGATCGAGAGCCTCCTCTACTTGTAATAACTTGTTTGCTTCTGTTAATTTCCATTTTTTTATTGTATTTCTACATAAGCAATATTCACTAAACATATTATAACTCACAAACTAAGAAACAAGATATGATGCAATCTGGGAGCGCGAATGAAGTATACTGTTAGAACAACTATATTATATAAAGGATCTAAGAAGTAAAAGTTTCAATTATATAAAAATGATTTCATACCCGGGTTGATTCTAACTTGTAGGTTCCCAGCCAGATCTACACGGAAGTATCTCGTAGTACGTAGGTGCGGAATCCCTACGTAAGACGATACGAGTGTTCGATGCGATATACGTTATAACCAAGCACAAATACACGTTACAATACTCAAAAGACACATTGTATTGCAACTCTTTAACACGTGATATTCAATCACAATTACACGTACTAGAATCGATTAACTAAAACGAGCCGTAGACACAACATATAAAGCCTTCGACAACTTCGCCTAACATGCTAGGCGAAGTTGTCAATAACTTCGCTTGTCCACAAGTTCGCTTATAATAGGCGAACTTGTGAGACAACCTATACAAACGAAAACCAAACAAACTAACACGATTACAGACACTAGATACTGAACTACTGACATAATACACCAACAGACTCCCCCTTGGCAGTAGCTTCATATCTCTATCTTCAATCACGTGTCTTGTAATCCAAAAAATCTCGAGTCACTCGTCTTCAAGCATGAACGCCTTCTCTGACACAAACGGAAACTACTCTCTGATATTTCTTGGCTTCATCTTTCCATGCAGAAATATAGAATATCTTTTTCTCGTTCAGCACCTGCAAGTCAGCTTGAGACAAATTCACCAAGTGCATAGGATCATACACTCTCAGCACCCCTTGTTCATCTTCATCCTCCACAACCGCTTCAGCTGTTTCACTATCGACATACCACCATTTCAGGTTCTTTAAGACATCCTTGGGCATTTGTTTCATCGGCGCTTCTTTTAAACACCGGATCGGCTTATACTTCTTTACCATCCAAGGCTTGCCATCAGCTCTCATTCCTCTGTCTTTATCTTCAACGAGCTTTCCTTTCTGCGATTTTAACAACTCGAACTTTTTATCTTTTATACTTTCTTTCCAAACGATCTTCCGAATAATCCTAGCCATATTATTATCACTTCTGTTTATCAACCCCAACTTGGCTAAATCCTTCACCTCACACTCAGGCAAGGTATTCAACGATCTCAACAACCTCTTGAAGTACTGAATCCCATCGTATCGTTTAATCACAAATAGCCTCAACTGCTCATCATACAACCAGCATATTATACCCTTCTTCGATTCAGCATACCCTTTGATATTATAACTCTTTTTAAACATAGTAGGAACCGCTGGTTTCTTTGTCTTTACGAACCATTGAGCGTAGCCTTCTTTCCATCTCGGCTGGTCTTCCCATTCAGTCTCATCGTTTCCCATATCATGACCCACATTTGTCTTATCAACTTCCGGAATCTCATGCTCAACATTATCCTCCATAATCTCTCCCTCTTCAATCTCACTGTCAATCACAATCTCGGCTCCTATTTTCTCAATCTCTTCAAATGGTAACACATCGTCGTCACCCACAGTATCATCATCCAACATCTCCTCAACCTCCACTACCACCACATCATCACCCCCTGATCCACCAGTTGACTCCCCCTGAGATGTGGAAGTCCCAAGACTTTGTTCAGTTCTTGGCAACTCACCACCTGCACCTTTTGATGCATTGGGATCATCGTCTTGATCATTTCTCTTCTTCGTCCTCAACTCATCGCCTTTGCAGCTCTTCTCCCCCTGAGATGCTAAGAACTGTTTTAAAGCATCAAAAAGTTTATCGTGCTCAACAAGGCGCTGGATAGCGTGAGTCTGGATCAGGTTGATTATTGACTGTTCTGCCACGACCCTTTCAAGAGCTGCTATCCTGTCTGAGTCAGATAAAGTTGCATCAAAATCAAACCTCATATGAGAAGTGTCTTGAGCATACGGTGGAGGGATTTCCAAGGTAGCCGGAACATCAGAAACAGGCTGAAAAGTAACCGCATGTGGTATTGTAACAGATAACCCTGCAGTGGCAACCAGTGTCGACTCAAGGAATCTTGCAACAACCTCCGATGGAGTAAGTGAAGGAGGTGGCAAGGAAACAATTTCTGGAGCCAAAAACTGAAAAGTAGTGGGTGGAATGCCAAAGGAAGATGATGTAGATATCACGGGAACATCCGAGATGTTTGGTCCTGTCACAGTCATGGATGCCGGGACCATAGTCATACCAGATAAAGCGGGTGGAGAGAAACGAACCACCCTCGAGCTTTCACCAGCTCCCGAGCCTTCACCAGTTCTAACCCTTTTCGATCGACGAATTAAACGACCTAACTCCTCCTCAAAATCAGATTCACTGTCATCTGTATCTTTCTTTCTTTTTCCATGAATACTTTCTTGGGCGACCAGAATCTGTCTTGCTTCAGCAACGTCATCAGCTGAGGAGTCAGAGTCGGTTCTTTCAGAATCAGCTACCGACGTAGCTACCATCGACACATCAACACCAGCAACCTCTGCTACTGATACCTGAACCTCTGCCTCAGGATCAACTCGTTCTATATCAAAGAATCCTTGGCCACCAAAAGCAGCTTCAAGGTCTACTTGTTCCTCCGGTGCCACAACAGGAGCAGCAGGCAATGCGTGCTGTACCACTGGTGGTGGTTGAGAAACAACAGCCTGTTGCGGTGCCGGATCCCGAAACTCGTCTCCACGAGGAGCAACATACGCCGGGTTTATCAAATACCCAAATAACGGAGTATGCCGAGGACGGAGCTCTGGTTTACTTCGAGCACTCGACGATCTGCATTGTGCGAATATCCTCTTGCTGACACTCTCTACATATCGAATTGGACGGCGCTGAGGTAGCGAAGGAGCCACATGATTCAAGATCATTTGTAAGAATCTTGGATACATCAAGAATCTTTCACGAGCAACCGCACGTCTCTGACGGTCTATTTCGTAAAACACCATCTGACTGAAGCTGTAATGCTAGTTGTAAGTCAGTGCTGTCATTGGCGATTGCATCGTTGCACCCATACCGTCCGTACCAGCCTTACGACCCGACATACACACGATCATCACATGCATGAGAAAACGCCATTGATCTAACAAAAATCCCTTGCGCCTCTGAGTGTCACCCAATGGACCAGAATAGCCCATTCGTAAAAATGCACCATCTCTGAATGGAGCAGTAAAGTCTGTAGGATCATCTCTAGTTTCATTCCCAAACTGCAAGGCTACCCTTATCTGTTCAGACGAGAACTGCACCTCCTGATTGTTAACAGTGACGCGCATGACTGGGGGCTCAACTCTACAGTCATATTCTACCGTCCTCCAGAATTCTTCAATGTTCGGTAGAGATATGGGTAGAGTTGTAGTAATAGCGTGGAAGATGCGCGAACGAACAAGGAATGAGATGATCTCACGAAAATCATCAATACCACTGGCATCTGGATCCAGTGTGATGTACATATTGTGCCCCGGGAAGAATTGACGGTTGTTATCACCACCTTCGTCACCACCAGCACCACCGGCTCCTGCTACAGCTGCCATATCTGCATAACAAACGGACTAAGTTAGAAAATCATCAAAGCAAATCATAACTTCGCCTATTACCATGAGCGAAGTTAAGATAAACTTTAGTGTGCAGGCGAAGTTAGACATAGGGCGAAGTTGAACACAACTTCGCCTATACAATAACTTCGCCTGACAACAGATTAACTTTTAACTAATATGTAAAGCACCAGGCGAAGTTAAGCCTAAGGCGAAGTTAAGGATAACTTCGCCTAAACATAACTTCGCCCCTTGAACCACTTCACCCCTGATTAGTTAAAAATTAGAGCACCAGGGGAAGTTAAGCCTAAGGCGAAGTTGAGAACAACTTCGCCTAAACTATAACTTCGCCTGAACTGAAACGGCGACAGTTTAGTAGGCCACTCGATGCTTGTTTGGTGAATTTGGTGATTGTGGACAATAAAAACATGTAACTAAAGAGATCTCGACGATCACATTAGTTACGAACACGTTAAAAAGAGTTTGAAAAGTGGGTGTTTAAAGGTTTGCATGAACAAGATCTCAAATCGGACCGAAACGACTTCTAATTAACATGATCGACACGAATTATACATTATCCCGACCCTACACACCTTTAATACGGATGGAAATTGAGGAAAAATAACAAGTTTTGATTCGAGTAAACAAGTTCGCCGAGGGTTATGATAAGTTCGCTTGAATTTTGAGAATATGAAAGGGTTTGACTGAGTTGTCCTTTATATATGCTTGAAAGAGCTCAGGCGAAGTTATGGTTAACTTCGCTTATCCATAACTTCTCCCTATAGCAACTTCGCTTAGTTATTAGAATTTACACTACAGACCCTTATAACTTTGAACATTATGCAATTGTCTGTTAACACTTCCTTTAAAGATTTAAAAGTTACGTTCAACGACCAAGTAACCAAGTTTTCAACCATAAAACAAAATATGCAATGAAAATTTTAGAAATTAAGTACACGGGATCAAATTTCAGTCTTGACAGGGACTAGCATGTTTTAGAAAAGATCCGAACAGGAATCATACTAGTTAAGTGACTGTTACATAGATCCATGTTCAGCGGTATTATGACATAAAGAAACAGGTTGTAAGCAGGTAAACAACTTAGTATGGTTTCCATCGCTTCTTTGATACGGATTAGGTACAATTAAGCTCAAAATTTAAATGGACAACACATCAGAGATTGTGATGCCTCCTATCTATTCTCAAAGCTTATTTGGCTTTCCCCTAGTCACTCCGAGTTGACCTCGACCCGTAGTGTCTGATTAAACAATAAGTACATCTGATCTTTAGAGTTTTTATCCCGTTCTCTTTCTTGCCTCTTGATTGATAAGTATAACAAAATAGGCTTCAGAAGGCTTAACATCATTTTTTTTTAAATAATAAAGATTGACATAGCTTCAAACAGTAGATTACTGCAAGTCCCAAATCTGGATCACTGCAGGTACTTGACACACTATCTTCTCGGACATCAGAACACTCACGGGCTCGTGTATGACTGGGTAATCGCTTTTCTGCCTATCATTCGGAAAGATGTATATGGAGACATACACAACTTTTAATGAGTCTTCCCTTTAAATCGAGAAGATTTAGTTAGTATCACTTTAACTTTTACGCACCATAAAAAGCTACCATAACATACAATGACTGTTCTAGAGTCTTTTAGGCCTAATAACTTCACTAGTTAAGCACACAGAAATAGTTTGTCTATCACTTTCCAAGGTTGGATCAATTTTCTTTTAAACATAGTAATGAAACTTCTTACAAAGTTATAGACTTGAAAAATTATATCATCTCCCTAAAAAAATTTTAAATTCAGTCGCCCCGATCAAGTCAAGGTCTTCAGATAAACGGCTATCCCGAAGATCCAATGGATCAGCTGGACCGACCACATACGAGTATGCGTCCTTCTGACTCAGTATGATCGACTATTTTTCAGCGAAAGAATAAAAAAACATCATAAACCGCCCCGGACACTTTCAGTCATCTGGTGAATGGCTATCCTCATAATCTACTGGTAGAAGTGAGGACCAAACACATCCGAAGATATGTCTTTCAAACTGAAGCAACCGACATAATTCTAAGCGATAGTGACGTGTTTTTTTTTACTCAATGAAGAGAAACACGGTTACTCGGGATTGATTATCCCATTTAGCTCAACAAGGTTTGGAAAACGAGTTCGGTCAAACGCTTTAGTAAAAAGATAGCCGAAATTATCTAACGTATCAACCTTTTCGAGCACAATTAATTTCTTCTCAGCACAATCCCGTATGAAATGATAACGAATGTCAGTGTGTTTAGTTTTGCTATGCTTAACGGGATTGTTAGTTACTGAGATTGCAGCAGTGTTATCTATACAAATAGGAGTTTGAGTGAAATTCAGACCGTAATCGCGCAATTACTGTTGTATCCAAAGAACCTGGGAGCAGCAGTTTGATGCTGCCATGTATTCTGCTTCACAGGTAGAAATGGCTACTGAGGTCTGCTTCTTGCACTGCCATGACACCAATCTTCCTCCCAGAAACTGGCATCCACCTGTTGTCGACTTCCGATTCTGATTGCAACCTCCATAGTCAGAATCCGTGTAAGCAACCAAGTCCAGGTCTCCCCCTTTCGTGTACCACAATCCCAGCTTAGGCTTGCCGTTGAGATACCGCAATATCCTCTTTACTCCCTTCATGTGAGATTCCTTTGGGCTTGCCTGAAATCGAGCACAGAGACAAACTGAAAACATAATATCAGGTCTAGATGCAGTTAAATACATTAAAGAACCTATGATTGCTCGATATTGGGTGGGGTCCACGTCTTCATCACCATCCGAATCAGCACCCAGTTTGTGATTGACGCAAACCGAAGTATCAAATGGAGTGCTATCCTCCGTCTTAAAGCGCTTGAGAACGTCTTGGACATATTTAGTTTGATGGATGAACATCCCATCTTTCTTCTGATCAACCTGCAATCCTAAAAAGAAAGTTAATTCACCCATTGCACTCATTTCAAACCTCTTTTTCATGACTTCTTCAAAATCCTGACACATGGCGACTTTTGATGCAGCAAAGATGATGTCGTCCACGTAGACTTGAACTAGAAGAAAATCTCCCCCCTTTCTCTTGACAAATAGCGTGCTGTCGATCTTTCCTCTTTCAAAACCATTCTCAAGTAAGTAATCAGACAAGGTTGCGTACCAGGCACGAGGGGCCTGATGTAGTCCATATAGCGCTTTACTCAGCTTGTACACATGATCAGGAAAGTCAGGGTCAGGAAAACCCGGAGGCTGTTCAACGTATACTACCTCATCGACTTTACCATTGAGAAAAGCACTTTTCACGTCTAATTGGAACACCTTCATCTCATTGTGTGCAGCAAATGCCAAAAATAGTCGAATCGCTTCCAGTCTTGCCACATGAGCAAACACTTCATTGTAGTTGATTCCTTCCTGCTGATTAAACCCTTTAACTACCAGCCTCGCCTTGTTTCTTATGATTATTCCTTTCTCATCTCTCTTACACTTAAAGACCCACTTTGTGCCAATAGCAGGTACATTCTTCGGTTTTGCTACTAACTTCCAGACTTCCATCTTCTCGAACTGAGCTAACTCTTCTTGCATGGCTTCGACCCAAGAGCTATCCTTGAGAGCTATTTGATAGTTCTTTGGTTCAATCTGGCTGATGAAGCAGGTGTACAAGCATTCATTAATGATACCCGTTTCTTTAATGCTTGCGTAAACACAAGTGTGCTCATTCAAGCTTCGTCTTGTTTGTACACCGTCAGACAGGTCACCTATCACGTTCTCCAAATGATGATTTTTGTGAATAGCAGTAGTCGGAACCGTACTGACTTTCAGATTGTTTTCCAAGTTCGAAGAGAGTTCTACAATGGGTGATTGATGTTGAGAGTGAAAAGGATTGAAGAATTCTTCCTCAGTAGAGGCAGTAGGAATATCAGCGGTGCTTGACGAGGAAGGTTGAGACTCATCGTATCGCGGACGTTGCACAATATTTTTCTCCTCATCATACAGAATCTGTGAAGAAATTTTCTCATCAACTTCTGCAAAATCCAAGTAAGGCATATTAAAAGATTTGAACAGTTTATCATAATCGAAAGCCTGAGCGGGTCCCATGCTAGGCTTTGGTGGTTTCTAACTTGTGATGTCAGTGTTAAATACCACTTCGACCTTGCTGGTCGATATATTAAAGACTCGTCTGTTGGGAGTCCCAACTACATATCCGACTAAAATACCTTCGTCGGCTTTCTCACCAAATTTTGAGTTTGTCTTTAATATCGTACATGGGGACCCGAATGGTTCGAGACCATTCAAGTTTGGCTTTCGACCATGCATAAGTTCATAACAAGTTTTATTTAGCCTTTTAACAGTTAAAACACGATTAAGGATATAACAGGCTGTGGCAACTGCTTCAGCCCAGAACACCACGGGAAGTTTAGCATCAGCCAGCATGGTTCTGGCTCTTTCAATTAGCGTTCTGTTCTTCCTCTCAACCACCCCATTTTGTTGTGGAGTATACGGGGAACTGTATTGATGGTCTATCCCTTTCTGTAAACAGAACATCTCCATCTGGTAGTTCTTGAACTCCGTCCCATTATCACTTCTGATGTACTTGACCTTTCTCCCAACAATGTTTTCAACCTTGGTAATCAAGTTAATTACCAACTGAACCGTCTCATCCTTTGCCTTCAGAAAATACACCCAAGAGTATCGAGAATAATCATCGGTTACTACCAAGCAGTATGTCGTTCCACCTAGACTCTTTACATTCACGGGACCGAAGAGATCCATGTGAAGTAGGTCTAGTGTACTTCCAATTGAGTTAACTTTCTTGGAGTAATGAGGTTTCTTGTGTTGTTTTCCCTTCTTGCATGATTAGCATTGATCTTCAAAGTTTAAATTCTTCAGGGGAACACCAAGCACTAGCCCATTCTTGACAATATAATTCATTTTTCGAAGATGTATATGCCCCATTCTCCGATGCCATAACTCGGACTCAGATTCAATTGCCTTTGACAGAAGACATGACTCTTCTGTTGCCATCTCGGTTGACCTCATATCCATTACATATGTGTTCTTTTCTGTTGGAGCTTTCATCAGCACCCATGCCTCTGGTATCTTGAAACCAGGATACAGAACAATTGCTTCGTTTTTAGTAAAGTGCACTGTGTACTCTTTGTCACAAATCTGAGACACGCTCAACAAATTATGCTTCAACTCTTCAACAAAATTCACCTTCTCTAACTTCATTTTACCATTTGTCACAGTTCCAATACCCGTAATTCTACCACCACTCTCTCCAGCAAAACTTACCCTACCTCCTTGAACAGGTTTCCATTCGTGTAACAAATTCTTGTTACCAGTCATGTGCCGGGAACAGCCACTATCCACAACCCACAGATTGTTTACAGTCCTATTCAACTGTTCCTGCACAGTTAAAGAAAAGATTAAAATCTGGGGACCCAAGACCTATTGGTCTTGGGTCGATTAAATCTGTTAAACGGCCTCCAGTACTTTGATTGCCCAAAGTCAGTTTGAAAATGACTTCTGTAAGTTCTAACAGGATACCTCTTAGTGGATTGACTATGAGGCCATCCAAACTGTCGTGAATTAATTGAATTATAATTGGTGGTTTGTTTCTTAACTGGGAAAAACTGAGATCGATTTCTTTGACATCTTGGATTAGTCCAATGTCTGAACCTTGGTGAGTTAGCATTCTTACCATTATAGTAATTTCTATTTGTTTTATTCTCAATTTTCTGAGGCCTCATACTTCTGAATCTCTGATTTAGAGGGCAATCAGCAATTAGGTGTCCTATTTGATTGCATCTGAAACAACTCCTGTGTTCAACTTTCGTCTCAACAGTTGTTTCAGATGTTGAGGTTGCATTACTATTCGTTTGTCTAACATATGGTGGGACAAACGGGTTTAGGGGAGAGTTCTTTTCAGTTGGCTTATATTCCTCCCCACGTTTTAGTAACACTACCTCTTCTTTTATCTCACTAGATTCGGATGTCTTGTCCAAATTTGATGAGATAGAGCTAGGAACAGAAATCTTAACATTCGAAACGGGCTTACTCGTTTCGCGTTTACTAACTTCAGGTTCTTTAATCGAAACTTTGACAGGAACTGTCTGACTAATCTCAACATCAACAGATTTCTGATTACTAGGATCATACGTATAGTTATGGTTATATGGTGGTGGAACTTCAGAAAATCCAATTCCTCCTTTGTTAACTGGGGAACGTTGAGCACTTACGATGTGATCAAGCATTGCTGAGGAATTTATAAATTGTTCAATTTTTCTGTTTAATTCCACCACTTTTACCTGGTAATCAGCTATCTGTTTATCCCTTTCAGCAATTAGTTTGGTTTTTTCCTCTAACACTTCATAACTAAGATCAATTACTTGTATTTTCTCAGCTAGACTGGCTTTAAGACTTCTGATATCTTTTTCACTAGCTTTTATTTTTACCGAGTAACTGTTTTCTCTAGTTTTAGTGTAATGATGATCTTCTTTTAGCGTTTTAAATTGAGCGTCCAAACTAACAAACTGATCAGTTACTGTTTTCAATTGTTCAGACAGATTTTCACATTGCATACAATGAAGTTCAGAGCTTACCTCGGAGAGCTGATCGTTCACTTCTGCCATATAAGCTTGATTTTCTCCCGTCTCTTTCTCACTCCCTTCAGTTTCGATGTTTACCAAGTTAGCCTGTTCGAAAACTTCCTCAACTTGTAGATTCCAGTTGTATCCCCCTTTCTGTCTAGATACCATAGCCCTATTCTCACTACCTCCCCCACTCTGTTGTGCAGGCCTGTTCTGACTACGTTCGACTCTATCTTTTGTACATTCCTTGGCAAAGTGAACATTTTGTTGACAGTTGTAACATCTAACCTTTGATTTGTCAAAACCTGGTCTTTCGCCAACGAACTTTCTACCCGTTTTCTTCATGAATCTTTTCACCCGTCTTACTATCATAGCCATCTGCCACTGCAGATCCATCTCTTCTAGATCATCAGCATCAATCTGATCATAGTCTTCGTCCAAAGTTGCGGGATCGACTATTTTACCTTTGATGTAATTCTCATAAGATGCAATGAAAGATGCATAGAGAGCAAACTGCTGTTCAGCTGATTTAACACTCATGGGCATCTGTGAGTAGTTGTTGGTTGGAACATTTGATGAACAGTTACCAGTTGTGGCTTGAGGTTTTGAAGAATTATTTCCTGCAGCTACGAAACATACATCACCATCCATGTTGAGAGTCACATGACCATCCTGAGTTGAATTTGAGTGTGAGTCTCCTTTTGAGTAATAAGCAAAGGATTCTGACTTTGAACTTGAACTTGAAGTAACTCTTGCACCATACATTCCCGGATCCTGAACCTGATCAGTTGGTGTCTCTTTCCGAACCATATTAAGTTCAAAAGTTCGTAATTTATTGACTGTTGTTTCCAAATCGATATTGGCAAACTCTTTATCTTCTCTCATCAAAACCGTTTATATTTCCCATTTCGGTGGAAGAGCATCAAGAAGTTTCTCTACTATCTCCTCTTCTTTGTATACAATGGAGTAATTGCTGAGTTCGGTCATCAGGTGATAATATCTTGTGATGATATCATCAAGTGATTCATTTTTCAAATATTTGAACACCGAGAATTGGGTTTTTAGTAGCTTAATTTTGGATGCACGTATCCCCACATTACCTTCATATCGATTTTCTAGCGCTTCCCATAGCTCTCTAGCGGTTTTGTATTTCCCGAAGGTGTGAAGAATCTCTTGTGGAAGAGCCATGGTGATCGCCACATGAGCTTTACTCTCTGCCTCATACATTTTCCTCTCCTCCTCATCCATCTTACTGTACTTCTTTATTTGATCACGACCCTCAAACAAGGCCGTTGGTGGAATGTATCCATCTTGTATGCACACCCACATCTTAGCATCTTGATATTTAACATACTGTTCAAACCGATCTTTCCAAGCAACGAAATCGGTACCCTTAAGCATTTTCGGAGCCTTAGTTACTGAACCGACCTCAACTTCCATTTTTACCAGTTCTGTAATGTTTATCGAAGTCATCGCTGAAAGAAACACAACTCAAAACACATGGAAAGTATAAAATAATTTTTTATTATTTTGAACAGTGCCCAGTAGGCGAAGTTATGCTTAACTTCGCTTATACTCAACTTCGCTTGGCTTCTTAACTTCGCCTGATGTTAACTTCGCTTATTGACAACTTCGCTTAATTCAAGCGAACTTGTGAGACAAGCGAAGTTAATGATAACTTCGCTTAAACTAATATCTTCGCCTAAACCCTACGAACAGTGACGACAACTTCGCCTGATGAACATAATGTTTTTGCAGGTTTTAATTTGACGTATTGCGAGGTATGCGAAGGTGTAATGGGTTATTTTTGATAGTGGGAGATGGGTAGGACACAAAAACTCGGTATTTCAACATAAAATCGTCCCGCGAATAGTCGAACGGAACGATTTCTACACTCGTGTGATAATCCCGAACAACACAATCACGAGCAAATGCTCTGATACCAATTGTAGGTTCCCAGCCGGATCTACACGGAAGTATCTCGTAGTACGTAGGTGCGGAATCCCTACGTAAGACGATACGAGTGTTCGATGTGATATACGTTAAAACCAAGCACAAATACACGTTACAATACTCAAAAGACACGTTGTATTGCAACTCTTTAACACGTGATATTCAATCACAATTACACGTACTGGAATCGATTAACTAAAACGAGCCGTAGACACAGCATATAAAGCCTTCGACAACTTCGCCTAACATGCTAGGCGAAGTTGTCAATAACTTCGCTTGTCCACAAGTTCGCTTATAATAGGCGAACTTGTGAGACAACCTATACAAACCAAAACCAAACAAACTAACACGATTACAGACACTAGATACTGAACTACTGACATAATGCACCAACATAACTCCCAGTAATCGCACATGTTATTCCAATCTTCTTCACTCCGGCAATTGGGCTTCATTTTTGATCTCGCTAGTTCCAAATGGGTGTATCCTCTATTACTCTTCCAGTAGTCACTCAAAGTACCTCTTGTGCGTTTCCATTGGGCATGTAGTCGAGCATCCACATGTTCCATAAAACCTTTATCTGATCGCGACAAATTGAATCTTACCTGCATTGAACACATGTACATACGTTAATAATATTTATGATAATATAAAGCATTAAACTTTTGAGACAGTTAGAAGTAAAAAAAAAAACATAGACAACTTACTTGTAACTTTTCATACATCTGATTTTTCACATCATGTGGTATCAACTCCCATTTATGGTAATTCATTGGACAAACACTACGGATTACAATCCCACACTCAGTTGCGAATTGTGTGGATGAAGTCAAAACAAAGTTTTTTGTACTGGGAGCAATGGTTAAAGAAATTTTAGAACCTTCAGGCATATTATCCAAAGCATTTATAGCACTACGATTTATACTTGGACCACGCCTATTTGGTTCATCAACTGGTGTCTGATCTACATGTTGATCAATATTATTTTAAAAGCTAAGCCATGTATAATCATTTGACATTAAGTGGCAGGCCTTGTCCCGAGTCACAATGGGTATCATCAGGGCCGACCCTTAAACCCAAGCCCTAGCTTAGCACCACCAAATTTTAAAGGGCCCTGTTTATATTTTTTTACATCTATATATTAAATAAATAAAGGAGCTATCTATTAATCTGCTATATTGTCCAAGTGGTTATAGCGCATGTTTTTTGGTTTTTGTTGATATGTGTAATGGGTGTTCGAATCTCATCACGCTCAAATTTAAATAAGATTTGTTTCGTTTTCTTTTCTTCACTACATGATCAGGATGTTTTCCATGCTGATTTTTAGTGAGATGTTCTAGTTGCCGTAAGAAATCATCTCCATTGATGGCTTTAGGTGCTAGCCTTGTCTCTCGTTTTCCATCAAAATCCCGTGCTTTCCACCATGAGTGATTAACGGGAAGAAATCTTCTATGGCCTACATATGCTATTTTTTCTCGTATATGTATACTGAATGCATCTTTGTTACATGTAGGACATGCCATGTAGCCACTCGTGCTCCATCCAGACAAGTAGCCATACGCAGGAAAATCACTGATTGTCCATAGAAGTGCAGCACGCACGTTGAATCTTTGGTTTGATTCACAATCATACGTTTCAACACCCTTCTCCCATAGAAGTTTTAACTCATCTACTAGCGGACACAGAAATACATCAATATCCTTTCCTGGCGACTCTCTTCCAAGAATCAGCAATGTCATCATAAATGAAGCATCGACCATAGACTTCCACGGAGGCATATTATAAGGTATAAGCATAACTGGCCACATACTGTAATGAGAGACTCATCGCGCCAAAAGGATTGAAACCATCGCTTGCAAGCCCTAAGCGAACATTTCTAGGATCTTTTGCAAAATCAGGAAACATAGTATCAAAATGTTGCCATGCATTTCCGTCTGCTGGATGCCTAAGAACCCCCTCCTCTTTGGCTCTATGTCGATCATGCCATTGCATTTCCTTAGCAGTGTACCTCGAGGCATATAATCGCTTAGGTCTACTTGTAACGGGAAAGTAACGTAATACTTTTACTGGTTTTTTTGTACTCTTACTTTTTTCATCATAACGACTTGTGCCACACTTTGGACAATTTTGTAATTCTGCATTTTCTTTCCAAAACAATGCACAATCATATCTACAAACATGAATAGATACGTATCCTAGTCCAAGAGTACACAAATACTTTTTTGCCTCATAATGGTTCTTTGGCAAGTTGAAGTCCTTGTAAGCCCGACTAAATAGATTCAAGATCATATCCATCGCCGCATTTGTCATTTTACATGTTACCTTAACATTCATCAACTCAAGTAAAAAGCCTAGTACCGAAAACTCTTCGCACCCAGGATATAAAGGCTTCTCCATATCGACAAATAACTTCTCCACATTTGGGTCATTACGTGCACTAGAAGGATCAGCACCGTCCCTGAAGTTTTCAAATTCGGTGTCACCACCCATAGGAAAAGCATCACCAAGTAAATCATCGACACCGTCATTTGATTCGTTTTCACTTTCTTCACTCTCATTGTTTGTTTCCTCTGATTCATAACCTGGTATATGTTCACCATGATATACCCATACAGTGTATGACAACTCAAAACCGTTGTGTATGATATGATTAGCAACAACTGTGGAAGTGTGTTTTAATACATTTCCACACTTTTACAAGGACAATGTATTCGACCTTCACTGTCAGCGTATGTTTCAGCCCTTTTAGCAAAATCAAACGCTCCTCTAATGAATGTTGGATCAACCTTATTCGTGATTTTAGTCCAGCTCTTATCCAAATTCATTGCAAAATTCTACTTAACAACAAATATACATAAACAAGAATTTAACATTTTGCACATATTAATTAAAATAAAGTTGGATTGTAAAAAATAAAAAACAGGTCTGAATTGATTGTAACTTGGCTGCTAGCATAGATAATGAATACCGCTAATAGTGATTGTTTACGCTAAGACTATTTCAAAATTCAAGCAAAGGCAAACGACTAATGGAATTTCTATACCTACTAATTTCACGAATAGTAATAATAATCACTAGTGGCGAAGCTTGACCAAAATCATCGGGGGGCTGAAGTTATGGATCCAGAAAATTTCGGGTCAGCAGTTCGGTTTGGTTCAGGTCAAAGTCAAACAATAAAAAATTTTCGAGTCGACGGGGCGGGGCGGGTCAAACAATATAAAATCTAAATAAATACTTTTTCTTCATTCATTCAAAAGACCGTTCTTACAAAAAAACCAAATACATATTTTGTTAACAACAAAAGACCTAAAATACTTATGACGATCTAAGAATGACATTGCAAAAAAGGGTGATTGGGTGAGTACCTGGTAGAAGAATTACAAAGCAGCCCGACGACCTTTAAGATCTTTGAATTCATTGATTATGAACTCCGAATCAAATGTCTCAGCAATTTCTTTTTCTATGTAAATCACCAAACTATTCGTGAGATACTCGTTTGACATCTTATTGCGAAGACGATTCTTGAATATTTTCATTGCTGAAAATCCCCTTTCTGTTGTTGCTGTGGAAACTGGAAGTGTTAAGATTAACTGAATCAACCTATCAACCAAATAGTACGTCTCACACTTCTGAGTGTCCATAAGATATTTGCATAGATCAGAAATACATGATACACCTCTTAGCTTGGTATTGTTTGTCATTTCAACATTAAAAACCACCAACTGATCTCGTAAAGGAATCTTCTCCGGCTCTGTAAAATCTTCAGGATTATACTTCTCAACAAGCAGACAAATCTCATCAACATTGATCTTTTGGAAGCCAAACTAGAACTAAGAGATAACAACTCAATCGTGTGGTCATTGAATCTACTATCCAACTCATGTAAAGACATCTACTCGGTAATAATGTTCAAATGTAACATGGAGATCTTTTTTACAAGGCCGGTACCGAGTAGAAGTGTATGGAGCGCTCATATCCGACATTTCTATTGTATACTTGTTACAAAAACAAGTAACTTTTTCAAAAAATGAAACCCATCCAGTGTTTCTATAATCATTTAGACTAACCTTTGTTGATGAAACTAACGCCGTGGAATTATGAATATCTTGGTTTTTCTTTTGTAATGCTTGAGAAAGTGTATTTGTTCTTCCCAATACTTCCTTCATCAAGTGAAGAATAAACACAAACTCAAATGAGTGCATGATCTGGTGAGCTGCATCGGCATCTCCACGTTGATCAAAAGTAGTATGGGATACGTCTTTAATTATTCCTATGAGAACAACAAGAGTGACAGAATACATGTTAAGCAAACTACAAATGGAGTTATAATGGGTGTTATGGCACGGAAATTTGACACTGTGGATACGTTATCATGGCATATGTTCTTGGATCAGTTATCCTTAGCAGATCTGTCAGGATCAAGGATCCTCAGCAATTGGTATTACTAACGATTGTTTCTCATGTGTAGGTTAATATTTGATAGGTATAACGGCTATAGGACGTGGTCTACCTAATATTTCGCTACAAGGCACCTTCAGCACGTGGTCAAATGGCTGTAACACGTTTAGTGAGGATAATGGCGGATTTATAGGACTTCTTGTTTACTCACAAATAATAGCGTATTGAGGATATGTTATTCTTGTAGACATGTCTGGATGAATTATCCTTCCGAAGAGTTCCAGAGTTGTGTCAGGATCATGGATCCTCGGTATTTGGTGTTATTAACCATTGTTTCTTATATGAAAGATGATATTTATCAAGTGCAACGGCTCCTAGACTTAGTCTTCCACTTATTTCGCTACTGGACTTCTATGGCACATGGTCAAAGTGATGGGAGTGGCTAGTGGAGGAGTTGCGGATTTTTAGGAGTTATTGTTAGGATATTTTTTGTATTTAATGAGGCTTGATCAGTTAGGGTTAAGATAGAACACATTCTTCACGACTTACACTTCATTCTCTGTAACTCTAGCAGTTAACACACACCTAGTAATCATTGTATTCGCTGATCATAGCTTCCAACCCTTGTAACCCAATTTTCATATTAATAAAGTGGTGATAGTCGATTTGTCATCACCCGGGGTTTTTTTATTTTGATCTGAACAGAGTTAAAAGGTTTTTCCTCGCAACAAATCACTGTGTTTATTCCATTTTCGTTCATATAATTGTTATTGTCATCATAGCACTAGACCTCACATTGACAGATTTGGATACATTATCCTTAGCTGATTTTTATCCAAAACAATTTGGCGCCCACCGTGGGGCTATTGGGTCTATAATCCATATCATTCATATCAATTTTTAATTTTTTCATACCCATATCACTATCAATGGTCTCTCAATCAACCTCTGCTTCATCAACCATGCCAACATCGGTTCCTCTCTCATCAAGGACTCTAACCGATGCCTCCGCCAATCACGGGAGCACAACGGCCTGCTGCTGCTGGAAGCAAGATGCAACTACCAGTCTTCCAGAGCTCAAAAACCGCTGCTGCTGTGCAGGTGGTTAACACTAATAGTGATGTTTCATCTATGTTTTCGCAGGTTAAAGCATACATGGAGCAGTAGAACAAGACTAACCAGAGGATCCTTCGTGAGATTGAAGATCTCAAGAAGACTAAGAGGCCAGTAGAGGATCACACTCCTCTAACACCCAGGATGCTGAATTTCACCAGTCCAGGGTCCATGGATCAGTTCTCTCAAGGATCATCTATCCTTCAACAGGGGTCCATGGGTCCACAAGCTCAAGGATCCTCACTGTTTCAGCAAGGATCATCTATCCTTCAACAAGGATCCCTGGGTTAGCAAACTCAACGATCCCCATACTTCCAACAAGGATCATCCATCCTTCCACCAGGATCCTCTGGGTTATATCACCATGGATCCTATAATTCCCAACCTCAAGGATACTTCTTTTAGAATCAAGGATCCTCAGGAGTCTAACATCAACGATCCTCCGAAGTCCATGAAGGAGATTTCATTCCCATGCAGACTATCGCGTCAGGTGGTCCAAATCCTATCGCTGACTCTTCTTATCCCATATACTCATCCGAGATGCCAATCGTCACCCAGCAAAATTTGTATGATCCTTTATCCTTAGATGCTAACCGTAGTTCCATGCAGGATGCAGGTATCAACCAAGCTATGGCCAAGGAGCTACAGAAGCTCAAGGATATGATATCCAGTGTTCCCGGGGTGATACGACCAATCCCAGAGATACCTGAGGGAAGCCACAAGTTATCTAGATTTGCTCCGCCTATTTGTGATGCTGAAATCCCGAAGCGATTCCAAACCCCCAACATGAAGACTTATGATGGAACCACTGATCCTGAAGAACATGTGGCACAATACAGAGAAAGGATGGAGATCAACCCCATTCCTGAGAGACTCAAGGAAGCTTGCTTGTGCAAAGGCTTCGGATCTACACTCACATGATCAACATTAAAATGGCTGTCTCTAGATGAAGTAAGGAACAGAGCATTAGGTTTATACGGCTGGAAGATGATAAAAGGATCCAAGAAAGATTGGGGGATCAAACAAAGCAAGAATCCCCAGACAAGAATAAAGGATCCTCATACAGGAACAACAACTCAAAGCCGTACACCAAGTTCAATAATCTAAACGTACGAGCAGTCGAAAAAAGAGATTATGATAAAGACTATTCCTGCATCTCCGAGTATTGTTTCTCCGTAGATACCCATGGCTTGATCTGTGCCATGAAGGATCTAGGGTAGAAAGCAAAGTGGCCTCGTAAGAATGAGAAGACAACCACCTTCAAAGACAATTCCAAGTTGTTTGCCTTCCACGAAGATTTTGGCCACATGACAGGCGAATGCATTGGTTTAAGGAGGGAAATTGGATACCTCCTGAGCAAGGGCCACTTTAAAGAGCTCTTGGGAAGGAAGAAATCCAAGATCCTGAAGATCTTCCACAGAAAGCGACACCCCCACCACCAGATGCTCACGTGATCAACTTCTTATCCAGAGAATACGACATATCACAAACTTCTTGTCCCGCAGAAGAATTCGAGTTGGATGATGAAAGAAGACCACTCATCCCCACTACTCGAGTGACTAATGAGAGAATCTTCTTCGACTCAAGTATCCGGGATCCTCACCAGGATGAGCTAAATGTGCGGACGGTCAATTTCATCTCTGGAGGTTCAGACATATGTGGAACTTTCTTCTCCGCAACAAAAAGACTCGCCAAAGAGATCAAGTTGGATAACGGAGACCGACCAATAGTATCCACCACTTTAACGACGGATAAAAGGATCTTCTTTGATGAGGAAGATAAATCAAGCATCCAGGATCCTCATCATGGCGGTTTGATTGTTACTTAGTTTATTGCTAACCATTATGTACGCAGGATCCTTGTCGATGGCGGAAGTTCGGTCAACATCATCCAACATGATGTCCTTCAAAAGATGAACATACCAGACTCGAAAATCGTCCCGAGGACGTCGGTGTTAGTTGGCTTTAGTGGGGAAACCAAGAAGACATTGGGGGACATCAAACTCCCAATATACATTGAAGGGTTAAACTCTTACCAAAAATTTTGTGTTATAGATAACCTTTCTTGTTGCAATGTTATTTTAGGTAGGCCTTGGTTACATGGAATGAAGGCGCTGGCTTCTATTTACCACCAATGCATTAAAATCCCAACTCCTTGGGGAGTAGTGAGGATAGACAGTGATCAAGCGGAGGCCAAGAACTATTATTCTTCATCAATGAAGCCAACAACCATACAAACTATAGCATAGCAACCACAGCAACATCCTAGGGACGTGCTGGAAGCTCGGGAGAAAGACCTTAAAGAAGTATCATTGGACCCCGAGGATCCAGAGGTAAAGGTGTTCCTAGGATCTAGTACCCCAGCAAGATTGAGGAGGATTTGGTATCCTTCTTAGGGCGAAGAAAATCTACCTTTGCCTTCAAGTACTCAAACATGACAGGTATTTCAAAGGAGGTAATAACTCATAAATTAGGCCTTGACTTATCTATTAAACCCATCCATCAGAAGCGAAGGAAATTCGCTCCTGAGAGGAACAAGATCACAAGAAGAAGTTGAAAAACTTCTTAAGGCCGGTATGATCAGAGAGGTTCAATATCCTCGATGGCTAGCTAATGTGGTCGTTTTTTCAAAAAAGAATGGAAAGTGGAGGGTGTGTGTCTGTTTTACCGATTTAAACAAGGCATGCCCCAAGGATCCTTTCCTATTACCATATATAGATTACATGGTGGATACAACGACAGGAATGAGATGCTTATCTTCATGGATGCTTCCTCTGGATTTCAACCAATTCAGATGGAACCATCTGATCAAGAGGATACTGCATTCATGACTCCTACCGGCATATATTGTTATATTACTATGCCATTTGGACTAAGAAATGCAAGGGAAACATATCAAAGACTTGTCAACATGATGTTCAAGGACTAGTTAGGTAAGACCATGGAAGTCTACATAGATGACATGGTGTTGAAGTCGAAGAGGGCTGAGGATCACCTCAGGGATCTCGAAGAAGCATTCAATATCCTTGACCAGTATAACATGAAACTGAATCCATCAAAATGCCACTTTAGTGTTAAGGCTGGAAAGTTTCTAGATACATGGTGACTAAAAGAGGAATTGAAGCAAGCCCATAACATATTGAAGCCATCATCAACCAAAAGTCGCCTGTAAACGCCAAGGATGTTCAAAGGTTAACGGGAAGAATAGCCGCTCTCAACCGATTCATCTCAAGGTCCTCCAAGAAATGCAAAGACTTCTACGACATTCTTAGAAATTATTAGAAGTTTGAATGGACAGAAAAGCATGAGGCTGCGCTCAAATCCTTGAAGGATTACTTATCCTCAGCTCCAGCCCTGATGAAGTCTGTGGATGGAGAATCCTTATATTTATATCTGGAAGTTTCAGGTAATGTAGTGAGTGTTGTTCTCTTCAAGGATCATGAAGGTGAACAACACCCCGTTTATTATGTAAGTAAAAGTCTGTTAGATGCAGAAGCCAGGTACTCTCACCTTGAAAAATTAATCATTGCTTTAATTATGGCTTCTACTAAATTAAGACATTATTTTGAGACTCATACTATTATTTTGAGAACTAATTATTCTGTTAAGAATGTTCTTAGAAAGCCAGAATTTTCAGGAAGAATGGCTAAGTGGGCTGTAAAGCTGAGTGCATATGACATTCAGTATGAGCCTAGAACAGCTATCAAATCACAGGCGCTAGCAGACTTTGTGGCTGATTTCAGCAGTGACATGCAGAAAGAAGCTGACTTGGAGGTTCAATAACTAGATGTAAACAAGGATCCTTGGATCCTCTTCACAGATGGAGCATCCAACGTAAGAGGAACGGGATTGGGCATACTACTGAAATCACCACAGGACCCCAGTCCATTGCATGTGCGTTTCAAGCTACCAACAATGAGGCAGAGTACGAAGCACTCATCGCATGTTTACTTTTAGCCAAAAGCATGAGGATTAGGTATCTTCAAGTTTATATGGATTCTTTACTTATAACTAACCACTATAACGGCTCTTATTCCGTAAAAGGTGAGAATATGATCAAATATTTAGAAATTGTGAAGGAATTAGCGAAATCCTTTGAATTGTTTAGTATAGTACAGGTACCAAGGGAAGAAAATGCTGGGGCAGATGCCTTAGCAAATTTAGTCTCATCCTTGAAAATTACAGAAGATATGAAGATCCCAATCATCCATATACTCTCGCCAGCAATAGGAGAACAAGAAGTTGGGGAAATAACAACTGACAAACATATTGTACTTTGGGACCACTATTCTCAGATATCCATGGATCCTGGATCCTCCCAATCAAAAAGTACATTCAAGATGGAGAGATTCCAGCCACGAAGAATCCCAAATCTTTCAAACTCAAGGTATCACAATACATTTTGTTAGATGATATACTATACAGAAAATCTCTTGCAGGTCCATATTTGTGGTGCATCGAGGATCCTAAAATCCAAGAGGCGCTCAAAGACTTTCATGAAGTTGATTGTGGTAATCACACTGGAGGTAGAGCTCTGTTTTCTAGAATTCTGAGAACATGATATTTCTGGCCAACAATGAAGAGAGACGCCATGGAGTATTCAAAGAAATGTGATGCTTGTCAAAGGCATGCAAACATCCTACATCAACCAGCAGAACCTATGTATCCTATATCCTCATCATGGCCATTTATGAAGTGAGGGATGGATATTGTGGGTAAACTGCCCAAAGTACCAGAAGGAAAAGTATTCATGCTTGCTATAACTGATTACTTTTCAAAATGCATAGAAGCAGAAGCTTCCGTTCAAGTCCGCGAAAAAGAGGTGATATCCTTCATTAAAAGAAATATTATTACTAGATTTGGCATTCCATCAGAAATTACTTGTGACAATGGTTCCCAGTTTATCGGGAAAAGAACCACTACTTTTGTGACAGCTGGGGCATCAAGATGATTACCTCTACTCCATTGCATCCTCAAGCTAATGGCCAAGCAGAGTCAAGTAACAAGATCATCATCAACAACTTGAAAAAGAAGCTAGGATCCAAGAAAGGCAAATGGGCTGAATAACTGCCATATGTTCTTTGGGCCGACATGACAACACCCAAGAACGCAACGGGACAAACACCATTCTCATTAGTGTTTGGGTCAGAAGCAGTTATCCCTACAGAAATGGTGGTGCCAACAGCCAGAACAAGCATCCGTGATCCTAAGTCAATGAAGAAATTCTTCTTGAAGACTTGGATACTGTTGAAGAACTCAGAGACCTGGCCAAGATCAGAATGGAAGCTTATCAACAATGGGTAGCTGGGGTATACAACAAAAGTATAAGGATCAGGAGATTTCAAGAAGGAGATTTAGTTTTAAGAAAATCCATCCAAAATACGACCAATCCGGCTGATGGGAAGTTAGCACCCAAATGGGAAGGTCCTTATCTAATCGAGTTGGAAGCAGGAAAGGGGGCATATCATTTGCTCACTATGAAAGGCAACAGGTTACAAGAGCAAGGAATGCTATCCACCTCAAGAAGTACTTTTTCTTATCCGGATCAAGTATCCTGTGAGGATCTATTATCCTTAGAGGATCAAGGATCCCCAAAATTGGTAATATCTATCTAATCACTTATCCTTTTAGATTTCTTATTACTTATTTAAGGATAACATATTCCTAACATTTTTGTATCTTCCAAGTTTAAGTAACAATGCAAAATATTAATAGGATGTGTAATAGTCAAGAGGTTGGTCACCTCTCCTTTATATTTAAGGTACTTTACTAATTTCCTTGGCCTAGCCCACGATTGGATATGACCCCCGATGGTCATATCCCCTAAGGTTTAAAGGTTTTCACATTTCTTATAAATTAGAGTTTCTACACTCTCGCCTGTAGCGCACGTTATCCAACATATAGTCCGGGGCAGCGGGACCAGTACACGCTTAGTGGCTGACAATTTCATTGTCTTCGGCTATATGGAGGATCCTACGATTTATGGTAGACGTACCACACCACCGGTTTATAACGTTTTCACGTTATCTTAAGTTTGGGCTAAATCCCGGTTTGGGCGAGTCCCCAGTTAACATCCATATATGGGCTTGTCCCCAGTTTTGGGCATGTCCCCAGTTTCACGGGCTTGTCCCCAGTACACGGGCTTGTCCCCAGTTTCACGGGCTTGTTCCCAGTTTATTTTATGAGCTTGTCCTCAGCTTGTTGGGTCTAATCCCGATCAATATTATAAGCTGTTTGCAACAGATGTTCTAAGTTCAATTACGAGGATCAACACTTATGGATCCAAAATCCATAACTTACTTCTACAAGGATCACGAAAGGATCATTACTTATGGTAACCTAGATCTAATTAGATCTTTTGGTATGATTTCTACTAGTCAATTCACATTTATTTGGTTAAGATATTTGTAAATTCTGTTGTTTAAGGATATGAAATTCCTAGCCTGTATTTTTTCAAGGATATTCTATCCTCGAAATTCTCATTCAAAGGTGTTTTTAAATTCTTCAACAAGACAATATTTATATCAAACAAACTTTTACAATAACAAGCAAATAGTCAAAAGATGTCGTTATTAAGCTTACTTACAGTTTTAACCCGGACTTCACCATTCAAAATATGGACCATCTATCTTGGTTAAACATGTGTTACTAGCTGTTCATGATGTGCAGGGAGAATAAGAGGAGTTTGATATATAGCCAGAAGGGAAGTTCCCAAGGAAACTCTATAGATATTTGATAATTATATCTAGCTTGTCAAATCTCATCTGTTTTTGCAGGAAGTTTAATTTCAAAGGCAAAATGACAGCTGTGAACTTATCACAACCACCATTTTGGGGGCAATTGTTATGGCACGGAAATTTGACACTGTGGATATGTTATCATGGAATATGTTCTTGGATCAGTACCCTTAGTCAGATCCTGTCAGGATCAAGGATCCTCAGCAATTGGTATTACTAACGATTGTTTCTCATGTGTAGGTTAATATTTGATAGGTATAACGGCTATAGGACGTGGTCTACCTAATATTTCGCTACAAGGCACCTTCAGCACGTGGTCAAATGGTTGTAACACGTTTAGTGAGGATAATGGCGGATTTATAGGACTTCTTGTTGACTCACAAATAATTACGTACTGAGGATATGTTATTCTTGAAGACATGTCTGGATCAATTATCCTTCCGAAGAGTTCCAGAGCTGTGTCAGGATCATGGATCCTCGGTATTTGGTGTTATTAACGGTTGTTTCTTATATGAAAGATGATATTTATCAAGTGCAATGGCTCCTAGACTTAGTCTTCCACTTATTTCGCTACTGGACTTCTATGGCACGTGGTCAAAGTGATGGGAGTGGCTAGTGGAGGAGTTGCGGATTTTTAGGAGTTATTGTTAGGATATTTTTTGTATTTAATGAGTCTTGATCAGTTAGGGTTAAGATAGAACACATTCTTCATGACTTACACTTCATTCTCTGTAACTCTAGCAGTTAACACACATCTAGTAATCATTGTATTCGCTGATCATAGCTTCCAACCCTTGTAACCCGATTTTCATATTAATAAAGTGGTGATAGACGATTTGTCATCGCCCGGGGTTTTTTTTTCTTTTGATCTGAACAAGGTCAAAAGGTTTTTCCTCGCAACAAATCACTGTGTTCATTCCATTTTCGTTCATATAATTGTTATTGTCATCATAGCACTAGACCTCACATTGATAGATTTGGATACATTATCCTTAGCTAATTTTTATCCAAAACAATGGGAACCCCAACGTGTATCACCAGCTCTTTGCAATGTCCCAACTTGATTTAGACCCGATCCCGATTTGATTTCACCCAATTCCAATAATCTTTTAACCTCATCTTCCTAGGCAATTTGTAACTCATCATGACGCTTACTAGAAGCACAAACCACGTTAATTATAGAAACCATTTGAGTAAAGAAGTTGTGTACTGGAATATTTTCCCTTGAAGCATAAACCAAGGCAAGTTGTAACCTATAAGCAAAGCACAAAAACGTAATAAGCATAAGAGTATTTAAGTCAAACCGAAGAAATTCACATACAATTCACAAACACATTTCAAACACAAGGTGGAATTTTACTAATACTAATATGAATATTATTCACACATTTTGGATGCAAGCTGCAATTTTACAAATATTAATTACATATATCAAATAATAACAATCTTAGGGAAATCAAAATTTTTAGATATACAATATTTACACGAATCAACAAATTAACCTAAAATCTAATTAGAGTTTATCAACCACTTTCAAACTATCAGATAAATTTACATATATAAGATGCAGGTATTGCTTAAAGCTTGAAATTTACAATTGATACCTCAAATATGCCTACGAAAGACTGAATTTGCCGGTTGTTCTTCGCACAGATAGAGCGAGTTCAGAGCAAAGAGGGGAATGGGGAGTAGATGTTTTTGAGAGCGCGTAAATGAGGTACAGATAATTTGGAGGGAACGTGGGTATAAAAGGGATTGACATCCCGATTTTCTTGTTGAGTAGTTGCAGAAGTTTAAGGTAACATTGATTAATGGGTCGAAATACATAAGCTGATTATATTCAAAATTTTGTTTACTTGATGGATATAATGCACCATCGATTATAATTAAAAGTTTTTGAAAACTGTTATTATTAATTATTATTATTATATTATATGAGGAGTCCAATTCTCAAAAATTAATTACTACAGATATCCTTTTTTACAACTTGTTTACATGCTTAAATCTAACATGTAATAACTTATTATAAGTAGGGATGGAAATGAAGCCCGAATATGATGGGAAACCCGAAACCCGACATAAATGGGATGGGTAATACCCGGCCCATTAGAGTTTGGGACGGGTTTGAGATTAGTTTTGAAATTTTTCGCGGGTTTGGGACGAGTTTGGGATTTCAAATATACCCGATTACTCGATAACATAGACCCATGGATTACTCGATAACACCTCTCGTCCACTTATGTTGAGTCTTAAGAAATATGGTCACAAGCATGCATAATGGTATTATTAGATCGCATCATATCTTAACAAGTTAGATTTGATTAATTATGACCACGGCTAATCATGAATAGCTCATAGCCAAGCGTAATGAGTGCTATTAGAACGCATTCGGTCTTAGCATGTTAGATTTGGTTAATGATGATCATGACTTATCATGAATGACTCATACACAGGGTTAATCGGCGTTAAAAGATCACATTAGGTCTTAGCATGTTAAAATTTGATTAATGATGCATCTCTCTACCAATTACATTGATTAATCCTATTTAACTTTTGTTAACCAACATAGATCATCGTAATAAATTATAATGTGTCATGCATATTTGTATTAGTTATATAAATATTGGGCCTTAAGCGTTATAATAGCCCTAATTGGTTGTAATCAACCGCAATTGACCACCAATACCTTAAACAACCATCATTAACCCCAATTGACAACCGATAACACTAATTAGTCATCAAGAACACGATGTTTTTAACCTATTAAATTCTCACTACATATAATTATATAGTTTTTTTTTTCAAATTTGGTGTAATTTGAAAATTTACCAATTTGGTGTATTTAGGAAATGTGTTTCTCTCTATTCTAATCTTATTTGATAAAACCTACTTCATTAATTACTAAATAAAATAATAATAAGGTATTGCTATTTACCTTTTCTTTTAACGCCAAAAAACATTTAATGCCTAGCTACTTCGTATATGGTGACCTAATGGCAACAGGTTACCGCCAGCTGGCCCAACCCAATCGTACGAAGCCCTTAAATGCCTCAAAGTTATTTCCAGTTATGAGAAAAACTACTTGCCTGAAGACCCACTGTTGGTATAACCCGGACGCCCTCAGGATCGAACTGGAGATCACAAAAGTCTCAGTCTTCCTTCATTGAACCACCCATATCCCCCTAAAATGTTGTAATTGAGGATTAAAATTTGGTCTCTATTAAAAAACTCATGCTTCCTGCCAGTTATCACTACACCATATTGGAAAGGACGGTGTTGCTATAAAATTATGTAAATCTTAATATATAAATAAAAAATTAACAAGAAAAATAAAATAAATACGGGAATATATATAACAGGTTTAATATATGTTTTCCTATTTCATTCATTATTTCATTAACGAAAAAATATGAGTAGTCCCTCAATTTTCCTTTCATAACTTTTATTTGTATTTATTTAACGTATTTTAATTAACAAGAAATTATAAAATAATCTTATATGTTAAAATTAAATTGACACAATGTGAATAATTGCGCCTTTATCAAAGAATAAAAGATCGATTTATAACATAAATTGTTTACTTCTTATAGTCGTACGTGTTTTCTTGCGCTGTTAAAAAAATATGCTTTTCCTTGCTAAAATAATTATGTAAATTCAGAAAAAATGAGAGAATGAATATTAGATATGTTATACACATATCGATCCATAATAAGTTTCTTTTTTTTAGATATGTATCCCTGATTCAATTTTTTTCCCATTAATTCTTCATTTATAATTTAAAATTTATATAAGTTTTGTAATAATTAGTAAATTCTAATATCTTATTATTTTATTAGTAATTAATGAATTAGGTTTTCTCAAATAAGATTAATTAGAAGAAGAAACACATTTTCAACTATACTAAATTGGTTAATACTTTATTTGGATAAAATCTCTCTCTCTCTCTCTATATATATATATATATATATATATATAGGGTAGGGTTAATGTAAAAAACAATATTTTTGTGAGAAGAATAAGAATAGATCTAGGCCCTTGGATCTATGATCTAGTGGTTGAGATTGGTAGTTTCTAAATAATTGTATTGTTTCATATTTACATTGTATAGTGTCATATTTAGGTGGTTTGTTTTATTTTAAAGCTCTTCTCACAAAAGACTTGTTTTTTATTTGAACTCTTTTCTATATATATATATATATATATATATATATATATATATATATATATATATATATATACTTCTAAATATTTTGAATATCGTCAATGAGATTTAGCTCAACTAACATTGGAAGAGAAATAAAAATTATAATAATTATATTATCATAACTAGTAATAAATGTAATGTGGTTTCTTGTAACAATTCTTAGGACTGAATGTAAGTCTTTGATATATTAACTTGAAATAGTAGAATATATGTCAGTTATTGGAAACTATATATTAGTCTCTAGTTACTTCATCAACAAAAATATTCAGAGACTAAAAATCAGTCTTGGAAAAGGTACATTGCATTTAAGACTCACTATTAGTCTTCAAAGAATGAATTTTAGTCTCTAATTCGGACATATGCGTTGGTTATTTGAGACTATATGTTAGTCCCCAATTACTTTATCAACAAATATTTTTAGAGACTAATGATCAGCCCTAGAAAAGGTATATTACTTGCGTCAGTTGTTAGAGACTATATATTAGTCCTTAATTACTTTATCAACAAATATATTTAAAGACTGAAAATCAGTCGTAGAAAATGTATATATTACATAATTTCTAAGACTAATTCTTAGCCCTTAACATTTTTTTTCTAAGAATGTTAAATTTGCTCCAAACAAATAGAGACTAAGAATTAGTCTTTGATCATTCCATATACAAAATACGTTAAACACTGAGTATCAATCCCTAATTCAACATTTGTTGGGAATATTAAAAACTGATTTCCAGTCTCTATTGTGTCGTCCCTTGTTAGAGACTGAAGATCAGTTACCAAACTTTTGCACCATTTTTCGTTATCTATTTGGGACTGAATTTCAGTTTCCAATAAGTTGCTCACAAAATCCTTATATTGTCTATACATAGTTATGACTAAAATTCAGTCTCAAATAATATAATTGACTGATTATCAGTTCCTAACATCAGTCACCAAAAAATTAGTCCCTAATATTATCGGTAACTGATAAATCAGTCCCCACTACTAGGCATTCGAGAGTGATATATCAGTCCCTAAAATTTTAGTTTCTAATGGTGAGTTTTTTTGTAGTGGCATTGGTAGGTCTTAAAACAAACAAGTAGAGTAAAGTATGTGATATAAACATAAAGAAACGCCAAATTGAAAGAGTTGTTAGTCTCTAGCAAAAATCTCGGTGAGGATGGCAGAAATGTAATAATCTGTCATACTCAAGCCTTATAATTGTTTGATCACACAAAAATAAAATAAAGCAAATAACAAGCGTTGAGGTTCTTGACACTGTGAGTCTTTATAAGGCTTAATCATTTGGATATTCCTATGCATGAATATTTTATTCGCTTTTAGAGCAAACCCAAAGTCATTAAACTTGATCACTGCTGTACTTCGTACAATTTCTAAATTACTGACTTGACCAAAATCCGCTGTTAGTCATACATTGCTCCTCCCTTGCGCGCGTCTCAATACCATTAATAAACGGACCCAAGGGGATACAATGTATGTAAACCGACAGATGGACTCGTGCATATTCACTCATAGTTAAAGAAAATCAATGCATTGCTCATAAACTTCTATAAAAAATTAAATTTTGATCAACAATATAATGGTTTAAGTCAAGTTGGGGTGATATGGCAAAAATCAAATAAAGCTTGAACCGATATTAGATGCTGATAGTTTATGATATTATGTGCATTAATTGAACCGTTAATCATATCACAAAAACGCTTGAAAGTTTGTTATTAGATTTAAGTGGACAACAATACCAATGACCAACTTAACGCCAGTCACAATATCGCTGAAATATAAAGCTGTGATAGAAGGGCAATTTGGTCAATATGATTCTCTGCTCAAACTCGACAAAAATCCAAAAAAATGTACTGCTTTTGAAAAATCATACAAAAGCACAAAAATATTTTACTATTTTCCTTTCTCAATTTTCGGATAATTTTCTGGTAAATATTTCTTTTTAACAAACATTTCAAAATATCAAAAAGATTTTGTTTTCTGGTTTACATATTATTTAAATTTTTTTAAGTTATTCGATCGCTACGGACATCGAAACCGTGCACTAAATTATTATTTATTTTTTTATAAGTTTCAAAACGTGAAACGATTTAAAGTAATCGATTATCAGGATAAAGGTCCTCGGTAATTCATTTGATTTAAATTAAAATTTGAATTATTTAATTCTTTAATATTTAATTCATTTATTTGTTTATTCAGTTAATTTAAATTAATGGTAATTTGTTAAGTATGAATAACGAATTAGGTTATTGTTAACGAATTACATCCTAATTCTTTACCCTAATTCGCTTCTGCACTCTGTAACGATTGACACTTATTTCGTTATACATATTTAACGAATTTGACACGAATTAAGACTAATTCGTTAATCTTATGTTTCAAAATTAACGAATTGAGTCTAGTTCGATATGCCACGTGTTAATTTAATTTAACGAATTAGATGATTCGTTAGTTCAAATTTCTTGGCTTTTGATTCTGAATTAAAAGAATGTATTATCAAATGGGAGAAGGGCATTTAGTATTATGAAAGAATGTCTGATGTCCTCTCACTACCAAGATGGGATGTACGTACTCTTGCATAACGTCCATTTATTAATCGTGGTGAGAATCACCAAGCAAGTTGGTTTCACCAACACTTGCTGTTTAAGGTGAACAACAGTTTTAAGTTTTTTAAACCACAAATTCCCATCCGCAAGCGTATCGATGAGATCGATCCAAGAACAGGTTGGAGAAAGCTGGTTCTTATGGTAAAGCCGCCTAAGACCATGAAGCGTGTACCTGTAAAGACGATGAACCAACACATGTATTTATCCTTCAACCGCTGGTACTACGACAACAAAATTGGCGAGGCCGTCATCGTGTTGGGTAAAGGTTTAAAGACTGAGCTGATAAAGATCATCGATCCGATGTGGCTCATTAATTTAACGGAGACCGTCAATGATGTGCTATTTAAGAACAAGATTTTGATTGAGCGTCGTGAAGACTATGATCTGGCAATGCAATTTCAACGCGTTGTTAGGGTGTGTCATGAACATGGGATTCACAGCTGCAGGGATTGGCAGACAAGACGTTTTAAATAAATTAAAAGACAAAGAGCTCAAGAAGAGGGGGTGTCTGTTAGTACACGTTTTGCATCTCGAGTCTTTGTATCTATCATTAATGTATTTGTCGTTTTATTTATGTATTAAACTTTAAGTTATTAATGTAGTTCGCTAAAGTAGTCAGCTAGTTTGCTAAGGATGTTTAGCAAACTAGCCCTTAAGTTAAGTTCACACCTGATTCGGTAAGGATGTTTAACGAATAAGGGGGTGATTTGTTAAGTTTATTTCGTTAGTTGTAATGTAACGAAGGTGGTGTCTGATTCGTTATGAAATGTTAACGAATCAGACTCGTCCTCTATATATAGTGGTGTTATTCCACTGTTTAATTTAAGCATTGAGTTAAAGTTATAAAACCTTCGTCCAATTCGTTCCTCTCAATCTTCATCTCAATATTAATATTATACACCGACATATATACAACTAATATATCATATATACAACATATAATCAACAGTAATTATGAACTAGATCCTTATTAAAGGTTAATTATACATATACATCTCATATCTAAGATCTGTGTGTAGGATTAACGAGTTTAAACATTACTTATCAATGAGAAAACTCTGATGAGGTGGTTGTGAAACCTGTTGCACTGTACGTCGGCGCAGATTTGAAAAATATTGAAGAGGATGAAAAGGCTCTTGCTACCTTAAATATGGCACTTTCACTTGAAATTGCCTTGGGTTTAGAGAGTTACAGCCTGCCAAGGCTCTATGGGAAGCCCTTATTGAAGTGTATAAGGGAAATGAGGACATGAGAAGAAACCGACAAGATCTATTATGACAAAAGTTTATCATGTTTAATCATGTTCTGGGAGAGTCTTTAGAAACATAGCTACAAATATTTATATCATTAGTCACTGAAATGCGATCCGCAAACATAAACTTGATCGATGTTAAGACAAATAACAAGCTTGACAACTCTCTGCCACAAAGCTGGGATATGAATGTTGCTTTGATTAAAAAGACAAAGGATCTTGTCAAGCTAACTTTGTCAGAAGTAATGGTAATCATTAAATCATATGACATGGATGATAAGCAGCGTGCTATAAATGATGCCAATTCTTACAATGCAGCTGACTATAATGTTGCTTCTAATAATGCTCTCATTTCACAAGACAACTTCTCCATGTTTAAATCCTCTCAGGGTCAGTAGGCTCAGCCATAGCAGTCTCATAATAGTTTCTCGATATTCAAGTCTGCTCAATGTCAGTTCACTTGGCCACTACAACAGCCAACTCTCGTGTTCTTTCCATAACCTGTTCAAAAACCTGCTTCTGCCACTAAGCCCCAGCCAACTGTTGCATCCTCCAGTCAGTCTCCTACTCAGATTCCCTCTATCTCAAAGGAGACTCAAGAAAGCATCGCCTTGATGGTAGGCTTCATGAATTGCTATAATCCCTTTCTTGTTGGAGAGTTGGTTCAACCAGTTGTCGCTGCTGAGCTATATCAAATAAATCCTGATGATGTGGAGGAAATGGACATCTCTTGGAAAATAGCCATGGCGGTGTTTAGAGCTAAAAGGTTTACCAAGAGGACAGATAGAAATAACTGGAATGATCTAGCTAATCAGAAGGTGGGATTTAACAAGGATTCTTTAAGGTGCTACAATTGTCAAGAGCCGGGTAACTTCGCTCGTGAATGAATGAACCCAACAAAGGAGGGAAATAAAGAAACGGCACTGGTTCCGGTGAGCAATGCAAGGGGAGAAAATCATCCGGTTCTAATGAATTTAGCGGGTATTGGTAGCTCAACAGTTCTCTTGGAATGACAAGATGGTAGCTCTTAACATCGTAATCAGACTGCCAACTTTGCTCCGATTAATGTTGCTAAAGAAGAGAACGATGCTGAGAAACAATTTAAGGATCTTCAATTTGCATTCATGGCTTTCACTTCCTCCAGCTCATCCGAGGTAAGTTCTGAATTATGTTCTCAATCGCATATTAATAAGGTAGATTTATATAAATCTCACAAGAGTAATCTGATTAGAGAAATGGAGGGAATAAAACATGAAAACTTCACCCTTAAGAAATTCAAAAAAGCTTTATAAGAAAAACTATAGGCATAACAAAAGGATTTCTCTAAACTTCAATCTGTCTTTAGCATAAAAAGTTGTCAACATTTAGATGCTAAACAGAAAATTGTCGAATTAACCGCCGAATTAGAAGCATCTAAGATGGAGATTGCTAAGTTAACTAATAAGTTTGAAAATGCTTAATTCAATTTTATTAAATTCGATGTCTCTAGTGCTGTTGTTGAGTCCATGATCGAAAAACAATTAAAATGGAAAGAAACCAAGGTGAGGGCATCGGGTACAATGTGGTTCCCCCTCCTTATAACGACAACTACCCTGGACTTCCTCTTACCAAAGAAGAGGAAGAAATGGAAAAGTTTATGGAGTATGGTAAACCAACTGAAAACAGCAAAGGTGCTTTTGATTTAGTGAAACCCAGTGAATCAACCTCAAAGGTGAATGATACTAATGTGTTTGATTCACGTGCAGATGAAGTAATTATTGAGGATTGGACTGATGAGGATGATGATTTACCTGTTTTGAACAATAAAGATATTAACTCTAATGTTCATTTAAATTTTCCTGTTTTGAACTCTATTACTTCAAACGTTTGTGTGAGCTCTGTTGTTAAGAGCAAAGACAATTGTGTGGTTGATTCTTCCAAAACTTTAAACCCGATGGTGTGTTTTTGAATAAGTTTGATAAAATTAAAAGTTCTCATAAACATCTATAACCTAAATTTGTTAAAGAAGGAAGCTCATGTGTTCACAATTGTGATAAGTCTAGTGATAAGTCAAGTGTCATGTACAAAGCAAGACAAAATAGCTCATACAACAGATCAAGACAAGGAGTAGACCACAATGAATTTTATGTTAAACGTCAAACATGTTTTAACTGCGTCATTCCTGGTCAATTGCTAGAAATTGTCCACACCGTCCTTATGTACCATATTATGGATATTATCATAGGAATATGCCTCGAAATACCTTTTACAAGTCTACTTCTAATAAATCAAGGTATTATGAGGCAAAACCCTCTGTCGGTAACTGGAAAAGAAACAAGGTTGACAGGTTAAACTCTAATCAGACCAAGCCTAATATGTTTCAGAAGCATGATGGAAACTTGATTTTGGTCCAGAGAACCAAGTCGACCTCTGGTCCGAAATAGATTTGGAAGTCAAAGTCAAATATGTTTTCCGCTCGCAAACCGGAGACAACGTAAACTGTTTATACCAATAACAAAGTTTTAAAACCCAGGTATGAATGGTTGCCCAAGTCTCTGGTGACCAAGCCATCAGAAACTTCCTGTTCAATCTTAGATAACCAGGAAGACATGTCATGGAAACCTATGACACGCTTAGATAAATCAGGCCTACCCAGCACTACTATGGACTAGGTACCAAAAACTAATTAATCTCGCACATCGTGTAGAAACAGCAATGGACGAAAATTATCAGACCTTGGTATGTTGATAGTGGCTGTTCCAGGCACATGACAAGAGACATCAAACAACCGCACGGCATTCTAATTTTTAATGGTGGTTATGTTTTCTTTGCAGGAGGAGAGAAACTGAAGATTACTAAGAAAGGTACTCTAAGTGATGGTGTTCTTAAATGTGAAAATGCTAACTTTTTTCCATAATTGAAACACAGCCTGCTCAGTGTGTCGCAGATTTGTGATAAAGGGTTTTCAACTCATTTCACTAACAAAGAATGTTTAATTTTAAAACCATCATTATACCAGAGGATTGGATTCTTATTTGATCACAAAGAAAACATAATGCTTACATGATCGACATGAATAAAAATGTTCCTGATGAAATCACTTGAATAATTTCAAAAGTTTCATAACATAATGTCATGCTTAGGCATCGTCGTCTTGGCCATGCAAACATTAAAAACCTAAACCGTCTTGCTAAAAATAATTTGGTGTGTGGTTTGCTAGTCAAGGATTTTGTAACAATTGAGAAATGTGTAGCTTGTGCTTTACGCTAACATCATCGCAAATCCCATAAGCCAAAACTGGTTAATACCTTCGGTTTTTCAATTGCTGCATATGGACTTGTTTGGTCTAGTTCATGTATTGAGTCTATCTCGTAGCTCTTATTGTCTGGTTAATACTGATGATTACTCACGTTTTACTTGAGTGTTTATCTTGTTAAATAAGAGTGACACTGTAGAATTAATCAAACGCTTGGTGGTGCTCATGGAGAACCAACTCAATCTAAAGCTAAAGGGAATTCGTTATGACAATGGCATAGAATTCAAGAATTCAATGTTGAATTATTTTGTGCCTAAAAAGGAGTACTTAGACAGTATAGCTCATCTCGCACACCGCGCAACAAAATGGAGTTGCTGAGAGAAGGAACAGAACTCTTATCGAGGCTGCAAGGAATATGTTGTGTGATTCAAAACTACCTCTGTTCTTATGGGCTGAAGTGGTCAACACAACTTGTTATGTTCAAAATCGGGTGTTGATCAACAAATCACAGATGAAGTCTCCTATGAAATTGTTTATGGTCACAAGCCTATTGTTGCACACTTTCGAGCTTTTGGATGTCCGTGTACTCTACTAGATCTCGAGACAACTCCAAAGTTAGGAGCTAAAGTTGATGATTGCTATTTTGTTGGATATGCTGGTCACACTGCTTACAGAGTTTACAACAAGACAACGAAGCAGATAGTGGAATCTTAAGATGTGCACTGGCTAGAAGAGAATGATACTGATGCTTGTGTTGGTCCTGACTGTTTATTCGATTATAACGAACTATTTAAGCCATTTAACATGTTTCCAGTTGTTGATATAGAAAACTCAGGTGTTGGTACTTCAAATGTTGTTGATGAAGAAGACGACGTCCCTACTGATTCTCATATGTCTCCAGTGTTGAGTATAGACCTGTAAAAACCATTGATACTGCTCAGCCAATGTCCGGAAATCAACAGGAAAATGTTACTGAGACTGTGTTTTCACAAGATTCTCCTGTTGTTCGTAATTTACGTACCGCTGAGGCTTCTACAACCGATGCTTCATCAGTTGAGGGGGAGAGTGTCATTCATCAAATTTTTGGGAGCACTATATTCCCATATGTCATACCAAATGAGTACATTGCTAGTAACTGGTACTCGCACAGTACTATCGCATTTGGATTGAAGAACCCTCTATCTGAAATCCGTGAAGATCCAACAAATTTACCTAATACTTGTCCCGTTTCTGATCATTCTATTCCGACAAGAATTCAACGGGATCATAAAATTGAAATTTCATAGGTCACCTTGAAACAGGGGTTTCAACCAGAAGTCAGACAGGACACATCAATAGCTGTTTATTTTCCTATTGCATCTCTCATATTGAACCTAAGTCAGTTGAAATGGCTTTACAAGAACCAAGCAGGGTGGACGCCATGCATGAAGAATTGAATCAGTTAGAGAAGTTAAAGGTTTGAAGATTAGTTGTGCTGCCCGTCGGGAAGAAGGCTTTAGAAACAATATGGGTTTTCCGTAACAAGCCAGACGATACTTGGGTTATTGTTCGAAACAAAGCGCGGCTTGTGGTTTGTGGTTTTTGTCAGGTTGAAGGTTTAGACTACACTGAAGTATATGCTCCAATGGCTCGTCTTGAGGCCATTCGGATTTTCCTGGCATATGCTTCCTATATGGGATTCACGGTTTACCAAATGGATGTCAAGACAGCGTTTTTGTATGGAGAAGTAAAAGAGAAAATTTATGTTGATCAGCCACCGGTTTTTGTTGACTCAAAGTATCCTACCTACGTTTACAAGTTAAACAAAGCTCTCAATGGTCTTCATCAAGTGCCTCGGGCATGGTATGCAACTTTAACGGCTCATTTGCTGGAGTATGGACACAAGCGAGGAACCATGATCAGACTTTGTTCCTTAAAACTGTTGGGAAGGATCTGAACTTGGTTCAGATTTATGTAGACGACATCATATTCGGCTCCACCATTACTGATCTATGTTCTGAATTTGAAAAAGTGATGAAGAAAAGATTTGAGATGTGTTCGTTGGGGGAGATGACGACTTTTCTGGGATTAAAGGTTCGTCAAAGTTCGACATGAATTTTGCTACATCAAGGAAAATATGTCGAAGACATGGTAGCAAAGTTTGAGTTCCGAGATTCTAAGAGTGCGGCAACTCTTGTGGCGGAAAGACCTCTTCTTTCATCTGATCTTAAAGGGAATCCCGTAGATCAGACGTACTATCGAATAATGATCGAATTCTTATGTATTTCACTGCCAGTCGCCCTAATATCATGTTTGATGTCAGTCAATGCGCACGTTTCAAGGCTAATGCTAAACTTTCTCACTTAATTGTTGTAAAACGTATATTTATATATCTGAAAGGGCAACCGAATCTAGGTCTTTTGTATCCCAAAAACTCATAATTTGATTTATATGTTTTTACTGACAGCAAAGTTGACAGGATGTCAGTTCTTGGGTGATCGCTCATCTCATGGCAATGCAAGAAATAACAATCGGTGTCCACATCCACTGCTGAGGCCGAGTATGTTGCTACGTCTGCCTGTTGTTCATAGGTTATCTAGATACAAGATCAATTTCTGGATTACGGTTTGAAATTTCTTGACACTCCAATCTTTTGTGATAATGATGTTGCTCTTGCTATTGTTAAAAATCATGTTCAGCATTCAAAAACCAAGCACATTGACATTAAAAATCATTTTATTCGTGACTATTATGACCGAAAATTAATTCATCTTCAGCAAGTTCACACTGATAATAATATGGCGGATTTATTTACAAAACCTGTTGGAACAGCCAGATTTAATGTGCTTGTAGGGTTTCTTAAAATGTTTCGTTTCGACGATTGAGTCTTTTTTAGGTTAAATTTGTACGTAAAAGTTTTTTCTAGTAAAATTTTTGCACAAATTTAGGGGAAGAAAATTAAAAAATTATAAAAAAGAGTGTGTGTGTGTGTGTGTGTGTGTGTGTGTTCTTATAAAGATTAATTCAAAATTAAAAAATACTTTTACACTTTTTCCCGTAAATTTTTTTCGGTTACTTAAGTTTGAGGGACACATACCTGTATATGTTTGGTCATGTTATCTACTTGTAGACATACGAGATAGCCATTTACCTAAAGACTGAGAGTGACTGGGGCGACTGTTGTGTGTTTTTGTTTGATTCTTTCGCTTTAAAATATGTCGGTTACTTAAGTTTGAGGGACATATACTTGTATATATGTTTGGTCCTGTTATCTACTTGTAGTCATACGGGATAGCCATTTATCTAAAGACTGAATGTGACTGGGGTGTCTGAATTTAAAATTTTGTTTTCTTAATAACCACCTGTGAAGTGATATGATTATTCATTTAAAAGCTTTATGGAAGCTCAAAATGTTTTCAAATGGAAATTTGATCCAACATTTGGAAGATGATAGATAAACTGATTTTGTGTGCCTAACGTGTGAAGTTACTAGGCTAAAAATCATTTTGAACAGTCATTGATATGTATGATAGATTTCCATGATGCGTAAAAGTTAAAGTGATATAAATTAAATCTGCTTAACTTACTGTGGAGAGTCATTTTGAATATGTATGCATGTATCTAGATACATCTCTCCGAATGATAGGCAGAAAAGAAACTACCTAGTTATACACGAGCCTGTTAGTGTCTTGATCACCAAAAATATTATGTTTCTATGTTTAAAAAAGGAGGACTTATTAGATAATATTGTGTTATTAAAATTCGTATTTCAAAAGCTTAAAGGGTCAAAATATAACTACAGGGGTGGGGCATTTAAGTAAGTCCAAAACCCTCCGAATGTAAGGCCTGTAAGTCCGAATGACATGTAAGTCCAACGTTCAACCTTAAAGCTTAAAATTTTTTGTATAGTAAAAAACTTTTGATCAAGCACTAGGTTTGGAGTCAAATTGGAGTGATCTAGGGAAAGTCAAATACTCTTTGAGAAGAGATAAGAGGCATCATAGGTCCATAAGTGATGTCTATCTAAGCTTTATGCCTAACTGAACCTATTTTGTATCACTGATGCAATGAAAATCATGCTAAGGTTCTAAATACCTGCTATCAACCTAATCTCTATGTCATAATAATGCCAAAAATGAGGCATTGTGAAAGCATCTTAATCAATATGATTATGTTCGCATCTTTTCATAAAAGTTTGCTCGTTTATCAAAACTGAAATTTGATCCCACACTATGTTAGAACTACTGAAGGTCGGGTGGTAAAATTTATGTGCTATGATGTTATTTTTTATTTTATTTTTATTTATATTCTTTACTTCTTTAATTCTATCTCATGTTTACTCTTGTCGAAACAAATGTGTTAAGTAATCGTTTTTAAACATGGATCAGACTTGTGTCCAGCCCATGAGGCCTAGTGTAACTTAGATTTTGTTTTCGGCCCAGATGGTTTGGCCCAAAATGGTTATAAAGGTATGGTGTTCTCGGCCCATCAGGTTTTCGGTCTAGACCCAAATTTTGAAGTTTAAAAGGTAACTATTGTGTGCATTATTGGTCATTTTCTTCAAATCTGCAAATTTTTTTTCCTCTCTTCAAAATCTCAAAACCTTGTTTGTCTCTATTGCTATTATATTTGATCATTTGAGTTGTGGTTATTAAAGGTACATGAAACTTTGACGGAATTGTTCTCGGATTACTGTTAATTGATCTATGGACTTAATGAGTACCTTTGGCTTCAATGGATAATTCAACTAAGATATTAGATTGTGATGCATGATTGCTATATATATTAGTGTTGTGTATTGGTGATCATGATGTGTTCGGTTATATTATAAGTTTTGAGTGTTGTAGGGTATTCGTTAATGGAGTTTTTGGTGTGTCTGGGAAGATGATGTTGTTTTCGAGATGAAGTTCAAGGGTTTTAAGGTTGAGATAATCAGAGATCTCGGGATCTTGGGTTCTAGGGGATGGTTGACTGAAAACCTTTGGTTAACTAGAATCATTAGAGATCTCGGGATCTTGGGTTCTCGGGGATGGTTGACCGAAAACCTTGGTCAACTAGAGAACTTTGTGATCAACTGTGATCTCAAGAGTTCTAGGTCAAACTTTCACCGAGAATCCATCTAGTTACCCGAGAACTCGTTCTCTAGGTGGTACAGGGTCACTTGTGAATTATTTTGGACCGAAAACATTTATCCTTAACATAAAACTCTTATCTAGGAGTGCTCATATTGTCTATATTTATATTTCTAGTCCTTGTTCTTTAATCAAGATGCCCATTCTATCATATATATATATATATATATATATATATATATATATATATATATATATATATATAATAAATGATTATCTATCTAAATGAATGTATTATTAACTTGACTCGTTTGTTGCAGTCATGTATGATTAAGCACCTCTAAAGTTTGTTGATACTCATAACATTGTTGGATGCCTCTTTGATCCACCTCTAATCCACAAGGAATTCAAGTCAATGATCGTAGGACTAAATATGTGTAGGATTTCTCACGCATTACGAGAAACTCTTGTCATTTGTAAGAATATGGTGACAGAATTCTGGAATCATGCTTCTATCAAACAGAGAGGTGTTGGGGGAGCTGTGGTGATTGAGTCCTAGATTTAGAAGAATCCTATTATTATTCTGAAGCTATTATTCGCAAGGTGTTGTTCGGTGATCAACCCAATTATCCTAATGAATTTTCTACTGAGGTCGTTGCTGAAATTTCTCTGAGAATGGGATATGACTGAGCTTACCCTCTAATTATCAAGAAGCTATTCCATCCATATTGGAGGTTCTTGATTCACACGTTCTTCACGTGTGTCTCAGGACGAAAGGGAGGTTCTGATGAGATAAGCCACATTCAGATTTCGTCTATGGTTGCTTTGATCATGGACTAGAACTACAATTATTCCAAGTTTCTGTTCGATTAAATGATAAGCAACCTCAAGGGAAAGAAGAAGGAAATATTTTTGATGTACCTGAGGTTTCTACATAGGATTTTCGACTCACATTATCCTGATGTAATCAAATCTTTAGAGACGTTCGATCTAAAGGCTATGGGTCCCAATACGTTTGAGTTGATGAAACAGTAAAGGAAACGATCTAAATTGGTTTACAAAGGACTTCCTCAGCTGGTAAAATTTGGAAAATTCGCTGAAACAGAGGCTGTCACTACTAGTCCTAGTGCCTCTATTGCTAATGAACATGTGACTCCGGCTCAGAGGTTCACAGCAGCTTCTGAGATGATTTCTGATGTTGAGGAGCCTGATAGTTGTCACACCCCAACCTACGGCAGAAATGATGGGGCATGAGCTGATTGCCCACAGCTCTCAAGGTACAATTATTCAATATTATAAGTTTCAATATCTATTAAATGAATTTCAAATAAAACAAATATTCATACAATATCCAAACCAACAAAAGTGCATCAACAATCAAAATATATAAATAATTTTTCTCATTAATTTTTCTTCTAACATAAATCCTTAAGTGATCTTGTACTTCAATTACTTCACATCAAACGATAACCTGCATATGCGTTGAAAATAAAGTAGTTTTGTCAACACAAGATTGAGTGAGCAACACACCAGTTCAAAAGTACAAATAGTATATATATAAAAAATAAGTAGTTGTAACAAGTCATATGCAATTCAACCAAATGAGCAAGTATATACATACATACATACATACATACATACGTACATTGAGTATTTGATTTTTTAATTAATTTTTTATATTTATTATTGTTCGAATTCCAACCGCATAGTTTATACCTCGTTATATCAAGTTTTATGCTCGAAACACGCCCAACCTAAAGTCCAGGGGCAATTTTGCATTTTTCCAAAGTTTTCCCCGTGAGAGCGTGCCGTGCTACGCGTAGGAGGGATAACCCTCCCACGCGCTACACGGTGGTGGGGCATATCCAACCAACAACAAGCACCCCGCTCCTCGCGAGGCGTAAGGTCTACCCTCTCGCGTGATGCGGTGGGCGTGCCTGTGTAGTCTTAGGCCCCAGGCCCACTCCCCTTCTAGGGCCCATAGATTTTTCAAACTTTTTTATTTATGTATAAATTCTAGGCCCCCATCCCACTTCATTATCAAAACACAACGTAACATAGCGGTCCACGATTTGATATTGAATGTAACAGCAAGTCAAACAACAGTTCGACCATCGGACTTCCAAACGGTGAACGCCGTAAGACATTTGGTCAATTCGGCGGGCAGCTATCGACTAACGAGGGTTTGGCAGTAGTGATTTTAACGATTGATGGCTACACAATACAGGTAAGGGGTGTTCTTCGGGTTATTTATTTGGGTTTCGGGTTATTTGGGTCAGGTTGTTCAGGTTTAAGCTCAAAACAAATTGACCTAAGAATTGACCCAAATAAGTTCGGTTTATTCGGGTTTCGGGTTTAACAAATTAAAAAAATTTATCCACCTTTAACAATATAATAAAGTTATAAAAAAACCATATTCCAAGCCATTATAAAACCATAATATACAGCCATATTCAACAACTTATAATATTTAGCAAAACATGAAATTTATCATAAAAGCATGCATTAGACGGGATAGAGTGTTGTAGCATGTGGATCAATACTTGTGTAGATTAAAGAAACATGCTCGATACATAGTGGTTTAAATATTATACTATTTAAGCTTTTAAATTGAAGATACACGCTCAACATGCTTTATAGTAATACATTGAGATCCAATATTAATTGGAGTCTTGAGAACAACCGAACAAGAATACATATGGTCACTATATTACTTCACCGCTAAACTACCCCAAAAATTAGGGATACATGCATCGATGTATCATACTTCGGGTTATTCGGGTCAACCCATATTTAGGTATTTCAACCCAAATACCGACCCGAATATTTTATCTAGGGTTCGGGTTAGGAGTTTAATCTGTTCGGGTGAATTCGGATCGGGTTATTCAGGTCTCGGGGCGCTTCAGTTTGGGTTCGTTATTTGGGTACGGTTAAAAAACACACCCCTAATACAGGTTATAAAGTTATTAACATAAGGCACTAATTCACTAAATAATACCAAAGCAGCAGGCGTAAAGCTATTTCGGACATTTTTTTAACTTTTATATAAGTTTTTGTTGCTAATTTCTTATTTGTTGACTTTTTATTGAGTTTTATTGTTAAGTAATTTCATATTTTTTGATAAACAAAATTGTGATAGCATGATACATAATTGATTATGTTAATATTTTTTTCCATCGATTATACCTCCTAAGTCTAAACACTTATCGGGTACTTAAAAACGTAAAAAGAGAAAAATATAAGATGAGTTAAGAAACACATAAATCAAGAAGTATGCGAAGATACATTCATTTTTATTCAAAAGCAACCTCAAAGTTCTTATATTAAATAAAAATATATACATGCTTCTAAAAATGCTAAAAGAAAATGGGGATTTGTTTAAGCGTTTTAGTTTAATCATTGTGCTAAAAAAACTTTTATTTTGTTGTTGTTGTTGTTGTTGTTGTTGTTGTTGCGTAAGGCCCTATTCCCGGTGACCTAATTTGGCATTGGATTTACTCATAAACACAGTTCTAAATATCATATTTAAATAAAACTTTCGCGGAATAGATAAAAGATAAACATTCATTACATAAGCCTTTAAAATTTTAGAGCATATAAAACATGTCTTAATTTAAAACATCATAAAATTAAGTCTTCAAATGCTAGCCTCTTTATTCCTTTGCCATGTGCCCCTCTTCAAGCCAACTGTCTCATTTTACTCACCTGTGTGCATACTAAAAGTCAGCTACGCTGAGTGAGTTCTAGTTAATCAGGCAACATACAATACATTCACCAACTTACTTATATGTATCCGAAGTCACATATTACTTTCTTAATCTGCTTATACTTCATTCATACATATATACATACATACTTTCATTCACACTTTATACTTTCATACTTTCATTCTTTTATACTCACATACTTTCATACTTTCTTTCTTTCATGCTTATATGTTTTAAAAGCATTTCACCCTACTTTTCTCGGGTATTATTAGGGCTCAGTTCCCTCTTGCATCGGATATTATTAGGGTCCGGTTCCCTCTTGCCTCGAATATTATTAGGGTCCGGTTCCCTCTTGCCTCGAATATTATAAAGGTCTGGTTCCCTTCTCTGCCATACAATCATACCTTACATTTCTTCATCTTTACAACTATAAACTTTCATACATACTTTCAATCTTTGCATTGGCATACATACATCATTCATACTTCATATATCATACTAACACAGATCATACACTTACCACCTAAGGTAAGTGTGTTAACTAATCACATTGAGTATGCACACAGCCCCGAAAACATAACAAGGAAATGGGGATAGAAACTCACCTGAACTCGGATCCTTTCAGAGTTAACGGTAACTCCTTTCTTTAATTGGGCACGGCTAACTATATAGCAATTACACGTATCAATCAGCTATCACTATCCTTATCATATTTATAGTTTAATATAAACCTCAACGAACGGGGGTCCGGGGGCAGCGCCCTGGTAGCGAGGTCTAGGGGCGGCAGACCCTAGCAGGGTCCAAGGGGCAGAGCCCCTGGCTGGGGTCGATCCTTAACAAAATTTTCATTAGAATTCTTAAATAATTATCTTATTCGCTATCCCATTTGTTATGACGAATGGTTCCATTCGTTATAACGAATGGCTTGATCTGAGATGAATGGGTACATAACGAATGACTAAGGCCATTCGTGCTTACTATATGACGAATGAGAGACTCATTTGTTACAAGATCACGCGAATGCATCTATAACGAATGGTTCCATTCGATGTCTCCTCATGGAAAACGAATGGATAACGAATTAATAAGGTCATTCGTGACTTCTATAGGAAGAATAGAAGGCTCGCTCGTTACAAGATCATACGAATGTACCGTATTCGCTATGACTGCTTAACGAACGATCCGCCATTCATTTATCATAACGAATGGATATCTGAAATTATCCATTCGTTGACTTAAAGGTCAAAGTAAATATCGCCAAGAACATGAAATAGTCAACATATACCAGATCTGCAATAAACCTTCAAATCGCGATGAAATAACACAAATTTGGTATCGTTCTACTCGTATACACGTCGCCTACAAACCCCAATCCTCTAAACATCATAACATTCTCGTTTTAATGGTGCGGTTAATCAATACAAGAACCTGGTTATTCATACTAACAATTAACCTATCAATCGTTAACGAATTTCATTGAAAGTCATTGCGTTTGATTAATATTTATCATGTGTACATATCTAGGGATCCTAAGCGAGCCGAATAAGTGTTTCGTTATAGAATGTACCTTTAAACGAATCGGTTTACACACGCGAACTAGTCTTGATATTGGTTTTGGCTCGTTACGATGCTCTAACACTATCAAGCTCGGATTCTCACCTTCTGATCGTGGTTCGGGATAAAGGAGGGGGGTGTGTTTTTTGAAGGTGTAGGCTATGGTGTAGAGATGAATAAAAATGGAAAGGATTAGGTTTTAATGAGTATTTATACTCCCTTAAGCTCATGGACTTAAGACACATTCCATTCGTTATTCCATCTTTTAATGACCAAGCCCACCCTCTAATAGTTTATTTATTTAACTGATTAACGACACGCCAAAATTAAACAAAATTTCCTTTATTAATATTATCGAAAGTAGGATGTTACATGATGTTGTTGTTTTTGTTGTTGTTGTTGTCTTCGTCGTCGTCGTTGTTGTCAAAATTTTATAAGAATTTTTGAATTTGTATATTAGGGCCTATTGTTTTTCATGTCTTAGGGCTTGGTTTTTCCGGAAACGACCCTGTATATATATATATATATATATATATATATATATATATATATATATATATATATATATATATGTGTGTGTGTGTGTGTGTGTGTGTGTGTGTGTGTGTGTGTGTGTGTGTGTGTGTGTGTGTGTGTATGTATGTATGTATGTATGTATATGTTAATCCCCAAAATTTCAATCCAAATTTGATAAATAGTAAAGTTGAAGGATAAAAAATATTCTCAAAGACAAATAATGGAAAAATTTAGATAATGAAATAAAATCATTTCATAGAAAATAAGGAAATAAAAATTTTTCACAAGGAAGTTCATCCAATATTAAGGAAATCGGAAAGGAGAATCCATCCCACATGGAAAGATGGAAGAAAGTTGAAGCATTCCACATGTGTATAAAAAGGAAATGGAATTTCCTCCCACATGGAAAATAAGAAGAATATGGAAGCTCTTTATAAGGAGTAGAGTTTCCATATTAATATTCGTTTATGCCTAGCATGCACCAAGGGGTCCTAGTGGAGGGTGCAAGGCACCCGACGCGCACAGGCTCGTGAAATGGGCATAATGTGGCACTTTGAAGGCGGACTTTGCACTTCCCATCGTCGCGATCCTCTTGAGAGCCGTCTTATTGTTTTTGGAAAATGGAAGAGAGACCAAGAAATTACAAGTTATCATATATAAAGGAGTAAAAATGAAATATCATACTTTCCAACCCATCGCGAAATGCGATGGATTAGAAACAAGCTCACCGCGTAACGCGATGGAGCCTCAAAGAACCCAAGACTTTAGGCGGTGTCGCGATACGCGATGAACTCATCCCAAGGTGCATCGCCATACGCAATGTAGCTTTCACTGAAAAGTGATGCGTGTCCATCACGTAGCAGGCCACGTATCAACACGTGGCACTCTCGGAATATAGTGACTCATCGCGTTGCACATGACCGTTTAATGAAGGTCATCGCATAACGCGATGGGGTGTAATTTCAGCCTATAAAAGGGGGTTCACGACGTCACCCATTTCACACACCAAAAAAAACTTTTACACACATAGTAACCTCGAGAAGCGTTCCAATCTTGAAGTATGTACCAAGCTCCGAAGTTCTAACAGGTTGCACGCTAGTACGGGATATATAATAGAAGTGTTGCTCGATAAGTTTTCAAATATCTAACTCCGAATACCCGTGTAAGGTAGGAGTTCTGTCTAAGTTATTACTTTATTATAAGCAATGGCTTAGACCATAGTTGGGGGCAATGTTGTAAAAGTAGGTTTCCGAGGCCGAGTACTTCGCGATTACTCACTACAAGATATGTAGCAGAGGAAAGTTTCTTTAATTCCACCTAGTTATTAAGGATTGATTAAAGGTGGTCAACCTCAGTCAAAATCGCATATAGTCGGTGAACTTGGGCCGATTTTGGATTGTACAAATAAAACAGAACTCGTATTTATTTAATATTAGAGAACATATATCATTTTTTACTTAGTGACTAACAATGTTTAGAATAATTTATTATTTAAAAATGTATTTCTCATATTTATATTGATCTTTACCTATTTTGTTATAAATATTAGTAAATTTATGATTTTGACATATATATAATATCCAAATACTAACTTTCTTTATATTTACCATGTCCGAGTACACCCAACTCCCCAGTTGGCCGCCTAGGGTCTACCTAACGAATTTTGCAACCTTGGTTGGGGGGTATAGCCTGAACCTTGATTACAATTAAGAGTAATATGAATTCTCATAAACAAAGATTATAGTTAAAATATGTTTCTTCATGATTAAGAAACTTAAGCTTTCATATACAAGGGACATAGTCAAAATAATATTTCTTGGTGATTTATAGTTGAATGAATGTTTCTTCTTGAAGAAGAAACTCAGTATAGATGTTTATTCACAAGAAATAAACGTAAACAAAAAGACTAAAAGTTCAAATATTCTATATAAAACAGACTAAAGGTCTGAAGTTAGATCATTGATCTAGTTATTTATACAAAGGTTATTCGTGTACTATAGGTCCGAGGTAACAAATCAAAAGGCATAAATCAAAATACAGAAATCAGTATCAAAAACTTATCATAAACAGAAAATGTGAATATGCCCTAAACTTTTACAAACGTTTTAAGAGTTAGAATGTTTTCATAGGATCTATAAATCATTAAAAACTTGTGTTACAATAATAAGAAAGGGACACTCTGATTAAAAGTATTCATGTGTCTGGATCCATTCATACATGGTGACTCGGAGTTCCCCGAGGCCATGCATATCATCAACGTGCCTCTGTAAGTCTACAGAATTGTTCAGATAAATGATAATGTGTATATGTTTTAATTGTATATGTACTTAGGTTAATTTTATCCCAATTGAGTTGGGTGCCTAATGATTAGTCACAAATGTATTATTGTTGACTTCACAAAGGTATTGAAAAGATTTTACAGAGTCAGCGTCATTCACCAGCTGTGTGCTGACGTATTTTCCAACCCACTCTATAGGAAATCAGATAGATTAGAACAGACAAGCAAGACATGATAGAAGATTGGAGATTTAGTTATTAAATGCTATCTGGTGGCTCAGATATTATATTACAGAATATTAAAGAATTATAAACTTTCTAAAGAAAGGTATCTCAACTATCAAACTAGTATTTAAACCCGAGTTTTCAATATAATAATATTTTATTCAAAGGCTTCCGTTGAAAAGAACATATTTACTTAAACATGTTTTGAAAGCATTAGACGGGTATTTTAACCCGGTATTTTTATAAAAGATTTCTACAACTCTGATACATTTACAAAACATGTACCAACTATTGGTCTCACGCCTAGGCCTTAAGTCGGGGTGTGACAATATATATATATATATATATATATATATATATATATATATATATATATATATATATATATGATGAGTATCATTACAGAACTGTTAAATTATTTAAAAACTTGAAGGAACCCATGAAAACTATAGTTTTTTATAAAATGTTTTGTATGTTAATGTTATTTAAGTGTAGCTTTATCATTTTTTATATCTATAATTAGATTATAATTTTGAAAATTAGTTTTTATACATATATATGTTTTGTTTTACACCTATGTAAGTTTGTTAGTACATAAATTTTACACATATGTAAACTTGTGATTAATATATGTAATCAAAAATGTTTATATAAAATATGATAAAACTACTCTTAAATAATGTTAATGTACAAAAAAAAGTTAAAAAATGTTTGGTTGTTTGGAGTTACTAAGAGTTCTTAACTTTTTTAGAGTTCTTAAAATGACATTACCATATATATATATATATATAGGGGAGGGTTATCCTAAAAACAAGTAGTTTTTTAGGAAGACTAGGAATAAATCATAGTCATTGGATCACATCAATCAATAGTTGAGATTTAAAATTACAAAAAACCGTCATAGTTTCCTACAATTACTCTTTTACCATTATAACCGACATAGTTTTCTATAATTGTTCTTTTACCATAGGTTATAATGCCAAATGTCAAAATTCTATTGGTTCTTACCATTCCTAGGTAATAACTTCTTTTTATTTGAACCCTTTCCTATATATATATAGGGGAGGGTTATCCTAAAAATAAATAGTTTCCTAGAAATACTAGGAATAAATCATAACCATTGGATCATGTTAATCAATGGTTGAGATTTAAAATTACCAATAACCGACGTAGTTCCTAGAATTACTCTTTCATCATTATAACTGACATAATTTTCTAGAATTGTTCTTTCACCATCATTTGTAATGTCAAATGTCAAAATTTTGTTGGTTCTTACCATTCCTAGGAAACTTCTTATTCTTATTTAAACCCTTTTCTATATATATATAATTGATTTCTTGTGAAAACCACTTTGAATTTTAAGAACTCTAAGAACTTAGCGTAACAAATTTTTAATTTTTTTTACATATATGTAATATGTGGTTTACATGTACATAAAGAAAATTACATAATCTTTTTGCACACCGAATTATTTTTTAGTCATATTTAATCTCAGAAATATATTCTATACACATTCATATTTTGTGTGGTTCATATTGAGTTTTTAAAGTTCTTATAACTTATCAAGTTCTCAATATCTCATTCCCATATTCATATATATATATATATATATATATATATATATATATATATATATATATATGGTTATGATAAAATAAAAACCCACTTGAGTTCTCAAAACTCTTGAAACTCATTCTCAACCACGTGATTTTAAAAAAGTCTGAATCTTGTAGTTCACAATTAAAGTTAATAAAAAATATAAAAGTAAAGTTAACATTTTCTATCTCCTGAAAAAAATGTTTAAAGGTTAAAAAAATTAAAAAAAAACATTTTTTTTTTATTTTTCAATGTTTTGTATTAAATGTAACAACATATTTTACATAAGTAAAAAAAACAAAAAAATGATGTTACATAAGGTTTTCATGGGTTTTCTCAACTCAAATTGGTTTTCATTATATACATTGTCTATATATATATGTATATATATAAGGGTTCAAATAAAAAACAATTATTTTGTAAGAAGTGTGAGAATGCTTTTAAATAAAGTATACCACCTAAATAGGACTCTATAACATGTAAATAGCAAACTATACAACTTTTAGAAACTACAAATCTATATCACTAGATCCTAGATCCAAGAGTGTACATCTATTCTTAATTAAATTTAATCTCAACCTCATATTCTGTACTCATTTAATTAAATGCGTTTTCTATATTGAGTTCTTAAAACTCATAAAGTTCTTAAAATATCCTTCTTATATATATATATATATATATATAGGATGAGTATCATTACCGAACTGTTAAATTATTTAAGAACTTGAAGGAACCATTGAAACTTAACGTTTTTTTATAAAAGTTTTTGTATGTTAACGTTATTTGAGTGTAGTTTCATCATTTTTTATATCTATATTTACAATTACAATTTTGAAAATTAGTTTTTATACATATCTATATTTTGTTTTACACCTATGTAAATTTGGTATTACATAAATTTTACACATATGTAAACTTGTAATTAATATATGTAATCCAAATTTTTTATATAAAATATGATAAAACTACTCTTAAATAGTGTTAACATATAAAAAAATGTTTGATTGTTTAGAGTTCCTAAAAGTTCTTAACTTTTTTAGAGTTATTAAATAATACCAATCCTATATATATATATACATATATATATATAAGGAGAGGATCATGAGAGAACTTCATTTTATGGAGAGAACTAGAGAACTAATAATGAAGTATTTTTAATTTAATTAAAAAAAATTTTAATTTTTTTTCTTTCATCCTTCTTATATGTTGTTATTCTTCACCACAAAAAAATATAAAAATAAAAAAAATTAACGAGTAATACATATATGCAATACACCGATTTTTTTATAATGCATATATGCAATAGTGTGCATTTTGATATATGAAATAGTGTTGAATAGCATATATATAGTTGTTTGTATTGTATATTTGCAATAGTGTTATATTATATATAAAAATTAAAAAAATCGATATAGTGCATATGTGCATTAGTGTTGTATTACATATATGCGATAATGTGTTTTGCATACAATTATTAATGCCATATATGCATATATTCAATAGTGTGTATTGGATAATGTAATTGTGTTGTATTATATGCAATAAAACACTATTGTATATATGAAATAGGCTTTAGTGCACATATGCACTACAGTAATACACCGACAAGGTTTTTTTTAGTATCAATATCATCTTATTAGAAGGAGGAAAGAAAAAAAATCACAAAATATTTTTTTAAAAATAGTTAAAAATAATTCTTTAGTAGTTCTCTCTTTAAGAGGAGTTCTCTCTAGATCCCACCCCTATATATATATATATAGGGGATGGATCTTGCGAGAAGTGATATTACAGCGAGAAGTGCGAGAAGTGAATTTGTAACTCCATTAATCCCTAATTTTTCACTCCCTTGCTTATGATGTTACCTACATGTATGTTGGTTGGTTGTATTTATGTCTTACTACACATTCAAACCTACCTATACACATACAAATGTACCGAGCCACATTGAAACCTACGTACCTACACACATACAAACATACATACACATATACAAACATACGTACCTACACACGTACATACGCACCTACACAACACACCTACACATAAGAAATGGAGTGAAATTAGGAATTAATGGGTTACACCTTCACTTCTCGCACTTCTCGCTATAAAAAAACTTCTGAAATGATCCAATAACTATATATATATATATATATATATATATATATATAAGGGAAGGATATTCTGAGAACTTGATGAGTTGTCGATTCGATGTGTAAAAAATATTGTAATTGTTTTTACATTAGTTACAATTACATATTACATATGTGTAAAAAAATTCAAAAAAAATATTGTTAATTCGTGTTTATTCGAGTTTTTAAAACTAAAAATGGTTCACAAAAGAAATCAATCATAAATATATATATATATATACATATATATATATATATATGTGTGTGTGTGTGTGCGCGCGCGCGTGTGTGTAGTTATTTAATTTGACTTTTTATCTTTTAATATTTATATAATTAAATAAGTAAAAAATAACCAATTTGTCCTTATTGCAAAGCACATGATCTAACTTAACTAACTGTATTAGGGCAAAATGATAAACTATGTAGTATTTGGAAACGTAAAGTACAAAAAGGGTCACTTTGAAAAATAAATGGCAACGAATGAAATTGAATACAAAAGAAAGAACAATTTCTATAATTTTGTCTCGTAGTTATAATAAAACCTTGATTGGCTTTTATTATTGTTTCATTATATATATAAATATATATATATATGAAAACAATAGCTTTTATAGATATTTAAACTTCTAATACTATATATTAGTATTATATTTTTGGGTGATTTAGTGAGAGTTAGTTTCAAAGTATTTAATTATTTGGTATTAGAGTGTAAAATTGTTAACGATTTGTTTTGGGTTTAAATTAAATACAAATTAAATTAATACGCTAACTGTGTGTATCAAGTTGTGTAATTATATATAAAACATAATGTAATTATAGTGTAATGTAATTACAATATAGTGTAATTACAATATGATATAATTGCATAATTACACTACTTGATCTATACGTTATTTTAAAAAGTTAGTTTATACATATTAAACAATCGACTTATGAGAAGCTAGTGAACACAAGCATCAAGTTGCTAGAGTTTTGCAAGTTAACTTGTTCTTCAATTTTATGTGAGTCCATGAAGAAACACGGATCTACTCCCCTAGTCGGGTCTTAGATCCAATGAGTCTACCGGGTAGAATACAGATTACAACTAATACGGATAAATCCAACTTCCCGTTGTCCAGTGACGTAAACCTGCAAAACCAACACCGTGAGCTCGTTACGGGAAGAACAAGAGAGGGAGTCTTCCCGTAACCACCCTCCGACGTGAGAATAAGTATCGTTCTGAAGGAGATAAAGTACTTAAGTATGTAGAGAAACTACAGTGGGAGTGAATGAATACCTCATGAAGATTGAGAGGATATTTATAGCCGAAGGATGTGGTAAGGTGATTGGGTCAGCTGTCCTTTTCAGAAGATGCTCACGTAACCACCTGGACACGTGTCCTTAAATGATAGGTTCAGCTATCAACAACCAATACGGATAAATCCAACTTCCCGTAGTCGCATGTGCATGTATAACAACCTGGACACACGTCCTTATGAGATAGGATGATAAATAACCCTAGCCATATGCACGGATATAACGGCCTTGCCAGGTGTCCTTTATTCATTAGCCGAGAGATCACGTATTGCCCAAGTAAGCATCTTGGTAAATCTTCTAGAAAGTAATTAGTTAATTACAGCTGTCCTGAGACAATACCTCATAGTCATTCAGGAGGACGAATACTTTGTCTTGCGGATGACTTATGAGGGTGTCAGGATGTTTCCGCATAAGTCATACGCGTGTTCCTTCCTTAGACGGTTATGCTGGTGATTCACACGCGTGTGTCTTATGAGAAGGAATCCTCTAACCTGCGGGAGGTTCTTGAGGGTATTTGGGTCTTTTTGGTACCCTACCTCTATAACTCCCCCAGTCCAATGTTTCTTCTACATGAAGCATTTTTATGCGGGTGAAATTTTGGACTTAAGGATGTTTTTGGGGATTTTTCTGAAATTTGCAAGTTGTGGTGAAGATATTTTTTTAATGGATAACCATACCAATAGTACAATGTGACAGCTTGCAGGCGCGTGTGTCAGGAAATGTGACGTTTATGCCAGCTGTCACTGTACCCGACTGTTCACCTTTTTGCTTTTTCGAATTTCCCGCTTGACGTGGAGTCTGCCGATTGGATCCTAATGTTCTCTCTCCACTGTTCATATCCCATCGCATTAATTGCGATGGGTATAAATAGTGGAGGTTACCTTCTTTTCGGAATTTTATCGCCTTTGATTTCCGAATATTTTTCTTCCCTAAGCTCCGATTAACCTTTCAACTTTTTCTCATGATTGCTCGTTGTTCTTTATTTCTTGCAGAAATGATGGCTAGTAAGTCTTTACTTCCAAATATTTACGAAATGGAGGTCAATTGGGACGGATCTGAGTATGAAGATTTGATCAGTACCTACGGTATTCCACCGGAATGGGGACCGGAGTTTCCCGCTGCCGGATCCATTGCCAGTCTGCCGCCACTTGGCAAGATGGCTGTATATGCTGACTATTTTATTTATGGGAATTTCCGTTTTCCCATAACCAAGTTTTTCATGAGGGTTTTGAATGGTTATGGGATCCATTTATCCCAACTACATCCTCGTGCCGTTATGCAGATTCGCCATTACGAATTTGTATGTATGGCACACGAGATGTTGCCTCGAGTTGATTGATTTCTTGTTTTTTACCTGATGACCAACCGAGGTGGTTGGTTTACGTGTCATCCAATAGCCGACAGGATTATTGGTCATGAGATTGAGAAGGGTTCTAAGGACTGGCGCAGCAAGTTCTTCTGGATATCCGAGGATGTGGTGCCGGATACCATGGTCTGACGTCCATCTAACGAGGACTCCTGGAAATTGTCACAGTTTCTGATGAGGGTCGGGAGTAGATCTGCATCCTGGTTTCGGAACCAACCCCAATGCGGGCATTTCCCGAGGAAGCCCTTGTATGGGCAGGTATGAGCCGTCTGTGGCCATCTCCATATTTGGAGCCTGGTTTCATCAGTTTTTCTCTTTCAGGTCCAAGACCTATGCTAAACGCTCTTGTTGAGGACTATGGTTGTACAAGGAAGAGTATTCGAGACGCAAAAGATAAACCCGTTCTTGAAAAGACTGAGGGCTACTTCCTTTTTCCTGTTAAGGTGCGTGCCGAACCCGTAGTTTCGGACGTTACCTTTCAGTCAGGTGCGTATGTTTTAAAACCTCCTCCACTTAATGTCCTTACTTCTGATGGGGTAATCGTCATTCTATCGTCGAGTGACGATTCTTCAACCCAAGAAGAAGGAAGCTCTGACGATGCTTCTGAATATTCATCTGTCTCACACCTGTTGGCAAAATTGAAGCAAAAGAGAACCTTTCGGTCTTCTCAGGCAAGTGATGCGGGCACAAGCACCGCGGATGCCAGAGAAGAACCAGTGATAAAGAAACGGTTGACCCATCTCCCTAAGAAGCAAGGTGACAGTCTTGCTGAACGCATGAAGACGATGGCTGGTAACTATTAACATTTTTGCGTTTCATTGTTTTGACCGATACTTAAATGTGGTTTTACTGTGCAGATCCATCAATGGTTGTTGGCGGGAATGTTGTATCAGATAAGTTACCCTCGCCAACACCTGAGTTCGAGAAGCAGCCGTCTCCTCCTCTGGAGAAGGAAAAGGAAGATAAGCCTCCTACCCCTCCTGCTGAGACAAATGTAGAGGGTCCGAATCTTCAATCGGAGGTTGATGACCCCTGGATTACCTTTTTGAGACTGGGGAAGCTATTGGTTTCCAAGAGAATGATCCCGTTGTGAACGAAGAAGGCTTCAGAACCCCGGAATCCCCGCCTCATCCTCCTCCACAATTTTCTTTCACTACTTCAGCTCTACCCACGGGTGGGGAGGGAAGTTTTCAATTCGGGCGATCATTTCAGGACGCCGGGGACGCAGTGGCACAAAGTGCTCCTCAACAATCTTCCTTTATCCATGTTCGCCTCCATGCATCAAGCTTTGACTATTACGGAGAGGCGAAGGACTACCACCTGTTTACCCCTAACTGGGATATTGTTAATGGGTCTCGTTTTACTGACCCGGACGTTTTTATGGCGTTCATTAACCAGTGTGTGCCACGTAGGGAACGAATTCACCAACGTAGACGCTCTCGCCATGATCTTCATACGGATTACTCTTCGTCTTTAGCCAACACTGTGGCTTGCGGACAAGAAATACTACGCGAATGGCGAACAATGGGAGGGAAGCTAGGGGAGATGACCCAAGCTATCGAGGATGCTAAGAAAGAGGCTGAGGAGCATAGTTCAGTGGCGAACACAGCGAAGTGGAAATTATCCGATCCAGAAATTGCTCTAAAAAGTGAAAAAGATCGGCATTCTACTGCTGCTCGTCAATGGAAGGAAGCCTGTGAGAGGCAAAATTCCCTTCTCGAAGCTTCCCGCGGCGATGCTCGACAGGAAAAAGAGGACCTGGCCAAAGCACTTGAGGCTAATTCAGCTTTGGAAAGCCAAGTGACTCGCCAAGGTACCAAAATTCAAGAACTTGAAGCAGAATTAAAGCTGCAGAAGGAGCAGATTGAGCTTAAGGATAAAGGCGCTGCCAAAATACAAGCTGCTTATGACTCGCTTCTGCAAGCTCGTGAAGAAGCGGAAGCCCGTGCAACTGAAGCTTTAAATGACAAGCAAAAGATAGCTAACGGGTTCCGAGAACTTCAGGAAAGGGCGGAACGTGCTAAGCAAGACCACCGATTGTTGTTGGGTCGAGGAATTGACTATGTAAGTTCCCTTTACATATTTTTCATCGCCCATTTAATGTGAGTCACTTTTCCTTTGTCAGGTCATTCGACACATTAAAGGGGGTCCTGAGCTAACTGACAGCTTCGACTTCCTGCTTACTGCCTTTTCCCAGGCCAGCCGCGTGATAGGATTTCACGAAGGGATGATGTATGCTCAGGCCGGTCGTTCTTTTGAAGACCATCCACTTCATGTTCTTGACGTCAAGCAGGAATACGATATGCGTATTAAAGAATATGACGACCTAGTGTTCCCTTTGCAGGGCATGCTTCCAGAGTTTGCCTCACCCAGCGATGGTGTGCAACAATTGAGGATCTATCTGGATGACGAGTCGGAGGACACCCCGGCTTCCCTCCTGAGGACACTCCTTCAACACCTCCGGAAGATGTGTCAGCTCCTAATCCGTAGGATAGACTTAATCTTTTAGATTTGTAATTTCTTTTCATATTTTGTAGCCATCTTTGACTTATGAATGAAAAGGAAATTTTTGTCTTGTGAATACTATATTGTACGTAAGATAATATCATTCGTGGGATATTTTTGAGTTACTAACAATTTGAATTTTGGCAAGTGGAATGGTTGTGATGACGTGGCGGAAGGAGAAATATCGTGGGACAACTGGCGAGACGTGTACAACGCCTTTTGACAGCCTGTCCTCACTTTTTTGTCTTTCCCACCTGACGTGTCCATCATCTACTGGTCCGCTTTTTCTCTCTCCTCTGGCAATTAGTCATTCGCATTAATTGAGATGTGTATAAATAGATCACGCATGTTTTCCGTTTATTCTTATCTTGCACTGATTTTTTATTTTTTTCCTTCTCAATAAAAAATCTGAGATTTTCTACTTCGATCTTCTAATTTTCAGATCTAGGTTTTGACAAATCTGTAGTATAATTCCCCCTATACAGATGGATGGTGATAAAAAGAGCGCTCCCGCTATTCATGAGGTTGTTATTAACCTGAAGGAGAAAGATTATAACGATGTTGTAAATGTATACGGTCTGGCACCGGAATGGGAGCCAGAACGTCCTGCTGAAGGTTCAATCACTACTGACCCTCCGGCGAATAAAATGGCCTTATACACTGGACACATTATCTCAGGAAACCTTAGGTTTCCTGTAACAAAGTTCGTCCAGTCGATTTTGACGGTCTATGGGGTTCACCTTTCCCAAATCCACCCTTTTGGGATGTTGAGGGTTAGACATTTCGAATTCTGCTGTCAGGCAAGGGATCTTGAACCGTCTGTTGGCATGTTTGCAGTCTTTTACAAGATGACCTATCGAGACGGGTGGTATAGTTGGGCCACAACCGGAAAAGCGGTTATTGGCACTGATGGAATCTGCAGCCTCTATGGCTGGAAACCAAAATTTTTCTGGATCCGTGAAGATGTCGTCCCTTTTACGATGACCCGCCGAAAATTAGCTGATGGGATACCAACAATTACCCCTACCACTCCGGTGAACGCGACTTGATACAAAACGCTGACCAGTACTCCAACTCCTATGCGCACGATTCATGAGGGCGCGATGGTGAGTGCGAGGATGAGTCATTTGTGGCCTTTTCCGGGATTCGAACCATACTTTGAGAAACTCGATAAGAGTAAGGTAATAGTTCTTTACTGAAATTCTTCTTTAATCCTGACTTCTGTTTTTTCGTATACAGGTGAGGGTTTGGTTTTTAGCACGCTCTTGGACCGCGAGGAGGGTCTCATGGTGCGTCGTCCTATTGATCCAAAGGACGAGCCCATACTTGAGCGTACCCATCACAATTTTTTGTTCCCCGCCAAGCTTCACCCGGAACCCGTAGTTTCCGAGGCGATGTATGCGAAAGGTGAGGAACTTTATTTGAAAGGTGATGACATTCTTCAACCTCGACCAATTGCTGCTGCTACCTCCAGTGGGGTGATAGTACTTCTTTCGTCTAGCAAGGAGTCGTCACTCTGCGAAGGAGGGTTAACAGTTGATTCTACTAAAACCCTGCGCTCGACTGTAGGTTTGACCCGCAAGAAAGACTCAAAGGCAACCACCAGCCAAGTGGGAAATGATGAAGGTGTTGACGCTACTGCCGAGGGTGAACATCAGATCGATGATGTTAACTTCGAGGGAGAGCCTCAAGCTGTTGGCGCGGGTGTTTCCAAGGTAGCTGGTAAACGTAAAGTTCGAACTACCAAGGTTGCTCCGTCCAAAAAGTAGAAAACGGCGAATTTGGAAGCCCGCCTTCATCAGCTTGCTTCCAAAGATATTTCTTTAGGTAAGCTTAACACTTTTCAATCTTGACAACTGTATTATATCAAACATGTCTTTGATGGACGATTGTCATCTTACAGTAGCCCTGAAAGATTTTTCAGAAGACGTTTCAGGTCTGAAGAATTCAACTCTGCCACCTACTCCACCGTCGTCACCACTCAACACCGCTCGGGGCCCAATTGTTGTAACGGATACCTCTCCTCTTAAAGAGAAGGAAACTGGTAACTCCGAAGGTCCCGTTATGTCATCATCCTTCAATGTCCATCATTTCAGGGATTAAGGAGGGGTTAGTGCGTTTGCCTACGGGCGTCAAGCATACTCGCCCCCTCGTGAGGAAGAAGCTGCAGTACATCATCTGCGTTGGTCCTTACGCCAAAATTCAACGCTTAGTGACGCGGATGTATGTTTTGAGTATTTGCGGGAAAGCCTTCCTCCTGCAGGGAGAGAACGCCAACGCAACCGCATTCGCCAAGAGTTGCTGAACACTCATTCTTATTGTATTGAGAATGTCGTTTCTACCAGCCAGGAGATATGCCGAGACTGGTTGAGTATGAATAAGGCGTGGGATGACCTTGAAGCTAAGGTGGTTGAGGCTAAGAAAGAGGCCCTCGGGGCTATGGATGAGGCCAATGAGAGTCTTCGTTCTCTAGAAGCCGAGAAGGCTAATCGCTTTGCCACTGAGGAAGCCAAAACTATTCTCCAGCAGCAGCTGGATGAACGTGATGAATTGATAAAGACCTTAAAGTCTGAATCAGTGGCCAAAGACAAATGCCTTACCAATCTTTCTACCAAGAGCCGAGAACAGGCCTTGGAATGTGCTGCCCATAAGATGGAGCTCGTTCGAGCAAAAGCGGATAAAAAATGGTTACTGGCGGAAGGAATTCCCCATGTAATTGTGCTTCTTTGTATTGTCATAATCATATGTGATACATTTACTTATATCTATATTTACCATGTTATTGTCCATATCCGGGTAGGCGATGAACTTGGGAACTGTGTCGCCGTACTCCTAAATGCATCTTCCCAAGCTGGCTGTCAAACATGATTCTAGGAAGGTTTTAAATTTGCAGAAGAGGGTAAACTTCGGGAGGAATTTGTTTTGCATTGCCAGGATACTGCCAAGATTCTTATTGAGAAAACCAAAACTTTTGACAACCTAAAGTTTTCCATTGAGGAGCAAATACTTGATATTGCACATCAAGAAGATGGCGTGGACCAACTAAAAGCTCTTCTTGGTTTTGATAAAGAAAGTGAAGAAAATCAAAACGATGCGGAACGTAACGACGCGGAAGACAAAGGCGCGGCATCGTAGATATAGATTTTTCTTTTCTGTAATTATTTTCTTGCTGTAATCCCTTTTAATGAATAGTAAGAAGTTTTTTTGTCCGGTACACTTTGTCTTATGCTTCATAATATAAGTGTTTGTAGGATCTTCTTACTTGTCAATAAAGAATTAAATACAAATGGGAACACATATTACATGATACTTAAAATAAAATTTTTATAAATCGGGCATAAGCCGAATGAAATTACAAAATATAACACTGCATATTTTCTGCTAGTCTATGTAGGCACGTAGGCCAAAAACAAAAATAAACGCAATTTCTATATGTAGAATTTCTTTAACTGTGCCACATTCAAAGTTCTAGGGATCTCCGTCCCATCCAACTTCTCTAACTTGTAAGCAACCTTGGATAAAATTTGTTTTACCATATAAGGGCCTTCCTAAGTTGGGGCCAACTTGCTCAGAGGTTCTTGGCCAGAAGCCTCGTTGTTGCGGAAGATAAAGTCTCCTGCATCAAATTCACATTTTTGGACCCGCGAGTTATATTATTTCTGATGTTGGCGTTTATAATTGTGCTCGTTGATCGATGCCAGTTCCCTCCTTTCTTCCAAGAGGTCAAGATTCATCTGGAGTTCGTGATTGTTATCAATCAACAAAACCCTTGCTGATGGAATCCCGATTTCGGCTGGGATCATGGCCTAAGTACCGTAGGTTAGACTAAAGGGCGTTTCAGAATTACTGGAATTCTTTTGGGTGCGGAAAGCCCAAAGTACATGGGGCATTTCGTCAACCCAACCCGTCCGTTTAGTTCCTAACCTTGCTTTGATCCCTTCCTTGATTGTTCGGTTGGTTCATTCAACTTGACCGTTTGCTTGCGGATGGGCTACAGATGTAAAGTTTTGAATGACTTGAAGTTCTTTTAACCATTCTTGTAGTCCACTATCCTCAAACCGGGTCCCATTGTCGCTTACCAGTTCCTGTGGAAGACCAAACCGGTAAATGATGAATTCCCATAGGAATTTCTTAATGCTCGATGTCGTGATTGATGCAACTGGTTCGGCTTCCACCCATTTGGTGAAGTAATCAATGGCTACTATCAAAAATTTAACTCGTCCAGGGGCTTCAGGGAAAGGTCCCATAATGTCGATAGCCCATTTCTGGAACGGCCATGCTGATGTCACCGGTATCAACTCGTTCTTTGGATGCAGGGTATTAGGAGCATGACGTAGGAAGAATCACATTTCCTGATTTCTTGCACAGCGTCTAAATGCATCCCAGGCCAGTAATACCCAGCGTTCATGAGTTTTGCCACGGTCATCCTAGGACCTGCGTGTAAGCCACAAATGCCTTCGTGGACTTCTCGTATTAAGTAGTTCACGTCTTCGGCATCCACACACAATGGTCCCAAGAACGATCTTCAATATAAAACACCGTCGCTCATTTGGTAATACAAGGCCTTGTGCTTGATTTTTCGAGCCATGGCCTTTTCTGCTGGCAGAATTCCTGATGACAGATACGCTATAATTGGTGTCATCCAAGATTCTCTGCAAGTCTGAATCACCAGAACTTGATTTTGCGGAACGGACGGGTGGTCGAGGACTTCAACACGAACATCCTTAGCAAAGTGCTCAAAATTTGTTGAAGCCAACTTGCTAAGGGCATCCGCTGACTTGTTCTCGCTCCTTTTGATGTGAATAATGTTGAAAGAGTAAAATTGGTGAATTAAATATTTTGCTTGCGACAGAAATGAAGCCATGACATCATTTTTTTCTTCGTAAGCTCCGTTAATCCGCCCCGCAATCGGCATAGATTCAACCCGTGCTTCCAAATGTTTCACCCCAAGCTTCTTGGCTATCCGCAGACATGCCAGAAAAGCTTCATATTCCGCCTCGTTGTTAGTACTTTTAAAGTCTAACTTTATGGCGTATGTAAATTCGTGGCCTTCGGGATTGACTAGCCTGAGGCATGCGCCAGATCCCTCACTGCTTGAAGCCCCGTCCGTGAACAGTGACCAAATTTGTTCTTGTTCAGGAGGGGCTTGAGCTTGTTGCTCAATCAAATATTGTTTCTCTTTGTGTTGCGGAACCTCAGTGACGTAGTCCGCCAACACCTGTCCTATAATTGCTGGCCTAGGTTTATATTCTATCGCATGTTCACCCAGCTCGATGGCCCACTTCGCCAGTCGCCCAGACAATTCTGGTTTACTCAGAATGTTTTTGAGTTTGTATCAAGTTAACACATTGATGGGGTGCTCCTGAAAGTACCTGCAGAGGCGTCAGGCGGCATAAACCAGTGCTAAAACAAGTTTTTCCAGCATTGAATATCTGGTCTCCGGGTCTGACAATGTCCTACTGACGTAGTAGATCGGTGTTTGGACATTCTTTCTATCCGTCAATAATACAGCCCCGATGGCAATAACATATGCTGATAAGTATAGCGTCAAAGGTTCTCCCGCATAAGGTGCTGTCAACGTAGGTAACTCCATTAGGAATTTCTTGACCTCTAGGAATGCTTGCTCAGCTTCCGCGGTCCATTTGAAGTGTGCCTTCTTGAGGCAATTTCTCAGTGTTGAGACGAACGGATAAGATTTAGCAGCATGATTTGCTAAAAAACGATTCAAGGCAATCAATCAACCATTAAGCGTCTGAACCTCTTTGAGGGAGGAAGGAGAAGGCATGCGGACTACTGCTTGGATTTTATCTGGATTAGCCTTGAATTCCGCACCCGTGACAATTACTCCAAGAAATTTTCCTTCTTCCACCCCGAATGAACATTTGGCTGGATTCAACTTCATGTTGATACCCCTTAGGGTTTCTAATGTCTCTTCGATGTCTCTCAGAATCTGATCCTCTTCGATGCTTTTTATTACCAAGTCGTCCATGTAGACTTCCAGGTTTCAACCAATCTGGTTCTTGAATGCTTGATCCATTAACCGCTGATATGTGGCACCCGCATTCTTCAGTCCGAAAGGCATCATTTTATAGCAAAAAGTGCCTTGATCAGTATGAAATGTTGTTTTATCTTCATCACCCGCTGCCATGAGGATTTGATGATAGCCTTTGTAGGCGTCTAGAAAGCATTTGAATTTAAACGGAGCCACGGCATCGACTTTGAGGTCAATTTCAGGTAGTGGATAGCAATCCTTCGGGCAAGCTTTGTTCAGGTCTTTAAAGTCTATGCGCATCCGCCACGTCCCATTACTCTTTGGAACGATGACCGGATTAGCCACCCACATCTGTTATTTAATTTCCCAGATGATTCCGGTATGAAGCAAATCTTGTACCTGGTCATTCATAGCTTTCATATGTTATGGGCCCATCTTTCGCTATTTCTGGATAATTGGTGTAAACATCGAGTTTACCCTTAATTTGTGTTCCGCAATGTTCCGCGGGACACCAGTCATGTCCTCGGGTTGCCAGGCGAAGATGTCCATATTTTTGGTCAACAACTGCTTTAAGAAAGTCCTCACTATTTCTGAAATAGCGGGTCCGATTATGACTGTCTGATCAAGGAATTTTTTGTTCAAAATCCATTTTTCTGGTTCAGTCCTCTGAGCTTGTTTTGGAACTTTGCTAGGCTTTGAACTTTCAGTTGCGAAGGAGTGTCGATTAACATGAATTATTGCTACACCGGTGCGGGTTGGAACTCCTACCGCGCCGTGAGCTGTGGACGGGTGAGCATTAAAGTCACCAATTGATTCCCGTCCTAAGATGATGTCATGTTTGGAAGTTGCCGGTAGGACCAAAAACTCAACTTCCTCTGTTCTTGAATGACACCCATCACTTAGAGTGACCAGGAATGATATTGCCCCTCACGGATGCAATACCTCCCCTCCAAATCCGGATACAGGAGCATGAATAGGTTTCAATCTCTCCTTATCCTCCTCATCGAGTTGTTCAAAGCACTGTTCGTACATAATGTCAGATGTACTACCAGTGTCGAAGAAAACATACTGCGATCGGGAATGACCAAAAAGGGCAGTAATTATCAAAGGATTCTTATTGCACAGTCCGCCTTTAACATGTGGAAAATTACCTGTTCATTTTTTCATTCCTCATCCAGGAGCTCTCTCCCTTTCCCTCCAACCCTATGCCCACCTTGAATCATGTGAACATTCAAATCTTTGACTTGCTTTTTAGATGGGCCCTGGCTATCTCGCGCGGAAGCTTTACCAGTCCCTGGTATTGTGCCCTTGGCCAGATGTTCAAGTTTGCCTGATTTCACAGCTGCTTCAATTTCATTTTTCAAGGCTATACACTTGTTTGTGTTGTGTCCGATGTCATTATGAAATGAGCAGTGTTTTTTGTTATCGAGGAACGATCTTCTTGGCAGTGGTTGGGGTTTTCTGAAACTCACATTCTCGATGGTGAGAATTTCCGAAGGAGTTTTTGATAACGGAGTCCAACTGTTGGAGGGTCGTGCTGAAAAATTTTGCTTGTTCTTATTACCAATCAAAGATCTTGCGTCGAATGATTTTGATACCTCTGCGTTCGGCTGAAGTCTGGACCAAATTGTCCCCTTTGCTTGTTTTTTAGCCGTGGGGTTTGGAATTCTACTTTCAACTTCTGCTTTGAGTTGTTATATCCCAATGTTTCTCAGTTCTGGCATACAACTTTGTCGCGGTCATGATATCATCCCATTCTTGTGGCATTCCATCTCTGCCAGTTAGTGTGCGGATCAACGCATCACATCTAACATTCTTGAGGAAGGCACCGCGAAGCATATCTTTGCTGATTCCACCGATGTTCAGACTTTTATCATTGAATCGGGTATTGAAATCTTCCACAGATTCGTTATCTCAGCGAAGAACGTCCAAAATTTCTGACTGTTCTCAAGTATGTTTCTTTTGTTGGCTAAACTGTTGAAAAAAAAATTTCACCAGATCATCCCTGCTGGAAATTTGACCGTCTGGTAATTTTTCGAACCATTCACGTGCTTCCCCTGTTAGTGTCAATGCAAACATGTGACACCAATAGGGAAGCGTCCATCCGATAACACCACCTACCGCTACAAAATTTTGGAGATGATCGCTTGGATCGGTCATTCCATTATATTTACCCACCGATGTAGGTATTTTGGCATTGACTGGAAAAGGTGTTGTCGCGATGCGTGCTATGAACTTCGATTTTTCAGCAAAGGCTGCCGGGCGATATGGTTTAGTAAAATCTTCTTCCGCATCGCTATGGTATTGAGTATGACGGACTACATCCTGCGGGCAACTAATCCCTTCCCGCGAACGCAGCCTGCTGTCATTAGTGTAGAAACTGAAGTCTCCTGGGTTATACGTTGAATCATAACTATCGAGCTCATCTATGTAAGATGGCATCCGCATGTCCATACGAGGACGGGGACGCAACCTCCGTACTTCACCAAATTCCTACTCCGCTTGTTGACTATAACGGATTTGACTTCCTCTTACTGTTGGTGGAGGAGAATAGATATCCTGGGAGATTCTTTATAAGTCAGAGTGCGGGTATGAAAACGTTCGTTGTGCACTCTACGCTCGTATTCAGCTGTCACATTCTCTTGGTGTATGCGGAGCCACTCCTCTGGAGACAGTGGTCCCCTAGATCTAGAATTATGTCGATGAGTTCTTACCAGATCAGAATCGCCAGAATCATCTTCTAGACCCAATTCTGACCGAGTTCGGCGAGTTTCTCTCATAATTCGTCCGAGATCACCCAGATTGGAACCCTCAGGTGTCGTGACACGTCCCAAATTTATAGGAGTTGGTCCAACTGGTGCTGTAACACGCTCGAGGGTATGACCTACAGGTGTTACATCAGCAGTTCATGAACTCGGAGCTGTGATACGTGCAAAAACACTTGAAGCAAAGCCTTCAGGTGCTTATGTATTAGTATCACGTGAAGCAGGTGCAGGGGTTCCCGTCGGCCCCTCAGGAAATTGACTCATATCGTACAACGAAATGGAACAAAAGATTATTGTTGTTCAAACAAAAGAACGGATGGCGCCAATGAAGAAACACGGATCTACTCCCCTAGTCGGGAAGGATCCAATGAGTCTACCGGGTAGAATACAGATAACAACTAATATGATATAAATCCAACTTCCCGAAGTCCAGTGACGTAAACCTACAAAACCAACACCGTGAGCTCGTTACGGGAAGAACAAGATGGGAGATCTTCCCGTAACCACCTCCGGCGTGAGAATAATTACCGTTTTGAAGGAGATAAAGTACTTAAGTATGTAGAGAAAGTACAGTGGGAGTGAATGAATACCTCATGAAGATTGAGAGGATATTTATAGACGAAGAATGTGAGAAGGTGATTGGGCCAGCTGTTCTTTTCGGAAGATGCTCTCGTAACCATCTGGACATGTGTCCTTAAATGATAGGTTCGGCTATACGTCGCATGTGCATGTATAACAACCTGGACACGCGTCCTTATGAGATAGGATGATAAATAACCATGGCCATTTGCACGGTTATAACGGCCTTGCCATGTATCCTTTATTCATTGGCCGAGAGATCACGTATTGACCAAGAAAGCATCTTGATGAATCTTATAGAAAGTAATTAGTTAATTACAGCTGTCCTGAGACAATACCTCCTAGTCATTCAGGCGGACGAATACTTTGTTCCGCGGATGACTTCTGAGGGTGTCAGGATGTTTCCGCATAAGTCGTACGGGTGTTCCTTCCTTAGACGGTTATGCGGGTGATTCATACGTTCCGCGGGTGTCTTACGAGGAGAAATCCTCTTACCCGCTAGAGGTTCTTAAAAGTATTTGAGTGTTTTTATACCCTAGCTCTATAGTCCACATAAACCCACTATGATCGCTCTGTCCTTTCCCGTGGCTCTCGTGACTCCCAATCAGTTACCATTAAAAGCCTCTTCGACAGAGGTACCTTTAAGAACCAATGACAAAGCTACGTATCACATGGGTCTTAAACTTTTAACCCATTATATAAAAGTAAATACACATACGACACCACCTTTTGAAATAAAAAAGATTACTTTAAATATATTAAACAGTGTTATAAATATGTTTTGGAACTTTCTGAAGGGAAATTATTAAAATATCCATTTATTAGGATTTTAAATAGGGATAGATATTTTTTTTCCTGAATACCTATATTTGTACATGTTCAGTATTCATACTTATACTTGTATTTGTATCTGTATATGTCTATTGGGTACAGGTATGGATATCCAAATTTACTAATTATAGGTACGGATACTTTCGGGTACAGGTACGGCTACAAGTACGGGTATTATAGGTATTGGTACCCGTTTAGAATATGTATGGGCTTTTGTTTGGTTTCCAACACTTTAACTTAAATTGTAAGCGAAATTTTCAAATCATAATATATATTAGTTGAATAAGTTTATTCTCAATTTATATGTGTATATTCATTTATTGTGTATTCGTATATTTTTATAACATGTATGTGTAATTGTGTATATAATTAAATAACATGTATTAAATTTCTCTCTTGTTTTTCTATAGAAATTGAGGAAACAATGAACTAAAAAAAGGAAAAAGGGAATGGATTTTATATTATGACTGATTTGTTTCATTTTTAGTTTTGGTATTATGTTTTGGTTGCGGTATTACGATTTTGTTTGTGGTATTATGGTCTTGGAATTGTAAATAATTGATTATCGGTACCGTACCGTTACTGATACCTAGTTTAGTGAAGATTTTTTTTTTAAGAACAAAGATGTACCAAAACGAGTATCGTACCCAAAGTACCTGTACCCGTACCGGAACACGTACCCGTACCATATAATTCGGGTATAGGTATGGGTACCAAGATTTCCTGATTTTAGGTACAGGTACGGGTAAAGTACGCGTACAGTCTCGATCTCATCCCTAATTCTAAATATGTTCCGAATAATTTAAGTTTTGAGGTTTGTTTCTAAGTCATCTGGTCGTCTATGACGAGTTAATTATCCAACAGTAACATGTCGTGGGCTACCTATTTTAATTACTAACAGGTCGTGAGCTACATGTTTTAACCACTAACGTGTTGTGGCCTACCTACTTTAACTAATAACGTGTTGTGACCTATCTGCTTTAACTACTAACATGTCGTGGCCTACATGTTAGTTAAAGCATGTATGCCACAACGCGTTAGTAGTCAAAACAAGTAGACCACGACGCGTTAGTAGTTAAAACAACAACGCAATGACGTGTTAGTAGTTAAAACATGTAAGTCATCCATATTTCATTTGTTTCTTGTTTCTTGTTTCTCGTGCGGGTTCTCGTCGTACGTGTTCGGGGTTCCGGTTTCTAATTGTTTTGGGAATACTTTTTGCCCCTCATCTTTTATGAATTGTCAATAATGGATTGAAACTTTCAGGATATTACGGTTGTGTTACTAGTGAGATTTTACTGGGTATAATTATTGTTTTATTTTCTAAGCGAAACCATCACAAATATTTTTTAAATGAGCGTTTTTCATCTACTTGACATTGAAGTGGTGGGACGTTTTAAAGTTAGCCATGAATACATTACGGACTCGTAACGGTGTTGAAGTGTTAATCCAACTAGTTTATGGTTTTTGAGTAGCGAGTGCTCACCAACTAATGACCGGTCATTCCGTCATATAGGATATTTTAGTTTTGTGTGTTTGATTCTTTCAATAATCTATGTAGTACTGTTTAATTTTCCATTAGGGGTATTCTTGACTCTATTCTCGAAATATCAGAACATCCATCTGCTCCACAAATTAAAGTTGTTCCTGCAAAACAATTGTCACAAATGCCATGAACACGGGTCTTGTTTTCAATAATTGATAAAAGTAAAGGACGAAGTGACATGACGCTCAATTATTAAAAGATATAATAGAATTTGCGTTTGGTTAGATAATATACGTGGTGATGGTTAAGAGTTGGAACTTATGGTTTAAGGGGGTTCTTTTATTGACGTGGTTTTCTTTTTTATTATGTTTCTTGATGAGGTAGGTCTATTAGTGGCTTCTGGTACAATGGCATAGTGTGATAGTTGACACTTGATCTTATGGTTTTATGTTCGAAACTTAACTCAATATGAGGTTTTTCACAGTAGTGAGTCCTCCTTAATGATGTTTATGTGTGAGTCATGTTTAGAGCGTCAAGATCAGTATGGACGGCTGGAATCACGTCTTAAAAAGACTCACTCGAACATTGACGGTAGTTTCAAACAAAAAAAAATACTAAAGCATATCATTACTCGATTTTAGAATTCTAAATTTTTAGTTTTGGATGATATGTAAACTTTCTCATCATCATCACCTATTTAATTAAACTTTGGTTGTGAGATAGAAAGAGAAGGTGAATTAGGGAATGCAATAAAACGGTGGACTTTAAGGTGAGTCATAGCAGCTCATGTACGTGTAAGCTGGAGAACAACAAATTGATTTTTTTTTAACGACCAACTAAGTAATACCGGGTATTTCGTACACGGACCTCATTGGTTAAAGGTAGCCTGAGCCGGCCACTAGTTTGGATGGACGGAGCCTCTAGCGGTCCACCTATTGAGGGATTCACCGGAAAAAACCCAACCCCACGCCCGTCAAATGGCACGACATCAAGGAGCCGGTAAAACCGGGTGAGATCAGGACTTAAACCCTGGCAAGCCAGTGTCATCCCTCATATCTCCCATATAAATCGGTGATATTGAGGTTTGAACCTCTTACCTCTCACTTGTAAAGTGAGTGCTCTACCATTGAGCCACAACCAATTTATACTACAAATTAATGAATAGTGAAAATTGAGAGTGTAGATAAATATGATTTTTAATATATATATATGTATATACTAGATTTCATCCATCGTATTACAGGGATTGTTTTACATTATTCGTTTATAATATTTATATATTTTTTGGATTTTAATTTTATTTATTATACAAAGTTAATAAATATACCTAGTATTTGATGATGAAAGAATTCACATATAAATGAGATGTTATAACCAGGTTTAAAAGTTATTCGGGTTTGGTGATTTCCATGACACGCTTATATTTTTTTACTATAAAATTGTTTTTTAATTATAAATAATATATATATTTTTAAAGAAATCAGATATTAATTTTTAGTATATCCCTATTTTATAAGAGTTCCATATCAAATATTTAGTGAGATTAATTTTTAGTTTAATGAGATGTTATAACCCGTTTATGGACTATCTGGGTTGGCGAGAACCATACCTGTGAATTTGGATAAAATGCATGAGAAACCTTCATTTACAAATAATGTAATCTAGTTGCTTGAGAGAATGTATGGAGTAACCAGAGAGCTTTTAATGTTTCGTTTATATATATATATATATATATATATATATATATATATATATATATATATATATATATATATGGTGGGGTTAAAATAAGAAGCAGAGTGTGTCTAAGAAGTGTAAGAAGTAACCTGGTGCTTTAGATATGTTGATCTGATTGTGGATATGGAAAATTTGTTTATAGTGCAGTGTTTTTATTTTAGTTGCGGTGTGTTTATTGTGTTGTGTGTTTTATTATATCTAATGGTGAAAACACATTTTCTACACTTATTAGGAAGATTCTACTTCTTATTGTAACATCTCTCTCTCTCTCTCTCTCTCTCTATATATATATATATATATATATATATATATATATATACACTAGTTTTTATCCCCCGTATTATGGGGGTTGTGTTTCTTTTTCGTGTCTAATATTCTTATTTTTTTGCATTTTTTTACTATAAAATTATTTCTTATTATAAATAATATATATTTCTTAAAAAAAATTGAATATTAATATTTAGTATATCCCTATTTTATAGGATTTACATATCAAATACTTGGTGAGATTTATTTTTTGAATAATTAGATGTTATAACCCATTTAAGGTTACCTGGGTATGGTGAGACCCATACCGTGAATTCGGGTAAAATGCATGAGAAGTTTTCATTTACAAATAAAACAATATGGTAGCTTAAGTAAATGTAAGAAACAATCATAGAGCTTTTAAATGTTTTGTTTATTTACGGGGGTTGTTTTATATTATTTGTTTCTAATATTTATTTATTTTTTGAATTTTTATTTTTTTATTGTATGTAAGTTAATAATATATATATATATATATATATATATATATATATATATGATTTGATGATAAATTGTTTCACAAATAAATGAGATGTTATAACCCGGTTTAAAAGATATATGAGTTTGATGAGACTCGTTTATTTTATTTTTTACTATAAAAGTGGTTTTTTAATTATAAATAATATATATCTTTTTTAAATAAATCATATATTAATTTTTAGTATATCCCTACTTTTTAGGATTTTTATATAAAATATTTGGTGAGATTAGTTTTTAATTTAATGAGATGTTATAACCCGTTTAAAAAATATATGGGTTTGATTAGACTTATACCCATGAATTCGGGTCAAATGACATGAGAAGTCTCAATTTAAAAATCAAGGAAATCTGGTGACTCCAAAAAATGGGGGAGCGACCACATCGCGACACGTAAGATTTTTATGTTTTAGTTTATATATATTATAGATAGAGTGGGGTTAAAATAATAAGTGGAGTGTGTCTAAGAAATGTAAGAAGTAATCTGGTGTGTTAGATATTTTGATCTGGTAGTGGATATGGAAAGTGTGCTTATTGTGCGGTGTGTTTTATTTTTAGTTGTGTGTTTATTGTGCAGTGTATTTTATTAGATATAATGATGAAAACACACTTTCTACGCTTTTTAGGAAAAACCTACTTCTTATTAGAACAAGTTTATTCAGGGGCTATTTGGTAGCTTCTCTTTTTTGGTGTCTAGTAGCCTCTAAATGATTCTATTAAGAGGTTATCATTGGCTATCTTTAAATCATTTAGAGTTAGAGTGTGTTTAGTTCATTGAGAAGACATATGTTAATAGTTCATGAAGCGTCTTAATGATTAAGTTTCTAAAGAAATTAATTTGGTCAGATATGCTACTTATTAATTAGTTAGGTCTCTTAATGATTTTGAACAACATTTTTAAACAACCCCCTAATAACCTTGATTTTAAAATGCATGAAAAAGAAATATTAATGAGTTCTTTGTTAAGCCTACATCTTCTTAAAATGGTTATTTATCTAAAAATATAAGGCTTATATGTACATGTACAATCACTTGACAATATATAGTAAGGTTAAAATACAAAGTACAAAAAAATGATAAATGTGAGAAGAAATCAAATCATTAAATTTAGATTTGAATGGTGAAAATTAATTTGAGAATGAAAATTGATATGAAGGGTATTAACTATTAAGGTAATAACCCACTTATAATATTTTATCTCTCCAAATGCAAGATACATGTCAAATCCTCTATCATTTTAAAATGTCCATAACTTTTATATATAACATATTAAAAAAAATCACAATAATAACAAGCGTTTTTTTATCTTTAGTATAAATATCATATTGTTATATAAAAATAAAAACAAACTTAATGAGATTCTTTTTATATTTTTTTTACTAATTGTTCATTGTGTTTTTTTAATTGAGATTTTGTGTGCATTGTGTTATAGATTTGGTCATTGAGTTTTTCAATTGGTTCTCACATTAAAGTAAAAATGAAAACAAATAATACGTTATTGTGTCTTTTTTTGTTCGTCATTTTATATTTGTGCTCAACATGTGTCTTTCTACTTATTATTGTGTTTTAATCATTGTGTAATACGTTCATTGTCTTTTGTTCGGAATTGACATGTGCCATACACTTAATTTGTAAAAAAATGGTGTTCATTGTGTATTACGTTCAAGTCATTGTGTAATATGTAGTTTCTAGTGTATTTAACTTTTCAGGTTATTGTGTTATATGTATTCACTATTGTGTCTTACGTTTTAAGTCATTGTGTTTTACTTTTCAGGTTATTGCATAATATGTATTTTATCATTCTGTATTATGTATTAGATAATTTATTGTTATTTTTCATTATATTTACACATTATTATAACACAACTGCGTTACTAGGATTAAAAAAACATAATGATGAGTTGAAAAACACAATGACAAAAAAAACACTATAACGAAAAAAGACACAATGGTAAGCAAAAAGACAAAATGATGTAATTTATGTTTTAATTTTTCTATAACAAAATCATATTCATATTAAAGATACAAAAATTTGTTATTATGGTGACGTTCTAAAATGATAAATGAATTAACTTGTAACTTGCTCATAGAGAGAGAAAATGTGTATTATTATTTTTATACAGGAATTAACTTGTAACTTGCTTATAGAGAGAGAAAATGTGTACTATTACTTTTATACCATTTTTTATTTAATCTCCACTTAACATATGTCAGTTAGTTATGGCTTATCATACTTCTTATTTTTGTTGACCTTTGTAGAAAACTCAAACCTAAAAAGAATATGGATGAGGTTTTATTATTGTTGAAAAAATGTCTCATAAAACGAATGCAAGACTACAATTCTATAACTAAGGAAGATATCTTTAGTTAACTTAACTAAAGGTGGTAAAATGAAACCCAATACAAAAATAGCCCAATAGCTTATTATGCCAACATTCCTCCTCCAACACAATGTTATAGCAATAAGCACATAGTTTGTTAGAAAAACAAAAAAACCAAAGCAATTAATTGAGTTTTTTTATTTAAAAGTATCAACAATCTTCAAAGCTGATGAAATATTGAATGTACCAAGTTGTTGTAGATGATGATGACTAGAGTGATAATTAATCTTAGCATTCTTTGTTAGCTCATGATAAACAAATTTTTTTCAATCTGTGCTGCACTTTTATTGTGCTGCACTTTTATAATGAGAACAGGCTGAGAAATATGAACTCCTATACTTGTGAGAAGCCAAAATAACCAAACAATCTCACAAGTAGTCACAACCATAACGCAATACTCTATCTCTATAGAAGATCCAAAAACGACATTTTATTTCTTTCTTTTCACTTGTGACATCCTACATCGGTTGGGAAGGAGAACAAAACCTTCTTTATAAGGAGGTAGATACATTTCTCATCATAACGCGTTTTGGACGCTTAATGGTAGCGGATGAGAGGAGAATTCGACAGTTAAGCATGCTCCACCAGGAGTAGTATGAGGATGGGTGACCACCTGAGCAACCAAAAGCAAATCTATGAGGCGATAGTGGTACGTCCCGGCCAAAGAGGACAATATTATGGTGCGATGGTAACTGAGCTGTTACATCACTGCAATAAGGGAATTTTCAAGGAAAATGCAAAAACTCGTAATAGATTTGTGATCAATTGGATTGCTATCCAAATCATTGGCACGTAGTTGAAAGAGTCGAAGGAAACGTAAGTTCTGAAACCGACAGCCATGAAGATAAATCAGAATACAAAGAAAAGTTCTATAGTGAACTGTAGTAGGGGTTGACAAAATGGCTAGCTAGATGAATTGCATGAGATGTATCTGGATCCGTGATTATAAGATAGACCAAGCTATCAACAATAGTGTGGTATAGGCATAGATATGAACAAGGGGTGCGTCAAAATCCTTCTGTTAGAGAATTGTGTCTGTTTAGTGGTGGAACCAGAAGTTTATAACTAGAGGGTCGTAATATAAATTTTCATTTGATGACCTATGATCTAATAGTCTAGTGAGATGATGTCCACCATTTTAAAATGAAGCGTTCGGTTCAAATTCTTACAAATACAAGATTAAAAGGATTTTATGTGAAAATAAATTTGTTGTAAAAAAAGGATTAAATTTTTACTGTTTGATTAAATCATATCTTTTTGCAATAAAAACTTCTATTATCTCTTATTGCAATTGTAAGTGTTATCCTTTTTTAAATGTAAATCGATATTAATAAACTTTAGGGGGCGTTTGGGTTTCCTTATTTTTACCTTCTTATAACTTATTCACTTTTATTGATTAAAATAGTGTTTAGATAATTTAACTTATTAAACATTTTAAAGAAGAAAAAATGAGTTTTCATAAGTTAGGATTTTATAACTTATGAAAAACTCTTTATATAAGGTATAAGGAGGTGTAAATAAGGAATCCCAAATATGTCTTTATTATGAAAAGTATGAAATGCTTTAGTAGATGTATTGATAGTCTATCTGATTATAAATATTATAAAAAAAATAAAGAATCCAAAATATTAAAAAGTTTTAATTCAAGTAAAATTACAAATATTGAAGTAATGTGACAATAAATCCTCAAAACATATAACGGATTCAAATAAATAAAGTTCGCCATTGAATTTAATTTATGTAAGACTTGTTTAAATTTTAAACTTAGAAACTTAAAACATTGAAGTTTGTGCCAGAGCTATTAATTGACCCTCCGGCCAGCCCTCCGATAGGTCAAACAAAAGGTGAGCTAAATCATGTTTCAAAACTCATTATCATCATAATCATCACAGTAATAGTCATGTCATCCACACACACAAAATCACATACACACGCACACGTACCCCGAAAATAGCATATCCAAATTCTAAGAAAGCCTAAAGTTGTCACAACCGTGGAATTTGCTCCTTGCAAATTTTGATTTGTTCGAGTATGCAAATAAATTGTGAATACGATTCAAGTAATAAAGGCCCAAGTTTCCTTTGGATCTCAACTCCAATATGATCCTCATGCTTCATTAGCCCATACTGCTCCTGAAATAATACATATGGTTAAAAAGACAAATCCTAGTTAATCACACGATAACTCCAAGAATCCAATTGTTTAAGAAATTGGGCCTTGTAATAATTCTTATCAGAAAAAAAAGAAGTTTTTTTCAAAATATTGTTTCTTTCATTTTTGTATTGGATTTCACCACACACACACACATATATATATAAGGATAAATGAATCATCCAAGGAATTCCAAACCATAATCCAGCAATTAATATTATATCCATGTGACATGAGAGCAAAAAACCAATGTCGCTATTTATTCAACTTCGATGTTGGCACTATCAACTGCTTCTTCACTGCCATGAAATTATCTTATCCCCTAAATATTCACAATTAGCCGAAGTAGATTTCCTGTCAATATTACAACCTACAAAATCGTTGTTAGCATAAGCATATAAATCAAAATCAAAATCAAAATTCTTAGGATACCAGAAACCAAGTTTCGGTCTCCTTTAAGGTATTTAAAAATTCGTTTAACAGCAGCTAAGTGAAATGTTTAGGATTAGCCTGATATCGTGCACACTGACAAAGTGCAAAATTGATGTCGGGTTGACTGGTTGTCAAATACATAAGAGATCCGTTGATAAATCGATAAGTTGCTTGATCTTCAGAAGTCCCATCAGCATCTAAGTGAGAAGCGATTTCTCAGCCATTGGTGTTGAGGCAAGCTTCGAAATAGTGAACTTGAATTTCTCAAGAATGTCGTTTACATATTTTCCTTGATGAACAAAGATCCCTTTAGAATCGTGACGAACTTGTAACCCCTAAAACATAGCCATCTCTCATAGAGAACTCATCTCGAACTTCTTATTCATCACACTACGAATTCTTTGCATAAATCCTCACTTGTGGACCTAGAGATAATATCATCCATGTAGATCTGAACCAAGATCAAATCCTTTCTAACCTTCTTTATGAATAATGTTTGATCGTTCATGCCATGAGTATGCCCATGAGCTAATAAGTGATCTGTTAATGCAACATACCATGAGGAGGTGCTTAATGTAAGCCATAGAGAGATTTATCCAGCTTATAAGCGTAGTATGGATGTTCAAAATATCTAAAACTTGGTGGCTGATCGACATAGATCTCTTATTTGTTGCCACTATATAAAAACGTTGTCTTAACATCCAATTCATAGACGATGAAACCCATGTAAGACGCATATGCCAAGAAAATGCGAATAGCTTCCAAGAAAGCAACGTGGTATAGACTTCATCGTAATCTAACCCTTCAATTTGACAGAAACCCTGAACCACTAATCGTACCTTGTTCCTTATGATAACCCCACTGTCATATTGCTTGTTGCGATAAACCTATCTTGTGTCAAGATATTTCTTTCCTTCGAGTAACTTGATTAACTTTCAAACCTTGAGCATGTCAAACCGATTCAGCTCATCATGCATTGTATCGACCCAAATTGGTTCTTACAGTGCTCTGTCAATGTTCTTAGGCTTAATCTGAGAAATGGAATCACATAACATGGTGTGAGCTACTTCATTTAGGGTTCAATTCCTTTTAACAACTCCATATTGTTGTGAGGTACATGTTGCAGTGTTAGTCTGACAATACCATTTTAAGCACAAAAGTAGTTTAGGACCGCAATCTTGTACTATGTACTACTGTCAAACCGAATACCTTTAATCTTCAATTTTGTTTGATTCTCCATCACCCTAACAAACAGTTTAATCAATTATGAAGCCTCACACTTATTCGGCAAAAAGAAAACCTAAGTAAACGTAAAAAATCATTAGTAATGACCAAACAGAAAGACTTGTGAGAAATACCGAGTACATTTACCGGACCGAACAAGTCCGTGTGCAGTAATTATAACAGAGAATCAATGGAGCTAATCAACTTTGGTTTATGAGGTTTGCGATGATGTTTTCCTTGAGCACATGCAACACACTTTTCAGCTGTTAAGAAATCTTTGAATGGTACGTTAATCATGAACAATGTTTCCTTTAGCAGTACGATTACGCTTTTTCATATTTGCATGATTGAGGTGACGATGCCAACGCATAACGTTATGTTCAGAAAATTTTGAAAGTAAACCTGTTTGGAAGCTTTTTATTCATATCATCCCAAAGAATGGAACTAACAATATGATATCAACCTGGATCCAATGAATAAGCGGAATCTATGCAACGTCGTGATTCAAGAAGAGTTTATTAACAATAAGAACACTGGATTATCACTTCAATACACACAATTATTATTGATGAAATTGTTAGGTACATAAGTCTGCTAAAATGGGTAACTCTCTAGAATGGTTGCCCTATTACTGCCTACGTCGGCTTCTATAACGTCTCTCCCAATTATATTTTAAACTTTGCAACATATAGGGTAACAGTTTACAGTCCAAGCCTAAGCCCAATAAACCTATCCGAAATCCGGATATTACATAGTAAAACCGTAAACTAGTCTTGTGCACCACTTCAACTCGTCACGTTTGCTCATTTTTTTGGCTTTTATCTTGATGATGTTATATGTTTGTTTGATATGCACTGGTCTCAATTTATGACGTTGCACCCTCTAAAAATTAAGTTTGGGGGAGTATACTAAAACAAGAACAATATAAAACCAGATTTCAACAAACTTTCACTTAATGTCACTACCTAATATTTATCATACACTACTATGTAATTTACTTATTAACTTAATTAATGACCATTTGATGGTCAAGACAGTTAATGTCAGTTTAACGTTATGCAGCCACATTTGATGATCGTTAACTTTCACCAAGATATTCGATTACAAACATCCTTATCGATTATCCAAATTTGTTATCTACTTGTTTCATACTTTGTTTGACAAACATCTGATACTCGATATCGTTTCTAGCTATCACCAAAGATATCACTCGTTAAATCCACTGCCACTAACATTATAAATCAGTTTAGTTTTCAAGAAAAATTTTGTTTAGCCAGATTCCAGTCGTAAATATTGCTGACGTACTGATTCTGTTGGTAGATACTTTTGGTGATACTCTTTTTATTTAGTATTGATAATATATACACGCTAACACATGACTTTAATTCAAGACCTACATTTTAATATATTAGATACACTTTTACTTTTATTATATTAGACAACGTGCATGTTCCTAGACTGCTTATCAAAACTGTACCAAAATACATTAAACTTTGTCACCTAGGATGCCTTTGACATACAATTCCGACCTGCCTTTGGTGCTTCATAGACGAATCAACACTATTTGAAATACCAATAAACACCTTTGTTCTCACTGTTGGCATCCGGTTCGACGTAGATGCACTCGACTGTGTCTCTCCACAATGCCTTAAGTATCGGAGTATTATCCCACTTGTAGTAATCACCTAAAATCGACTTCACCGCGTCTCGCGCCTCACTCGCATGATACATTGGAATGGTTGGGAACAAATGGTGAATCACGTGGTTTTCATTTCCTTGGTGAAAAACCCAATTCAACAAACGACCGTAATCTCTGTCAACAGTCGATAAAGCACCTCTTATCCAGTCCCACTCGGTCGAGTCATAGTGCGGAATAGCGGGATGCGCGTGGTTTAGGTACGTTAAAGTGATAAAGAAGCCACTCATGACAAACAAAGGAAGTCCGTACAAGAAAAGTGTTGTTTTTACACCTTGCGCCAACGCGATGCGGTAGAAACCGTAGAGAACCGCGATGACGCCACTGTCGGATAGCACAACTTGACCGCGTTCGCGGTCATTAAAGATTTCACATTGTGGCAAGTAGTGGTTTACGAATCCTTCGTAATCACGTCCGTAAGCATTAAAGAACAAGTATAAGGGAAAACCGAGGGTGGTCCTTAGGAGAAGAGTGAACACGTTTCCTGGTCCGTTGTTTAAAAACTCGGAGAAAAATGTGTCCGCCTTTCGTTTGGGGATGTACACCTCGTCGAACTCGAGTGAATTCGTGTGGGCGTGGTGGCTACGATGACTATATTTAAACGAAAAGTACGGCGTCAAAGTAACCGAATGGATAAAGAAACCAAACGCATCATTAACCCATTCGTACTCACTAAACGCATGATGGCCAGCATCATGGCCGAGGAGCCAAAAGCCCATGAGAATACAACCTTGGGCTAACCAATATATCGGCCACGCGATGTATGATAAGGGCTTAGGGAGGATCGGGATGTAATTAGATGCGAGATAGTAGAAAGCGTAGATTATGACAAGGTCTCGGAAAAACATACCGAGAGAGCGAGTGAGGGGACGTTTGAAACAGTGTGGTGGTATGGCTCGCTTTAGATCGCCTAGCCCGAATGGAGGCTTTGAGACGGGAACACGTTTGAGTATGTCCTCCTCCGTCTTTGAAACGTTCATTTGGCCTCCGGCCCCCATGGTTCCAAATTAACTACAAAATGTGAAAAGTAGTGGTGAAGTGTTAGAATAACGCAGAAGATATGGTATGATTGAATGGGAAACAGTTACACTTAAGAAATGTTCAATAATATTTATAAATATATATATTTTTTAAGAATGGGTCAATGTGACCAAATTTTTCTGCATATAATTAATTGGTTGTGACAAAACGTATATAGTTTGATGGAGGGTCACAGGGTCAAATAGTCACATTCAAAGCAAAAGAAAAAATAATAATACAGACTTTAGGTCTTAAAATCTCACTGGTTAAAGAAGATACATGCTATAATTTATTTTAGGATTGACGTGGTTAAAACCACACAAATATCGATTTTTAAGACCAAAATGGTGACATTTCCGTGATATATAAGTCTAAGTAGTTTATTTTAATTGGGTTAAATTTATCCTCGTAAATATATGTAACACTCAAATGATAGATAAAAGCTTGCTTAATTTCAAAAGAAAACATAACTTTTTTAAAAAAAAATTTTAATTTCCCTTAAATTATTCGTGTGTCAATGGTCATGCTTTTGGATTCATGTTCTAACTACTTCGTTCTCGTCTGTTAGTACGTATTTAGTACAGCGCATGCAATATTTGACTGCTAATTAATGTTCATTTTAATCAATATTTTATCATGTTTTTAACCGGCTTATGGATAAAAGAGTCCAAGAATAGGTAGCAGACAAACAAATGGTCGTTTCAACAAACATGTCGTCTGTATATATCCAATTTTTTTAGTATAAATAGATTATTACTATAATATAAACAAAAACTTTGTTGTCGCATTTGCGTCACCGTATTATTCGATGAATTTTGTTTTTAGTTTAGTTACTATAATAAACGTAATGAGAACTGATCAAACGTCATTTTTTTCAGTTCTAGTACCATAACAAACCTAAAAAAACTGGCTGAGTTCGCGCTAACTCGTGACCTTATTTAAAGCTCATGATCAACAACACTCGGGTATTACCAATGCTCAAGTTTACTGACACCCCCACCCCAAATAAATAAATAAATAAAAATTGGTCGTTGGTCCACCACAATTGTTATATTTTTTCGTTTTTTAGTTTTGGTTCCGTAATATACGTAATCAAAGCCGACTGAATTCGTGCCAAGTTACAGCCTCAATGCTCGGGACGACAACTGATGTGGGCCCAAGTGTAGAAGACCGGGTTATTATGTTTCTGGTGGCCCAAGATCGGGCTTCAAAATGGGCTACACGAAAATGAGCTTAACTTGGGATACGGGCCTCCGTTTCAGGCGTGTTACCAGTCTAAACGACCGTTGGAACGTGGGCCATGTTGTGGTAACCAGTAGTAGGCGGGTTATCCCGTTTAGTTTTCCGAAATAAGGCCTGTAGATAAATTTTTGGGCCACTTTTATGTTTTTCGTCTACTTTTTGTGTTTTGTTTTGGGTTGTTGTTGAGCCTTTGGTTGTTTGTTTCGGCCCAAATCTATTTTGGCATCTCTATTAATATACTATGAATGTAATGTGACTAATCATTGATCAGAATTAATTAAAAAAACTTTTGGCTTTTTAAGTTCTTGACTTTTGGGTTAATTTTGGGGTTTAGGGAAGGATCTTCACGGGTATTTCAAGAATCAACGTGATTAGCCTTCGGATTCTCATCGTGCGCTGCATCAACAACACTTGTGTTTTACCACCGCCTGAGTTTGCCAACAAAATAAACATCATCTTAAATATTTTTTTCTTATATGTTAATTTAATGAATTAATTTTGAGTTTTAACGCTCAAATTTTATCAATGATGTTTATATCATAACGAATTCAGCTGATATTTATCGAATTCATGTCGGCTCATTGTCATAACACTCGGGTTTTATCAACGCCCGTGTTTCAACGCTGAAGTTTTGCTAGCTGCCAGGCGCAACGCGCCGTGTAGAAAAACAAGTAAAGAATAATTCCAATAGGCCCTTGGAATATAAATCTTTGGTTGCTTTTAGATGTCATTAGCGATAGAGACGAAATTGATGTTTTGAAGGATTTATAAGGATATCATGTAATAATTGACGTGACAGTTAAAGACATCTAAGAACACATTTAGCGTTGAAGATAGTCTAAGATTTATATTATATAACTGGACCAGTCATTTTTTTCTTAAAAGTTTAATACATGGGTAATTTTTTAGAATAGAAAGTAAGTTTCAAAAGTGTTCCATTAAAGCATTCTCATCCCGTTCCTCATTCATATCTCTATAATTACAATATCTATAATTACACTAAAAAACACTATATTTCTCTCATGTTTAATTAAATAATGTTTTTTATACCTTTATCATTACAATTTTCTCTCTTCTCTACTCATAACCAATCCAACCAATATTACAAAATAAATAGGGGCAGACAAATTTTTCCGAAATTTACAAAAAATCATTACATTTACCTCTTTACCTTATAATTTACATTCACAATCACTCATAACCTCACCCTATAATTTACAAACTTCCTTCACATAATTATAGGGGATAGGTTAAGAATGCTCTTAGCTCACTTAAAATTAAAAAGTGTTCCAATTAAATCACTAAAATTTCATATTTTATTAAATTAATGGTTTTAACATGTTTTAGCATGTTTTGTTTTAGTTTAAACTAGAATATTACCCGTGTAATACGCGGATGGTTTAAAAAATACAACAAAAAAATTAAATTTTATGATATACGTAACATATTTATGTATTTATAAGATATATAATGAAAAATAAAATTTTAAAATTCATAAATATTAATAAAACTCATTTAATATAACATTTAGGGTCTGTTTGGTATGGGGTAATGGAATGGACGACAGAATGGAATGGAAGTGGTAATGGAATGGATAAAGGACTGGAATGAGTTATTACCATTCCAGTGAAATGATTGGTCACCACATGAGAATGAAATGAATCATTACTTTGTATTGTTGGTAGGTAAGAAAAAAATAAAATAAATAAAATTAAAATGGTAGGGAGTGGTGGTGGTGGTGGGTGGCGGTGACGGTGGAGGTGGTGGTGGCGGTAACAGTGGAGGTGGTGGTGGACAGCGATGACGGTGGGCGGCGTGTGTGATGATGGGGCGATGATTAATGGATGCGGCGGGTGGCTGGCACTGATGGCGATGGTTTGTGGAGGTGGGTGGTGGTGGCGGAGGACGCCGATGGTGGTGATTGGTGGCAGTGGCGACGGTGGTGGGCAGCGGTGATGGTGGGCGGCATGTGTGATGGTGGGGTGATGGTTGATATATGTGGCGGGCGGCTGGCGGTGCTGAGTGGCTGCCACCGATGGCGATGGTTGGTGGCGGCGGTGGACGGCAATGGTGGTGGCTGGTGGCAGTGGCGGCGGTGGTTGGTGGTGGTGGTGGGTGTTGATTTTGGGTGGTGGTGTTGGTGGGAGGGTGGTGGAGGTTATGTAGGGTGAAGGAGGGAATGGAATGAAAAAAAAAACATGGGGTATGGATGGAATGAAATTGGGGTATTTTAGAGGGAATGAAATGGACTAGGTAATGGGTCATTCCATTCCTTTGGTCAACCAAACACACTATTTTCCTTTCCCTCCCAATGGGTCATTCCATTCCGTCCTCCATTCCTGCATACCAAACGCTACCTTAAAGTTACATTTGTAACTTTATTAGACCATGTGTAGTCATAATGCTCATCCCCTAGGCATTATATGCAACGTGACGCCCAGTCAAAGTTATGGTATTTTTTTTCAAAAAGATGATGTAATCATAATGCCCCACCCCTGGGCGTTATCCGCCACGTGGCCCCAGTCACGTTTGCACTTTTTTTGTTTTTTTTTAACATTTTATTTAGAATAATCAAATAATAATAATAATATTTTATTAAATAAATATTACATTAAACTAAAAAAAACTACTTGTCTTCATCGTCTTCACCTTCGTCGACGTCGTCGTGTTCATCATCGTCTTCATTGTTGCCCTCGTTTTGATTCTCATTTACACCTGGAAAACGCCAATTCATCCAAAGATGTTGGACTAAATCCCCTTTAGTGCGTTATGTATTTCTCTTGACCGCATGAAATACGAGTTTTTAAGTCTTTGCTCCATACTTGCTGGAGTTCGTGGTGGATCCGAGTCCGGTATGAAAGTTGGACATATTGCTCTTCCCTCGTCTTCGATGATCATGTTATGCATTATGATACACACGTACATAGCACTCTTCATTATTTCTAAAAACCATAGACAACAAGGATTTTTAACAAAATGCCAGCATTGTTGAAGAACCCCAAAACGCCTCTCAATATTCTTTCTCGCAGACTCTTGTACTTTCTTAGCATACTGTCTTTTTTTCATCCAACAGGTCTCTAATGTTTTCACGATAATCACAAACTCTGGATATATTCCATCACCCAGATAGTACCCATGATGGTAAAAGTTATCGTTAGCCCAAAACGAAGCGATGGGAATAGTCGCATGTAACTCTCCATCACATGCGATTGTTCTAAGGCTGTTATGTCATTGTTGGAACCGGGAACACCAAAGAATGTCGACCAAATCCAAAGGTCGTAGAAACAATCGCTTGAAGGCTGACCGTTGGTCCCTTTTGGTCACCTCGTGTGTATTGACCTCAACATGCAGTTGGACAATCAGCTCATTCCCAATGCATACAATCTACACTCCCTATCATGTCGGGTAAACCGTGCACCCTTGCGTGGGTGTCGTAACGACGTTGTAGATTGTTCCAGTTGGGCTCTCTCAGATAATGTGGTCCATGTAGTTTCAACATTCCTAAAATAATTCATTAAAGTAAACAAGTGATATAATTATTTAAAAAAAAAGAAACGTACTGTAACAAAAATACTCCAAGGTGTCTCGAGTTGTTTTATCAGCCATCTTTAAGTACTCGCCGTTGATGTCGGCCGTGTTTCCGTAGGCGAGCACGCGTATGGCTGACGTAACCTTATGAATAGCCGTGAATCCTAGCTTCCCTCGACCGTCCGGTTTTCGATTAAAGTAATCAAGCTCACGCTTCAAATCATTGGTGATGTGCATAAATAATTTTTTAGACATCCGAAAGCGACGCCTAAAAGTCTTTGGGTTCTTGTAATTCGGCGAGTCGCTGAAGTAATCCTTCTGTGTCGTGTTCGGCTTGTCGGTCGGGCCCGAAAAATTGATTTATGTATAGAAGTAGGAGAATCCATTTATAGGGGAATATATAGTAGAAAGAAAGATTTATAAAACAATTTTTTTTTACAACGGCCATATGACCGTTGGGGGTTAAAAATGATTTTTTTTATTGTGCCAAACATGCGTTATCAACATGACGCTGGAAGGATTTTGAACAGAGAGGGGGGGTGCCCATGGCGTTTTGGGCCATCACGCCCATTATAACTTGTCATTACGGGTGATCTTAGTAATTCTATAAATGGTAATGGTATTAGTTGACATCCTAATTAGTTACTCTATTTAAATGACATGTGGTATAATAGATTTGTTTTAATAGTATATATAGATTAATATTAAATAGTAATAAATGCATTAATTGTTATATCATTTAACATAAAAATTTGTTAAATTGAAAGAATAGGAAATTGGTAATTAAAAGTTAGTTAATTAAATGAAATATGTATAAATGGAAATTGATTAATTGGCATTCCATGTGAATGACATAGTTAAAGGCCATGTGGAAACATGTTTTGCTTTAATATACTACTAGCTTTTGAACCCGTGTATTACACGAGATTTGTCAAATAATAAAAATAAAAAATCCATTATTTAAAAGAAATGAAAAGAATTATAGGTTAAAAGAAGAAAAAAATATATAGTATAAACAATAAGAAGTCTAAAATCTCAAATTTACAAATTTAATTTTTTTATATACAACATTTGTAGAAATTGTTTTGACCAGTTACTCGTGGATAACTATGATAAATGAGATGAGAGATTAGAGAATTAAAAGAGAAATTATAACTCATTTCTCAAAACTGTTTTGTCTCATGATCCATGGATATGTAGGATAAATAGAGAATTGAAAATGAAATTATAACCCATTTGCCAACATTATTTTGGCCCATGACCAATGAATAGTTGAGATGAATGAGATGATAAATTAGAGAATTAGAAAGGAAATTATAACCCATTCGTCAATATGGTTTTGCTCCATAACTCATGAATAGGTAGGATGAATGAGAAGCGAGATTTGACCTAGAATGAATGTGGGATTGCCACATCATCCTAATTATTTTCTTTAATTAGTATACTTAGAGTTAGATTAGATGATGAAATCTTTTTTATCTTTTATTTTTTTAATGTTGATGTGGAGTGGTGATTTAGATTTTATTTTTAATATAATTAACGTATTTTTTAGTTTTTTTTAAATATAACTACATATATTGCAGATCCCGACACCCAAGTCTTGTCATCCATTGCTTACTTGACACCAAAAAAATCTGATGATGCTTGATTTTAAGGTTTATTAACCTGATTTGGAGAAAAATAGCATAAATAGCCTAATGAAAATAATTTTAAAACTTTGTTACTATTTTGTGATATATTCACTTTTATATAATAGAATTAGACACGCTATACCGGCGGAAAAGCGAACTTAAAAACCAAATTATAAATTATGATAACTTATATTATAAATATAAATAAATTAAAATATAAAGTATACACAAATTAAATTTTACATAAATTAAATTTTATTCTATATTATAAATTATAAATAAATTAAATTTTACATAAAAATAAAGTATATATTTATTAAATATAAAAAAAAGTTATTTTTTAAAAACACTTTCAACTTTGCTAGGCAAGACTAACACATATAGTAAAAAATATGTTGCGCTTTACCCTTTCATTTTCAAAGAAACTAATAGCAGGTTCGTTTTTCATAGCTAGGTGTATTGTCAGTATTGAGATATATTTCTGTTCAAGTCCTGATACGAGGGTGAACAAATTTTTAATTACTTTTATTTCGGATTGAGATATATTTTTGTTCAAGTCTGACCTATAGTTAAAGACTTCCTAATGAGTGTGGGTCGTATTGATCGAGTCAACTTCAGTTTGGACATGAAATAAAATGATTTAGGGGCTGTTTGTTGAATGGAACCATTCAGATGTAAACATCTGATTCAAAGAGCTTTTAGACTGTTTGATTTCAAACAGAAAAACATCTTAATGGTTAAAATTAGGTCTAAATCATTCAGACTTATTGTTGTTGCTGAATGAGACAGATGCTTATTCAGATTTGACTCATTCATATCTGAATGAACCAAACAGCCTCTTAGTTCGACTGGAAATCTATAAATGCCCAGTAATTTAAGCTCGCACATGACATGAAAAAGCTGAAATTTGAGCCCGGGCCTACTCACATGTTTTTAAATAATTTTGATGCTTGGGTTTGTTCTTTTACATAAAAGATGGATATAAAAATAGAAAGAAAAATTTGTACTTTTATGTAAATAGTTAATTGAAGATTGCAAATTTACAAGATGGTCTAGTGCGTTGTTTTCCTTACCAATAAAAGTTGGCTTCTTAAATAATCTACATGGGAAAGAAATCAAGTTTGGAGTCACGAATTTATTAAATAGCCATACACTATACTTTTTAACTAAATTTTACATAGTTATCATAACTATTAATCCCACCTTTTATATTCTCTAAATAGTTAAAAAGTGCTAATTAAGAGAGGCTAATTGGATTTTAATAATCCCAACTTAATACAGTTGACGGATAATAATTACAATTTAAAAAATAATTGTCATCAATCCCAACTTTCACACAATTTGTTTTTATTGGACACATGTTAAAAACACTTAAGGACGTTAAGTTTTTTCCGAATTTCAAATTGATGTTTTAGGGCTTTCGATCAGAATGAGGATAAAAATCAATTTATTTTAAACTTACTTCGAAACGGTTCCCCCCTTTAACACATCTCCGACGATGCGTTAGGAAATCTATCTTAACACATCGTTGACGATGTGTTAAGATAGACTTCCTAACGCATCGTCGGAGATGAGTTAGACTTCCTAACACATCGGCTAAGATGCGTTAGACTTCTTAACGCATCGTCAACGTCGTGTTAGTCTCTTGTTTGCCTTTTTTAATATTATATTAATATAACTAATTCTACTTGTTTTTGTGATTTTATAACTTTTAATATATAAAGTTTTATATCATTTCGAATATATTGATAAAAAATGCTTATTTTATTTATATGTTGGCATAAATTTTAATTAAAACCGTGCGGGTCAAATTTTATTGAATATTTCGATATTAATTTGACATGACTCCGGTTTAAGTAAATTTATGTCCCCCCCGTAATAAAAGTAAGCATGCTTTATTGGTATATTCGAAATAATATAAAACTTTATATATTAAAAGTTATAAAAAACAAATATAGGTATAAATAGTTATATTAATATAATATTAAAATAATTATCAAGAGGCTAACACGTCGTTGACGATGCGTTAAGAAGTCTAACGCATCTTCGCTGATGTGTTAGGAAGTCTAACTCATCTCCGACGATGCGTTAGGAAGTCTAACACATCTTTGACGATGTGTTAAAGATAGATTTCTTAACGCATCGTTGGAGATGTGTTAGAGGAGGACATTTTTGGAATTCTAAAATTTGGGTGACATTTTCGAAACCTCTTCTCAAAATAAGGCTATTTTGGGAATTTTCCCTTAATAAAACTTGGAACTTAATCACACATTTTAGACCATCCGTACTCACCGCGTTTTCGCGGCGTTTTGCCATATAACGCCGGGGGCACCCCCCCCCCCCCGGCGTTTTAGGTATTTCTTTTTTTCCGGCGTTTTCTTTACAACGCGAGAAATGGCTCAAAAATCAATAATATATCCGTTATATATGTTTGTTGGGTAGTAGAGCATACTTGTTGGGTGGTGGTGACCGATGAGAGGACGCCGGAGAATCGAAGGACGAAGAGGATTCCGGTGAGTGGTGACCGGTAAGGGTTTTGTTGTGTGGCGGTGATGTTGTGGTTGGATGTTTTCCGGCGAGTTGATGTTTTCCGGCGAGTTTATCCGATGGATGAGAGAAGAAGATGATGACTTATTATTTATTATTCTTTTGGCCTGCTGCTGCTATATTATTATTATTATTCATTCTAACACTACAATATTTATTATTATTATTATTATTATTATTTAAAAAACAAAAAAAATAATAGTGACTGGGCGTCACGTGGCGCATAGCCTGGGGGTGGAGAGTTATGAATACACCCTATTTTTTGTAAAAAACCATAACTCTGACTGGGCGCCACGTGGCGCATAATGCCTGGATGTAGAGAGTTATGACTACTCATGGTTTAATAAGTCCATAGCAGTCGAAACTAATTAACAAATCGCATTGGTTTCGCCAAATCCGTAAAATTAAGGAAAGCTGTAACGAAGTACGAAAGCATTTTATTGTTAACTTTAGTTTTAACGGCGCCCCAAGATTTAAACCTTCGTCAGAATAGTCTTTTAAGACTGTATATTCATAACCATTGAGGCACTCCCTTTTAAAGGCCATTTTGATGTAGGTAATCATTTTAAACGACTCTTAAAATATTTATACTCATCGAATCCAACTCACACTCTAAAAATAGAAAGCATTTTTTTCCTTTAATACCATATAATTAAATATAACTAAGGGTAAAATATAAAATATATATTTATTTATATAAGAATTCCAATTAAAACTTTTAAAAACTTTACTGAAAAGAAAATGTTGATAAGACTAAGGGATTTTCTAATATATATTCTAAGGACACTTGTAAGAAACATTTAGCTATGTATAGTGGGGCTACAAATGTGGACGATGAGGGCAAGAACACCGCCCCCCTAGGCGACACAGGGGCAATTGTAAGTCCTAATAAAGGAACTTTCAATGTGATATTACTTAAACCCGTTGTTAGGCAGAATCTACTAACGAATTGATTCAATGAAAATACGATCAAACACAATAAAAACACATAATGGATTCAAAACACACGTTATATTCAACGTCGGGTGCTTAAGCCCTTAACAGTGATTACAGTATGAATGATAAACAACTCTCTAGTCTCTCACTGTATACGAATGACCGACCCATATAATGACCAAGAAACAAAGTATATATAGTGTACCAACAACCCTAAGCCCAAAACCACACAAAAGCCCACAAAAATCAAGAGATTTCGGTTTACATGATAACCCAAAACCAAGCCCACAACGATTAAGTATAAACCATTTAAGTATAGCCCAAAAATCTCCCCCTTGGTTTATATCTTGATCTTCACTCATGCTCCATTACTTCAGCATAAGCTTCTTTGTAAGCACCTGCCCATAAACCTGTTCATATAATCGATCCAACCATACCAGTATACTCCTTAGCAGCTGGTTCATAAAGTGGTTCAGCCATAATGAAGCCGCTAAGGGTCTTGATGTCCTTTTCACCAAACTTCAATAAAACTCTCGGATCAATAATACGGTACTGCCCTTTCTTTAACCGTATAATAACAGTAGCCGTTTCACCATCATAAGTCCAAAACTTCATTTCATCGAGAGCACCCTCAGGAAATCTCTTGGTGATAGAAATGGACGTCACTTTAGCAGTTGGAGGTCACATCACATTTAGCATCATCTTGTTAGTATAAGGATCACAAACCCCCTTCGCTTTCTGAAAAAGGACTTAGCAGTAGGCATACTAGGGAACCTCTTTTCAACTTGGTTCTCAAGAATATCCAGAAATTTGTGGCCTTTGGATCATGACTTAGGTTGTGAAAAGGAGCGTCAAATCACATAAATCAACTTTTGTCCACGAGCCTAAGTCTTCATCTTCTTATAATATTCCGTGTTCCCAGATTTACGCTTGACCCACCACATTTCCTCATCGATATCATAACCCCATGAAATGACCCTTGAGCGATCACCATACTTATTAGAAAGGCTCTTCTTGAGTTCTACCACGAATTTCTCCGGATGATCAGAAGACACGACATTCCGATCAGAGTTCTTCCTAATCAGCATCTTCCTTTTGATTCTTTCCATTTGTTCGGCAGTCTTGGGTGGAGAGGCTAGGTATTTCTCCAGTTGTGCAGAAGTATCAATATTTGAGGCAGGGCGCAAACTGGAGTTGCTATCAACAAAAGTATCTTGTGAATCACCAACATTCTTCTCGTCGCTATCATCACCACCTTTAAAGTCATCTCCAAACCTTTTAACAAGCTTTTGTTAGAGATCAAATAAAGCAGTAAGACCACCTATGCTCGCTTGAAGCTCTTGAATCTTTGAGTCTTTATCAGCGTTGCTGGCTTCAATCTCCTGAATGCGTACAACTTTCACCACAGAGTCTTGCTCAAGCTCAAAGACTTTGCATTGTAAAGCATGTACATCAACTGGTTCAGCTTCCAAAGCGATCCCTTTACCCTTATCTTGTAAAATTTTATATTGCATGGAAAGAATGTGGGCAGTTTTCTCAGCTGCACTTGAGCTATCTTGACAAGTCTAATCAGACGATCCAGAGGGTTCGGTGGTTGACTGGATATAGACTTAAAACTCAAACTCTTACATAATATCATCAAAAATTTGATCTTGAGTTTGTTGGGCTTCAACAGACGGGCCTTGTTCAGTTTGAGCTTCAACAGTGACGGGCTCAGTAGACGTTGGTTGAGTGGTTGGCACAAGATCACTAACCAGCACACCCGGCCTTGGATCTTTCTTTATTCGTTTACACGGAATAAGATCGGTGGCTGGCTCATCTTCAACGTCATCATCATCATGTGTCATAGCGAACTAATTGAGGAGGCTTCAATGCAGTTGACTGGAGCTTTTCTTTAAACGTATCAAAATCTTCAAGCTGTTCAGCAGTAGGTACAGAATGTTGCACCTGGTGTTTAGTCTCCACAGGTTGTGATGGAGAACTATCAGATTCATCGTCTGAAATAGTTTCAAAGGCAGTTGTAGGCCTTTGAATAGGAACAACATGTTCCTCAGCAACAGTAGCAGAAGCAACAGCAACAATAGTCTCAATTTATGCAAATCTTCCAAACTTTACCAGAGGATGGAGTCCTGGTAAACTACTTTAGCCCATTTCCTGGACTGCTTCATCAAACCCAAGGTATTAGGACCCATGGCCTTTAGATCGAGCTTCTCTACAGATCTATTCAAATCAGGATAATGTGAATCAAGATCATCTGTAGAAACCTCAGATACATCATGAACATATCCTCATCCTCCTCCTCCACCTTCTTCTTCTTCTTCTTCTTCTTCTTCTTCTTCTTCTTATTCTTCTTCTTCTTCTTCTCCTCATCCTCATTTCATCGAACACGAACTTGGAGTAATTGTAGTTTCAGTCCATGATCATAGAAACCACAGCCGACATCTGGATGTGACTAATCTCGTCAGAACCCCCCTTTCATCCCGAGACACACGTATAGAAAGTGTGAATCAATAACCTCCATTAGGGATGAAACAACTTGTTGATGGCTGGAGGGTAGGATCTCTAATATCACATTCTTTGCACTATCTCCGCCACAACATCAGTAGAATATTCAGTAAGGTAACCAGGTTGATCACCGAACAACAATACCTCACGAATAATAGCCTCAGAAAAAAATACAGGCTTCTTCTGGATCTCTGATTCTAAAAAAACTTCTCCCCCGACACCTCTTTGATTGATGGGGGCATGGTTCCAAAAATCAGTCACCATCTTCTTGCAGATCACATGATATTCTTGTAAGGCGTGAGAAATCCTGCATGTATTCAGTCCCACAATCATAGACTTGAACTCCTTGTGGACTAGAGGAGGATCATATAGACATCCAACAATATTATGTGTCAACATACTTTAGGGGTGCTTGATTAGCCATGACTGCAACAAACGAGTCAAGTTAGAAATACATTCACTTAAATTCATAATCAGTTATCTTTTAAACTTGATATCATTTAAGATTAACAACTTGATTATTTTATAGGGACCTAACATAGAAATAATGAAAAATATAAATCCCTTTTAGAAATTAGTCCAAGTAATGATGTTAATCTGATTATAAGTGTTTTCTGTCCAAATTGTGAGTTCTCTGTCAACATAATGAGTTTTCGGTCAACTATAAACGATTTCGGTCAAAAATGATAGTTTTCGGTCCAACATAGGTGATTTCGGTTGATAATAAGTCTTGAAATCCGATAACAAGGAGTTCTCGGTCAACCTTATGATTTATCGGTCAAAGTTTGACCGAGAACCCTTGAAATCTCAGTTGATCTCAATGGTTCTCTAGTTGACCAGAGGTTTTCGGTCAACCAACCCCGAGAACCCTAGATACCGAGATCTCTGATGATCTTGGGCCTTTAAACCCTTTGGGTTCTGTCTTGAATATCGTGTCATATTTCCAAAAACACCAAAATGTTATTAACAGAAACCTGCAACTTAAGAAACTCATAATATGACCAAACATATCAAAATCATTCATCACAGTTAGATATTACAATTCAACATCACAATCACATATCATAATCCAAATAATCATCCAAACTAAGAGCACTCATTAAGTCCTTAAATGTTTTAACAGTGACCCGAGAACAAGCCACTTAAAAGTTCATATACCTTTAATGATTTTCAAAAACAACTTAGATGATCAGATATGATAATAATAGAGGCGAAGATGTTTTGAGATTTGGAAGAGAGAAAGTTATATGCAAATTTGAGATTAGATAAACAATAATGCACACAAATAACAAAGGTTTGCCTTTTAAACTTCAAAGATTTGGGTCTGGACCGAAAAGACGGGTCGAGAATTGAATAATGTATAAACATTTGGGCCAGACCACACAACAATTAAACCAGGCTTCAAGAGCTTAGAACCCAAATCATAATCAAGGCTAATTCATTATTTTATAAAAACGATTCCCTAACGCATTTGTTTCGAAAATAGTAAACTTGAGGTAAAATTAAAGACGTAAAATAAACAAAAATAAAAAATTAAAAAAATAAAACCAAAACAAAAACAATTTTACCACCCGGCCTTCAGTAGTTCTAACATATTTCGGCACCAAATTTCCCTTTTGTTAAACGGGCAAACTTTTATGAAAAGATCCGAACATGGAATCATATTGATTAAGATGCTTTCACAATGATTCATTTTCAACATTATTATGACATAGAGATCAGGTTGATAGCAGGTATTTAGATACTTAGCATGATTTTCATTGCATCAGTGATACGTATTAGGTTCAACTACGCATAAAGCTTAGACGGACATCGCTTATGGACCTATGATGCCTTTTATCTCTTCTCAAAGCGTATTTGGCTTTCTCCAGATCACCCAATTTGACTTCAACTCCCTAGTTCTTGATCAAAAGATTTTTTACAATACAAACAAAAATTTTAAGCTTTAAGGTTGAACGTTGGACTTACATGCCGTCCGACCTTACAAGCCTTACATTCGGAGTGTTTAGGACTTACTTGAATGCCCCCTGTAGTTCTAGTTTGACCGTTTAAGCTTAAAAGCAATTTTTTTAATCTTAATATTATATACTAATAGCATTTTTTTAATCAATAAATAAGAAACAAAATATGTTTGGTGATCAAGACACTAACGGGCTCGTGTATGACTGGTTAATTGTTTTTCTACCTATTATTCGGAGAGATGTATCTAGAGACATGCATAAATCTTCAAAATGACTCTCCACAATAAGTTTAGCAGATTTAGTTTATATCATTTCATACTTTTACGCATCATAGAAAGCTACCATAAAAATCAATGACAGTTCAAAAGTCTTTTTAGCCTAGTAACTTCACACGTTATGCACATAAAATCAATTTTTCTATCATTTTCCAAAAGTTTGATCAAAATTTAATTTAAAAACATTTTGAGCTTCTATAAAGCATGTATCTGAATAATCATATCGCTTCCTATGTAGAAAAAGAATCAAAAGCCAAAATTTATATTTTTTAATTTTATAAAACACACGCACACTTTTTTTTGTATTTTTGAATATAAAACACACGCATACTCTTTTTGTGTTTTTGAATTTTATCCCCCTAAATTTGTGCAAAAAATTTTAATAGAAAGAAAAAATTTTATATACAAGTTTAACCTAAAAAAGACTCAATGTCGAAACATAGCATTTTAAGAAACCCTACAAGCACATTAAATCTGGCTGTTCCGACCGGTTTTGTAAATAAGTCCGCCACATTATTATCATTGTGAACTTGTTCAAGATCATGAATCAATTTCCGGTCGTAACAGTCACGAATGAAATGAATTTTTATGTCAATGTGCTTGGTTTAGAATGATGAACAGGATTTTTAATAATTGCAATAGCAGCATCATTATCACAAAAGATATGAGTGTCAAGAAATTCCAAACCGTAATCCAGCAATTGGTGTTGCATCAAGATAACATGTGAGCAACAGGCAGAAGCAACAATGCACTCAACCTCAGTATTCGATGTAGACACCGTTTGTTGTTTCTTGCATTGCCATGAAATGAGTCGATTACCCAAGAATTGGCATCCTGCAGACGTAGATTTCATGTCAATATCATCACCTCCATAATTTCTATCAGCAAAGGCATATAAATCAAATTTTGAGTTTTTGGTTACCAAAGACCCAGCTTCGGTTGCCCTTTCAGATATCTAAAAATACGTTTAACAGCAGCTAAATGAGAAAGTTTAGGATTGTCTTGGAAATGTGCGCATTGTCAGAATGCTAACATGATGTTGGGGTGACTGGAAATGAGATACATCAGGGATCCGATCATTAATCGATAGTACGTTTGATCTACGATTTCCCTTCAGGATTGGATGAAAGAAAAGGTATTTCTGCAATAGGAGTCGTCACACTCTTAGAATCTCCAATTTCGCCAACATGTCCTCGACATATTTCACTTGATGTAGCAAAATTCCCGTCGAACTCTGACGAAACTGTAACCCTTGATGTAGGAGTCGTCGCACTCTTAGAATCTTGGAACTCCAATTTAGCCAACATGTCCTCGAAATATTTCCCTTGATGTAGCAAAATTCTTGTCGAACTCTGACCAACCTGTAACCCCAAAAATATCGTCATCCCCCCCAATGAACTCATCTCGAATCTCTTCTTCATTACCTCCTCAAATTTAGAACATAGAGCAGTACTGGTGGAACCAAAAATGACATCGTCCGCATAATTATGAACCAAGATCAGATCTTTCCCAATAGCTTTAAGGAACAAAGTCTGATCAATCATCCCTAGCTTGTACCCATGTCCTAGTAGATGAGCCGTCAAAGTGGTATACCATGCCCGAGGAGCTTGATGAAGGCCATAGAGAGCTTTGTCTAACTTGTAGACAAGAGTAGGATGCTTCAAATCAGTAAATCCCGGTGGTTGATCCACATATATCTCCTCATTTACTTCTCCATACAGAAACGCAGTCTTTACATCCATTTGATAAATCATGAACCCCATGTGGGAAGCATATGCCAAGAAAATCTGAATGGCCTCAAGAAAAGCCACTGGAGCATACACCTCAGTGCAGTCTAAACCTTCGAATTGATGAAAACCACGAACCACAAGCCAATTTGTTTCTAACAATAACCCTAGTGTCATTTTGCTTGTTACGAAAAACCCATCTCGTGTCTAATGCCTTTTTCCCGATCGGTAACTCCACCAATATCCAAACCTTGAGTTTATCAAACTGATTCAGCTCTTCATGCGTAGCATCCACCCAACTTAGTTCTTGTAGTGCCATCTCAACAGACTTTGGTTCAATTTGAGAAATAAAACAGGAATATAAATAACTGTTGATGTGTCCTGTTAGACTTCTCGTTGAGATGCCTGTTTCAAGTGGGCCTATGGAGTTCTCGATTGGATGATCCCGTTGAATCTTTGTTTGAACAGAATGATCGGGAACAGCACTGGTAGTAGGCAAGTTAGTTGGATCTTCAAGGAGTTTAGAGAGAGGGTTCCTCCATCCAGATGTCGCAGTACTGTGCGAGTACGAGGTAATAGCTATGTATTCAATTCGTATGACATCTGGAAATAGAGTGCTACCAAAGATTGACGAATGATACTCTCTCCCTCTATTTTCGAAACATCGGCTGCAGGTGTCTCAGCTATGTGTAGTTCACATACTTCAGAAGACTTGTGTGAAGAAATAGTCTCAGTAACATGTTCTTGTGGACTTGAAGACAGAGCCTGAGAAATATCGGTTGATTTCGACGGATCGATACCCAGCACCAGAGATTTTTGAAAACCAGCAGAGATGTCTTCTTCTTAATCAACATCATTCAAAACCCCTACACCTGAGTTTTCTGCATCAACCACTGGAAACACATTAAATGGTTTAAACAATTCATTATAATCAAATAACCAGTCAGGAATGACACGAGTATCGATTTCATTATCCTCTAGCTAGTGCACATCATAATAATCCACAATCTGCTTCATTGCCTTGTTGTAAACTCTTTAGGAAGTGTGACCAGCATACCCAACAAAGTAGCAATCATCAGCTTTAGCTCCAAACTTTGGAGATGATTCGAGATTTAGCAGAGTGCATGGACATCCAAAGGATTTAAGGTGTGCTACAGTGGGCTTGTGATCATAAACAATCTCATAAGGAGTCTTCATCTGTGATTTGTTGATCAACACCTGATTTTGAACATAACACGCTGTGTTGACCGCTTCGGCCCAGAAGAACAGAGGTAACTTTGTGTCACACAACATGGTTCTAGCGGCCTCAATTAGAGTTCTGTTCTTTCTCTCAGCTACACCATTTTGTTGCGGTGTACGAGCTGAGCTGTATTATCTAAGTACTCCTTTTCAGCACAAAAATGATTCAATGTTGAGTTCATGAACTCCGTACCATTGTCACATTGAATTCCTTTTAGCTTTAGACTGAGTTGATTCTCCATTAGCACCACAAAACGCTTTATCAATTCTCTAGTTTCACTCCTATTTGACAAGAAAAACACCCAAGTAAAACGTGAGTAGTTATCAGTAATAACCAAATAATAAGAGCTGGGAGAAAGACTGAAAACATGAACAGGACCAAAAAAATCCATATGAAGCAATTGTAAAACCAAGGAGATAGTATTGATCAGTTTTGGTTTGTGAGATTTACGATGATTTTTGCCTAAAGCAAGCGCTACACATTTTTCAATTGTAACAAAATCTTTAACTGGAAAACCACAAACAATGTCATTTTTAGTGAGGCGGTTTAAAGTTTTATCATTTTCATGACCAAGACGACAATGCCAGAGCATGGCATTATGTTCCGACACTTTTGAAAATAAACAAGTGATTCATCTGGAACATTTTTATTCATGTCGATCACGTAAGCATTATCTTTTATTTGTGATCGAACAAGAACCTAATCTTCTTATATGATGATACCATGTTTTAAAATTAGACACTCTTTGTTTGTGAAATGAGTTGAAAAACCCTTGTCACAGATTTGCGAAACAATGAGCAGACAGTGATTTAATTATGGAACAAAATTAACGTTTTCAAACTTAAGAACACCATTACTTACAGTACCCTTCTGTGTGATCTTCCTTTTTCTCCTCTCACAAAGGAAACATACACTCCATTAAATATTTGAATGTCGTGAAGTTGAGAGATGTCTCCTTTCATGTGCCCGGAACAACCACTATCAACATACCAAGGTCTAATGATATTCCTCCACAGCTGTTCCTGCACGATGTGCGAGATTAGTTTGTTTTTTGTACCCAGTCCATAGTAGTGATCGGTAAGCCTAATTCATCTACTCCAGAAGAGAATCCGGATGTAGATTCGGATACGGAATCTACCGGGAGGTCTACGATGGATGTCGATGTAGATTCTGATATGGAGTCGGATGCTAGGAGCTAGTTAGTTTTATGTAATTTGGTTTTCTATATTAATGTAAATGTTATTATTGTAAATGTTATTATATTTTGGTATTAATATGTTATGTGAATTGATTAATCATATTAGTTTTTTTTAATACATAATCACTTATATTATGTGAATGTTATTATTGTAAATGTTATTATTAACCGTAAAGCATGGAGCGTTTCCAAAGCGTGATATATATAACTGGTGGCTAAAATTTAATGACAGCTCTTTTTTAATACATAATCACTTATATTATGTAAATGTTATTATTTTAAATGTTATTATTAACTGTAAAGCGTGGAGCGTTTTCAAAGCTTGATATATATAGCTGGTGGCTAAAATTTAATGACTGCAATAAACTAACTATAAAACAACAGACTTTAATGCCTGCAATAAAACTGGTGGCTGAAATATATTAGGCTTTAATATATATATGTTATGTGAATACCAAACTTGGTCAAGAAGAAAAAATCTAAGGTTTCCACAGATCTTAAACTTCCCAAAGATCTTAAATTTTGATAAAATCCCTTCCAAAACTCAATGCTATCACCAAATCTTAAATTAGGTTACTGGTGATGGCATTGAGTTTGGAAGGGGTTTTTCAAAACTGAATTTTATTTGTTCAAAGGCTTCTTCAAAGTCTAAGACCCACAGATGCTTTGTTCAAAGATCTGAGTATGGAGGGTAAAATTTTGGTATGCTGGTTAGTGAAAAGAAGGGCATAATGGCTTTTTTTTTATAAAATGAGTTGATAATGTTTTGCAGGAAACCAGCTGTCAAAAAGTATGTTGAAACATAACCAAATAGAGGTTGTGCAAGAAACAAAACCATCAGACGAGAAATGATGACTGTCACCGATGGCCGGTTTGGGTGGTTTCGCGGTTTCCAACCGAACCATGAACACCCTAGACAACATGATGCATTTTTGGGCTTTCTTTGTATTAATGTAACTTTGATATAGCACGAGTCAGTTATGAGTGTAATGACTTTATTGATCTTACTATGATACACTACAAGTCAATTGTGACTTTTATCGATGTAACATGATGTATGTTTGAACTTGACACCAATTGACCAAAATAGCCAGAAGATGATGTATAAGTAGTAATAGTATTAAAAACAACCAATATTTCTTTAGTTTGAATTAATAAGTACAAATTAAAGAATGGTGATATCGTGTATCACAACTAAATTTAAATATATATTTACATCTAACTAGTCGAACGAACACAACTGCTGGGTCGACAACCCCGACATCGGTGTCAATCTCCATTACGAATAGTTGTAGGCTTTTTCCCGGGCTTCCAGTAATCATCCCGGGACTCATTACGAAGCAGTTGATTTGGTTGTACAAGTTGCAATGTATTACCCTCATGAGGGAAAGTTACCATGCTAAATTCCTCATGGACCTCGTTATACGAATGCCTATAATTCTTGGGTGGAGTCATGAGGACAACATGTTTTTTTTCTATTTAGCTGATCTTGAACATAAAACACCTGGCGTGCTTGCGAGGCCAATATGAACGGATCATCCTTGTGGCCAAATTTGTTTAGGTCGACCGACGTGTAACCAAGAATATCATGTTTGACATGTTTACGGTCAACCCATTGGCACATGAAGACCGGAATTCTTTTAGTATGATAATCTAGGACCCATATCTCTTGCAAAAACCCAAAATAAAAGTTTTGTCCATAGGTCACCACGTCTTTTTTGATGTGCATGTCATCCGCCTCTACATCAACCCCGTTGTTCTAGTAAACTCTACCATCATGAGATTTTGTACGAAATTCAAAACCGTTGATGTCGTATGAGTCGTATTTGTAAACGTTGCGGTGTGCTCCGTGTGCAATCCACTTTACGGTTTTTGATATAAAACCTGGGGAGCCCGCTAGCTCTCTTTCAACCTGAATTTCATTACAAGGATTAGCTCTCTCTATAAAAGATTTATGAAATTATAGAAGACTTAATAAATTGATCTACTTTGTCGCGTAACTAGTCACCAAACTTTAAAGTATGCCCCTTCTCCAACTATGTTTGTCGTTTACCAGGCATTTGGTTTTTTCAAAGAGGTCTTGTGTTGTCTGCAAGTAGGAGTATAATATATTGTGAATTAATGTGTATATATATAAATATACATATGGGTGCAGTTACTGTACGCTAATACCTTAACGTATGGTATATTCTGAACTAATATATATATATGTATGTATGTATGTATATATATATATGTATATATATATATGGGTGCGTTTGCTGAGCGTTTAAGTTTTCTGAGCACTTCACCCTATATATATATATATATAATTTAGAGTATATATGTTAGTAATACTTACTCGATATACGGCGCTATTTAAGGCGTATTCTGCACCACATAGAAATGTGCTCTCTTGAAGAGATCAGGAGAAACTTCAACTGATTTAGCGCCTGTGACAGGAATTGTCTCCCCATTATCATCATGCTTATCATGTGGAATACCAACAGTACTCTTGATGCTTTTTTGGTATTCACTCAGATACTCGATTGTTTCTTCCGCAATGTTCTCCTCAGCAATGCACCCTTCTGTATAAGTTTTGTTTTGAACATGCCCTTTGATAACCTTCATACACCTTTCAAAGGGATACATCCAACGAAAGCATGGTGGCCCGCATAATATTGTCTCTCTAACAAGGTGCACGGTTAAGTGAACCATGACATCAAAAAATGATGGAGGAAAGTACTTCTCCAGCAGGCACAGTGTAACTATTTGCTATTCCTGCATCTTATCAAGCTCTTCTACAATGATTTCTTTGCTACAAATTGACTTGAAAAAAAACAAAGCCTGATTATAGCATTTCTCATTGGTTTTGGCATGATGGACTGTATTGCAAGGGGCAGAAACTGATGCATAAGCATGTGATAATCATGTGATTTAAGGCCTTGTAGCTTCCTTTCTTTAAGATTCACCAAACTAGAGAAGTTAGAACAATACCCTAGTGGAGCCTTCAGTTTATACAATGTTTCAAGAAATATGTCTTTTTCTTGTGCTGATAATGTGAAGCATGTTCTGTATTGTTGCCTTTTGCTTTCGGTTGCAACTCCTTTTTAATCCCTAAAAACTCCAAATCCTTTCTAGCTGCCAATCCGTATTTTGTCCTACCGCGAATGTTCAGCAACGTCCCGATAATACTTTCTGCCACATTCTTTTCAACAGGCATCAAATCAATACAATGTTGGACAGGTAAATACTTCCAATAGCTGAGCCGTTGGTACCATATGTTGAACTTCTTCCAATATGGCTGCGGCATTGTGTTATCCCTTTTCCTCTTACTCCCACTTAGGGTTTCAGATCCCTTTCCTCATTCATTGTTAATGTTTTTGACCTCGTCGTATATCTTTTCACCTGTCATAGGCTCTTTAGCGGTTCTCATCTCCTTTTTTCCGTTGAACGTCTTTGTTTGTTTTCTGAAAGGATGGTCATGTGATAAATACCTTCTGTGGGCAGCATAACTCTGCTTCTTTGTGAGATAAATTCGAACACACTGAGTGTCGCCCCGACACACCACACAACCTTTGAATCCACTGTAAGGGCAACCACATAGTGTACCAAGAGCAGGGTAATCATTAATCGTCCATAACACAACTGCACGTAGTGTAAACATTTCTTGTTTATATGCATCATATGTTGGTTCCCCGACCTCAAATAAAGATGCTAGATCGTCAATTAAAGGCTGTAAAAACACATCAATATTGTTTCCTGGCACTCCGGATATTAATAAGGAAAGCATGATGAATTTTCTTTTCATACACATCCAAGGTGGAAGGTTGTAAATGACTGCTAAAACAGTCCAGACACTGTGGTTTTTGTTGCCGCTATGTACGTCGACCCCATTAGTGCAAATCCCTAGACGAAGATTTCTTGGATCGCTTCCGATGGTATCGAAGTACCTGTCATCTATGGCTTTCCATGCTAGTGAATCTGATGGGTGGCGTAAAACACCGGGTTTATTGGTACTCGTGGTGTGCCATGTTAAATTCTCTGTTGTGGTCTTTGATTGAAAGAGGCGCTTGAATCGTGGAATAATGGGAAAGTACCACAATACCTTAGCGGGCGTGTTTATGTAAGTTTTGTTAGTCTTCTCATCCACCTTCCACCTTGACTTTTTACAAACTGGACATGCTTCCAAATCCTTGTAATACTTATAGTAAATAATGCAATCATTGATACGCACATGTATCTTTTCGTATACTGAGCCCATTGCCTTCATCATCCTTTTTCCCTCATACATATTATTTACCATTTCGTTATCTGCAGGTAACATCTTTTTCAACAATTTCAGAAGTTCATCAATGAACTTATGAGATACCCCGTGCTTGCTCTTCAAGTTGAGTAGTTGTACTAATGCAGATAACTTGGTGAAGTCAAGACATCCTTTATATAGGGGCTTCTCAGCGTCAACAAGTAGTTGTAGAAACTGTTGATACTTCTTGTCGCCTTTGAAATTGTATTTTGTAGCATTTACCATTTCTACAGTTTCAAAGGCATCTGTTGGAATGTTGGTGTCAACAAACCTAGTATTATTATCATAATTAGTTGGAATGCAGGTGTAGGAAAACCCAACATTATTAACATTAGTTGGAATGTTGGTGTCGGATTCTCCATGTTTATCCAAGTAGTATAACTCTTATCAATTCCAAACCTGTACAAGTCATGTTCTACATCGTCTACACTAAGATATACGTGGTTCACACACCGAACACATGGACATGTAATAGAAATTTGTGGTGATGTCTCCTTGCAATTACGAACTGCAAAATGTAGAAATGCCTTAACACCATTTTTATATGCTTTACTGCACATGTCGCCTACTGACATCCATGACTTATCCATCTTCCAAGAATTTTTTATTAACTGTGTCATCAACGATATATATATATATATATATATATATATATATATATATATATATATATACTAATTAACGCCAATAAATGTAACCGACTAATTAAATGCAAAAATATTTGGTACTTACCTGATATTAATGAAGCTGTTTGGTAGTATTGAGATTGATAAGAGTTCAATAAATACACTAGCAGATCATTTATTAGGGTTTGTTGAGACTGTGAGATTTTATTTGCTCAATACTAATTGATGTAGGTGGCTTCCAGAAGATAACTCGATTAATTGGAAGGTAAAAATGAAAATTTTAAACTTCTAAATTTCGTTATATAAATATTCGAAGAGGTTCTATTACGTTCTCAGGGTGTAGCTCAAACGGTTGAGGCGCTTGTGATTAAACATAGATTGCAAATACCGCGTGTTCGAAACTCAGGAGGGAACATATTTTTATTAATTTTTTATAATAGCCTCTTTTTAATGAAATAAATACACTGTGATTTTGAAAACACTCAAACTAAACTACTCATTAAAAGGCCTTTAAATCCGTTCAGAAACTTAAAAATACATCATAATAGCTGGTCTAAAATCATAACAAAGTTTCTTAGCTTTTAATTACAAAACTAATTAAAAGCCCTAAAAACAACAAGAAGCAAATAAAATACAATATCTTCACTTTTTTTTCTGATTCAATCAGTGAAGCTACACTCCTTTCAAGTTGATCCTCTAATGACTTATTTGCCTTTATCAAGATAGGAATTATGTCTGTACATCTTGTGCACACATCAGATCTTGTGGACGAAACACAATCAGACCATGTAAAGAAATCACATTTTTTGCCCTAAGTTAAAAAATATAGAGTTTAGGGTCAACAATTGTAGATGAATTCCAACTTTATTTGCAATTGCACTAACCTGAGATGCACAATTGTAGAACCTCCGACCTGGATTTTTGGTGGTCCTTGATGTTCTTAGAATGGCTTCTTGACCACAAAAACAATAAACCTGAGATCGATTGTTACTGGATGTTGTGGTCCGCGATGAGATATCTTCCATGGTGAAAAAAGAGTTTTTATTGTAAAACAAAACTAGATATATAAGTATATTTATATAGGAGGGTTTAGAAAGGAGTTGTTGTACACATGCGTGTTACTAGCGTTTTAGGATATTTATATATGTCTTTGTACAGTAGCGTGTTGCAAGTGAAATAGACTCTTTTGAACAAATATATAACATATTTTAAGTTAATTGATTACACGCATTTTAACAAAGAAAGATGAGAACCATTAATCCATATTTACCATTCATCAAAAGATGCATCACAAAAAGTACCATAAATTACAATACATCACAAAAAAACCAAGACCTGCAAAGCTAACATCACCATCACTCCGCCTTGTCCATAGTCTCCGCCCCTGATGCAGTGTACAACGAGAATCCGAAGGCTAAACACTTTGATTCTTGGAATACCCGTGAAAATCCTTCTCAAACCCCCAAATTCGACCCAAAAGTCAAGAACTTGAAAAGTCAAAAGTTTTTTTTATTAATTCTGATCAATGATCAGTCACATTACATTCATAACATATTAATAGAGAAGCCAAAATAGATTTGGGCCGAAACAAACAACCAAAGGCTCAACAACAATCCAAAACAAAACACAAAAAGTAGACGAAAAACATAAAAGTGGCCCAAAAATTTATCTAGAGGCCTTATTTCAGAAAAATAAATGGGATAACCCGCTTACTACTAGATACCACAACGTGGCCCACGTTCCAACGGTCGTTTTTACTGGTAGAACGCCAGAAACGGAGGCCCGTAGCCCAAGTTAAGCCCATTTTTGTGAAGTTCCTTTTGAAGCACGATCTTGGGCCTCCAGAAACATAATGGCCCGGTCTTCTATACTTGGGCCCACATCAGCCCCCATCTCCTTAAAACTCATGTTGGTTGACACCTTAGTTATGGTGTCAACCAGGGTCTCACACACTGAGTCGTAGCATTCAGACTGTTGTTTCTGATAATCAGCAACCATTGCTCGAAACTCATTGTCGTCTTCAAACAACATGATTTTACAGGAGTCGAAGGTCTTTGTTTTTTCGAAAGCGAGTCTAGCCCTAATCGCTTCGACTGTCTTCAACAAAGTGTCGTCTTTCTCTTTCTCAAGTTTCATCGTTGTTTTCACCATGTTCTTCACGGTTTTGTCAGAAGAATACCATTTTATTATCTTTCTGAAACTGTTAGTGTGATTGAGTAACCAGTAAGTTAGTAAGTTTGATTTTTAGTAAGATATAGTAAGATCTAGTAAGATATAGCTTAACTTTAATGTAGGCTATCATTACCATAATATTTTTCCCGGCATTTTTGACAGGTGAGTATAATTGTGATCAATTAATTCTGACAAGTGATATAAATGCAAGTAATCTCTAGATTAAACAAAAACACATGAGACAAGTTTTTGCGTTTCCCAAGCGTGAGACACCCTTTTGTTTTTTATTACAGAGTTACTATTCGTCCGGTTGCGTTTCTCAAGCGTGGGGCATCCTTTTGTTTTGTCTATGAGCCTTTTGGTTTTATATACCTACACCACATTTGTGAAACTCATATACCTACATAATTTTAAATTATTTTTTTAGTTAATAATGGATTGCTCGTCATCATCATCATCCAGATCCTACAAGGCTGCCCTCAGAAGGCATATTGAGGCTCAAATCGAGATAGATAAAGCTTGTCAGGAAACTCTTACTGAAGAATTTGTAAAGACTAGCAACAGCTTGGATGCCCGGGATGTCATTGCAAAAGTTCTTACTCGAATGCCCGCTAGTACTATCCGAGATCTTGTTGTTTTGTTTATGGTTGATGTAGGACAGAGAGAGATTGACGAGTTAAAACTTTTGAGCAAGGCAATTCTTGAACTGAATTGCTCAATGGAATTGAAGTTGAAGTTTCTTATGTCACTCAGAGATTAGTATGTGATGGCGTTTCATGAGTGTTTATGGTGTAGTGATGGTGTGTTTTTATGTGGGTCACCCAGAGATTAGTAGTAATAAAATTTGTATGTTTGTGATGGTGTGTTTATATGTGTGTTTTGGTAATAATAAAATTTTTATGTTTGTGTTAAAACATTGATTCAACATGTAACTATTATCTTAAAGGGCATTACAAACTGATAACAGAAGACTAGAGATCTCCATAAAAAGTATCTTAAAGTACATAGCAGTCAGTTTTGAAATCATTCAAATTTTTTTTTTTGCCTTTTCTTAAGTTCAGCAATCAACTCTTCTCCGGTTAAACGAGTGTCGTCATTTTCATGGAATAGCAGTGCTTTTATGATAAGAGTATTTCTGTGTTGGTTTATATCCGAGAGGAGGATTTTGCACAAATACTTTGACCTCAACCATTTTAGCTGTCTTTGTTGTTTATGGCCTTTCTTTTTGAAATTACACCCCCATGGTCTCTTCCCATCATATGTCTCCATGTGTCTCATAGCAAAAATACCACAATCTATTCCATTATTTCTTGTTCTCCATGTCATCTTCAATCTATTGATTGTTGCTACTTGGATTTGCTGAGTAATGGGGTGTTTGATTGTTTTAAGATACATGCAAAAGTCGTTTCTCTAAACAAAATAGAAAGCAATTTAAGTATTTTGAAAATTTTTATAACAGGTATGTATGTTTTTTGGGTTAAAGGTATATATGTTTACCAGTATATCAGGAGTCTTTCCGTATCTTTGCACAAAATTCTCTCTAATTGCTTTTGATTTGTCTTCTAAGATTTTAAACTTTGCATCAGCTGGTATTTCTTGATTTGCACTGTTGTCAAGTAATTCTATCACTCCTGTTTGAAGAATGAAGGTAACCACAAAGAAATGATCGCGTTGTAGAATTGGCACGAGCACTATAGCAACCTCCTAGAGTGATATAATTCCACTCCTTGCCATTTCTGTTTCGATGTTGTCTGAAAACACATCTAGTCTTTCTTTGTCTGTGTAACCCCTTGACTCAGCATAATGGTCACTTGTCTGTATAATAATTAAAATGCAGATGATTAAAGCATTTATTATGCGTTTTCTAATAGTACAAACAAAATAGATTAATTTGTACCAGCACAGTGCTTGAAGCAAAGAATCTGAACAGTGATGCTGCAGATTTTTTCTTTTCTTCATAGTTCATTACTTCACTGAATGCATCCATTGCATTGGTGGCTATATAAATGCCAGGACAGAAGCTTTCAAAGACCACCTTGAACGAGTCTGTGTGAGTGGACTTGTAGACCTCCTCCCAAATGTCTTCAAGACAAAAAAATATATACTCTGAAATTATTTCTTCATCTACTGTGACACTAGCGGATACGTCAACCTCTCTCAGAAGATATGGAGAGTTCAGTGTAATGAGGCTATCACTTGTTAACAATCCGGTGTCAACTGTTAAACATAAAACAACTCACATTAAATTTGACTGAAAATAATTGTAACTATAATTAAATACCTTCAACCCCTTTTGGTTTTTATTTATAATTAAATACCTTCTTTTGCCCACGCAATCACTGTATTAACAACTTCATCAATATCTGCGCACGAGACATTGTTTTCTTGACGTGCATCACCTGCATCATTTTTTACGACAACCAAAGATGTAATATGTTCAACTGTGATTATAATTAAGCTGGTATATAATTAAGCTGGTACATATATGATATACCTTTTTGAGCAGCCACTGGACCACCAACACCAACATATGAATCAACTGCATCACACAGATGTAATAAGTTTAAAATAACAGCATAAGTGTTTTAAGAGCGTTTTAATTATACTAATAATTAATTTAGCCCAAATACCTTTTAGAGCAGCCACTGGACCACCAACACCAACATCTGAATCTTGTGTTTTAGGGACCACATTATTAGTGAATCTGTTTTCCCATTCACAACATCTAGCAAAGATATTATTATTTGATGGATGTCTATCCTTTCCTTGACGGGCCAACTCGTTGATCTCGGAGCAAATTTTATCAATTTTCTTCAACTTGTTATCCATTGCCTTATTCCAAGACTGTAAAAAGAAAATATAGTTATTGTTAATTCAAAACCATTTTCAATTTATCCCAGCCAGTTGTAATGGAGTTAAATAATAGTCAACAAGCACAATAGGCATTTACAAACTTAGAGGTGAATAATCGCTTACATAATCATCCACATCTTGTTCAGCTGTTTGATCAGCGTTATCTGTTTCAGATACACTTTAACCATCTGTTTTTTCAATTACATATAATGTTGTATTACATAAAATTCATGTAGATATAAGAGATATGAGAGTTTTTTAGAAGAAAATAACAAGTTTAATACCATGTTCTTGTTTCTCCTCAGCTGCAGTGTTTTCTTCAACTCCAGGCTTAGCGGCAGCACTAACCGTCACAGCAGCAGCCGCCGCAGCAACAGTCTCATCAAGTCTCTTCCCGGCAGCACTAACTATCACAGCAGTAGTATAAGCAACAGCAGCATCGGTAGTTTCATCAAGTCCCTTCCCGGCAGCACTAACGGTCACAACAGCAGCAACATCAATCCCTTTCCCGTCAACACTAAACGTCACAGCAGCAACCTCAGTAGAATCTTCTTCTAAGGGAGGACCATTATTCTCCAAGCATTTTTCCATCTTATTAAGAGTAGTTGTTGTTATGTAGTTGACTGCAGGCGATGTGACGGGAGTCCCAAATGGACCATATTTTTTCTGGTATTCATGCGTGTAAAGCATCACAAGGAAGGTGATCAGACCGTTGTATTGAACGTTGATACCTCTCCATTCTTCCTTTGTCATTTTCAAGTTTTCAATAACATAGCTGCACCAGTCCATATTTGGAATATCCGAGGTTTTATCAATTGCGGAGATGAATCGTTGATTTACTGTTGTTGATTTTGTCACAAATCCTATACATGTATTGAACACAAGGAAATTAATCTTAAACAGTTTACCAACTCCTTGATACGCGGCCAGTTTGTCTTTCACATGCTTTATACTGATTCTTGAATTTGTCGGGAATTGATTTTTGAACAAATATGTAGTAACATCTTCCCCCAATCTTGGTCTACTTTTGTCTAAAACAGGAATCTTACCCATTGGTATCTCCAACACTTCATGTACTTTTTGTGGTGTTATCTTAATAACACCGCTCCCAATGTTCAATTCATTTAAACGGTTATTATAGTTCATGAGCAACCAATATCCCAAAGTTGTTGGAGTTTGGGTTACTTGAAGTCTTAACATTGACCCGAAACCCATTTCTTCTACACAAGTTTTTTGGGCAGTGGTCATTGCCTTCACTGCATCAACAATATTAATAGGTGCACACCTATTCTTCAATTTTTTGTCTACAAATTCAACAAAAGGTTTTCCCCTCTCGGCTGGCTTCTTTTCTTTAATGGCTCTCTTTTTCGGACGCTGAAAGTCCGGGCCAGCGGTGCTGTGTTCCACCTGTTTTCGCTTTTATAACAACCTGTCGATTTTTGTGTCAAGGTCTGAATCAGAGTCTGCTTCCACAACATGTTTTGTTTTCCCCACCGGAGCAACTTTTATAGTCTTCCTTTTATCAATCTTGTTTTTTTCGACAACTAAGTCACATTCATACAATAAAACACGGGAGTAGGGGATAACAACACGAATCACAAGGAAACAGAAAACTCTTATAAAATATCACAATGATAAATTCTCATACCAAAGCCATAACACGCTAATCATACACTTATAACATGCTTTAATATTATACATAGATTTAAAAAAAACAAAGATATGTATTACAACAACAACACACTTATCAAACGCTTTAATACATACAAACATTCAAACAAATGCTTACATTTTAAGATTAAGTAAACCTAAAACGCTAAAAAAATCATAAATTAACACATGTTCCATCTTTATTCTGAGACCTATCGTGCTTTTGCTTCATCCTTGGTTCCGTTCCAGAAGTAGATGAGTTAGGGTTCTTTATTTTGGTTTTGTTCCAGAATAATTAAACCACTCGGGCTTGTGCTTGTGCTTCACAGTAGAAACGAATCGTCGACGGTTTTTAGGAATATTGACTTACGAGGTTGAATTTTGGGAATAATTATCGATGGTTAATTGTAAGATTTGTATTGTATAGTAGCAAAAACGAGCGTGCTTTTAAATTTTAATCGTACGGTTTGTATTGTATAGTAGCAATATATATATATATATATATATATATATATATATATATATATATATATATATATATATAATATTAGATGGTGGTGGGTGGGTGGTGGTGGTGGATGGGTATAAGTAAATGTATATATATTTATATATAATATTAGTGGGTGGTGGTGGTGTGGTGGGTGGTTGTGGTAGGTGGTGGTGGAGTGTGGTTAGTGGTGAGTGTTGGAGGTCGTTGTGGCGAATGTGGGCGGTGGATGGTGGTAGTAGGTGGTGTGTAGTATGATTGCGGATATGTAATACATGAGACGATGACGGTGCTATCCCGTATGATGACCGGCCCAATTATGACGAGACGATGCTAATATAACAACCTGAGTTGTTGGTGGTTATCATATTGATGCTGCTAACCTATATGGTACGGTTTGCTTACGCCAACCCGTACGATGGCGACTGTAGCTCGTACGACGAGCATGACGTCTATGATGATGATCACACACATATATATGATGATGACCAATTATATGTACCTATATGAGAATACGCCACACAGGCGCGCGCACACACACACACACACACATATATATATATATGTTGATGATGATGGTGACACCGATGTTTAATGACATGTAACCCGTATGATCGACGACGACCATGATAACGTATACGATGGTCATACTGATGGTAGCATGTACGACTGATGATGTCGTTTGATGACGACAACAATTCATAAGATGGTGCCGACAGTGATCGCTAATATTGGGCGTTTTGTTTACGATAACCCATACGATGCTGACTACATCCCGTACATGGCAATCGGATGATGATGATGATGCTGATGATGATGATGATGTGTGACGATGATGACGACACTGATAGCGAGATATATGTTACCCGTATGATCAACACCGACTACGATAGCCTATACAATGACCACGTTGATTACCCGCAGGTCTGATGATGATGTCGTTTCATGGTGACGGTGATCGATGATTATGATGATGATAACCACTATAATACATGATAACCATGATAACATTATGATGTTGATCAACATCATAACACATATGGTGATGATGATAACCTAGAAGATGATAATGATACAAAACTACATATAATAATGATAACACTAGAATGTTATGAGCTTCTCTATTACCAAGTTGTAAATCTTATCCAGAAAATCTTACTAATGATTAAGATAATACTTCAATAATGGAAAAAGTTTTAATTTTATTTAAAAAATACGATTTATTAAACGAACTCAACTTTTAACGAAATTTAATACCGGAATGTTAGTAAACAAAACTAAAAGTAAATGTTTTTATACTATTTTTAAAAAGTTATAAAACAAAAACCAAAATATATATATAATTAAATGTGTAGAAATAAATAAGACCAAAATTCAAACCCCTTTTAACTTCAAAACCCTAGTCGACTTCTACTTCACTTTACTGTAATTCGTATCCTGGTAAGAACATAAAAATGCCACGTCTCAATAATGGAGTTAAGTTCCTGGTAGATATCGACATCGATTCCATGAGTAGGATGGTATGTTAATGTTATCTGGTTAAATTTTTTTATGAAACATTTTATAGTTTTGCAACATATACATACTAAGAACATTTTTTGTGTTACTTATAGCTCATTCCTAAAGTTGTTCAACCAATGTTTGCTGACAAGAAATCGAATACCGGCTGTTGTTTGATTTATGATTAAAGTGGTAGAACGTTTTCTGGTGTTATAATCAAAGTACTTGTTGACTTTTATTTTGGAACCGGTTGGACTGAATTAATCAGAGAATGTTGTATAGAAGCTGGAATCATATGTTGTTTTTAGCTTAAATCAAGATCTATGTTGAATATGTTTACTTTCAAAAGAAACGTAAATGATCAATCTGGTACTATGATATGTATTCTAGTAAGTTTTAATTTCTATTTTTAATGATTGTTTCCAAATTCAAATGTCTTTTAATTAACATGTTTAATAAGATTTCCCTGAGTGGTACGTGATTCAAGAATTTGGTGACAATTACATGAATTTGCTTTTCGAGCTTATTGCTCCAGATAGATATATGTTTAAAGTTTCATGTCTTTGGGATTGAGTAGGTTGTAGGCTAAAGGATGGATGGATTGAGGTTTTTAAACAAACCAACTTGAAAGGTGGTTCGTTTGTTGTGTTTGAAATCATATCAGATAAGACATTTCATATTAATGTCTTTCATGAAGATGGCATAGAATTTATCCATCCTGGTCTAAATCAGCTGTTTCTCAACTACCAATTAAGAAATCAAGGTAGTTCCTCCCAAAACCCAATTCATCTTGATCAAAAAAATGATGACTCTAAAATCGTCTTCCACATGAACGTCACCAAGAAATTGGTAAATTGAATTTTTAAATTTCTTTTTTATTTACAAGTATATTTGAAATTTGCTTTTCATAGAATCTTCTGGGTCACATTGCTACCAAAATTGATGCCTATGATGGAATTCTAATCACTTTGGTCAATCCCGAAGGTCGTAAAAAAAATGAAACTCCATGGTGAAGTGTCGAAGCTGAAATTCAGATATTCTTTACAAAAGTGAAAAATTTTCAAGGAGGAAAATGAATTACAGATTGGTGATAAGTGCATATTTGAATATGACTTCAATGAAGGTACTTTGTTAGTTTCAAAAGTTGATTAGTGATTTGGTGATGTTTGGAACATTTGGGAAATATTTGGTGATGTGTTTGGTGAATTTTGGAACATATGTAATTTGGTCACTCTGGGTAATATTTGTATGGTTGTATTGATATACTTTTTAGTTTATTGTGTTGAATGTTGGTTGGTTAGCTTTTAAATGCTTTACTTTTATAGTTTCTTGTATCATCTATTTTGTTATTCACTATTATTTTGTTTCATGGAATGTATTGTAATGGTGCCTTTTGTATGAAAACTTTTAATGAATGGTAATTATGGAGTATCTTGAAACAAATCGAAAAAACTAAAAACACTTGGTTAAATCTAAAAATAAAACAAAAACAATTTGTTAAAAACACTATTACGCTTGTAACACGCTAATGTACATAAACACATATAAATATCCTAATACGCAAGTAACACGCTTATCCAACCATCTTCTGTCAAAGTGTCTATTTTCAACCACAGGTTCTCTACCGTAAAAACTATGCCAATAATCTATTGGTTCTTAATTAAAAGGGAAGCAAAAAACTCAAAAGGCTCCAAAATATTGGCTCCAAATATTCAAAAACTCCAAATTACATTTAACACTCCAAAAATCAAATTACACTCCAAATTATTAAAAATTTTCCACTCCACAAATCAGCACGACAGTGATTTATACTCCAAATTATTAAAAAACAATCGAAGAAGAACATGTTTTATATTCCGATGAGGAAGCCAACGACGACGCTCAATCAGACGACACTGAAGGCTACTCCAGCGAGGAATCCAACGACGACGATGGTCAAGCAGACGATGCTATAGCGACGATGGCTATCGAACCCTTCAACAGTTTTGCTACTACTCAAAAACCTACAGGGGTTGACGAGGTTACCTAAGCTACATATCTATTATGCAAACTCTAGAGGTGTCAGACTGGTAGTGGAGTTTGATAATCTGGGTAGGTTCACTTGCCAAAACAGATCAAAGTTTGCAAGTTTTTTAAGGGATGTTGTAAGGGAAATAGTTGGCTTGATACAATTAAGTTGGAGGGAGGTCACAAAGGAACTTAGAGATCAACTGTGGGAACAAATAACGGTTATTCTTAATTTTTATTTGTGCATTTTATATTTTGAGAAGTAATTTACCTTTATTGTATTATATTATGCAGAAATATTTTGAGACTGAGGCATCTCACAGGCCTTCTGTGATGAATCGGCTCGGACACCTTCTTCGGGATTTCAGAAGAAAAATGTATGCCGAACATCGGTAAACCTCTGAAGCTGAAGGCGATACCCAAGGGACACAGGAAGATGATCAGGCAAGAAGACTGGGATCGCTTCGTTGAGTACATACAATCAGAGCAGTTTCAGGTATAAATCCTCTACTCTGCAAACGTAGATTGATCGACTATATATGGTTTATGTTTTTTGTTTAAATATAATGAAATGATTATAATGTGTGGTTAAAGAAAAAATCGACTTCATCAAAGGGAGCTCGAGCAAAGAATGTTTTTGATCATCACATGGGACGAGGGGGTTATACCTACCTTCGAGAGAAACTGGTAATCACCTTCAGCTGCTTTCTCTCTAGTTCAATGATTTGTTGGTTATGTGTCTAACGCATGACCGTCAGCTGCTTTCTCTTGAATATTTTACAAGGTCAAAAAGAAGGAAATTGAACCGGATGAGATCCCCGGCCATGTATTAATGTGTATGAAAGGAAGGGAGGACAAAGATGGTGCATACAAGAATGATGTTGTCGAAGGCGTGGCAGCCAAATTAGTATGTTTTAGTATTAAACTTTTTAAATCATGTTAAAGTCAATTCATTGCCTTATATTGGTGTCAAAAAAACTTGAGTCTGTATAACTTGTCTCAACACTTGATGTGGATATATAAGCGTGTTACTAGCGTATTAGAATATTTATATATGTTTTAGTACATAAGCGTGTTACAAGTGTATTAGAATATTTGTTTTCTTGCAGGTTCAGCATGAGAAGCAGATCGCCTCCGGAGCCCTGGCACTTGAACCGTGCACAGATGCCATCACCTTAGTGCTTGGCAAAGATAAAGGTGGGTTTTTAAAAGGGATTGGGTACGGATTGACAACAAGTAAATATTGGGGTGTGAGTCAGGTATAAGGCTCGTTTAAGCAACGGATTGCCCAACTTGAGTATGAGGCGGTGCAGAGAGATGAAGTGGTGAACAGGTTGATGACTCTACTTAAATCCACGAATGTTATGCTAGCAAGCCGTGAGAAGGAACAGTTAGCATTTGAGGCCAGGTTCAGACATCTCGAAGGATTGTTGCCGCAAATGTCGGCAAGTCAAGTAAGTGACGTATGCTACATATTAATTAATGCATTCGACATACATAACTGGCACTGTTTTTGTCACAATTCGTAGGTAAATCTTGTTCCCAACCAAGTTGGTTCTAACCAAAGTACTAGTGTTGTGGCGCAAAATAAAATGCCAGCACCAGTAAGTATTAGACAGTTTCTTTGTTTATTACAACTTTCCATGTGATTTTTCATTTTCCATGACCTAATAAATTGATTTGTAGGCCAGTTCTGTGGGAACATTTTAACCTCAGGTGAGGCTGTGCAACAAGAATCCGCTTCTCAGGTAAGCATTTGACAGTTTGATTGATTTGTTTTAATAATTAACTTTCCATGTGAGTGTGCTGATTTTGCATAAGTTAATTGTAGGCCAAGTCTGCGGATAAAATAGTTGTCGAAACGGTACCCGCTCCACATATCGCGACATCAGTAAGTATTTGACAATTTCAGTACTTGTTATAATTCGTTTCCAATGTGAGTGTGCTCATTTTCTATTACCGAATTGCAGGCCAAGTCTGTGGAAAAAAGTGTTGACCAAACGGTAGTCGATCCCCATAGCACGACATCAGTAAGTATTTGGCAATTTCAGCTTTTATATTTTATAACCTAATTGGTCTAACAATTCCAATTTCTTTTATATTACCAATGAAGCCTGTAGAGAACAATGTTGACCAAGCATCAACAAAACTACACCACACTCTGGATAGTAACGGCTCGAAAAAACCATTAGTAAGTTTTTGGCAATTTCAGTTTTTCCTTTAATTGTTGATTGATTCATTGAATGGTTTTTAGGTAAAACGGAGAAGCCACAAAAGAAAAGTTGATGTATCTACGGTTGAAGCTTCCCCACCTGCTGACATAAAGGTATGTACTGCGCGAAACATTGTTAATTTCCCACCAACATGGGTATGTAGTTATATATTGACTTCCACTAAGCCATCTTAATTTCACATGCTTGATTATAGGTGTATGAGTGTCGTTTGTGTGTGCATGACAAGCGTAACAAGGTGGCAAATGGTAAAGTTCATTGGTCACCGGTTCCACAACTGTTACATGGAAAGCAATCCCGGAGGGTTGCTATAAAGTTAGTATTGATGGAGCCATAAAGAAACAAGCAATTATTCCATGTGAGGCAGGTGAAATTACAACTGTTGGCGACGCAATTGGTACTTTTGTTGCTTTGCCAGAACACCTAATCTTATGTGACCAGGAGGTTTGTTCCCTTTTAACTTAACCGAACAAATATCTATGTTCATTTTCATTTAGTTTAAAAAATGAACACTTGTGTTCATTTATGTTCGTTTGTTTATAATCTAAACTAACGTAATTGAACAAAGATAAACGAACATAAACGAACTTCCAGCTGAAAGGTTCACGAACGAACGTTCGGTTCATCTGCAGACCTACTATTTTGTTTTATTCAATTACAAAATACGACATTAATTATACATATTTGTTTTTCATATTTTGTTGTTCCAGCTACCACCACTCCCATCCTCAAAAGAACCAGACATGGCTGGCAAGAAGACAATGGCAAAGTACACAACGATAGACCGGGTGACCAAACAGAAGACAAGGAGCAGTGCCAAGAAAACCGACGCCTTAGCTAGTATATAGGTAGTCATTATTTTTGTATTTTGTAAAATATTTTGCATATACATTTACTTAAGTGAATATTATTGTTATTATAATTTGTTTCTAATTTTGTTTTGTCATGCTTGCTTATAATAGCTGTTTTATATTACTGCACAAAAATAAAAATAATTATATATTGCCTAATTACACACTATTTGGCCACATAGAACACATTAAATAGGTGTGGCCAAAAGTAAGACAATAGCCACACCTGAAATTACAAAAGTTAGAGTCTATAAATGACCATTAGCCACAACATAAACATTTTTGTGTGACGAAAAGTATGATAATAGCCACACTTTATATTACAAAAGCATTATGTGTGACAAACGGTAAGACAATGGCCATACCACAAACTACAAAAGAGTGTTTGAGTTGCAACTTCACATTTTTAGCCACATTGACAACAACCTCCAGTGTCTATATGTTATTATTAGCCACACAGTACCTCACTATGTGTGACGAAAAGTTTGACAATAGCCACACTTTAAATTACGAAAAGCATTATGTGTGACAAACGGTAAGACAATGGCCACACCACAAACTACAAAAGAGTTTTTGACTAGCAAGTTCACATTTTTAGCCACATTCACAATAACCTCCAGTGTCTATAAGATATGATTAGCCACACAGTATCTCACTATGTGTGACGAAAAGTTTGACAATAGCCACACTTTAAATTAGGAAAAGCATTATGTGTGACAAAAGGTAAGACAATGGCCACACTATCATCTACAAAGGAGTGTTTGAATGGCAAGTAAACATATTTAGCCACTTTTAATGTAATATCCAATGTCTATATCATATAATTAGCCACTTTATTATTAAATTTAAGTGGCCATTTCTTTGCTATATCCACACGGAATAGGTCACAATGCAAGCTTAACACAACCCTATTGGCCACAATAATATAAAATTCATGTGGCTGAAACATGAATTCATGTGGCTATATACGTGCAATGGTTACTCATAGTAAATTGTCATGTGGTCATTTTCTACCGTTTAGCCACACTTATTGGAGAGTCTTCTTGATGGCCAGCAACTAATGCTTATACCCTTTAGCCACACTTATTACCACATAAGGCCACTAAAAACTGTGTGTAGCCATATCATACCCACGGTGTCGCGACCTTTGGCCACATATGACCTGAACCAAATGTGTGTGGCTAAAGGCCTACGGATACACTTTTTTCGTGTGGCAGAAGGTCAATTTTCACGTAGTGAAACACGGGACCGTGCCTCATGAAGCACACCCCCGTGGTGAGTCATGTACAATCTGACAGAGCATTTAATGCGAGTGTACAGATGGATGTGGGGGCGTGCCACATGGAGCACGGGGACATGCCTGATCACTCAGAAAACCTATAAATAGAGGAGCATGTTGCACTCATTTGGTGTGCTTGAATAGAGTTCAATACGAGTTTCTCTTATAAAAACACCCACTTTACACTCATATTGAAGGTCCCGTGGAGAGTTCGAAGGCTTGGAGGTTATCATCACCATCATCTATCATCACCATCATCCATCATCATCATCATCTATCACCATTGAAGAAGGAAGATTCATCCACATTTAGTTAGATCGTTCTAGTTTGATCATGTGTTTGTTATCTTCATCTCTTTTAATGTTCATAACCATGCTCATTATGAGCTTAACTCCATTTACCATCTAATTCTATGAAGAAGCTTTGTTTTATTTGGTGATTATATTAAATATGTGATTTAGTTTATTAAAGCACATGGTTATTTTGCAATTATCCTTTGGTGAAAAATGTTTTATCACTTTAACTCAACCAATCAAGGTTGATGATTAATAATCATTCATGATTCACTCATGTTCTTGGAGACTAGAAATGGTAAAAAGAATAATTTGATACCTTATTCAAGATAAACATGGATCCTTATATTGTACTTAGAAATGATGAGATATAAGCTATGATCTATTTCTCTAGTGTTGGTAATTCTGAAAAAAATATTGTTAACACGATTGCTTAGGTTATCATACTAGTTAAAGAAATCATATGTTAAAGGAGTGTGTAATTATAACCTAATTAAATCAAGCAATGGGAGGTTGTGTAGCTAAACTATAACCACCGAAGTTGTTAGAATTGGTATTTAAGAAATCGAAGTCAATCCTAATCTTTCTACTTTACTAAACTACTTGTCTACTTAAATTGACATTCTCGAGTTAGTATGAGATTATGCAAGAATGGACTTGAAAATATGCATGCTAATTTCTTTTATGTGATAGAATATGTTCACTTAGAAATGGAAGCTATTCTATCATGTACTATTAGAGCAAGTTTATCATATGTTTACTTAATAATCATCAAGGAAGAATGAAGTGGAATTTTGCTCATAGATGGTAACCTTCATATAATTGAATTACTCATTTAGATTTTCTTTTCTTGTTCACCTATATTATATATATATATATATGTGTGTGTGTGTGTGTGTTATTTTACGAAAGTTTTAAAAATCAACTCAAAATGACTAGACTCTCCGATTGAATTAAAACAAAGATTTATAATTAGAAACATTTGTGTCCACGGATCGATACTTGGTTCTTACCAATATTATTCTACATATACGATAGGTACACTTGGCTATTTTGTGTGTGTGTTTAGTCTTAGTAGAAATCACTTTTATAAATTTAAAACACGATATTGTGCGAAAACAACATTCCAACCCCTTTACCCTTTTAAGCACTACACACAACACACATCAATACCCAAACCACCTAATGAACAAGAGAACCCCGACTATTTATTACCTCTCAGTCTCAAAATCGGTAGAACACTTAATTTCTCTAAACCTTTAAACAATAATTCCTATGGATTATGTCGACTATAAACCATAAACTAGTTACAAACACACAGTAGGTAACCTAATATGCATCTACGCATGAAAGACATTCACAAAAACACATATGGAACAATTGAATGAAAGTAAATTAATATTAAGCATGCATGTTCATCTTATTAAACATTAAAAAGTTGTTTACAATAATTAATCAAACATATCTCACCAATAAAAACGACAAACAATCCAAAACTCAACAAATATTCATTCAAAACCTAGGTAACTAGAAAGGATTTAGCCAGTAATCATGCTAAAAACAAATCAAAATAACCAAGTTCAAAGGTTGAGTTCATAATTAAAAATAATAAATTCAAACCGGAACGAAGTTTGGATGAATAATGTTCGACACCAAAAGAATAAAAGTAATGATACTGCCAAAAGAATAATATTTGATCCTTTATATATATATATATATATATATATATATAGGGGAATGGTATTTTGAGAACTTGATAAGTTGTAAGAGCTTTAAGAACTCAATATGGACCTCACATTTAATAATTTAAGTATAGAATATGTGACTGAGTTTAAATTTAATTAAAAAATAAATCAGGAGATAGAATAAAGATTTTTGATTATTACACAAGTTTAAATGTTAGTTACACATGTGTAAAAAGTCGATTTGGTGTGTAAAAACATACTGTAATTTTTTTACGTTACTTACACTTACATATTACATATGTGTAATAAAATTCAAAAAAAAATTGTTACGTTAAGTACTTAAAACTCAAAGTGATTCTAAAAAAAAATCAATCCTATATATATATAACACTAACATATTAACTTGGCTTCATCTATATGACTATATCCATTCAAGGGAAATAACGTACGTACAATTTTGATATTTCCATTAGAGTATGGATGAAATGAACAAATATTAATTATAAATTTTTGTCATCCATCAATGCATTTAATCAGTTTCTAACAGTTTTTCAAAAAGAAAAAACTACGTTGAAAACACACATGCTTAAAAATCGTTTGCAACTGTTTTGTAACAACTTTTCTTACAAAAACATGTGGTTGTAAACTTCTACGTAATGTTTATTAGATAATATTGTAGCAAAGTTGAAACTTATTTTCTTGTTGGACACCTTTTGAACTAATTATCGTCGAAAATTTGTAGGAAATTTTGTAGGAAAATGACTTGTTTTCTAGTAATGTTTGAAGACCACCTCCATAAAACATAATCTATTTAAATAAAACGTGTTGACGGATCCTAGAAGTTTCTGATCGATCGTTATAAATATGTTGTTTTAAATAGTAGTTTTTGGAGTTGACTATTAATGCGTACAAATGGATTTCACACAATGAAAAGTTATGCCTATGGTAATATGTTCGTATAATGGATAAATATTCTATCCAAAGAACATGTGAATCTTCCCATAAACATTTAAAAGCGTGTGACCATCAAAAGAATGTTCACATCATCATGACATATAGTACCCTTAGCAAACTTGCACATCCTTGTTACCCATGCCGCTGAGAGGTCCCTTGAAAGTTCCCACAGCGTGTTATGTAAATGCCCTTTTCAGCATCAAATATTTTCGGTATATGTGTTCATTTAATCTGTACGACAACATGTTTTAGCAAATATTATCCATGAGGATGTTCGTTCATTTGTCTCTTTATTGTCGTCTTACCGAATGATTGTAAATCACCTCGAACAACCTTACTTTCTAATTCACACCTCACGCGCATTATATCTTCACGTAATTACGATTATGTCCATTGTTGATACAAACATTTAATCGATCTATTAAAAGTCTTTTGACTGCCATTAGGACATTAATAGAAAATAAGAAAATCACATCAGACATTGAATACATAATGGCATGCCTTCACTCACTACCCCTTAGCCATTATTCTTACTATATATTAAAAGGTAAGAGACATATCACATAACCAACGATATCACGGTCCCTATTTTTGAAACCAGTAGATACCCTTTCTCGTTCCATTACCCTCATCCGGTTCGATAAAGATGCAGTCCTTTGTCTCCCTCCATACAGCCTCTAGAATGGGTGTATCGTCGTATTTGTAGTATTCACCCAAGATAGGTCTCACTGCCTGCCTTGCCTCGAAAGTATGGTAATGTGGAATTGTTGGGAAGAGATGGTGAACGGTGTGAGTACGGGTAACATCATGGAAAGCATGGTTCAAGATTCCAAAGTTTCTGTCAACGGTTGCTAAAGCACCTCGAAGCCAATCCCATTCGGTGGAATCGTAGTGAGGGATGGAAGGGTGCGTGTGGTGTAGATATGTGAGTAAGATAAAGAAGCCACTCATGATAAGTATGGGAATTCCGTAGATGTTAATCACCCATTGCGTGCCCATGATTTTTGCAGCGCGGTAGACTGCATAACAAGTGGCAAAGACTCCTAGATCGGTCAGGAAAATTTGAAAGCGCTCGCTGTCATTGAAGATAGGACTGTAGGGGTAAAAGTGACTCGCGATTCCCTTCTCGTATTTCCTGCCATAAAGATTGAATACAAAGTACAAAGGGAAGCCAAGAACAATCTTGAAGACAAATACAAGAAATGCGCCTGTTGGGTTGTTGAGAAGTTCGGAGTACAATTTGTCCGACTTGCGTTTGGGGATCCAAACCTCGTCGTATTCAATAGAGTTAGTGTTGGCATGATGGGTACGGTGGCTGTATTTGAAACCAAAGTACGGAGTGAGGATCAACGAGTGTACAATGAACCCAATTGTGTCATTAAGCCATGGGTACTCGCTAAACCCATGATGGCCGCATTCGTGGCCTATGACCCATAACCCCATAAGATAAGCTCCTTGGAAGAACCAATAAACAGGCCATGCTACATATACTAAGGGTTTCGGAAGCATAGGAATGAAGGTATCTGCGAGATAGTATAAGGCACCCACAAGGATAAAATCACGAAAAACGGCTGCTAAGGAACGCAAAAGAGAACGCTGGAAACAGTGTGGTGGTATTGCTTTCTTTAGATCACTAAGCTCGAACGGAGGTTTTGAGACTGGTACACGTCTGTGAGCGAGGGGTTTGTCGTCGGCACTAGCAACATTCATCCGTCCACCAGCCCCCATTGTTTCAACCTGCAGAAATGATTTCGTGAGTTTGCATGCATAAAAACATATATACACGCCTATCTATATATAACTATATTCATAGAATTTTATCAAATTATGATCGTATTGATCTATACCTCTGATAAGAGCTCTTTACTTGTGATTGCTTTGCTTTGCTGTGTTGTGTTGAAACTTCAGAAGCTACATTGCATATTTATAGCCGTGGTTGATGCTTTGGTGTTGGCGTCCTATTATGATTTGGCACATGAACTGTACTAATGGAGAGTGGACAAGACAAAGGGAGGTTGGTTATACCTTAATTTCAATTAAATCAATCCAAAATTAAGTTAGGCAAAATCAAGATATCAAAACATACCCATTTTGCAGAAATAACCTTTCTCTTAAATTTTACACAATATTGCCTATACTAGAATCCGAACATGTCCAATTTTAAGCTGAATGGATAACATTTAAGACATTATGCATTTTTTTTTCAATGATGAAGTTGTTTAACATTTTTTCATTATATATGTTAGGGTGATCCTTAATTTAAAAAAAAAAACAAAAAACAAAAAAACACCAAACTTTAAAAACATACTAAAGAATTACGGACAGTCCTTAATTTCTCGATTCTTTCTACTAATCCGACTCAAAGTACAATTTGTGCTCATGTCTACCCCGACAATTCCTAATGTTCCGTCTGTCGGAACAAATTAGCCCTCTTGGGAGACTCAAACTTAGATCCATGTCGAACACAAAGCTTCAACAAAATTTATTTCATCTTTCTTGTTGCATTTTATTTTAATAAATGGAATTTAAGGTGTTGTTTGTTTTTTCATGTGTAAAATGTCTGTAGTCTGCGCCATACAAACCACAACTGTAGAATTCTGTAGAAGACGGGGTGGATTAAACCTCTACAGTCTTTAAGAAGGCTGTTTGTTTTTTAACGTCTGTAAACTGTTAAAATAAACTAGTGGCGGTGTACGAATTATGGTAGTAGGTTGTAGTGGTGGTGGTGGATGGTAGTGATGGACGGTGATAATGGTAGGCGACGATGATAGTGGTGGTGGTGGAAGGCGACGGTGGTTGGTGGTGGACGGTATATTTGGCGGAGTAAACACTTGAAGCCTCTTATAAGCTAAAAGGCAATCAACAATAGTAGTTTATTTATTTAGTTTTACAAATGGTGTTCTTTATTTAAATTTGGTCAAATCACTTAAATCGAACCTTAAAGATTGGGCTGGCAATTTAGACATGATACATGGATACCGGACATGAACCGACATGACTTTTACATGTATCGGGTATTGCATTAACAGATTTCGTGTACTAAACAGGTAGACACGAATATACCTGTTAATTTTCGTGTCTAAACAGACAAAATACTTGTTTACCTATTAAGTACCCGTTGGTACACCTGATAATATTTTTTTTATAAATAAAATATAAAATAATATAATATGTTATATGTCTTAAAATAGTTAACCCAAAATTTTTATACAAAAAAACTGAACACGATGCACATCATTCCATACCAACATCAAATAGATGGCGCACAAACTCTTCTCTGGTTCTCCCTCTTCGGATCTTCGGTAGTCCGGTGGTTTTCCTTCACATGTCTGGTAGTCATAACCCTTCGATTCTCCGATCTACCTCTCAACATCTCTGATTCTTTGGCAGTCCAACCTACTCGCAGTTGCAAGTTTGTTTTTTTTAAACAATTCTTATCGTGTCTTATCGTGTGTAACTGGTATTAACATGTCCATGTTCAGGTTTGGAATACAGGTAGACGATAAGTTTACGTGTCATGTACATGTATACATGTTTCGTGTTCGTGTACGCATCACAATATTAATTTTTGTTAACGGAAAACACTTACTAAATTTCCAAACCAATTTACCTCAATTACTAATTCGTAGGCAATATAGTAAGTTAGTCTACATATATTCTTGCGTTCTAAGCTTACTAGAACATTACTTACACGTTCAACCTTTCAACTCAAATTACGCATTCAAATAAGTTATTATATGCACACACACATTTATATAGGGGATGGTTTATGTGAGAAGTCGTTTTAATGCGAGAAATGTGAAATCATATTGAAGTCAGTATTTACTAGGGGTGAGCAAATTAACCATTTTTAACCATAAACCGAACCATAACCGGCATAACCGAACCGATTTTAACCGATAACCGCTATAACCGGTGGGTCGGTTTAATGATTTTTGAATACCGTCAAATACGGGTCGTTTTTGGTTATGATAATATCAAACTAGCCATAACCGAACCGCCCCGTTTATTATACTTATGAATCGACAAAGAAGTTTGGATATTGGAATTGGTGTCATAGCAGAAGACATTTTTTTGACCTTTTAGCTTCAGTTTCTCTTCCTAACTTATCTCAACAAACTACATCAATTGAAACGTTAATAATGGTGGCTGCCATATTGATATTCACAATCAATATATCAATATCAATTAAATATATTCAGATTAAATCTTTTTGTGTTTTGGTTCATTGTTTTTTATCGAATTAACTTGAATTTTATTGTTGGTTTATGTCATGGCGTTTTGTTTGAATATTTGGTATTAATACTATGGATTATGTATTTTGTTTGATCGTGTCATGTCTTTTTTTTGTTTTTTGATAATATTTGGTACAAAAGTTTTAGGAGTAATTATATTTGTTTTGGTCACGGTTAACCGACCCATAACCGCTCGTTATAACAATCAAAACCGATTAACCGAAACCGCCATAACGGATTGGTTATAGTTATGGTTATGGTTTTCTATTAACCGCCATGTTGGTTATGGTTATGGGTTTTACCAAAACCTGCCTCAAACCGCCCCATGCACACCCCTAGTATTTATAATCCAATTAAATGTATTTCTATTTTTAGCAATTATCTCACTCCTAACAAATTAATCTACAACTTGGGTTTTCAAAACTAGACTAATTCTTCACAACAAACAAAGAATAAAGGCAAGGTGTTTTTTTCTTTAAAAAACTAGCCTATTAAAATCCATAGTTCAAAGATTTTTTTTTTTGCACATTGTGTAGGGATTTTGTATGGATTATTTTAATACTTTGAAGTGTAGAATTATTTCATTGTTCCACTTTGTAGGGTTTTTGCACTATGTAGATGAATGGTAATAAACTCATCCACTCTAGTAACATATAATCAATAATCATCTACATGAATTTCAATTATTTAATTCAATTTTATATGTGTAGGTTAATATGAGTTATGTATAGATGAAAATAAAATGAACAAATAATTTGTTTAGGCAAATATGAGTTATGTGTAGGTAAATATTAGTTACGTGCAGGTGAAAATAAAGTGAACTAGCAATTTGTTTATGCGAATATGAGTTATGTGTAGGTGAAAATAAAATGAACAATTTTTTGACGGATATGTGGTTTGGGTGAATAATAGACTAATAGTTAAAAAATCTTTATATTTAAACTTAATTAAACGATACATAAAGAAATTTAAAAAAAAATGATCTGAAGTATAACATGATATTGATATATTTTAATATAAGTGAAAAATTCATGTTTAAAATCAAAATAAAAATAGGATAAAGAAATTACAATGTTACACGCCTTGTTTTTAAATCTTAATTAATAACAAAATAATTTAAATAACAAAGGAATAAATATGATTAATTTTGTTTTAAAGATTAGGGATGCATGATCAAATAATGTTATGTTAACGGTTGCTTAATTTTGTTGTCATGAATAAAATATTTGTTTAAACATATTAAAATGTTCAAAAATGACATTAATAGTTTCCATAAAACCACTTAGAAGTTTTACCATTCTACCCTTATATTTAATTTAAAGAGAAAAAGAAAAGAAAAAAATCTAATTGGCTGCATTGATTTCTCGCACTTCTCACAATAACTTGACTTCTCTTTTGAACTTAATCACATATATATATGGGTCAAGTTATTCTACAAAGGGTAATAAAAATGAGAAGTGTGAGAAGGCATAAATAATTGACATGTGTTAAGTGAGGACCAAAGAAAAAAAGGGTATAAAGGTAATTGTACACATTTTCTGTCCCTACATGCAAGGCACATGTTAATACCCCCATCATTTTAGAACGTTGATAACTTTTCGTATGATATTTTTTTTAAAAAAAAGTTCATCATAATAACTAGCGTTTTTTTATCTTTAATATGAGTATGATTTTTGTTATATAAAATTTAAAACAAAAATCACATCATTGTGTCATTTCGCACACCATTGTGTCTTTTTCGCTTATGATTGTCTCTTTTTTCGTCACTGTGTCTTTTCGCTTATAATTTCGTCATTGTGTCTTTTCGCACACCATTGTGTCTTTTCGCTTATCATTGTGTCTTTTTTCGTCATTTTGTCTTTTTTCGTCATTATGTCTTTTCACACACCATTGTGTCTTTTCGCTTATCATTGTGTCTTTTTCGTCATTGTGTCTTTTTTCGCACACCATTGTGTCTTTTCGCACACCCTTGTGTCTTTTCGCTTATCATTGTGTCTTTTTTCGTCATTGTGTCATTTCGCACACCCTTGTGTCTTTTCGCTTATCATTGTGTCTTTTTTCGTCATTGTGTCTTTTCGCACACCATTGTGTCTTTTCGCTTATAATTGTGTCTTTTTTCGTCATTGTGTCTTTTCACACACCATTGTGTCTTTTCGCACACCATTGTGTCTATTCGTGTGACATTCGTCAAATTTGAGTATTGAGTTATATTAGTTTTGTAAACTTTTATTTTTGTAACCGATTCAACATTTTTAGAACCTTATTTAGTTATTATATAATATTAATATAGACTTCGATCTTAAATAAATCGATGTTTGTCATAATATAGTGGTTAAGAAAAACACAAGGGGTTTAAAATGACTTTCATAAACTCGTTATAAGCTTTGGAAACCTTTAAACTCGTATTAAACATTTATTGAAACTTGAGGGTTTCTATTGTAAATATGTAACATGCATATATAAAGAAAAATGCCTAACCCTGAACCATAAACATCACCAGCCACCTCCCCTTCTCTTTCGTTTTCCGGCACCGATTTCCGGCGACCGGCGACTTCGTCGACGATTTCCGCCCCCCCCTTTCTCCCCTGTTTTTCCAACGCACCACCACTGACCGCCACAAACCCTAACCCTACTTATTTAACTCAGCCGCCACCCCTAGCCGTTTTTCCGGCGAGCCCGAACCTCCGGTGAGCACCACACACCACCACCGAACTCCTCATATTCCCCTTCTCGTTCTCCGGTAACCCCGCACCCAAAAACCACCCTCTTTCCTCTCTCGGCTCCTCCGGCGTTCGTCTCCGGAGGGTTCGCTTTTCCGGCGTTCGTCTCTGGCGGCCCGAAGCTTCAGCCCTCATTCTCTTTCTCTCTATCTCTCTCCCTCGGCACTCTTTCTCTCTGTTTCTCCCTCGGCTCTCTCTCTCTCTCTCTCTCTCTCTCCGCCGCGATCACAAATCTCCGGCGGTTTCGGCTCGGGTTTTTCTCGGTGTAGAGCCACGACCTCACGATCACCTAATAGATAAATTAATTTGGGTGTCGGTGTTATAAATTTTCATATATCGAATTTAAGATTTAAATTCGTTAATAACCGGTTATATATATTTGGTTATATACTTTGAAACAAGTTGGTTTGGATATAGAGTTATTTTTTTTTTTATTTGGGGAAAAGATGAACACACGGGAATTGGATATGTTATTTTCTTATGGGTTTAAGTTAACAATTGATATTTTGTTTCGGTTGGTTTGTACATAAGTTGTTGAACTAGAGGTCACGGGTTCGGTTCTCATCCTAGGCCGGTTTTGGTATTAATTTTATACTTAACAGAATAATGGTTACTATAGGTACTAATATTACTACATAAGAATTATTATTAGTATTATTACGTATAACTTACTATTATATTTATTTTTTATTAATATCATTATTATTATAAATATTAAAGTTGTTATTATTATTATTAAAGATCATATTATTATTATCTATTAAAATCATATTTTTATCATTAATTATTAGCAATAATATTATTATATTTATTTTGTGAACTCGTTTAGAAATCGAGCCAACATCGGGTATGATATCATTATTTACTATCAATATTAGTTATTATTATTATTATCATTTTTATCAACAACATTACAATTAATACAAGATTTCTATTCTATAACTATTAATATTACTATTATTAATAATAATTATTGTTATAATTATTATACTATATTAGTATTATTAAAAAAATAATTATTGTTATTATTATTAACATCGTTATCTTATATAAAACCTATTTTTAAAGCCAATATTATCATTTCTATCTTTAACATTAATAATATTATTATAAACTTTATTATCAATTCATTTTTATAAAACCGAACTCTTGATTTAAACTCGTCTTGTTTCTATTTAATATTGGGTTAGTTATTTAATAAAAACCCAATAAAATAATATTATTTCATCTTAAATTACCAATTAAGCACGAGTCCCTAAATATTTATAAATTAACCGGTAACCTGACTAACAACTGAACCTTCTCGTTCAATGTTTCAAATGTAGTTTCAACTAAAGTTCAAGTTCATTAATATATTTTATTTATTCGTTTTCAATTAGCTTTCAAGTCTGATTCGTTCGTTTCGTTCACAAGCTTTTTATATGTTGATCATTTATTATTTCCTATTCGTCAATCGAGGTGAGTACTTTCATACCCCTTTTTCCCTCTTTCGTATTGGGTTGACATTTCATACTTATAAAACTAAATGCTTTATTTACTTGAATCTTTAAACCCACAAACGCAATTGTATACTTTTCTTAAATAATTGTTCGATTTGGTGTTCTATGCTTACATGCTTATGTGTTTATTGCTTTTGGATGGTGGAACTATAAATCCTAGACCATTTGCAACCCCTCATGGCAAGGTGTCTTTAACGTAATGCAATTAACGATAACTATAAAATCCTAGACTACTTGGCAACCCCTTGTAGCTATGTGGTGCTAATGTGTTTAGCAATTGTCAATAAAATCCTAGACTATTTGGCATCTCCTTATAGCTAAGTGTCGCTAACTTGTTTAGCAATAACTATTTTATCCAGGTTTATAGCTTTTATTTATTGTTTGTATACAAGTTTTGTGGCTTTCTTTTTTATTACTATGTACTTATCTGCTCAAACTTATGAATTGCTCACCAACCTTTGTGTTGACAAACTTTAATTTATGAAATGTTACAGGTTTGACTTTTGTTGACTTGAGGACTTGACGACAACGTTACCAAGACTATTAGTGTATTAGTAGAACGAACAATATAATTGCTACTTGTATTCAACTTGTTTGTGTGGACGAGATGTGTTTTTTATTGATACGTTGAAATAAAATGAGTTAATCAAATATTGTCAATATAAATAGTGTCTTGTGTATTTGGGCAATCGATTGCACCCCGACATGTTTCGCCGCCTTTGGTTGGGGTGTGACAGATTGGTATCAGAGCCACAAGACTATAGGATAGGTGGTTAGACGTAACGACCTAGTATAGTATTTACCTTATGGTCCTTATACGTGTTGCCTATACGTGTTTACCCTACTTGATTGTTCCATATACTTGTTTATTTATATACTTATTTATTTCATTAAATCGTATATATACACAAATTCTCGAAACATACTACGGTATCCTTACCTTACTTTTGTTTAATTTTATATTTACACATAAACACACTTTAACTTTATAGTACTCCAAGGTATCATTGCCTTAAAACGCAAAACATTAGTTTTTATTGTGTGTTATGGATCACGAGCTTAACTTGATCCCGTTGTTTCAAATCTCCTTAAAGATTGTCTCTTATGAGATGACCACTTTAAGTAGTCGAATGCGAAGGTTCCGCTCGCCATCTTGATTTTCGGTGTCAAAACAATAGAACTGTGGTGGTACGTGAACTAGCGTTTTGACATGACGTTGTATCCTGATTTATTATTTTTGTTACAATCGTTATTTGAGTCGAAGACATGAAAAAGACGCGGTGGTACGTGCACATGTTTAGACTCCAACATGGTATTTTTGTATTAAAGGTTTTAAGTGTCGGAATATCAAGTCATGGTGGTTCTTGCACGATTTCTCCGCCTTTAAATCTTAAAACATTATTATTACGTTTAAAGAATTTAAACCATTTTTTCCTTTATTTTGCTATAAATTCTTATCACAAGTCTTCGTTTATAAATGTTATATTTATTTTATATATCTCGATTTTATATGGTAAAGTTTTACCCTAATTTTCTCATTTTGATTTCACGATGATTTTTATTACAAATTTCGTTCATTATGATCTCTTCGATATAAGTTAAATATATATATATATATATATATATATAATCATATTAAGAAGGTTTTATGATAAATTTCACCTCCACTTTTCAAGTAAATTTCCTATTGTATAAACTTTAAATTGTCTTTAAAGTTCCTGTACAAAATTGTAATTATTTAAACTTCTCACGATATTTTTAATTATACTACATTATATAATACATGTGGTAGAATTTTCGCTACCCAAATTTATTTTCATAACAACTTTCATAATACAATCTTTGGTTCGTTATAAATTTTCGCAAATAAAAAAATTTACATCATACGATTTTCCGCGTTTTAAAATTCTTATGATAGTTTTGCCATGATTTCTCAAGAAAGTCACAAACTTATAGCTTGTAATCTTCTTGAAACTCTCATGCAAAACTTCATAGAAATTTTACTTTAAAGACAAAAATCGTTTGCTCGTGATATCTCGATTTACAATGCCGGTCATTTTAACTTACCATGATATTTTCGTCATATGATATTAAGTAACGAACTTGGTAAAAAAAATTTCATTTCGCAACTTTATATTCCTAAAACGACACTCATCGTTCAATGACTGATACCTCATAATAAATTTTAACATTCAACTTACGTATTTTAAATTTCCTCATAAGCAATATATATATATATATAAATTTATTTTAAAAATAAAAAAAAATTATTGTAATCTTTATAAAAAAAATTGTGTGATTCACACGCTCGGATCTCAAAAATTCTGTTTATAGAATATATATATTCATATGTATATTAACTTGCACTTTTATCATCAAAATTTCATGGATGCTTCAAACATTATTTATAAATTATGACATTTTCAATTAAATATCTATAATTAGTCAAAAAAAAATCTCCCTATACACAACCACAAGTTCCCAAACACCCGTATCCCATCTCAAACTACCGCCTTAAATGAAACCACCCCTTAACTTCAAAAGTTTTCCCACGTACTCAAGTCCTTTCTCAATATGAACGAAATCCTAAACATCCGAAGGTATACCCTCACCAAATCAAGCCCCATGCAAAATCCAAGATGTACAACATTAACCCAACAAAAAGCCTTAAATACCGACACTCCCACGCCACGAAAACCTATCAAACTTACTATCCTAATACTTTAAAGACACTGACAAACACCCTCACGGATGCTTTGAACATATACAAACCAAAGTTTACCCAACTAAGACTCAAAACCCTTCGACCCATACTATGTCGAGTCACAAACCATATCGCCACACCATTCCCATCCAACCATAGAGTTTAATTTTAAAAGTAACAACCCCAAACACTCATTAAAAAATACGTGAATAAACCGAATCTCAACCCAAGCTAGCCAAGATCAAATTACCCAACCCATCAACTTAACCCGAGCTCAAATAAGCAAAACCCAACCTATTTTCCCAACCACTACTGACATAAATCATCTAAAGCCTAACCCACTCAAACGACCTAAGCTCAACAAACCTCATCAATCCAACTCAAGAAAAAAACTCAACTATCCAAACGGACCTAAACACTCACACTTACTACTACATTTCCAAACCATTCACCGTACGAAGCCTGAAACCCCTCCCTACGCATGCAAGCTTCATTTTTCCCTAAATTATATATATATATATATATACAACTAGCGTATTTATAACAACCTCATGTGTTCAAATAATCACTTTTAAATTATAAACTTTTTCAAGGTCAATGATTTAAGTATTTTGCTCATATTTTATAAACCATCTTGTAGAACATAAATATTGTCATGACAACAAAATTTGATTATGAGGATTTGTTTTCAAAGAGATTTATTAAACGATTAAATGTATGATTTTAAGATTTTTAAATATTGTCACCTAAGGTGATAAACCTCATAAAGACTTTATAAATTCGAGGTTTCATTTTGAATGTATGAATGTGAGATTTATTTAGTAATAAATTACAACCTTCACCATGTTGTATAAACTCAATGACCATGGCTTTGCAAATCTTTTGGGACGCGTTTATAAATATGTTATATTTTAACACAAATTTTTGCTCAATAACGATTTACGCGAACTATTACCTCTTATTATCGCAAGCATCATCACTTTATATAATTTATTTTCATCACAAACTTTATGTATACAAACTCCTTTAACAATTTGGGTTACAAGATTTACATTTAATAATTATTTAAATATTTTCCAAAGCATTGCGTTACCGCAATGCTTTGATATTATGTACATTTCTTAAAAACAATAAAACGGCCTTACTTAAGACATCATTTTCAGTTTTAGTCTATTATACGCTACGCGATTTACATATTTCGACACTAAATTCGAGTCTCACAATTATTGCGATTTTATCTTCATTTGATGAGATGCTTCGATGACAATATTATGCACATGAGATTTCCTTTTTTTTGTGTTTTGATTTTCGTGGCCGAATGCAAACTATTCAATAACAATTTGTGTAATACTTTCAAAACCTTAACTTCGCCAAAAACTCGTTTATCTTTTAAACGATATTATCATGACTATGTTATTTATATTTGAGCATTTATGTAAACACCATTATATACATTATTCTATATCATTTTATCTAATCTATTAACGGCCTATGTGTGGCTGTCTACAAGTTTTGGCGCTATTAGAAACCATTATTATAATGACGATTATGTAAATGATTTCACAATTGTGGCCGTATTCACGTTTTATCACATTTCACCGATTGTTTTGTTTGTTAATCTAATGTTATTTTATTTATGTTGATACACGTATGCGTCACCCCAAAGAAACTCACCCCATTCTCATGTTATCACATTTCATGTAATCATATCCTCAAATACCTATAACCTCAAGTTTGTTCACGTGTGAAACTCATCATACGACGTTATTGCAAGTTGTATAATCGTTTATCCCAACTTTATGTGATCATTTATTAGACTTTTCATTTCTATTTATCGGGTTTCATCTTATCAATCTTATTTAGTACCTCGATTTATAGACTTTGGTACTATCTTGATGACTTTTGACTTCGAATCTTATTTCATATTGTTTACCTTAAATTTTTTTTATCGTCTTTACTTAATTTAAGCCGAATTGTTATTTTCGTCTTGCTTTATATCCTAAGACTTTAAATTGTTTCCTTTATGTATCCCATTTTCCTACTTACTAAAAAGTCAATCCCGAAATTCTCAACCGCTAGTATTGTTTTGTCAATATTGGTAAAATTCAACAAATTTATTTACACATCTATTATTTATAGATTTTAAAATAAATATGTCTATTAAACCACACAATGGAACGAACCATGTGGACCATACGACGATCGAAATAATTATGGGTGCACACTTAATTATCGAAATCTCCGTATGGAAGTCATAGTTAGTACTCTTGTGTGCGATAACTCAGACCCGGGTATGATAGCAGAAAACCGGTAGAAATGCGAGATATGATAAGGGCGCGGTGGATACGCCGCCGGTACATCCTATATATAAGTGCCCTTACTATGTTTCTCATTCGTAGCGTTTTTTTTTCGAGTCATGCAAGGATTCGACGTTATTCTTTGCTAAAAAATGTTCATACAATTATCTTACTAAAAAACGATATTTGTTAATAATTATTTTTCTTAAAGTTTATTTTAATTTCGGGACGAAATTTCTAAAAAGTTGGGGATACTATGACATTCGTCAAATTTGAGTATTGAGTTATATTAGTTTTGTAAACTTTTATTTTTGTAAAACCGATTCAACATTTTTAGAACCTTATTTAGTTATTATATAATATTAAAATAGACTTCGATCTTAAATAAATCGATGTTTGTCATAATATAGTGGTTAAGAAAAACATAAGGGGTTTAAAATGACTTTCATAAACTCGTTATAAGCTTTGGAAACCTTTAAACTTGTATTAAACATTTATTTAAACTTGGAGGCTTTCTATTGTAAATATGTAACATGAATATGTAAAGAAAAATACCTAACCCTAGACAATAAACATCACCAGCCGCCTCCCCTTCTCTTTCATTTTCCAGAGCCGATTTCCGGCGATCGGCAACTTCGTCAACGATTTCCGGCCACCCCTTTCTCCCCTGTTTTTCCGACGCACCACCACTGACCACCACAAACCCTAACCCTAACTTATTTAACTCAGCCGCCACCCCTAGCCGTTTTTCCGGCGAGCCCGAACCTCCGCGAGCACCACACACCACCACCGAACTCCTCCTTTTCCCCTTCTCGTTCTCTGGTAACCCCGCACCCAAAAACCACCCTCTTTCCTCTCTCGGCTCCTCCAGCATTCGTCTCCAGTGGGTTCGCTTTCCGGCGTTCGTCTCCGGCGGCCCGGAGCTTCGGCCCTCATTCTCTCTCTCTATCTCTCTCCCTTGGCTCTCTTTCTCTCTGTCTCTCTCTCCGGCAGCGGTCACAAATCCCTGGCGGTTTCGGCTCGGGTTTTTCTCGGTGTAGAGCCACGACCTCACAATCACCTAATAGGTAAATTAATTTGGGTGTCGGCGTTATGAATTTTCATATATCGAATTTAAGATTTAAATTCGTTAATAACCGGTTATATATATTTGGTTATATACTTTGAAACGAGTTGGTGTGGATATAGAGTTATTTTTTTTATTTGGGGACAAGATGAACACACGGGAAATGGATATGTTATTTTCTTATGGGTTTAAGTTAACAATTGATATTTTGTTTCGAATGGTTTGTACATAAGTTGTTGAACTAGAGGTCACGGGTACGGGTCTCATCCTAGACCGGTTTTGGTATTATTTTTATGCTTAATAGAATAATGGTTACTATAGGTACTAATATTAATACATAAGAATTATTATTAGTATAATTACGTATAACTTACTATTATATTTATTTATTATTAATATCATTATTATTATAAATATTAAAGTTGTTATTATTATTATTAAAGATCATATTATTATTATCTATTAAAATCATATTTTTATCATTAATTATTAGCAATAATATTATTATATTTATTTTGTGAACTCGTTTAGAAATCGAGCCAACATCGGGTATGATATCATTATTTACTATCAATATTAGTTATTATTATTATCATTTTTATCAACAACATTACAATTAATACAAGATTTCTATTCTATAACTATTAATATTAGTATTATTAAAAAAATAATTATTGTTATTATCATTAACATCATTATCTTTTATATATATATATATATATATATATATATATATCCTATTTTTAAAGCCATTATTATCATTACTATCTTTAACATTAATAATATTATTGTAAACTTTATTATCAATTAATTTTATAAAGCCGAACTCTTGATTTAAACCCGTCGTGTTTCTATTTAATATTGGGTTAGTTATTTAATAAAAACCCAATAAAATAATATTATTTTATCTTAAATTACCAATTAAGCACGAGTCCCTAAACATTTATAAATTAACCGGTAACCTGACTAACAACCGAACCTTCTCGTTCAATGTTTCAAATGTAGTTTCAACTAAAGTTCAAGTTCATTAATATATTTTATTTATTCGTTTTCAATTAGCTTTCAAGTCTGATTCGTTCGTTTCGTTCACAAGCTTTTTATATGTTGATCATTTATTATTTCCGATTCGTCAATCGAGGTGAGTACTTTCATACCCCTTTTTCCCTCTTTTGTTTTGGGGTGACATTTCATACTTATCAAACTAAATGCTTTATTTACTTGAATCTTTAAACCCACAAACGTGATTGTATACTTTACTTAAATAATTGCTCGATTTGGTGTTCTATGCTTACATGCTTATGTGTTTATCGCTTTTGGATGGTGGAACTATAAATCCTAGACCATTTGGCAACCCCTCATGGCAATGTGTCGTTAACGTAATGCAATTAACGATAACTATAAAATCCTAGACTACTTGGCAACCCCTTGTAGCTAGGTGGGCTAATGTGTTTAGCAATTGTCAATAAAATCCTAGACTATTTGGCATCCCCTTATAGCTAGGTGTCGCTAACTTGTTTAGCGATAACTATTTTATCCAAGTTTATAGCTTTTATTTATTGTTTTGTATAACAGTTTTGTGGCTTTCTTTTTATTACTATGTACTTATATGCTCAAACTTATGAATTGCTCACCAACCTTTGTGTTGACAAACTTTATTTTATGAAATGTTACAGGTTTGACTTTTGTTGACTTGAGGACTTGACGACAATGTTACTAAGACTTTTAGGATATTAGTAAAACAAACAATATAATTGCTACTTGTATTCAACTTGTTTGTGTGGACGAGATGTGTTGTTTATTGATACGTTGAAATAAAATGAGTTAATTAAATATTGTCACTTTAAATAGTGTCTTGTGTATTTGGGCAATCGGTTGCACCCCGGCATGTTTCGCCGCCTTTGGTTGAGGTGTGACATTTCGCTTATCATTGTGTCTTTTTTCGTCATTGTATCTTTTTTCTTCATTGTGTATTTTCGCACACCATTGTGTCGTTTCGCTTATCATTGTGTCTTTTTCGTCATTGTGTCTTTTTTCTTCATTGTGTCTTTTCGCACACCATTGTGTCTTTTCGCTTATCATTGTGCCTTTTTTCGTCATTGTGTCTTTTCGCACAACAGTGTGTCTTTTTTTGCCATTAATACATGTTACACAATAACTTGAAACGTAAAACACAATGGTGAATACGTATAAAATAATGACCTAAAACGTAAGACATAATGACGAATACGTATAATACGATGGCCTAAAACATAACACACAATGGTGAATATATATAACACAATGACTTGAAACGTAAAACACAATGGAAACAACATATTACACAATGACACAATGAACAACAAAAAAAACACAATTAAAAAACTCATTAATTTTTTTTATTTTTATATAACAATATGATACTCATATTAAAGATAAAAAAACGTTTATTATTATGGTGAATGTTTTTAAAAAACATAATGTCGTATGAAAAAGTTATGGACATTTTAAAATGATGGGAGAATTAGCATGTGCCTTGCATGTGAAGATAGAAATTCAACAAATGTGGGTTATTACCTTAATGCCCTTTTCATCAATTTTTATTTATTAAATTAATCTCAGCCATTCAAATCTAAGATCAATAAACTAGATTCCTTCTCACCCTTCTCATTTTTGTTGTCCTTTGTATTTTAACTTTATCCTATATATATATATATATATATATATATATATATATATATATATATATATATATATGATGTAAAGATCCTAAGATTACCATTTGAAAATTGAGAACTTTGAGAACCATTTTGGACCACAAAAAAAAACCTCTAAAATAAATATTTAAAAATGTCATAAAAAATAACAAAAATTTTAAAAAAGTAAAAAAACCAAAATTCTTATATTTCATTCTAGTTTCATTAAAAAAACTTCGTATTATACATATTTGTATAATTTTATTTAATCTCTAGTTACGTAATGTACACATATGTACATTATCATATACTTTAAATTATACATATGTGTATGAAAAAACATGTATAAAATTTAAAAAAGAAGTATTATACATATGTGTATAATTTTGTTAAACCGATATTTTTTTTCTATTTTTTATAAAACCGGAATGAAAAATAAAAATTTTTGGTTTTTTTACATTTTTTATTTTCGAGTTTTTTTTGTTTTATGTATTTTTTTATTTTTTGTTAAGAAGAGTGTTTTTTGTGGTCTAAAATGGTTCTCAAAGTTCTCAATTTCAAAATAGATCTCACATGATCCTAGTCATTTATATATATTCTTACATTCACATCTCACTATAACATTAATTACACATTTAAACTTTCAACTCAGATTACGCATTCAAAAACTAAAGTGTGCAAGCGTATATCTTAACATATACGATGTATATGTTTTAGTATATATATATACTTTGTTTGTTTTTCATTTGTTACTATTCATTCTGAGATAATAATTTTCCTCTCTTTTTGCTTTTCTTCTTCTTTATCGTGTTTATCGTTCTTTAACGATTACATGGTATCAGAGCACGGTTGTTAGTCATGTTCTTCTTTTTAGTCGGTTTCTTGCCGATTTTCTCTTATTCATATGATATTTTGTGATCATTCTTTTGTTTTGTTCAAGATTCTGATCATTTTTTATCTTTATCGTTCGTTGCATTCAATCTCTTTTGAAATTTCATATCTTTTTCTACCTATTTTCATCTTTTCAGAGGCTTTATCCGTTCATTCTTCATCAATTTTTTTAATCACGTCACATTCTTGTTTCTGAACTTTCTCTCAAAGTTTCAGATCTTCTTATTTTCCTTTTCTCTCAGTTTTTGTCAAAATCTTCTTTCTCAGCTTATACGCCGTATAAATTTGGACTAACACGGCACATATAATTCTTTTCTATGTATATATCTTATACGTTGATCACTCCAGCGTATATATTGAACATATACGCTACTACGAGCGTATAACACTTATACACTTATTTGTTTTGCGTATAAGTGTCTTCCATTTTTTCTTTCTCGTTTGTGCTTCGTTTTTGCTGTGTTTTTCTAATGGCAACCTCGACCAGTTCTGTTGTTCAAAACATGACCATTGATTCCTCTAATCCTCTTTACCTTCATCATTCTGACCATCCCCGTATGATCCTTGTCTCTAAATTTTTTGACGGTACCGGTTTTGGAGCTTGGAAAAGAGCCATGTGGATTTCTCTTTCAGCTAAAAACAAGCTCAGTTTCATCAACAACACTGTGATCATGTCAGTCAGTGAACCACATCGTGATTTTGGCAACGTTGCAATGATATGGTGATATCATGGATTCTTAACACTCTCACTCATGATATTCGTGATAGGGTTATGTATGCTGAAACTGCTCAGATTCTTTGGAATGAGCTTATTTCTCGTTATGGTAAAGCAAATGGTGCTAAAAATTATCAATTGCAAAAGAACCTTTGCCAAACCACTCAGGGTAGTATTGATATTGCTACTTATTTTGCAAAAATGAAGTCGATTTGGGACGAGTTGAATGCAATTAATACCATTCCTTCATGCACTTGTGGTGTTGCTCATGCTTTTTCTAAAAGAGATGAGGATAAAAGGCTAATTCAGTTCCTTTTTGGCCTTAATCTTAGTTATGACATGATTAGAAGCAACATTTTGATGATGCAGCCTCTTCCTTCTATCAATCGTACATATGGGATTCTCATTCAAGATGAGAAGCAAAAAGTGATTCACACCATCACTGATTTCATTGCATCCTCTGCATCTATGAATGCAAGCAGTGGGGGTAACGGGGGAGAATATGAGGAATTTAGTGTGCACTCATTGCAAGAGAAATGGGCATTCAGTATACAAGTGCTATAAACTTATGCGTTTCCTAAAAGATTTCAACACTAACAAAGGAAAGAAGTTTGCTAACGTTGCTGAAGATCAAAGAAAGAGTGATCCCAATCAGTCTAATCGGCAAGGTATCACTCAGCAAAAATATCATGACTTGATGGCTTTATTGCAGCAGAATCAAATTCAATATGGGCCTTCAACTACTTATATTGCTAACAGTGCCATAACCATCAATCATGAATCTTTTAGAGGTATAATGTCTTGCAATTCTTCAAAATCTAATTCTAAATGGATCATTTACACTTGTGCTTACGATCATATATGTCATGATCAAACTTTAAATGCAAGCGTTTCTTCTCTCAAAAATCCTATTTTCATCAATCTTCCTAATGGCACATCTGTAACAGTCATCAACATGGGATTGTTCCTTTAACTGAAAAAATTTCTGTAACAAAAGTTCTTTTCATGCCACATTTTAAAAATAACCTTCTCTCTGTGTCAAGATTATGTTATGATACTGATGTTATCGTTCTTTTCTCTAAAAACACTTTGTTCTACATGCCCCTTTTCTGAAGAACCCATAGGTTCTTGGTGATCTGCTGAATGTTCTTTATCTACTCGTGGCCACTAAGAAATTTGTTGTTAATTATTTTGTTTCAAATGAAATTTGTAATTCTGTTGTTAGTTGTGAAAATTGGCACAACAGACTTGGTCACTTACCAAGTTACAAACTAAAACAATTATCTTTCATTTCTAATGCTTCTTTGAAAACTCTTGATCATTGTTCTATTTGTCCTAAAGCAGACAAGATAAATTGCCATTTTCCACTAGTACCACATCGACTAGTAAAATTTTTGAACTAGTTCATATTGATATTTGGGGGCCATATCACAGTGCTACTTACCATGGCTTTAGATATTTTTTAGCCATTGTGGATGATTATAGTAGGACCACATGGACACATTTGCTTTCAACCAAAATCAATGCATTTCCCATACTTCAATCATTTATTGAAATGGTCAACACTCAATTTGGCACCATTGTGAAATGCATCATATGCTATAATTCTTTTGAACTTTGATCTAGTTCTATACAAAGCGCTTATTTGTTGAGAAAAGGTATTATTCATCAAACCACTTGTAGGGTTGTGCCTCAACAAAATGGTGTTGTCGAGAGAAAGCATAAACATTTGCTTGAGACCTCAAGAGCTCTTATGTTTCAATCTAAACTCCCGGTTTCAGTTTGGGGGCGAGTGTGTTTTAACAGCTACACATTTAATTAATCGAGTGTGTTTCAACAATAAAACTCCTTATGAAGTTTTAATGGGAAAGGCTCCTTTTGATCACGTGAAATCTTTTGGTTGTCTTGCCTATGCTTCTACATTATCTCATGGAAAAGAGAAATTTTCACCCAAAGTTATGCCTTGTGTTATCCTGGGTTATCCTCATGGTAAGAAAGCTTACATATTGTATGATCTTGATACAAACAAGGTTATTATTTAAAGAGACGTTTTCTTTGAAGCTTTATTTCCCTCAATAACCAAATCAAAAAGACAATTTCATTTACCCATCCATTGATCTTATTAATCAATTATTTGATGATCCTGCTTTCGATTCTATCCCTACTACTCCTACCTCTTCCACTAATTCTACTTCTTCATCTTCGTTTGCTCCTTATCCTTCATCTTTCACTCCTTCTAATGATCAATTTGTTCGAAGATCTTCGAGAACTTCTGTTCCACCCTCCTACTTGAATGATTATGTTTGTAATCATTATGATTCTTCTCACTACTGTTTTTCACACGGTCACTAATTATTGCTATTCTTCTCATCTTATTCCTTCCAGCAAGTCTTTCAATCAAGTGATATCTGCTTTACATGAGCCTACTTCTTATAAGGAAGCTGTTGACATTCCTGAATGGCAAGATGCAATGAAAAATGAATTTCAGGCCTAGAAAATACTCATACTTGGAATGTTATTAATCTTCCCCTGTAAAGAAGGCTATTAAATGCAAATGGGTGTTTAAACTCAAACATAAAGCAGATGGAACTGTTGAACATTGAAAAGCAAGATTGGTGGTCAAAGGTGCTACTCAACAAGAGGGGACTGATTATAATGAAATGTTTTCTCTTGTTGTAAAGATGTCCACCATTCAAAGCCTTGTAGCTGTTTCTACAAAACGAAGTTGGCCTCTTTTCCAGTTTGATGTTAATAATGTATTTCTTCATGGGAAATAGATGAGGATATCTATATGCTACCACCACTGGTATGAAACTTCTTAATAATCAGGTGCTTAAACTTTAGAAATCCTTATACAGTTTGAAACAGGCCTCTTGAAGGTATGGAAAATTGTCTTTCTTTTTAAAGTCAAGAGGGCATGTGGGTTCTCAGAATTATCATTGGTTTTAAAAGTCTTTGGGATCAATTTGTGGTTTATGTTGCTGTATATGTCGATGTATTTTGGTTACCGAGAACAATTTTGAAGAGATCAATTCTCTTAAGACTTTCCTAGATTCAACTTTCAAAATCAAAGATCTAGGAGGTCTCAGTTCTTTTTTAGGCATGGAGGTTCTTTACACCACTAAAGGTTTTATCATGTGTCAATGCAAATTTGTGAAGGACATGTTTTCCGAATTTTTCACTTCCAATCTTTTCGTCACCAATTCTCCACTTCCTCATCATTTACAGCCTAAAGCTCATGAGAGACTTGTTCTTGAAGAACCATTACGATACAGGAAACGTGTTGGTAAACTCAATTACCTAAAACACACAAGACCTGATATTGCTTTTGTTCTTCAACTTTTGAGTCAGTTAATTCAAGTTCAGAGAATGTCTCATTGGAATGGCTCCCTTCATACTCTTTCTTATGTTAAAGGAACTATATATCAAGGATTATTCTTCAACAACGATTCCTTTGATTTACAAGGATTATGTGATTCAGATTGAGCAGCTTTTCCTAATACTTGACGATTGGTTAGTGGTTTTTATATTTCACTTGGGGGGTCTCTGATTTCTTGGAAATTTAAAAAGAAACGTATAGTTTCGTTAAGCTCTGCTGAGGCTGAGTACTGATCTCTTCAACGTGTAACTGCCAAACTTGCATTGTTGACCAGACCCATCTCAGAATTTAATGTTCCTAACATTACTCCTGTTACAGTCAAATGTGATAGTCAGGCTTCAATTTATATTGCCAAGAATCTTGTGTTTATGAGTGGACTAAGCACATTGAAATCGATTGCCATTTTGTTTGTGAGAGGTTGGAAGAAGGCCTCGTGACTTTGGTGCATACGAAGACATATGATCAACTTGCTGACATTTTTACAAAGAGCTTACCAGGGCCTTACTTTCATGGGCTTCTATGCAAGTTGGGGTTTTCTCAACCTCCAACTTGGGGGGGGGGGGGTGTGAGCGTAATCTTAACATCTATTTAGTATATTTGTGTAACATATATGACGTATATGTTATGCATAAATACGTCGTATGTGTTTTAGTATACATATAGTTTATTTGTTTTTGATTTGTAACTATACGTTCTGAGATAATAATTTTCCTCTCTTTCTACTTTTTTTCTTCTTTATCGTGTTTATCGTTCTTTAATGACCGCAAAGTGTTTGGCATAGTCATAAAGGTTTTGGATAGATTTCCTCTACAAATGTGTGGATTTGTAGTAACACATTAATGTGTAATTCATGAATAGTATTCGAAACTCTGAGTTTGTTGCTATTAGAAAGAAAAGAAAAGCACATTCAAGCAAAATTTCTTCGATATGTGGTTTGATAATTTGATAAATAAAATTAGCGTTACACATAATGTTGGCTCAATTGTTGTTTGGCCCGAGTGTAAGGTCCAATCTAAGAACTAAATGGGTTTTATTATATTTGGTAATGTCTTGACTAGCAAGTTAGGTTAGTCTATATAAACCGAGTTATGGTTAAACATTGGAGATGTTGTAGTTGGTGCAACCAAGTAGGGTTAATAAAGAGTCAAACGAGTTAGGGTTTGAGAGTTCTAATCAATTTTTGAGTTATATTTTCTAATTAATATAAACGAGAGTTATTCGTTTAATTCGTGTTTGATTATTGACCCGGGACTTCAATTGGTATTAGATCCAAGTCTAAGAAATCGATAATCAATTAGTGGTGAGCGGTGGCTTGAGAAGAAGCTATCAATCGGTGGATATCGAAACCAAGTTTCCGAATCAGGGTCTTGTGAAGTTAACGTGAAGAACAAGGTTGGTTGGTTATAGACCAGCTTTATAGCTGGGCCATTCACCGATTCGGGTCTATTTGAAAATAGCTAGAATATAAAATTTTCTGAGACATGAGAATTTTTCAGCGGAAGCCGCTTAAACCGTATTTTTTTATAAGGATATCTGTGTTAAGATACAAACGTAAAAAAAAATAGATGATATTTTGTGTCATCGGCTCTAAACAATCTTGTTTTTTTTAACATAAAGATATAAAGAAGCCATTGCGATTGCCGGAAAAACTAGGCCTACTAAAGGGACCAAAATAGAGGTAAAGTTAAGAGATGTCATAGAACGGGTACCTCGATTGACTATTTGTACCTAGTAGACAAAAAGATCCTTCTTTTTCCACTCAATCAAAAATCCTCCAATTCTCAAAGGAGACTAGAAGAAATCATACTTTCATATAATATCTTAATTGAATTATATGTAATGATCAATAAATTAAGTTTAATTCTAGATATACACATGCCAAAATCCTAGCAACAAATATATAATAAATTCAGTATATTATAAAGAAGAAAGATTTTCTATAGATAGTTGGACTGGAAATGACGGACACTTAATACCACTATTAGGTCGGAGTTTAGCTAGAAAATGAAGTACGGGTTTCCGTAGTGAGTACGAACAGAAGTTGGGACGAAAAACTGGGGCTGTCACAATCGGATTCCCTGACGTCGTTTTTAAGTTTTCACAATTTAATGAATTTGTTGCTTTTGTGATTAAATTGTTACAAACAAGTTATAAAAGTCAAAAAAGGAGGATTTGCACTTTGTAGATTTCATAGGTCTCGAACAAAGATAGGAAAAAATAATTTTGTTGAAATTTAAAAGTTTTGCCCAAGATTAGTTTGTTTTTCAAGAGGTATTTGTGATCAGTGTTATTGTGAACAAACAAGTTCGGTTATGAAAAGTAGTTTAGGGTTGATTGGTTTATATTTGTTTCAACGAAGTGGAGGAAGTGGGTTCAACACCATTAATAGCATGTGACAAAGAAGATATGATAATCCAACGCAAAACGAGTGGGGGCATATCGTTGCAGGTTCCAAAGCTGAACGGAACTAATTACATCACATGGGAGATTGTGGTGGAAGAGATCTTAGATGTTCAAGAGTTATGGGAAGTTTTTCAACCGAATGAGGGTGCTGTTATTGATGTGAAGATGAATAAAACAAAACGAGCACTTTTTCTTTTAAGTAATAGAATGTGATATTCTTCTTCAGATTGCCCAATACAAGAATGTCCGGAAAATATGGACGGCTTGAAAGCACGGTATGTTGGGGCCAAGCAAGTTCAAAAGGCTTGACTGCTAACGTTGAAAAGTGAATTTGAAAAACTCAAGATGGCAGAAAACCTGTTGACGAGTTTGCAGGAAAAATAACAGGTGTGATTTCAAAGGCATCGAGCCTAAGTCATGTGTTCGAGCATGAAGTCTTGGTGAAGAAGTTATTGGATGCGGTTGCTGATAAATACTTTCAACTCGTAGCCTCAATCGAGCAAAGTTTTGATCTTGATAGCATGAGGTTTGAAGATGTTGTTGAAAGACTTAAAAGCGTTTGAGGAACGTCTACGAGGGAGAGAACGCACTTCAAAATCACAAGGTCGTTTACTTTTCAATCAGTCGGAAAGTCGTTACAAAGGCAAGTCGTATAATCAGTCCGGTAGCCGAGGTAAGGGTGGGTCGAGTTCAAAGGGACGTAGAAGAGGTCATGAAACCGGAGGTCAATACCTTTTGGATGAGGATCAAGATGGTTGTGACAACCAAGATGGTCAACATCGTGTGTCAAGGTATACGGGTCAAATAAGAACGAATGATCGTCAATGGAGAAAAAAGATATGTCACAGGTTCAGTGTTATCGTTGTGATGAGTTTAGTCACTTTGCGTCTATTTGTCTTGAACGTATGAAGAAAAAAAAGAATCTAATTTGAACAAAACTGATGATTTTGATATGTCTTTATTTATGATAAAAGGTGATCAAAAGACGGTTTTACTGAATGAAGACGGTGTGATTCCAAAGTGTTTCTAAACTGAGCCAATGGAGAAAGATGTTTGGTATCTCGAGAACGGATCATTGAATAACATGACTGGTAATAAAGCGTATTTTATGAATTGAATGAACAAGACATGGGAAAGGTGAAGTTCAGATATGAATCTTGTATTGATATTTGTGGGAAAGGGTCATTTTTAGTTGAGGGAAAAACAGGGGAGTGGCGCCTGTTGACCGATGTCTACTACATCCCGAGCCTACAGTGCAATATCATAAATCTTGGTCAAGCAACGAAAGGTGGATGCAATATTCACATGAGAAACAATTTGCTAACCATTAAAAATGATGCAGGTAACTTTTTGATGAAGATGACAAGGACCAAGAACCGATTGTACAAGATTAGTCTCATAATAGAAAGCCCCGGTAAATGAACTATCATTGGAATGAAGAATTTTGCAAGTTGGAATCTTAAAAGGATTGGACTGAAAGAAGATAACCTGGTTAGGAGTCAGATTCCAATCAAATATCCAAGTTCCAAAATTCAAAGTACAAAGAAGGGTGTTCAAGAAACTAAACGTGTGGTCAAGAAAGTGATTCAAGCCCAAGGGAAGGTTTCTAATGATCAAATCAAGCAAGTGTTTAATCAAGCCAAGTGGAGCCCAAAGAACATTGCAAGAGATCAACAAAAGTCTCAGGAGAATCAGCAAAAGGATGACAAGCGTGAAGTTGAATACCCACTAATTTCGAGCAGGAAATTAGAATGTGAGTCGGATAGAACAATTGGGGGTGATTGTTGGCTCAATTGGGGTATGAGTCGAAAATTAGGGCTTAAGCACCCAACGTTGAATATAACATGTGTTTTGAAACCATTATGTGTGTTTATTGTGTTTGATCGTATTTGCATTGAATCAATCCGTTGTCAGATTCTGCCTAACAACGGGTTTAAGTGATATCACATGGAATGATACTTTATTGGGACTTACAATTGGTATTACAGCCTATAGACCTATTCTAGGCTCGATGTTGGTGATATCATTGATTCATGAGTGTGTTCTTGGTTATTGTTCTTTGGAGATTTTATAGGAAATCAAGTTCAATGTGTTCTTCGTGTTCATCGGGGTTAGTTGAGATAGTTTTGGTATACATTTGACTTGGTCTTTTGTTTAAATTCAAATCCCTTCATTCTCGGGATTTGATTTACTTACCAAGTTTACCAAGTCAATCATTTGAGTGTTCTCGGTAATTTTTGATCGTTCTCGGGCAGTAAACAAGGGTTCTCGGCATAGATTGTTTGATCTCAGTTACATTTGAGTATTCTCGGAAATTTATAATCGTTCTCGGTAATATTTGTCTGCTCCCGTCATCCTTTAATCGTTCTCGGGCAATATAACAAGGTTTCTCGGAAATTATTAAACGTTTTCTGTCACACCCCCATCTTGGGCCTAGGAGTGCGACTCGACAGTTGGTACCACATTTGTAAATATATCAGAGTTACGGGTTAGTGCGGAAGACTTTATAAAACATGTGGATTTAAAGTTAAGATATTTATATTACAAAAGTCGAGACGAAAGTCTCGATTAGATTTACTTGCTTATAAGTTTAGCAAAAACATCATATTTTAATATTTAAACAAAAATATCCGAGCCATCGAATTCTTGAGCCATTGTCTTTCAAGCTCTAATCTTGGTTACCTGCAAAATGTTTGAAAATACGTTAGCAACGAATGCTGGTGAATATGCTGACGCAAAAATATTTTCTTTTACTTTGTTACCCCTCGAGGGTTACGCAAGCCTCGGCCCATCTTGGCTTAGGAATAACAAAGTTAAAACAAATACCATTATAAACTCGAGTCTCTACACTAGGTCACCCCAGCAAAACACCGCATCGTTTCGACGTACTTAGGTACCATAAATATACACAAGGTCATTCTCACTCGAACATACTTTGGTTCGGCCCATCGTGGCTGGAGGTCGTGACCAGGCGTGGTGCGATGTGCCCACAGCATTTTACCACATATGTAAGGATCCAGACAAACGTATACTATAGCCTGAGTGCTAGGCTTTTACTCTTATTCATAATGTTTTTAGAGACACTTAGTCTCATGTAAAGTTTTGCACATAACACGCTTATTTGTTTGAAAACAAGTTTGTAAAAGTGGGGCGTATTCACCTTTGATCGGGATCGGTTTCCAACACCGTCCTTGAGTTCTCTTTCTTGCTATCTCGCACCTATAGTACGAGTATAACCATTTATTAGTCGGATATACAATCCGGCTTAAAACCTTTAGTCTTTATTTTATCTCGATAAACCTTTAGTTCAATTCTCATTTACTTGAAAACCATTAGTTTAAAAGTATTGTTTATAAACCTTTAGTTTATTATAAAAACCCTACGTTTCTTCTTCTTTAAGAAACGTATTATTTTCTTTATTATTTAAGAATACTCTTTAAACTTAAATAATAATAATAACAAAGAATTATATATATATATATACATATATATCATCATACACACATATATATATGTATATACTTTTTATTTTTATTTCTTTCTTTTTCTTTGTTATTTATTTTCTTTTTATAATCATCGAGTATAATTCCGACTAAGGGCGTTAAGCCTTTATAATATTTTATTATTATTTTAGTCGGGCATTACACTTATCTTTACTCGGCTTATAAATCTCTAAATATTCGAGCAACACTTCTACGCCGTTTAGTCTTTTCAACACTCGCTTTGATCGCCACTTCACTTCGGCAAGCTTCTCGAGGCACCAACACTTCACAGCACGTACTTCGAAGTGATCATCGGGACGTCGGTACGAGATCACCTTCTTGATATACTCGTCGTTGGAAAATGGTACGCTTATCGAGGTAGGGCACGGAAAACGAGGATTTGGGTACGTTTATCGAGATGGATCGAATGCATGATTTTCGAGGTGTAGTGAGATGTTTAGATAGAGAGTAGAGTGTGAATTTTGGTGTGAAATTGTGAATGCCTGGACCTGCAATTTATAGGCAAAATTTGGATCCCATCACGGTACGCGATGGGTCCCTGGGCTAGCCTATCGCGTAGCGCGATTTAGGCCGTCTGTGTCACCACGTAGACCTGCCACGTGGCGACACGTGGCAGGCGTTAAGCCTTGTGGCGACACGTGGCTGACGTGTTGCCACGGTGTGACACGTGGCGGTAGGCGGTGCCACGGTGTGCCACGTGGAACACGTGTCACAATCTGTCAGACCACGTCATCGCGTATCGCGATGACGTTGGTTCAACAGCGATCTCGTATCGCCATCGACCCCTTCCAGAAGCTTTGACCAATCCCCATCGCGGTACACGATGGGCTTGTCTTTTGTCTCGTCGAGTATCGGAAAGGACAAGAAAACAGAATTTACAATTTAGTCCCTAGAGTTTGGAAATTGGCAGATTCGGTCCCTTAACTTTGAAAAGTTGACATTTTTGGCTCAAAATTCCCGTGATGTTACATCCTCCTCACCTTGAAATAAATCTCGTCCTCGAGATTGCTTTACGAGAATAAGTGGGGGTATTTCTTTCTCATTTCAGACTCGAGTTCCCAAGTATACTCGGGTCCTCGTCGGGAATCCCATTTTACTTTCACAATTTTCAAAGTTCTTCTTTTAAGTTTCTTTAATTTTGAATCTTCGATTTGGATTGGTCGTTCTACGAATTTTAAGTTTTCGTTGATCTCAACATCTTTTAACGGCATTGCAGGAGATTCGTCGGCTAGACACTTTCGCAGATTTGAGATATGGAATACGTCGTCTATCCCTTGCATTTCCTCGGGTAGTCGCAATCGGTATGCGACGGTACTAATTCGTTCAAGTATCTCAAACGGTCCAACGAATCGAGGACTTAACTTTCCTTTCTTGCTAAAGCGGACTACGCCTTTCCATGGCGAAACTTTCAAAAGAACTTTATCACCGACGCTAAACTCTAACGGCTTACAACGGACATCGGCGTAACTCTCTTGGCGATCATGTGCCGTCTTAAGTCGTTCTCGGATTTGAATGACTTTTTCGGTGGTTTATTGGACTATTTCGGGTCCAAATAATTAATTATCTCCGGTTTCAGACAGCACACGGGCGTCCTACATTTTCGACCATATAACGCCTCAAATGGTGCGGCTTGAATGCTCGTGTGATAACTATTGTTATACGAAAATTCCATTAGGGGTAAGTGGTCGTCCCAACTTTCACCTAAGTCTATCACATATGCGAGGAGCATATCTTCCAACGTTTGAATTGTTCTTTCGCTTTGCCCATCAGTTTGTGGGTGATAGGAGGTGCTAAGGTTTAGTTTCGTACCAAGCGCTTGTTGGAAGCTATTCCAAAAATGAGACGTGAAACGACTGTCTCGGTCAGAAATTATAGACAGTGGTACTCCATGCAAAGCGACGATGTTGTTAACATAGATACGAGCTAGCTTGTCCATTAAGTACGACTCATTAATAGGTATGAAGTGTGCGGACTTTGTTAATCGATCCACACTCACCCAGATTGCATTATGTTGTCGAGTCGTTTTAGGGAGTTTAGTAATGAAATCCATAGTAATCAACTCCCACTTCCATACGGGAATTTCGGGTTGCTGAAGCAATCCCGAAGGTTTTTGGTGTTTAGCCTTGACTTTCAAACATGTTAAGCATTTCGCAACATGCGAAGTGACATCCCTTTTCATCTCATTCCACCAATAGTTTGCTTTTAGGTTATGGTACATTTTGTCGCTCCCGGGATGCATCATGTATTTTGACTTATGAGCTTTGTTCAGGATTTTCTCACGCAAGTCCCCAACGATTGGTACCCAAATTCTATTTCCGAGTCTAAGTATACCATCATCACCTTTGACCAAGGAGTCAATGGTGCCGTTACGTTTTTCGTCAGAGATTTGGTTTTCATTTATCGCTTGAGTTTGCGCGGATTTGATTTGTTCGAAGAGATCGACTTGTAATTATAGCCTCAACGCTCGGACTCTTTTTGGCTTTTCGTGCTTTTTCCGATTTAAGGCATCAGCCATAACGTTGGCCTTACCTTCGTGATAAACTATTTTGCAGTCATAGTCGTTGAGAGTCTCCATCCAGCGTCGTTGGCACATGTTGAGCTCCTTTTGATCAAAGATGTTCTTTAAGCTCTTATGATCAGTGTACACAGTAAATCTTACTCCATATAGATAGTGCCTCCATATCTTAAGTGCAAAGATTATGGCGCCTAACTCTAAATCGTGAATCGTATAGTTCTTCTTGTGTACTTTCAATTGACAAGAGGCATAAGCGATTACTTTCTTTTGTTGCATCAATACACACCCCAAGCCGGAATGAGACGCATCGCAAAAGACAACGAAATCTTCAATACTTTCTGGCAAGGCCAGTATAGGAGCTTGGGTAAGCTTTTGTTTAAGTATATCGAACGCCTCTTGCTATTTTGTTCCCCATTTGTATTTGGTGTTCTTTCAAGTTAAGGAAGCTAAGAGAACAGCGGTTCGAGAAAAGTTTTCGATGAACCTTAGATAGTAGTCGGCCAATCCCAAGAAGCTTCGAATCTCGGTTGGCGACTTTGGGATCTCCCACTTAGAGATGGCTTCAGTCTTAGCGGGATATACTTGAATACCATTGACGTTGATGATATGACCAAGAAATTGCACCTCGTGCAACCAGAATTCGCATTTCGAGAACTTGGCGTACAATTTCTCGGTCCTAAGAATGTCAAGTAACGTTCGAAGGTTATTTTCATGATTGGCTTTAGACTTAGAATAAATTAATATTTCGTCGATGAATACGATCACAAATTTATCTAAGTAATGCTTACAAATTGCATAATGGTGAGCTCGTAATGGCCGTACCGTGTTCGAAACGCGGTTTTCGGAATATCTTCGAATTGGACTTTGAGTTGGTGATAGCTGGAGCGAATATCGATTTTGGAAAAGAAGCTAGCACCTTGGAGTTGGTCAAAAAGATCGTCGATTCGAGGAAGTGGATATCGGTTCTTGATTGTAACTTTGTTGAGAGCTCGGTAATCGATTCACATTCGCATGGATCCATCCTTTTTCTTGATAAAAAGTATCGGCGCTCCCCATGGTGATGAACTTGGTCGTATGAATCCTTTCTCGAGAAGCTCGTCTAGTTGTTTCTTCAATTCTTTCATCTCGGTTGGTGCAAGGCGATACTGAGCTTTAGCGATCGGAGCAGTTCCAGGAATAAGATCGATCCTAAACTATACTTCACGATCGGGAGGAATGCCGGGAAGTTCATCAGGAAAGACATAGGCAAAATCGGAAACTACAGGAACGTCTTTGATTTTATTGGGTTTTGATTCCTCAGTGATGTAGGCCATGAATGCTAAGCATCCTTGATTCAAACATTTGTTAGCCCTTATCATAGAGATTAGGCTAACTTGGCCAGTGTCTTTATCCCCTTCAATCCGAATAGTTCGTTTGTCCGGGGATTGGAGTTCAATGGTCTTGCTATTGCAAAGGATATGGGCACGGTTGTTGGATAACCAATCCATACCCAACACAACATCAAAACCAGCAAGAGTCATAGGTAGCAATTGAATAGGTAAAACGTAACCGGCTAATAAGATTTTCTGTTTTCTAGAGCTTCGGAGATTTTAATAATTTCGCCATTAGCGGTCTCGACGCTTAGAGTTTTACTAAGTTTGACTAAAGGTTCGTTTAATAGACTACAGAATTTATAATCTATAAAACTTAAATTGGCTCCTGAATCAAACAAGACTCTAGCATAGGCATTGTTAACAGGGAACGTAACGGTAATGGTTTCCGGCATTTCGGCCGCTTTCTTAGTATCCAAGACGAAGACTCTTTCGTTGCTCTTCTTGGGCTCATTCTTTTGACCGCTACCACCTGCACCACCAGTCGCGGGCTTATTCTTGGGACACTCGAAACTAAGATGTCACATCTCCTTGCAGTTGTAGCAGGTCATCTTCTTCTTCCAACAATCGGTCGTGGCGTGGCCGGGTTTGTGACATGATTCACAAAGTCGTGGAGTTAGGTGGCATCGACCCCTATGGTATTTCTTACAAATTTTGCATTGTGGGATGCCGGGGTTGAAGCCAGACCTTCGTTGGTCAACTCCTTTACCCTTGAAACGGGTATTTCCTTCCTTCTTAGGGTCTTGTGTCGTCACGACCCTCTTGTCCTCTTATTTATTGCGGATCATTCCGCCCATCAAATATCCAGCCAACTCCATCACGGAGTCAGCGGTTTGTGGCAAGTGTGACCTCACCATGTCACGAATTTCTCGTGGTAGTCCCCAAATGTAACGTGTAACTTTGCTGGATTCCGGGGTAACCAGTTGGGGAACCAAAAGACAGGTGTCGTGGAATTTCGTGTTATTCACGAAGGTTTGTTCCAACAACCTTGTGAGCCAAGAATTTGGTTTGAATTTGGTGTTTCATGCATCGGACAGAATTTCGACATCAGCAACTCCTTAAACTCGCTCCATGACATGTTGTACATAACCTTCCTTCCTCTACACATTATCAAAGTGTTCCACCATTCTAAAGCCTCGCCTTTAAACATCAGGGCAGAATATTGAATCTTTTCTTCTTCCGAACACTTGCTCGTAATCACGATTGTCTCCATCTCTTCAAGCCACCTCACGGTCGTGATGGCTCCCTTATCACCATGGAATGCCTTCGGTCCATAGTATTTAAAGTCCTTGAATGTACACCCACCTATTTTGAGTTTCTTGAATTCTTGACGAACTCCACCATCAGCGTTCGATTCATGCACACTTTCATCCATTTGTGAAGGTCTAGAACGGGGTTTAGAAACAGATTTTCGGGACGGATTAGCCGAGTGAGAATGTTTTGTTTGTCTAGATTGAGTTCTAGCCATGGATTCTTCCCTAACTGCATCTTTAATCATCTTTTGAATTCGGTCCATAAATTTTTCGGGAATTGGATCTTCTTGTTCGTTTTCGGGTCCCTTTCCTTTTTCTTTTTGTTTTTCAGCTTCCTTTCGGGAAGCCTCAAAGTTATTACTTTGCTGAGACATATTATCTTTTCTCTTTATTCTTTTTATCTTTTATGTCTGAAATTTAACGAATGTTCTTTTATTAAACATACATTTTATTTATTTCAACATTTGTATATACCATACATGGTATATACATTGATCATTACAACACATACATATATATACATTCATACTCGATGTATATATATTCCTATTCATACATCACATAACACACATACTAGATTACACACATAAACTTCATCTCTTGAAACATGCCATCATCACCATCTTCCTAGTCTTTCATAAACTTCTTAACAACCTTTGTCAACTTGTTGCATTTGCGAAGAAGCGTCTCTCTTATCATCTTCTTCTTTTTCCCATCCATTGCAATCTTCTTTCTCAAATCATCGATCTCGTGTAAAGCTCGATCCAGATGTTCCTCCTGTGACTGGGGAATATCATTTGGATAACCATAATGAGGTGGTGGATCTCGGTATCCCATCATCAGCACGTCAAAATGATTCCTTGGATCTGGGTATGGGGAAGTAGTCACATCGGATTGGTAGTTGAAGAAAGTGTCGGCAGCCACCATCTGCTCTCGTATCTCGTTTTCCTGTTCTTCAACTGATGGGATTTCACCTGTGTATGGTTGGAAGCTTGACGATGCTTTGCCCTTGAGCTCTTGAAGGAATTGCATGTGGGGGTCAACAAAACCACAACTTGGGGTTTGTTGAGGGAATGGTTCTTCCACCGGTGTCATCTCTTCATTTGGGTTGTCGGGAAATTCCTCTTCGGGGTCTGTTTCCTTCTCTGGTTCCTCTTCTTCTCCTAGTTCCTCCTCTTCTTCGATAGGTTCTTCCTCCTCCATATGTTGGGTGGTATTATTGATCATCCGGGGCATCTTAAGACTTTTGTAGGGCATCATTACCCTCAACTTGGGCTTGCGGGACGGTCCTTCACCATTGTTGGGTTGCGAGTTGACTTCGAAGGCAGTGGAGCTTCCAGTATGCCACCTTCGTTGATCGGAATGGCATTGCATCCAGACGGAGGATGGGGATTTCGGTTCTTCCTTGATTGGTCGATTTGAAAAGAAGGCATAAGATGGGTGTGGATTTGGTAAGTATCCGATGGGAAAGTATTGCAGGGTCTGCGATGGTTGATGATTCGGGATCGCCGATGGGTGGTACGTCGGTTTTTTAGAGGGATGGTATATGGGCATTGTTGGTGGATGGTAACTTGAGTGTCTTGGTGGTTTGATTCTTTATCTTGGTGGATTATCGGGAACATCTATTGGATAGTGTCTACTTCCGGGGTAGTACACTGGTTTGGTCAAGTCATGTTCCACATCTTGGTTAAAGTAAGCTTCATAGTACCCATCGCTCATGTTGTCCTCGGGAAAAGGTTCAGCGATTCCCGCTTCCTTGGCTTTGCGTACATAGTTTTCCATCCAACTTTTAAATGACATCTACATTATGGGTGGTTTAGAATGTAAAGAGGGAAAGAAAGGGTTACCAGCCAATCTTATCCCTATTCAAATAAACAAGTAAAATATTTTCATATGCTTTGGACCGAAGCTTGGGTATTGTTTTATGATACCCAATTCGCTAAGATTGTTGGCTCTGATACCAACCTGTCACACCCCCATCTTGGGCCTAGGAGTGCGACTCGACAGATGGTACCACATTTGTAAATATATCATAGTTACGGGTTAGTGCGGAAGACTTTATAAAACATGTGGATTTAAAGTTAAGATATTTATATTACAAAAGTCGAGACGAAAGTCTCGATTAGATTTACTTGTTTATAAGTTTAGCAAAAACATCATATTTTAATATTTAAACAAAAATATCCGAGCCATCGGATTCTTGAGCCCTTCGTCTTTCAAGCTCTAATCTTGGTTACCTATAAAATGTTAGAAAATACGTCAGCAACGAATGCTGGTGAATATGCTGATGCAAAAATATTTTCTTTTACTTTGTTACCCCTCGAGGGTTACGCAAGCCTCGGCCCCGTCTTGGCTTAGGAATTACAAAGTTAAAAAAATACCATTATAAACTCGAGTCTCTACACTAGGTCACCCCAGCAAAACACCGCAGCGTTTCGACGTACTTAGGTACCATAAATATACACAAGGTCATTCTCACTCGAACATACTTTGGTTCGGCCCATCGTGGCTGGAGGTCGTGACCAGGCGTGGTGCGATGTGCCCACAGCATTTAACCACATATGTAAGGATCCAGACAAACGTATACTACAACCTGAGGGCTAGGCTTTTACTCTTATTCATAATGTTTTTAGAGACACTTAGTCTCATGTAAAGTTTTGCACATAACACGCTTATTTGTTTGAAAACAAGTTTGTAAAAGTGGGGCGTATTCACCTTTTATCGGGATCGGTTTCCAACACCGTCCTTGAGTTCTCTTTCTTGCTATCTCGCACCTATAGTACGAGTATAACCATTTGTTAGTCGGATATACAATTCGGCTTAAGACCTTTAGTCTTTATTTTACCATGATGAACCTTTAGTTCAATTCTCGTTTACTTGAAAACCTTTAGTTTAAAAGTATTGTTTATAAACCTTTAGTTTATTATAAAAACCCTACGTTTCTTCTTCTTTAAGAAACGTATTCTTTTCTTTATTATTTAAGAATACTCTTTAAACTTAAATAATAATAATAATAACAAAGAATTATATATATATATATCATCATCATACACACACATATATATATATATGTATATACTTTTTATTTTTCTTTATTTTCTTTTCTTTGTTATTTATTTTCTTTTTATAATCATCGAGTATAATTCCGACTTAGGGCATTAAGCCTTTATAATATTTTATTATTATTTTAGTCGGGCATTACACTTACCTTTACTCGGCTTATAAATCTCTAAATATTCGAGCAGCACTTCTACGCCGCTTAGTCTTTTCAACACTCGCTTTGATCGCCATTTCACTTCGGCACGCTTCTCAAGGCACCAACACTTCACAGCACGTACTTCGAAGTGATCGTCGGGACGTCGGTACGAGATCACCTTCTTGATATACTCGTCGTCGGAAAATGGTACGCTTATCGAGGTAGGGCACCGAAAACAAGGATTTGGGCACGCTTATCGAGATGGATCGAAGGCACGATTTTCGAGGTGTAGTGAGATGTTTAGAGAGAGAGTAGAATGTGAATTTTGGTGTGAAATTGTGAATGCCCGAACCTGCTATTTATAGGAAAAAATTTGGATCCCATCGCGGTACGCGATGGGTCCCTGGGCTAGCCTATCGCGTAGCGCGATATAGGCCATCTGTGTCACCACGTAGACCTGCCACGTGGCGACACGTGGCAGGCGTTACGCCGCGTGGAGACACGTGGCGGACGTGTTGCCACATGGTGACACGTGGCGGCAGACGGTGCCACCGTGTGCCACGTGGCACACGTGTCACAATCTGTCAGACCACGTCATCGCGATAGATGACGTTGGTTCAACAACGATCGCGTATCGCCATTGACCCCTTCCAAAAGCTTTGACCAAGCCCCATCGCATTACGAGATGGGCTTGTCTTTTGTCCCATCGCGTATCGCGATAGGACAAGAAAACAGAATTTACATTTTAGTCTCTGGAGTTTGGAAATTGGCATATTCGGTCCTTTAACTTTGAAAAGTTGACATTTTTGACTCAAAATTCCCGTGATGTTACATTTTCGGCCAAGATACATCGTTCTAGGGTTTATTGTTTTGTTCTCGGCCACTATATGTTCTCTGTTCAAGTGTTCTCGGTCAGATTACAGGGTTTTTGGCTCAGCTTCAGTGTTCTCGGGCTCTAGTTGGAATTCATCCTTGTCCTTGTTGGGCTTTAGTTATCGGGTTCTCTGTTATTGGGTTTTCGAGTATTAGTTGAAATTGTGCCTGGTCTCCTTAGGCCTTAGTTATTGGATTGTTATTGGACTGATTATTATATTGTTATTGGGACTTACAATTGGTATCAGAGCGTATAGACCTATTCAAGGCTAGATGTTGGTGATATCATTGATTCAGGAGTGTGTTATTGGTTAATGTTCTTTGGAGATTTTCTAGAGTCAAGTCCAGTGTGTTCTTCGTGTTCATCGGGATTAGTTGAGATAGTTTTGGGATATATTTGACTTGATCTTTGGTTTAAATTCAAACCCCTTCATTCTCTGGATTTGATTTACTTACCAAGTTTACCAAGTTAAGAATTTTAGTGTTTTCGGAAATTTCTGATCATTCTCGGACAGTAAACAAGGGTTCTCGGCATAGATTGTTTGATCTCGGCCAGATCTGAGTATTCAAGAAAATTTTTAATCGTTCTCGGAAATATTTGTGTGTTCTCGGCATCCTTTGATCATTATCGAGCAACATAACAAGGGTTCTCAGAAATTATTAAACATTTTCGGCCAAGATACATCGTTTTCGGGTTTATTGTTGTGTTCTCGGCCACTGTATGTTCTCTGTTCAAGTGTTCTCGGTCATATTACAGGGGTCTCGACTCAGCTTCAGCTCGGGCTTTAGTTGGAATTAGGCCTTGTCTCTGTTGGGCCTTAGTTATTGGGTTCTCTGTTGGGTTCTCTGTTAGGTTCTCTGCTGTAACACCCCGACCAAAGGCGGATTATACATCGGGGCGCCACATATTGTTTCATTACTCGTGACACTATTGGGTGTCAATATTTAATAAATACATCCATTCGCGCACGCGCAAAGTAAACACAATAACATAAATCATCATAAATCAATATATTATAAATCATAATATTCGAACAGCAAAAACTTGTCTTGATACATTTTAATCTAGGTCCAAAATAAAGAAAACTTCCTACGTGTCCACAAGCTCCAAAACAGCTACTGCAAACCTGAACATGTGTTAAAATAAACGTCAAACACTTGCGTGTTGGTGAGAAATCAAGTTTAATACAATACATAGATAACAATAAATCTGCGCACAACACGTGTATGTCTGGTGTTTATCAAGGGTGCAATCAGATTGTGATCAAGCCTAAATAGATCATAGCTCATAGTTCATAGTTCAATCCGTGCTCCCAATTGAGCACAAAAACGAGAAAACATCTGTGCAAGTGTAAACAAAGAAAACCGTAAACGATAGGTCTCCCGTGTTCATCTAATGGATCCATGAAAACTGCGGAATAGGCCGAACAAAGCGGTTAATGATACACACATACAAATAAACAGCCAAGTAAACGTCCTCAACACATGGGATACTGCGCGACTAAAGTTCATAAACAAGTTTAAGACTCTAAGTTTGTATGAACACATGAACATCCCAAAACATTAAAAGCAAAAAGGGATTAGGTACGAGATTACTCACTTGATAAACGATGCGGTGTAAGATAAAGCAAGAACCAACTTTAAACAAGCACAAGTTAACCTATAAATAAGATTATTGTTTTAATGAATTGATTTAAGTCTTGATTATAAGTTAGCATAATTAATAAGTAAATTATTATATATAATATATATATATTACCGGAAAAGCAGGGCAGAACAGGGAGGAAGACGGAGGCAGAGAGGGAGGCGGCAGAGAGAGCAAGGGGCAAGAGAACAGGAGAGATTAAGTGTTTTGTGTGTGTAGTGTTATGAAAATAAGATTATTATTTATAGGAAAACCCTAGGAGACATAAATCCAGAAAAAGGGGAAAAGGTTCCAAGACAAACAGAACAAGACAAAACAAAAGATAACAAAAGATATCAAAAGCAAGTAAAAGATATCAAAAGATATGGCAGCTGCAGGGGGCAAGATAAAGCTGTCAGGGAACAGTAAAAAGTATGGGCGGTTCAGATAAAGGTATTGGTCAAGCATGGCAAAAGCAGATCTCAAAAGATAATGTCAGTCACTTTTTCTGCCAACCAATGGGGTTGGTGCGCATGCTGCGCCAAAAGTGGCTTTTCAGACATAAAGCAGATTAGGTCAACAGCTCAAAAGATAAGACAACACAAAAGCAACGGCTAGATTAAACAGAAGAAAACTCAAAGGGTTTAGCGCGAGAAAGCTCGAGCGCGAAGGCAGACACAGAAGGTCAAGAGAGCGCGAGCGCGAAGGCAGACAGAACCAACCTTAACGCGTCGCGGAAAGAACTTCATTTCTAAGCGCGCCGCGGGAAGAATCACATTTCTTAGCGCGCCGCGGGAGGAACTAAAATTCCTAGCGCGCCGCGGGAAGAACTATAATTCTTCGCGCGCCGAGGGATGAACTACGATACTTAGCGCGTTGCGGGAAGAACTACCGTTCTTAGCGCGCTGCGAGAAGAATTCGTCTCGCGTATCGCAGGAACAGATGGTCTTCACGCAGGATTCCTTGCAAGGGGTCTGCGCAGACAACCTTAGGCGGGAAGGAACAAAAGAGTTAGAAGAGAGGGAAACAAGGCTTAAGGGCGGGACGGCGACAAGAGGGAAAAGAAGGCGGAAAGAGAGGAGAGGGACGGGACGGCGGAAAGAAAGAGAGAGAGAAAGAGGCGGGAAGGAAAATATATATTATTATTAAAAGTAAAATATAAGTATAAATATTAAATAATAAAAGAAAGAGATCGGGTCAGAGAAACGGGTACCTGGGTCGGGTCGGATCGGGGCAGATGTCACAGTCTCCCCTACTTTAAGAAATTTCGTCCCGAAATTTATCTCGAAGTAGGTTGCGCAGAGAACAGGTGCGGGTACTTGATCTTCATTTGATCTTCCCTTTCCCATGTAAACTCGGCTCCGCGCTTGGACTCCCAGCGAATTTTCACGATAGGGATACGACTGCGCTTGGTTTGCTTTACCTCGCGATCCATAATCTCAACAGGCTTCTCGACAAAATGTATAGTTTCATCAACTTGAACTTCATCAAGTGGAATGTGAAGGTTCTCGTCGGCTAAACACTTTTTGAGATTGGATACATGGAACGTTGGATGCACATTACTGAGCGCGGGCGGCAGGTCAAGTCTGTAGGCAACTTTTCCCACACGCGCGAGAATCTTAAATGGTCCAACATATCGAGGAGCAAGCTTACCCTTCTTCCCAAAGCGGACAACACCCTTCCAGGGCGACACTTTGAGGAGAACAAGATCACCAACTTGAAATTCGAGAGGCTTCCGTCTACGATCTGCGTAACTCTTCTGTCGGCTTCTGGCAGTCAGCAGATGATCACGGATCTTGGCGATTTTATCGGTTGTCTCTTGAACAAGTTCGGGTCCTGTGATTTGAGCTTCTCCCACTTCGCTCCAACAAATCGGGGAGCGGCACTTACGACCGTAAAGTGCTTCAAATGGGGCCATACCGATACTGGAATGATAGCTGTTATTATAAGAGAATTCGATCAAAGGTAGGTGCGAATCCCAATTACCTCCAAAATCAAGAACACAAGATCGGAGCATATCCTCAAGAGTTTGAATAGTTCGCTCAGACTGACCGTCAGTCTGGGGATGATATGCCGTACTCATGTCCAAGCGAGTTCCTAGCGCAGATTGGAGAGATTTCCAAAAGCGAGATATAAAACGGCCATCGCGATCGGATATGATGCTCAAAGGAGTACCATGGCGGCAGACAATTTCCTTGACATAAAGCTGCGCGAGTTGCTCAACACGGTAGTTTTCACGAATGGGCAGAAAGTGAGCAGACTTAGTCAATCGATCCACTATTACCCAAATGCTATCATGTTTGCTTGCTGTCAAAGGTAACTTGGTAATAAAGTCCATCGCTACACATTCCCATTTCCACGTAGGAATTTCTGGTTGTTCGAGCAAACCAGATGGGCGTTGGTGTTCAGCTTTCACTTTAGAACAAGTCAGACATTTAGCTACGAACACAGCAATATCCTTTTTCATACCGGGCCACCAATAAGTAATGCGCAAATCCTTGTACATCTTATCAGCGCCAGGATGAACGGAATATCGAGATTTGTGCGCTTCACTCAGGATATCAGCGCGAAGATTCTCATCACAGGGAATCCAGATGCGATTGAGATAGCAGAGAATTCCACCCAGATTAGGGACAAAGTGCGCTTCCGCGCCACACGCTAACTCGGCGCGAAGGTTACCATTACTGATGGATGCGCGCTGCACGTCACGAATACGCGATTCAAGGTTGCTTTGGATCGGCGCAAAGTGAAGCTGCGTGCGCGGCAAGATACAGTTAAGCTGGCAGGGTTTTCGGCTGAGCGCATCGGCTACCACATTAGCCTTACCAGGATGATACCGGATCTCACAGTCGTAATCGCTGATGAGTTCGTTCCATCGGCGTTGCCTCATGTTAAGTTCCTTTTGGTCAAAGATATGCTGAAGGCTTTTATGGTCAGTGTAGAGGATACACTTAGTACCATAAAGGTAGTGTCTCCAGATCTTCAAGGCAAAAACAACTGCACCAAGTTCGAGGTCGTGAGTTGTATAATTCTTTTCATGAACCTTAAGTTGCCTTGATGCGTAAGCGATAACCTTGCCTCGTTGCATAAGAACACAACCGAGACCTTGGTTGGAGGCATCGCAGTACACGACAAAATCATCATTACCCTCAGGTAGCGCAAGAACAGGAGCTTCACACAACAATCGCTTGAGCGTTAGAAAGGCTTCTTCTTGCTTCGAGCCCCAAATATACGGTTTACCTTTGTGCGTTAGAGTTGTTAAGGGCAAAGCGATCTTCGAGAAGTTCGAAATGAAGCGCCGGTAATAACCAGCTAAGCCCAGAAAGGAACGGATCTCAGAAGGAGTGGTCGGCGTAATCCAGTTCTTGATTGCTTCAATTTTGGATGGGTCGACATGAATACCCATCTTGTTCACAACATGGCCAAGAAACTGTACTTCATCAGACCAGAATTCACACTTGGAAAGCTTAGCATAGAGTTGCTCAGCTCTAAGCTTTTGCAACACCAACCGAAGATGTTGCTCGTGCTCGGCCTTGGTCTTAGAATACACCAGAACATCATCGATAAACACAATCACGAATTTATCCAAGAAAGGCCTACACACCCGATTCATTAGATCCATGAAAACGGCGGGTGCGTTGGTTAAACCGAAGGACATGACCAAGAATTCAAAGTGGCCATAACGAGTTCGAAAAGCAGTCTTCGGAACATCTTCATCGCGGATGAGCAACTGGTGATAGCCAGAGCGGAGATCAATCTTCGAGAAACAAGAGGCACCTTGGAGTTGATCAAAGAGGTCGTCAATACGCGGTAAGGGATACCGGTTTTTAATGGTGAGTTTGTTCAACTCGCGGTAATCAATACACATGCGAAACGATCCATCTTTCTTTTTAACGAACAACACCGGAGCACCCCAGGGCGAAGAGCTAGGGCGAATGAATCCTTTAGCAGTCAACTCTTGAAGTTGGCTGGCCAATTCTTGCATCTCAGCGGGTGCAAGACGGTAAGGAGATTTAGCTACGGGGGAAGCACCAGGGACAAGATCAATACGGAACTCGACTTCACGAGCGGGAGGGATACCAGGAAGATCATCAGGAAAAACTTCAGGAAAATCACGCACAACAGGGATATCGCGAAGCTTCTTTTCTTCAGCAGGTTTAACCACATGGGCTAAGAATGCAATACACCTTTTTCGCATGAGTCTTCGGGCTTCGGCGCAAGACATAAGTTTAAGACCGCGGGAGGGTTTTTCGCCGTAGATGTGAAGATCACCGTTTTCTCGAGGTATGCGAATCATCTTTTTGGCGCAAATAACTTCGGCGCGATTATGCGTAAGCCAGTCCATACCAATAATAACATCAAAGCTTCCAAGAGGCATGGGGATGAGGTCGATCAGAAAATCGTTTTCGTTAAGGTTAAGCGTACAGTCTTTAATCACAGAGTTAATTAAAACAGTTTCACCATTAGCCAATTCAACTGAAAAATCTTCTTTTAAGTTATCGCGCGGTCGCGCAAGCTTCTGCTCAAAGGCGCGAGAGATAAAACTTCGATCGGCGCCAGTATCAAAAAGTACAGAAGCATAAAATCTGTTAAGCAAAAAGGTACCATTAACTACGTCATTATTCGCTTGCGCTTGGTGCGCGGTTATGTTAAAAGCTCGTCCACGCGTCACTTGGTTTGAAATCTGGTTCACCGGATTCGCTTGTGTGATTTGCACTTGTAGTCTCGGGCACGCGTTCCGGAAATGACTGGGATCACCGCAGTTATAGCACGACCTGGGTCGTGGGTTTTGGTAGGTTGGTTGTGGGTTCTGCGGGTAGACTGGTGGTGTTTGCGCAATTGGGTTGGCGAGAGGGACTCTACAGTATTCGGCAGAGTGACCAACGCGGCCACATCGGTTACATTGTCGACACGGGGTTTGGGTTGGGTGGTGAAGTCTACAGGTTGGGCAAAAGGGTTGATTTCCTGTGTAAGGTTTCTTAGGTGGCGGGGCAGGGAGTGCGGGATTGGTTAAGGCATAGTTGTGGACTACAGGAGGTGTTGGGTAGGTTGACAGTGGGTTAGGCGCGTAAACTGGAGGTTGGTAGATGGGTTGCTGGACAATGGGCGGGTTGGTAAGCGCATAGGCCTTGCGCCTGCGCTTGAGGTTGTTACGGTTTGAGGGTTCAGGTTTGGTTTCTGCGGGTTCAGAGACAGTTTTGGTGGGTTTGGTCTTCTCAGCTCCCCGCAGGAACAGGGTTCCTGCTCTGACATGGTTGTCGCTGAGCACAGCGGCCAACTCGATGGCGTCAGAGAGGGTTACTGGGTTTCTGGCCCATACAGAATCTTGAATTTCCATGGGGAGACCCCCAAGGAATTTCTCGATTGCTCGGCGTGAAGGGGTAACAAGGTGAGGGACCAGTAAGCTTAGCTCGTGGAAGCGCGTCGCGTACTCGCGCGCTTCGCCACTGTATTGCTTCAGGTTCCAAAATTCCTCCTCCAGGCGCTTAACTTCGTTGGGAGGGCAGAATTCTCGCGTAAGAATTTCCTTGAATTCCTCCCATGTCATGCTAGAAGCAGCCTCTGCGCCACGCGCATGAGCTACTCCATTCCACCATGTAAGCGCTCTAGATTCCAGGACACTGGAAGCATACAGGGTTCGTCTGTCTGAGGGGCATTGGGTGTGGAGGAAAGTGTTTTCTATTTTCTCAAGCCACTGGAGCATCACGGTGGCTCCTTCAAGACCTGTGAACTTTGGAGGGTTACCCGCGTTAAAGGACTTAATGTTGTAACCAGAGGTGTTGGTATTGTTTTGGCTCAAAGCTTGGGCTATTGCGGCGGCCATTTCCTGGGAACGTTGCTGTCTACGCATGCGCGAGGCTTCTCTTCTCTGAAATCGGCGAGATAGCGGAGGCATTCTATAAAAGTTAATTTTAGTTAATATCTTGGTTTTAACACAAAGTTTAATCTTATAAAGCTTGGTTTCGCGGAGTCAGTTACTGTCAAAAGTTAAAGTAAAATAAATGACCCTAAATGCAGACTTAATAAAGGTAACAAATTCGAATCAAGAATCGACAATTCATGTATCACCATGACTTTCCGAATTCCCAATTTAAAATATACGAGCAAACGAGTATTGGAGATTGACGATTCATGTATCACCATGACTTTTCAATCTTCAATATAAAATACACAAGAAAATGAGTATTGGAAGTTGACAATTCATGTATCACCATGACTTTTCAAGTCTCCAACCTCAGAACATAATCGTAAATGGGAATTAAAAATCAACTATTCATGTATCACCATGTCTTTTCGGATTTTTAAACCCAACAAACGAATATGTAAGTAAAATCAATAAAATCGAAATTCAACAAAAATCGAAATATCGCGAAATAAAACATAAAATCATATACTGCGCAAGCGCGAGCATATTCATAAATAACGAGTAATTAACAATAAGCGCGCAAACATGAGATTTCTCTCATGCGCGAGAAGGGACTCTTAGGTATTCTAGGCCGTTACGTCTAACCACCTATCCTAAAGTCAACGAGCTCTGATACCAATCTGTAACACCCCGACCAAAGGCGGATTATACATCGGGGCGCCACATATTGTTTCATTACTCGTGACACTATTGGGTGTCAATATTTAATAAATACATCCATTCGCGCACGCGCAAAGTAAACACAATAACATAAATCATCATAAATCAATATATTATAAATCATAATATTCGAACAGCAAAAACTTGTCTTGATACATTTTAATCTAGGTCCAAAATAAAGAAAACTTCCTACGTGTCCACAAGCTCCAAAACAGCTACTGCAAACCTGAACATGTGTTAAAATAAACGTCAAACACTTGCGTGTTGGTGAGAAATCAAGTTTAATACAATACATAGATAACAATAAATCTGCGCGCAACACGTGTATGTCTGGTGTTTATCAAGGGTGCAATCAGATTGTGATCAAGCCTAAATAGATCATAGCTCATAGTTCATAGTTCAATCCGTGCTCCCAATTGAGCACAAAAACGAGAAAACATCTGTGCAAGTGTAAACAAAGAAAACCGTAAACGATAGGTCTCCCGTGTTCATCTAATGGATCCATGAAAACTGCGGAATAGGCCGAACAAAGCGGTTAATGATACACACATACAAATAAACAGCCAAGTAAACGTCCTCAACACATGGGATACTGCGCGACTAAAGTTCATAAACAAGTTTAAGACTCTAAGTTTGTATGAACACATGAACATCCCAAAACATTAAAAGCAAAAAGGGATTAGGTACGAGATTACTCACTTGATAAACGATGCGGTGTAAGATAAAGCAAGAACCAACTTTAAACAAGCACAAGTTAACCTATAAATAAGATTATTGTTTTAATGAATTGATTTAAGTCTTGATTATAAGTTAGCATAATTAATAAGTAAATTATTATATATAATATATATATATTACTGGAAAAGCAGGGCAGAACAGGGAGGAAGACGGAGGCAGAGAGGGAGGCGGCAGAGAGAGCAAGGGGCAAGAGAACAGGAGAGATTAAGTGTTTTGTGTGTGTAGTGTTATGAAAATAAGATTATTATTTATAGGAAAACCCTAGGAGACATAAATCCAGAAAAAGGGGAAAAGGTTCCAAGACAAACAGAACAAGACAAAACAAAAGATAACAAAAGATATCAAAAGCAAGTAAAAGATATCAAAAGATATGGCAGCTGCAGGGGGCAAGATAAAGCTGTCAGGGAACAGTAAAAAGTATGGGCGGTTCAGATAAAGGTATTGGTCAAGCATGGCAAAAGCAGATCTCAAAAGATAATGTCAGTTACTTTTTCTGCCAACCAATGGGGTTGGTGCGCATGCTGCGCCAAAAGTGGCTTTTCAGACATAAAGCAGATTAGGTCAACAGCTCAAAAGATAAGACAACACAAAAGCAACGGCTAGATTAAACAGAAGAAAACTCAAAGGGTTTAGCGCGAGAAAGCTCGAGCGCGAAGGCAGACACAGAAGGTCAAGAGAGCGCGAGCGCGAAGGCAGACAGAACCAACCTTAACGCGTCGCGGAAAGAACTTCATTTCTAAGCGCGCCGCGGGAAGAATCACATTTCTTAGCGCGCCGCGGGAGGAACTAAAATTCCTAGCGCGCCGCGGGAAGAACTATAATTCTTCGCGCGCCGAGGGATGAACTACGATACTTAGCGCGTTGCGGGAAGAACTACCGTTCTTAGCGCGCTGCGAGAAGAATTCGTCTCGCGTATCGCAGGAACAGATGGTCTTCACGCAGGATTCCTTGCAAGGGGTCTGCGCAGACAACCTTAGGCGGGAAGGAACAAAAGAGTTAGAAGAGAGGGAAACAAGGCTTAAGGGCGGGACGGCGAAAAGAGGGAAAAGAAGGCGGAAAGAGAGGAGAGGGACGGGACGGCGGAAAGAAAGAGAGAGAGAAAGAGGCGGGAAGGAAAATATATATTATTATTAAAAGTAAAATATAAGTATAAATATTAAATAATAAAAGAAAGAGATCGGGTCAGAGAAACGGGTACCTGGGTCGGGTCGGATCGGGGCAGATGTCACATCTGCTATTGGGTTCTTGGGTATTAGTTGAAATTGGGCCTGGTCTCCTTGGGCCTTAGTTATTGGACTGATTATTGGATTGTTATTGGATAGTTTATTTTGACTATAGTTTAGAATGGACCAATTAAGTAACACATCATCAAATGGTGATCTGCATCAAGAGTTGGATTCCATCATAGGATCTGATACTCGTGTACACTGTCTCATGAGGGGATTGCTAAGTGGAAGTTCAGGTTCGAGAAGTATGTGACGATGAAAGATGCAAAGATTTCGAGAAGCATTGTCTCGGGTCCTCAACCTATCACTTATCAAAGAGAGAATAGTGATGAAGTGGTTGTAAAGCCTGTCGAACTGTACTGCGAGGTGAATTTTGAAAAGATTAAAGAAGATGAGAAGGCTCTTACTACTTTAAAAATGGCAGGGAAACGAAGATATGAGAAGGAGTCGATAGGATCTGTTACGATAAAAGTTCAATATGTTTAATCATGTTTTGGGAGAGTCTTTGGAAACGTAACTTCAAAGATTTTTTACGTTGGTTACTGAAATGAGATCTGCAAACATCAATCTGACATCTATTGAAACAACATCTATTGAAACAAACAACAAGCTGGTTAACTCTCTGCCACAAAGCCGGGGATATGAATGTTGCAGTGATCAAGAAGACAAAGGATTTATCCAGATTAACTTTATTAGAGGTGATGGCTATCATTAAGTCCTGTGACATGGATGATAAGCAATGTGCCATAAATCATGCTAACTCCTACAATGCAGTTGGCTACAGTGTTGCCTCTAATAATGCTCCCATATCACAAGACAATTTCTCCATGTTCAAATCCTCTCAGGGTCAATATGCTCAGCCACAGCAAGCTCAGAACAACTTCTCAATGTTTAGGTCCTTACAAGATAAATTCATTCAGCCACCACCATAGCCTACTCCTGTGTTCTTTCAATAACCCGATCCTTTAACTAAGCCCCAATCAACTATTGGGTCCTCTAGGCAGTCTGCCACTCAAGTTCCTACTATTTCAAAAAAGACCCAAGATAACATTGCCTTAATGGCAGGTTTCTTGAACTGCTACAATGCTTTTCTCGCTGGAGATCTGGTTCAACCAGTTGTAGTTGCTGAGTTGGATCAAATCCATCCTGATGATTGGAGGAAATAGATTTCTTGGCAAATAGCTATGGTAGTGTTTAGGGCAGAGAAGTTCACCAAGAGAACAGGAAGAAACAACTGGAAGTTTCCAGCTAACAAGAAAGCGAGATTCAATAAAGAGACTCTGAGGTGTTATAATTGTCACGAGCTGGGTCACTTCGCTCGTGAATGTACGAATTCAACCAAGGAGGTGAACAGGGAAAGGGCACTGGTTCCGGAAAGTGGGGTTAGAGGATAAAATGCAGCTGGTTCTAGATAAAATAAGCAGGGATTGGTGGCTCATCAGTTTGATTGGAATGATCATCTGATAGCACTCAACATCAACAATCAGACTGCTAAGTTTGCTCGGATTGATAATACTGACGAAGAGAATGATGTAGAGGAGCAAGTAAAGGATCTTCATTTTTCTTTCATGACTTCTACTTCTTCCAGCTCATCTGAGATAACACCTGAATTGTGATCTCAATCTTAATTTAATAAGGTAGTTTTGTATAGAGCTCACAATTGTAATCTGATTAGAGAAATAGAGGGCATAAAACATGAATATTTCACTCTTAAGAAACTTGATAAGGCTTTAAAAGATCAACTAGAAGCACAACAAAGGGATTTCTCAAAACTTTTAACTGATTTTAGTGTAAAATGTTGCCACCACTTAGATGCTTAACAGAAAATTGCCGAGCAAACCGCCGAGTTAGATTCTTCTAAGTTGGAAATTTCAAAATTAACTAATAAATTTGAAAATGCTTAATTCAACTTTAAGAAATTCGATATCTATAGTGCTGTGGTTGAATCCATGATAATGGAAATGGTGAGGGTATTGGGTATAATGTGGTTCCTCCTCCATACAATGACAATTACACTGGGCTTCCTCTCTCTAAAGAAGAGGAAACAAGGGAACCATTCATGCAATACGGTAAGCCGACTGCTAATGGAAAAATTGGACATGGTTCAGTCAAAGCTGTTGAACCAACCTTGAGAGTGAATTATACAAATGTGTTTGCTTCACGTGCAGATGAAGTAATTATCGAGGATTTGACTGATGAGGAGGATGATTTACCTGTTTTGAATAATAAAGACATTAATTCTAATGTTTCTTTAAATTTGCCTGTTTTGAATTCTGTTGCTACTAATATTTGTGTGGGCTCTGTTTTTAAGAGAAAGACAATTGTGTGGTTGATTCTTCTAAAACCTTTAATATTGGTGGTGTGTTTTCAAATAAATTTGATAAAAATAAAAGTTTACATAGAGGTTTATCACCTAAGTTTGTTAAAAAAGAAAGTTCAAGTGTTCATAATTGTACAGCCCAAAGCGGGACAATCTAGCTCACATAAAAGATTAAGACCAGGGGTTGACCACAATGATTTTTATATTAAAAGGAAATCATGTTATAATTGTGGCATTCCTGGTCACATTGCTAGAAATTGTCCACACCGTCCTTATGTCCCATACTACGGACATAATCAGAGGAATATGCCTTGAGATACCTTCAACGAATATAATTCTAATAAATCAAGGTATTACAAGGAAAATCCCTTTGATGGTGATTGGAAATGAAACACGGCTGAAAGGTTGAACTCCCATCAGACTACCTGTCATGTTGCAAAAGCGTGATGGAAACTCAATTTCGGTCCCGAGACCAAATTTGGCCTCTAGATCGAAATTGATATGGAAGCCAAAGTCCAGCGTGTCTTCCGTCCGTAAACCGGAGAAAAAGTCAGCCGTTTATTTTAGTCACAAAATTTTAAAACCCAACTATAAATGGTTGCCCAAATCTCCAGTGTCCAAGTCATCAAAATCTTCATGCTTGATCTTAGATAATCAGGAAGACATGTCATGGCAACCCGTAACATTCATATGAGATGGCATGATCCTCTCGTACATTCCATCCGAGGTAAAGGTGGAGTCCCTAAGCCTTTAGAGGAGAAGGTTCACCTGACTACGAAATGCCCCATAAAAGGACACCGCCTTGAAGTGATCCAAGTCGTTCAACTCGATGTACGCCACCTCGATTCCCGGCACTACCATATCAATGCTAAAATAATCAGCAGTCGTGTACCCAAGCCACCTAACCATTCAGTTAAGTTGTTGGTACGTGAAGGTGTGAGGGTGGACATAGTCCACATACCTCACCCTCTGATTCCTCCGGACGGCGCCGGAAGAAAAATGGAATCGTATGGTGAAAAATGTGGGGTCGTAGTAGATGGGGGCATGAGCACCCGGTGCACGTTCGACCCATGTTGAAGCCATTATCGGAAATTATAATCGGAAGAAAGGTGGATTGTGATTGTGATTGTGGATTGTGATTATGATTTGTGGATTGTGATTGTGATTGGTATTTAAACACCATCGGAACCCGGCGGTACATCTCCCTGACAATTTGAAATTGGCGGCACAAGAAACTGTAAAGGCAATGATGACATCACCACTCGTCAAGTCAACTTGTGGCCATTAATTACATTTTTGACACGCTTAAACATATTTTAGTATTTATCACTTATATCCACACATAATAAGTGTATCTGTGACAATAAAAAACTTATAAAAAATAAAACTAACATACTCTTTGGTCACACAACCTCGTATAAGTGGCCATTAATTACATTTGGACACACTTAAAAATATTTAAGTGTGACCATTTCTCACTTATAGCCACACATAATAAGTGTATCTGTGACAATAAAAAACTTATAAAAAATAAAACTAAGATACTCTTTGGTCACACAACCTCGTATAAGTGGCCATTAATTACATTTGGACACACTTAAATATATTTAAGTGTGACCATTTCTCACTTATAGCCACACATAATAAGTGTATCTGTGACAATAAAAAACTTATAAAAAATAAAACTAAGATACTCTTTGGTCACGCAACCTCGTATAAGTGGCCATTAATTACATTTGGACACACTTAAAAATATTTAAGTGTGACAATTTATCACTTATAGCCACACATAATAAGTGTATTAGTGACAATAAAAAACTTAGGAAAAATAAAACTAAACTACTTTTTGGTCACACAACCTCGTATAAGTGGCCATATATTTTAAGCATTTTAGTCACATTACTAATAAATACAATGGTTGTTCGTCATATTTCGCCACTTTATTAAAAATGTGGCTAGAAAATGTGACATTAGGTCACACAACGTAATATAAGTGGCTATATCTTTTACCTTTTAGACACATCTCTTATCAATACAGTAGCCATTTGTCACATTTGGCCACACTATTAAAACATATGGCTAATTAAATGTCACAGTTTGTGGCTAATGCATGTGTTTTTGGTCACATATATCAAAGATCAAACAAACTATGACTGTAGGTCACATTTCGCCACACGTTTTTATAATGTGCCTAGTTTTTGTCACAGTTTTTTTCAAAGTGTGGCGAAAAGTACATGAGTAGGTATAGAATGCTCACATGAAGAATAATGTGTGTGGCCAAAACATTCTGGAAGGTTTTCACACATGGTCAAAGACCTTTTAGCCACACATTTAAGCCGAAATGTGGCAAATCTCCCAGACCACATGTGTGGCCGAGGTCGATATTCACGTAGTGTTTTGGGTGTCTGTTATTTTTTCCTTTTTTCTTTTATGAAAGGTGACCATGGCCCCATCTCTTCTAAGGCACGACCCCGTGTCCAGCTGTCCAATATTTTGTCTTTTCTTGCAGATTTTTGTCTTTACTTGAACATTAAAGCATGGGGCGTGTTCCATAAAGCATGGAGGCGTGTTTTGCTGTTTTATTGAGTTTTCTTTGATTTTTCCTGGGCTTTTCATTTGTTTCTTCGTTTGAGGCTTGATTCATCTGAAAATACATTTTAACATGATAAATAGCTATTTGAAAATATTATTTGATAGAAGTTGTAGTTTTTAGAGATTATTTGATGTTAAAAAGATGTATATTTTTATATACATCAAACATTCCCACACTAGAACCTTGTTTGTCCTCAATCAAGCTACTTATAAATATTCTCTAAAAATAGCAAATCAAGACCATAGCTTAAACATCTCCAAAATAGTTCCAATTAAATGGGAACAAAATAACTAACCTTGAATTATAAGAATATATGTAGTGAAGTATAAAAAGGCGATTTGTTTTTATGAGCTTCTGTTTGTGAAAAATGTCACGTTCTCACAATGTTCACTAACACTCGGTTTTATATTTGATCATACCTGTGATGTATGTATGTTAACACTCTTATCCAAAATGTGACCTATGATAAATAAGCTTGTAACAATTTCAAATCTCCACCTTTTTAAAGGGTTGCGTAAATCGGAAGGTAATATGTGTTAGTGCATTATTTGGTGTCCGTAGCCTATCGAATAAGTTAGAGATAGACTAGTACGTATATTTAATGTAAAATGGTCATTCTCTATGGATTGTATACCGAATGGGTCCACTCGTTAGTTTACTAGGCTATTCGTTAAGATAATACCAACACATTCGCTATGAAGTGTATAGTGAATGGAGGCCCATTCGTTATGTATTGTAACAAATCGTGGCTTGCTTGTTAAGGTATTACCATTCTATTTGGAGGCATAACGAATGGTGTCTCATTCGTTACTACAGTATAATGAATGAGGTTAACTTAACGAATGGAGCTAATAGCCTATATATAGGCAATTCCTATTCATAATTAAGTAGAGATCCAAGCCTAAGTTATTCCATACCGTTACCATGTCGGATTCTCTCAAGCTTAAGTTATTCACCATAATGTATGTATTTCACCATTAACGTAATTAACAGTATTTAACGTATCGATCTCATGTTTATCGTATTGATTTATCGATGTTAGCCGCTAGATCTTGGCTCATATAATGTTTCAATAATTGGTATCAGTGCAGGCGGCTGCTCTCAATGCATAAATTTAATGTATGAATCTAGTCAGAATCATGTTCTTCGTGTTCATCGGGTTTTGGCATAATTTGGTCAGATTTGGATCAAATTAAGGTGTTATTGATGGAATTTATGGTAGATTCGTGTTCGTTGAGGTAATACGAAGTTTTCTGTTGATTTTGGTGTTTAATTATGGTGAATTGAAGGTTTCACCATTGAAGAGCAAGTTACTGTTTGATTCAATTGGTGTTGAATCAGTGGTTGTTAAGTTAAATGATGATAGATTCGGGATCGTGATGAAATTCTGAGTATTCGGTGTGAATTTCATGATTAATTATGAGGTTTTGGTGAATCTGCCATGGATGAAGTTCAAATTTTTAGATTCGGGCTATGTAACTGAATCATCTGACGATCTAACTGTTTTTTCCAGCTAAACACGCTTTTTCGGTGAACAGTTGCAGATCCAACAACCCATTCGTTATGATATTGTAGTCATTCGCTACAAAATTTTAACAAATGGAGACCATTCGTTATGGAGTTTAACGAATGTGTTTAAATTATGGGCATAACGAATGAAGACTCATTTGTTACCAGATCAAACGAATGTGGGCTCATTCGTTATTAGATCATGCGAATGTGGATTTCTTAACGTATGAGGTCATTTGTGTAACTGTTATAACAAATGAGAATGGTTATTTATAGCGAATGTGGGTTCATTCGTTGTTGAAGAGGTATCGTATGGCGGCATAGTCGGTGTAAACTATGGTTTTGGAAATAACTATGTAGGATCTAAAATTTTCAAATGCAAAAACTACGGCTAATAACCCTTTTTCTGTTGTGGTGTACTTTTCTTGTGCATCATTAAGAGTTTTATTAGCATAGTAAATTGGGTGAAAATGTTTTTCTTTGCGTTGTACGAGTACGGCTCCAACTGTAAGGTCACTTGCATCGCACATGATTTCGAATTGAAGGATCCAATCGGGTGTAGTGATGATTGTTGTGTTGACAAGTTTGTCTTTTAATATGTTGAATGATTCAACACATTCTTCAGAGTAGACAAATGGTGCATCTTTCTCCAGAATTTTGGTCTAGCAATTTTGGAAAAAAAAATTTAAGAAGCAGCGGTAGAATCATGTGTGACCTAGAAAACTTCTAATGGCTTTGACAGAAGTTGGTGGCAGAAGTTTGGTGACATGGGATATCGTATGACCGAGAACAATACCCTCTTTGACCATAAAGTGACATTTTTCCCAGTTGAGTACTAGGTTAACTTCTGCACACCTAGTTAACATCCTGTCTATGTTTTTCAGACAATGATAGAAGGAGTTTCCAAAGACTAAGAAGTCATCCATAGAGTTTTTGATCATTTCATGAAAGATAGCCACCATGCAACGTTGAAAGGTGGCTGGAGCATTACAAAATCCAAATGGCATTCTTCGGTAATCAAAGGTTCCATACGGACATGTAAAGGTGGTTTTCTCTTGATCTTCATGAGCAATGAGAATTTGAAAGTATCCGAAGAATCCATCAAGAAAATAGTAGAACATTTTTCCAGATAAACATTTAGGCATTTGATCGATAAAATAAAGTGGAAAATGATCTTTTCTTGTGGCGTCATTAAGTTTTCGGTAGTCAATGAAAACTCGCCAGCCTGTGATGGTCCTCATTGGTATTAGATCATCCTTCTCATTCATTACAACTGGCATTCCTCCCTTCTTGGGTACTACTTGAACTGGATAAACCCGGAATATGAGATTGGGTAGATTAATCCAGCATCAAGGAGTTTGATTACTTCTTTCTTCACCACATCTTGTATCTTGGGATTTAGACTTCCCCTGATGTTGGACCACGGGTTTGTATTCTTCCTCCATAAGGATTTTTTGAGTACAAAAGGAATGACTGATGCCCTTGATGTCCATGGTCTTCCATGTGATAGCCTCCTTATGGTTTTTAAGAACCTTAAGAAGCTCATCTTTCTCTTCTTTTGAAAGGTGAGATGAAATAATTACTGGGAGTTGAGAATCTTTTTCTAGAAAGACGTATTTGAGATGGTTTGCGAGTTCTTACAATTCTAAAGCTGGTGGTTCTTCGATTGATGGTTTTGATTTTTCATCACATTCGGTGATCTCACATACTACTTCTGATGTTTCTTGATTGCGTTTAGTAGTATCGAGATTTTCATATTCTAAAAATGGGTTTTGTGACAGTTTCGGTTAAGATTTGTGTTTCTAGTGTGTTAGTGATGGAGGAATCTCGCACATAGCAACTCACGATAGAATCGATGATGTAAACACAGTATAACGAGTCATCTTGATGATACGCATGTTGCATAGATTTTCCTATGTCATAAGTAATTTCCTCGTCGTTGCAAACATCAATAATTGACCCTGAGAGTGAGTTTGCCGGTGCAATCATCAATAATTGCCTTTGCAGTGGCTAAAAAGGGTCTTCCTAATATCAGAGGTACACTTTTGTCTTCCTCCATTTCTAGAATTACAAAATCTACTAGGAAAACAAATTTGTTAATTTTGACAAGCATGTTTCCAACAATACCCCGAGGATATTTAACAGATCGGTCAGCTAACTGAATGCTCATGCGGGTGGGCTTTGGTTCTCCTATCCCTAGTTTTGCAAAAAACGCATAAGGCATTAAATTAATACTAGCTCTTAGGTCGACTAGGGCATTGCTAATAAACAAATTTCCTATGAGACAAGGGATAGTAAAGCTCCCTGGATCGGTCATTTTCGATAGTAGCTTGTTTTGGAGGACAGCCGAGCATTCTTCACTCAAGGTGACATGCGAGAGATCCTCCAGCTTTCTTTTGTTGGTCAACACTTCTTTAAGAAACTTTGTATATTTTGGCATCATAGCAATGGCTTCGACGAAATGGATGTTGATGTGGAGTTGTTTGAAGAGTTCTAAAAAATTCTTGTACTAAGCTTCCAATATTTCTTGTTTCAGCCGTCCAAGATATGGAATAGGTGGAACATAATTTCAGACTGGTTCCTTAGGTTGTACGGTACCTGTTGGGATCAGTATCTCCTGTGTTTTTGATGTGTAGTGAAACACACTTACTTTCCGTATCATTTTTATCATGTTTTAATTACTTTTTAGTATAATTATTAAGTTTTATGGTTTGTTTATGCTTAATATTACAAAGATGATTGTTTACTTGTAGGTTATGAAGTTTGGTGAAAAAAGAGTTAAATTTGAAGAGTTTAGGGGCTTAATTGTTCAACTTTCAAACTTACAAGTCAAGGCCCGACCCAAGCCCACTTCTTAAAAGCCTTTTATAATACTATATTAAGTTAATAACACTTTTTACCAGCCATTATCTAGTCCATAATCCCGAAATACAGCCAAGAACCCTAAAACCCTAACATCAGCCAACTTCCGATCGGAAGTCAGCCGGCAAAAGAAGAAAGAAAAAAAAAGAGAAAAAGCAAGGCGGCTGAGGTGTTGGCGGCTGGAAATCAAAGAGGGACATCGGGGCAGCTACTAGGGACCTTAAACAAGCAAAGATCTCAGCCATAATACTTAGTAAAACATTCAAAAACTTTATTTACTTTTCAAGAACCCTAACTTTGTTGATTTGATCTTTTGTTTTGAATTGTTTTGCAATTGATTGATAGTTTGTCTTGTGATTGATATTGTTTCGATCTTGAATGAGTTTTATAATGTTTATGATGATGTTTATGGTGTTTTTCTTAAGTATGCATGGCTGTCCAAAAGTTATGTTAAGCTAAACTTGCTTGTTCTACCTAGGATAGATGATTGTTGAATAGTTTAGACTTGTATAATGGATTGTTAATGTTCAAGACTTGAATTATTGATGTAAAGTTTAAATAAACCATAAATTAGATTGTGTGTGATGGCTGTGATTTATGTTTTATTGCTTATAATCCTCTTGCATTAGTTAATTGAATTGGTTTTGATTAATTGATTGCTTGTTAGACTCTTAACTTGGTGTTTCGGGTTTATTTGCGGGGTGTACAACCGTAGGGATAAGTGGGTAATATAATCATCTAAAATCAGTTAAAATACACCTTCTTTGAGACCGAGAGGTGATAAGAAGTAATATTGTCTCGTTGCTATTACTTGTTAGAATTAAGGCCGCGCGAGAGCGGGTTTTTGTCTTGTCAAGTTTGAGTGTTTATGTGCAATTAGTTGGTTTAATTTGGGTTAAGTTAAATTGTTCCTCTATCCTTGGTTGCGTAGTATTCGTTTCCATTAGGTTAGTGTGTCGGTGAGACCGAGAGGTGAGTCGGTATTTGAACACGTTAATGATTGTTTTTCCGGTTTATTCTTTAAAATCAACTAAAATAAGTTAGAGTTTGTTAGAGAGACTGAGAGGTAATTTGACTTTCTTAAACAAGTTTTAGTTGTGTCATCTTTTATAATTGGTGTCTTGAATATTTTCAATCCGTTGTCTTGTTATTTCTATCAACATGATTCATTCCTAGGTAGACGTTTTTATCACTGCAGTCAAAGTTTTCAAAGTATTGTTAAAAGTTTTCATTCAGTTAAGTTAAGTAGTTAAATAAATTCTAAATTAAATTAATTAAATATTTTGGTGAGTCTTGGTTATAGTTTAGTAATTATAAACGTTTTCACGTGTCTTCGAGTTCGATATCCAGACTTTCCTTATCTGTGCTATACGCGATCGGTACACTTGCCGTTTATGTGAACTAGGATAGATTGTTTGGTTTTTAAAGCTTAGTTGCGACTTGTGTTTTATTTATATATATATTTTCGCACATCAGTTTTATCGGGAACTTCCTTCTCCATAACTAGTTCTGAAGTTGGTGAGGCAACAGTGGTTGTGCCACTTCTTAATGTAACAGCGTTGGCTGTTGCATTTGGGTTTGTTATTGTGTTGCTTGGAAGAGCACCAGGTGGTCTTTCAGACAATTGTCGGGCAATTTTTCCGATATGAGTTTCTAGATTATGCAATGATGCTTGTTGACTTTTTATGTCAACTTCATGTTTTAACAATACTCCGCTGATATCAGCGACTCTTAAGTCGGCCTTCTTTTCCTGCTTCGTTTGTCTTGGTCATGATTTGGCTCAACATTTCTTCTATTGTTGAATAGCTTGAATTTTTATGGCTGCTGAAACTTTGTTCTTGAATTTGAGTTTTAGGTTGGAAATATTGATTCACCGGCCGCTTTTCGAATCCGGGTAGAGTTTGAGTATTACCTCCATCCTTCCAACTGAAATTCGGGTGGTTTCTCCATCTTGGATTGTAGTTGTTGCTGAAAGCGTTGTTTTGACAGGCGATGAAGTCAACTTCTTCCATGGCCATAATGACTTGTTTGCAGTCACTGGTCTTATGTGTTCCTCCACAAGTGTCACGTGTGATCTTGGTTTTTGATAGTTCGACTTGAAGTTGTTCGAAATTTTTAGAGAGTGCTTCAAGCTGTGGGGTGACAAGAGTGTTGGAATCGACGTGGTGCATTCCTTTTTGTGTTGGTGTAGATCATGGTGGGTTACAAGCGAAACTCTTCTCTTATGCCTTCTTCATGATTTCAAATGCTTCTTTAGGTGATTTGGATCCCAGGTCTCCACCGGCGACTTGAACGATGGCCTGTTTGTTTTGACTGGATTGTGCGTCAAAGAAAGTTTGTACTTGTAACCATACGCTCAGTCCATGATGTGGGCATCTTCTCAAAAGACTTTTGTATCTTTCCCATGCTGCGTGTAACGACTTATCATCACCGATCCGGAATTTGGTAATGCTGGCTCGGTATTTGGCAGTTTTATTAGGTGAAAAGTATTTGAGGAAAAACTGTTCAACCATTTGGTCCCAGTTGGTGATGGAACCGAAAGAAATGAATTCTATCCATTCTAAGGCTTGTCCCCTTATAGAGAGGGGAAAGAGACTGAGTATAAACAGTTTTGAATTTTAAAGGTTCCGCATATTCGTAAGAATCGAGATATATGAGAAAGGGGGTCTTCGTCGAGGAGACAAGGAAATTGAACTGAATTTTCCACCATACTAATGGTGCTTGATTTGATTTCAAAATTTTCTATGATTTCGGGTGGAGCCACTCCATTGCCATAGCCTTTGAGGGTTGGCCTAGCATACCGGCTCATGTTTGATTCATTGTTTTGTGCTTCCATCATTTCTTCGGTTTGATTTTCTCCTAATTTCGTGGCGTCTATTGATTCTCCTTTGATTGTTTCAGCTGTTTCTGTTGCTCGTTTGCGTACCCTTCGGCGTAAAAGTCGTTCGGGTTCAGAAATTGGAGAAACACGCTCAGGTCCGAATGTAGAGGACATACATGGGATTAAATGAAATTTAAACTATTTAAATTAAAACTAAAGTAAAGGTTAGTTAAATTTACTAAGGTAAAGGTTACGCTAACCTTAAAAGAAAATTTTAATCTAATAGTTAAAAAATAAATAAATAAAAGTTAGAAATTTGTACAATTTATAAACAAAGATTAAATTAAAACTTGGATCGTTCTTAGAAACGTACCGTGTCTTCGGAAACGGCGCCAAAAACTTGATGCATGTAGTGCTTAAAAGTGTAAAGGGGTTGGAATGTTGCTTTCCACAAGATCGTGTTTTAAATTTATAAAAATGATTTCTACTAAGACTAAACATACACAAAATAGGCAAGTTTACACATCGTATATGTAGAATAGTATTGGTAAGAACCAAGTATCGATCCGTGAACACAAATGTTTCTAATAATAAATCTTCATTTTAATTCAATCGGAGAGTTTAGTCATTTTGAGGTGATTTTTAAAACTTTCGTAAAATAAAACACACACACACACACATATATAATATAGGTGAACAAGAAGAGAAATTCTAAATGAGTAATTCAATTATATGAAGGTTACCATCTAAGATCAAGAATCCACGTCATTCTTCCTTGATGATTATTAAGTTGCAAACTGACTCGGGTCCATCCACCCAAAGAAGGTTGACTCGACACCACTCTTCCAAAGAAAATTAATGATTTTATGTTTGATAGAAAGGTTCTTTTCGAGCGAGGAAGAGAAAACGATTTTGATACCCGAAATTAGTTTTAACTCAAGATGGTGAACCAACGAGTTATGTCGAGACATCCGGAGTAAAAGAATGGGAGAATCGAGACAAAAGAGATATGCTCGGAGTTGAAGATCCACATATTTACGAGTCGGAAATTAAGGGGGGTGATTGTTGGACTTAATTCCCGTCCTCGAGTCAATGAGGAAGGTTGGGCCGACCCATCAAGCCTATGATGGATTGGTGTCTTGTTTATCAAGTTGAGCACGTGACTTGGTTTACATGGAATAAATTACTTGGTGAACAAGTCGAGCCAATGACTTGGACAATAAGGAATTTATTAATTAATTATTATTCAAATATATTTTTACTAATTAGTGTTTGAGTATGATAAGGAGTTTGTATTCTAGTCTAATTAAGTTTTCATGTTTAAACTAACATATATACCCGAGTCTGAGGGTTATATCATTAAGAGTTTAAGAATTGTAATTCCGAGTCAATGAAAATTATAGAGATCGAGTTTATGATCTAAATTGTAGTTTTGTGTTTATTGATCTTGGCCACCAAACTTCAACCTCTAGTTCTTCTATAATTGTTTTGATGTGTTTGTAGTATATGCATTTTGAAGGTGTATTTGACACACTTCTTGTTTTTCTAAAAAGATTTACTTTTATGTTAATAGCTACTACATAATAGGCAAGTACAAGGGCGGAACATTGTAGGGGCGGGAAGGGGTTGTGGCCCCTATTGGTTTTGGGTTCAAAAGCAGGTTATATAGCTTTAAAAAACAAATGATTTAAGTTGCATGATGTTTTTCGGCCGGTGACTGTATTATATGGAGGTTCGGTGGAAGAAATATGAAGTGTGAAGAAAATAACTAAATACATTTACGACTTTTAAATTACTTTACATTTAACTAGAGTGTACTTTTAATATATTTTAATATGAAATGATGTAACACTGTAAAAAAACCAAAACCAAATTTCAGCATAATGAGAATGAATGTATTAATAATGCCTTTTGTTTTACTTTATTATATGTACTAGGATATAACCCGTGTTACACACAGGTGAAAAAACATATCAACAAATCATATATATTTAGACAATATATTCAATCAACACAAATATGTTTCGAGCAAGATGATACTTTTCGGCTGGCAAAATTAATAAACTAAAATATTTTTCCTTTTTTGGAATATGCTCATATTGAATAATTTCATAAGAAAATATTTCACAAAATAACAAATAATAAAATATGATTTATAAGGAAATATTTAGTAGTTTATGAACTTTATGGTTTAAAGTTTAAATTTTTGTTATTTTGAGAATCCAAATTTGATATTCGGTTAGATATATATATATATATATATATATATATATATATATATATATACACATATATATTATTTTTGACATCTAGGAATAAATATATTAATGATTTTTTTAAGTGACATTAAAATCATAATAACTTGAAATAAATGGTTATTAAAAATATTTTTTTATTTAAGGCATGAATATTGCAAAATGATGAAATGGTCAAATTCATTAAAATTCGGTTTTTGAATAACTGGTGAAAGTCAAACTATATAACATATTTTTGTAAACTTAAAATAAATGGCGAGAATCCGAATTTGAATTGTGAAAATCGGTTTCTAAAATGTCATATTAAATGTGTATTATTTTAAAATGTAAAGTACGATAATATTGGAAAGTATAATAATGTTTTAAAGTGCGTTGATATTGGTGATTTAATTGACTATGGTATTAAATTTCAAATTAATCAAAATGATTAAAATATTAATTGCACTTTCACCAATAATATATGATTGATTACATAAAAATCAAATAAATTACATAAATTATGAAAAATACATAAATACATGAATAATAACAAAAATATACATTAAGATTAAACAAAAAATAAGAAATCTTATTAACAAATACTCAATACATGAAATTAGCTATATCAACTTGAAGACATAACTCGAAATAAGAAAATTTAATACGTATCACATAATAAACAAATTACCAATTATGGAAGATTTATATTATGTAAACAAATGTAAAAATTGATGTTCAAATGATAAACCGAAATATTTGAATCGCGTTACCGGAAAAACGAAATAGAGAAAATCTCCATTGTATCTTCGATTTTGATATGTAAATAAGAGATGAATAATAACTTACATTGTAGAAGTTTGAAAGTAATAAAATTGTTATGTGAAATTTGAAAATTGAGAAATCAATTTATTATTTTCAATAATTAAAATCTTTCAAATTTTTAATAAAAATTCAACATAATAAATTGTGATTGAGGAAAATAAGGAAATCTAATTTGAAATTATGTATCAATTAAAGAAATTAAATAAAATTTAAATACTAAATAAAGGAATGTGTTAAATATAATAAAATAATGTTTTAATTATTATAATTAGTTAGGTTTCTATCCATATATAATAAGATTTTCAAAATTTGAATTGATATGTAAACAAAATAAATTGTGTTTGAAAACGTTATGAAAACTTAACTATCAAATTTTTTGGATGTCAGAATTGGAATATTTATATTATGTTTAATAAATCTGTTAGCTAAGATGGGTATAAATATAATACGGTTTTTATTATACATTATTGTAAAAATAGTGACATTAATATTTTGTGAAACTTGGATAACGATTTATAATAAATGGAATTTTATATAACTTTGGAAAAACTAAAAAAGTTATTTTGACTTTGAATATAATTAAAGGTTTTAAAAAATATATATTAATGTTCGAATTTACATAAAACTAAATTAGGTTTAAAGTTAAACGTAATTAATATATTTTTTTATTTTTAATAATAAATATATATTTTTGAATTATGAAATTTTACTAAAAATATTTTTTAATAATTTTTTATTTGAATTTTCTGATTTTAACTTTAAATCCCGTATATTATTATGTTTACGTTTTTTAAAAGTTGTTGAAAATTCAAAAACATGTTAAAATTGTATTTAAAACTATTAAAGTGTGGAAATTTTGTTACTGATATAGGTTATTTCTAAATAATACAAACATGACATGAATTAGAATTCAAATTGAACAATATCATTTCCATTGGTTTTAAAGTTTAACAACTTTCCAAATAATAGTTTAGTGCATGTTATATTTTGTTTCATTTTTTTAATCAGTTTTATTAACAAAATATATATGCTACTAACATCATTTACAATACATAGTTTAATGAATAATTACAAATCGTTGTTGAGCATAATCATCTTCACCATCAACTTCAACTTCAACATGAACATCCTTAACACCAAAATGCGGGTAAGTCTTTGTATACCTTAACTAACCAATCACGATATAATAAATAAGTAAGGATGATATTGAAGTTATCATTAAATGATTATTAAACTATGAGGTTCATTTTACTGATCAAGAATAAGGTAATAACAAAGATAACAAAACTCAAGAGTAAACATATGAAAAGAGTAGGGAATCAATTGGATTAGGGTTTACATTGACTAATTGTGTTTATAATGGACAACAAAGATTTCGATTAAACTTTCAAACGATAAGGGTTTACATAACCTACGATTTCAATTAAACTTGAAAAAAACATCAATTAAAAGAATACCTTAGATAGATAGAAGACTGAACTTATTTTGCTTTTAACAGCCAAGAGGGACCATATCATTACTCATAAAACAAACAAGCACCTTAGCAAGCAGCTAAGGAAAACAAGAACAAACAGAAACAAAAATTACATCAGAAAATTAACCCCTTCAAAAGAATACCACTGATCCATGCTCAAGCCTGAGATCTTGGCTCTTATTACCATCCACCATTAAGTTCCTTCCTTAATATCCTCGACTACTCTAACCGGCCTCAACATCCGGCCATTGAACACCTTTTCGTTCCTTGAAAGCCAAAGATACCACGCTGTCATGAGGAAACAACATAAATTACCTCATTTTTAATTTTTTGGCATATCCACCTACATGACATGATTTAACATCTGCTTGAGAGATTGAATCTCGGTCGGAATCGGAACTCTAACCCAAACGCAAACGTTACACCACACGGATTTAGCAAAGAGACACTCAGCTAGGATATGAGATGAGGATTTTGGAGCGATCCCGCAACACGGATAGGAACCATCTCCAACATTGACTCCCATTTTAGTCAATTCCTCTGTCGTGGGCAATTTGTTTATCACCACTCTCCATCCGAAGCAATTCACATTTGAAGTAGAGAGTTTACTCCAATGGAATATGTTATCATTGTTATCCCATTGTCTCCCAGATTGGAGGTCACATCTGACCTGCTTCACCAAAAATTCAAACTTAGCCCTTTACTCAACGAAACCGAAAGTATCACTAACATCTCTTAATTTCTGCAAACATAACAACTCCATCAACTCCTGCACCTGGGCGCATTCTTCAAGTTTCCTAGGGCTCCTTTTCTTGGCCATGTCCCAAATCAGTCAACCCTCCACTACTTTGTAACACTCTGAAACTTTTGCAAACTTTTCTTTGCTAAAGCAAGCATCAGCGGAAAACAGTCACACAAAGGCCCCCCTTGGATCCAAGTGTCATACCAGAATGTGACCGAGTTTCCCCTCCCAGCGTCACACACTATATTATTATTCAGGTTTAGATTCCCATGTTCCAATTTCGAATTTATTCCTACACTTTTCCTTCATATACCTGGACACGATTTTTTTAACGGGCACTAGGTTATAGCTTCACGCCCTGCTTGCGGTGCGCACATATAATGTATATATGTGTGAACCCCTGGGTGGCAAAAGTAAAATTGCACTAATTTTGACGTTATTTTACTAATCACGTGAAAATAACGTTAAAAGTGGCGGAAGGTTAATCAGGCATCATGTGGTGGCGTTGATAGCCGAAAGACAAGGGCACATGCACCAATCAGCCAGTGTCCCGATAATTGAGTGTTATGTGTCTTATGTCCAAGGCTTGATTCAAAACTACTATCGAGCCGGGGGTCTCACCGGAAGCAGCCTCTCTATTCTTATGGGATAGAGGTAAGGCTGTCTACATCTTACCCTCCTCAGACCCTACCATAGCATTGCTATTGGTGGGATATACTGAGTACGATGATGATGATGATGATGATGATAGGTTATAGCTTCGACCCCCACTATGAATAGCTGTAATTACCCTAGCCCACAACTGGTCCATAGAATTTTTATACCGCCACCACCACTTCGTAAGAAGTCCCACATTAAGCTCTCTTATACCACCTATCCCCAACCCACCCATCTTCTTTGCCTCTAGAATTTCCCCCCACCGAACCTACGAATTTTACAAGAAAGGCTGACCCCACCCCATAAGAACCTACTCCTAATCCCTTCAAGCGTTTTGATCACCCCCAAAGGAGCCTTGTAAAGAGCAAGATAATAGTTTGGAAGCGACCTCAACACAGCTTTAACCATGGTGGCCCTACCTGCAACGTCAAAAATATCTCCTACCACACATTAAGTCTGTCATGAAATTTGTCATCTACTACCTTCCAGTTACACGCCCGGTTCATGTTGGCCCCGGCCATCAAGCCTAAGTAAGTAAAAAGAAGATCACCTTTCAGGCAGTTTAGGTGGGCAGCCAGCCTTTTCACTTCCGAATCTTCCACCCCCACACCAAAAATCAAGCTTTTATTAATGTTTACCTTTAACCCGGAAGCAATAAAGAAACACCGGAGTAACCTATTCAAAAAAAAACTTTCGCCTCCGACCAATGATCGATAAACAGAGCATCGTCAGCGTAAAAGAGATGAGAAATTAGCGGCCCGTTGTTCGACAACTTCATCCCAAGAAAATCCCTCGAATCAACCGCCTTCGTAATCATAACATGAAGTGCCTCCATAACCAACGTAAACAAGAACGAAGATAGAGGATCACCTTGTCGAAGACCTTTTTCAACTCAAATTCTCGGGTTGGAGAACCATTAACTAACACCGAGGCTCTACTTGTGAACAACAGCCCCATCACCCAATTCTTCCATTTAGTTGGGAATCCCATATGGTGCGAAATGTTGATCAGGAATTTCCATGCAACGCTATCGTAAGCCTTTGCAAAATCAGCTTTTAACAACATAATCTTCTTCTTAGATCTCTTAGCCCAAGATACGACCTCGTTTATTATAAGAGGCCCATCAAGAATATTCCTACCTTGAATGAAAGAAGACTGAACTTATGATTAAAGAAGAACTGGAGTGGCAATTAGGGTTTTGGATGATGGTAGGGAATGAGAATGATTATGAATGATAAAGGATATAAAATAATATAGTAGTTAAAGTTCCGGGTTGTTGGGTTAACGGTGCATCCAAAATCCGCGAGAATTAACACTTAAATGGGTAGCCGGGTATTTTAAGTAATAGTTAATGATAAATAAGGAAATGATCTACATGACCTCTAGGTGGCATCCTATTTGGACAACCTAAGTGAATATCATATGGACACATTGTATTGCTTTAATATATTAGTAAGATGTCATCATTCGACAAATATAGTAAACGGCTCTATATATATACACGTCATTTTTGTCATAGAGATATGTTTTCCTCCAGAATATTTTAGTATAAAAATAAAAGTTTTATTGGTCAGTTTAGTTTGTATTATTGATTATCTATTTAATTAATCATATTACATTAGTTTGAGTATGATGCATATCGGTGAGTTTAATGAATAATAGTTTGTTTATTATGCGTTTAAACTTGTGACTAATCCAATATTTTCGGGCCCCCTCTGTGTGAATGTTCAAGTTCCGCCACTGAGCAAGTACACCTATTATTGATGTAATATACATACTACCAGTAAAACCAGGTATTGATTGAAGGTTATTAGAAAAAAGGACAAGATATAATTTAAAAATTAAAAATAAATTAAATGTTATAAGTAATTCAAGTAGGATATCACTTTGGCTCAGAATCAGTTTGACATATTCACCACTGGCGTTTATTATTATTATTATTATTATTATTTTTATCTATATAATTATCTACTATAAAATCTTAGGTGTCGCTCTTAGGTTATTCCCCTCATTCTCTAGAGCCACCAGATTGCTTGATTTATAAATAGAGGATTCTCATGCATTTGACCCGAATTCGCGGGTATGGGTTTCACCAAACCCGGATGGTCTTTAAATGGGTTATAACATCTCACTTATTTATAAAACTATTTCATAATCAAACAATAATTTTCACGGGTCATGGGTCTCACCAAACCCGGATAACCCTTAAACGGGCTACAACATCTCATTTATTTGTGAAATAACCCCTTAATCATCAAAGAATAATTTTAACGGGTTATGGGTCTTACCAAACTATAATAACCCTCAAATGGGTTATAAGATCTCATTTATTGATAAACATTTTCATCATCAAACCCTAATTTAATTTAATAGCTTTACATGTTCTCCGTTGCTGGCCAATCATCTCCATCGTTGGTTAACTTCGATACTACCTACCATCGTCAACTACATCAACGCCCCTTTTTTCATTAGACAAATATATTTGTTCATGTTTGTAAATTTCAAAAAATCAACATGCCCGGGTTCGTGTATGTTTGTTCGTTAAAAATCTAAAAAACCTAAACATCTTAATTGATAAAACCCAAACGTTAAAAACTATAATAACAAACTAATATACATGTATTGGATTAAAACAAAACTACATTAAAAAATAAAATAAATTATCATAAAATAGCAAAACGATTAAAAACAAAATTTTCAATAAACTCCCGTTACACGGGAGGATCAAACTATATATATATATATATATATATATATATATATATATATATATATATATATATATATATATATATTATTTATTTTCCAACTTCTTATCTACTCACATTTTTACTGTTTCTTTGAAATTCTGCTTAAAGAGATGTAAACATGTTCTTTACTTCTTTGCCTTATATTTTCATCGGTAGAAGCTCTCTCTCCATTTTGATATTGATAAAATTCTCTCTCTTCGAAGAACAAACATGTATGGTTTTATTCGATGGCTATGTTTGTAGGTCCCATCAATGTGGCTTTTATCTGTATTTGTTACCACTGGCAACACATAATTTGGACGCCGGGTGGTGGCAACACGGTGGATGTTGTTGGTATAAATTCTTCAAATTATAGAAATTAAGAACAAAGAACAATGACAAAGAACTCTCGTAGGTTTTTTTATATTGATAAACTCACTGATGATAAATGAAGTACATGGAAGCCCTATAAATACTTAAAGAAATCCTAGAAATACTCAACAGAAATTAGACTGACTCAAATGCCGCTAAAGACTAATTCAAATAAACTCAAAAAATAAAACTAGATAATAGGGCATGTGCATGACTGAGCAACAGTGAGGAGAGAGAGTTCATGCAACAGACTTTGAATTATTCTTCCACATCCTCCCTTGATTCAAAGTCTTTGACATTCAACAATGATCTGAACTTGACAAACTTTTCCTTGGCTAATGACTTGGTGAACACATTGGCCATCTGGTTATGAGTGCTACAGTACTCCAAGCACACAGTTTTCTTCATGACCATTTCTCTGATAAAGTGATATTTGAGTTCAATATGTTTAGACCTTTTATGCAGAACTGGATTCTTGGAGAGATTGATAGCTGACTTGTTGTCAAAGTATATCACAGTAGGTTGTGTTTGTTGAAACCCAAGGTCTTCCATGATTCTTCTTATCCAAATGGCTTGGAAAGTAGCACCAGTGGCTGAGATATACTCAGCTTCTGTAGAAGATAGAGCAACCGTGTGTTGTTTCTTTGAGCACCATGCAATGGCACCATTACCTAATGAGAAAACATAAGCTGATAAGATCTTCCTAGTATCTGGGAAACTTGTCCAATCACTGTCACTGTTGCCAGTTAGCACGATTTCCTTCTCCTTTTTGTACCAAATACCAAGGGCTTTTGAACCAGCAACATACTTCATGATTCGTTTTGCAACACCAAAATGAAGTTTAGAGGGATGATGCATGTAACGTGCCACCATACCCACAGCATATGCCAATTCAGGGCGTGTATGTGTGAGATAAATCAAACCTCCCACTAAGCTTCTGTATAATTCACCATCATTTGGGTCACTGCCATCTTCAAGTTGAAGTTTTTCATTATAGTTCATAGGAGTTGCTTTAGCTTTGCTTGTATTCATACTAAACCGGGTTAGCAGGCTATTGGCATATTTCTCTTGGAACACAAAGATCCCTTCCTTGGTTTGTTTGACTTCAAGACCAAGGAAGAAATTGAGACTCCCCATATCAGTCATTTCAAAGGTATGCATCATGTGGTATTTGAAATCTGTAATCATTTTTTCACAAGAAGAAGTACAAATCATGTCATCAACATAAAGGCATACATAAAGAATACCTTTTTCATTCAGCCTGACATACAAAGTAGGCTCATTACAGCTGCGTTTAAACCCATGGTCCATGAAGTACGTATCGATTTTCTCATACCAGGCTCGGGGAGCCTATTTCAAGCCACACACGGCTTTCTTCAGTTTGTAGACCATTGTTTCTTTTCCATGAACCAAGAATCCTTCAGGTTGCTCAACAAAAATTTCTTCGGTTAAGTCACCATTGAGGAATGCAGTCTTGACATCAAGTTGATGCACATTCCATTCTTTGTGAGCAGCAACAGCGAAGATTATTCGAATGGTCTCGAATCAGGCAACTGGAGCAAATGTTTCTTGATAATCAACTCCGTGTTGTTGAGAGTAGCCCTTGGCTACTAGGCGAGCTTTGTACCTCTGAATTTCTCCATGTGGACCAAGTTTGGTCTTGAACAACCATTTTACACCAACAATATTTTTATCAAGTGGGTGTTGAAATAGCTCCCATGTCTGATTTCGTTCAATAGCTGCAAGCTGCTCATCCATAGGTTGAACCCATTTTTTATCTTGAACAGCTTCATTATATGTGAGAGGATATGAGATGTTGAGGGTAAATTGGCATGTTGAGAAGAGGGCTTCTTCATCAGATAGTCCTTCACCACTACGATAGTCTTGCAACCAAGTTGGGGTTTTTAAAATTCTTTTGGAGGGCCCTGCTACTTCGGTTGTATTAGTGGTGGTAAGTTAGTAGGTTGACTAGTAGGTAAAGAGTTTGTGGTGTCTTGGGAATAGGTAGTGGTAGGGCTGAGATTTGTAAAGGTAAAATATTGTTATTGTTTTGGCTTGTGGTGGCATTAGGTGTAGATGTGGGGCTAGTGGAGGTATTACACTGAGTCAAGGAATTTATGGAGGGAAAAGGATCACCAAATGAGTAGTCAATGTCACTACCTACTCCTTGTGAGTTGTCATGTTTGACTTTAGTCCACTGCCATTTAACTAGTAGTATGTGCCCAATAAATATGTATTTCTCAGATCTGTGGTCCAATTTCTTTCTTTGTTGAGATGGAGTTAACCCATAACATACACATTACACAACCAAATGTCCTCATGTGATGAACAGTAGGTTTTCTTCCATCCTATGCATGCAAGGGAGTTTGTTTGAAAAGAGCTTTTGTTGGTGACATGTTCATTGTATAAATATCGTTGGCAACAGCCTCAGTCCAAAAGCAATTTGGAAGCTCTTTTTCGTGCAGCATACTTCGCATCATCCCCATTATGGTTCGGTTTTTACGTTCACTAACCCCGTTGTGTTGTGGGGTATAAGGTGTCGTAAGTTCTCGTTTGATACCTGCATAGCTACAATAGGAATCAAATTCATGAGAGCAATACTCTCCCTCGCGGTCACACCTAAGAGTCTTGATATAATACCCACTTTCTCGTTCAACCATAGCTTATTTTTGGCAATCCCACCACCATTTGTGAGTCATATAATTGTTTAAGGCCATCAAAATGAAGGTGGCCAAATCTAAGATGCCATTTCATGACCTCAGTCTCATGTTTAGTGAGTGATGGGTTTGCAACAGTTGCTAAACATGTAGTGGTGTTCAAAATAAACATGTTAGTGCTTGCTACTCCAACCTCCATGAGTTTCATTCATGTTTCTTTACTTTGTATAATGCATTTCCCATTATCGTATATAACAACATAGCCTTTTTTCATCATTTGACCAACACTCAAAAGGTTGTATTCCAGTTTTGGGGCGTAATATACATCATCCAAGAGTTTGAATGATGTAGGACTAATATAAATTTAAACTGTTCCTTTCCCCAAAACATTTAATTTCTTTTTATCACCAAGAATAACATCCAAAGTTAATGTTTCATCAAGAGTAACAAAACTGGTTTTTGAGCCGGTCATATGATTGGAACACCCTGAGTCTATGAACCAGATATGAGTAGAGTTACCTGAATTAGTGGCTGAAGCCATTAATGACAGTGCTTCTGTTTCAGTTCAGTGATGGCCATTAACAGGTGTTCCGGTTCACTTTCAACGGTTATATCATTTAGTTCTTCATTTTCGGCAACATTTACTTGAGCATCCTCATTGTACCAACAATCTTTTTGAAGGTGGCCAATTTTTTTAAAGGCAGAACACCAAGGGACTTTTCTTCTGTCTAACCGGGTTCTACCACGACCTCTGCTCTGACCATTGGCCGGCCTCGACCTCGACCACGAGTTGGTTTGTTGTTCTCTTGGAACACTTGCAAGGCTTTTTCATCTTGCCTTTCATTTCATTTGGTTTTATGGGACTAGTGATCATTCTTCCACACATCCTTTCTTCTTCGGATTGAAGCATCCCCATTAGTCACTTCGATAGAGGGAATCACGTAGTCAAATTTTGTGGATAGGCTTCGAAGGATTTTTTTCAACTACCTTCAGATCAAAGATTTCCTCTCCATATGAGCGTTGTTGGCTCACATTAGAGGACATACGAGAGAAGTACTCCCCAACCGCTTATTCTCGAATTCTCATCGGAAACTTTGGAGTTTGACACTCTGAACCTGTGTATCACCTTGAAATTCCATACGTAGAGTATCCCACGTAGCTTTTGCAGAGTCGGCAGCAACAATTCGTTGATCATGTACCCCACTTTGGATAATGGATATTTCCATAGCATCTTTCTTCTTTATTTCTTGAAGCTGGTCCGGTGTATCGGCTGTAGCAGTGATCCCAAGATAGACGACATCTCATAACCCGCATGAGCGAAGGATGGTCTTCATCCTGAGACTCCAGCGTTCGTACCCATCGCCTTTGAAGATGGGTACAACAGGGGCTGTGATGTTACCGAGAGAAGTATTGGTTGAGTTGGAAGCCATGGATCGAGTATAGAGCAAAGCTTTGATACCAAATTTGTTGGTATAAATGCTTCAAATTATAGAAAGAACAAAGAACTCACGTAGGTTTTTTATATTGATAAACTCACTGATGATAAATGAAGTACATGGAAGCCCTATAAATACTTACAGAAATCCTAGAAATACTCAACAGAAAGTAGACTGACTCAAATGCCGTTAAAGACTTATTCAAAAAAAAAACTAGATAATAGGGTATGTGCATGACTGAGCAACAGTGAGGAGAGAGAGTTCATGCAACAGACTTTGAATTATTCATCCACAGATGTTGATTTCTCCTTTCGCCCGATTTTGGGTGAATATGTTTGCTATTGTTTTCAAACCGTGACATCTTAGTTCTTTGCATGTATTTCTTTCCTTTTTTAGGGAGAAATAGAGTGATAGCGGGGTGTTGTCCGGCCGTTGCCGGCAGCTCCAGTCGTCCATGGAGGTGCGGACCTATTACGTGCAGTGCCTTACTTCTATTATGACATTGGATGTGCTGCATATGAGGTGTTCGACAAAATGACTATATGTCTGTAGCGGGGTGTTGACCCGTAGCTGCCAGCGGCTCCGACCTCTGTGGCGATGGTAGAACTACAACGTGTCGTGGTTATGTGAGCCTATGTACTGTACGTTGCACAGAAGGTGATTTATTGAATTCTTTGACGATTATGCTACACCATTTGGGTTCTAGGGCGATGATGATGACTGACTCTTGGCGTGGCGACTACTGTGCTTGGAAACAAGAAATTACAATTGTAGCCATGAATATGAACTAAGCCTAAAGTTAGATTGTTGACATGCGATTTCAGTTGGCGGTTTCTGGTCAGCGCCACATCTTTGACGGTGGTTCATCAGTGAGCGTTTCCGGTGGTTTGGTTGGCGATTTATGGTGGGTATCATTAGGTATGTGTACTTTTTTGGGTTAGTATCGTTAGGTTGTTATTGATTTCCGCTTGGTTCTAGGTGTATTTGAGGTTTAATTTGGTTAATATTCTGATTTTGAACTTTGATTTCTTGCGTTGATGATTTTGGGGAAAGTTTTTTTTTTTTTGTCCTTTTCTAATTTAAGGCTTTTGTTTTGTTTGTTGCAGGTTTGATTGTATGATTTTAAAACAGGAGGAATTGAGTGGAAACACAAAGATTTACCTAACAAGAGATGTGTGTTGTGTTTTGTTGGTTTGGACATGTTAAGAGAACATGTTCTTTTGTTATGTAATTCGTTTATGGTTTGTTTTCATAAGTAGTTTTCTTTACATCTTATGACATATTGTTTGTTTTCTTGGATAATCACTAAACATGCACTCAAATGATCCGAGTTGGTACAATTACATATAAAACATAAAAACGTACTACGTGTTACTCCTTTAATCATAAAACATAAATCAGCCCGTTAAGAGAGAAAGCACAAACCAAAATGATCGGTTAGAGTTAAAACATAAGGCGGGCTTGACCCATCAGATAGACCATACATTACACCTCTCAAAACTGCCAACTATGTGGGCCCGGACCTATGTGGCATTCTATCTCTCTTTTGTTTGACCCGATGATAGTGAGCCTAAGCTCATATGAGAGGTTGATTGCTCGAAGTTATCGGTAAACCCTAGAGAAAGTGGTTTGGTTAGTCGTTTAATTCTTAGCATTTAGCACAAATGTTCTCTCACGAGTTGGACGGATGCCTTTCAAACGGCTTAGAAATGGTTGAAGGTCAATGAAGAGGCGATGATGATGCTAAAAAAACTTTTGTTTATGAGCCTTCAAGGACTTTCTTTTACAAAATTATGGTCACCACCCCCCGCAACGCGGGGGTCTTAATTCTAGTTATTATTAAAGTGGAAATACCCCCATGTAAGATAAGTGAGATCCCACAACTTGTCATTGAGGCCAGATTTCCAAGCACTTTTGGCGACTGGCTAGTTGGAGTCAACGTCATCTTAAAGCATAGTCAAGTATAAATACCGAATATATTCTAAGGCCAATGGCATCTCAAACTTACAGGCTTACAGTTGAGTCTCGAATATACCAATATTACTGATCAAAATGTATAACATTTCAAACTTAAAATATAAAGTTTTTAGACTCCACCATTTCGGTTAAAAGTGATGCTAGGGTTTGTATATAGACCGTACAACTTCGAAAATGTTATTTCTCATTATCATGCCTAAGCTCCGGATAACATTAGTTAAAAATTATTAGTTAATTAATAAAAGTTAGGCACTCATATTCAATAAGAATAAATTTGGCATTAAAATTGCAAAAAATAATAAAATGCAAGCACAATATGAATCAACGCGCAAATACTTCGAAGTTATAACAATAACACACTAATTAAAACGATGTGTTTTCGAGATTACATGTACCATATATATATATATATATATATATATATATATATATATATATATATATATATATATATATATATATATATATATATATATACCCAATATACTCTTAAATATTTATGCAAATCTCCTACACGGCTACACTTGTAGCTTTTAAGATTCGAATAATTCACTTTTAGGATAAATATATTTTACCACCACACCTCATATCTTGAAGGCTATTTGCATGAACCATGTTTGTAACATCCCAAAATTTCTAAAATAATATTAATTATATTATTTAATATTGGTGGGAAAGTTTACTCGGGTTAGTGGAGAAATAAAAAATAAAGTAGGAATTATTATGAGTTGGGCTTGTGTTGGGTAAAGTAATATAGGTAATGGACTTGGATAATAAAGGAATGAAGATAGACCATGGGCTCAAGCCCATGACCCATAATATAAATACTTTAATTATGCCTTAATCCATTCATTCTCATCCATTCCATACACCACCCAAAACAGACACTTAACTCTCTCTCATCCTACTTTCTCTCTCTACCCAAAATAGAAGAAGAGCCGATCCCGACCCGAGGTAATGATAGTATGATATTGTAGAGACCCAAACTCGTTAAATCTAGTCGTGAAACGACGAGCCGACACCTTAAACCGTTAAAGTCACGAGATCCGGATGGAATCGGGTATAAACCGATCGAAAGATGAGCTTAGGGATCACCCTAGGTCAGATTTGGATCGAACGGGACGAAAAACGGTGAAAATGGTGGTGAAACAAGCGAGTTCTCGCTTTTCCGGCGAGATCCCGGTTTTCCGGCGATGACGGCGCTGGAAAGGCGGCGCGGGAGTTCTGAATACAAGGTAACGAATCTCTGACATTCTCTGACCTAACCCTAATTCGTTAGCGGGGAATTAACGAGTTAACGGTAATTCGTTATGTTGATTCGCTAGTTAGGAAGAGTAACGAACTAGCTCCAATTCGTTAAGCAATTCGTGATGATCATTTGTTAAAGTCAGTTCGTTATGGAAATCCAGTTCGCTATGTTAATATGACGAATCAAGTGATTCGTTACTCATCCAGTTCGTTGTGTTAGGATAACGAATCAGGAGATTCGCTATTCACCAATTCATTACGTTAAGATAACGAATCAGATGATTCGTTCTTCACCCTCTGTTCAGATAACGAATCAGGCTGTGTTCTCAATAACAAATTAGACTTAAAAGTAATGATAGAAGTGGTCCTTGGACTTAAGATAGAATGAGTTAAGTATATAGTAGCCCTTGGACTTTATTAATTTATGAAAGATACCTCTAAAAGTTAACGAGTAACGATTAACTAACCGGGTAAAGATTCAATGAAGTAAAACCAGCTTAGACGTTTAAGATTAATTAAGCAAACAGTTAGGCACGGCTAGAGCGGTATTTGATATTGTGTTTATTAAACAGTTAGTCGCGCACAACTAAAGAAAGGGATTACCATTAACGGTGAACGTAACCGAGATCAGGTGAGTTTCTAGCCCCATGCCTTGTTATGTTTTCGGGGCTGTGTGCATACTCGATGTGGTAGTTAATACATTTGCCTTAAATGGTAAATGTATGCCTTGTATGATATATGTGATAGATATAAAAGGTTGCCTGTCGATACGTGAACGATCTTCGGATATTGCACGTACTGCCAGGTTATAAATAAAGATATGAATATTGTATGTAATGTAAGGATGATTGCTTGTCTATACGTGAACATTCTTCGGATATTGCATGTATTGCCAAGAATAGTGATTATTTCCTTATATGGATATTAAATAATAACTTACATATAGAGTTTCCTCTACGGATAATACATAGAGTGTTTCTTATAATGGAAAGAATAGCATCCCTTTAATGGAAAGCATAGTGTTCTTTTAATGGAAAGCACAATGTTCCTTTCTATGGAAAGTATTTAGGATGTTCCTTCTATGGTGGATATATATATATATATATATATATATATATATATGTACGTGTGTGTGTGTGTATAGTGTCCTTCTATGGAGAATATATATACAGTAGGGGTAATAGTAATAGTTCTTTAAATAGATATTACGTGATGTTCCTCTTATGGACGTATACATGTATGATATGTGTATGTATTGTATGATGTAAGATTAACTAGAACTCACTCAGCGTAGCTGACTTTTAGTATGCACGCAGATGATCAGATTAAAGAGCTAGCATGAGGATTGCACATGGCACGGATTGAACGGCTGGCATCTGAAGATGGAAGAAATGATGTTCTAAATACGATGTTTTGTGTTATGGTTTTGAAGAAAAGATTATACGTTTTGTAACGAATGATTGAAGTTATGTTTCCACGAAAGTTTTAATTAACTCTGATTTGTAGAACTGTGTTTATGAGTAAATCCAACGTTAAAGTAGGGCTACCGGGTTCGGGGCCTTACAAGTTGGTATCAGAGCAAAGTTCAAGAGATTTAAGCATCCTACATGCTTAGACTGGAACAGAAAATGGGATTAAAGTAAGAAAAGAAAGAAGATGCCAGTTCAAAATAGCCATGTGTCACTCAAGCAAGCTCAGTAACGGTAAAGTATGTTAAATAATGTATAAAGTTGTTCGCTTAATTGTTAAAGGAAGGATATATGTAGGTTAGGGATAGGATTAATTGATTGTTTGATTAATTAACTGTTTAAAAGTAGAAACTAGCACAAGTGAAATCATAAAGGGAAGTATGTCGAACCTGAGGAGTAATGCAAATAGTTAATTACACTTGGCCACTGTCATTAACTACTTACCTTACGAATCATGTGCTAAATAATTCCTAGAGTGATGACGTTTATGTTTTTCCTTATAGAATACGAATGGCTGAAGCTAGGAAAGTTGCTGGAAAGGGAGGACGTACGGGACATCGTGGTAGGCCACACATGGTCCGAGAACCGTCGGTAGAATCAACTACTAACACTGAGGGAGAAGGAAGTGTAGCTGGTCGAAATTCGAGTAACAACAATGAAGGGGTTCAACTGGATTCCGCAATCCAAGCAGCTATTGTTCAAGCTGTAGCCGCTGCCGTGAAGAACCGAAATCCTGAAAGATCTGCTGGAAGCCATGGGAGAACTGCCGAAGGGTCAGGAGAGAAGGGTAGGAAAGATGATGAAAGAGAGAAGGAGGAATCGAGCGTGGTTAAGTCAGTGAAGGTTGGCGATAGGAGGAAAGGCCGAGGTGGGTGTAACTACAAATCCTTCAAAGGTTGTGACCCGCCGAAGCTGACTGGTTTGGAAAAACTCAATCGCGACTCTTAAATGGATAACCGCCATGGATAAAATTATCCGCATTAGCGAATGCCGTCCCGACCAAGCTGTGGGTTATGCTACTCAGTCATTTAGAGATGAAGCTATGTATTGGTGGGAAAGTGTGAAGCAGAGAAAGACTCGGGACGAGATTAAGGCGGTGAGATGGGATGATCTGAAAGAGTTGGTGATGAAGAGGTTTTGTGCTGATTCCAAAGTTGAAAGGGCTGAGATGAAGTTTCTGAACTTGAAGGCTGGAAAGATGACACACCGTGAGTATACTATTGAATTCAACCACATGTTAAGGTTGGTGCCAGACATGGTGAACACTGAGGCCAAGTGTATCAAGTGATACATCAGGGGACTTCCGCAGAATGCTCGCACTTTGGTTAAGGCTAGTAAGCCCGCAACACTTGACTCGACCGTGGAATTGGCCGAGATGGTTTATGAGGACCTTGCCATCAGTGAAGAGGAGACGACTGAACCGAAGAAAAAGAGCCCAACCCCAAAAGCAAATGAAGCTAACAAAGAGGACCCACGTAAGAAGAAGGCAAAGCATGAAGAGTTCATTGTTTGTGAAAAATGTGGAAAGAAGCATCCGAGAGAATGCAGAATGGGACTAGGTGTTTTCTACAGGTGTGGAAAAGCAGGACATTCCTCTTGGGAATGCAAGGATTACCATAGGTTTCACAACTGTGGAGGACGTGGACACCTAGCAAGGGACTGCAGGAAACCGAAAGAAGGACGTGAAGCAGAGAAGAATGCTTGAGGTTTAACAGTTTCCTCCCCATGCTTAAAGAAGACCATTCAAGAAGGCTAGCTACTAGCATAAGTTTATTTTATGTTTGGCTTATTAATGACTCAATGCGTGTTGTTTTATATCGAAGTTTAGACCTGTGTTTATTAATTATGATATGAATTGTCTTGAATGCATGTTGGTTATGATGAAAAGTTGTGATGTATTAGAGCGTCATCTTAGGGGTTAGCATCAATATATATATATATTACAAAGCCCCTTGGAAAGGCGAGACTAGACGAGACTTGGTACATCGAGGGCCTCATGGAAAAGCTATCTTAATAGCTGAAATACATGACCACCACGCGATGACTGCAAGTCAGGAGTAAGAAGGGTAACCCATAAAGCAAAGGCGGTTAAATAAAGTGTGTGGATATAAGAAGTGTTTCTTTTGCAAGGAATAAGTTAAGTTTTGGGGTCGAAACCTCTTTAAGGGGGGAAGACTTGTAACATCCCGAAATTTCTAAAATAATATTAATTATATTATTTAATATTGGTGGGAAAGTTTACTTCGGTTAGTGGAGAAATAATAAAATAAAGTAGGAGTTATCATGAGTCGGGCTTGTGTTGGGTAAAGTAATATGGGTAATGGACTTGGATTAGAAAGGAAGGAAGATAGACCATGGGCTCAAGCCCATGACCCATAATATAAATACTTTAATTATGTCTTAATCTATTCATTCTCATTCATTTCATACATCACCCAAAACACACACTTAGCTCTCTCTCATCCTACTTTCTCTCTCTACCCGAAATAGAAAAAGAGCCGATCCCGACCCAAGGTAATGATAATATGATATTGTAGAGACCCAAACCCGTTAAATCTAGTCGCGAAACGATGAGCCGACACCTTAAACCGTTAAAGTCACGAGATCCGGATGGAATCGGGTATAAACCAATCGAAAGATGAGCTTAGGGATCACCCTAGCTCAGATCTAGATCGAACATGACGAAACACTGTGAAAACGGTGGTGAAACAAGCGAGATCTCGCTTTTCCGGCGAGATCCCGGTTTTCCGGCGATGACGGCACCGGAAAGGCGGCGCCAGATTTCTGAATACGAGGTAACGAATACTTAACCCTAATTCGTTAGCGGGGAATTAACGAATTAACGGTAATTCGTTATGTTGTATCACTAAGGAAGAGTAACGAACTAGCTTCAATTCGTTAAGCAGTTCGTGATGATCATTCGTTAAAGCCAGTTAGCTATGTTAAGATGATGAATCAAGTGATTCGTTACTTATCCAGTTCGTTATGTTAGGATAAGGAATCAGGAGATTCGCTATTCACAAATTCGTTACGTTAAGATAACGCATCAGATGATTCGTTATTCACCCTCTTTTCAGATAACGAATCAGGCTGTGTTCTGAATAACGAATTAGACTTTAAAGTAATGGCAGATGTGGTCCCTGGACTTAAGATAGAATGAGTTAAGTACATAGTATCCCTTGGACTTTATTAATTTATGAAAGATACCTTTAAAAGTTAACGATTAACTAACCGGGTAAAGATTCAATGAAGTAAAACCGGCTTAGACGTTTAAGATTAATTAAGCAAACAGTTAGGCACGGCTAGAGCGGTATTTGATATTGTGTTTATTAAACAATTAGTCGCACACGACTAAATAAAAGAGATTACCATTAACGGTGAACGTAACCGAGATCAGGTGAGTTTCTAGCCCCATTCCTTGTTATGTTTTCGGGGCTGTGTGCATACTCTATGTGGTAGTTAATACATTTGCCTTAAATGGTAAGTGTATGCCTTGTATGATATATGTGATAGATATAAATAGTTGCGTGTCGATACGTGAACGATCTTCGGATATTACACGTACTGCCAGGTTATAAATAAAGATATGAATATTGTATGTAATGTAAGGATGATTGCTTGTCGATACGTGAAAGATCTTCGGATATTGCATGTATTGCCAAGAATAGTGATTATTTCCTTATATAGATATTAAATAATAACTTATATATAGAGTTTCCTCTACGGATAATATATAGAGTATTCCTTCTAATAGAAAGCATAGCGTCCCTTTAATGGAAAATATAGTGTTCCTTTAATGGAAATCATAATGTTCCTTTTTATGGAAAGTATTTAGGACGTTCCTTCTATGGAGGATATATATATAGAGTGTCTTTCTATGGAGAATATATATACATTAGGTGTAATAGTAATAGTTATTTTAATAGATATTACGTGATGTTCCTCTTATGGATATATACATGTACGATATGTGTATGTATTGTATGATATAAGATTAACTAGAATTCACTTAGCGTAACTGCCTTTTAGTATGCACGCAGGTGATCAGATTAATTAGCTAGCATGAGGATGACACGTGAAATGGATTGAACGACTGGCATCTGAAGATGGAAGAAATGATGTTCTAAATACGATTTTTTGTGTTATGGTTTTGAAGAAAAGATTATACATTTTGTAACAAATGATTGAAGTTACGTTTCCGCGAAAGTTTTAATTAACTCTGATTTGTAGAACTGAGTTTATGAGTAAATCCGACGTTAAAATAGGGCTATCAGGTTCGGGACCTTACACATGTACCGTCTAGTTTAAAAACGTTTTGCTAATTGCTCTTACAGTAGTTCAACAACCCAAATTTTGTTTATCCTATGGAATTTGTTATTGTTAGCGGTGTGTCAACTTTCACCATTAAATTCAATACTATATTTGGTAAATTCAACTTCAATACTATTTTTTGGTAAATTCAACTTTAATAGTTGATCAACAGTAGGTTTTTGCGATTGATTATCATCAAACGTATTAGAGAATATTATATAATATATTGAGTATTAGTATAATTATGGTATTATAATTAGGAGATTTTATTTTATTATGTTTACTTATATTTATCTCATTGAACTCCTCCTATATATAGTTGATCAATAATACAATATGCTTTACTAGATTTTCATTATTCTACATGGTATCACAACCTTAGGGTTCTGACATGTGTCTTCCTCTTCTTCTCAATCTCGTCCTACCCCGGGGACGTTTATATACACAATATATGGATTGACTATAGTCTACACGCCACCGCTTCCTCAAGCGTCGCCAACTACCCAATTTTGTTTTTTGGTTTCGGACGTAATACAGGATCACGTTTTAAACATGAAGAACCACTTTTGATTTTGAATTATTACTTTATTATCTTTTTTTTTTCTTTTGATATATTTGTTTTCACCTTCTCGACTCTTTACTTCTTATCTTTCCTTTCCTTTTATTTAGTTTTTGTTTCTGTTTTTTACCTCCTCAAACATAAAAAAATAGTTATTATTATTATTATTATTATTATTATTATTATTATTATTATGTCACCATTGTGCCGCCAAGTCGTTGCTTCGGCCGACTCAGTTTTAGCTCCTTCTGTTGCAGTTGAAGCTTCTATTATGACCACGGTCAAGACACCGCCACGTTTCTTAGGTTCTACAATCGAACGAGTTTCTATCATCATGCCTAGCCGTCGTATAACTCTCCTTTCAAGGGCGGCTCTCCAAATGAGAAGTTCTTCTTTTTCCGGGATACATTCATTCAAATATGCTTATACTCAGCGTTATAAAAATCGCCAGTCGGGGGGTGGGGTGAGGACTATAGCGATTAATCGGGATTAATCGAATTGGATTTTAATGTATAATATTTAGTTTTATATATATACGGCACACACACATTTTAATATGTATTTTTCAGCTTTATACATACACAAACATATTTTGGCCTGAATCTCGCCAGAAACCGCTGCTTTTGGTCGGAATCTCATCGGAAACCGCTTATTTTGGTCGGAATCTCATCGCAAACCGTCATTTTGGCCAGATTTGACCATTTACCGATTATTAGCTGACTAGCCCAAAATTAATCAGCGAAGTGGGGAGTGGGGACGAGCAATTAATCGGGGTTAATCGGTGGCTAGTCGGGATTTTTACAACACTGCTTATACTCATCCTGCAAAGGCGTTTTTAGTCCAGGACCGCTTGTTGATTTCTTTGATGAAATAGTGAGCATTTAATTTGTTGTCACAAACTTGTAAATTGATAATCTCTTATTTCAAGTGTGGATTTCCAATTCCAATATTCCATTACCATGACACACTGTTATCTAGCTTCTAAAAATGCTCTACCACGAAAGCACACTTTTTTTTCCCTAAATTTAGATCACAAATGTATGGAAAACTACCTTCCATGGCCTATGATTGATCGAGGGGTCCTCCTAAAATATAATGCTCTTCTCGTTGCTGACACTGCCGTTGAACAATTCGATGTTCATGTTGGACAGTTCGAGCTATAGTTTTGTGATATCTTTCCATGGATTGGATGAATTTGTTTCAGTGAACTGCTTCTCAATATTCGGCCACCAAAGCGAATATATTTAATTAGTTGTTTTCACCTGTAGGCTTTTGGAGTTATTATCGTCCACCATTTCATAAGTAGGGCTTTGCAAATTTATGCTCTAAATTCTTAGTCCACTAAGGTCTTTTGGAGCTAAGATTTTATCTCAAACAATCCAACACTTCGTTACAAGTTTGAGTGGCTGGCTACTCTCTAAAGGAATCTTCCCTGAATACTTTTAAAGATTCAATGACATGTAAAGGAGCTTCAAAAATAGATTAAAAAAAAACAATAATAAACCGGGAGGCTTATGAAAAAAAGGCCTTATATCACGCGTAGTGGTGCCATTGTGGAGATGGAAATGAGGCCAAAACGTCAGGCACACCGCCCCCGGCTCGTTTTGGTCTCGTTTTCGGCTGGCTTACAAGGATGGTAGCAGGAGGGTTTGCCAATCACAATTTTTTGTCTTGTAATTAATATATTTATTTATATTTAAAAAAGTAATAATTGTCTAATTATTGAAAGGGGGTTATGGGGCAATTTTTACCATTACACCATTTTTTAAAAAACCATCCATTACTAACATGACGACACATGTCAGAAAATGCCCCTATATGATGAGTAACCACTACATGTGGTCTTAATAAGAGTTATTTTGCCTCGAGAAAAAGGGTCTTAGTTAAACTCATGCATTTAGTAGTCAATGGTACCATGCCCAAATAAATAAAAAGGAGAGGAAATGAAATAATCATTCGCCGGCCTTGTCTAACTCCACATTCGATAATCAGCTTCTTGGTGTGTGACCACTAACGAGTATGGATGATACAGCAGAGCAGAGGATAAATTTTTTTAACCCATAATCTCCATGGTGCTAGGAAAATTCTTTTCTTCTAATATATAATCGAGTAATGCTTAGATGAGTGTAAAGAAAGTCTTCTTGTAATCAACTCGTCTTATATTTTGCACCTAATTAGTTATCTATCAGAGGTTAAATGAGTTGTTCAAGGTTGAGATTATACGAGCCTGGCTTTGGTTCGGCTTATTAGTTATTTTACACTTAAATGAGTTGGATTCTCGCACCACGCGGGCAGAACCGTAGAAATCCTTAAATAGCCAATTTGGTCAAAAAGAAAGCCAGTAGCACTACTAGAAAACTGAGCATTTGCGACTACAAGTTCCGTCGCAAAATGGTCGCAATTGCTCTGTTGCGACCTCTTTGCAACGAAAACTGCAGTTGGCAAAATACACGTCGCAAATGCTCTTTTGCGATTGTTTTGCGACCGCTATTACATTTGCAACGGACAAGCAGTCGCAGAAATTGCGACCAATGATGCCGTCGCAAAAGTTGCCACCAGTGCTTTCCGTCGCAAAATTTGCTACCACTGCTTTCCGTAGCAAAAGTTGCTACTACTACTGCCGTCTCAAAAGTTGATACCACTGCTGCCGTCGCAATAGTTGCGACTGATGCTGTAGTCGCAGATCTTGCGACCACTCCAGCAGTTGCAATCTTGCTACCACTTGTTAGCAACTGTTCCCCTATGCTTACTATTTTCTGGTTGCATTGCAGTCACAATTTCTTTGTAAAAAAGAACTATTAAAAGAATAAATATATAAAAAAAAATATTTACAAATCATATATAGATGCAACACAAATCATACAAAAATTCTATCAAAGATGCTCAATATTAACAAAGCTAACAAAAAAAAAAAGAAAAATCGCGTGTGCAGCCTCAGATTGACCGGACCTGTGACTGCCAAAGCACCATCAACCACCACAATTACACACGCCCGTGCCCGTTCTCATCTGAAAACTAACTTTCAGTCTTGGGGTCAACCGGAACATTAGATTCGGGTTCATGAAACTATCTGCATTTGACATTGAACCCGAGAGCAACATGGTTGCTGCAACATACATGGTGTAGGCCATCACTGCATCTGCTAAGGCTGTTCGTCTTGCATCACGTGTACAGCCTCGGTTTGACCGGGTCAGTGACTGCCAAAGCACCATCAACGGTCACTATTACACACGTCCGTGCCTATTTTCATCAACTAAAAAATAACTTTTGGTCTTGGGGTCATCCGGAACATTTGATTCGAGTTCATGAAACCATCTGCACTTGACTTTGAACCCGAGAGCAACATGGTTTCTACAACACACATGGTGGATGCCATCACTATAGCTGCAGGTGGGAGCGTATGGCTGTGAGTCCTTTCATAGTGGGTACCAACAACAAACTATAGATTTGTAAAACAGAGTGTTGAGCGAATGTTTATAGAATAGATAGTAACAATCAACCCGACAATGGAATGAAAGAAAGGTATCAAAATACAACCTTGGCAACATATATGGCATCTTCAGTGTTTGGATTAATTATCTTTGTGCATCTTTGCTACCTGCTTGCAACAAGACAATTATTGTTATTAAGTGAACAAAAGAAATAAATCAGATAACATATAACAGAATTAGTTAGTCATTCAATATAGTATATGTTTGATGAGATGAATGATTATTAATAATTAAAATTGCCTCATCTACGATTTCTATACCTGCGGTGACCGGTCATGACACCCCAACCAGCATGTTTAGACATTTTTACAGCTTCAATACTCTCGGTAATGGGCCAATTTGGTTAACCTTAAAAAATCAACTAATTTCTAAAATGAGCCATCAATAATATGATAGTAATCACTCATGTTACTCATGTACCTTAAGAAGAAGAGCATTGCATGTCTTCTCATCCACTGCCTTCTTAACTCTATCAGTGTAAATCATTAATTTTAGTATTAAATACATGTTTGTTAAAGAAGGGCAAATAGGTAAATAGTGGTGAAACTAACTGTGGGATTAGTGACCAAAAGAGATATGTTTTCATAGTACTGTCCCCACTTTAATATATAAGCATAAACAATCAAATTTAAGAGATTGTGCCACAAACCTTTGATTCGTTATATGAAAATTTATAATATGTATCTTTGATTCGTCACCGATTTGTGGTCTTCTGAAGTTCCTCTTGACGCATCTTCATGGATTCTTTCTCAGAATGCGTATCTTGCCATTTTGTTACAAGTTACAACTTTGCTCGTGTGCACTCGTCTGGCATGATTCCTTTTCATTTATCATACCTATAAGATACAAACAAACTTATCAGTTTCAAACTAAAAAGAACCCTAAGCAGTTTGAGCTTAGGTAATTTATTAGAATGTCTGACTCCTTTGAACATCGTTTGAAAAAACTAAAGACCGAAGAAGTACACTAACTAGTTTACACTCAATAAATGGGTTCATCATCATTAGTCAAAAACAATATAATGATTCATGAAATCAACAGGTTGAATCCTCGTTTAAACATACGAGAATGCTACAAAACACCTAGCATGATATCATATACCACAATCAACCTTCAAATTGAGTAGCCTACCTAACCGTTGAGATGCTTTTGGAAAATCATGAGCTTTCATTACAATATTGGAACAAAATAGATGATACCAATATCTTGGTATGTTATATTTTTGCCTTATAGTTGTTAAAAGGAGTTTATCCCATCAAGGGAACTTACATAGCCATTATACTTCTTTTCAGTCGCTTCGTTTTCTTTGATTGATAACATCTTCACAAAGGCAACACCATGCTATAACAATAAGAATGGTAATGCAACATCAATTTTTTATAACGGTAGAAAAAAAACAAGTATGTTAAATATAATGGAAAAAAAATTCATGAAGACAATGACAAAAAAAAATGGATATAAGTTGCATTTTGATTTTCTAGTAGACAAGCAAAAGCTAACTAATGAGGTTTGAAGCACATGAAAAAACCTGTTTAGAATAATCTGTCAAGCATTTATTCCAACTACTTTTATCAAAAGCATAAATGTAACCTAGTACCTGTTGAGGTTAACATATATTTTGTCACAGAATCTTAATCTTATCCAAAAGAAAGACACAAGTTATTTTACGGGTGTGCATGAATCGAGCAAACTAAATCAAAATAACTGAACTGAAACAAAAAAGGGTGGCTAGGTTTTATGTTTTCGTGAAAACCAAACTAAAAACTTTTAGTTTGGTTCCAGTTTTTGCGTGTAAATCGAACCAAACTTATAGATTTTTATTTTTTTTATCTTAGATTTTAAGTAAGTTACAATAGTCCAATATATAGTTCAACCCAAATATTTTAGCCCAATTGTATAAAAATCGGTTAGTTATTAACTAACAAAAAAAAGTTAGTCCAAATTCATTATTTTTTGCCAATTTTTTTCTATATAAAATATTCAAACTGAAATGGCAAAACCAAATAAAATGTAACCGGACAGAACCCAAACAAAAAACCGGCTGGTATTTGGATCCATAAACAATTGTGAGATATTATTGAGTACGTTTGTTTGTAAGTATGGTTAACCCATGCAGCTACGAACACGTTATAAACACAAGCTTGGTACAAAATGGCTTTAAAAGAAAACATATTTGGGCCAAAATATGAGTTTTGATCAAGGTAAGTCGTTTTGGAAATATAAATTTGGTTTATGACAGATTTGATAGAGCTATGGGAACTAGCACATAAGATTACAATATCAAAACAATAATAATAATAAAAAGAAAAGTATATAATGTAACTATTGTTAAGTTCTAACTTATGCGTATTGCTATCATAACATTAGTCAAACTAATTTTTATGATTTTTAATTTAACCGATTGTCACATTTCAAAATATGACTTATTGGGTTTACACATCGCTTAGAGCATAAAACTTTATTAAGTTATTACATAATTCCATAATAAGTTGCAATACTCTTGTATAATGAAATTCCTACTTCTCTGGAATACCCTACTAGCCGCTTTATTAGATACCTCGGAGATGCTATCATAAATATAATTATAAAAATACCTATTGTACATATGTATATGCTCATAACTAATTACTAATACTTATATTATGATCGTGCACACACCATATCAAAATAGAGGTTGTATAGAGTAAAACTAAATTAATACCACACAATAGCCTTATCTATCACATTTAAATGCAAAAGTAAACAAACAAATAAGCCAAACTGCTAGCAAGCTACTCGAGCTCAAGCCAAGCCTTGCATTTTTAAGTTTCACCTCTTTTTGATTTCTATATATTAAGCTAACATTTCGCAGCTGAGCTCAAGCCGAACTTTGGCTTGTTTAAGGTACTAAACGAGCTCGAGCTGAGTTGTGGCTCATTTAAGGTACTATACGAGCTCGAGCTGAGCTTTGGCTCGTTTAAAGTTTTTAACAAAATATATAAAAATGTATATTAATAATAAACGAGCCAAGTTTAAGCGTGAAAAAACAACTCATGAGCCAAACTTGAAATTTAGAAGTTGTTTTTAATAGACAAAATGAAACATGTGTTATATTGGTGTCAATTTTTATAGACCAAATGATATGGAGATCAAACACTATTAAAAGTATTGTGATTCACTTACTCCACCTGCAAACTTGCTCTAAATTGCAACCAGAGCTGAAAAATGTGTAATATCTAGTTCTAAACAAGTGAAGAATCATAATATAGACCTATCACTCAAAAGCTAATGAGTCTATTGTTAGGGCAATTATTGCTTAATACCACCTACAAACTTGCCCTCAATTCCAGCACTGGTTCTAAGAAGCAAATGAAGAACTATACTATAGATCTACCATTCAAAGGCTAATAATGTGTCTACTGCTAGGGAAATTTGATTAAAGTGTAAATCCGATTAGCCAGAACTCTTAATCGAGTACATATTCAACATGAAGTAAATCAACATTAGGTTTTTGAAATTTCAACCGAATTGACAAACATACCTCCATTGATTCAGTGAATTGATCTTCGTTACATACAAACACATGCGAGACTGAAGAGATTCCAATCGAATTCTCTGGATGTTGAAGCAAAACCTAATCGCAGAAAGAAGCGGGACGAGGACTATTCACAGAGAGTTTGATTGATCGGAAAATAATGGATCGGCGAGGGTTTTTATCGATTAGAAATATATCCAGGTACAAGCGGTATAGTTTGCTGGATCTGGATGAGGCGTATTAGTACTTTTTCACCCGTATCTAAAAAGTAGATTATAACCTAATGGGCTAATAGTGGACCCGGGTGGAAAAACAAATAACAAGAATATATAGCCTCACTTGAATTATAACATAATGGCTTACTGCTACCGTTTAAATGGTAGCAACTTTAGCATATCATACTTTTCCGACTGCCAAGACGGTCTCAAATCAAACACATTAAGTTTTTCCCAATAATTTTGCGACCTAAATTTAACGACCAAAAATAAACGGACGCAAAAACTCCGTCTGAAAAATAAATGGACGCAAAATCACCGACCGAAAAATAAACGGACGCAAAATCTCCTACCGAAAAATAAACGGACGCAAAATCTCCTACCGAAAAATAAACGGACGCAAAAACTCCGACCGAAAAATAAACGGACGCAAAAACTCCAACCGCTTATCTACCGTATCAAAAATACTCTTGATTTGCAATTCGGCCGTAAATCGGTCGGTAAATTTGCAACCATTTTTTTTGGTAGTAAAATTTGGTAGCAATTACCCATTTTTGTTGTAGTGTACTATTTTTATAATATTTTGGTTAAAAAAGTTTATTTTTCTGATTTCATTTTTTTCTCTCTCTTTTGCCTTTTCCACGCATCGGTGGCTCCACCATGTTACGTGAACCAAAACCCCTTTGGTTATTACTCAAAACTAGATAAATTTGGTTTTCTTTCAATTCTTTATATTTATGTAATGTCTTATCAGACATTTGACTTGTCGTATCAAATACAGCTGAACCTCCCTTATGTTTGCCATGAGACCCATTGGTAGAAGACGACCAACGGTGGCATACATCATATAAATATTGGGTTCGATTATATAGACACATACAATATTTAAGTAGGTAATTTTTACAGGGAAATTCCTAAAGTAAGCGTTTATAAAAACGTTTTTCAGGTTTTAGGTGTCATTTGCAAGAAATTCTCAAAATATGTATTATAAACTAGTCGTGACGAATAGTTTGTATAACCAATTAAAACTTGACTTGTGTCTTTAAACTAACCGTTACGAGCAGGTTTACTAATCATTTACTCGTCACGATTAAATAAGTTTTATGCCTCGTAATCAACGTTCACGAGTAAATAAGAAATCCATTAGTCGCAGCGAGTATATTTTAAAACTTTTCGAGACACGAGTAATTTACCAAATTAACCACGACGATTTGTTTGTTTACCAAACACACCGAACCAGTTAGTTATACAAAATACTAACTGGAATGGTTAGTTTGAAAGGTCAAATGGTCGTTACGAGTAGATCTTGGTCAACGACTAGTTTATATTCCCGATACAAGTATTTATTAGTAATTAACTCTTCGCGATTAGTTTACTCGGTTTACATTACCAGTACGAGTAGTTTATTAGTAGTTAACTCGTCGAGACTAGTTTACCTTGTTTACATTCCCTATACGAGTAGTTAATTAGTGATTAACTCGTTGGGATTAGTTAACCTGATTTACATTACCTATACGAGTAGTTTATATAGAGTTAACACTTCGCGACCAGTTTACATGGTTTACATTCCCAATACGTGTAGTTTATTAGTAGTTAACTCGTGGCGACAAGTTTAACGTTACAATCTACTCGTTGTAGCTGTATTCCCATTTATTTTATAAATATTTAAAAATATATACAAATATTATTTAATCCCTTATTCTAATGCATTTTTTTTAATATTATGTCATGTCTTTATTTTCCGTGATCCTTTATTTTTATTTCATGTAACATGCGATTGAGTTCTATATCTACGATTGGTTATGTTCATTTTTTTAAAAAAATTTGTATCATTTTTTAATTATGTTAGTCTAGTAGACGGTATATATTATACTTACAAATAAAATAGTTCATAAAAATACAACCAGTAATTTAATTATTAATAAAACTTTAAATTGTTACGTTTATTAAATCGTTGGAAAAAAAGTTGATTTCTCTAAATTACATGATAATTACACTTGCTATTAACAATTGGGTGACTATGTTGGTAATGTAAATCAGGTAAACTAACCATGACAAGATAATTACTAATTAACTACTCGTATTGGGAATGTAAACTAGTCTCGACAAGTTAACTACTAATAAACTACTTGTAGTGGTAATGTAAATTAGGTAAACTAAGCAAGACGAGCCAATTACTAATTAACTACTCGTATTGGCAATGTAAACAAGGTAAACTAGTCTAGACAAATTAACTACTAATAAACCACTCGTATTGGTAATGTAAACCAGGTAAATTAATCGCGACAAATTAATTAATAATAAAATACTCGTATCGAGAATGTCAACTAGTCATTGACCAAGATCTACTCGTACGTAATGACTAGTTGACCTTTCAAACTAACCATTCCAGTTAGTATTTTGTAAAACTAATTGTTCGATGTTGTTGGTAAAGAAACACCTCATCGTGGTTAGTTTGATAAGTACTCGTGTCTCGAAAAGTTTTAAAATCTACTCGGCACGACTAAAAGACTTCTTATTTACTGTGGGGTTGATTACGAGGCTTGAAACTTATTTAATCGTCACGAGTAGATGATTAGTGAAAAGGGTCGTTCCGGTTAATTTAAGGACACGTGGCAAGATTTAATTGGTTCTACAAACTACTCGTGTGTAATCATAAACTACTCGTCACGACTAGTTTATAATACATATTTTAAGAATTTCTGGCAAATGACACCTAAAACTTGAAAAACGTTTTCAAAAACGTTTTGTAGCCCATCCATGCAGTTCATGAAAACTGAATATACTAACTTGCGTTAAATTTTTGGGTGATTTGAAGTAGTTAAAAAGGGTACTTGAAATGTTGTTTTAAACCTACCATGCACATCAATTTTGAAGACTCACTCCATAGAAAACATAAATTATTTAAAGGGTATTAATAGTTCCAGTTAAGGGTGAGCACGGTTCGATTCGGTTCGGTTATTAGCATTAACCCAACCTAACCGATCGGTTATTGGTTCGGTTAAGTTAATTTCGGTTAATAACCAGCATCAAACTTGGGCTAAATTTTTTCTTAAAAATACATGAAATGAATGTTTAAATACATGAAATGAACGTATAACTACATGTAACATCCTACTTTCGGTTATATTAATAAAATAAAGTTCGTTTATTTTATAGCGGGTCGTTATCGGCTTAGTTGAATAGAATACGAGATGGACTTGTGTTGGGTAAATGAATATGGGTGATGGACTTGGGTTATGAAGGAATGAAGGAAAGACCATGGGCTTAAGCCCATGATCAAAAATATATATGCCCTTAATCCTCCATTTAATTCATTTACACATATCCCTTACACCATCCAAAACACACACTTAAGATTCTCTCTCTAGTTTTCTCTCTCTAAACCGATATCAAGAAGGAAACCGAGAACCGACCCGAGGTAATGATAGTATTTTATTGTTTGAGCTTAAACCCATTAGATATAATCATGAAACGACGAGCCGACACCGTTAAACCGTTTAAGTCACGAGATCCGGGTGGATTCGGGTATAAACCGAACCTATGATGAGCTTAGGAGTCACCCTAGCTCAGATCTGGATTGAACGGGACGAAAAACGGTGGAAAACGAGCTAAAACCCGTTTTTCCGACGTGTTCGCGGTTTTCCGGCGGCTTTCCGGCAAAGGCGGCGCCGGAATAGTGGTACGAGGATAAGGAATGTCAGGGAATGTTCTGACATTCCCTGACCTAACCCTAGTTCGCTATGGGGACTTAACGAATTGAAGGTGATTCGATAGTTAATTCGTTAGTTGATTCGCTTAAGGGAGCACAGCGAACTAGCTCTAGTTCGTCTATGATTCGTCTCTGATTCGTTAAGGGAAAAGGGTAACAAATTACCCTTGATTCGTTATGATTAGTTCGTTAAAAGAAATAACGAATTAGAAGGTCCAATTCGCTATAAGGACTGATTCGTTAAGAAGTCCAGTTCGTTAAGGGTTCAATTCGTTATAAGAACCAGTTCGCTAGGATAATCCAATTCGCTAAAAAGGCCAATTCGTTATGAGGTGTGACAATCGTCAATTTCAGGTTAACTCCCTTAACTCAACTCCGTCAATTCAAACTTTAGATCACTGAATCTATAATGCACACCTCATTACATTTAAACTAGGGTTTAAATGACGCTTGACACTTACTACATGTGTAGTCTTTCGGGAATTGCACCGAAACGCAAACGAGTTGACGCAAACGATTAGTGAATAAACAAAAAAACGTCAAAACAATAATTATGTGATAATTATGTGTTAGACATATGTGTTACTTGATTATGTTATATGGAATGCTAAACAAGAAACAAGAACCCAATTAATTAAGCTAGAGATGTAATATTTGGAAGTTTAGGGACTAAAGTGTAACATGTTATTATTATTAATATTATAAAACCCTAACCTCTCCTCCCTCTCCCTCTTCCCAAAACCGACGGCCAACCCCCCCCCCCCCTCTCCTCACAATCAGTTCAAACACACACACATACCTCTTGGATTTTGATCTTGTCTTTCACAATTGAAGCATCCTATATCCGTTTCTAGCCATCTCCTACCTTCCTATTGCTTGTATTGGTGCTTTTGAAGGTATAAATTACAAACCCTAGGTCCGATTTTTCCTATGTATGGTGTTCATATGATTGTTGTTGATTTGATGGTGTGTTGATGATGATTTGATAACTAGTTTTGATATTATTGCATGTTAATTGTTGTGTCTTTGAGTTTGAGATCAAATAAAACCCTAACTATGTATGTATGGTGTAATTGATATGCATGGATAGTAGTTATGGTGTCTAGAATGTTATATGACTGATTTGTGGTCCATAGATAGTTAAATTGTTGAGTGTGGATGCAAACAGTTTCTGGACAGATTGGGTTGTTGATGTTTGATTGACAGTAACGGGGTGTAAAAGTGAAAATTGATTGAGATAATTGATACTACAGTAAACTAGGTTGAGTCTAGTTTATAAAGAATATAAATTTTCAATTTTTGGACGTGTAAAAGTTATCTTTTATGATTTTACAAAAACGTTGTGCAAAGCTGAGTTGTTAGACCTGCTGTTAGGTTGTTTTGTAAATGTTATATCTCATGAACTACGAGACCAATTGGGTTGGTTCCACATCTGAAAGTTGACTTGTTGAGTTAGAAACCTAACCCAAGTGGTCTTGGATTTATTGGATTTTTCGTTTAACGGGAATTTCAAATAACATTCTGTTGCGCATGAATTTTACTGTTATGAGTTTGCTGTAATGATTTGATTATTGTGAGAAACCTATGTGGAATAAAAATATAATAAAATATGTTCTGGAAACCTAGGACATATATGCTTATGTGATGATTTTTGGTAAATTAATTTTGATTCTATGATCGGTGGGATAGACTAGTTTTTCAAGTAGAAATTCTGTCGTTAAGAAACTAGTTGCTGAATTTTGTGAAAGTTGCATGAAACAACGTGATTGCTAATTTATTATCGTGTTTTGACCAAATTGCCCTTGAGGGGAATGATTGCTAATTAATTGTCGTGTTTTGACCAAAATGCCCTTGCGGAGAATAATTGCTAATTGATTGTCATGATTTGACCAAATTGCCCACATGGGGAATAATTGCTAGTTAATTGTTATGTGTTGACCAAATTGCCCTTACGGGGAGTAATTGCTAGTGATGTACATTATGAATACATGACACGTAAATAATTGCTCACACATGTAACGTATCAAAAATACACTTGTTAAAGTCACACACGATTCACAAACGAAACACGAAACATGTTGTGTGCATAGGTATTATGTGCCGGGTCTAGAGACTCGATAATATTCCGACACTTAGAAAAATCTCTTTGTTGTTTTAGAACGCTAGAGAGAGTTTTTCTGTGACGCGCATCTTGGTGAATTATTTTGGGAATACTTCGCAAACAGTGAGTTCACTTACCCCTTTTTAAACTGTTTTCAAACGCTTTTCACTTGGGGGAGATAACATACTCCGAAAACGCATTTAAGATTTTGTTAATATAGATTATATATCACTTGTAAAGACTAAGTGGCAAACGCAATAACTAAAGTCCTTCATTCACATCGAACCGTTTAATATTGGATAATAGCGAGTCATTGTTGAGTAGTACTACTGGGTTTGACAAACCCCACCCAACGCTAAACTCGACTGGAGGTCGAGTGGGTGTAATCTTGGCTAAACACATACCATGGTCGGGATAGACCTGGTGGTAAGGCAAATGATAAACAGTCAGCTTCGGTGTCGAACACTTAGTAATACTTGTTTTATAGGCTAGCTACCTATAGATATATAATTGACATAACACTATCTGGTAACGCTTAACGCAAAACGCTGAACGCAAAACGCTGAACGCAAACGCTAACGATTTATTTTATTTGAACTCGTGAACTCACCAACCCTGTGTTGACACTTTTAGTATGTTATTCTCAGGTAGCCGAGGCGGGCGCGCGGTTTAGGATCATGCATTGCTTGAAACACTTTTAATTATGCAAACTTATTATAAACTGTTATCATTGGGTTTTAAGTCGTCCGGCGTGACGCAACATTGGTTTCTATGGTTTTACGCTTCCGCATTTAATTACTCGTAAACGTTTTCATGGTTTTAAAACTTTGTTTTATGGTTTGATTATAACTAATGATTCCGATCCTGTTAGTTCACACCCTCTGACGGTAAAACTCCGTTAGTGGATTTTGAGGGTGTGACAGATTGGTATCAGAGTCATTGGTTATAGCGAACTAGAAGCTGCATGCATACTAGACTATAACCGCGACGACCCATTAGTTATAATGATACGCACTGCATATGTTTGTGTAGTCTTTGTAATCTTATCTCTTTACCTCTTTCACTCATACGCGCGCATACACAGCTTACCTGTAGGGATGTCGACGCCACCCTCATCATCATCCAATCTGATGACTCATGCTCACGGGAAGGAACCGCAGTTACCTACCGCATCGCCACCACGAGTAGTCCCGGAACTCAAAGCTCCCGCACCGAAGAGGTATCGCTTATCCGGAGGCATGTACGAAAACGAAGTTAGCTGGGATTGGTACCCTAATATGATCAGACGTATGATCTATCGTGAACAAGTTCCCCCATTACCACCCCCGAACCATCCTGCTTACCCCAACACCCTACCACCCATAACCGAACCTGTAGAGCGAGTTCTCGCAGCTGTTGTTTCATGCTTGGAGCGTGACGTGGGTTACATGCGCTATACGAGAGCGAACGTTTCCGGACTGTTAAAAGACAGAACCGAGACTAAGGAGGAAATTGCCCGCATGGCAGCGACCATGAAGGAAATGCAGGAGGCTAGTGATCAACAGATGAAGATTATGAGAAAGATGCAAGCCGAAATAATAGACTTGCAAGAGCAACTCCAAGTAGCAAGGACCCAAACCGAGATAGCTCTAGAGCGTTGCGATGTCTTACAAATGCAGATTGCTCAGAACGCAGCCGAACCTGAGGCAGAGCCTGAGGCCGAGCCTTTGGCAGAGCCTGAAGAGGAACCTGAAGAAGATCCCGAAGAGGAACCTGAGGAGGAACCTGAAGAAGAACCGGAGGAAGAACCGGCTGAGGAGGAGGCACACTCAGAGGTGTCCTCAGATGATGACATCTAGTGATGATAACACCTAGATGGAGGGTTGTCTCCATCCAAACTATTATTTTTCTATGATATTAAGGATTGGTTTTAAATACTTTGTAGCGAATACAATGGTTTTAATCATGAATTATTATTTGGATAAATATATGATTGTGATGTGATGTTTGCTTCTTATTTCTTTCTTACCTATCTTTTTATTACGTGTATGGTGTGTTGCATATGAAAGAAAAATTCATGTTTAACATTTTATACTGTGATTCTAGGAAATGGCAGGAAGAAACGCTGGACACGGACGTGGTAACATCAACCTGACTGCAGCAGAACTCCAAACTATGCTGAACGACCATGAGGCGGCCGCTCTAGCCGCACATGTACAGAACCAGGCTGGAGGTCCAATTGGAACGTGTACCTTCAAGAATTACCTTGACTGCAAGCCCAGTACGTTTAAGGGCACTGAGGGAGCTATAGGCTTCCTGCGTTGGGCTGAGAAGGCCGAGTCGGCATTTGAGATGTGTAATTGTCCCCCTGCCAGTAGGGTCAAATTTGCTGCTGGAACACTTGAAGATTCTGCCCTCACTTGGTGGAATTCGAACGTACAGATTCTTGGATTGGAACTAGCTAACGCGATGAACTGGGAGGAGTTCAAAAACATGATGCGAGAAAAGTACTGTCCAAGAGAGGAGATTGCAAAGTTGGAGTCAGAATTTTGGTCATTGAAGATGGTGGGTTCGGAAATCGAAGCCTACACTACCCGTTCTTACGAGTTAGCTGTGATGTGTCCGCGGATGGTAGACCCGCCGAGTAAGAGGATTGAAATGTATATTGATGGGTTAGCACCGCAGATTCAGGGCATGGTGATGTCATCCAGACCAACCACGATACAACAAGTGATCCGGTTAGCTCACAAGCTGACGGATCAAGCAGTGACCCAAGGTGCGTTACCACCTAGGGGTTCAACCACTAAAGCCCGTGACAACCCGAACACTGGCAACAGCAGTAACAACAACCTGAGCAGCGGAAAGAGAAAGTTTGACAATACCAGATCCTCATCCTCGAACCCCCCTCAGCAACACCACTACCGTAAGCCCGAACCCATTCGGGGCTTCAACAATCAGGGTCACAACAACAATAACAACGGTAGCGGGCAGGGTTCGAGCGGATATGCTGGGAGATATCCGAAGTGCAACAGGTGTAATTACCATCATGCTGGCCCGTGTGACCGTGTCAAGTGTCTGAGATGCGGAAAGATGGGTCACCAGGAAAAGGAATGTAGAGGAGACCTTGCGGCAGAGGGTGCTCCTAAACCACCCATGACAACCAAGTGATATTTTGAGTGTGGACAAGAGGGACATTTTAAGAAGGACTGCCCTAAGCTGAAATAGAACGACAACAATGGAGGTAATGGAAGTGGCAATGGTGGTGGAAACAATGGTAAAGGAAGAGCTTTTGTAATTGGGTCGGGTCAAGCCCGCAATGATCCGTACGTGGTGACTGGTAAGTTCCCTGTGAACGATTTTTTTGCTTCTGTATTGTTTGACACTGGAGCTGATAGGAGTTTTGTGTCGAAAGCCTTTAGCCAACTCTTAGACTGAACCCCAATCCCGTTAGATGCTAAGTTTCCTGTTGAATTAGCTAACGGTAAGACTATAGTAACGACTCATGTACTTGCGGGATGTAAGTTAAAACTGTCAGGTCATGTCTTTGATATCGACCTTATTCCTTTTACGCTTAGTAGTTTCGATGTCGTGGTCGGCATGGACTGGTTATCCGAGAACCGAGCGGAGATTATATGTCACGACAAGATAGTCCACATTACTACCCCTTCCGACGAGATCGTTTCGATCCGGGGCGAGAGAAGCGGCATGACCACCAGCGTCATTACCCTCATGAAGGCGCAGAAGTATCTACGAAAGGGTCATCCGGCAATTTTGGCGCATATTGTTGAGAAACCCGCGGAGGAGAAGCGAATTGAAGATATACCGATTGTGCGAGATTTTCCGGAAGTTTTCCCGGAGGATTTTCCTGGACTCCCTCCTATTCGTCAAGTCGAATTCCAAATCGAGTTGACACCCGGTGCAGCACCCATAGCACGAGCCCCATATCGGCTCGCACCGGCGGAGCTTCAGGAACTGTCCACTCTGTTGCAAGATTTGTTGGATAAGGGTTTTATCCGACCTAGCTCATCGCCATGGGGAGCCCCTGTCTTATTTGTCAGAAAGAAGGACGGGACTTTCCGAATGTGTATCGACTACCGGGAGTTGAACAAGGTGACGGTCAAGAACCGTTATCCTTTACCCCGAATTGATGATCTGTTTGAACAGCTTCAAGGATCGAGTTATTACTCGAAGATCGATCTGCGATCCGGTTACCATCAGCATAGAGTGCGCGAGGAAGATATTTCAAAGACGGCTTTCAGAACACGGTATGGTCACTTTGAGTTTTCGGTTATGCCTTTTGGTCTAACCAATGCACCAGCCGTATTTATGGATCTCATGAATCGAGTATGCAAGGCGTACCTCGACAAGTTTGTGATTGTGTTTATTGATGATATTCTCGTCTACTCCAAGGACAAGGCTAACCATGAGGAACACTTAAGGGTAATTCTGGAATTATTGAAGAAGGAACAACTGTACGCAAAACTCTCGAAATGTGAGTTTTGGCTTCGCGAGGTTCACTTTTTAGGACATGTAATCAACGAGAATGGTATCCATGTCGATCCCGGTAAGGTAGAGGCCATCAAAAACTGGGAAGCGCCTAAGACTCCGACTGAGGTGCGGCAATTCCTAGGACTGGCCGGCTACTACCGGCGTTTCATCGAGTGATTTTCAAAGATTGCTCAACCCCTAACCGCTTTGACTCACAAAGGTACTAAGTACAATTGGGGTGACGCGCAAGAATCTGCTTTTCAACTGTTGAAAACCAAACTCTGTAGCGCCCCTATTCTAGCCCTACCCGAGGGAACGGAGAATTTTGAGGTACACTGTGACGCATCGATACAAGGTCTCGGTTGTGTACTGATGCAACTCGAGAAGTTTATAGCTTATGCCTCTCGACAACTACGGGTTCACGAGAAGAACTACACGACCCATGATTTGGAACTCGGAGCTGTGGTGTTTGCCCTTAAGATATGGAGGCATTACTTGTACGGTACCAAGTTTACCATTTACACCGACCACAAGAGTCTCCAACATATCTACGATCAGAAGGAGCTGAACATGCGACAGCGTCGTTGGGTCGAGCTGCTTAAGGATTATGATTGTGCCATCAAGTACCACCCTGGCAAGGCCAATGTAGTGGCCGACGCTCTCAGCAGGAAAGAAACTGATAAACCCAAGCGAGTGCGAGCATTGCAACTCACGATTCATGCCAACTTACCCGATCAAATTCGCGAGGCGCAACTCGAAGCTTTGAAAGATGATAATCTTCCATCAGAACTCATGCGGGGCATGAACAAGCAACTTGAAACCAAATCGGACGGGGTCCGATATTTTGAGAACCGGATTTGGGTTCCACGATACGAAGAGTTGAGAACTCTAGTGATGGACGAAGTACACAAGTCCCGATATTCTATCCACCCTGGCTCAGATAAGATGTACCATGACTTAAAGGCACTTTACTGGTGGCTGAACATGAAAGCCGACATTGCCACCTACGTGAGCAAATGCTTGACTTGCGCCCGAGTCAAAATAGAATACCAGAAACCATCTGGCCTACTACAACAACCGGAACTTCCAATGTGGATATGGGAACACATTTCAATGGACTTCATCACGGGATTACCTAAGACACCGACGGGGTGCGATACCATCTGGGTGATCGTTGACCGGTTGACTAAGTCGGCACACTTTTTAGCGATTAAGGAATCGGACAAAATGGAAAGACTGACTCGCGTCTACATGAAAGAAGTGGTGTCTAGACACGGAGTGCCTGTCTCAATCATTTCCGATCGAGATTCTCGTTTCACTTCGCACTTTTGGAAGTCACTACAGAGCGCACTAGGCATCCGTCTTGATATGAGCACAGGATACCATCCTCAGACGGATGGGCAAAGTGAACGAACTATTCAGACCTTAGAGGACATGCTGCGTGCCTGTGTGTTGGATTTCGGAAAAAGTTGGGAACCTCACTTACCTTTGGTAGAGTTTTCGTATAATAACAGCTACCACGCAAGTATTAAAGCAGCGCCGTTTGAAGCATTGTACGGATGGAAGTGTCGATCACCACTCTGCTGGGCAGAGGTGGGTGACAGCCAAATCACTGGTCCAGAACTGGTACTCGAAACTTCGGAAAAGATTGTTCAAATTCGAAACCACATGGCAGCAGCACGAGATCGCCAAAAGAGTTACGCCGACAAGCGCCAAAAACCTCTCGAATTTCAAGTGAACGATCGAGTGTTACTCAAAGTCTCACCTTGGAAAGGTGTGGTTCGCTTTGGAAAGCGAAACAAACTCAACCCACGCGTTGGTCCAGTGGCGTACCGGCTGGACTTACTAGCGGAACTCAGCAGTGTACACAATGTTTTTAACGTATCGAATTTAAAGAAATGCCTATCCGATGAAACTCAAGTAGTCCCTTTGGATGAACTGCAAGTTGATGAACAGTTACGCTTCATTGAAGAACCAGTTGAGGTTTTGGATTGGGAAACCAAAACGCTCAAGCACAGCAAAATTCCAATTGATAAGGTTCGTTGGAACTCGAGACGTGGACCGGAGTTCACGTGGGAACGCGAGGATCAAATGATGAAAAAGTATCCTCACCTTTTTGAAGGGCTGACCAAACACAGAAAACCGCGAAACCCGGCAAACCGTCAGAAATCACCGGAGGTATAAATTAAATTTCGGGACGAAATTTCTTTCTACTAGGGGATGATATGACAAACTGAAAGTTTTTCTTACTTTTTCAGACATTCATCACGACTTGACTCAAATTTTAGGGACGAAAATTCTTTAACATGGGAATGATGTGACAATCGTCAATTTCAGGTTAACTCCGTTAACTCCGTTAACTCAACTCTGTCAATTCAAACTTTAGATCACTGAATCTATAACGCACACCTCATTACATTTAAACTAGGGTTTAAATGAAGCTTGACACTTACTACATGTGTAGTCTTTCGGGAATTGCACCGAAACGCAAACGAGTTGACGCAAACGATTAGTGAATAAACAAAAAACGTCAAAATAATAATTATGTGATAATTATGTGTTAGACATATGTGTTACTTGATTATGTTATGTGGAATGCTAAACAAGAAACAAGAACCCAATTAATTAAGCTAGAGATGTAACGTTTGGAAGTTTAGGGACTAAAGTGTAATATGTTATTATTATTAATATTATAAAACCCTAACCTCTCCTCCCTCTCCCTCTTCCCAAAACCGACGGCCAAACCCCCCCCCCCCCCTCTCCTCACAATCGGTTCACACACACACACATACCTCTTGGATTTTGATCTTATCTTTCACAATTGAAGCATCCTATATCCGTTTCTAGCCATCTCCTACCTTCCTATTGCTTGTATTGGTGCTTTTGAAGGTATAAATTACAAACCCTAGGTCCGATTTTTCCTATGTATGGTGTTCATATGATTGTTGTTGATTTGATGGTGTGTTGATGATGATTTGATAACTAGTTTTGATATTATTGCATGTTAATTGTTGTGTCTTTGAGTTTGAGATCAAATAAAACCCTAACTATGTATGTATGGTGTAATTGATATGCATGGATAGTAGTTATGGTGTCTAGAATGTTATATGAATGATTTGTGGTCCATAGATAGTTAAATTGTTGAGTTTGGATGCAAACAGTTTCTGGACAGATTGGGTTGTTGATGTTTGATTGACTGTAACGGGGTGTAAAAGTGAAAATTGATTGAGATAATTGATATTACAGTAAACTAGGTTGAGTCTAGTTTCTAAAGAATATAAATTTTCAATTTTTGGACGTGTAAAAGTTAACTTTTATGATTTTACAAAAACGTTGTGCAAAGCTGAGTTGTTAGACCTGCTGTTAGGTTGTTTTGTAAATGTTATATCTCATGAACTACGAGACCAATTGGGTTGGTTCCACTTCTGAAAGTTGACTTGTTGAGTTAGGAACCTAACCCAAGTGGTCTTGCATTTATTAGATTTTTTGTTTAACGGGAATTTCAAATAACATTCTGTTGCGCATGAATTTGACTGTTATGAGTTTGCTGTAATGATTTGATTATTGTGAGAAACCTATGTGGAATAAAAATATAATAAAATATGTTCTGGAAACCTAGGACATATATGCTTTTGTGATAATTTTTGGTAAATTAATTGTGATGCTATGATCGGTGGAATAGACTAGTTTTTCAAGTAGAAATTCTGTCGTTAAGAAACTAGATGCTGAATTTTGTGAAAGTTGCATGAAACAACGTGATTGCTAATTTATTATCGTGTTTTGACCAAATTGCCCTTGAGGGGAATGATTGCTAATTAATTTTCGTGTTTTGACCAAAATGCCCTTGCGGGGAATAATTGCTAATTGATTGTCATGATTTGACCAAATTGCCCTCGTGGGTAATAATTGCTAGTTAATTGTTATGTGTTGACCAAATTGCCCTTACGGGGAGTAATTGCTAGTGCATGACACGTAAATAATTGCTCACACATGTAACGTATCACAAATACACTTGTTAAAGTCACACACGATTCACAAACGAAACACGAAACATGTTGTGTGCATAGGTATTATGTGCCGGGTCTAGAGACTCGATAATATTTCGACACTTAGAAAATCTCTTTGTTGTTTTAGAACGCTAGAGAGAGTTTTTCTGTGACGCGCATCTTGGTGAATTATTTTGGGAATACTTCGCAAACAGTGAGTTCACTTACCCCTTTTTAAACTGTTTTCAAACGCTTTTCACTTGGGGGAGATAACATACTCCGAAAACGCATTTAAGATTTTGTTAATATAGATTATATATCACTTGTAAAGACTAAGTGGCAAACGCAATAACTAAAGTCCTTCATTCACATCGAACCATTTAATATTGGATAATAGCGAGTCATTGTTGAGTAGTACTACTGGGTTTGACAAACCCCACCCAACGCTAAACTCGACTGGAGGTCGAGTGGGTGTAATCTTGGCTAAACACATACCATGGTCGGGATAGACCTGGTGGCAAGGCAAATGAAAAACAGTCAGCTTCGGTTTCGAACACTTAGTAATACTTGTTTTATAGGCTAGCTACCTATAGATATATAATTGACATAACAATATCTGGTAACGCTTAATGCAAAACGCTGAACGCAAAACGCTGAACGCAAACGCTAACGCTTTATTTTATTTGAACTCGTGAACTCACCAACCCTGTGTTGACACTTTTAGTATGTTATTCTCAGGTAGCCGAGGCGGGCGCGCGGTTTAGGATCATGCATTTCTTGAAACACTTTTAATTATGCAAACTTATTTTAAGCTGTTATCATTGGGTTTTAAGTTGTCCTGCGTGACGCAACATTGGTTTCTATGGTTTTACGCTTCCGCATTTAATTACTCGTAAACGTTTTCATGGTTTTAAAACTTTGTTTTATGGTTTGATTATAACTAATGATTCCGATTCTGTTAGTTCACACCCTCTGACGGTAAAACTCCGTTAGTGGATTTTGAGGGTGTGACATGAGGTAACAGATTAGCCAGTTCGTTATGAAGGATAGAAGTAACGAATGAACACCAATTCGCTAAAGAGCATCTTAACGAATCAGAACTTTGAAAGAATGACAGAACAGTCCCTTGACTTAGAAAAGAATGTTTTAATTACAATTAGGCCCTTGAACTTTTAAGTAGAAAATTAATTAACGATTCAAATGTTAATAGAAAATGTGATAAGACAGTTAATGAAAATAAAATTTTTCCAAGCTGACCTGGCAGCTTAACCCCAGCCAGGGGCTCTGCCCCTTGGACCCCGCTAGGGGCTGCCGCCCCTAGAACCCCGCTGCTAGGGGCGCTGCCCCCGGACCCCGCTCGTTGAGGGTAATAATTAAACTAGAAAGAGGATATGTGTAGTGATAGTTATTGATACGTATAATTATTATACAGTTAGTCGCGCACAGCTAAAGAAGGGGATAACCGTAAATGGTGAACGCAACCGCCTTGAGGTGAGTTTCTAGCCCCACTTCCTTGTTATGTTTTCGGGGCTGTGTGCATACTCGATGTGATAGTGAATACACTTAGCTTAAGTGATAAGTGTATGCCTTGTATGATTTACGTATGATGATTGCTTGACGGTGCGTGAACGATCTTCGGATATTGCATGAACCGTCAGGTGGTAGTTAAGATATGATTGATAAGTATGATGAGAGATATGATGTATGTATGAATATATGATGTATGCATAATGTATGTATGTTATGATGATGGTACGTGAACGCTCTTCGGAGATTGCACGTGTTGTCAAGGAAAGCATGTATGAACAGGTATGGTATAGTTACACGAAACAAAGGAACCAGACCCTGATAATATCTGTGATGTTAGGGACCAGACCCTAATAATATCTGTGATGTTAGGGACCAGACCCTTATAATATCTGTGATGTTAGGGACCAGGCCCTTATAATATCTGTGAGGTTATAGGGCGAAAGGCTCTTTAAAACGTATGATTATGTATGTAAAGAAAGTATGGAAGTAAGAATGAAAGTATATGCACTTATGTGTGTATGAAAGAAAGTTAAGAGGTTAAGTATGAAATGTAAGAAGGTATTATATGATTATGTGATAAACTAGAACTCACTCAGCGTAGCTGACTTTTAGTATGCACGCAGGTGAGTAGAATGAGGCAGGTAGCTTGAGGAGGACACATGGCAGAGTTGGACGAAGCTGGCATCTGAAGATTTTGCTATGATGTTTTATTTTAAAAGACTATGTTTTGTTTTTAAATGACTTTGAATGCTTGATAAGACCAGAATTATGGTTATGGAATGTAATGGTTTGAATGTTTTTAATGTTCCGCGAATGTTTTAATTAACTCTGATATTTAGAACTGCGTTTATGAGTAAATCCAACACGAAAGTAGGGCCCCGGTAACGAGGCCTTACACTACATGAAATGAAGGTTTAAACATATGAAATTGAGATATTAATACATGAAAATAATGGAGATATAAATACATAAAAATGATAGTATTAAACTATTAATGCATATAATACATGAAATAGAAGGAAAAAGCTTGAAAATATCTAAAAATGAAGAGTTCGGTTCGGTTAATTTTGGTTAATTCGGTTTTCGGTTATATCGGTTCGGTTTCGTCGGTTTTCGGTTCGGTTTCGGTTAACGATTCGGTTATTTCTCACCCCTAGTTCCAATGAGTTTGAGTTTTCCGATATAAAATCTGTTAATAATAGATATAAGCTTATTTTTTAGAGGCTGTTTGGCAAGTGCTGAACCAATAAAATGTCTGAATAATTAAGAGATCCTGGATCAGTAAGTGCTGAACCAGAATACTTGTTTGGTTGGACCTCTGAATAATTGTGCAGATGACTATTTTACCCATGTAACTATTTCGTGCTAAATAAAATGTATTTGTATAATTAGAGTTATTAATAACTGTACTGAATGACCAAAGTTTAATTATAAACCAATCAAAATACATCTTAAAACAAACTTTCATTATAACCAACCAAATCCAAATTACACCAAAACCAAACAAAAAACAAACATACAAGTTATAACCAACCAAACCATAACTTTTAGTAACAAGCTCAATCCACACAAGTACAACCAAGACTAAACATCACATCCTAACAAAATCTGAAACACATCCAAATATCAAACCAAAAAAATAAAGGACCAACAAATAAATAGCGGTCTTCAAAGTCTTCAAAATTTCACGATACTTGGGCTGCACATTTGAAAAACCGTCTTTTTTGCATCCGTTTGAGTTTGTCCGCTGCCTTTTAAGCTTCAACCCACCTAACTTATTTACAAGCCAACATACCACAGTTAGGATACATATTGAATAATAAGTTTATCACAATATTGTATCCCTTTACGATAATCAAAACCCTCTTTTGTTCATCAACCAAAATCAAAACAATGTATTGTTTACTAATCTGCCTGTTTGGCTCTTTATTTCAATTAAAACCGTTACAAACACCTTAAAAAAAACCTAACAGATGAATATAACACTTAAAAAACAAAGTATCATGTTTGGTTTAAGTATACTCAGTATTTCATATTTAACAACTTTTCAAAATATTAGTTTTGTGCAGCACTTATCTGCGCAACTGTGTTAACGTCTGAGTTTACCCGATTAACGATCATGTTTTCCTCCGTTCTAGAATTATGATGAAACTAGACTCAAAAAAATTTTCAACCTAAAAAGAATCACTTTGATCGGATTGATGGTTGATTTTATATGATTTTTCGAAAAGCGTGACAAAATTCATATATTAACCGAAATTCAGCTTTAACCATTTTGCTATGCTGTTTTGCATTACAGTTTTCATGTATTTATTGCCCATGTTATCTCTTATTATTCAGATATGTAGAAACTAGACTCAACGAGCTTTTTAACAATATAAAACACACCCCAAACGGACGTTTGGTTGATTTATATAAATTTTCAAAGGTTGACAATAATCAATGTAAAAAGCTACGAAAATCATATTATTCTTCTTCCCAATACGTCCCAACCTTTCATTGCAGCCCAAATTATGTCTCAATAAAACATAATCAAGAACAAAACTAAAACTGGTTGAGTTTAATTATTAACCAAATTGTCAATATAAAAGCAAGATTCAACCAAATTGAACATCAATTAGCATAAACTAAACATCAATTAGCCGTTCGAACCCTAAACCCTAGATTTTAGTCAAATCCATTCGAACCCTAGAGCAGAAATCGATGATAGAAACAAAAAATCATACCTGTTTGTGCTTGGAATCGGGCTAAAATCGAGCAAGGATAGTGGTGTTGTGCTTGGGTGGCCTGAAGAGAGGAAGGAAGGAGCGGTGGTTGTGTTTGTGGGTAATTTGGTCTCTTTTTCATTCAGCGATGTTTCTAATCTGAATCGCTAAGAGGCTTACTAAACCATTCAGATGTGATCCTTTTATGAAACAAACAGTCTGAAGTCGTCTAATCGAATCAGACTTCAACCCATTCAGACCCCAAACAAACACACACTAGCTTAGCGTTTAGGAACTGCATACTGTATATGCAAAAGGGTTTCACAAAATGAAAAGTTAAAGTCTAAAAATTGTATCTTGTAACTTCTGTATATGTGTTCATATAAATCAGTAGGTGAACATGTTTTAGCAGTTGTTTATGTTTATTGTCTTACTGAATGATTATAAATCACCAAGAAACAACCCTACTTTCTGATTCACGTTATATCTTCGATCACGTCGATTATATATGTCCAATGTTGATTCAAACATTTAATTGATCTATTAAAAGTCTTTTGATTGCCATTTAAGCATTAATACAAAACAAGAGAACAACATCAAACATTGAATACATAATGGCATACCTTCACTCGCTACCCCTTAGCCATTATTTTTATTACATATATTAAAAGATAACAGACATAAGCAACGATATCATGGTCCCTATTTTTGAAACCAGTAGATACCCTTTTTCGTTCCATTACCCTCATCCGGTTCGATAAAGATGCAGTCCTTTGTCTCCCTCCAAACAGCCTCTAGAATGGGCGTATCGTCGTACTTGTAGTATTCACCTAAGATAGGCCTCACTGCCTGCCTGGCCTCGAAAGTATGGTAATGTGGAATTGTTGGGAAGAGATGGTGAACGGTGTGAGTACGGGTAACATCATGGAAAGCATGGTTCAAGATTCCAAAGTTTCTGTCAACGGTCGCTAAAGCACCTCGAAACCAATCCCATTCGGTGGAATCGTAGTGAGGGATGGAAGGGTGCGTGTGGTGTAGATATGTAAGTAAGATAAAGAAGCCACTCATGACAAGTATGGGAATTCCGTAGATGTTAATCACCCATTGCGTGCCCATGATTTTTGCAGCGCGGTAAACTGCATAACAAGTGGCAAAGACTCCAAGATCGGTTAGGAAAATTTGAAAGCGCTCACTGTCATTGAAGATAGGACTATACGGGTAAAAGTGACTCGCAATTCCCTTCTCGTATTTCCTGCCATAAAGATTGAATACAAAGTACAAAGGGAAGCCAAGAACAATCTTGAACACAAATACAAGAAATGCGCCTGTTGGGTTGTTGAGAAGTTCGGAGTACAATTTGTCCGACTTTCGTTTGGGGATCCAAACCTCGTCGTATTCAATAGAGTTAGTGTTGGCATGATGGGTGCGATGGCTGTATTTGAAACCAAAGTACGGAGTGAGGATCAACGAGTGTACAATGAACCCAATTGTGTCATTAAGCCATGGGTACTCGCTAAAGCCATGATGGCCGCATTCGTGGCCTATGACCCATAACCCCATAAGATAAGCTCCTTGGAAGAACCAATATACAGGCCATGCTACATATGCTAAGGGTTTCGGAAGCATAGGAATGAAAGTATCTGCGAGATAGTATAAGGCACCCACAAGGATAAAATCACGAAAAACGGCTGCTAAGGAACGCACAAGAGAACGCTGGAAACAGTGTGGTGGTATTGCTTTCTTTAGATCACTAAGCTCGAACGGAGGTTTTGAGACTGGTACACGTCTGTGAGCGAGGGGTTTGTCGTTGGCACTAGCAACATTCATCCGTCCACCAGCCCCCATTGTTTCAACCTGCAAAAATGATTTCATGAGTTTGCATGCATAAAAACAAATACATGTCAAGTTTATAACTATATTCATATAATTATATATATATCAAATTATATATGATCTTAGGGATGTATACCTCTGATAAGAGCTCTTTACTTGTGATTGCTTTCTTGTGTTGTGTTGAAACTTCAGAAGCTATATTGCATATTTATAGCTGTGGTTGAAGTTTGGGTGCTGGCGTCCTTTTATAATTTGGCACATGAATTGTACTAATGGATAGTGGACCAGACAAAAGGAGGTTGGTTATTGCTTAATTTCAATTAAATTAATCCAAAAATAAATGTAGGCAAAATCACGAAATCAAACCATCAACCCATTTTGCAGAATTAACCTTTCTCATAAATTTTACACAATATTGCCTATACTAGAATTCGAACATGCCCAATTTTATATGATCGCCAAATCGGCACATAAATTACGTGCATACGATTCATTCATGTTACGTAGGCGCGCAACTTACATATACCGTCATTTCCATGAAAAGAAAAGCTAAATTATGTGTTATATACGCGCCATGTAAACACATGAATATACCGAACTTGATAAAACTACAATTAAATAATACATAAACGAAAGTATGAAGGTTGTAAGTGTAAGGTAAGTGGGATTATAGGTGAAAAAAGATACTGACGGTATTTTTATGTATACTTAGGAGTAAGGATGAAGCAATATAAAAGTTTTTCTTGTACAAGAATGAGGTCGGCAATCAACTCAACAAGAACGTCAAGGTTGTAATGAGTGTAAAAGGATATGGATATGCTTCAAATTTAGAAATATATGTGCATAAAGTGAGATCATACATGAGTGCAACACTCCTTATTCTCAACGACAAAATGGCATTGCGGAACAAAAGATTCATACATTAAGAGAGATGATGAATGTCGTATTGATTACTTTTGGGTTGAGGTGGGATTTGTTGTGGAAGCAATATTGTACGCCAACTATCTTTCAATACGGTACCCATAAGAGAAAGGATGAAACCCCTTGTGAGTTATGAATGAAATGAAAGTTATCATACAAATACTGAAAGTGTGGTGGTTCCAAGCGAACGTGCTAATGCATGTCCCAAAGGTCCAAAAGGTAGGATACAAGAATTGTTGATTCTAAGAATGTGAATGCACATAAGAAATCATGGAATATATGAACGCTTCATTATGTTTAAATGCGTTTCCTTTTCTAGGCTAGGAGGAAGCAAGTTCAACAACACCGGTTGATGACAATGGTCATCATGAAAGACAAGAAAAGTCACAAGGTGAATAAGATATACCTAAATGAAGTAATCACCCTAGGACTGAAAAATATTTCGGTTCGGATTTCATGACCTACATGGTTAAGCGGTGAGCACAATACATATTGTAAAGCGATTTCCTCCTCTGAATGACTAATGAAAAAAAAGTCATTAATGAAATTTATTCTATTTTGCATACTTATACTTGAGAGCTAGCAGATCTTCCACAAGGTTACAAACAGTAACATCCTGAAAATTTCATACCAAATTTGCCAACCTTTAAAAGTTAAATGGACTAAGGTATAATATATATCCCAAAAAAGAGAAGGCGTAAATATCCGAAAAGATAACGCTCGGACCTACGTTTTGATACTTTATAAATCATGGGACAAATTGGTATTCATCCCAAAGTTTAACTTAAGGGTTAAGAATGAAAATAGCCCAAAAGTAGATTATATGGACCGTCTAACCACTTAATACGACCTGTATTAAGGTTTAAAAGTCATATGGTGGTTCTGACTAATTAGACGGACCATATAAAATAATAGACGGTTCGTCTCAATGCAAAAAATTAGTATAAAAGTTGTGTTTGATTGATGTTGGACTGGATCTGGATATGCGCTGTTGTTCAATAGTTTGGTATAAATTTTAAGGATTAACTATAAAGGGTATACAACATATTATATTATTGTATATATATTTATTTATAAAAAAACCTAATCGGGTACTAACGGGTACTTAATAGGTAAACGAGTATCTTACCTGTTTAACATGAAAATTAACTGGTCAATTTGTGTCTACCTGTTTAGTACACGAAACATGTTAAGTCCATGCTCGGTACATGTTGAAGTCGTGTAGGTTCTTGTCGGGTATTCGTGTATTGTGTCTAAACTGTCAGCCGTACTCTTCATTTCTAGTTTGAGGTGCACTGTTCAAAGAAGGTTCGATGACTGTGGAGTTTGAGGTGCACTGTTTATTTTCAGCTTGAGGTGCATTTTCATTTTGGGCTTGCGGTATAATTCTTGATTTCGAGCATTTGAAAGATCAACTAATTGAATTTTAGTTGAACCCAAGTTGAATTTCATTTTCTGGTCAAAGACTTGGTTCACCAACTAAGGTTTCTTCATTTTGGGCTTGAGGCCCAAGATTCAAATTTAATCCATAGCCATTGGAATTAGTGACTTCACCAGATTTTCTTTGGTTATTTTCTAATATCTCATCAAACTTTAGGTAGTACTAACTTGGAAGTTTAAACATTCTATTATCTTCCTTTTCATAGCAAGCGTCAACAGTGGCATAAGGGAATACATTTTCATCAAACTTCACGTCCCTTGACACGATAATTTTGTTATGTGTCATGTCATATATTTTATAACATTTTGTTCCATGCGGATAACCCAAGAATACCCTCCTTTTTCTTCAAATTATCGCCTTTGGTTTCAATGTTTTGGTAATATGCCAAGCAATTAAATATTCTCACGGCATCATAATCGGTTTTGTTTTAAACAAAATTTCATATGGGGCCTTATTACTAATAGCTTTAGAGGGGATGTGGTTAATGATATATGTGATTGTCAGTATATATTCACCCCAAAATTTGGTAGGAAGTCTAGCTTCAAACTTAAGAGCCCTAGCCATTTCTAGTAAATGCCTATGTTTTCGTTCCACCACACCATTTTGTTGTGGTGTGTGTGGACACATAGTTGTAGGACAATTCCTTGTTCATTATAAAAATCAATAATGCGGTTTGAAGTAAACTCCCCAAGCCCCCATTGTCACACTTGATCTTTTTAACGTTTTTTTTTTATCAAAGTGTGTCCTGACCATTTAAAAAAAAATATATCAAATGGTCACTTGCCTCATACATTTGTTTTAAAATGTATGCCCGCGTCGTTCGGTTATACTCGTCAACAATAGACAAAAGGTAGTTTTCTCGTGACAAATATAGGGTCTGGTATTTTCCCCAAATATCACAATGCAACAAATCAAAACAATCCTGGGTCTTAATATAGGTGGTCGGAAAAGGTGACCTTTTATGTTTGGCTTTAGCACATAAATCACAAACCAAATTTCTAGTTTCCAATAAAATATTATTGACAAAATCAAAATGTGAAAGTTTACCATCAGATGCATGACCTGTAGGTCCATATATAATGGATTCCCAATTTTACTTGGATCAATCCGTGTTGTTAGATAGTGGAAATCACTAACACTCGGATCGTGGGTCTTAATTTTGAAAAAAAAACGAGAGAGAGAGAGAGAGAGAGAGAGAGAGAGAAAGATGAAGTTTTTGAAAGAAAATTTATGAAGAAATGGGTGAAAATGACCCTTTTGGCCCCCATTTTTCCTAGGTTTTCATTTAATGGGCTTAAATGGGTTTACCCAATGAGCTTTTACCGTACAATATAAATGAACTGAGCATGTAATAAACTGACTATAAGCAAACTGAAATACATACACAATCCTAATAATAATAGGCAAATTGGAAATAAATAATATCAACTTTTGTGTGTTAGTCGATAATAATCCCAACTTTAAAAATCACTACCAACGGTCCCAACTTTCAACTATTTTTGTCTCAATGGACATCCGTTAAAAAATACTTAACGTCGTTAAGGTTTTTCCCGAGTTTCAAACCGTTGTTTTAGGGATTTTGATCGAAAGAACGATACAAGTCGACCGATATAAAACTTATCTCGAAACGGTGATTCACATGACTTGATTTTTGTTAACTGGAAAAGCAATCAGCCGAACTAAAACATTGTTTCGTCGCTTGAATCAAAGTTTCGAGTTACATCGGTCGACTCGTATCATTCTTTCGATCAAAAGTTCTAAAACATCGGTTTGAAACTCGGAAAAAAAACTTAACGACGTTAAGTGTTTTTTTGACAGAGGTCCATTGAGAAAAAAATAGTTGAAAGTTGGGACGACCAGTAGTGATTTTTAAAGTTGGGATTATTATCGGCCAATACACAAAAGTTGGGATAATAATAAAGAATATTAGCCCTACAGTCTCCCTCTAGGATTGGCTATTGAGTATGTCGAGGCACCTTCATCAAGATCTTTGCTTCGTCTTTATTTCTTGAAATTTAGTGCTTGTCTTGATCCAAGAGCTTGAACGAGATTGGAATTTGGACAATTCTTTATTTTCATTCTTGTAGACTTGAACTTCAATCTTATTTTTTGGAAAGGAGGTAACAACAAATTTTAGAAACATCAAATGCGGGAGGCTCGACATCTAATTTTATTTTGTTGACTTTCTTGAGCCGTATAATTTCTTTCCTTTATTCTTCATCTGGTCTTCAGACACGATCAATTCATTTTTAGGTTCAACCACCTACTTTCACGTTCTCATTTTATTTTAAGCCATTCAGCATCTGCAGCTACAGTCTCTGCAGCCCAGCAAAATTGATCTTGATCTACCTATCCATTTACAACAGCACAAATCTTTGGAACGAATAAGATTCTTTCACAGAACTTCTTGAGGGTAAACAAAGAATTGCCTTTTTAAAAACGTGCTCATGGTTTGAAGTATTTGCAAAATAACTCTGAAATTTTAATTTTTTTCTACTTTTCATAAAATACCAATTTCAGTCCATCAACTTGTTAATGATTTGTCGAAGTCCCAGGTTTCCAACGAACTTTGCATAAACGACATTGACAACAAAACATGTTCTTCTGAATACAAAAAAATGTTTAATAAAATATGTACAAACACAATACAAACATAAAATATTTTTGGCATTTTCATATATTTTAACATTACAAAAATATATACATAATGTTTCGTATTTTTCTATGATAAAAAATGCAAATAATAAACATAAGTCGTAAATATGTTTTGAGAAAGATCGCAACATGGAATCATATTGACCAAGATGCTCTTTGCAACATCTATATTTTGGCTGATATTACAACTCTAAGTCAGATTGATATATTGATCCACTTTTAAACTACGCATATGTTTTCATTATCTTATGATACATATTTAGTTATGATTAGGCAACGATTGTGTGTGGTCCCTAAAGATACTAAAAAAGACATGGGATAGCAAAAACAAAAGACAATAAAGGAAATTTCACTATCATATACATCTTTTTAGCATCAAATAATCTTTAAAACCTGAAACTTCTATCAAATAATATATATTCAAATAGCTACTTATCATATTAAAATGTATTTTCAGGTGAATCCTATCCTCAAACGAAGAAACAAATGAAAAGCCCAAGAAAAATCAAAGAAAACTCAAGAAAACATCAAAACACGCCCTCATGCTTCATGGAACACGCCCCCATGCTTTCATGGGAAAATAAAGACAAAAATCTGCAAGAAAAGACAAAATTCTAGACAGCTGGACACGGTGTCGTGCCTCAGGAGACATGGGGTCATGGTCACCTTTCAGAAAAGATTAAAATAAAATATAATAGACACCCAAAACACGGGACCGTGCCTCATGAAACACGCCCCCGTGGTGAGACATCATGTACGATGTGACATAGCATTAAATGCGAGTGGACAGATGGACACAGGGGCGTGCCTCATGGAGCACAGGGTCGTGCCTGATCACCAGACAACCTATAAATAAAGGAGCACGTTGCACTCATCGGGTGTGCTTGAATAGAGTTCTATACGAGTTTCTCTTATAAAAACACCCACTTTACACTCATATTGAAGGTCTTGTGGAGAGTTTGAAGGCTTAGAGGTTATCATCCCCATCATCTATCATCAGCATCATCTATCATCACTATAATCCATCATCATCATCATCATCATCATCCGTCACCATTGAAGAAGGAAGATTCATCCATATTTTGTTAGATTGTTCTAGTTTGATCATGTGTTTGTTATCTTCATCTCTTTTAATGTTCATAACCATGCTCATTATGAGCTAAATTCCAATTACCATCAAATTTCTATGAAGAAGCTTTGTTTTACGTGGTGATTATACTAAATATGTGATTTAGTTTAGTAAAGCACATGGTTATTTTTCAATTATCCTTTGATGAAAAATGTTTTATCACTTTAACTCAACAAATCAAGGTTGATGATTAACAATCATTCATGATTCACTCATGTTTTTGGAGACTAGAAATGTTAAAATAATATCTTGATACCTTATTCAAGATAAAACATGGATCCTTATATTGTATTTAGAAATGATGAGATATAAACTATGATCAATTTCTCCAGTGTTGGTAATTCTGAAATAATTATTGTTAACACGATTGCTTAGGTATCATGCTAGTTAAAGAAATCATATGTTAAAGGATTGTGTAATTATAACATAATTAAATCAACCAAGGGGAGGTTGTGTGACTAAACTATAACCACCGAAGTTGTTAGAATTGGTGTTTGAGAAATTGAAGTCAATCTTAAACTTTCTGCTTTACTAAACTACTTGCCTACCTAAATTGACATTCTCATGGTAGTATGAGATTAAGCAAGGATGGACTTGAAAATATACATGCTACTTTCTTTTATGTTATAGAATATGTCACTTAGAGATGGGGGCTATTCTATCATATATTATTAGGGCAAGTTTAATGTTGTTCTCTATGGGTTTTCATTTTGAAATCTAACCATTACATCATCTACTTTAACATTGATAAGAAAATATTTCTCAATGTAACAAATACAACTATCACTTAAATTTTCATCACTCATCCGATTACGCAAATCAGTCTTCACGTATTTCATCGTCGAAAATCATCTTCCAATACTTATGGTTGTGACCGATAATACGAGAGCTAACTTTAATAAACGATTCACCAGTGCAAAGGGTGTTTCTTTGTTGAACCATCAATAGAACAAGACTAGCTAAACCATTCAAGTGTTTAAATCGCTTATATATGTTGCAAGCTCAACTAAGAGTCTTCTTTTATCATTTTCATCAAAATCTTACGGGTACATCTCGATTAATCATAATATTTTTGGAATAAAAATCTCCAAAATATTATCACAATGAGTCAAATAACTCAAAGAAACAAGTAAGTCGGATTGAGTATTGGGCTAAAAATTGGGTTAAGTATGAATTGAGTTTTGGGATTAAAAATTGAGTTAGGTATTTGTATTTTGGACTAATTGGTAATTTGGTATTAAACTCAAATTTGATAGGAAAACTTGTTTATATAACATTGATGTAATTATATATGTAAAATTTTTATTTTATGTTTACAATGGTCGGTCTCAAAATTTCATTGGGAACGGTTTCAAAATCTCACAGGGTCGGTTTCTAAACCTCACAGGGGTCAAGGTCAAAATTTTATAGGGGTCGACCGATAATTTTTGATATATTAATACTATTTTTTATAGGGGTCGGCGGACACCCCTCTCATAAGAGTGTGTCCGCCACTACGACAAAGGTAGAAGAACTATAATAAAAATTGTAATGGTTTTATAAGTTGGGAAAGTTAACATACAAACTAAAAACTATACTAAACATACGAATCAAATAGTGTAATTATATATACAAGTAGTGTATTATGTAATTACATTGTAGTGTAATTACACTATGCTATAACTACACAACATTATAATTACACTATTTTATATACAACGTTGTAGAAATTGCTAGGCGAGCGGTAGGGTGGAGGCTAGCGATTAGTCAAGATTAATCAAAATTAATAATCGAATAAGACTTTAATGTTTAATTTTCAATTTACACACACACACACACATTTTTTATGTAATAGATGAACTGAAGTCGCTGCCTCTCCGAATCTCTATAGAACATTCTATAAGGGATGTGTGCTAATATGCAACGAGACAAGTAACAGAAAGAGATGGACGTAGTTATGATTTGGGGGGGGGGGGTTGACATATGTCTTTAAACAATACTCTCCAACTTGAAGGACCCGAATGGTTAATACGAAAAATATAAGAGTGGTACGGAAGATCTCAATGGGCGGTTTGGCAGAGATCCAAAGTTCATGGACCAAGTTGAATAATTTGGTGTCATAATTATCTTTTATTTATTATTAAATAAAATAGAAGTGTATTTTAGTTATGTTTCCTAGTTTGAGTAGGACTAGAATTGTGGGTGCTATATAAACTCATCATTAATTTTCTTTTGTTCAAGTAGAATGCATTTTGTTCTTGTTTTCTATTAATGAAAAGAGTCGCATAAGCATTTATGCAAAATCGTATTTGGTGTTCTTAATTCACTTGCCTAATGTTTAACAAGTGGTATCAGAGCTCAACGTTTCATGCTCGTGTTTCTTACCGGTGGCGAGTCTTTATTGAAATGGTAGTTTTCAATCAAAGACATTAGATGCCAAGAAACCTATCGTAGTTAAGGTTCTGATCGAAGGTGTTAGAAAAATCAAAGGAATTAAAAGAAAGAAAAGGGGGGTTCCTTTTGTTTTTGTGGGTATCGCAAAGAAAAGAGACGAAAGTCAACAATTTAACTGAAGTTAATTGTTGTGCATGAAAGTTGAGATAAGAGAGAAAAAAAACGGAACGGACAAAACATATTATTGTTTCTTTGAAGTCAATAGTAACGAAAAGAATCTGATCAGAAATACTTTGGTGATTGAAGATCCCGATCGAATTTTTCAGATTAGGAAGTCGATCAGAAAGTTGCGTATAATAAAAAGGTTTTTATATTTATTGAGTAATCTCTGTTATTCAAGAAACTAGAACAACGGCAGAATTCCAAGTTGTAGGAGGAATCAAGAAGTTGAACCAGAGCAACTACAAACAATGGTCAACATGCATCAAATCGTATCTTCAAGGCAAGATCTTTGGCAGGTAACGAACGGTACCGAGACGAGACAACCCGCAAAAGAAATTAACGGTAGTATCTGGAAGTGGCAGGTGAAAGCGGGTCGGGCGATGTTTATCATCAAGAAAATGATCGATGATTATGTTCTTGATCACATTCAAATCTCGAATACCCAAAGCAAGCGTGGGAGACGTTGGAGACCTTATTCACGAAGAAGAACGATTCTCGATTGAAGTTAATGACGATTTCCCAAGGTGATTTTCTTATCGCACAATATTTTCGCAAGGTAAAGAATTTGTGTCGTGAGATTGGAGAACTCGATCTACAATATCGGGTTAGCGATGGTCGTATGAAGCGGATACTTATCCACAGTTTAAGGTCGGAGTATCGTAGTTTTGTTACCTCTATCCAAGGGTGGGCGACCTAACCGAGTATTACCGAGTTCGAGAATATTCTTTCCGGACTAAGAAACCTTCGCAAAACAGCTAGCCATGGTGTGAATTAAAACGGAGAGCGAAGCCTTGCATGTCGAAAGGAAGGAGAAGCATCGGTTCTACAAAAATAAGAATCATGATGTGAGAAAGGCAAGGGTAAATATTGGGAGAACGAGAAACGTGACCGAAGCAAGAAGAGAGAATGGAACCGGAAGGGCCGGGTTGACAACTTTGAAGAAGATTCATCGGACGAAGAGAACCGAGACAAGGAATCAAGGTACCAACCAAAGCTGGTTCCTTTTAGATGCCATAACTGTGAACAAAAAGGACATATGGCTAAATATTGTTGAGAACCTAGGGAGGAAGGTAATGCACCTGTTGTTAGATAAGAAGAACCATGGGAAATGGAGACTAATAAGACCGAGGTTCATAAACAATACACAGCTGTCACCGAATTCAAACCGAACCTGGTAGATGAATGGTTTGAAGTAGGCTCCTGTTGGTGGACAAGTCAAGAAGTAGTGCCAGAGTCGCCGTTAAAGGTAACCATGGAATCATCTATTGTTATTTTAAATCTAGATGATGAGGAAATCATGGTTGAAGAAGAAAATACGGTTGATCAAGATGTAACCGTGACAGTAACCGAACAAGACAAGAGAGAAACCGTGTTGGAAGAAGTGCACGAGGAGGTAGATCCGTCTCATGTTACGGGTTGTCATGATGGAATAGAAGAAGTTGAAGATCAACAAACCAACAAAGTTGATGTTGAAGTTTGCATGAGGTTCATGCAAAGTTCAGGTGGTTCGAATGAACGGACGAATAAAGGAGTTGAGTTCGAGAGGGAGCATGCACCAAGTGTAGATGGAAGAATTGCTTTGAGTACCTTGATAGTTGGTCATGAAGTTAATAAAGCAAAAGTCATTTCTAATCTGAAATCGGGTGATTCAATTTTAAACAATGGTAATATCGAAACTAGCTCATTTGTAACCAGGAAAAAGAAACCTGAAGGTAGTGTGATGAAGTCGAATCCAAGAATCAAACTCAAAGAGGTTCGAGATTTACAAGGTGTGAAGGATTTTGGAGGAACAATGGAAGTTGGTATTGAGAGGGAGTGTAAAACTTGGTGTAATACCAACTTGAAGGACCCGAATGGTTAATACGAAAAATATAAGAGTGGTACGGAAGATCGGGGCGGTTTGGTGGAGATCCAAAGTTTAAGTACCAAGTTAAATAACTTGGTGTCATAGTTATCTTTTATATATTATTAAATAAAATAGAAGTGTATTAGTTATGTTTCTTAGTTTGATTAAGATTAGAATTGCGGGTGCTATATAAACTCATCATTAGTTTTCTTTTGTTCAAGTAAAAAGTATTTTGTTCTTGTTTTCTATTAATGAAAAGAGTCACATAAACATTGAAAAATACAAAGCTGTTACAAGCTATAACGACACATTTTTCTCTAGGAGATTTCATATTTTGAATTTGAATAAAGCTGGGTACATCTTAGTTTTTAAAAGATTGTTAAATGTTAAATAACTTTACGAAACTATTATGTATCAATAGTTTATAAATCATAATCAACCTTATTACGTAAAGAAACACCCTAACACATAATTTTATTCGATGCCCTATACTCTCGTACAAATGCAAGCTACAAAGTTCCTAATTATGAGTCTTAGTTGATGAGTTAATAATGGCTGGAAAGAAGAACCCAAAAGCAACAAGGGAAGGTTGATTAAATTAAAATGATGGAATCATGATGATCAATTCCAGGTGGATAACAAGTTCCAAAGAGTTTCTTGAATTACAAACGAAAAAGCATCAAACAAAAGTTGATTAATTATCCGGGAATCGCCAGTTCCAAAGAGATGATTCTTGATTCTTCTTCTTAAAAGTTGAGTGACATTGGCTGGAAATATGAACCAATTAACAAGTTGATTTAGAAGGCCGGTGAATTATCTAAAAAAAGTATCAACAAGAAAGAGCTTTGTAAGTGTTTTACTTAGTCTGCCTGATATATGATACTTTTGAGTTTTGACTCAATTGATTGGTTGGGTTTTGTCAATTCTTTTCATATGTAAATGACAGACAAAAGTGAAAGAGATACACACGACATATGATTGAATTCTTAGAATAATTTCATTGATCATGTCGTCACTGTATATAATTACAATGTATATCTCTTTGAGATAATATACAACTATTAATGAGAGATACAAAGGAATAGTATTTATTTCAAATATAATCCTATCTATTACACCCTCACAGGCGAAGTGCATGGAGGTAAATGAGTGTTGAGACTGGAGAGGAAGTCCTACAATAGTACATGAAAAACGCCTTTCGTAAAGATGTCAAGTAGTTTTAAAAATTTAATTATGAAAACAAGATTACTTTGGTTGTAAAATCAATATGAGAAAAATGTGACGACACTTCAGGTTCAAGTAATGCAATAAACAATATAATTGTAACCCTTATCTCATGGATAACCACATAGGCAAAATTCATTAATTAGTTTTGATAAATAATTACTAGACGCATTAGTTTGTTATGATGACTCATAGAACTTAATCTGACGCATTGACACGACTAATCAGACGTGGTCTACCTAATTAATAGTTTATTAGTATAGGACTCTATATAAATTAATGATTAAAAGTAAATGGTTCAAAGACCATAAGGACCTAATCCAAAATTTTGATAAACACAAACCAATTGATTGAGATAAGAAACGAGAATACCAGAAAAACAATTGGTTAATCAGTTTAAATAAACATAAAGTTAGATTAATCGAATGATTAAATCAAAACTCAATCCAATCATAGATAGAAGTTACAAAACCATTAGTTCATACAAACCCTACACATGAAGTGGTCATAAGTGGTTTAGTCTTGCCTCTACTCTTCAATTCTCTTGATTTTTTGTTGAAAGGATGAATCCATGGATAATTTGATGATTCACGGGTGCTCATTTGATGACTTAGAGATCCCTAAAATAGTCCAAAACAGTTGGGGTATGAAGATATCTCGACCTAGGGTTAAATTAGGGTTAAATATGGAAGAAACCCAAAAACCGACTTTCCTCGTCGGGTCTATCGTAAGCTAAGGTGGACCCATGCTCTACGGTAGTTGCTTTATGCCTTACAGTGTACATTACGCCATTTTTACCCAGCTTCTGCAGTTAGCTAAGGTGTAGCCACCGTAAGCTACGGTGGAGTGACACTTGATTCTTCGCTTTGCATTTCTTGATGCTTGTTCAATGTTCTGATCCCCGGTTGCTTCCTTTATGAATAACTTGATTCCTCACCATCTTGAATGCTCCAAATTAGATCCTTAAGCTTGTGTAATCATTAAACCAATCAAAGTAATCATGTTTGATAAACATACACAATTAAGACACAGGCCATAAAACACCAAAAGTACATTATTTCAACCACACATCACCTAGTCGGTGTTGTTGTATGCAAGTAAAGAAGGATCCACTATTCTCAAAAATGAGACCATATGTCATTGTCCCTTCAATTTAATATGCATGTGCATGAAAATTTGTTGCACGACAAAGCTAAATGTAAGGGCGAGTGAAAGTTAACTATTGTAATACCCCAACCAAGCTCCAATATAGTGTTGAATCACCAAAAATAGTGCCGGTAACGGCACTCAGTTTAGCATATTTATCGACCGGGGTGCCGACAGGTTTGTGTAAATGCATACTCACCCTTTGTATGATATCATTACCATAGGCGTGCTACAGGAGGAACATGGTATCTCCTTTTCTTAAGACTTATACCAAAAAAATAACTGACCCAAGATCCTTCACAACAAACTCATTAGCGATGCTAGACATTAGGTTTTGATGAAGTTTATTCGACAAGGTAAGAATTTAGTCAACGTATAAGAGTCAGTCGGGGGGACGTGTGTGTTACATTGGAGAGAATTGTCACATTGTTCCCATTTTGTTTTGTTTTTCTTTTCTAATGCGCACGTTTAGGCTGTTTGCTTCTCGTAAGACATCCCGGTTTTTGTCCTTAATAATATTTCCTTCCAAAAACAGCTTTGTTTGAATCCCAATATAATAACATAGTCTGTGAGTCGTACGTATCATGCTCGCGGGGCTTGTTTTAGCCCATAAAGGGACATTTTAATAAGCATACGTGATCCAGGTAGTCTTTGTTGTGAAACCCCAACGTAGAAGATTTTAATCATGTGTTAAATCTGCCAATAATTGGTGACGAATCTGTCATTAAAAAAATTATTGGATATTAAAATAAAAATAAGTCAGCCGACTATTTTCGCATTTTCAAAAACTCAAGTTTATTTATTGATATTGTCGGTCAATGGTTATTTTAGTAATTTATTTAAAAAAATATATAATATAATATAATATTAAACTATAACTAAATCTTACTGTAGCAGTTGGCTTATGGTCTAATGGCATGTGAGTAATGGTTAAGGTTTAGGATTTTATGGTCTTAGATTCAAAATATAACTCAATGAGGTTTTCCTACACTAATGTGTTTTCATTTTAATGGTGGCCTAAAGTGTCAAAATCAATACGATGTATAGTCAGTGAACCGAAAACTTTTCACTTAAAATAAACATAATGGGACTGATTCGTTTACACAAAACTGCAATTTATTCATTCTCAAGAATATTATTGTTTACTTAATTGCAAACTACATTTTAAAACTACAAGCATTTATTAAATATATAAAAATATGTTTTAGTTACATGTATTACATATATCTTCAAGCATACAATTAAGATTTTCTAGAGACAAAGTCGCACACCTCATAAGCGCCTTTTAATATTCTCTCTTCAGCACTAATAAATGCCACATGTTCATTCTTGATTTCCCACGCTCTCCTTTAGGAACCATCTCTTCTAAAAATGGAGGTAACATCTAAAACCCATCTCCAATTGGCAATTAGGCAATCTTATACCTTATAACCAAATAGTTTGATCAAGATGCTAAATTTTCATATGAATATACATGCAGAAACCATTAGTCACGGAGATTATAGTTCGAATCGACTGTATGGGTGCGTTCAAAAGATTAAAAAGGCTTTACATGGTATTAATGGTAAGCAATTAAGTTAGTTGTCTTGATCATCTAGCACATCACTTCTATCTCGTTCTTTTGTTCATGATCATATACACACACAGTTTTTCTTTTACAATGATATTTACAAAATTTCTAAATATACATCCTTTGCCTCTGTAAGACCTCCCACTAACACGCAAAAACCTCTACTAATATACATCCTTTGCCTCTGAAAACTTTTCAGGCATAAATGATATGTATTTCAACATTCCTCAACAAAAACTGACAATAATCGGGTGGGCGGATACTGAAAAAATTGTCAAGGCCATCAAGAAAACAAGGAAACATGCAATCTTGTTTTCAGAAACACAACCATCCCCGTCAACCAAACCACCATTAGAAGGTAGCACACCACCAAAAGAGCCAGAAAGTACACCTCTAAAACCAAAACCAGCACCAGCACCAGCACCAGCACCAGCACCAGCACCAGCACCAGCACAAGCACCCACGGCTCATCAACCGCAATCTACACCACGACAACCATCACTACTTTCAGTATCAAAAGAATCGGAAGAGGTTCACATTGTCCATCACTACCCACCTGACAATGGCCACGGTCACAGGCATGATCAACGAGCATCAGTGGAACATTACTCAAATCTAGTACAAAAACATGAGCCACCGCTATTGGTCCTTGTGAAGCACAACTATAGCACGTACAAGCCTACGCCTTATGTCACTAAATACACCCGTCCACCTCCACAACAATTCACACATTACAACACACCCGAACCACCTCCACAACAAACACATTATGCCAGACCACTTGAACCACCACAACAATTCACACATTACAACAGACCAGAACCACCACAACGTTACACACATTACAGCAAACCAGAACCACCACTACAATACACACATTATCACAGACCCGACACACAATACAGCAGTCCAGAACGACTACAGCCGTACACAAATAATCATCAAGCCGAATTACCACCGCGCTATACTAACTATAGAGGTGAGTATCACAGCAATAGGAATGGGAATGATAATATTACCTCAATATTTAGTGATGATAATCCAAATGCGTGTACGATTGTCTAGAAGAAATGATAGGACTTTGGTACAAGTTAAAGCCACACTTTTCTTTTAAGTCGGTGAGAGGTGGCGAAAAAGTTAATGGAGAAGTTGATTAACATGTGATAGACGATGATCACAATCATTATGATGATCTCATGCTGAATATGATGGGAAGCATATCATTCGTAGCTTGTAAGTGCCGGAAGAATCCATGCTATGTCTTAACATTTAATTTAATATTTCAAAATATATATATATATATATATATATATATATAGGGAGAGAATCATTAGAGAACTCCATTTTCTGAAGAGAACTAGAGAACTAATAATGAAGTATTTTTAATTTAATTTAAAAAACATTTTTTAAAATTTTTTTTCTTTCATCCTTCTTATATATTGTTATTCTTCACCACAAAAAAAGTAAAAATAAAGAAAAATAAAAAAAAATAACGAGTAATGCATATATGCAATACACCGACTTTTTTAATAATGCATATGTGCAATAGTGTGCATTTTGATATTTGAAATAGTGTTGAATAGCATATATATAGTTGTTTGTATTGTTTATTTGCAATAGTGTTAAATTATATACAAAAACTAAAAAAATGGATATAGTGCATATGTGCATTAGTGTTGTATTACATATATGCGATAATGTGTTTTGCATACAATTACTAGTGTTGTATTTGCATATATTCAATAGTGTGCATTGGATAATGCAATTGTATTGTATTATATGCAATAAAAAACTATTGTATATATGCAATAGGCATTAGTGCACATATGCACTACAATACTTACACCGACAAGTTTTTTTTTTAGTATCAATATCATCTTATTAGAATGAGGAAAGAAAAAAAATCACAAAATAATTTTTTTTAAAATAGTTAAAAATAATTATTTACTAGTTCTCTATTAAAGAAGAGTTCTCTCTAGATCACACCCCTATATACATATATATATATATATATATATAGGGAGAGGATCATGAGAGAACTCCATTTTATGGAGAGAACTAGAAAACTAATAATGAATTATTTTTAATTTAATTAAAAAAATATTTTTAAAATTTTTTTTTCTTTCATCCTTCTTATATATTGTTATTCTTCACCACAAAAAAAAGTAAAAATAAAAAAAAATAAAAAAAATTAATGAGTAATGCATATATGCAATACACCGACTTTTTTTATAATGCATATGTGCAATAGTGTACATTTTGATATTTGAAATAGTGTTGAATAGCATATATATAGTTGTTTGTATTGTTTATTTGCAATAGTGTTATACTATATACAAAAACTAAAAAAATGGATATAGTGCATATGTGCATTAGTATTGTATTACATATATGCGATAATGTGTTTTGCATACAATTACTAGTGTTCTATTTGCATATATTCAATAGTGTGTATTGGATAATGCAATTATGTTGTATTATATGCAATAAACACTATTGTATATATGCAATAGGCATTAGTGCACATATGCACTACAATACTACACCAACAAGTTTTTTTTAGTATCAATATCATCTTATTAGAATGAGGAAAGAAAAAAAATCACAAAATATTTTTTTTTTAAAATAGTTAAAAATAATTCTTTACTAGTTCTCTCTTAAAGAGGAGTTCTCTCTAGATCCCACCCCTATATATATATATATATATATATATATATATATATATATATATATATATATATATATATATATATATATACACCCTGTTTAACATAACAATATAAATGTTACTAAAAAAGAGTTCGGTTATCACTACAAGAAAAGGCTGTTTTAGGGACGACGCCCGTCGACCCTAAAAGCCTTGTTTATCGCCTCTAAAGCCTTGTCGCCTCTAAAGAGGCGCCCCTAATACCTCGTCACTAATACGCCATTTGTCGTCCCTAAAAGTACTAATCGCCCCTAAAAGGCGTCTCCGGTAAAATGTTTCCGATTAAACTCCGAAGACACTCCGATGAAGTATTAGGGGCGACTCGTCGCCTTTAAAAGGGCGCCCCTAAAAGCCTCTGAAATTTTAAAAAAAATATCTTTCGTATTTCTAGCTATTTCCAGGTTTTTTCCAAATTTTTACGCTAGTTTTATACAAGCATTTGTCACAACGATTCATATATATACATATCAACTTATAAAAGTACATAAATGTCAATGTACTAGTACTAAACAACATTTAAACCGATAGAGTAGCTAATTGATTAAGATCCATACTATCATTCTTCGCCTTCATCCATGTCATCCTCGTTGTCTTTGCTTGATTCTATTTGGTGATTGTGATATTCGTCTAGGTGATGTAGAAATTTGGATCTTGAAATAAACTAGCAATTTGGGCCTAAAAAATAAGATGTATATGTTGTAAGTGTTGGAAAATTTAGAAAATGAATGGAAATTAATTATTGTAATAATAATATAAAACTCTTAGTTTGGTGAAACTCTTGAGTAAAGTGGCTTGATGACACTTAATGAGTTTTTATTATTACATTAAGTCACTAATTAAGTGAGACACTTGTTTTCTTTCAACTCTTGAATATATTAGTTAGCTTTGTGCCTCATTTGAAAGAACTAAAGAAAAAGGTGTTCACTCAAAAATCCATATGGTTAGAGAGGAGTACTCTCTACTTGATTCCTTCATCACATTATTCTAGCATATTCATTTTCAAGAATACTGATATACCCGATGTAACATCGGGCGCGTAGCCTTTTCCGGCAGTACATACGGCTTCGGCTGTTGTACCCTGAGAGACAGACGAACTCTTTAGTATAGACCCGAAATCTGTTTTAAGGGAAGCGTATTGTATACGTGCCTCAACCAACGCTCAATATATATTATTATGTTCATGTTTTGTTGCAGCCAATGGAGTTGGGTCAAGGATAAGAATCTGTAGCCACACCAAGGAAAAGTAGGACGAATGTGAAGATACTCAACGTGTGGAAGACTTGAGTCAAGAAGTTTCTGGTGAAGTTCTCACCAAAGACATCGACACGAATCTATATTAATTGTTCTCTATATTAATTTATTTTTGGTTTTGTACACAGTATTCTTCTACGATATTTCCCTTGTATAACGAGAGTATTGTTATACTTATTTTATTTTATCACTTTAAATATTATTGTGACTCATGTCCTACAATCTTAAAACAGAATTCGTAAGATTGTTGCTCCAATCTTAAAACCTTATTTATAAGGATTTTGGGTTCACGAAATGGTTTGAAATAAAAATATTTTAGATATTATAATCTTATAATATATATTTTTTTTTGGGGAAATTATGTACGTAGTACAACTTGGTGTGTTTGGATTTTAGAAATCATGATGCAATCTTAAATCCTATTGGAAAACCGTTGGATTTTCATTAGTTTTGTTTAACGATTTTGCAATCATTCATGTTTAACAATTGTGTTAGAAATGGTTTTAAGTAAACCGTTCGTTTCTTGTAAACGTTAAATATCTAACATGCGTGTAAGATACGATTTATTTATAACGTTTTGTGTAAACGTTAATTTTCTAATGGGCATGATAGAAAATATTGAAGTGAGACGTACATGTGTGTTAGTGCACAAAAGATTCCACGTGTGTCTGTTCATATTCCTCCCATTAACTTATTTCAAGCATTGACTCGATGTTAATGAAGCGATCTTTGGGCTATACACTAGAAAACCAACAATTTATAAGGTTTTTCATAATGTTTATTGGTTTATGTATGTACTGTCTTTCCTCTAACGTACGCGTTACAATTGTTTAAGTTTTAACATATTTGTTGGAAATTGTTTATTTTATAAACCATACTGATTGAAAATATTTTATGTGAACATTTAATTTTCTAGTGTGTGCATTAGAAACATTTATAAATTGTTTATTTTATGAACTCTATCCTTTGAAGACGTTATTATATGAAAATGTTAAGGTTTATAATGTCCGCATTATAGCATTTTTTAGACATGTGTGCTAGAAACTGTTTAAGTACATAGATATTAAATCTAAATCATATAAAACTGTTTGGTTTTTTAGGTTTTGATATTTGATTTTATAAATTTTTTTTATTAATAATATAATATTTTGTAAAACTCAGGAAATGATTTAGAATGATTCTAAACAAAGTTTTGCATATTTGAAATTTTTTAAACGGTTCGCTACTCTTGCTAAAAGTTGTTAAACTAAGATAACATTCTCAAGGATACTTTAAAGTGACAACAACTTCGTGTTGTGTGAAAAAGATTGATTGTTCAAGCTTTGCTACTTAAGTGTCGTAATTGTAACAAATTGATGTTATTTGAACATATTTGTTCAAGAGTATGGTTTCAAAGGTGAAACGAGGATATGAGGATATGTGTGCATGGATTTCTATTTGAGGGAATACTTGTATACATAATATAAACGATATCACTGAGATGATTCATGTCGGATGACGAAAGTGTTGAAGATAATAACACTTGGAGATTTGATGTATAAATGTCGTCAAAATAATTTCGTATAAGAAACAACTTGTGAGTTGTTGCGAAGATTAAAGTCTAAGATGAGATATCAAATATATAATCACATCATGAGAGGGTAATAGAATAATGAGGTGAATATATTAAGATGAAATAAAAAATATTGATGTGTAACTCCTTGAATTAAATATGTTAATGACGTATTAATTCCTTGGAAATTCATTAAGTGTGAATTGTAACATATGAATTGATATATGTTAATGATGTATTAATTCCTTGGAAATTCATTAAGTGTGAATTGTAACATATGAATTGATATATGTTAATGACGTATTAACTCCTTGAACATTCACTAAGTGTGAATTGTAACATATGAATTAATATATGTTAATACGTATTAACTCTTTTGAAATTCACTGCGTGTGAATTGTAACATAAGAATTAATATATGGTAATGAGATATTCACTTTGTTTGAACTATGTGAAAGTTTTATCTTTCATTCCGGGAGAGTATCCCAATAAATAGTTTCAAGAAACAAAAATGAAATGTATAGATTATTTTATGCAAATGTGAATACCAAGAGCTTGAGTGTTAATCCAATTGACTTTATCTCAACATAATAGTGATTGTAGATGGGTAACGTTAATCATGATGAATGTATTCATCAAAATGATTTGGATTAAGACTTATGTTCAAAGTCCATATAAGTCAATGATAAAGCTTTGGAGATCAAAGGAAAATAAGTTATGTTCCTTAAATGAATGATGAAGTTATGTATGCGCTATATACAATAGCTCGTGAGACATTCTTAAATATTAAGGTTTGAGGGTTGTGAATAAGTCTCATAATTTTGTCTAAACAAATGGTTGAGTGTTTCAAAAGGATATTGTAATGGCTGTGAAGGATCAGAATGATGCATCTTCTGTTCACATGCTAAAGTATTGTAGTCTAAAGTATGCTAGACTAATACTTGTTAATTATGGTTCTTTATAAATTAAAGACTAATTTGTAACACCCCGACCAAAGGCGGATTATACATCGGGGCGCCACATATTGCTTCATTACTCGCGACACTATTGGTGTCAATATTTATTAATACACATTTTATCGCGCACGCGCAGCGGGGAAAATAAAGAACATAAATCAAACATAAATCAATATATTATAAATTATAACATTCAAACAACATTAACTTGTCTTGATACATTTTAATTCTAGGTCCAAAAGTAAAAACGTCCTACGTGTCCACAAGCTCCAAAACAGCTACTGCAAACCTGAACATGTGTTAAAATAAACGTCAAACACTTGCGTGTTGGTGAGAAATCAAGTTTAATAGATAATCATAGATAATCACAGTAAATCTGCGCGCAACACGTGTATGTCTAGAGTTTAACAAGGGTGTAATCAGATTGTGATCAAGCCTAAGATAGTTCATAGATCATAGTTCAATCCATGCTCCCAATTGAGCATAAAAACGAGAAAACATCTGTGCAAGTGTAAACAAAGAAAACCGTAAACGATAGGTCTCCCGTGTTCAACTAATGGTACCAACGGAACTGCGGAATAGGCCGAACAAAGCGGTTAATGATACACACATACAAATAAACAGCCAAGTAAACGTCCTCAACACATGGGATACTGCGCGACTAAAGTTCATAAACAAGTTTTAAGACTCAAGTTTTGTATGAACACATGAACATCCCAAAGCATTTAAAATAAAAAGGGATTAGATACGAGATAACTCACATGATAAACGATGCGGTGATAGATAAAGCAAGAACCAACTTTAAACAAGCACAAGTTAACCTATAAATAAGATTATTGTTTTAATGATTTGTTTTAAGTCTTGATTATAAGTTAGCATAATTAATAAGTAAATTATAATATATATTACCGGAAAAGCAGGAAGAACAAGGAGGAAGACGGAGGCAGAGAGGAAGACGGCAGAGAGAGCAAGGAGCAAGAGAACAGGAGAGATTAAGTGTTTTGTGTGTGATGTGTTATGAAATATTATTATTATTTATAGAAAAACCCTAGGAGACATAATCCCTAGAAAAGGGAAAAAGATCTCAAAAAGCAAAAGATTCCAAAAGCAAAAGATATCAAAAGATATGGCAGCTGCAGGGGGCAAGATAAAGCTGACAGGGAACAGTAACAGGCATGGGCGGATCAGATAAAGGTACTGGTCAAGCATGGCAAAAGCAGATCTCAAAAGATAATGTCAGTCACTTTTTCTACCAACCAATGGGGGTTGGTACGCATGCTGCGCCGAAAGTAACTATTCAGACATTAGATAGGTTAGGTCAACAGCACAGAAGATAAGACAACACAAAAGCATACAGGCTGGAATAAACAGAAGATACAAGGGTTAAGCGCGGGAAGGCTGAGTGCGCGAGCGCGAAGGCTGGCACAACATTCCTTAGCGCACTGCGGGAAGAATCACAAATCCTTAGCGTGCTTCGTGAAGAACAAGAATTCTAAGCGCATCGCGGGAAGAACATACATTCTTAGCGCATTGCGGGAAGAACATGCATTCTTAGCGCGCTGCGGGAAGAGTTCTCTTCACGCATCGCAGGAACAAGATGTCTTCACGCAGGCTTCCATGTAAGGAGTCTGGCGCGTGGAGCTGCAGACATCCTTAGGCGGGAAGAACCAAAGGACAAGCAAAGAGGAGGGAAACAAGGCGTAAGGGCGGGACGGCGACAAGAGGGAAAAGAAGGCGGAAAGAGAGAAGGAAGAGGGACGGGACGGCGGAAAGAAAGAGAGAGAAAGAGGCGGGGAGGAAAATATATATTATTATTAAAAGTAAAATATAAGTATAAATATTAAATAATAAAAGAGAGATCGGGTCAGAGAAACGGGTACCTGGGTCGGGTCGGATCGGGGCAGATGTCACAGTCTCCCCTACTTTAAGAAATTTCGTCCCGAAATTTATCTCGAAGTAGGTTGCGCAGAGAACAGGTGCGGGTACTTGATCTTTATTTGATCTTCCCTTTCCCATGTAAACTCGGCTCCGCGCTTGGACTCCCAACGAACTTTCACGATAGGGATACGACTGCGCTTGGTTTGCTTAACCTCGCGATCCATAATCTCAACAGGCTTCTCAACGAAATGCATAGTTTCATCAACTTGAACTTCATCAAGTGGAATGTGAAGGTTCTCGTCAGCTAAACACTTCTTGAGATTGGATACATGGAACGTTGGATGCACATTACTGAGCGCGGGCGGCAGGTCAAGTCTGTAGGCAACTTTTCCCACACGCGCGAGAATCTTGAATGGACCAACATAACGAGGAGCAAGCTTACCCTTCTTCCCAAAGCGGACAACACCTTTCCAAGGCGACACTTTGAGGAGAACAAGATCACCAACTTGAAATTCGAGAGGCTTTCGCCTACGATCTGCGTAACTCTTCTGTCGGCTTCTGGCAGTCAGCAAATGATCACGGATCTTGGCGATTTTATCGGTTGTCTCTTGAACAAGTTCGGGTCCTGTGATTTGAGTTTCACCCACTTCGCTCCAACAAATCGGGGAGCGGCATTTACGACCGTAAAGTGCTTCAAATGGGGCCATACCGATACTGGAATGATAGCTGTTGTTATAAGAAAACTCGATCAAAGGCAGGTGTGAATCCCAATTACCTCCAAAATCAAGAACACAAGATCGGAGCATATCCTCAAGAGTTTGAATAGTTCGCTCAGACTGACCGTCAGTCTGAGGATGATATGCCGTACTCATGTCCAAGCGAGTTCCTAGCGCAGATTGGAGAGATTTCCAAAAGCGAGATATAAAACGGCCATCGCGATCGGATATGATGCTCAAAGGAGTACCATGGCGGCAGACGATTTCCTTGACATAAAGCTGCGCGAGATGCTCAACACGGTAGTTTTCACGAATGGGCAGAAAGTGAGCAGATTTAGTCAATCGATCCACTATTACCCAAATGCTATCATGTTTGCTTGCTGTCAAAGGTAACTTGGTAATAAAGTCCATCGCTATACCTTCCCATTTCCACGTAGGAATTTCTGGTTGTTCGAGCAAACCAGATGGGCGTTGGTGTTCAGCTTTAACTTTAGAACAAGTCAGGCACTTAGCTACGAACACAGCAATATCCTTTTTCATGCCAGGCCACCAATAAGTAATGCGCAAATCCTTGTACATCTTATCAGCGCCAGGATGAATAGAATATCGAGATTTGTGCGCTTCACAAAGGATATCAGCGCGAAGATTCTCATCACAAGGGATCCAGATGCGATTGAGATAGCAGAGAATTCCACTCAGATTAGGGACAAAGAGTGCTTCCGCGCCACACGCTAACTCGGCGCGAAGGTTACCATTACTGATGGATGCACGCTGCGCGTCACGAATACGCGATTCAAGGTTGCTTTGAATCGGCGCGAAGTGAAGCTGGGTGCGCGGCAAGATACAGTTAAGTTGGCAGGGTTTTCGGCTGAGCGCATCGGCTACCACATTAGCCTTACCAGGATGATACCGGATCTCACAATCGTAATCGCTGATGAGTTCGTTCCATCGGCGTTGCCTCATGTTAAGTTCCTTTTGATCAAAGATATGCTGAAGGCTTTTATGGTCAGTGTAGAGGATACACTTAGTACCATAAAGGTAGTGTCTCCAGATCTTCAAGGCAAAAACAACTGCACCAAGCTCGAGGTCGTGAGTTGTATAATTCTTTTCATGAACCTTGAGTTGCCTTGATGCGTAAGCGATAACCTTGCCTCGTTGCATAAGAACACAACCGAGACCTTGGTTGGATGCATCGCAATACACGACAAAATCATCATTACCCTCAGGTAGCGCAAGAACAGGAGCTTCACACAACAAACGCTTGAGCGTCAGAAAGGCTTCTTCTTGCTTCGAGCCCCAAATATATGGTTTACCTTTGTGCGTAAGAGCTGTTAAAGGCAAAGCGATCTTTGAGAAGTTCGAAATGAAACGCCGGTAATAACCAGCTAAGCCCAGAAAGGAACGGATCTCAGAAGGAGAGGATGGCGTAATCCAGTTCTTGATTGCTTCAATCTTGGATGGGTCGACATGAATACCCATCTTGTTTACAACATGACCAAGAAACTGTACTTCATCAGACCAAAATTCACACTTGGAAAGCTTAGCATAGAGTTGCTCGGCTCTAAGCTTTTGCAATACCAATCGGAGATGTTGCTCATGCTCGGCCTTGGTCTTAGAATACACCAGAACATCATCGATAAACACGATCACGAATTTATCCAAGAAAGGCCTACACACCCGATTCATAAGATCCATGAAAACGGCGGGTGCGTTGGTTAAACCGAAGGACATGACCAAGAATTCAAAATGGCCATAACGAGTACGAAAAGCAGTCTTCGGAACATCTTCATCGCGGATGCGCAACTGGTGATAGCCAGAGCGGAGATCAATCTTCGAGAAACAAGAGGCACCTTGGAGTTGATCAAAGAGGTCGTCAATACGCGGTAAGGGATACCGGTTTTTAATGGTGAGTTTGTTCAACTCGCGGTAATCAATGCACATGCGAAACGATCCATCTTTCTTTTTAACGAACAACACCGGAGCACCCCAGGGCGAAGAGCTAGGGCGAATGAATCCTTTAGCAGTCAACTCTTGAAGTTGGCTGGCCAATTCTTGCATCTCAGCGGGTGCAAGACGGTAAGGAGATTTAGCAACGGGGGAAGCACCAGGGACAAGATCAACACGAAACTCGACTTCACGAGCGGGAGGGATACCAGGAAGATCATCAGGAAAAACTTCAGGAAAATCACGCACAACAGGGATATCGCGAAGCTTCTTTCCTTCATCGGGTTTAACCACATGGGCTAGAAATGCAATACACTTCTTCCGCATGAGTCTTTGGGCTTCGGCGCAAGACATAAGTTTAAGACCACTGGAGGGTTTTTCGCCGTAAATATGAAGATCACCATTTTCTCGAGGTATGCGAATCATCTTCTTGGCGCAAATAACTTCGGCGCGATTCTTCGAGAGCCAGTCCATACCAATGATAACATCAAAGCTTCCAAGAGGCATAGGGATGAGGTCGATCAGAAAATCGTTTTCGTTAAGGTTAAGCGTGCAATCTTTAATTACCGAGTTTATTAAAACAGTTTCGCCATTAGCCAATTCAATTGAAAAATCTTCTTTTAAGTTATCGCGCGGTCGCGCAAGCTTCCGCTCAAAGGCGCGAGAGATAAAACTTCTATCGGCGCCAGTATCAAAAAGCATAGATGCATAAAATCCGTTAAGCAAAAATGTACCATTAACTACGTCGTTATTCGCTTGCGCTTGGTGCGCGGTTATGTTAAAAGCTCGGCCACGCGTCACTTGGTTCGAAATTTGGTTCACCGGATTCGCTTGAGTAATCTGAACTTGTAGCCTTGGGCACGCGTTCCGGAAATGACTTGGATCACCGCAGTTAAAGCACGATCTGGGTCGTGGGTTTTGGTAAGTTGGCTGTGGGTTCTGCGGGTAGGCTGGTGGTGTTGGCGCAATCGGATTGGAGGGAGGGGTTCTACAGTACTCAACGGAGTGACCTACGCGGCCACATCGGTTACATTGTCGACACGGGACTTGAGGTGGGTGATGAAGTCTACAGGTTGGGCAAAAGGGTTGGTTTCCTGTGTAAGGTTTCTTAGTTGGCGGGGCAGGAAGTGCTGGATTGGTTAAGGCATAGTTGTGGACTACAGGAGGTGCTGGGTAGGTTGACAGTGGGTTAGGCGCGTAAACTGGTTGATAAATTGGTTGCTGGACAATGGGCGGGTTGGTAAGCGCATAGGCTTGTCTGCGCCTACGTTTCTGGTTATGGTTTGAGGGTTCTGGTTTGGTTTCTGTTGGTTCAGGGACAGTCTTGGGTTTGGTCTTCTCAGTTCCCCGCAGGAACAGGGTTCCTGCTCTGACATGGTTGTCGCTGAGCACAGCGGCCAATTCGATGGCGTCAGAGAGGGTTACTGGGTTTCTGGCCCATACAGAATCTTGAATTTCCATGGGGAGACCCCCAAGGAATTTCTCGATGGCTCGGCGGGAAGGGGTAACAAGGTGAGGGACCAGTAAGCTTAGCTCGTGGAAGCGCGTCGCGTACTCGCGCGCTTCACCGCTGTATTGCTTCAAGTTCCAGAATTCTTCCTCCAGGCGCTTAACTTCGTTGGGAGGGCAGAATTCTCGCGTAAGAATTTCCTTGAATTCCTCCCATGTCATGCTAGAAGCAGCCTCTGCGCCACGCGCATGAGCTACTCCATTCCACCATGTAAGCGCTCTGGATTCCAGGACACTGGAAGCATATAGGGTTCGTCTTTCTGAGGGGCATTGGGTATGGAGGAAAGCGTTTTCAATCTTCTCAAGCCATTGGAGCATCACGGTGGCTCCTTCAAGACCTGTGAACTTCGGAGGGTTACCCGCATTAAAGGACTTAATGTTATAACTGGAGGTATTAGCATTGTTTTGGCTCAAAGCTTGGGCTATTGCGGCGGCCATTTCCTGGGAACGTTGCTGTCTACGCATGCGCGAGGCTTCTCTTCTCTGAAATCGGCGAGATAGCGGAGGCATTCTATAAAAGTTTTAATTTTAGTTAATATCTTGGTTTTTATCGCAAAGTTTAACTTTATAAAGCTTGGTTTCGCAGAGTTAGATACTATCAAAAGTTAAAGTAAAATAAATGATCCTAAATGCAGACTTAATAAAGGTAACAAATTCGAATCAAGAATCGACAATTCATGTATCACCATGACTTTCCGAATTCCCAATTTAAAATATACGGGCAAACGAGTATTGGAGATTGACGATTCATGTATCACCATGACTTTTCAATCTTCAATATAAAACATACAAGAAAATGAGTATTGGAGGTTGACAATTCATGTATCACCATGACTTTTCAAGTCTCCAACCTCAGAACATAATCGTAAATGGAAATTGAAAATCAACTATTCATGTATCACCATGACTTTTCGGATTTTCAATCCCAACAAACGAATATGTAAGTAAAATCAATAAAAATCGAAATTCAACAAAAATCGAAATATCGCGAAATAAAACATAAAATCATATACTGCGCAAGCGCGAGCATATTCATAAATAACGAGTAATTAACAATAAGCGCGCAAACATGAGATTTCTCTCATGCGCGAGAAGGGACTCTTAGGTATTCTAGGCCGTTACGTCTAACCACCTATCCTAAAGTCAACGAGCTCTGATACCAATCTGTAACACCCCGACCAAAGGCGGATTATACATCGGGGCGCCACATATTGCTTCATTACTCGCGACACTATTGGTGTCAATATTTATTAATACACATTTTATCGCGCACGCGCAGCGGGGAAAATAAAGAACATAAATCAAACATAAATCAATATATTATAAATTATAACATTCAAACAACATTAACTTGTCTTGATACATTTTAATTCTAGGTCCAAAAGTAAAAACGTCCTACGTGTCCACAAGCTCCAAAACAGCTACTGCAAACCTGAACATGTGTTAAAATAAACGTCAAACACTTGCGTGTTGGTGAGAAATCAAGTTTAATAGATAATCATAGATAATCACAGTAAATCTGCGCGCAACACGTGTATGTCTAGAGTTTAACAAGGGTGTAATCAGATTGTGATCAAGCCTAAGATAGTTCATAGATCATAGTTCAATCCATGCTCCCAATTGAGCATAAAAACGAGAAAACATCTGTGCAAGTGTAAACAAAGAAAACCGTAAACGATAGGTCTCCCGTGTTCAACTAATGGTACCAACGGAACTGCGGAATAGGCCGAACAAAGCGGTTAATGATACACACATACAAATAAACAGCCAAGTAAACGTCCTCAACACATGGGATACTGCGCGACTAAAGTTCATAAACAAGTTTTAAGACTCAAGTTTTGTATGAACACATGAACATCCCAAAGCATTTAAAATAAAAAGGGATTAGATACGAGATAACTCACATGATAAACGATGCGGTGATAGATAAAGCAAGAACCAACTTTAAACAAGCACAAGTTAACCTATAAATAAGATTATTGTTTTAATGATTTGTTTTAAGTCTTGATTATAAGTTAGCATAATTAATAAGTAAATTATAATATATATTACCGGAAAAGCAGGAAGAACAAGGAGGAAGACGGAGGCAGAGAGGAAGACGGCAGAGAGAGCAAGGAGCAAGAGAACAGGAGAGATTAAGTGTTTTGTGTGTGATGTGTTATGAAATATTATTATTATTTATAGAAAAACCCTAGGAGACATAATCCCTAGAAAAGGGAAAAAGATCTCAAAAAGCAAAAGATTCCAAAAGCAAAAGATATCAAAAGATATGGCAGCTGCAGGGGGCAAGATAAAGCTGACAGGGAACAGTAACAGGCATGGGCGGATCAGATAAAGGTACTGGTCAAGCATGGCAAAAGCAGATCTCAAAAGATAATGTCAGTCACTTTTTCTACCAACCAATGGGGGTTGGTACGCATGCTGCGCCGAAAGTAACTATTCAGACATTAGATAGGTTAGGTCAACAGCACAGAAGATAAGACAACACAAAAGCATACAGGCTGGAATAAACAGAAGATACAAGGGTTAAGCGCGGGAAGGCTGAGTGCGCGAGCGCGAAGGCTGGCACAACATTCCTTAGCGCACTGCGGGAAGAATCACAAATCCTTAGCGTGCTTCGTGAAGAACAAGAATTCTAAGCGCATCGCGGGAAGAACATACATTCTTAGCGCATTGCGGGAAGAACATGCATTCTTAGCGCGCTGCGGGAAGAGTTCTCTTCACGCATCGCAGGAACAAGATGTCTTCACGCAGGCTTCCATGTAAGGAGTCTGGCGCGTGGAGCTGCAGACATCCTTAGGCGGGAAGAACCAAAGGACAAGCAAAGAGGAGGGAAACAAGGCGTAAGGGCGGGACGGCGACAAGAGGGAAAAGAAGGCGGAAAGAGAGAAGGAAGAGGGACGGGACGGCGGAAAGAAAGAGAGAGAAAGAGGCGGGGAGGAAAATATATATTATTATTAAAAGTAAAATATAAGTATAAATATTAAATAATAAAAGAGAGATCGGGTCAGAGAAACGGGTACCTGGGTCGGGTCGGATCGGGGCAGATGTCACATAATTAACGCGGAATTTGAAACATCAGCAACACAAGAATGAATTTGTGTATAGACAAATTTAAAGAAAGTTTCAGTTAATCTAAGAAAATGATATAACTTGTGAGGATCTTAAGAAGACCTTGAACTCTTTAGGTATGTTCTAGATGGTTATTTATTCTAGATCTGTGATGGTTTGTTAACAGCCTTATGACAAGTTTAGCTTAAACTTTAGAAAGTGGTGGAAGCTAATACTAAGGCATGTGTTATGAACCACTAATACAAAGACGTGGTCTTGTTCAAATCATAAGTTTCGAGTTGTCTTCATAAGTAAAGTTAAACAAATTATATCAAAATGCAAGAAATTTGGGGGAAGCCATTTAAGAAACTACTCTTTAGAAGTATGTAGAAATGGTAATTGATATGACTTATCAAATTTGTGTGGCAAGGAAGAACCTTTCTCTACCCCATTTGAAAGTTGGATGATGTTATCCAATAACACTTAAATGTGGGGGGTATCTTGCATTTGAACGTGGAAGGTTTATCAATAAGGATTATTATTTAAACATTTAAAACATGTGACCTCGTGTAGTACACAATGGTCATAACAATCTAATCTAGTGATTAGACTCGAATGCCAAATGGTTTCTAGATGTATGATATGACATACTAGAGGCAATATTAACTTACAAGTTAATAACACGTCATAACAACTCATCTTAATTGAAATTATCTAGTATTGACTTGACAAAGTCATAGATAAAGGTTTTGGATCCAACAACCCAAGGGTTGATGAAATATGGAGTTGTGGAATGAGACTAAAGCCCATGAAAAAAAAAGGATATATGAAGGAAAACCTAACTTAGTTGACTTGAGATTCCAAGATCTAAGTTCAATAGGACAACCTAATTATATATCTAAGGGTGGTCACTGTGGAGGCATAGCCAATGTATAAGTTGATATAGCTATATATATATATATATATATATATATATATATATATATATATCCTCCTAAATTGTAAAGGGAGTTTAATTACTTCATAGTCCATTCCTATAACAACAGTGGCATGTTGTGAGGCTTATATGGTAAATGATTTATGTAAATCATCATAACCTTAATGCTTTTAATGATTTATAGATAATCACTTATGTGAAAGAGAAGTGAGGTCGCTTCGAATGAAATTGTGGGGTACGCAATTTTTAGAGCTTTCACAGAACCAGGCTAGTGTTCCAGAACCATAATGGGCACGACAATGAGGGGATGTGCTCAGCTAGGGAGAGTATTGTGTGAAGTGTATTGTCTTCTACACAAATGGGGGTTAGTTCAAGGACATCGCGTCTACTAACCGCTAGGAGACTAAGTATACTACACAAAGGAAGGTTCAAAGCTAACACCTACCTATCCTGCAATACTCAACCGTCGAGGTTCCATTGGATATATTGTGTGTGTTTTGATCAATCTCCATTCATGTGGGGGATTGTTGGAAAATTTAGAAAATGTGAATGGAAATTGATTATTGTAATAATAATATAAAACTCTTGTTTTGGTGAAACTCTTGAGTAAAGTGGCTTGATGACACTTAATGAGTTTTTATTATTACATTAAGTCACTAATTAAGTGAGACACTTGTTTTCTATCAACTCTTGAATATATTAGTTGGCTTTGTGCCTCATTTGAAAGAACTAGAGAAAAAGGTGTTCACTCAAAAATCCATATAATTAGATAGGAGTACTCTCTACTTGATTCCTTCATCACATTATTCTAGCATATTCATTTTCAAGAATACTGATATACCCGATGTAACCTCGGGCGCGTAACCTTTTCAGGCAGTACATACTGCTTCAGCTATTGTACCATAGGAGACAGACAGACTCTTTAGTAGAGACCCAAAATCTGTTTTAAGGGGAAGCGTATTGAATACTTGCCTCAACCAACGCTCAATATATATTATTATGTTCATGTTTTGTTGCAGCCGATGGAGTTGGGTCAAGGATAAAAATCTGTAGCCACACCAAGGAAAACTAAGACGAATGTGAAGATACTCAACGTGTGGAAGACTCGAGTCAAGAATTTTCTGGTGAAGTTCTCACCAAAGACATCAACACGAATCTATATTAATTGTTCTCTATATTAATTTATTTTTGGTTTTGTACACGGTATTCTACTACGATATTTCCCTTGTATAACGAGAGTATCGTTATACTTATTTTATTTTATCACTTTAAATATTGTTGTGACACATGTCCTACAGTAAGTAAACACATAAAAACTTAATACTAGCAATATACAACACTTTAATACACTAATTAATATAACACAATAGTGTTTTAGTCTATTAAGCGTGTTAGGATCATTTTGACATATCTAATACATTTACCAATTGAAACGAAAATAATAACATAAACTACTTTTGATTACCTGTGTCATTGGTGGAGGCGATGTCTGTTCCGGCTGAAGATGATCAACACGACTCGACATAGACTATTGTTATTTTATATAAACACAGTGGCCCGGGGTCAATTATTAGTAAACACAACATAGACCATATCAAGCAACAAAATCAGTTTAAACCGAGCAATTAAATACAAATCACTTTAAGCGATCCATGTTAAACACAATCACTTTTAGCAATTAAATACAATCAGTTTAAATAGAGTTTTAGTTCATTAAGCGTGTTAGGATCATTTTGACCTATCCAATACATTTACCAATTAAAACGAAAATAATAACATAAACTACTTTTGATTACATGTGTCATTGGTGGAGGCGGTGTCTGCTCCCGCTGAAGATGATCAACACGACTCGACATAGCCTATTGTTATTTTATATACACACAGTGGCTCGGGCTCATTTATTAGACAACACAACATAGACCATATCAAGCAACAAAATCAGTTTAAACCGAGCAATTAAGTACAAATCACTTTAAGCAATCCATTTTAAATACAATCACTTTAAGCAATTAAATACAATCAGTTTAAATCGAACCGAACCAGCCATTTTAAACACAAATCCGTTAAGCAATCCGCACACATATCCGTTCACATCGAGCAATCATACACAAATCCGTTAAGCAATTCACATACAAATGTTTTAATAAATAATCATATGTAAATGGATAGGCAATCTTCAAGTTTCCGAGTTAAACGAAGGTTAATCTAGATCTAATTGGCATGAAAAATATAATAAGAAATAAAAACAAGATATGAAAATAACGGTGGCGGTGACTAACGGAGGTGGTGAAGCACGGTGGTTGTGCGGCACGGTGGTGGTGCGTCACGGTGGAGGTGCGGCTCTGTGGTGGTGGTGATGGCTTGGTGGTAGTGACAGAATGATGGTGGTGACGGGCCGGATCGATATGTGGTGACGGAGATCGGTGGTGGTGACGAACCAGTGGTGCTGAGGAGACGGCTCGGAGGTGGTGACGGGAACCGGTGTTGGCCGGAAATCGTCGGAAGTCGCCAGCGGATTGGAAAGGGTAAGCGAACCGGAGGTAAATGGTGAAAAGGAGGAAGGAAATGATAATAATATCTGAGGGTATTAGGGGCGGCGGGTCGCCCCTATTTCCATCGGCCCTAAAAGTGTATTGTACGATAAACCCTAGCCATCGATCAATATCCATATCAATGGCTAGGGTTTATTCTAGCCATGGGCAGCACAGATCACCAGTTGTCACCCCTAAAATGGGTCATCGACCCTAAAGCCAACATTTCTTGAATTAGTAACTTGCTAATCCATTGATGGTTAGACTATCTTTAGTGGACGATAAGGAGAACGAGAATGGGAGGGAGATTGGTGAGAACACCCCCCCCCCCCCCCAAGAAGTGGATCAAGAAGAGTGTGTAACAAGAAATATTTCTCGTTGAGATTGTGTAGGAAATTGGGTGTCCACCTCATTTTTATTAAAATATTATTTATATACCCACTAAAACTGTGACATCTCACCCCTGAATCTCTCCCGCACCACTACACTCTTAAAATACAATCTACCTTCTTGCTAAGTGGGCGTCACGTGACACACTTTTCCTCTCATTCCCCATTGCCACTACGCATGGTCTTAATAAAACTCTTGTTGGCCATGCAAAAAAAGGAGTTTTATTCAGTATAAAGTTTGTGTCTTGTAAAAGGGTTTGATGTGTGCTTCAATAGGTATGTTTGGTAGAACATATTTAGCATTTTGACTATCTAACATTGATGACGTCCTTTTGATGTGTTGGCCAAATCATCGAACTAGAAACATCTAAGGGGTTGTTTGGTAGCTTTTTAATAGTTATTAAGAGACTATCTTTTAATGGCTCATAACCTCTTAATGATTAAGAGGTAACCTTAAGTCTGGATGGCTAGGAGGTTACCTCTCAACCATTCAGACTTAAGACTACCTTTTAACTATTCAGGGACTGTGAGCCATTAAGTGGTACCAAACATCCCCTGTATGATGCATCTGTTTTATGTTTATGTTTTTTTTTTGTCTGTACATCTTTTTTTATTGTAAATATTAATCTTGTAGTTACGTTATTTTTCTTTGATAGGTAATTGTATTATTTATTGGTTAAATATTATAAAAAGGGTGGAGAATGGAAAATGAAAAATAGAAAATGATGGAGACTAGAGAATGATAGATATAAATAATTCAAAGATGAAAGTGAGAATCACTTGATTGATGAGGTTGAAAATGGAAAAAGACAGAGAATGATAGGTTTGATTTTTTATTAATATATATCATAAAACATTTATAATTGTAGTTTAAGAACATTTTAAGTTTAAAAGTTGTACAACATTTTATGTATTAATACCATTTAACTATCTATATAATTGTCTACCATAAAATCTTAGATGTCGCTCTGTTATCCCCCCTATCCCCTATTTTCTAGAGCCACCAGATTGCTTGATTTATAAATGGAGGCTTCTCATGCATTTGACCCGAATTCGCATGTATGGGTCTCACCAAACCCGAATAGTCTTTAAATGTGTTATAACATCTCATTTATTTGTAAAACTATTTCATAAGAAAACAATAATTTTCACGGGTCATGGGTCAAACCAAACCCGATTAACCCTTAATGGGTTATAACATCTCATTTATTTGTAAAATAACCCCTTAATTATCAAAGAATAATTTTCACGGGTTAAGTGTCTTATCAAACTCTAATAGCCCTCAAATGGGTTATAAGATCTCATTTATTGATAAACACTTTCATTATCAAACCCTAATTTAATTTATCTGTTTTACATGTTCTTCGTTGCTGGTCTATCATCTCCATTGTCGATTAACTTCTAATACTACCCACCATCGTCAACTACATCAACGACTTTTTTTCATTAGACAAATATTTGTGTTCATGTTTGTACATTTAAAAAAATCGACATGCTCGTGTTCGTTTATGCTTGTTCGTTAAAAATCTTAAAAACCTAAACATCTCAACTGATAAAACCCAAATATTAAAAAATATAATAAAAAACTAATATATATGTATTAAATTAAAACAAAACTACCTTAAAAATAGAATAATCATAATAAAATATCAAAACAATTAAAACAAAACTTTAAATAAAATCTCGTAACACAGGAGGATCAAACTAGTATTTTATATATTTGATGTCTTTAGTTTAACTGATAAAAATATTTTAAAAATGTAAAATTGCTTAGACTTTATTTTTTTACCTTTGATTAAATGTAAAACCTTTTTATTTATTTCCCAATCTTTTGCAACCCTTGATAAGTAATTAAACTCACTAAAATATTTTGAAATTATAAAATGCGGTTTTTGTATTTAAAAGCTTTTTAATTTATCTTTTTAGCTGCATTGAGATTTTTATTAATTTTTAAATAAAACTTGTATGCATACGTAAATGAAATCTATTAGAATTATTGTCTATTTTCACCCATATATTCCTCTATATATCCCTCCTATACTTAGACACATATTCCTTTTTCCTTGTATTCCTTTTTATATATGTTTTTATTTCAATTGTCTAAATGAAGAATATACGTATGAACTGAATTCCTCTCTTGGCTACCAAATCCATAATGGTATCAGAGCGGGTTTCTAACACCACTCATAAAACAAAACACTAAGTCCAATCCATTCTTTCGTAATCACTTATGGCGAGACAATTGGGAACCATCAAGTGGTTCTATGTTACCAAGGGTTTTGGCTTCATCACCCCAGAATCCGGCAGTAAAGATCTCTTTGTTCATCAATCATCCATTAGAACCGATGGATTCCGTAGCCTTGGATACGGAGAAACTGTTGAGTTCGTTGTTGAAGAAGGACCGACGGACGCTCTAAGGCTGCTGATGTAACCGGACCTGGTGAAGGTTCTGTGCGGGGAAGCAGATGTGGTTATGGCGGCGATCGTTACAAATCAGAACCGAACACAAGCCCTATACCAGGTTTGAGTTCTAGACAATATCATATTCTTTTAAAACACCTTGCAGAGAAAGAAAATAAAGGAGACGATTGGATTTTGGACTCGGGATGTACCGAGTATATAACACAATATACCGAATGGCTTGATTGGAAAAGAGCTTCGATCAGTGAGCCACCGGTTTTAATACCAAACGGTGAATATGTGCCTGTCATCGGTAAAGGGAACAGTCGTTTTCCAAATGGAATCATTATTAAAAGTGTTTTACATGTTCCAAAATTTAGATGTAATCTCTTGTCCGTAAGCAAACTTCAAGAGAGCATCAATGCTCCATAACCTTTTATCCGGATTTCTGTTTTATGCAAGACTTGCGCTCGAGGGAATGATTGGAATGGGTAAATGTATAAATGAACTGTATCGGATCAAGGCGGGGCAGAGTGAAATATGGGAAATGGTGGCTACCGTGGATGTTTGGCACAAGAGACTAGGTCATATCTCTAGCAATAAGCTTTCTAATCTCGATCTTGTCGAAAAGGCGTCTTTTAAGATTGAAGATTGTGATTCATTTGCAAAAGCCAAACATACTAGATTACCTTTTCCCACAAGTACGATCAAAACCAAAAAATATTTTGATTTGATACATTGTGACATTTGGGGGAGGTATAGAACTCCCTCACTTTCAGGGAAAGGATATTTTTTAACGATTGTGGATGATTATAGTCGATCTGTTTGGGTTTTTCTCTTGAAACACAAGTATGAGGCAAGCGATGCTTTAATGGGTTTTCACACGATGGTAAAAACGCAATTTGGTAAAATGATTAAAAGGATACGTTGTGACAACGAGGGATAATTCGTGTCAAGTCGCATGAATAAGTTTTACGTTGAACAAGGCATAATACTCGAGACCACTTGCCCTCACACACCGCAACAAAACGGAGTTGTTGAACGGAAGCACAGACACTTACTTGAAATCGCACGAGCCCTTCGGATAGAGGCAAATCTTCCTAAAAGGTTTTGGGGAGAATGTGTCTTGACGGCAGCTTACATAATTAACCGTCTTCCTTCTAAACCTATAGATAACAAAACTCCATTTGAAATATTGTATGAGCAAAATCCTGAATATGAACACATGAGGGTATTTGGATGTCTTGCTTACTATCGAATCACATACGCAAAGGGTGACAAATTCAAAGGGAGAGGGACTCCGGGGGTATTTTTGGGATATCCACCAGGAACGAAGGGATATAAGATATTTGACATTAGCAACAACAAAATAGTTGTTTCAAGAGATGTAAAATTTGTTGAGAATATGTTTCCTTATGGAAGTTCCGACCGAATTGATATACAAGAAAATGAGAGACTTTTTAGTTTTCCTCCTTGGTATTACGAAGAAGTCAATGTTGATGAACCACAAAATTTGCAACAAGAAAACAGCCCAAATGCGAATGAAGAATTGACATCTGAGTCAAACCAGCAAAGCCCATGTGCAAATCCACATATTGAAGATATCAATGTATCAAATGAAACAGATGAAAGTGGTACTCACGTGGAGCAAGAAGTGGTACCCATAGTGAGGCACAAACTGAAACCATGGCGAACCTTAAGGAGCAAGAACTAAGCAGGCAACAAAGAATTAAAACGCGACCTAAACGGCTCAATGATTTTCACGTGAAGTTGCCACCGTCTATTGATCACAACACACCCATTTCTAATCAAGAACCTTTGAACTCCACAGCACACCCTTTAGCCCATTACATTTCTTATGAAAAGTTTACCAAGTCTCACAAGGCCTTTTTAGCAGCCATCGATTCAAATGATGAGCCGAGGTCTTTCAACCAAGCAATAAAAGATGAAAATTGGAGAAAGGCGATGGAGAGAGAAATAAAAGCATTGGAAACAAACGAAACCTGGACACTCGAAGAATTACCATTGGAAAAGCAAGCCATAGATTCAAAATGGGTCTACAAGGTGAAGTACAAACCAAACGGGGAGGTCGAAAGATATAAAGCAAGACTCGTGGCAAAGGGTTTTACACAAATGAAGGGGGTTGACTATCACGATACGTTTGCTCCTGTTGCAAAGTTAGTGACTATGCGGACACTTCTTACCTTGGCGGTGAAACGGGATTGGTTCATACATCAATTAGACGTTAGCAACGCGTTTTTGCATGGTGATATTGATGAGGAAGTTTACATGAAGATACCCCAATGTTTCTCAAAGGAGAACGAGAAACGTGTTTGTTGGCGTAGAAAGTCAATGTATGGCCTCAAGCAAGCATCAAGAAATTGGTATCACAAATTTAAACGCTCATTAGTGGATATGGGATACAAACAATCGGTAGCAGACCCTTTTCTATTCATCTTTAAGCGAGGTACTATCCATGTTGCTGCTCTTATTTACGTTGACGACGTCATAATTGTTGAAAATGACATGACCAAGATCCAATCCACCAAGTCGCTTCTTAACGAACAATTTACTATTAAAGATCTCGGGCGCTTGACGTACTTCCTCGGTATAGAGGTGGCTAGAATAAAAGATGGTCTCGTGCTTAGCCAAAGGAAATATACATTGGATATATTGCGAGACATGGGACTTGAAGGGTGCCGACCCAGTTCCTTGCCTATGGAACAAGGTTTGAGACTTGATAAGGGAGAGGAAGAACCTCGTGTTGATGCAGAGCAATACATGAAATTGGTCGGGCGTTTGTTGTATTTACAAGCCACAAGACCAGATATTGCTTACTCAATGAACCTATTGAGTCAATTTGTAGCCGACCCATGACAACCACTTCTTGATGCAGCCATTAGTGTTGTTCGTTATCTCAAAACAACATTAGGCCAAGGGATACTTTTACCTAAGGCAGGAGGTACAACCCTAGTGACCTATTGCGATTCAAATTGGCTAGGCTGCCAATTTTCAAGACAGTCACGCACGGGTTACCTTTTGTTACTGGGTGGAGCTCCAGTTTCATGGAAGTCGAAGAAGCAATCAGTGGTCTCTCGATCTTCATCCGAGGCCGAATACAGGGCGATGGCTACCACCCTTAGTGAAATTTTGTGGTTTCATTGGCTACTCACCGAGCTCGATGCTACACAACCAGACCCGACTCCGCTGTTCTGTGACAATGAAGCTGGCCGCCATATTGCCAACAACCCAGTGTTCCATGAGCGTACAAAACATGTGGAAATGGACTGTTATTTTGTCAAAGAACGTGTTGAATCCAAAGAAATTACAGCTGTGCACATCAATTCGACCCATCAGATTGCAGATCTATTAACTAAACCATTAAGCAGACAACAGTTGAAGTTCTTACTCCTCAAGTTGGGCATTCTGAATCTTTATGCACCAACTTGAGGAGGAGTATTGGAATTATTGTCTATTCTCAGCTATATATTCCTCTATATATCCTACCTATAATTAGACACATATTACTTTTTGGCCAACTAGTGCTTCCCTTTTTTCCTTGTATTCCTTTTTATATATGTGTTTGTTCATAACTTAATAACTACTAAATCATATAACATTAATAAAAACAATAGTATTTTAAATTCCTATAAACAATAATAGCTTGATCATATTTCAATCCCACTGACCACTACAAAGCGCGAGCGATCTACTAGTATGAATCTATATATTTCAACAAAGTTTCGTAAAAAGTGTAAAACGACGCCATCAAAGTAGTCTCTTCAAACTCAATTTCTTTCTCATCCTGTTTATAATGTCGACTTATTCTATTAATCCCATTTTCACATAACAAATAGAAAATCCTCAATTGTTATGCGTTTAACCTTTCATTATTTTGAAAGATCAACTTTCCATGCTTTCATTATCATCATCACCTACTTCTGTTTCAGTACATGTGCATATATAGTTATATATCACACGCCATCATCTAATATAAAACAATCATGCCTTAGATAAAATAAAAGAAGAGAAATTGTAAAAAGTTACTTAAATAGTTGAACATGCAACTTTAGCATAGCCTAGGGACCAAACTGTAACTATCTGACTTAAAATAAAATATTTGGAACTAGCAAAACTCATATTTAACTAGTTTTATACCCATCCGTTGGACGGGTAATTTAATGTTATAAATTATAAATTCTTTTATTTATTCTAACAAACACACATAAAAAATAAAGAAAAAGATCAAAGTAGAATATAGCACCTACACCAACACAACCATACATTTATATGAAAATGTAACCATCTAAAAACTCAAAACATACATTACTTGTTGAAGAATAATGTTTTTTATATGACGGGTTCATGAATAGTAACTATGTTGCATTATGTTTACACTTTAAAATCAAAGAGAACAAAATATGGTGTTTGTAACTTGTTATTACCCCAATACCACACCACTGCTCAATTCTTGTTAGTCAAAATGATTTAAACAAACATCTGACTTGATAACCCACCAACATGATTCAAAAATACCCTGCACACAAAACAACTTGTTTTAACCCAAACATAATAGATACATTTAAAACACACTTTGATCCGAACTCATTATGTTCATAACCCGTTTTGACCCGTTACCCATCCAACCCCACCTGCTCGTGTTGCCAGGATATATATGACCATTGAGTACTGCAAGCAGGAAAAACTTTTTCGTTCTACAGTTACTAATAGAAATAGCAATAGTTGCTATATAAAAAACAGGAAAATTCCCTTGTTTTAGAGAATTTTGCCTTTTAATAGTGCTTGTGAATACGAACAATAGAACTGTCATTCGGGCATAAATCCACCTGGTAATAATGTACACAAACGACTCTTTTTGTCTTGAAGCATTAGAAAAAACTTATTTTTGCATTTCAAAAACTATATCACCATGGTCCATTTTGACACTTTAATTTTAAATCAACTAATTTTACTTTTTAGCTTTAGAATTTGGCATAAAATAATTGACAGATTAATTTGTTACAAATAACACATTTTAATAAATTAAATTAAAAAAACAAATGGGTTAAACGGGTCAACCTATGAGGTTGACCCAAACACGACATTTCAGCTAAATAAGGTCGCGAGTTTAGCCCAAAAGATCCATACATAGACTAATAGAAGTCGAAAAAAGGCCCATATGAACTTACGAAATGATACTGTCTATGATTGTTCCCTTTTATGATTTCTCCTACACGGGCCACCGATGGTCCCGAGTTCCCTGCATTTTCCTTCGGGGTTGGAATTGCAACCCATAGGTGGGCCAAGGACCTAAGGTACTCCAAATTGTTGAATGTCATTTCTGTCTGCATATACAAAAATAAATCAATACAGTTTTTTTTATACAAATTAAATAAAAAAGGCACCTCGCGCGCATCAACATCATTTCTTACCCATCCAATAGTTTTCACATCCTCGGAGCCTAACTAAAATGAGAGAACTGGCGAAGACCATCATGCATACAATTAACTGTTGTGACTGATGGAGAGCATCAGACTGTATCAATTGAGATTTAAAACTATCATCAAGCAAATATTAAACATTCAGAATAATCTAAAATAACATATGACGCTATATATAATAATACATTATAACCACGAAAACTGATAGAAGCACCTTCAAAGAAACATCCAATGATGACGGAGTTGAAGGAATCAGAGGATCAACTGTGAAAAATAAATTACTGAAACAACGTTGCTGGCCTACAAGTAATTGTGAAATCCAAAATCAAAACCAACAAAAAGTAAGTATCATACCGTGGTTGGTTTGTGTTGCTTTCCCAATTCCTCCGTTCACTAATATTCTCATTATGCAATAAAATATATTGAACTCAAATCAGTAGCAAAATCAAACATCGTCAGTCAATCGGACGAAATCAAACAATAACTGTAGCGAGGCAGGAGAGAGAGAGTAAAACTTCCCTCAACTGCTTTTTCTAGAAGAAAAATTGGGACTTTAGATGGCTAGGATTAAAAGTTGGATCCCTTTGATGGTCAAGATTAACCCATTTTACAGTTTCTTTTAGGGGAAACAATAATATATATAATTATAGATTTATGCATAGCTCTGGATTAACGAATAACATTTTCCGATGCTATAAATATATATGGGCTAAGCGGCCCAATATCTTTCTAAACCAACCTTCTTTTAGGGAAAACCCAAAGTCCCAAACCCGGTTGACAAATGCTTCCTTCAGCAATGTTACCAAGACTGTTTGGGATTTCATCACATAAACAATTTAGATAAGCAATACTACTTGGACCATCTCCAACCAGGACATCCGTCATCCGTGGACGCCTTTGAATTGATGTTATAACAATGACGAGATGAGAACGTGGCAAGAACAAAAAGATTGAGGTTCCCGAAATGGATCTAGCAACTCGTTCAGATAAATCCGTAACACCGGTGAGCAGAAATCACTAATGCTACTCGGATCTCGGATCAAAAAAGAGAAGAGAAACCGTAGAGAGAGAAAGTAGAAGAGGTAGAGAGAGAATGCAAAAGAAAACTTGTGGTGCACGGGTCATTACTTGGGGCCTTATGGACCGGCCCAAATGGGCAATTATATAGTTTATGACCTTAGGCCCAGTACAACAAGCTAAAGAAAGCAAATAAACAAATATACAATAAATCCATCAAATACATAAGCCTATTACATGAACAAACAAAACGAAGCCTAACAACGATAATAAGTTTTTAGTCTCCGCGACGTCATAATGTTTAAAACACAACGCAAATGCAGGCAACTAAAATAGAGAAAATATCAATCCAGATAAGGATTCAACAAACCGAACAAGGATTCAAAGAAACTATTCAAATCATCTTGAGATTAACCCTCAAATGGCTTTCAATCAACATAAATTATGTAAATTAGTTTTCTGCATCAATTATAAACTGATAGCTAATGTTACAAACTAATGATACAATTGATGATAAAACTGTAATGAATTGTGTTTGAAAAAATATAACTTTACATACCCCCTAAAAGCAGTAGTTCAACCATTCCAATATATTCTGCTGATCACCACAACCAACAATTCAACTACTACTACAAAAGTTCAACTATTTCTTTTCAAATAAGGTTTCAATTTGCAATAACAGAAAGTCAAGTTTACTCAACAACCCCATTAAAGATACAAAAACTATGAATTAATCTTGATAATGGAATCAAGTTAAGGATGATTTAAGAATACGAACTTAATTTCAAGAACTTTGTACACTACCACTTAATTAGCAGAATATTTAAGCAGTGACTAAATAAGAAATAGTATGCTAACTAGGATTGAAATTTGAACGATGACCTATTCGGTTACATTCAAATATTGGAGAATCACATTTCACTTTTGTATGCTGCTCCTGATTCTCAAATACGAATGTTCTATTCAACCATTTGGATTTCTTGAGCTCGTTGCATCTCCAAACTCGAAAGTGAGGATACCCTTTATTTCCACAATCATTTGGATTAAACACGGGTATCTGTTTATTAAAAACATCAACCTTCGCGTTCGCTTTCAAACACTTTTCTATCACTCTTGCTTCTTCCATAAATCTAGCTTTAACCTCTTTCACTCTCGCGGATATCTTCTTAGATCTTGATCTGTCTGAAGGAGACGATATTGACCCTTTCACTTTGGTTCTAGATTGCGGCATTTTGATGCACTCCCTGCACAGATTGTCCCATCTTTTGACATCAAACTCTAATCGTTTTGCTTTATCTGAGAGACATGCATATGCCTGTAACAATGATTACAAAATACAATATTTGGTTTTCTGATTTGTATGACGTAATTTAGTACAACGGATTGAAAATCAGACCTCGGATACCAGCTTGAAAGCGAATTCAGCCTCGGGATGTTTGTTCTTGTCAGGATGAAGTAGTAAAGCTACAGATAACCATCGAATAAGACCCGCATTCAGATTGTAACAGAAAGATTCGAGTTCAGTAAAACGAATCACTACCGTAACAAGATACACTATTTCAAAACACATGTATTGTAAGAGTTTATACTGTTACTTTTCAGAAACTTTGATCCCATAAACTTACACAAATTGAATTTTAATAATTCAAACTATTTTCGTCCAAAGGACAATCACAAGAGCATATATTATTACTACAGATTTACACTGAATTTACAAATAAATCTACTTCGACATTTCGCTCATTATCATTCTCAGCGAGCGAAACTGAGTGAGAATAAAGAGTAAATCTATGACCATTATAAATATAAGTAGGATTGACTTTGGCAACAAAATGACTAGTTAATTACAAGCATCATTGATCATATTTGTAGGTATACCATAGATTATTATTAGTCAACAAGGTTGGATTATTAAAAACCAATTTGCTTAAAAGAAAGAAACTTACCATATTTATGATACTTTTTTCTTATTATATCAAGACCCACATTATCCTCAACCTGTTTAAGAAATATAATTACCCAATCAAACAAAACCTTAGGATATTTACGTGAATCAAAAGGAAAACATTTAACAATTTATCAATAAAATAGGCTTACTTGAAGAAGAATATACCAATCAATGAAAGGGTCTGAATGAAATGTGTGATGATGGACACATGATTTCGCATGGTTTGATACGTCACAGATCCGTTTGATCAAATGCAATTTTGCATCTGCCTCCACCATGAGATTAATTTGCGGATAATCAAAGAATGAGGGTGTTTCGGTTTTGGGTTTTGAATAATTTAAAACGGGAAAAGAAGACTAAGAGGGTGGAGCAGTTAAGAAAAATGAGGCCACCCTTTGCGGGGATTTGAATCAAATTTTGAAACTTGGGACTTGGGACTTGAGGGGATACAAGTTTTTATTATTTTGAAAGTATGCGTTGTTCTCACTTAACTTTTCTAGTAAGGTGATGGGGATAGCATATATTTGTTAATTCGTATATCGACGAGTTATTATAAATTCTAGGCTTTAACCTAAACGACATGAAAAAAAAACCCTTTAATTATAACAAGTAAAATAAAGAACAATTTAATAAACAATTAGAACAAAAGATATAAAAGAAAATTTTGAAAATAAAAACTTTACTGAAATTATAAAACTCTGTTAAACTTCAAAGATAGAAACTATAGAGGTAGCTAGATAGGGTAGTAAACACTCTCAAATACCCACGAGATAATACCCGTGGAACGTTCAGGACCAGTGGCGAACCAATAAATCTTTTTTTTGGGGGCGGAAATTTTAAGGAGTCGGTTGTATATCGTTTAATGGTAAACAAATCTCGGGTCGAGTCGGATCACATAATAAAGTTAATAATAATACTAAATTAATTTCAAGTAGATAATAAAACGAGTCGTCTTTAGAAATCGATAATAGAAATAAAATATTCGTACATTACAACTCTTCACGACTTCTAATATTTTAAAATGTATTCTTTATAATATAGCAAACGCAAATATACAACTATTCTGTATATTATTAATTAATAAATACACACCAAGACACATAGGTTAAATATTTACTAAGCTTAATTTATAAAATGATTAAAAATGTTTGTAATAATCATGATTGTTTTTTGTTCTTCTTATTTAAGAAATACTTTTACATTTGACATAATGAAAATGAATCAAAATTTTATAACATCTAGCTATATACACTATAACTATAATAAACAAAATAATAAATATACATATAAATATGTTAAGCAAGATATAACTCAAACCAAAATCAAACTATAGTTATTGCATTAAATTAACAAATCTATCTATTATAATAAAAGAGTACCATTTTTGTCACTTGTCAATCTTATAGTCATCCTCACTTTGATTTTCAACCAATTTCAATATATGATCTTTATATCTATTCAAATCATTTTAATATATGAATTCAAGTTTATTTTTATTAAATGTAAATCCTAACTATTCATTCATTAACATTAATGGTGAATTAATTAGAAAATAAGGAAATATCAAAATTGAAGTTGTAGACATGCTAGAATAAAATTTTAAAGTCACAGATAATTGCAAATTAGAAAAATAAAGGTGCATCATTGTCGAAGAATTTGAATTTGTACGATAAACTAAAAATTGTTTTTAAACTGAGATTCGATCAGCAGTGCATAATTTTTTATTTAAGATTGGTTTCAAATTTGGATTAAAATTTTTCTCATATTCATTTGAACTCCGAAAAATATGTATTTTCTTAATTTTCTACAAACATTTTGTGTAAATACTGCAAACATGAAGAATACCTATTATATATATCTTAGTGTTTAGCATTAAATAATTCAAGTTGAATATTATTATTATAATCCATATATTTAACGATTTAATATATGAACTATCTGTCATTTATTTATGATTTTTTGTGTAGTATAAAAGGGTTTTAGTAATAAGATGAGCAATATTTAGTTTTTAATATTTTCTTCCATAACTTAGACCGAAATGCTTCATAAACATATATTTTATGACTTGATTTATACCAAATATATTTAATGTAATATGTCTTATAAGATAAATTACTTAATATAAGAGCATTCAAAAATTTAAACCAAAAAATATGTTTCAGTCCCATTCCACTATTTTCGCTTTCCAAAAATCTTTTAAGATATTGAAATCTAGAATATCAATTCCATCAGTTATTTACATAATTTCAATATTATCTTAACTTATTAATTTAATTTATATATAAATATAACGAATTGAGGTAATGTTAGTGTAACATGTTGGTTAGTACATAATAAAAGTGTTTTAATGGTTTATATTCAAATAATAAAGTTATGCACAAATTTTTGAAAAAAAAAATTATAGATAACATTTATTATTGAAATATGTTATAAAAATTCATTTAGATTCACACCTTTATTGTAACATCCTAAAATTTATAATGTTGAATAAAGAAAGTTACGTTTAGTGATTTCCGCGTTATTAATTAATTAATATCGAGTAAAGAACGGATCATGGATTTAGATTAATTGAGATGGGTTAAATGAGAATGGGCTTTAGGTCCATGGGCTTTAAGGGATATAAATATCCCCTAAACCAACCTAAAACCCTAAACCCTCATTTCATTTCCATCATAATCTCTACACACTCCAAAACACACACACACCACACACCGCCATATACGGCCGGCGGCCGAGGGAGAGAAACGAGCAAGATCCGAGAGAGAGTAAACGATTAGTTGTGATTAAACAAGTTAAACGAGATCCAAACGAGCACAAAAGGTATGTTCTTGACCTTTAAAGTTTATGTTTTATTGAATGTCCTTAAGCTTAAAGATCCAAGCTTTATAGTATATACGGGATATATATACGAACGAAATGGTTAGGGAACGTTAGTGGGTGATGTCGAACCATAACAAGGGTATTAAAATCGCCAAAATGCTTGATAAAAACCAAACCCGTAGCTGAACTGGGCAACTTCGCCTGCGAACTGGGCAACTTCGCCTGCAAACTGATAACTTCGCCTTCAAAGCTTAACTTCGCCTTCAAAGCTTAACTTCGCCTACGGCCAAGTTCGCCTAGCTGGTAACTTCGCCTAAAGCTAAGTTCGCCTAAGGTTTAACTTCGCCTAAAGCTAAGTTCGCCTAAGGTTTAACTTCGCCTAAAGCTAAGTTCGCCTAAGGTTTAACTTCGCCTAAAGCTAAGTTCGCCTAAGGTTTAACTTCGCCTAAAGTCAAGTTCGATTAGAAAATAAATTAAAAACCTAATGGAAAATGTGTTAAGACAGTTAATGTAAATAAAAACCTAATGGCTCGACCCCAGCCAGGGGCTCTACCCCTTGGACCCTGCTAGGGGCTGCCGCCCCTAGACCCCGCTGCCAGGGGCGCTGCCCCCGGACCCCCGTTCGTTGTGGGTTGTATAAAGATAGAAATACAACATGAGTAGTAGTAGTTAATTGATACATGTAAATATTATACAGTTAGCCGTGCACAGCTCAAGAAGGGAATAACGATTAACGGAGAGCGTAACAGGATTCAGGTGAGTTTCTAGCCCCATTTATGTGATGTGTTTTCGGGGCTGTGTGCATACTCGATGTGTTGTTAATACATTTATCCTAAGTGATAAGTGTATGCCATATGTGATATATGTGATGGATATGAATGATTGCTTGTCGGTAAGCGAACGATCTTCGGATATTGCGCGTACTGTCAGGTCAAAAATAAAGGTACGAATATTATATACCGAAGATGTATGAACATTACAAATGAATACTTGTCGGGGCGTGAACGATCTTCGGATATTGCACGTATCGACAAGAGGTATGGTTGTTAAATGAATGATGTAAAGAACGCATAGAGTGTTCTTATGCTATAATGTAATTATTGTATATGTGAAGTATGTGTATAAGGTACACGAATGGTATGTGAGTTCTACGTTCGACATAGTAAGTTAGGATGGCAAATCCCTCTAGCTTTTGTCGGACATAGACTCGGCTGTTGATGGCGTAGTTAAGGACTGCGGGCCTTATACGTAATGTAGATGATAGATGTAAACGTAGATAGGGACGGTGGGCCTTATACGTGTTACAGATAATAGACGACAACGTAGTTAAGGACTGCGGGCCTTATACGTAAAGTAGATGATAGATGTAAACGTAGATAGGGACGGTGGGCCTTATACGTGTTACAGATAATAGACGAAAACGTAGTTAAGGACTGCGGACCTTATACGTATTATAGATAGGCATCAGCATAGGAAAGGACTGTGGACCTTATACGTGCTGTATTTGTATTGTGGTAGCATAGGGGAGGACTGCGGACCTCGTACGTGCTATGGTTTAGGTTGCAACATAGGGAAGGACTGTGGACCTTGTACGTGTTGTGGATGTAGGATGGTATAGGGAAGGACTGCGGACCTTGCACGTACCATAAATGGTGAACATAGGTAAGGACTGCGGACCTTTTACGTGTTCACGACCTTGAGTACAGGTATAGACGGCGGACTATGAACGTACTCTCGGTAAACTGAGGTTAGTGATTGTAGATATGTATGTATGTATGGTAGTAAGTATGTATGTAGAACAGAAGGGTAACTAGTTAGGTATGGATATGTATGTATGTGTATGTATTGTATAGCGTCCGATTAACTAGAACTCACTCAGCGTAGCTGACTTTTAGTATGCACGCAGGTGAGTAGAATGAGACAACTAGCTTGAGCGGGCACATGGTGGGCGAATAGGAGACTGGCATTTGAAGACTCAAGATGTTTTAATGTAATTGACGTTTATTTTGAAAGACAAGAATGTTTAATTAAGGCAAGTTTTGGATTGTTGTAACGTTTCATGAAAGTTTTTATATTCCGCGAAAGTTTTAATGAACTTTGATTTGTAAGAACTGTGTTTATGAGTAAATCCGACGCTAAAGTAAGGCTACCGGGTTCGAGGCCTTACATTTATTATACTGTAACTTAATAGAAATAATTATTATTTTTAACTTAATCATGCTCCTTGTTATATTTTAATGATATTTCATTTTCACATTAATTAAAAAAATGTATACCTACTAATACAATTCAAATATGGTATACAGGGAAGTTTTACTTATTTATAACATATTTGTGTAATTTTAGTTATGTAATTTTAATGTAAATTGTAACTGTATTAACAATATATGATCAATTTGTTGGTTGTATTTCACTTAGGCTGAGTGTGGTGGGGCGATTAAAAGGGCAAAGAGGGGCGACAAAATGGAGGAACACCCCCCCCCTCCCGACGATATTGGGGCGAAAAGGGGCGGGGCGGAGGGTTATTATCGCCGGAAGAAAGGAAAAAATAAAAATATAATATTATTATGACCGTTGGATAACGGTCAATTAAAAAAAATTAATTAAAAACTTAATATAAATATCAAATCAATTAAACCATTTTCACCATATCAAACACAAACTCAAACATAAAAATACCAATTATTTTCATCATTTCATAATTCTTCAAACAAAATGGGTTCCCTGGATTCCACGAATTATGCCGAGATTTGGGATCAAGTAATCAAGGAGAGTCAAAGAATTCATCAGATTCATCGATGAGTGGTGGAAGAGCATATAGAGGTCACGAACGCAGTTCGGGCCATCGCTAATAACATAGTGTCCGGCTCTACTAGCTATTCGCCACCACGTAGACGGTCATATATCATTCGGGATCGTAAGCAAGCGAACGATCGTTTGATGAAGGACTATTTAATAGATTGACCTACATTTAATGGCGTTGGGTTTCGATGTCGTTTTCGGATGTCTAAGCGTTTGTTTTTGCGCATCGTTGGAGATATGGAGCGGGAGTATGAGTATTTTCAACAGAAACCCGATGCAAGAGGATATTTAGGATTCTCCCCCATCCAAAAGTGTACTTCGGTTCTACGCATCCTCGCATATGGAAACACGACCGACATCAATGACGAGTATTTAAAGATGGCTGTGAAAACGCCGAGAGATGCATTGGAGAATTTTTGCATCGGTAAAATTTAAATTGTTTGTATTAATTATTGTTTTTAATATAAATATTTTTTAATAATTTATTTGTATAGGAATAATACAATTATACTCTCGTTATTATCTAAGGATTCCAACTTCAAACTACCTGACTCGCATATACGATATACACGAAAGCAAACATTCTTTTCCATGCATGATCGGGAGTATAGATTGCATGCATTGGGAGTGGTCTAAATGTCCAACCGCATGGCGAGGTCAATACACTCGTGGTGACCATGGAATGCCAACGGTTAGTCTTCAATCCATTTGTTCACACGACCTCTGGATTTGGTCAGCCTACTTCGGCTCAGTCGGGTCCAATAACGACATAAACGTTCTCAATGAGTCACCCGTGCTAGAGTATTACATCAGCCGTAGCATACCGGTCTTACCGTTTTAGCCAATGATACATTGTATCGTCACTGATACTATTTGGGAGATGGGATATATCTAGAGTACTCGATCATCGTCAAAACGTTTCAAGACCCGATCGAAGAAAAAAGAGAATATTTTAAGAAGAAGCAAGAGTCCGCGAGAAAGGACATCAAGAGGTGTTTCAAGGTTCTAAAAAAACGTTGGCATTATGTGAAAAACCCATGTCGTGTATGGTCGTTGGCAAAAATGAGCGATGCCATGTATACGTGTATTATATTGCATAATATGATTTTAGAAGACGAGGGAAAAAGCAATATGTCAACACTATATACCAGGAATCGTTCCAGAACAGTTCTCTGAACCAACCCAAGACCAACGGACGTATAACATTCACCAGCTCACATCAAGTGATATACATAACCAACTGAAGGCGGATTTGGTTCAACACGCGTGGGATAATCGTCCTATTGAAGTCGAAGACGAGGTTGAAGAAGAGGAGGAGGACAAAGACAAGGACGAGGATGAAGACGAAGATGAAGACGAATATATTAGTGTTTTTTATTTGTATTTTTATATGTATTTTTTTCTTGTGTGTTTTTTTTATCATAATTTATTTTTATTATTGGTGTGTTTTTTTTAGTTTTATGTATTTTTTTGTATTTATTTTTTAAATTTAATACATTTTATTTAATTATTTATATAAATTGGTTTTATTTGTTTTTTTTAATTATAAAATATAAAAATAAAATAATAAAAAAAAGATATTGTGGGCCCAGTTTGTAGCCCCTACACCATTACACCCCAAAAACAAATTCTCACCCCTTGCTGACTGGGCGTCACGTGTCGCAATTCGCCCCCATTTGTAGCCCCTCCACTACGCATAGCCTTACTGTAACATCCCATTTTCTCGTTTCGGTTAATAAATAAAATATGAGTTATTATGAGTTGGGCTTGTGTTGGGTAAATAGATGTGAGTTATGGACTTGGGTAAAAAGGAAAGAGATAAAGACCATGGGCTTAAGCCCATGACCCAACATATATAAACAATAATTAACCCTAAATCCATTCATTTTACATATATTCCATACACCACCAAAAACAAACACTTAAGCTCTCTCTAGTTTCTCTATTTTCTCTAGCCGAACCAAGAAGGAAAACCGATCCCGACCCAAGGTAATGATAGTATGATGTTGTATGCATCCAAACCTACTAGATTTAGTTCCGATACGACGAGCTGACACCCTTAAACCGTTAAAGTCATGAGATCGGGGTGGAATCGGGTATAAACCGAACCAAAGATGAGCTTAGGGGTCACCCTTGCTCAGATTTGGATCGAACAGGACAAAAAACGGTGAAAACGGTGGAAAACGAGTGAGGTCTCGTTTTTTCGGCGAAATCGCGGTTTTCCGGCGACGACGGCGCCGGAAAGGCGGCGGTATGAGGTTAACGAAATGTCAGAGAATGTTTCTGACATTCTCTGACCTAACCCTAATTCGTTACGGGAACATAACGAATTAACCCCTGGTTCGTTAAGCCAATTCGCTTTGGAAGAATAACGAACTAGCTTCATTCGCTAACTAATTCGTTAAGCCAATTCGCTATGGAAGAATAACAAACTAGCTTCATTCACTAACTAATTCGTTAAGCAATTCGTGTGCCAATTCGTTAGTGAAAGGGGGAAGAACTAGCCCCAGTTCGTTAAGTTCAATTCGTTATGAGGACTGGTTCGTAATAAGGGTTCAGTTCGCTATGAAGTTCAATTTGTTAACAAGACCAAACGAATGAGGTCCAATTCGTTATAAGGACCAGTTCGTCATAAGGTCCAATTCGTTACAAGAACCAGTTCGTTATGATAGTCAGTTCGTTAAGAATTGAGTAACGAACTGGAAGTTTAATAAAATGACAGCACCGTCCCTAGACTTAGAAAAGAATGATTTAATTACAAATAATCCCTTGAACTTTTTAAGTGAACAATTAAATAATAACTTAAAATTCTAATAGAAAATGTGTTAAGACAGTTAACACATTGGACCTTGGACCCTGCTAGGGGCTGCCGCCCCTAGACCCCGCTGCCAGGGGCGCTGCCCCCGAACCCCCGTTCGTTGTGGGTAATACTTAAACTAGAAACACGATATGGGTAGTGATAGTTAAATTGACACGTGTAATTTTTATACAGTTAGTAATGCACAACTCAAAAAAGAATAACCATAAACGGTGAACCTAACCGAGTTTAGGTGAGTTTCTAGCCCCATTCCTTGTTATGTTTTCGGGACTGTGTGCATACTCGATGTGATAGTTAATACACTTGCCTTAAATGGTAAGTGTATGCCATGTATGATTTGTACGTTAGTTATGCATGTCTTAAATGTGAATGAAAGCTTGTCGATGCGTGAACGATCTTTAGATATTGCATGCGCTGCCAGGTGATGGTTGAGGATATGATTTTTGTATATGATGGATGAATAATGTATGTACGTATGAAACTTACAATTATACATATAGAAAGGTATGGTATGATAGTAGGGAAGAAAGGGAGACCGGACCCTAAGAATATCCGAGGATGGAGGGTACCGGACCATAATAATATCAGAGGAAGAAGGGAGACCGAACCCTAATAATATCCGAGGATGGAGGGTACCAGACCCTAATAATATCCGAGGTATGTAGGGCAAAGTGCTCTTTATAATGTAAGGTTAGTTATGAATATATATATATATATATATATATATATATATATATATATATATATATATATACGGAAGAATGATGCACAGGTTATGTATGTAATGCGTACCACGTATATGTGTATGTAAAGTAAGTGATGTGATTAACTAGAACCCACTCAGCGTAGCTGACCTTTAGTATGCACGCATGTGAGTAGATTGAGGCAGTTCGCTTGATGAAGACACATGACATGGAATTGAAGATACTGGCATCTCAAGGAAATGTTATGATGTTTTGAGACTATGTTTTATATTTAAACGACTTGAATGTTTGATAAGACTAGATTTGATGAATATGTAATATATTATGGGTGAAGTTTTAATATTCTACGAAAGTTTTATTTAACTCTGATATTGAAAACTGTGTTTATGAGTAAATCCAATGTCCAATGTAGGGCACCGGTAATGGGGCCTTACATTTACTGATTAAAATTTTAAATTTTCAACAATTACTCGTGTAATATATGGGCCTCAAACTAGTGATAAATAAATAAAAACCAAAAGTTAAAGAGAATTACAAGTTTTAAATTTTACAATTCTACTGGGTGTAAAATGTAAACTACAAAAACTAGATATACATTTTTTAACATTTGGTGATGATATGATTAAAAGAAAAGTAATTGAACTACAACATTCTCTCTCTTCTTCAACTTCATCTTCCACCTCTTTCTGCTTCATCTTTCACCACCATAAAAGTTGCAGGATTTGTTGTAAACATTATAAAAACTCTAAAATTTGTAAACTTGTTTTCTCTTTTCACTTGAATCCCTAGTAGTTTCGCTGATGAGGGGTGGTATCAAAATTTTATGGGGGAGGGGGGGGGGGGGCGATTGAAATAACTCGCATGTATACTCAAAGAAGCACTACTAGAAAAAAGGTCTTCAATGACACGCATTGTGTGTCATTAAAGCCCCTGTCATAAATTGAATATGACACGCTTCCCGCATGTTATCTTCATGACACCCATTTGTGACACGTTTTTGACATGCGTTTATGACGCGCTTTCAATACTGATGTTTATGACACCAATTAGCGACATGCATTTACGCATGTTATCGTATAACTTTTAATTTTTTTATTTTTTTTGTTTTGCGTAATTAATAATATTTAAACTAATGACTCAAATATAGCCACAAAAATATACATTTCATTTCTAAAATTAAACATCTTGAATCAAAATATTACATATAATCCCCAAGTTAACAAAATCGGTTATTATTTAATATAATACATATCACTAACGAAATATAAATAGTGTCGTATACGCCGACCAATCTTCCCAAACCGCATCAAAATCCGCCTCCATGTATTCGTGTTTGCCTCCCAAAACCTAAGTTGAAAATTAAACAAAAAAAACGTTAGGTAAAACCATGAGCCAACCGTTAGTTACAGTTTTTAGACTCAAAGAAGACGCCATGAATAAAACCGTTTGCATATTTTATACTAAGTTAAAAAATAAAAATAGATTTGACATAAATTTTTAATTATATAAGTGTATCATGCCCATATAAAAAACAACCCTAAATTAGCATATACTTATCACTCTCGCGGTTGTTAACCATTGTCGTATGTGAAGCCTTTAAGAGAGATCAATTTGAGCATATATGAATATAAAATTGGGCACAACCTGTTCAATACAAATCAAATACTTAAAAAATAATTAATGTGAAGGATACCAAAATTACCTTTTACATATATAAAAAAATTAAATAAAATCACGCTCATAATTTTTATACCTGTAGTATTGCAGCTCACCTTTTGTGAGTTGATGATAAATTATATTCACACTACATCAATTTCTTTCCATGGTTTCAACCACAAACCTCTTCTAACTTTTGTACACTGCCATCGTTTGCCATGTTTCAACCACAAACCTCACAACCTGCGATTTATCTTTGTACTTCTTTTCGCTACATCTCACCAAGGAACTAACATACATCTCTATCCTCGCAAAACAAACACAGTTTAATAGCTAGATTATCAACACTTCATAGCAACTAATATATATGATGTTATTGAAAGAAGCCATTAACAATGAAGTGACAATATATCATGTGTAATTTATAATTAACTCTATTGTGATTAGATTTTTCAAAGTAATTAATTTATATATGTTATTAATTAATTTTATTGTTTTAATTAATTTTATATATGTATGTACAGACCAGTTTAATGTTAAATGTTTACAAATCAATGTTATATGTACATTGGATTAGTAACAATTTATTTATTCAATATATTATCCTCAAACCTACAGTCTACAAGGGCAATCATGGACATGAGTTCCAACATCATTTCTCGTAATATTTTGTGAAAACCTGACGGGTTTAAGTAAGTTATACCTGACATGTATACTTGAAACACATGGGTTTACACTATACCCGACGGGTAATTACCCAATAAATACCCGACGAGTTTGGGATAGATTTTCTTTTCGTTTGTTTCGAGAAATATATCGATTATTTCCGATTCTTTCTTTTTCTCTTGATTCTTTTCCAATCAAGATGTATAGATCATGTTCATGGATTAACGAAAATGTGCAAAAGCTCTATTTGCCTCTGCCATTCTATGAGTCTCTTCCCTTTGCGTATGGCATCGCCACTCCCTTTGACAGCATCCACTAATTCGAAACGATGGATTTACTAGTCGGGTATGGGTTTCGGAATGCCTAAACCCGACACAAACCCGACCTATTACCATTCCTGCACTCAGTAATCGTAGACAATTCAAACTTAGATTAATGAAAAGGTCTGTGTAATCCACCTCGACAAATACATTAACCAACCCACCCATTTTCCCTCTAGTTTTTTCAAATTTTAGTATAAGACCATCTATTAATTACCGCCAATGCACATAGACAAAAACAAAAAAAATATTGAAATTGATTTATAAATTATTCAACTTACACACGACTGCTGCTTGTGTTCAGGTTGAGAAGAAAAACCATAATCATGAGTGCCAATTGGCAAGGTGGATCCCACACTACCTTCTTCATGTGTACCATGAGCTGCTTAATATATGCAAAATTAACAAATAACAAAAACTATCAACACTCACTTGTTTATAAAATAAAATAATATAACCTGATTTAATGAGTCTTTTTGTATGCATAATGAATTATATTAGGCCAAATAAAATAACTTAACTAAAGTAGGAACATGTTGAGAGCCAACAAAAAATTGTTTTTTTAACACATTCAACCTTAGCAAATTCGATTACTATTGTGATACTTTTAACTGTTTTGTGATTGAATTTAACACTTCAAATATTTATTAGACCACATTAGAAGTTAATTGGTTGCAGGCCAACACATCGGTCACAACATGACCCGTTACATTTCTACCCAATCTTGTTTTGACCATCTTACTAATTCTAAGTTCCTAAAGTTAACAGAGTGCAAATGTCAAGCAATCAATAAGATTGAACCTATGCATAGGTTAACATCACTTTTTAAGTTTCTCAGACTCATAATCATAACATTGGACTTTTGATAAGATTAAATAACCTGAATGAACTGAAAAGGTACAACTATCTCTAGCGCTAGCTACTTTAGGGTATGATTGACAAGTGGATTGAGTTGATGATGAATCTTGATCTAAAACTGAATATGAAGCCCCAATTGCTTTGTCTTTTGGTGAGAATGTGATGGTGTCAATGATCCCATTTTCAAGCTCAAGTTATTAGACTGTGTTGACTGGTCAACAAATGATTCACCACCGGTCCACTAAGGCGGGTACCCAATTCTACCCGTCTCACAATTCTTTTTAGCAGGTTCTTGCATGATTCCAAGATAATAATATCTTCAAAAACAGTAATTTATATCAGCAGATTACCTACATGTTCATAATTAGATAAACAAATAAACAATATAGTGCCAAGAGTAAGATGCTTAATATATTGTACCAACATTCCACTAAGAATGTTACGCTTTAAAGAAACACATAATTATATCTAACTAACTAAAACCGAACTTTCATTTAAAGACTTTATTGTTAACTTTGTGGTTGTAAAACTTAAGTATCATTATTTATAAATTATTATATAAGTTCTTTGATATTTAGGCATGTGCCAACCATCCATGAACATATTATGAGATGGAAATCGAACCAAACTAAACTAAACCGATTTTTACTCGCTTAAGACACATAAATGTGTTTTTAGCTATCAAGACTTGTATAAATCATTAAAAATACTTTATAAACTGATTTTAATTATTTTCTTAAGTACTTGAAAATGTTGGATCCAACTTGATCTCATAACAAAGTTTGGACCAACAAAATCGAACACTCGCTTAACGGACGTTGTTAGTTCTAAAACAATAGAACTACATACTTGGTTAAGTCTTATTAAATTTTATTGAGTTATCTCATAACATTCATTATTTGAAAAGTTGACTTTGGGTTTGACAAATTATCAAGACCCGAACCAACAACCCGAACACTCGCTAAAAACCCGTTTTAGTATCTATATTATAAAGGGACTTGCATACTTGCATTTTTACTCACCTTATTACTTAACATAGGTTGAGTAAATATTAAGGCTAGATACTTTAACCCGGTTTCGAGCAAACTTATATTTTTAAAGGACTATTGTTATAAATCCTTAAATTATCTACATTTTAAACCTTAAACTTTAAATGTTTACATTTTTCAACATTTATTTTATTTTAAGGACTTCCAAGACAACTTTTCTAATATAAGACTTCTGTTCTTTTAGGCTTCGTTCGTTAAACCCGTCGTTCCGGTTAAACTCCAAATCACCAATCTTTCAAGTTTATTACTTGAACGTGAGTACTTTCATTCCCCGTTTTTCATCTTTCGTTTTAGGGGTGATATTGCATACTTATTCAAACTAAATGTTTTATACTTGAGTCTTAAACCACAAACTTTATTATATACTTTACTTAATTAAATGCTCGATTTGGTGTTCTATGCTTACATGCTAATGTGTTTACCGCTTTTGGAGGGTTGATTCAGAAATCCTTAGCTATTTGGTATTCTCTTATAGCAATGTGTCGTTAATGTATTCTTATTAACGTTTTCATACAAACTACTAGATTATTTGGTATTATCTTATAGCAAGGTGTCGCTAATGTATTCTTATTAGTGATTTCATTTATTCTAATTGTTGCTATTATTTATCGTTTTGTATACAAGTTGTGGCATTTCCTATTATATACTTATTGTTTCAAAACTATGAAATTGCTCACCAACCTTTGTGTTGATGAACTTTATTTTATGCAATGTTACAGGTTTGACTTTCGGTTGACTCGAGGCTCGAAGGAAAACGTAATCAAGACCGTTAAGATATTAGCAAAAATGAACAATATAATATTTGCTATGATTTGTTTTGGTTGTTGTATAAACATGCTATGTGACTTCTTATGATTTTGTGAAATTAAATGAGTTGATTAAATATTGTCGCTTAAATAACGTCTTGTGTATTTGGGAAATCGTTGCACCCCGGCATGTTCCGCCGCCTTTGGTCGGGGTGTGACAGTTAGTTTCTTAGTTTTAAATTTGTTAGTTTGTAATTGTTGATTTGTAGGTATTTTGAATATAAAGAGATATTATCAAAGTGAACCATTGAACCTTGTCATCATCTTCAAGTAGTAAACCATCAAAAATAAATTTAGATGATCTGCCATGGGATCCTTCCGAAAGGCAACCAATTTCATCTTATCACCCAAGTCAAAAAGATGAAATTAGACGAGCATATCTACTTAGAGGTCCATGTCAACCAACCGGGCATGATTGTCCTCAAACAAATTTTAGTGGTAAATTAAGACGCTTTAATGAGGAATGGTACACTAGTGAATTTGGAAATTGGTTGGAATATAGTGTCAAAGTGGATAAAGTGTATTGTTTGCGTTGTTACTTGTTTAAGTAAAGTGGACAAAATGATGCATTTCTAAGTGAAGGATTGCGATGTTGGAATAGGTGTCGGGAGAAATTTAGCAATCATGTTGGTAAATGCAATAGTTTTCACAACAAAGCACGTAAAAAGGGGAAAGACTTACTTAACCAAGCTCAGTCTATACATGTGGCCATTGATAAAGGAACAGATATACATAAAAAACAATATAGAGTCTGATTACATGCTTGAGCTAGACTTACCAAAGCATTGTTGAATAGTTCGTTAGCTTTTCGTGGTCATGGTGAGTCTGAAGAATCTCTTTACAGGGGAAATTTTATTGAGTTCTTAAAAGTGTTTGGAGAACTAAGTGAAGAAATTAGTAAGGTTATATTAGGTAATGTTCCCGGGAATAATCAAATGACGTCTCCATCAATCGTAAAAGAACTTTATAATTGTTTTGCAGAAGAAGTATTAAAGAAGATATTTAAAGAACTTGATGATGATGTCTTTTTCATATTAGTTGATGAATCGAGAGATATTTCTAAAAAAGAACAAATGGCCGTGGTTTTAAGATATGTTGATAAATTAGGATTAGTGAATGAGCGATTTATTGGCCTTGTTCATATTATGGAAACAACTGCGTTATCTCTTAAAGCTGCAATTGATGAATTATTTGCTCGCCACAGTTTGAGTATTGGTAGGGTAAGAGGTCAATGATATGACGGTGCAAGCAACATGTCCGGTGAGTTTAATGGTTTGAAAGCTTTAATTTTGAAAGAAAGTTCTTCAGCATATTATGTTCATTGTTTTGCTCACCAACTTCAACTTGTTGTTGTGGGCCTTGCAACCAAACATTATGAGATTTACAGACTTTATAAAGAATTATCAAAGTTAGTAAATGTTGTTGGTGGATCTTATAAAAGAATAGATTTGTTAAGAGAAAGTCAAAGAGAAAGTTTGGTATTGAATTCGGAAGTTGAAATCGGAAGTGGAAAGAATCAAGAATTGTCACTTGCAAGAGTTGGGGATACACGTTGGAGTTCTCATGAAAATACAATTCTCCGTTTGCTTACTTTATATCCTAGTGTTATTGACGTGCTGAATATATAGAAAAATCTGGAGAGTTTTCAAATCACCAAAATAAAGCACGTGGGCTTCAAGAATTCATGAAAACTTTTAATTTTGTATTTTATTTACATTTGATGAAATACATCTTGGGTGTTACTAACACATTGTGTCAAGCACTTCAAAGAAAAGATCAAGATATGTCGAATGCAGTTATGCTAGTTAACTAATGAAGGCTTAAAAAGTTATCGACTAGAAGGTTTTGACTCACTTTTGGAATATGTCACATCCTTTTGTGAAAAATATGAAATTGAAGTGGTTGATATGGAAGCCGAGTATGTTGACCTAGAGATTTAAAAGAAAGAAGACCGGTATCATCAATCGTCATCATTACGTGGTTAATAATTTCAACACGTTTCTCGATATGCAAATTCAAGAGCTTGGAAGCCGCTTTAATGAGGTAACTACTAAATTGCATACTAATATGAGTTCTTTGAGCCTGTCTTGTAATTTTAGTGCCTTTAGTAAAGTAAACTTGTTAAACTTGGCCGAGATGTATCCTGTGATTTTGATTTTGATATTGATGAAAAGGATAAGCTTGTATATGAACTTGGCCACTACATTACTAACGTGAAAGAAGATAAGCGGTTTGCCAACTTGAGTGGCTTAGGTGATCTTGCTAAAATGATGGTGAAAACAAAATTACACATTGATTATCCGTTAGTGTATCGTTTAATAAAGTTATCATTAGTTTTGCCGGTTGCAACGACAAGTGTTGAAAGATGTTTTTCTTCAATGAAGAATGTGAAAACGGATTTTCGTAATAGGATGGGTGATGAATACATGAACGATTCTTGCATTTGTTACATTGAAAGGGAATTCCTCCAACAAGTTTTGGTTGAAGAAGTAATGCAACGATTTCAAAAGATGAAGACTCGTAGGGAACAACTATAAGCATTTTTTTTAATTCGTAAAGACTATTGTATTGATATTATGTGTTTTTTAATTTCTAATGACGGTGTCTCTTTTATTATTTTATCGTATTCTTATTATGTAATGAACTTTTCCCGAACAACCGAACCGACCCAAACCTCAAACCGACCTGGAATTTTATATACCCGACTCGGTGAAATTGAAACATCTAAAAGTAGTGCACCACCCGTAAAAAATTCCTGAATCCGCCACTGCTCTCCCCTCTTACGTTTCTTCTTCGGGAAATAACCCAAATGAAACAAGATCTGAGATCTCGATTCTCTACTAGTGATATCCGCTAGTTGGTAGTGAGATTGATCCAAGAACTTTAATTATTTACTGTTTGATCCGTTCTAGGGACCTACATGGTTTGCAACGGTTCTTCATCTTCGAAAATATTCAGTTTAACCCTTTAGGTTTCCAACTCATCCTGCAACCTCTCGGAAGCCGGTAGGAGTTCCTTGTTAATCAACCACCATGATAAGTTTTTTTAGAACAGCATGTCAGGACACATAACATTGTCCCATATTAGGATCACAACACTTTCATCCTTATCCCAGTCAATATTATTCACCCAACGTCAGAATATTCAGGTTGGGTCACACTAACTAGCTTTGATCATTGTTGGTCACGTCATCTCTTCTCACTTTTTTAGAAATTATTATGTAAACAAATTAATTGGGGCCTCGGTAATTGAGTTATTGAGAATAACTAAATGACATTTTTATGTTGGTCTTCTTTCAAAACCATAATGATATCTTTTAACTGGTTAAAGTTAGGATTTGTTTAGTACAAACTTTATTGGAAGCTAATTTCCTTAACAGGTTCAATAGTAAAAAAGGACTATTGGATTTGTTCAAAATTATCATGTTATACGTACTATATAAAAACACAAAAAAGAATGATGTCGGGTTCCGCCAATAGTTAGTGTAACTTATCTTATGTCATTAGCTTCATTTTGATCTCAATTACATATGGGTTTTGATCTCAACTATATATGTGTTTCTGTATGCTAGACTTTTATGGTTAAGTTCAAGATTCAGCCCAATTAAATAACCATCAAAGTCACACTAACTAGCTTAATCGAATAAATTGCAATTAAACACTTTAGGCGGTTCGCTTCTTGGAGCGGGCACAGAAGGTGGTCCACAATGACTCAAAGAGCCCGAGGAACCAAGGATTTATATTTAGTAGAATAAGCTTTACGATTCAAAAGGGGATAGCGGCGCAGCTTGTTGCTCGCTTACCCATTATCCAGATGTAGCTCGGTTTGTATTATATATAATAACTTTTATTAAAAAAAATTGATTAGTGTTAAAAAAAAGTACTTTATTTAATTGCCTTTGGAACCACCTCTTGTTAGCCTTCCTATAAGACGTGATCGATGTTAACCATTTATACTGATTTTGACGCTCCAGACCTAACTAATTCAAAAAAATCATTACGAAGGAAATTCTCTTAAGTTAGGTTTCTAATATGGGATACAAAGATCCCAAACTTATGTTATTGGGGGCAAGAAGATCAACAACAAAAATAAATTACCGATCGAATTAATTTTTCAAAAACAATTATACCAGGCTGCTCCAAAGCCCAACATCCTATTCGATCACCAAAAAGATAATAATAATTATTGGGCCTTGAAAAACCTAAAGTAACGTATCTTTAAGAAATCAAATACCACTGAAAATACTGTTGAGAATTCTTTAATGTAAAGTCATTATTATTATCACCTCCAACCCTGACCGCCATCCTCTGTCAGAGACCATCTTGTATCATGTGGTGGTCGTCGGTTCCAACTGTTCCAATATGCCCACAAAGATTCCCTTCACCGACACCTGGTTTTTCTCTCTGCAGATTAGCAAGATAACACCTATCACCGCTTGACACCACCACAATAAGTACCCACAGAAATCCAACAAGTTATCTGTGTTCTATTTAGTACCAAAAGAAACACTAAATGTTTCTTTTTGTTGGATATATATGTGTGTGGCTGCATGTTCACAGATCTGACTTGAAAAACTAGTCTTTGCTGTTTTAGGGTTTGTTGTAGTTATGGGGTGATAGAGGTAAAGCTGACAGAAGAGAGTGAGCACACAAAGGCAAATTGTACCAAAATGTGTTGTATGATTGTTTTGGGTGCTCATGATCTATCTGTCAGCTTCTTCTTACTCTATTTTTGTACTTCCTTTTGTTACTTATATATATGTTTGCCTATTATAGTGTACTTTTGTTTAGTACTTGTTCTTGGTTAGATTTGGGATAGTAGTACCATATTTTTTCAGTTTTGGTTCTTTTGTAATCAAAGTTAAGTTTTGGTTTTGTTAGTACACGTGTCTCAATGTACTCCGCATGTGTTCTTTTGGAACAGTTAAACATGGAGATCAGGAGATGGTTGATCAAGAATTTCTATGAGAAGATATTATTTATTACTGCTTATTATAATTTGGAACTTGTTGAATCCCGATTGAGAAAATTATTATATTATTAATAAAGTATATATAATATATATGTATAATTAAGGATAGGGTTTGAAATTTGAATTTCTATGATGAAAGGTGACTTTTTATGGTTTACTGTGCTAAATCAACAGAAAACTGACATTAGTATACATATTAGAGAATTGCTCATAATTACTTTATATGTTAGCATGGTCCTCCCTTTGACTGCATTTTTGTTCTTGTTTGATTGGTTAATTTGAGAGAGGGCGGGTTGTCATCTTCAAGGAAAACATGGATTCTTGGTATGTCACATATTCTTTTATATTATTATTTTTTTTTTGCAGATTACTAATTAACTTCTGTCAAGATTGTAGAGGTTTGTTTGGAAGAAGAAAACCAAAACCAGGGTTTGCTTCTTTACTTTAAATCAACTTGTCTATGTGGGAATTTGTTCCTGTTAACATGACGTCGTATATTGGCATCACATCACTGGTAATTTGATCTATTTGTTCTTTCACCTGTATCTTTTTTTTTTAAAAATTGCTAATTTCATATACTAAACTTGCAAAATTATATATTTCCTTAAATCAAGCTTAAATAGCATTATATATTATGTATTAAGAAGTTGTACTTTGAATATATATATATATGTAATTTTTCTAGTTTAGACGGGGTGTAGATGCATGTAATTCCCCATAAAAAAATATTTCTGCCGGAGAATTTTATACATTGAATAAAAATATTAGACATGTAAAACTTTGTTTTTCTTATTAATTTGAGCTTATATCTTTCCCTTTTGTTGGTCTCATGATTGCACTACTACAGACAGCATTTTTCTCTTTGTCCTCTGAAAATTATGATTGTTACATATGTAGCAGTAAATGCTCTTTATGCTTTGAAGAGTAGTGTAATTTGGTACTCCAGACAACATTGAAACAGTCCTTGAGGTTAATTGTTGTGGTCATTGTTTGTGTACCTTTGCGGCACAAGAAAAGTTTAACGAGAGACCCTTGAAGCGTTAGTTTCTGTTTCTATACAGGAGCTTAAGAACAAAATAAGTAACTAGTAACACTACTAGAAAACAAGTTATTTTCTCACAAACATTTTCTACAAATTTCCTACGAGAAGTAGTTTCAACAGATTTCCAACAAAAAAATAAGCTTTAACTTTTCTACAATATCATGTAATAAACATTATGTTAATTCAAAATAGTTTTTGTAGGAAAGTTGTAGGAAATTTACAACCACATGTTTTTGTAGCAATTCTGTAAGAAAAATTGTTGGAAAATGGTTGAAAAGGATTTTCAAGCGTGTGTTTTTCCAACAACTTTTTTGTTGGAAAACTGTTTGAAACTGAAGTTTTCCAACAAATTTCCTACAATTCGGTTGTAGAAAAACATCTCTTTTTCTAGTAGTGTAAATTTTGAAAGTATCTGGGGCTAAGATTGGTTTGGTGAGACCCATACCCGTGAATTCGGGTCAAATGCATGAGAAGCCTCCATTTACAAATAATGCAATCTTGTGGCTTGAGAAATGTAGAGAGGAACCAGAGAGCTTTTAAAGGTTTTGTTTATATATATTACTAGTTTTATCCCCCGTATTACGGGGGTTGTTTTACATTATTCGTTTATAATATTTTTATTATAAAAATTTATATACTTTTTGGATTTGAATTTTATTTATTGCACAAAAGTTAATAATATACTTAGTATTTAATGATGTAAGGGTTTTAAAAATAAATAAGATATTATAACATGGTTTAAAAAAAACTATTTGAGTTTGGTGAGAACTATGACCCGTTTATTTTTTTACTATAAAACTATTTTTTATTATAAATAATACACACACACACACACACACACATATATATAGACAGAATTACAAATTTTGTCCTTTAACAAAAGCCAATTTACGGTTCGTGTCCTTGTACTTTAAACATTTTTTTCATACACGTTTTGTCCTTTACGCTAACTGGGTTAGAAAAACTCAGTTAAATATCCTCACATGAGGCGCATGTGAGAGCATTTTTGTCTTTTTGTCTATATCCTATTATTTATTAATAACTTCTCATGGCCCAGCCTCTTCCTTCAAAACCAATTTCATCCTTTCACTTGCTCCCACATCTTTCACTCTCTCTCCGACAATGGAACCGCCATGGACCGCCGACGACTTCTCCGACGACCTCCAAAGCATCAGCTTCAACTCCACCACCACCTCCGACATCAACCACAACACTAGCTCTTGCTCCGAAACCACCCGGACAACAACCACTTCCAAACACTCCATTCATTCCGGATTTAAACCCGGTTCTAGTTTATCATTTACAAATCTCCGGTGAAAGACGGCGGTTTTTACAGTGGTTTTTTCTGGCGGTTTATCATATACAGATCCCCGATCGTCGCTCTATTATGAGTATTAATAGTTCTTGTGATATGCCGGCGGTTTTTACGGCGAAAGTTATGGATAAGAGAGAGTTTGCGAGCCGTTGAAGGACGTTGACAATGGTGAGTGGCGGCTAATTAAACCCAAATCAAGAACACCCAGAAACCCTAATTTCCAAGTTGACGGCTAATTCGTCCTCAACGGAGGTCAAACTTTGACTTGCTTAATTTGATTGTTTAGGGCCGGATTTCAATCTGGCTGCTTTGTTGGGTGATTTTGCTTTTGAAGGTGAACAAATGGATTATTTAGTCCTGGTATGTTGTGATTCTCAATGGTTGTTGAATATTAATACAAATTATTAGTGTTTTGAGATATTGACTGATCACATATGTTGTGCGGTTAAAAGCCGAAATCCTTGAGGATTAGATGACTTTGACTTACAACGCAGATGAATTGGTTTGACAAGAACAACTTGCTAACATGGTGACAGACTGTCATTTATAAGTTGTCTTATGAATTGGGGTTTTTGGTTTGGTCTGGAAGATGGAATTGGGTTTTGGAGGGGAGGTTGGTGGGCAGCGGTGGTGGTTGCTGGAGGTTGAATGGTGGTGTGAAGGTGGGTGTTGATGGTGGGTTTGTTATTGGTGGATGAGTTCTGGAAGAAAGAGAGTATTATATAAACTTTTTGCAGGATATAGACGAAAAGACAAAAATGCCCTCACATGCGCCTCGTGTGAGAGTATTTAACTGAGTTTTTCTAACCCAGTTATCGTAAAGGACAAAACGTGTAGAAAAAAAATGTTTAAAGTACACCGCCTGCAAAGAAACTAAAAAAAAGACACGAACTGTAAATTGGCTTTTTTTAAAGGACAAAATTTGTAATTCTGTCATATATATATATATATATATATATATATATATATATATATATATATATATATATATATATATATATATATATATATATATATATATTTTAAATAAGTTATATATTAATTTGTAGTATGTTCTCATTTTATAGGATTTTCATATCAAATATTTGATAAGATTAATTTATAAATTAATTAGATTTTATAACCCGTTTAAGGGTTATCTGGGTTTGGTGAGACCTATATCCATGAATTCATGTCAAATGCATGAGAAAACTTCATTTAAGAATAAAGCAATCTCATGATTTAAGAGAATTTAGAAATCTTCCGATTATATATATTTAAGATATTATTAAATTGGATGTATCAACAACACGTTAGCATTCTTTTACTCATGCGCAACAGTGCAAGCTATATCTTGCTAGCGCTACAATTTAGCATTCTTTTACGAGAAAATTCTCAAAATGGTCATTTTAGGAGAGAGAAACTAAAAAATAGCCCTAAATTTCAATATATTCCTAAAATAGCCCATCAAATTTGAACTAAGGAGACGAGATCTGAAAAAATTCTCCGGCCAATAAAATTTAGACAAGTGTCAAAATTCGAGGGGTTTTTTAAAAATATTGGGGGACCAATGCAAATTTCCTAATAAAAGTTCTTGAAATTAAACAGTCTTTTCTTACGGTCTTTTAATGTTTTTTAACGGGTCCCCACAACTTCCAAAAATATGGGAAAATGTGTCTTCAAATTCAGTCTTTCAAGACGCATTTAGGGTGAATTTGTACCAAGAAAACGAGTTTGTAGTTTATTTCTTATGTGTTTAAATTTAGTCTAGACCTTCAAAATTTATTTATAATCCGTATATACCAATAATATAGTATGGGATTCCGTCTTTTCCGACATGATCATCCAAAGAATATACATCTGTTATCTTCATCATCTTCCACTTCATACCACCCTAAACCATCCTCTCATACCACTCTAAACCTTATCTTCCATGGAATTTGATAATGTTGTTGTTTGTTATGGTGGTAATTGGCAAACCGGTAACAGAAGGTATGATTATGTTCCAATAAACTGTAAACGGGGAGGTGTTAATATTGCTTCAAACATTAACCATTCCAAGCTAATTGATTTGATTCAAGAGTTAGAATTTGATGAAAATATGTGAATGAATGAGGATTGATGAAGATGATAGATATAATGTAAATATGGACGGACAAGTAAGAATATACCACATACATACTCGTCTCCTTCGTACATATTTTAAAGATTCGTGTCTTGAAAACAAATTTTTAATGCACATTTTTCCATGAGTTCAAAATATATAAGGTCTAGATAAGAAACTTAAATAACCCGTCTGGCAAGGCAACTTTTAATATTAAGATTTTGTGAATAATATGGACGGGGACCTAAATATTTTCAAAAATATGATCGCCTTAATTCAAAATTTTCAAGAAAGTGTCTTGAAAGACAAAGTTTAATGACACATTTTTCCATGAGTTCAAAATATATAGGGTCAAGATAAGAAACTTAAATAACCCGTCTGGCAAGACAAACTTTTTAATATTAAGATTTTGTGAAGAATATGGACGGGTACCTCAATATTTTCAAAAATATGATCCCCTTAGTTCAAAAATTTCAAGTAAGTGTCTTGAAAGACAAATTTTAATGGCACATTTTTCCATGAGTTCAAAATATATAGGGTCGAGATAAGAAACTTAAATATCCCGTCTGGCAAGACAACTTTTTAATATTAAGATTTTGTGAAGAATATGGATAGGTACCTCAATATTTTCAAAAATATGGTCCCCTTAGTTTAAACTTTTCAGGTAAGTGTCTTGAAAGACAAAATGAAATGATACATTTTTCCATGTCTTTAAAATTTGTAGGATTAGATAAGAAACTTAAATTATCCGTCTGGCAAGAAAGCTTTGGAAAATAAATTTTAGTTTAAAAATATGGACGGGTCCCTCAATATTTATAAATTTATGGTCTTCTTGGTACAAATTCACCCTAAATGCGTCTTGAAAACTGAATTTGAAGGCACATTTTCCCATGATTTTGGAAGTTGTGGGGACCCGTTAGGAAACATTAAAAGACCGTCGGAAAATACTGTTTAATTTCAAGAACTTTTAATAGAAAATATGGTCTGGTCCTCCAATATTTTTAAAAAACTCGTTGGATTTTGACACTTGTCTAAATTTTATTGGCCGAGGATTTTTTCAGATCTCGTTTCCTCAGTCCAAATTTAATGGGTTATTTTAGGAATATGTTAAAGTGTAGAGCTACTTTTTAGTTTCTCTCTCTAAATAGGACTATTTTAGGAATTTGATATATCTTATTAGCGCTACAATTTAGCATCTTATGACTTACACTATAGTGTTTAATATTATGTTTCATCTCAACAGTAATTTTGTGAGACCTTTTTAATAGTTAACTTTTTTATCCTCTTAGGCTTTTACATTGATAAAAAAAAGTATATGAACAACAAGCTGTGTTACTAATATTTTCTTTTGGGATTGCAACACTAAGGTATCGTTTGGTATGCATGAATGAGATGCGAAATGGAATGGACTGTTATGAATGAATGAAAAAAAAATGCGTTTGTTGGTCAGTGAAATGGAATCACTCATTACCATGTCCATTTCATTCCCTCTAAAACATCTCAAACTCATTATGTCCACCCCTTTGTTTTTTTTTCATTTCATCCATCTTTCACACTATATCACCTCCATCACCCCACACCACTACTACCCGTTGCCCTCTCACCACCACCACCACCATCACCACCTGTCGCCGCCACCAACCACCACCACTGCCTCCGCCTTCCTCCACCACATGTTTCCGCCACCAACCACCCACCACCACCTACAATTGCCGCCCACCACCGACCAACAACCATCGCTCCCAGCCATCACCACCATCACCCGCCGCTTTCCACCGCCACCACCACCACTACCCACTATCACCACCAACAATCGCTCCAGCCGCCCGCCACCACCACCACCACCTACCATCGCCTCCCCTCCATCGACACCACCAACCATCGCTCCCCGCCATCACCGCCATCACCCGCCGCTTACCACTGCCACAACCGTCGCCAACTTTCACCATCACCTGCTACCACAAACAATCACTCCCGCCACCCACCTCCCACCACCACCATCACTGCTCGCCGCCCACCACCAATATCACACCGCCACTCACTAACATTTTTTATTTTATTTTGATTTTTATAGCTTACCAAAAATAAAAATTAATAATTCTTGTCATTCCCACATGATAACCAAACATGTCAATGAAATGGTAAAGATTCATTCCATTACCTTGTTAATTTCATTCTCTCGCTCATTCCATTACCACATACCAAACAAACCCTAAGTTTGTTGAAAGCTACTATCATTGATCATGTGCTCGTAACATCACTATGCATTACCGTTGGACTCTTCTAAGTAGCTTCATAGCCTCGGGTGTACTGAAATTAAATGTATCAAATTCAAATAACATAAATATGTGTTAGTTGTTTAATAGCGAACACATTTGTATAAATCAACTTTTTATTAAAATCCATTATTGCCTATTTTGTGAGACTTGAAGTCATATAATATTATGATAAAAGCTAAACATCAAATGTCACTAAACAAATGCTTTCATATTTTTTCTGTTATTATTATTAACCATTTTATACTATTCAAATAAACAATAATGTTCCTGGTTAGGTATACATGTTCCTTGGTTCTTGTCATTATTATTTTAATGTACCATGATGTTTTGCTTAATGATTAATATGTTCATTAGTTTATATATATTATTTGTTATGAATTGACCAGGGTCTACTGTTTGCTTTATAGCAACAATTTTCCAGAATTTCTTATGTTTAATTGAAAAGTATTAGTGGCAACAATGTGATTGTTTATTGTACGTTTTTTTATTTCACAAATGTTTGGTCTAGTTATCTTGATCTGTCGTTTGAGTTAGTTTAATTTCTACTTTCAGTGAATAATAAGATCCGTACATCCGAAATTACACTAAGGCCCGAAGACGAACACCAGAGATTAGCCTCGTAAATGATAATCCTTTCGTCCGAAGAACAGTTAATGATGACTTGGTCCGCTCATCAGGGAAAAACCCGCAAATGGGAAAACCCACTTGCTCAATTAAACTGAAGCAAATTGTTTAATGTGAGACTCAAACCTCCAACCTCCTATATGAAAAGTCGTAAGTCTACGCAGTACGAGTTGACTAATTGGCCTTTGATGTGTTTTCTATAACATCCTATTATCGTGAAATAATGGTTAATTGCGTGTGGAGACAGCAGGGGACCACAAGGAAGCCAAAATTGTTCACTTAAGTATTTGAAATTCCATGTTAGTGTTGATACTGTGACATGCGTGTGACAAACCTTTTTTTTTTAATTAAACTATATATAATTATTATTTTTAAAACCTATTGTTTATTTTATAATAATAGGAGTAAAGTATATGCCTAGGTTCACATATTCACCCATGAAGAAACACGAATTCACCCCTCAAGGTCTAACACGTTAATCCGAGGGTAATGGCTAAGTATTCTACACGATGGGTTATAAAACCTTCTTGGCGCAAACAAGTGTATCTTGCAAAATATAACACCGTGAGCTCGTTACGAGGAATGGGGGGGATTCTATCGTAACCACCCTCCGGCGTGAGAATCAGTATTTGATAATACGAGGTAGTATAATTTGATAGTGATAGTAAGAGAGAGTCTGTCCTTTACCATTTGGAGATTTACTGGTATTTATAGCCGGAGGAGAGAGAGTGTGACCAACCACCATGTCAGGTTCTCCACCAATAATATTCCCCACTCGTGCGGTCGTGGTGGTTGGTGGGCATCATAGCCTTTTGACAAGGATTTGATTGTATTGTCTGTACCATCCTTTATGTGTTGTCCAATCCCCATTGGTTTGGTGTTTATCCCTACGTGGGTTACCATCTTTTTGTCCCATGCTGGTTGGGACCTTTGCATTACCATTCTCGAGGTGTCAGGAAAAGTTATATTGGACTCCACTCTTCGCGCCATGCACTATGCCCTGCGTTAGTGGCTTCATGGCGCCTAGTGTTCCGCCCGGCGTATGCAATTAGTGTCATACTTAGCCAAATGGTGGGTTTCATACCCTACCTCTACAAGTCCCCCTAATCCATAATCGCCCTTCCTTCAAGAAGTGGGGGCTGTGGACTTATCATGGGCTTTTGTCTTTCACCTTTTTTCCTTGTTGGTTTGGTTTATTTTCGTGGGTATTTCCACATATTGGACGAGTGACTTCATTAGTCGTAACTGTTGGTTGACGGTTGATTCATGTTGAGTCATCCCGTTTGGTAGTCTATATTGGCGGGTGATTTATGTGAAATCGCCCCATGATTGTGCCCATTTTAGCGGGTGATTTATACTAAATCATTCCGTGATGTCGCCTATTTCGGCGGGTGATTTATCTCAAATCATCCCATGTTGTCGCCTATTTTGGCGGGTGATTTATCTTAAATCAATTCATGATGTCGCCTATTTTGGCGAGTGATTTATCTTAAATCATTCCATGATTGCGCCTATTTTGGTGGGTGATTTATCTTAAATCCTTCCATGATTGCGCCCATTTTGGCGGGTGATTTATACTAAATCATTTCGTGATGTCGCCTATTTTGGCGGGTGATTTATCTTAAATCATCCCATGTTGGCGCCTGCTTTGGCGGGTGATTTATCTTAAATCATTCCATGATGGCGCCTATTTTGGCGGGTGATTTATTTTAAATCATCCCCTGTTGGTGCCCATTTTGGGGGGTGATTTATATTAAATCATCCTCTGTTGGCGCCCATTTTGGCAGGTGATTTATATTAAATCATCCCATGTTGGCCCCTATTTTGGCGGGTGATTTATATTAAATCATCCAACGTTGGCGCCTGCTTTGGCGGGTGATTTATCTTGAATCATCCCATGTTGGCGTAACCTTTTCTGCCAACACTTACCGTTTTTGTTTCCCTTTATGTGGATGACGTGTAGTTTGGCGTTGGTGAGTGAATTAAATGCAAGTCAGTGAAACGACTGCTGGACGTGACAGTTTGACGACGGTTGCTCTGCCCTGCAGACTTTCTGCCTGTGTCAGGCGAGTGGGCGAGAATCCCAGTGACGCGCCCAGCTGTGGTGCATACCCTCTTCACGTTATTATCGTGGTGCTTTCCGATTGGGCCACGTGTTAATTATCCTTTTTGTACCCTTATCCCTCATTAATTGCGATTAGTATAAATATGGGGAGGTTACACCGCCTTAAGCACCATTTCTCATCGTTTTCTTTTTCTCATTTCTTCTCATTGCCCTCTTTATTTTCATGGCTGAGTCTTCCCAAACCTTAAAGACTAAGAAGAATAATTCTATGGAGTTCGTCGGTTGTCGTATGTCTGCCGAGGACTTCAACGATATTGTCAGGGTGTACAATCTTGGCCCTGGGTATGAGCCCGAGTTGCCTGCCCCTGGCAGGACTGCTCGGGAGGCTCCTGCTGGCAAGATTGCCATGTACCGGGAGTATTTCTTTTTGGGAAATCTTCGTTTGCCCCTTACCCAATTTTTGGTGGATGTTCTGGGTGTTTTTGGGCTGCATCTTAGCCAGATTCATCCGTTCGGAATGGCTCGTCTTCGCCATTTCGAATATACCTGTCATTGTCTCGGTATTACTCCGACGGCTGATAGGTTATTGGCTTTTTACCGGTGGCGTTTCGACCAGGGATGGTATAACTTGAACACCCGCCCTGGTGCAAAGGCCATTGCTCTGGATGCACCACCCTTGCATGAGTGGAAGAGTGTGTTCTTCTACGTCTCCGCTCGTGTGGTGCCACATCCCATGTTTTTCACGGATCTGAAGGAGCTTCCTGAGCCGAAAGTTGTTCCTTATTCCGGTTCGGACTGGTTCACCACTTTGCAGGCTAGCCTGTCTCCGCTCAGTCATTATTCGGAGCACGCGTTGGTGTTATTCAGCATGAGTCGTATCTGGGATGATGTGGCTTTTGTACCGGTCATTCTTAATGGCGGTCAAGGTTAGTATTTATTATTATTATTATTATATATATATATATATATTTTTTTTTTGATGATATCCTAACTTGTTTTTCTTCAGAGGTGGACGACCGCATGCTCCTCCTGCAACCTGCAGCTAAGGGCGTTAAGATGCTGGGGCGAAGGGAGTTAGGTCCCCGCGAAGAGCCGATCCTTACTCGTACCGCTCGAAACTTTGTGTTTCCTCTTCCTATGGGGCAACCATCTGCCTCGCGCCCGCTGCCACCTCCTAGCTCTGTTACCCTTCAGAGTGGTAAGTTCTTCAATTGTTTCCACCGTTTGCTTGTTTATTTTACTAACATTTCATTCTCCTTTCCAGGTAGACGATCTAACGTTGTGCGCCTTCCTAAGTGCAGTGGTAGGGGCGCACAACGCAGTGGTGGGGAGACGGTTGCGTTTCCGATAGACGCCGCCGCAAGAGACGCCGTGGATGATGATGACGATGTCGTCGAGGTCTCTGCCGTTCCCTTTCCTTTGGGGTTCCGGTGTCGTCGTCGGTTTCATTGCTTGATGTGTTTTGGTGGCGACTGATGTGTTTTCTGCAGATGCAGCTTCTGGAACCGTTGTGGATACGAGTTTCGTATCTACCGGTCCATCTTCTTCCTCTTCCTCCTCAGTGGGTAGGGCGTTCACTGTTCCACACCATTTGGGTCCCACCCCTGTGATTAATGAAGGTGATGAAGAGGTGCTCTGCGCCGTCAAGAAACCTCGTCTTGGCGGTTTTGTCAAGCGTGGTCTTGTTAAATCGTCAGGTATATATTTTTCTACTCTTTCTTTTGATTGAACTTGACCTTCTCTAAAATCATTTGCTTATTTCAGGTTTGATGGCGATTTCTTCGTCGACTGTTTCTCCCGCAAATTCTGTCGTTACATCTTCTCTGGCGGCTCTTTTTGCTAGTTTGCCGATGAAGACAAGTGTTGGCAGCTTGTCGGAGGCTGGGACAACTGTACAGATGCTGATTTTGCCAATGATGGCAGGTGTGGTTGGCCGGTCTAAGGCCGAGACCATTGTAACGATTGTTCGTGCTTCAACTGGGTCAATTCCAGTTGTCTCGCTGCCGACGTCGTCTGCGCAACCAATGAAGGCGATTGTGGACGAATCGCCTAAGGTTAGTCTTGAATTAGCGGGTCTCTCTGTCGCTGAATTTTTGAAATCAAGACAGTCCTCACCAGACAAGACTTTAATTCTTGATGGTGATGAGGCTGTGCCACTGCCTCCTTTTCTCCTTGGTGCGACGGTGCAGGGTAAATTTTTCGAAATCCAAGGCAGTAGCAGCGGCGGGTTCAGCGGATGTTTGAGTGGGGGTGTACTGGATGTGGATATGGACCCTCGCGACTCTATGGAGGCGAGCCAAGTTTTCCGCCCCCGCTGGAAGGTTAATTGTGGGGCCAATTTTGATGATCCCGCCACCTGTTTAGAGTTTTTGTAGTATGTTGTTCCTCCCGGTGAGCGCATTGCTCGTAAGATCCAAACCCGAGGCACTTTGTACTCCGATGCTACTTTTCACCAAGTCCAGGCCTTCTCTTGTTTTGCGGAGTTGCTGGGCGAGAACCGTTCCCTTCATGAGGACAAAATCGATGCCGGTGTTCGCATGAGAGAGATGGAACAGTTGGTGAAAGATGCTGAGGCCGGCGCCTGGAAAGCGGGTAAAGAATCAGCTGATCATCGCCAAGCTTTAAGCGATGTTGAAGCGAAATTGGCTAAGGCTGAGGCAAACCTGGCGGAGTCTGCCCGCGACCGCGCCGCCCGCTATAAGGAGTTTGAGGCTGCGTGCAAGAAGTCAAACGTTGATCTTGAGGATGCACGCAGCCGCGCTGTTGCTGCCAAGGAGGCTTCCGCTCGACTCGAGAGTGAAAACGCTGATCTTCGTAAGCGTATTGAAGAGTTGGAGACGGAAGCCGCGGTGAGAAAGGCGGATGCTGGTAAGTTGGCTGATACGCTGGCTTCTAATGAGGAGGCCATTAAGGTTTTGACCTCTGAGCTTGCTGCCACCGCTGCCGATCGCGATCGGTTGCTGAAGCATGCTATTTGCAAGGTATTATCTTCTTTCGCTGCTCTCCCCTCCCCCCCTATTATTATTTTTTATTTACTCTAATGATGTTTTCCTTTGTTTTGGTTGCTCAACACATCATTAGTGATGATGATTTAACGCGCTGCGTTGGAGCCCTTGTCAATGCTTCTCAATAGCTTGGTCATAAGGCTGGTTTTCATGATGGTATTGCGCATTTGCGCAACAACCTTCCACTTGAGGCCTATGCCCTTCACGCCATTGACGTGGAAAAGGAGTATGCTTCTGCTGAGACGGACTATGATTCCCTCACGTTTCCTATTCTTTCGGAAGTTGCTCAGTATGCCAAGGAAGAGAATGGCGTGCAGCTGTTGAGGAATTTGCTTGAGCCTTTGCAGGCTGGTCCTTCCACCGCTCCTGCTGGCGATCAAGAGGATATTTCGGTCGCTGACTCTGGAAGGAGTGTCAACGATGTAGATTAGGCTTTTTCTTTTGTGTTCTTTTTCTGTATTTATCCTTTTTTATTGTGTGGGCGTAAGTGTTCACTTGTAAATTTTTGCTTATAAATGAAAAGGTTTGTTTTGTGAAATGCGGAGTATCGTTTCCATTCATATTTGACACTTGGCCTGTTTTTACAATTGGAATCGATTTACATATAACACCTTCGCAATTGTGCTGTGTTCCGTGTTCTAGGAATCGCTGAACCATCGAGGTGCATCAAAGTGTAGGCGCCTTTTCCCAATACTTCCTTGATCTGGTATGGGCCTTCCCAAGATGGCGCTAGTTTGCCTTAAGATTGTGCTCTTGATGCCTCGTTGTTGCGAAGGATGTAATCTCCGATGTTGAACTCACATATTTTCATTTTAGCGTTGTAATACTTTTGTAGTTGGCGTTTGTAATTTTGTTCTCTTATTGCCGCCAACTCTCGATGCTCTTCAAGAAGCATTAGGTCTAACTTCCTTTCTGCGTCGTTGTCTTTCGCGATTCTTGGCGACGGGACGCCAACTTCGGCGGGGATCATTGCTTCGGTACCATAAGTTAGGCTAAACGGTGTTTCCGCGTTGCTTGTGTTTTTATGCGTTCTTATGGCCCATAGTACGTGAGGTAGTTGATCGACCCATCCGGATTTGTGGTTTGCTAATCTTTTCTTGATTCCGCCCACGATTGTTCTGTTGGAGCGTTCTACTTCGCCATTCCCTTATGGATGAGCAACATAAGTGAATGTCTGCGTGACATTGAGCTCTTTCAACCATTTTTGGATATGTTGGTCAGCGAATTGTGTTCCGTTGTCACTGACTAAGCTCATGGGTAATCCAAACCGACAAATTATAAATTCACAATTAAACTTCTTGATGCTCGCTGCGTTGATTGTTGCCATCGGCTTTGCTTCGACCCACTTTGTGAAGTAATCGATCGCTACGATCAAAAATTTCACGCGGCCTGGCGCCTCTGGAAATGGTCCGGTTATATCAATTGCCCATTTCTGAAATGGCCAAGAAGCTGTTACCGGTATCATGGCGTTTTTCGGACGCAGGGTGTTTGTTGCATGGCGTTGACAAGCGCTGCATTTTCTCAATTCTTTCTCGGTGTCAACATGCATGTCTGGCCAATAGTATCCCGTGTTCATGATTTTTGCCACCACCATCCTCGGACCTGCGTGCACGCCACATATTCCTTCAAGAACTTCTCTAAGCAGATAATTTGCGTCATGTGGGTCTACGCATCTGAGGAGTGGGCCCAAGTATGATCGCCTATATAGGATATCTCCTTGGATTGTGTAATTCAACGCTTTATGGCGGATCTTCCGCGCATTTGCTTTCTTTTCTGGCAAGATGCCTCTCGCGAGGTAATTGATGATTGGTGTCATCCAACTTTTTTCTTCTTCCGAGCAAACGAGAATTTCTTTGTTCATTATTAAAGGCGTAGCTAGGACTTCGATGCGGACGTCTTTTGTGAGGTGCTCGAACCCGACGGATGCAAGTTTGCTTAAGGCGTCAGCCTGTTTGTTCTCACTTCTATTGATGTGTTTCACCTTGCATGTGGCGAAAGTTGCCATTAGAGCCTTAGCTTGCTCTAGGTGTGACGCCATCTTATCGCCCTTTGCATCATACGATCCTTCAATTTGGTTTGCCACTAACATGGAGTCCACATGTGCTTCCAAATGGCTGGCCCCTAGCTTTCTAGCGATTCTTAACCCTGCCAACAATGCTTCGTACTCCGCCTCGTTTTTTGTGCTTTTGAATTCTAGGCGTAATGCGTACGTGAAGTGTTGCCCTTCTGGGTTGGTTATCTTTAGGCCCGCTCCAGCGCCTTCATCATTAGAAGCTCCGTCTGTGAACATCTTCCAGACTTCATCTCTCTTTTGATCTACAGGGACTTCGATCTCTCTTTTGCATTCTTCCTCTTTTTCTTGAGGGATTTCTGCGATGAAATCAGCCAAAACCTGGCCTTTAATTGTTGGCCTTGGCTTGTATTCAATGGCATATTCTCCCAATTCTATTGCCCACTTGGCAAGTCTCCCCGACTATTCTGGCTTGCCCAGTACGTTTTGTAAGCGAAAGTTGGTGAGAACATGTATTGGATTCCCCTGGAAGTATCTTCTCCAACGTCGCGTTGTTTGAACCAAGGATAAGACTAAATTTTCCAAGGTGGAGTATCTTGTTTCTGCATCTGCCAGTGTGCGGCTTATGTAATAAATGGGTGTTTGAACACCATTTCTTTCCACCATCATGACTGCGCTGACTGTTTTTTCTAATGCTGCTAAGTATACTATTAATGGTTCTCCAGCTTTGGGCGCTGTGAGTGTTGGTAGCTCTTCCAGTCGTGAATTGATTTCTTGGAACGCCGTTTCTGCTTCTTCCGTCCATCGGAATTGAGACTTCTTGAGGGAATTTCTCAAGGTTGAGACGAACGGGAATGATTTTTCAGCGTGACTAGACAAAAATCTATTCAGGGCGATTAACCAGCCATTGAGCGTTTGTACTTGTTTGACCGATTTTGGTGATGGAATTTTTCGCACAGCTTCCAATTTCTCTGGGTTGGCTTTGAAGCCACCATTCGTCACGATTACTCCTAGGAATTTTCCTTCTTCCATGCCGAAGGAACACTTGCCCGGGTTGAGCTTCATGCTAATTGACCTTAGAGTTTTGAAGGTCTCCTCGATGTCTTTTAACATGGCTCCTTCTGTCTTGCTTTTAATGACGAGATCATCCATGTAAACTTCCAGGTTCCTCCCAATTTGAGGTTTGAACTCTTTGTCCATCAACCTTTGGTAAGTAGACCCAGCGTTCATGAGGCCAAATGGCATCATTTTATACCATTATGTTCCGCGGTTTGTTCTAAACGCCGTTTTGTCTTGGTCTTTTATCGCCATGTGGATTTGATGATACCCCTTGTAAGCATCTAGAAAACACTTGAACTGAAAGGGTACCAGTGCGTCAACTTTAAGGTCGATCTCTGGCAAGGGGTAACAATCTTTTGGGCACGCCTTGTTTAGATCCTTGAAGTCAATACACATGCGCCACTGGCCACTTGACTTGGGTACCATTACCGGGTTTGCTACCCAAGTTTGGTACTGAATTTCTCGGATTATGCCTGCATCGATCAGTTGCTGGACCTGCTCGTCACAGGCTTTTGCCTGTTCTGGCCCCATTTTTCTTCGCTTTTGTACCACCGGGACGAAATTTGGGTTAACTTTTAACTCATGTTCCGCTTTTCTTCTTGGGACTCCCATCATATCTGCTGGGGTCCAAGCGAATACATCGATGTTTTTGAGTAATAAGATCTTGTGCGCTGCGCGTGCTTCTTCTGAGATAGTTGGGCCAATAGTTATGCTTTGTTCTGGGAATTTTTTGTTGAGCGCCCATTTTTCCACTTCTCTGATCTTGCTGGTTTTTTGCATCTTCTGCGGCGGTGTTTTTCTTTCCGCCATGTTACATTCCTTGTTGGCGTGGATCATTGCTATCCCGGTCGGGGTTGGTATCCCCACTATCCCGTGTGCTGTTGACGGGGTAGCGTTGAAGTCACCAATGGCTTCTCTTCCCAAGATTATATCGTATTGTGGGTGAGAAGTTTCCATTACTAGGAAATCAACCTCTTCTGTTCGGGAGTGGAGCCCATCGCTCAGTTCGACTGGGAATGTCTGCTGTCCCAACGGGTATGCGATACTTTGGTTGAACCCTGTGATTGGAGCGTTCACTTCTGTCAACCGACGTTTTTCTTCTTTGTCTACCAGGTCGAAACACTGGCGGTACATGATATTGGACGTTGCCCTTGTGTCGACAAAGAAGCGCAGCGTCCTGTAATTACCGAAAACGGTTGTGATTACTAAGGGTGCCTTTTTGTTCGCCCCTCCTCTGACTCTTGGAAAGATGACTTGTTCTTCCTTCCATGGCGCCCATTCTGTCCTCCTTTTCTTGCTCTGAACGTTGCTCGAGATCATATTAGTGTGTAGATATTTGATCTTCTTTTCTGGTCTTCCGCTATCTCTTGGAGGTGGGCGTCTGTACTTCCCTTGTATGTTTCTGACAAGGTGATCCAGTTTGCCATTTTTGACACATTCTTCGATCGCGTATTTCAAATTGATACACTGATTTGTCGTGTGGCCATGTTGCTCATGAAAGTCGCAATAACTTTTCATATATGTGCTTGGCCCCTGTTTGACTGGTGCCGGCTTCTTCAGCTGGATTCCTTCGTTATACATTATATGGGCTGGGCTTCTTGTCAGTGGGGTCCATCTGGATCCGTTCGTTTGGGGCGTACTCGATTGACCTTTTTGTCTTGCTTTGGATGGATCAAATGTGGACTCTCTTTCGCTGTTCAACCTTGACCATACGGAGGACATTCTTTTGCCCTGGCGGGCCCTATTAATGTCGTTCATGGCATCGTTCTTTGCTAGTTCTTTTCCCAAACTTTTTTCCATACGCACGTATCTCTTGGCCGCGGTCATAACATCGTCCCATCGCAGTGGCATGCCATATCTACCCGTAAGGTTCCGTATGAGATCGTCGCACTTTACGTTTTGGCGAAAGGCTGCCCGCAGAAGTTCTTCGCTTACGCCGCCGATGTTCAGGCCTTCCTGGTTGAGTCTAGTGATAAAGTCTTCAAGCGTTTCGTTATCCTTTCTGATGACATTCAGAATATCTGTTGGGTCACTGATGTGTCGCCGTTGCTGGCTAAACTGTTGAGTGAACTTTTTTGCTAGGTCTTCCCAGCTTGTGATTTGGTTATCCAATAAAATCTTTCGAACCATGCTCTAGCGGCTCCTACTAGGGTTAGTGTGAAGATATGGCACCATAACGGCATGGTCCACCCTGATACTAACCCCGCAGCTGTGAAGGTTTGTAAGTGATCGTCTGGATCTGAGATACCATCATATTGACCCACCGTTGGCGGGATTTTGGGGTTTTCTGGTAGTTCGGCTTCGGCTATTCTTGCCACGAACTTTTATTTTCCCGCCTATGTTGTTGGCCGGTATGGTTTGGAAAAATTTACCGCTGCTTCTGGGTGGTATTTTACTAACTTTCTGGCCTTTAGTCCTTTCTAGCTCTCTTCATAGTCAGGGTCGTCTAGGCGTGAGTCTGCCTTTTGGTTCGACCTCTGGGCTTTCTCTCCTGCTTTGTTGTTTTGCTTAGCAGGAGGCGTTTTGGCGAATGCTGTTTTCGCCTGAGCCGGCGTGGAGTTTTCTTCAGATTCTTCTTCGTTGCTACTAGAATCTGTCTCAAACAATGATCTAGGTTTCACAACGGATGCCATTTTTTCTTGTACTTTGTCTATCAACTTTTGTTGTTCAACCTCGAGCCACGCCATGATGTCCGGCGGCATGGCTGCTTTGGAACGCGCTTTTGTTTACTGCTTATCTGTCATGGTAGGATGAACGGTGGAGGCATTAAGGAGACCTCCATCCGTATTTTCTACGTCCAGATTTTCGATGTTTCCCTCTAGGTTGGTTTTTTGGACAACCTCCTTTGGTGTAGTCTTGCCACTCATCTGAGCCAAGAACAGAGTGAGTTACTGTTCTAGCTTTATGCACGGATGACGCCAATGAAGAAACACGAATCCACCCCTCAAGGTCTAACACGCTAGTCCGAGGGTAATGGCTAAGTATTCTACACGATGGGTTATAAAACCTTCTTGGCGCAGACAAGTGTATCCTGCAAAATAGAACACCGTGAGCTCGTTACGAGGAATGGGGGGGATTCTCTCGTAACCACCCTCCGGCGTGAGAATCAGTATTTGATAATACGAGGTAGTATAATTTGATAGTGATAGTAAGAGAGAGTCTGTCCTTTACCATTTGGAGGTTTACTAGTATTTATAGCCGGAGGAGAGCGAGTGTGACCAACCACCATGTCAGGTTCTCCACCAATAATATTCCCCACTCGTGCGGTCGTGGTGGTTGGTGGAAGTTGGTGGGCATCATGGCCTTTTGATAATGATTTGATTGTACTGTTTGTACCATCATTTATGTGTCGTCCAATCCCCATTGGTTTGGTGTTTATCCCTATGTGGGTTACCATCTTTTTGTCCCATGCTGGTGGGACCTTTGCATTACCATTCCCGAGGTGTCAGGAAAAGTTATATTGGACTCCACTCTTCGTGCCATGCACTATGCCCTGCGTTAGTGGCTTCCTGGCGCATAGTGTTCCGCCCGGCGTATGCAATTAGTGTCATACTTAGCCAAATGTGGGTTTCATACCCTACCTCTACAACCCACAAATACGTATACCTCATGCCTCGTCGGCAACTATGACGGAGAAGGTGGTCAAGGACGGCAGCTACAGTTGGTGGGTAATAGGCAGAGAAGAAATATAAAGAGGAGGGGGGTGGTGGTCAGCTAGTGGAGCAGTTGCTGGGATAAGGATCGAAGGGGATGACATTTAGTTTTCTAATGAACCTATTAATTGACTGTTTATAATTTTAGGAAATGATCAAACAAAAAGTCTATTTCGCCTAAATAGCCTAAGAATGATTTTAATCAAAAACCGGCTCAAAGAAACTCTGATTGAACTCATTTTGGTGGCGTTGGAACAGGCTCATCAAACTTGACCAACTTAGTTGTTAAGAGTTTAGATTTTAGAGTTTAGCTTTTAGGCTTTAACTTTTAAACTTTAGCCTTGTTGGTTAGTTTTAAGGTTTAGCTTTTACTCTTTTAGGTTTTAGTTATAGAATTAGCTTAGAGTTTAACTTATTGTCAAGAGGAATAGAGATTTAGCCTTTCAATTGCAACAAGATAGCCCATAGGGAGAACCTGTGGGTATCATCACTCGCCATATCATAAAAAACATGGAGTTAACGAACCATTAATCAAAAATTTTTAATAATGCTAATAAAATTAAAAGTTAGGAATGCTGTTGATCAAATTGTTAGTTGTAATTAATACTTCCTATGTCTCATTAACAGTGTCAACATTTTTTTTGTTTTCACATTAATAAACAATATTAATAAACCCAATTTTCAAGGGCATTATCTTTTACGTAAAAAAATTAACCATTCAATCTACCTTAAACTTTTTGTTTTTCAAACCATGTGACTTAAAGATGGACGGAGGGAGTAACAGCAAATATTAGTCAAATTTTCCCTAATATATTGGGCATAGAGAAAACCAAAGCTAGCCTAGCAATAAGAACTCAAACACTATTGAAAAACCTGTTTTGTTCTTTAATATAAAGTCACATCCCCATCTCCAACCCTGACCGCCACCCGCTGTCAGAGACCATCTTATATCATGTGGTGGTCGTCGGTTCCATCTGCCACAATATGTCCACAGAGATTCCCTTCACCGACATCTGGTTTATCTCTCTGCAGGTTAGATAGATAACACCTATCATCACTAGTTAGACACCACCAAAAATAATCACCACAGAAATCCTACAAGTTTAGAGAGAGAAGTGTTAGATTTGTATTTTTAGTGCTGAAAGAAACCCTAAATGTTTCTTTATATGGGTATGTTCACAGATCTGACTTGATAACTAGTCTTTACTGTTTTAGGGTTTGTTATGATTATGGGGTGATAGAGGTAAAGCTGACAGAAGAGAGTGAGCACACAAAGGCAAATTATACCAAAATGTGTTGTATGATTGTTTTGGGTGCTCATGATCTATCTGTCAGCTTCTTCTTACTCTAGTTCTGCACTTTCATGTTGCCATGTTTCCTTATTATGATTGTACTTCAGTACTTATTTTGATTTGAATGTGGATATATATCAGTACTATGCCAAATTAGTTTTGTTTCTTTTGTTGTTTTATTATATTTAATAATTTAATTATTGGTGTTGTTAGTACACGTGTCTCGTTGTACTCCGCTTGTGCTCTTTTCAACAGTTGAGCTAAACATGGAGGTGGTTGATTAAGAAGCTTGAGAATATTAATATTCTTTTCAGGCATTATATATTATAATATGTATTACTTAATTGAAGGATAGGGTTTGAATTACTAAGATTAAAATTATATGACTTTTTGTGGTTTACTGTGCTTAATGAAAGGAAAACTGACATCTTTATTATATAATATATGACAATTGCACACAATTACTTTTGTATATTAGTATGGTCCTCACTATTTTAATTTTCCTTTGCGCATGCAGATTGCAACAAAAATATATGAAGTTTGACTGTGTTTTTTTGTTATTACTTAATTGTGTATTTCATATGATTCGGGTTCTACTTGTGAATACACACGTCACTAACAATGAAATCCTAGAACGCCGTTTGAAGGTCAGGTCTTGCGTCATAGCCCCCGCACACTTCTACCTTTAAATGGTTGTTTGAGTTTAAGGGTGGTGTGTTTGAGTTTGGTCGGGATTGCGAAGGGTTAGCAGGACCCCTTGGGAAATCTTGCAGGAAACATAGATTTATTACATTTGGCATTGCTTTACATATGTTTGTTTCTTTGATTTTTACTGCATATTACTAAGTGCCGAGTCAAGATTGTTGGGGTTTGATTGGAAGAGAAAAGGAAATACAAAATCGGTGTTTGTTGATATGACATCCTACATTGGCATCACATCGCACTTCATTAATTAGTTTTGGGACACCAATGTTGTGAATTTCGAGTTGGCCCGTGGCCTGGTGCGTGAAGGGGTAGCTGGAAGTAATAAGATTAAATCAATATAGTCATTAATTAGCGGATAATTGTCAATATTCCTATGCGTGTTTGGTTAGGATATGTGTTAGATAATTATTATGTAAATTAATTAATTGAGTCCTAGCTATAGTCATTCATATATAGGTTTGCTATATTTGGAGTATAAAATTCTTAACTTGAACCTTAAAATTAAGTTGCTGTGCAGGAAATATTTTTAAATCAGAATATATAATAGATTAGACACATAGGAGAGCAATAGAGCATACCCTTCACTTAAATTAAGTTGTATAAATTCCCAGAAGATTGTTCTTTCTCATTAATACAGCTATATCTTTATTTCTCATCATTGCATCACATTTTGTCCAATTCCTCTTAAATTATGAATGCTGCATGTAGCAGAAATATATATTTTCTTCTTAAAGCTTTGAAGAGTAGTTTTTGGTCCAGACAGCTAGCTCCTTGAGCTTAATAGTTGAGGATATTCTTTCACGAAGTACAAATATTTCAAATTTTATCTGCTGCTCATGAAGTTTGGTTTCAATTTGTCTTGGAGAACAGGGTTTATTTATAATCTAATCTAATACTAAATAACTTTTGATATTTGTTCTTTGTGTTAAGAATAACATTTAACATTTTAGCCATCTGTTGGGTATCAAGTATATCAACACATGAGATTATATTTTGATGTCATAATTTCTTTGGTGTTAAACATCAATGATTGTTACCTAAAAGTATATTCTTTTGGGTTGAAATTTGAGTTACTACAAACTCAACTACTCGAGCTCTTTTTTTTTTTTTTTTTCGAACGGCAACTTTCATTAAAAGAACTCAAGCAAGAAGCTAGAGTCAAAGAACAAAACAAGAATTAAAAGGAAAAATTACACCATTCGCTCCAATTTAAGCTACGGAACGAAGATCTATTTTTAATCCATAAAAATGACAAGGATTTGATGTCCTCCAACAACTTTGAAACCGAATGTGCTTTGTCTTCAAAAACTACAATATTTCTTGCCTACTCGAGCTAGTAATGGGAAAAGGTTGTAATGTTATCCTAACGCTTCTGAAGAAAGAAATTGATTTTGTAAGGGAGTCTAGTTAACTTGATCTTTGGATAGGATATCAATTGTATGTTGGCTAATGTATGTGTTTGCATACGCTTTAAGATATGTGGAATATATTCTTGCGGGTGCTACAATTTAGCATCTTATTGTTAAGCATTCAGTGTTCAATGTTATATTTTCTCTCAACAATTAACAAAAAATAGTCTTCTGGGACTTTGCATATATAGATAATTATCATGTTACTGTGGTATCTATCTTGTTCCCACTTTTGTGTGGTTCCCTAATGAACTCATCACTCCTATCTGTTATTACTTATCCCAAAAACAATGTTGTTCCTGAGTTAGCTGGTATACATGCTCCTTGATCATTATCATTAATGTACCATCATGTTTTTTTATAAATATCTTTATATATATATAGGGGAGGGTTATTTTGAGAACCATGGTGAGTTTTAAGAAGTTTAAGAACTCAATTTTGGACCACACATTTAATTAAATGATATAAAACATGTGGCTGAAATTAAATGTAATTAAAAAATGAAGCAGGAGAGAGAATAAGTATTTTTGATAATTACACAAGTTTAAACGTTAGTTACACATGTGTAAAAAGTCGATTCGGTGTGTAAAAAATTATCGTAATTTTTTGTACATCACTTACACTTACGTATTACACATGTGTAAAAAAAATTCGAAAGAAAAAATTGTTACGTTGAGTTCTTTCGAGTTCTTAAAACTCAAAGTGGTTCTCAAAAGAAATCAATCCTATATATATATATATATATATATATATATGATTAAGTTCAAGAGAGAAATCAAGTTATTGCAAGAAGTGGAGAAGTTATTCTAGCCAATCAAATTTTTTCTTTTCTTTTTCTCATTTAAATAATTGAAAGGGTATATTAGTAAAATTTCATTTGTGTTTTTTTGGTAACTAATAAATCATATAGGAAGTTTTAAATTATAATTTTCTTTCTTTTTTGTTTATTTTCTTTTATATTCTTTCAATTGTTATTCTAACTAATCATAACTTGTAGGTTATAAATCAAATGAGAATATCAAAAGAACTTGTACCTGTATATTCATTTATGGATGAAAAAAATTCTCTGTATATCGAGTTACTCATTATAGACTTTAGAATAAACACTACACAAATAGAACCAACTTCATCATATTATCATATATCCATCAAATTAGAAAATTAAAAAATAATAAAAAAAAACTTTCAATCATAATAAAGGGTTCAAACTTTTTCACAGGTTCCATAATATGGTCATAAACACATACCAACTACCCTGACTTAAACAATTACACAATGCTTAGCATAATATGATCTTGTCTTTTTGCGTTTACGCCCGAAAACAGAATCTTAGCTGCAAACTTAACCATTAGACTCATCAATTGTGCTTTATGCTTTGATGCGTCTTTTGAACTCAAAATCCTACGTTCTTTTGGCCATGTAGGTCTTCATATGCCTAATAATAAAGATTCCTTCATCTTGATAAATAGTATGTTGTAACCCATTCTAACTTCAACATGATTGGTGTGAACAAATCCATAGCTTCCACCGTTTGTTTTCTAATATCCTTTTGGTATTTTACAAAATAACGTCTGCACAAAGTAAATTACCATCAGATCGTATAATAACGTACTTCAACAGTGACTCCCTTGTTTTGTCTAGAATATTTGCAAACCCGAAATTCATTTCGACTATTTATAAGAAAAAACAAAGAAAATAAACTTAATTATCCTATTTTTTAGGAAAAAATAATGTACACAAAACAGAAAAACCTATACAAGTCTGCATTCTTATTTTTTTTTTTCATTTGTGTTTGAATACTTCAAACAATGTGTAATTTGATACATCTCTATAGTTATCTACATACACTAAAAATAGTTTTTAGTACACATTAACATTATCACTCCTACATTCTAAAATTTGGTATGATGTAGCTAGAGTAGGGTATGTGTTATTGTTCTTTTAACATAAATTTATATATATATTCCTACATAAACAGTCCTGCACACCTAAAACCTAGTATTACACACAAGTCTACATTCATATCCCCGCAAAGTTATTTTTATCGATACGCATTCCTACATACCTAGAACCTACACAATAGTTTTCCCTACATCACTACACAAAACAATGTCCTACATTACCACAAAAACAGTAGTTTTTCCTACACAAGGAAGCATAGTTTTCCCCTACACAATAATATGAATAGTCCTACACTAAAACAATGGTACCACGTCACCATACAAAACAATAGTTTTCCCTACACAACGAAACTTAGTTTTCCCAACACAATAGATTCCTACATAAATGAAATTTATAATGTAAAACCCCATTGTTACCCTAACACAATTTAAGAAATTAACCTACCATTTATCGGTTTTAAATAACTTTTACTATTGATAGGAAACAACCTCCACCGACCTATATATTTTTATAACACAAGATCAACAAATAACTTCTATTATTGATAGGAAACAACCTCCACCGACCTATATATTTTTATAGAAAGCCCTAATTTATACCAAAATCAACAAATTAACAAATCGAAATACTATTGTAGGAATTTAGACTGCGAAATCGTTTATGAAATCAATATTCAATAAATAAAAAGACCTAAAATAAAACTCAGAACAGAACCCTTACCTTTATCGGGATGCTATCTTACCATGAAATACACGGAATCGAATTATTTCTGCCACGAACAAGCCCTTTGTATATGTGTGATGATGAATCTTCTACAAACTAATGATGTTTTTTTATGAATCGTTGTCAAGTTGATGAGGATTGCCAGCTAGAGTGAGTTTTGGAAGGTTGGTAATGAGAGATGATGGAAACAAGAAATGTGGGATTCTCATCGAAAATGAACGGGTTTCTTTATTTACAGAGGGAAAAATTACAAGGCTACCCTTTTGTATTAAAAAACATTAAAAATAGTTACCAATAATTACAAGAATGCCATAAGCAATATAAGCCATAGATCAATCTTAATCAAGGGTAACAATTCACTTTTCGCATTTCTTGCAGTAAAATGATTTCTCTCCTGAACCATCCCCTATGTATGTATGTATGTATGTATGTATGTATATTTTAACTTGTGAATTGAGCAGGGTCTACTGTTTGCTTTGTAGCAACAGCTTTCCAGAATTTCGTACGTTTAACTGATAAAAATTGGTGTGAAAGATATTGTTTATTGTATGGTCTAGTTATCTTGATTTGTCATCTGTTTCATGGATCAAGTTTAATATCTTATTTATTGAAAGTATTTGTGTTTGAGGTGGAGGACCATACGGAGGGGCTCATTAGCCTTTTATTGTTTATCTTAGTATATACTGTCTAGAGCAGTGAACTTAACTAGAAGGCTATAACTATAGTTGGTGGATCCATATAATTACTCGGTTATCAAATCCGGAAAATCCCATTATAAAAGCAACATCGGTTCTACAATCAGGTCCTTAACATGTATAACCTGGATTTTATGAAGTTACCATGCACTATTTCTGTTAATACAGTCCGGTTTTTAGGAAGAAACCGAACACTTCAACCCTTTGTACCAATATCAACATAATCTTGTTGACTATGTTGATACTGCTTATTTTTTTGCCTAAAAGAGTTCTATATCTTCAATTAACAATTTATAATGATTTTCAATAATAATTTTATGTATTTAAAAGAACAACTTTATTTCTCATTAACAAATGACACTTTATTAGAGGGGATTGGGCATGTAGGTCCCTTGATCGGATCCAACAACACTATTACTAGTTAACTTAGATCAAACTCTACACAAGCTAGCGGAAATCACTAGTGAGGACCGAAATCTAGGAACTTGTTTGGTTTGTATTTGTGAGACAAGGAGAGAAGAGAGAGTTTTAGAGTTGTAAAAGATAAGATTGACAAAAAGGTTATTTGTGTATGAGTTACACACTCTATATATAGTGTGTAAGCTCATACACTTTCTATTGATTATAAACGGCCCAATGGGTCAAATACAAATGGCATTGGGCCCAAACATACATAAATATAAGTCCAACAAGCTAACAAGTACATAAACGAAACATAAAATACAAATACGAAAGACTAACACAAAATGGGCCTTACAATCTCCCTCTAGTCTTTGGTATTTGTCTTGTTAGCTTTCATTTTTAGTCGGACTTAAACTCGTACTCAAACACCTCGTGTTCATCAAATGGTTGTTTTTCAACAAGTAAACGGACAAATTTGTTGAACTTTCAACGATGTCGTTGGTACAGTCCTTGTGCATATCCTCAACAGTGCACAAAGGAGATCCATGCAGCCTCAGAAGATCTTCCTTTCCAAAACCTGATAACTCGTGTTCATCAAAGAATCTAAGGTGATGCATGCTCTTGCAATGAATGATCACCTCGCCCGTGTCATTGTCAAACTCCCACAAGGTGAAGTCGTAAAGAAAGTTGTCATCAAACGACATCCCATGCATGATAGGCTCCCCATGGTCTTCAGGCACCTTGTACCTCCATACTTTCACCGGCCTTTTGGTAACCGGATTAATCTCTTTTGACTTGAATGCTCTTCCCGGATTGAGAGCAAATTTTGGATAGCCTTTTGCTCCATTCATGCTTCAAGAAACGCTTGAACCAACCTTGTAGCGTGTCCACCTCTTCTCCTCCACCAACTGTCCTTCTGAAGTAGTTCATGTCCAGAACAGACAGTGAGTGCATATCTGCATAGGACAGATATGTGAGATCGCCGTCGGCATGTCGGACAACCCATCTTTTGTTGTCTTGGTGCCATATTGCATAGAGGATAGGAGAATCAGGCTTTGACCTCCATCTCAGACTTGCCATGCGGCTCACATTGTAGTACTTGATGCACTTCTTTGACTTCCATTGAGCGGGCATGGCATCGGGGGCAACAACGGGTTCTTGATCAGCAGATTCTATATTCTCCCTTACCGGAGTATCCGGGTTAGGAGAATAACTGATGTCGTCATTACTATCATCATTTATTTCCATGGCTTCTTGAGTTGTAGAGCTGGTACCTGCAGCAGAACAAACGTTAAAAATTGAGGCAATTTCAGCCTCGATCGCAGCGTCAGTCTCTCCAGTCTTCACAACCTCAATTGGCGGTTCGTCATCCCCCGCCTTTCCCAGTGATATCACCATCACCACTATCATCACCATTTCCACCATCACCATCACGAGGTTTGTCATAACTTTCATACTCGTGGTCATCGTCATCATTCTCAACATCATCTTCTTCCTTGCTTCCTCATTCTCATCATTGTCACCATCATCATTTTCATCATCAGACTCATCTTTGTCATCACCGTTTCCATCACCTACACCACCACCTTGAGCTACATGTTGTTGTGGAACAAATGAAATCAACCAGTTGTGACAGAAGCACTGACTTGTGCACATGTGGTAGGTACAACAAGTGGAGAACTTGTGGAACTGACCTGCCCAGTTGTGACGGCAGTAGTAACCACAAGTTCGGTGCTCACAACGATTCCAACAACGGAAGCAGGCTCATCAGCACTTTCTTTTACACCTGAACCACCTTCACCAGCATCCTTTCCGGTCTCACCCGTGTATAAGAAACCATGTAAGTTTCCTTGAGCTCTGATTCTTTTGGCATCAATGACCAGATTAGCAAGAGCTGTTTATCGTCTATTGCTCTTCTCGGTCCTTGGCTCATTTACATGGAGAACCCCACAAAAGGTCTCCATTTAGTGAGTCTTCGGGTTCTCCACATCCTCATCTGTTAACCGCATTAACTCCATGACTGCAAGGTAGCGATTAAACAACGACTCATTCACGCGACCTTGAGTGTCGCGTTGATCCTCCATTTCTCCTCTGCTCAATCAAGTTACGCAGCCTTACGCTCTCACCCATCAGTCTATCCACATCCTTAGCAGGACTGGATCCACTATCCAACAATCCGACTCTTGAGCCCAGGCGCTCAAAGTCAATCCATACTCGATCAAGTGTGAAGTCAAGTTCCCTCCTAAAGTTGTTTGCAAAGTTAGAGGAGGAGGGAAGATCAGTCTCCAATTTAGAGATCCTTGACTCGAGTCTCTCCAATCCATCATGTTGGTCAGCATTACTCAATGAGTCCTAATTGATAAACTCTTCCTGATTGTTGATTCTATGCTGTAACATCTCGATCCAATCTTTCTGACTCACAATTCGGGCTTGATCCAAGTCTCATTGCTCTTGTAGAATAGCCTATTGAATAGCCAGAGTGTCGCGTTGTCGTGTAACTTCTTAATTAATTGCTTGTTGATCTTTGATGAACTTAATAAACATGAGCTCACGCTTGGCACGATTCTCATTTGCCTCCTCTAGTGCCTTAATCCTATCAAGGACAGGATCTCGGAGCACTGGTGACTTCTTCGACTTGTCACTTGAAATGGGAGTCGCAGCTATGATTGGGCTCTTTTGGGTTGAGGGAGGTGTGGTTGATATTGTTGATTGTGGTATGGTTGGTATAGGCAGGGTTAAGGATAGGGTTAGGAATGATGTGGTTAAGGTTAAAGGTTGGTTGGTAGGTTCGGTTGTGGTTTCTATGGTTGATGTGGTGGTTTGGGATTGTATGGAAGATGTGAATGTAGAGGTCCAAACTAATGTTCCTCTAATCAGTTAAGTGAATTGGTAAGTTGGTGAGGTAACTGGTGCGGTGGTCCTAGGTGAGATTGAGGTTAGGGCTTGGGTGGTCGAGGGAATATTTTCAAATATTGATGGTAAGGGTTCGTTTAGTTGGGTTGGTGAGGTTTCGGGTGGTGTAACGGGTTCGTCCCTAAGTGATGGGGTTTTTGTCTTGTGCTTGGGTTTGGTTTTGAGGATAATCCTAGGTTTGAACTTGAATTGGGATTTGGGTGGTGATTTAAGTTTGGTTTTGGATTGGGTTTTTGGTGAGGTTGAGGCTTGGGCCTTAGTGAATTTTATTTGTTTGGCTTGGAGGGCTTCTAAGGTTTTGGCTAGGGTGGTGAGTGATCCTATGTATGGGTCAAGTATGGTGGTAGTTTGTGGTGTGGTGATTTGTGTGGAAAAGGGTGTGGGTGCTAAGTATTAACTAATCATAGTTGTAATATAAGGAAAACGTACCTTAATAGAAAGTACTTTGAAAGATGAAGACTTCTTAGAATCTTTAATCTTATTCAAGCATTTCAACGGATGCCCCAGCTCCTCTTCTTCTTCCTCCTCAGCAAAAACAGCAACATAGTTTTTAGAGTTTTCTCCAACTTTCCTCTTTTTATCATGCTTATTTGGAATTATGTTCCACCACAACATCAGCTTATGGCTCAGTCTCAGTCTCAGTCTCATCAGCTGGCTCATCATGTTCTTCATCATCATCACCTTCATCATGGTCATCACCACTATCTCCTTTTTCTTCAACCTCCATCTCATCACTATCAGTTTACGTCTTGAGAAACTGACCAATCTTTACCCCAGGCTCAACACCCTTATACTTATTCAAATCCTCCCAGTAGGCTCAACAATAGCCTTCAAAGCTGACTGTCGAACCATCTTCACATGATACGAATCTAACTCAACAACGTGTCCCTCATCATCAACTTCATCCATGTACACAGGCTTGGGGGTGTCAGGAAGCAAGTAAACCAAGATTAATTGGACAAATCTGGGATACATCATACGTCTGTTTTTGGCAAGCACGTCATTTACATGTACTTGAAGAACAACCGTGAGTTATTGTACTTCCTGTTGCGTGTCAAGCACAACATAACCCCGACCCAATCTGCATTTAGCTTGTCAAAGCCACCCTTTTGTGATGACAAGCAGTTTGCAACTATGTGAAACAAAAGTTTCCAATACACGGTAAGATGCTTCTTCTCACACGTATTCCACTTTACATCGTATCCAATTTCATCCAAATACCTAGCAATGTCTTCCTCGGGGAACGTGGTAAACGGATTAGCAGCATCATCTATAATCTCCAAGGCCTTGCGTATGACCTCGTCATTTACTACCACATCAAGTCCATCTATCTTTGATGTGAAATCTGGACCATTCTTCACAGTCTTTGCTATGGTCCAAAATTGTTCAATCCATAAGCTATGACCCTCAGGATTGGTAGTGATAGCATAAGATAGTGGACAATTCCGTAAGCCCTTGATCATAGATATAAAAACTTGTACTTTCTTTTCTTTGGGACTTCCAAAGGACAAGATATGTTATGACCCTATAACACAAAAGGAACATTAGTGTTGACAACTGAGTATAAAGTTACAAAATTATATACAAGGATAAAGATAAAGTAAAAGAAAAATAAATATTAAAAAATAAAACTTTACAAAATTTATGAACAAGTTTATAGTTGAATCATAAAACTGTCTAAGTGTTGAGTTTTCGAATCGAATGGCATTAGAATTCAGTCTAAGTTTGTATGCATAATCAAAATATTTCAAGTCTCAAGTAATCGAATCGAATGCTTAGTTAATTAACACATGTGAACTTTTGAAAATTTGATAAGTATAAACTATTCTAATCGAATCTGAACATAATCTAATCTAGTTATAGATTAATCTAATCGAATGTGAATTCGATTAGATAAATATATTAGATGGGTTAGATTAGATTCAGATTTAATTAAAGAAAATTTACAAGTGTCATATGATCTAATCGAATGTTGAGTTTTAATCTAATCGAATGAAGACCTAATCGAATCGAATGGTAATTCGATTAGATTAGATAAGAAATTCAATTCGATTAGAATTTCCTTAGAGAAACAACAGCTTGTTCAAAAAATTTTTAACCGAATGGTCATTCGATTACATTGCCCTTAAAATGTTTTCTGAAATGTTCTTTTCTAATCGAATAGCCATTCGAATACTTGTTACTTGGAAGACTTTATCCAAGATTGTTGTCTAATCGAATGGGCATTCGATTACATGGTCCTTGATATATTTTTCTGATCAATTCAATTTCTCATTGAAAGGGCATTCAGTTACTATGCACTTGTTTTCTAATCGAATCTCAAATCGATTACAAAGTCCTTGGCATATTTTCAACTCAACAAAACTAATCGAATAGTCATTAGATTACTTTTCCCTTGAACCGGATTTCCATCCAATCATTTCTAATCAAATCAACATTAGATTATAATGTCCTTAACCCAGTTTTCATTTCCAGCAACGTTTAATCGAACGAATAATCGATTAGAAATCCAAAATTATCAAAACATCAAACACTTAAAGTCTTTATACATTTCTGGGTTCATACCCATCTGCCATGAAGTTCTGGGCAATCATAACCCCATATTCAAGCCCTTTTTTGGGTTAATTTATCCCAAACGGTCCGATAAACCCTAAAAGTACAAAATCTATACAAGACATGATAATAACTCAATTAAACAACACGAAAGGTCCTAATGATATCGTAGACAAGATTACAACAACAGAAATGACAAACAATAACAGATGGAGACCTAATCGGACATGAACAGTTCCGTCAGGAACTGTTCTTGAGCCCAGAAACAAGAACATGAATCAAAATATGGAAAGAAATATACCACTGGAGGCGGATTCATGTTTGATGATGATTTAAGTATGATATTGAGAGTAGATTTTGTGTTTGGATTGAGATATGGGATCAGATCTTGAAGGTGGTGTGTTGAAGGTTTGAGAGAAAAAGTAAGAGAGAGAAAGAAGTGGATAAGATTTGAGTGAATAAAGTGAAAGAGATTTTAAGTTGACCTATTTATAGGGTCAGCCTATCTCGCGATAGGGTCAAAGCATCTCGAGTTATAAACGATTTTCCACTCTTAACCCACGAACTTTGAAAATATTTACAAATTTAAACCCGCAAAATGTTTACCTGTCGAATCCAAACACTTTAAATATATAAAAGATATATTTTTTCAGGTCAACACTTAACAAACATTGTAAAGAGGACCTTGTAAAACATTAACCCTTTTTAAAGACAGTTAAAATAGAAATTTAAAAATAAGTAAACAAAATTTTAAAAAATAAAAATAAAAAAGAAACAAAATAAAATTAAAAGTTAATACATACCAAAATTCATTTAAGGATGTAAACAAAACAAAAGAAAAACTTAACAATAAAATTAAGAATAAAATGATTTTGAAGTAAAGATGAAATTAATGTTATATTTATTACATTAATATTTTAAACTTAATTAATTTACATATTATAAAAAATGCATGTTTTGGTGAGAAAGATCTCGACATGGAATCATATTATCTATAACGTCCTGGATCACACTTCTGTTTGGATATTATTATGTAAAGAACCCAAAGTCGATTAAAGATATAATTCGTCCACTTTAAACTTAACAAGTGTTTTGATATCAATGTGATACGTTAAGGTATTAATTAGGCACTCTACTTATGTGGTCCCTGTTAATCCGACATGTTACAAACTCCATCATACCTCGGCATATCAGTTTCACCCCAAATTGACTCCGACCCCTTAATGATTGATCAAAACATTTTTGAGCTTATTTAAATATTTTTGCATACTTTCTTTCAAACAATTCTTAAAGGTTGAGCCATGGACTTACTAGCCATACGGACTTACATGCCTTCATATAAAGTGCTTAGGACTTACTAGTTTGCCCCACGTTACGTGGTTCTAATATACCCCCTTTTTGACAATTTATCAACAATTGTGTTGTTGATTTTAAATAATTTTTGAGCATTTTGCAGTTTTCTGCTTTAATAATTTTTGATTTTTTAGTATTTGAATCTAAAGCAAGAAATAATATTTATTGTGATCAATCACTAACAGGCTCGTGTATGATTGACTAAAAACATTTTTTCCTTCATCGATATGACTTATACCGAAGTCGGCAACCGCTTCATGAGAGTGTAACCACTAGCATAGGCGGGAATTTAAATTTATATCACTTTGACACTGACTCATTTGTCAAGTCTTCTTCACATAAAGCAACGATCTTGTTGGCTTTTGATCTATTATTTTCATGTGCTAGGATAATTAGAGATAATTTCTTATCATTTTTCAAAGATCGGGTCAATTTCTAAATCTTTTGTAATTTTTTGATATTTGACTCCCTCTAAGTAGGAACTCCCTTTAAACGAGAGAATATCTTTTATCTTTTTCTAGTTTTCTTAAAGAAATTATAAATATAATATTTTTGATAAGTCAAGTGACTCAATTTTGTTTTTCTTAAATAAATAAAAATATTTTTGGTGAGTTAAAATTAACACATTTTCTCCCTCTAAAATTGTGACATATATTAAAAAATATTTACAATTTTCTATACAAAAAGACAAAAGTAAAGCCTAGATAAATTAAGATAAAACAGAGTAAAATTAAAGAAAATAAATAAAGTAAAATAAAATTAAACTTAGAAATAAAGTAAATTTAAAATAAAATTAAAATAAACTAAAGTAAAATAAAAATCGAACAAAAATTAAGTAAAATAAAAAAATAAAATTAAATAAATTAAAAATACTTAATTTTGAATAAACGAGATCATGCCCAATGACTCAACAAGATACAAAAATCGGGCACGATCAAAAGCTTTTGTAAACATTATGCAAAATTGTAATTAGTGTCGACCCTTTCAATAGTGACAAGTTTCCGGTCATAGCAATCACGAATGAAATGCATTCGGATGTCAATTTGTTTTGTCTTTGAGTGTTGGACCGGGTTTTTGACAATACAAACTGCTGCCTCGTTATCACACTTGATGGGGGTGTTAAAGAAATTCAAACCGTAATCCAGCACCTGATGCAGGATCCATATCAAATGAGAAAAGCAAGCGGAGGCGGAAATGTATTCTGCTTCAGCAGTGGAGGTGGACACAGTGACTTTTTCTTGCATTTCCAGGAGATCATTCTATCACCCAGGAACTGACATCCACCCGATGTTGCCTTTCGATCAAGATTGCATCCCCCATGATCACTGTCGGTATAAGCATGCAGCACCATATGGGAGTCATTGGGATACCAAAGACCTAAGCAAGCTTTCACTTTAGGTACCGAATAATATGCTTTACAGCAGTTAGGTGAGATTCTTCTGGATTACATTGATACCTGGCACACTGACAAACAGGGAACATGATGTACGGCCTGCTGGCAGTGAGATACATCAGGGAGCCGATCATGGATCGATAGAGATGTTGATCAACTGGAGTTCCTGATGGATCTGGAGCAAACACAAGTTTGGTAGCAATCGGAGTGAGAAAAGGAGAGGAGTTCTTTAACCAAATTTGTTGATGAATTAAAATTCCGTCCTCCTTTTGTTGAACTTGAAGACCTAAAAAGAAAGTCATATCTCCCAACGAGCTCATCTTAAACCGACTTTGCATGACCTCGGCAAACTCTCTACACAGTTTATCAGATGTAGATCCAAAGATAATATCATCAACATACACTTGGACCAAGATCTGGTCACCCTTCACTTTCTTGATAAAGAGCGTTTGATCGATAACTCCTCGTCTATAGCCATTCTTTAGCAAGTGTTCAGCTAAGGTAGCATACCATGCACGGGGTGCCTGGTGAAGGCCATAAAGAGATTTATCAAGACGATAAACGTAGTTTGGGCGATCAGGATCCTCAAAACCTGGTGGTTGCTTCACATAGATTTCCTCCTTCATCTTTCCATACAAGAAAGCGGTTTTCACATCCATTTGATACACCTTAAAATTCATGTACGAGGCATAGGCCAAGAAGATACGGATTGCCTCGAGCCTAGCCACGGGTGCATAAGTTTCATCATAATCAAGACCTTCACGTTGAGAGAAACCTTGCACAACCAATCTTGCTTTATTTCTTATTATTACCCCTTATCATCTTTCTTGTTCCTGAAAACCCATCTTGTCCCAATCGGTCTCTTGTTCGCTGGCATCTTGACCATCCTCCAAGCATGAAGCTTCTTGAACTGTAACAACTCATCTTGCAAAGCTTCAACCCACGAATTTTCCTTCAGGGCCACTCTGTAGTCCTTTGGTTCGACCTATGAAATATAACACACACAAAAGACATATGTTAATTGTACCATATTTACTCCTTGTTTGGATGCCCGCATATGGAGAACCGATAATGTTCTCTATGGGATGATTTCGATGGATGGGCAATTGAGGAATGTCATCAACAATGGTGACAGGCTCTACTTGAAGACTGAAAGTTAGATTCTCAACGAGATGAAAAATGCGATGAGCATTCTCAAGAACATCAGTGATTGATTGAATAAAGTCAGGTTGATCAACTCTACTCTTTTGAGTAATTTGTTCTTCCCATAGATGTTCGCCATAAGGAACAACAATCGCATTGATGGGATTTGATGCAATATTGTCAGAATCACCTGCGACATGTTCCTCGATGGAAGGAGTAGCTTGAACTGTTTCTTCTTGAGAGGGAGGTGTGGTAACAGATAACTCTACCACGCTTGGAGCTGCTTGAATGTCTGCCATGGGTCCAGCCTGGTGATGTTCCACATTATCAGTAGGCTGAAAGGAGTCATACGAATCGGTGCCAGATACATCTTCAACTTCAACCATTTCAGTTGAATCAGTAGTTTGAGGAGCAGGATCGTCAACAACTTGATTATATTCTGGTAGGGGATCAGCAGGTGGTGCAACTGGTGGTACTATTCTATTAGAAGGCTCAAGAGATAGTCCTACTTCAGACAAATTATTGATAATGGATTGCATAAATACAGGCTCGGGGTAAAGAAGACGGGACTTGAGTGTTTGCAGGTGGTGGTGTGTACATGCCACGAAACTATTTGAACAGGTAGTCATAATCAAACAACCAATCTGGTCCCGTGCATGCATCAGTGGTATTAAGCTCTTGCCAATCAATATTGAATGATTCCACTATCAGCTTGGTCTTCTTATTATAGACACGATAAGCAGTTTTGTTAGTAGCATCACCAACAAAATAACACTCGTATGCCTTTTCAGCAAATTTTGGATTAGGCTAAGCACCGGTATGAAGTAGGGTGCAGGGACATCCAAATGTCTTGAAGTAGATTACTTGCGGCTTTGTCTTGTAGTAGACCTTATACGGAGTCTTCTTCAAGCGCTTATTGATGATTACACGGTTTTGAATGAAACAAGTAGCATTAATTGCTTCACCCCTGTAAAATAGAGGAAGTTTGGAGTCTGACAACATTGTTCTAGAAGCTTCAATCAAACTTCGGTTTCGACGTTCAGCTACACCATTTTTTTGTGGAGTGTAGGGTGCACTGAAGTGGCGTTCTATTCCATTTGAACTGCAGAAATCATTCACAATTTGGTTGAAAAACTCGGTTCCGTTGTCGCTTCTTATACATTTCACCTTCGTGTCCGTCTGCTTTTCCACTAATGTAATGAACTTGATCAAAAATTGAGCGGTTTCATCCCTGTGTCCTAAAAGAAATGTCTAGCTGAAACGAGAAAAGTCATCAGTAATTACTAAACAATGGGCTTTTCGGCCGATTGCCAAAGGATGAATAGGACCAAACAAATCTATATGTAACAACTGAAGGATGGAATCTATGGAGTTAATCGTTTTGGGCCTGTGAGGGAGCTTGTGTTGCTTGCATTTAGAACATTGAATACATTTTTTCAATGCAAGAGAATGATTTAACCGACAATCCCCTCACATGCTCACCTTTTACTTATTTGTTTAAGTGTTTGAAATTTACGTGGCCAAGACGTTTATGCCATAGAGATGAGTCATTCTCCGAGGCCTTAGATATTAAACATGAAGCGGTCCTACGTGAGTAAGAGCTATTCATATCCAATATATAAACATCATTATGCCTCGGAGTACGCATCAAGATCCATTCTTCTGGGACTTTGTAACCTGGTTTGAGAATCAAGCATTCATTCTCGGTGAATAGTGTGGAGTACTGTCGATCACAGATTTGTGAGACACTCAGTAGATTGTGGTTTAGTTGCTCCATCAAATTGACGTCATCAAACGTCAGGATCCCATTTGACACTCTTCCATGCTTTTTGATATTAACACCCACGTCTCTGGCGAAAGAAGCGTGTCCGCCATTAAAAGATTTAACGTCAAATAGTAAGGACTCGTCTCCCGTCATGTGTCGGGTACAGCCACTATCTAGGTACCAAATATTGTTGACCTTCTTGACTGACCCTACACACATTAGCAAACTAATTAGACATGGGTTCCCGAGACTTAGTTGTCTCGGGAAGGTTTACCACACAGTTACCATCTTTTATTATCGTGTCATCAATTATGAAGTTTTGGGACGTGTCAAAATCGGAAGAACAGTCTTTAGGAATCCATGCACATGCAGGTTCCTAGTTTTGGAAGATTTTCTTGACTGTCTTCTTCTTGGTTTTAAAATCCTCAGATTTTTCAATCCTTGGATTCCTTTTGTTGTTTCTTTTTGGTGAATTCCTTGACTTTTCAGCCTTGGAATTCCTTTTTTCTCTCTCCATTTTGGTTATCCAGAAAGGAGGTTTACTATATTTCTTATTTCTGGATCTCACATCCATTTCACTAGCAGAACTATTAGATCGATCATTTATTGTTCCTGAGCTTGGTGTTGCTCTGGAACGGAACTAATTAAACTGACTGTTAATTTCTTGTTGCCTTCTATACTAGTTCTTGTAATGTCTTGCAAGGGGAGATGGGTTATCACACACATAACATAGTCTCTTTCTGTTATCCTCAGAGAACTCGTCAAAACTATGATACATTGGCGGTGGTGAATAAGGTGATGCTTGGAAAGGAACAAACAAGTTATAAAAAACATTTGAATGGAATGAATTGATATAATCTTGTTGATGACTCCCATAATAGCTGTTATCAAATTGATTATATTTTTGAGGATTATAAGCTTGATTGGTTGATTGATAAAAAAATTTCTATGTGGTGGAATATATTTACATGAGGTGCTTGGTTTCTCATTTTCAAAAAAAAATTCTTTAGTTCTATCTCCCTCCACTTTACAATCACTTGGTGAACAACTAGGTTTGTTTGTCTCAACAGGCCCCCTTTCTTGCACATTTCTATTATGAACTATCTCATCAAAAATAGTTTCACAATCACTATCTAAAGTAGAAACATCATTTTTATTCAAATCATTAAAAGAAGTGCAAACATCAACACTTTTACAAGATACATGATTGTTCAAAACATTTTTCAAAGTATTATTATTACAGATGGGTTATCAATAGATGATTTTAGATTCACAAATGAATAAAAAAGTGAACTCAAAATTCGTTTGTCTCCAAAACCTTTGTTTGTATCCATGTAATCACTTTCTTCTAAACGACATGCTGAAGAAGATGAACTACCATTAGGACTAATTGATGGAAGAATTGGATCAATGGTTTTTGGAACAGCAGGAACAAATATCTTTGGTTTTGGCACGTGACCAACACCATAGAATATTTCATCCTCAGCTTGGGTGTTGAAGTTAAAGTGAGGAAGACTAATATAGTTATCAATAAAAGGAGGTGGTATAGCAGTATGATCATAACATATTCCAGTCTTTACTTTCACCCCAATTATTCCATTAAGCTTATCAGAAGCTAACTCAATTTCTCAACGGCTATTTTTCTTTGTGCTAAAACTAGTGTAGGTCCCTTGACCGGATCTAACAACACAACAACGAGTTATCTTGGATCAACCTTGTAGGTTCCCTGGACGGATCTCACGAGATATCTCGATCAACTCAGGTGCGGAATCCCTGCGTAGATCGTTACGAGTATAGAACACGAATCACACGAACACACGAAACGAACACACGTTATATAATAACTCAAACACGTGATACGATATCACTATTACAGACACACGTTACAGCTCTCGTAACAACTCGAACAAACTAACACGAACAACTGATTAAATTACAAACAGCAGTAACCTAGGACTATTTATACACGACAACTTCGCCTGGCATGTTCAGGCGAAGTTGTCCATAACTTCGCTTGACTAACAAGTTCGCCTGTTAAGCGAACTTGTCAGTAACTTCGCTTAAACATACAAAACATAATTAAACATTACAGACTCGATTACAGACACTAGACTATGAACTACTGACATTATGCACCAACAGACTCCCCCTTGGCAGTAGCTTCATATCTTGATCTTTAAGCACTTGTCTTGTAATCTTCAATCTTGTATCTTCACGCATGCACTCCTTCTCTAACACAAACTGACACAACTCTTTGATACTTCCTCGCTTCGTCCTTCCAAGCAGGAATATAAAAGATTTTCTTCTCATTGAGCACCTGCAGATCAGCTTGCGATAAGTTTACCAAATGCATCGGATCGTAAACTCTTAGGAGCTCTTGTTCATCCTCGTCTTCCATCACTGCCTCTGCTGTCTCACAATCCACAAACCACCACTTTAGGTCTTTAAGCACATCCTTGGGCATAAGCTTCATCGGTACTTCTTTCAAACACCGGATCGGTTTATACTTCATGACCATCCAAGGTTTTCCATCAGCTCTCAAACCTCTATCCTTGTCTTCAACAAGTTTTCCCTTCTGCGGTTTCAACAGCTCAAACTTCTTCTCTTTTATACTCTCTTTCCATACAATTTTCCAATGACTCTAGCCATATTATCGTCATTTCGATTGATTAACCCCAATCTGGCTAAGTCTTTCACTTCACATTCCGGCAGTGTATTCAACGACCTTAATATTCTTTTAAAATACTGAACGCCGTCATACCGTTTAATCACAAAGAGCTTCAACTGCTCATCATAGATCCAGCAAATAATCCCTTTCTTCGCTTCAGCATAGCCTTTAATATTGTAACTCTTCTTAAACATTGTAGGGACCGCCGGTTTCTTCGTTTTGACGAACCACTGAGCATAGCCTTCCTTCCACCTAGGCTGCTCTTCCCATTCAGTCTCATCGATTACTGTCTCATTACCCATATCTGCTTTCTCCACACCTGGAATGTCATGCTCCACATTCTCTTCTACTATTTCACCTTCTTCAACATCTTCTTCAATCACAATCTGTGCGCCAATCTTCTCAATCTCCTCAATTGGCAGCACATCATCATCAAACAACACATCATCACTAAACATATCATCATCTAATTCTTTCAAAGCATCAATCACATCATCTCCCATTTCTTCATCATCAACCATCACCACCTCATCACCACCAGAACTGCCAGCCGCACCTGCAGACTCCCCTTGAGCTGTGGAAGTCCCAAGAGCTTGAGTAGTTCTTGGCAACTCACCACCTGCACCTTTCGATGCATTGGGATCATCGTCTCTATCATTTCTCTTCTTTGTCCTTAACTCGTCGCCTTTACAGCTTGTCTCCCCCTGAGATGCCAAGAACTCCTTCATAGCATCTATAATTCTCCCATGTTCAACCAGGAGGGACGACTGTAGTTGATTCTCTGCTACAAGGCGCTGAATAGCCTGGGTCTGGACAAGATTTATCTTCGTTTGCTCTGCCACGACCCGCTCTAGTGCAGCTATTCTCTCCGAGTCTGAGAGGGTAGCATCGAAATCAAACCTCATGTGAGATGTGTCTTGAGTATACTCAGCAGGGATTTCGAATGAAACCGGGACATCAGAAGCAGCTGTGGACGTAACCGCAGGTGGTATCGTGACCGACAACCCTGCAGTTGCAACGACTGTCGACTCAACAAATTGTGCAACCACCTCTGAAGGAGTAAGCGTTGGAGGTGGTAAAGACACAATCTCCGGAGTCGTCATCTGGAAAGTAGTGGATGGAATGCCGAAAGCTGATGATGTAGCCACCACGGGAACATCCGCGGCGCTTAAACTTGTGACCTGTAGTGATGTAGGAACAATCGACATACCTGACAGTGCGGGCGGAGCGAAACGTACAACTCTTGAAGTCTCTCCAGCTCCCATACCTGCACCTGTCCTTTCCCGTCTTGAACGTCTAATCAACTTGTGAATATCCTCTTCTTCTTCTGACTCACTATCATCATATGTCCTCTTTCTCTTCCCAAACGTCCTCTCTTGAGTCACCAACATCCTTCTCGCCTCATCCATAACATCATCAAGATCTGAGTCAGCCACCGTCGTAGCTGCTCTAGTAACACGCACAGTCGAGACACGTTCAACTGGGATCTGAACGTTCTCCTCTGGATCCACCCGATCCATATCGAAGAATCCTTGACCTCCGAATTCTGCATCAAGGTCCACTTCCTCCTCCAGTGACACAACAGGAGCAGTAGGTATAGCTTGAGATGCTCCTGCCTGTTGTGGTGCCGGGTCTCTGAACTCATCCCCACGAGCTGGCACATACCCCGGGTTTATTAAGTACCCAAAGAGTGGAGTATGCCTTGGACGCAGTTCAGGCTTGCTCCTCGCGCTGGATGTTCGGCATTGAGCGAAGATACGTTTGCTCACACTCTCCACGTATCTTATTGGACGTCGTTGAGGCAACGTGGGAGCAACATGATTCAAGATCATCTGAATGAATCTTGGATACATGATGAACCTTTCACGAGCCATCGCTCTCCTCTGTCTATCGATCTCATAAAAGACCATCTGACTAAAGCTATAACGTTTGTTATAAGTCAGAGCAGTCATTGCTGACTGCATGGTCGTACCCATACCATCAGTTCCCGCCTTCCTCCCAGACATGCAGACAATCATTACGTGCATGAGGAAGCGCCACTGATCAAGTAGGAAACCCTTCCTCCGTTGTGTATCGCCCAATGGACCAGAATAGCCCATTCGTAGAAATGCTCTATCGCGGAACGGAGCAACAAACTCTGTAGGGTCATCCCTAGTCTCCTCTCCAAAACGTAAAGCCACCCGAATTTGTTCAGACGAGAACTGAACTTCTTGATTGTTGATGGTTGCTCGCATAACCGGGGGCTCAACGCGGCAATCGTATTCCACCGTCTGCCAAAAATCCTCAATATTAGGTAAGGAAATCGGCAGAGTCGTAGTGATTGCGTGGAATATCCTCGAGCGAAGGAGGAAAGTGATTATCTCGCGGTAATCTTCAACTCCGTTCGCTTCCGGGTCTAAGGTGATATACATATTGTGACCCGGGAAGAATTGTCTCTGATTATCTCCGTCATCTCCTCCAGCACCTCCAGCACCGGCAACAGCAGCCATATATTAAAGAACCTATAATAGCCCGATACTGAGTTGGGTCCACATCTGCGTCATTGTCAGAATCAGCACCCAATTTATGGTTGACGCAGATTGGAGTATCAAATGGAGTGTTGTCCTCCATCTTGAAGCGTTTGAGCACATCATGGACATACTTGGTCTGATGAATGAACATCCCATCCTTCTTCTGATCAACCTGCAATCCTAAAAAGAAAGTTAGTTCACCCATAGCACTCATTTCAAACCTTTTCTTCATGACGGCCTCAAAATCTTGACACATGGAGACTTTTGATGCAGCAAAAATAATGTCATCCACGTAGACTTGCACTAGCAGGAAGTCGCTTCCTTGTCTCTTCACAAACAGTGTGCTATCAATCTGACCTCTTTCAAACCCATTTTCAAGCAAGTAATCTGATAAAGTTAAGTACCAGGCACGAGGTGCCTGATGTAGTCCATACAACGCCTTGCTTAACTTGTACACGTGGTCTGGAAAGTCTGGGTCAGGAAAACCCGGAGGCTGCTCAACATACACAACCTCATCAACTTTCCCATTTAGAAACGCACTCTTCACATCTAACTGAAATACCTTCATCTTCTTATAAGCAGCAAATGCCAAAAACAATCTAATGGCTTCCAATCTTGCCACAGGAGCGAACACTTCATTATAATCAATCCCTTCTTGTTGATTAAAACCTTTAACGACTAGCCTCGCCTTGTTTCTTGTAATAATCCCTTTCTCATCTCTCTTGCACTTAAACACCCATTTTGTGCCTATCGCATGCACATTCTTCGGTTTTTCAACCAAATCCCACACTTCCATTTTCTTGAATTGAGCCAGCTCTTCTTGCATGGCTTCGACCCACGAGCTGTCCTTTAGAGCCATTTGATAATTCTTTGGTTCAATCTGGCTGATAAAGCAGGTGTACAAGCATTCGTTGATTATGCCTGTCTCCTTAATGCTTGTGTAAGCACAGGTGTGCTCATTCAAGCTACGTCTTGTTTGTACACCGGAGGACACATCACCAATCACATTCTCCAAAGGGTGATCTTTAGGAATTCTCGTGGTTGGAACCGAACCGACATGCAAATTGTCTTCCAAGTTAGAAGAGAGCTCGTCAATGGTTGTTTCTTGCTGAGAGTGAAACGGATTGAAAAATTCTTCTTCAGGAGAGACAGCAGGGGTATTGATAGCATTTGATGAGGAAGGTTGACATTTATCAAACAGCTGTCTTTGCACTAGATTTTCTTCCTCATCAAGGATCATCTTCGTAGCAACTCTCTCTTCTTCTTCTGCACTATCCAAAAACGGTATGTTAAAAGACTTAAAAAGTCTATCATAGTCGAAAAACTCAGCCGGTCCGTTGCTTGGTTTTGGCGGTTGGTAACTTGTGATATCGGTGTTACACACCACCTCAACCTTGCTGGTCGATGTATTAAAGACACGTCTGTTGGGAGTCCCAACAACATAACCGACTAAGATTTCTTCATCGGCTACTTCACCAAATTTAGAATTTGTCTTTAAAATCGAACAAGGGGACCCGAATGGTTCAAGACCACTCAAGTTGGGCTTTCTCCCATGCATAAGCTCATAACACGTTTTACCAAGTCTTTTAACAGTTAAGACTCTATTCAGAACATAACAGGCTGTAGCAACAGCTTCAGTCCAAAACACCACAGGAAGCTTCGAATCAGCCAGCATTGTTCTGGCTCCTTCAATTAACGTTATGTTCTTCCTTTCAGCCACTCCATTCTGTTGCGGTGTATACGGAGCGCTGTATTGGTGTTCAATCCCTTTCTGAAGGCAGAAGATCTCCATCTCAAAATTCTTGAACTCCGTTCCATTGTCACTCCTGATGAACTTAACCCTTTTATCCATAACGTTCTCAACTTTGGTAATCAAATTCTTCACCATCTGAGACGTTTCATCTTTTGATTTCAGGAAATATACCCACGAATATCGTGAGTAATCATCAGTGATCACCAAGCAATAAGAAGTACCTCCTAGACTTTTTGCATTCACGGGACCGAAGAGATCCATGTGAAGCAATTCTAGGGTACTGGCAATTGAATTGACTTTCTTGGTGTGATGGGATTTCTTGTGCTGCTTTCCCTTCTTGCAAGCTAGACATTTGTCTTCAAAGTTGAAACTTTTCAAGGGAACGCCCAGCACAAGCCCATTCTTGACAATGTGGTTCATCTTCCGAAGATGAATGTGCCCCATTCTCCTATGCCACAATTCGGACTCCGATTCGCTCGCTTTTGTCATAAGGCGTGATTCTTCCGTGGCCATTTCAGTCGACCTCATATCCATAACATACGTATTCCTCTCACGTGGAGCTTTCATCACAATCCACTCCTCTGGTATCTGAAAACCAGGTTGCAACACAATCGCCTCATTCTTTGTAAAATGTACGGTGTACTCCTTATCACAGATCTGCGACACACTCAGCATATTGTGCTTCAATTCTTCTACAAAGTTAACTTTCTCCAATGTCATCTTTCCGTTCGACACCGTTCCCATTCCTGTAATCTTGCCTCCACTTTCACCGGCAAAGCTCACTCTCCCTCCTTGAACAGGTTTCAAATCGTGTAACAAGTATTTGTTACCCGTCATGTGCCGGGAACAGCCGCTATCCACAACCCAAAGATTGTTGGCAGCCCTGTTCAAGTGTTCCTGCACAATAAAGCAAAAGATTAGAATCTAGGGACCCAAGACCAATTGGTCTTGGATCTATACATCCTGAACTTTGGCTTTCCAAAGTTAGTCTCTGGATAATTCCTGTAAGTCCTATTAGGATATCTCCTTGAAGATTGATTGTGAGGCCTTCCAAACCTTTGTGAATTGAAAGAATTATAGCTTGTGGTTTGGTTATTAGCAGTGTAAAACTGAGATTTGTTTCTATGAAAACCTGAATTAGTCACATTTTTGAATTTTGAATGGTTTTCATTTTTAGCAGTATGATAATTACTATTAGGCTTATTCTCAGTTTTAGTAGGCCTCACACCTCTGAATCGCTGCTTCAGAGGGCAATCTGCAACAAGATGTCCTAATTGATTACACCTAAAACAACACCTATGCTCAACCTTTTTATCAACCGGTGTTTTAGATGTCGAGGCTTTATTACCGCCCGTTCGTCTCACATATGGTGGGACGTACGGGTTTAGTGGAGTACTCTTTTTATTCGTCTTATCTTTCTCTCCACCATTGGGTAATACCACCTCCTCTTTTGCCTTACCAGACTCGGATGACTTATCCGAATCCGATGAGACTGGACTTGGATCAGAAATTTTAACACTTGAAACAGGCGAATTTGTTTCGCCTCCACTAACATTTGGTTCTTTACAAGTTACTTTAACTGGTACTGTCTGAGCAACCTCAAAGTCAACAGATTTCTGAACACTAGGGTTAAAAGTGTAATTGTGATTATAAGGTGGTGGAACCTCATGATAACCGATTCCTCCTCTCTTAGCAGAGGAACCTTGATCACTAACAAGGTGATCAAGAATAGCAGAGGAATTTCTGAACTGCTCAGGTTTTCTATTCAGTTCCACCACTTTTACCTGGTGATCAACAATTTGTATTTCTCTATCAGCTATTAGTTTTGTTTTTTCTTCCAAAACTTCATAGCTTAGATCAATCACTTCAATTTTTTCAGCAAGTTTTGTTTTTAGACTTTTAATATCTTTTTCACAAGCTTTAATTTTAACTTTATAGCTATTTTCTCTTGCTTTTGTAAAATGATGATCTTCTTTTAAAGTTTTAAACTCAGCATCCAAACTGACATACTGATCAGTTATGGTTGCTAATTGCTCAGACAAGTTTTCACATTTAGAACAAGTAGGTTTAGAACATACCTCGGAGAGCTGGTCTTTAACATCTGCCATGAAAGCTTTTTCTTCTCCGGTAACCTTCTCATTTCCTTCAGTTTCAACCTTTGCCAAATTGGCCTGTTCGAAAGTTTCTTCAGAATGCAAGTTCCAGTTGTATTCACCATCTCCTCTGGAAATCATTGCACTATAATCTTTAGAACCCCCACTTTGCTGTGGAGACCTGCCCTGACTTCGTTCCACACGCTCATTCCTGCATTCCTTTGCAAAGTGACCGTTTTGCTGACAATTGTAGCATCTTACCTTCGTCTTGTCAAACCCTGGCCTTCCACCGACAAACTTCCTTCCGGTCTTTCTCATAAACCGCTTCACTCTTCTTACTATCATAGCCATCTGCCATTGCAGATCCATTTCTTCCAGATCATCAGCATCAATCTGGTCATAATCTTCATCCAACATAGCTGGATCAACAATCTTCCCTTAAATGTAGTTCTCATAGGAAGCAATAAAAGAAGCATAGAGACCAAACTGCTCTTCAGCAGACTTGACACTCATAGGCATCTTGGAGTAGTTGTTGCTGGGAATACTTGGAGAGCAACTACTCTTGCTTACCTGGGGTTGAGAACCACTCGATCCACCTGCTACATAGGAAACATCACCATTTGTGTTGACTGACACATGCCCCTCATGTGATGAGTTTGCGCCCGACTCTCCCTTCGAGTAGTAGGCAGCAGATTCAGTCTTCGATCCTGAGCTAGTGTTGACTTTAGCTCCATACATACCTGGATCTTGAACCTGATCCATAGGTGTCTCTTTTCTGACCATGTTAAGCTCAAAGGTTCTGAGCTTGTTGACTGCCGTTTCTAGATCATATGTGGGAAAGTCTTTGTCTTCCCTCATCAGCACAGTGTACATCTCCCATTTTGGTGGGAGAGCATCTAGAAGCTTCTCAACTATTTCTTCTTCTCGGTAGGAAATTGAATAGTTGCTCAATTCAGTCATCAGATGGTAATATCGAGTGATAATATCATCTAAAGATTCATTCTTCAAATACTTGAAGACTGAGAACTGGGTTTTGAGCAGTTTTATCTTTGAAGCCCGGATTCCTACATTCCCTTCAAATCTGTTCTCAAGAGCTTCCCACAGCTCTCTTGCTGATGTGTACTTTCTAAACGTATGAAGGATCTCTTGTGGAAGAGCCATAGTAATAGCAGCATGAGCCTTGCTCTCGGCCTCATACATCTTTTTCTCTTCGTCTTCCATTTTGCTATACTTTTTGATTTGATCTCGACCTTCATACTCCATAACTGGTGGAATATAACCATCCTGGATGCATACCCACATCTTCGCATCCTGGTATTTGACGTATTGTATGAACCGATCCTTCCATGCAACGAAATCGGTTCCCTTCAGCAACCTTGGGGCCTTAGTAGCTGACCCTGCTTCAACTTCCATCTTCACTAACTCAGAGATGTTAATCGACGACATCTTTCCCGAAAAGTAAGAAACCCGAAAAAAAATCAAAAATTTTTCTGAAAAGTACTGTAGGCGAAGTTACGGATAACTTCACTTAAGCCTTAACTTCGCCGCTGATTAACTTCGCTGAAGAACTTCGCTGATGATTAACTTCGCTTAAGGTAAGCGAACTTAGGAGGTAGGCGGAGTTGTAAAGAACTTCGCTGAGTTAGGCGAACTTGAGAAGGTAGGCGAAGTTGTGGATAACTTCGCTTAACCTTATATCTTCGCCAAAACCCTACGTATCCTGACGGCAACTTCGCCTGATGAACACGGACGTTTTTGTAGATCTGAAATCTGGATTTTACGAGGTTTTTGACGGTGCAAAGGCTTGAATACGATGGTAGGAGGTAAGATTGACTCAAAAACACAGAAAACACGTCCCGCGAATAGTCGAAACGGGACGATTTCTACACCCGCGTGAATATCCCGAACCACACAATCGAGCCAAAGCTCTGATACCAATTGTAGGTTCCCTGGACAGATCTCACGAGATATCTCGATCAACTCAGGTGCGGAATCCCTGCGTAGATCGTTACGAGTATAGAACACGAATCACACAAACACACGAAACGAACACACGTTATATAATAACTCAAACACGTGATACGATATCACTATTACAGACACACGTTACAGCTCTCGTAACAACTCGAACAAACTAACACGAACAACTGATTAAATTACAAACAGCCGTAACCTAGGACTATTTATACACGACAACTTCGCCTGGCATGTTCAGGCAAGGTTGTCCATAACTTCGCTTGACTAACAAGTTCGCCTGTTAAGCGAACTTGTCAGTAACTTCGCTTAAACATACAAAACATAATTAAACATTACAGACTCGATTACAGACACTAGACTATGAACTACTGACATTATGCACCAACAAACCTCTACACTTGCTAGCGGAAATCACTAATGAAGACCGAGATCTCAGATCTTATTTGGTATTTGTTTATTGCCGAGAATGAGAGAGAGAAGAGAGAGTTTGTGAGTTGTTTAAGATAAGTTTTTGACAAAAGGTTAGTTTGTGTATGAGTTACACACTACATATATAGTGTGTAATCAAATACACCATTTCATTTTCCAACAGTTTCAAGTATTTTAGCCAGTTTTTTATTGAATATATTTTTATTTGGCTCATAATTGTATTTTAAAGGTTAAATTTTTAAACGAGCTAAATTATAGTACTCTTACTAAACTTGTGACCAATGAGCGAAGAGTCCAACTCATTTTACATAATACTAGACATCATATAGTAGTATTTAGTAGTGTTATTGTTATTAAAATTTTACTATTTAAAATTATGATGTTTAATTAAAATCTTAATATCCACCGTTTATTTAATGTTGACAGGAAAATCAAGATGATTCCAGTGGTATATCTAGATTGGTGGGCCATACACTAATAATAAAAGATCATAAGCCCATCGTAAAAGAAACATTATGAGATGGTTTGTGACTTAAGAGAAAATGGACTCCAAGGCTAATCAAGTAACCAAAAAAAGAGAGAATTGGGCCTATGAAATTAAGCTTGCCGGTGAAGTTTGGAGTGGGGCTCAAGTTTTGTTAATTATAGAGAATTATTAGAAACCCTAGCACAAGAAATATATTTATATACTATATAGATAGAGCGGTAGAAAGAGGAAGGCATTATTATTATTACGAATGGGGGCCGGCTACTGTTTTGATTTTGTCGCAAGGTGTAAAGCAGAACACCATATTAATATTTTAATTGGTGGGTCTTGTTTCGTTGGTGGAAAAAGGTCACGTGAAGTCAAGAATAATTAGGTTTGGTGGCGGCTGTGATTGATTGTCTGGTCAAGTCTTCAAGTTAAAAATCAAGGAATCAAAATAATAATAAGGCTGAGGGGTGTGGGGCTTCAACAGGGCGCTAGAGCCCCTCCGCTCGCGCCCCCAGGCGCTAACACCACACCACCGGGGCGCTAGCGGGGGCGCTAACGGGGCGCGAGCGCGAAAAAACATGCAGGCGTGATGGGGTTAGCGGCAGAAGAGAGAGTAAAGTGGCATAGGGGAGTGTGCAAAGAGCCGTTGGTTTATATAAAGAGCCGTTGGGCTCTTATTTAATTAAAAAAAAAACGTTTTTTTTCCTATATAATACCCCATTTCACCCATATCAATCACCACAACTTCAAACATTCACCCAAAATCAACTCATCTTCCCAACTTTTTTTTAAAATAATGTCTGGAAATTGGTACCCAAACCTTGATTCAGATTATATTGACGACGATTTATGGTCGTCACCGCACCAACCGATGTTTTATTCGGAGCCGCAAGAATCATCCGGCTTTCAACCATCCAACACACAACTGTCTCCTAACTTTGTTGTTCCGGAGACACAAGAATCACACGGTGAAGCTACGGGACCAAAAAGACGCGTCAACCGGAAAAAACAACTTGCAACGGACGGGTCAGGACCGGCTTTGACTCCGAGGACGAAACGGAAAACCACTCCGTGGTCATCGGATGAGAAGGAAGCCTTGTGTCGGGCTTGGATAGTCATTTCTGAGGATCGGCGTTGCGGTAATTGTTTTAACGTTTTTAAAAATGATTTTTAATAAAAAAGTTAAATAAAAAAGTTAAATGGAAATCTAATTTATTTATTCATTTTGCAGCCGACTACCAAAAGAGCAAGATTTTTTGGACAAAGGTTAGGGAGACGTTCTATACGCTCGTTGGGAGTACAGAGCGGAACGCCGATATGATTTCGGGTCGGTGGTCCGAAATCAGAAAATTTGTCGGCTTGTTTACTAATCTTTTCAACAGGAACAGCGGTCGTATGAGACCAAGTGGTAGTGATGATTTGGCGGTTTACAATTTCACGGTCGAAGAGTGGAAGCAGGAGTGTTTGCGGAGGTATGGGATGGTGAAGACGTTGGACGATTTAAAGTTATGGGAGAGGTTGAAAAGGTGTTCCAAGTGGGTTGAGCTGGTGGCACCGGACGTTGATGCGGAAGTACGGCCGAAACGGACTAAAACTAGTTCGTCTGGAGCGTATAGCACTTCAACCGGGTCGGATTGCCGCGTTGGATTCGACCTAAACATTGCGGAGGAGGAAACGTCTTCACCGCCGAGGAGGCGGCCATTGGGAAGGGACGCCAAGGGGAAAAAACCGGCTGAGGGGGAAGCCGTAAACATCGCCAATCTTGTTGAATCCCTCAATAAATTCAACAAAACCATGGAGGTGGTCTCTAATGACAAAAAGGAAAAAAGTCGAATGAGAGATTTGGACTTCCTTACCAGAGACTTCAGTAACCTAAATCCGGTCGATCAAATGCTAATGGAAAAGCAAAAGGAACGTATCCGAAAGAGGTTGATCGAAGAAGACCAAGCCGAAGAATAAGAATAATGTTTTTTTTAGTACTTTAATTTTTATTTTATTTTTAGATATTAATGTGTTTTTTTTATTAATGTGTGTTTTTTTTAATAATTTATGAGTTTTTTTAATAATACGTTGTTTGAATATATTTATAAAAAAATTAAAAAAAAATTCGCTGGAGCCCTGCTGGAGCCCCTCCACACCAGGGCAGGGGCTCCAACGGGGGCTCCAACACCCTCCTTATCCAGTTTCTCTCTCTGCCACACGTCATAATATTATTGGTTGGAGCCCCCACTAAAGCCCCCATTAGAGCCCCCCACACCCCTCAGCCTAATAAGCAAGACTGAAAGCAGAAAGAGGAAAAAGGTCAGCAAAGGTATTCTTTGGATACTAGTTAGTTCAAGATATCATTATTTAATTGGTGAAGTATTTATTGAATATCCTTTATACATTTTGTTATGAAATTATTTATATTTGTTTTATACTTTATTATGAGTAGCTAAATATTTTACACAACCAAGGTTTTGGTTGATTACTAGTTTAGATTAATGGTTTGACGAATTATTATTTGACGTTGGTTGATTTGATGTTATTGTAAAGTTTTTAATTGGTTTGGTCATGGTATTGTTGAGTAATTAAATCTAGTTTATTACTTAATATCTATTCCACTTGTGTTTAATAGTTTTTTGGTGATTGTTAGACGCATGATTAGGTTGTCTACGTTGTGTTTTCAACTTGTTTGCGGTTTATGGTCGAAATAACCGTAGGAATAATTTATAAAAGTTTATTAGATTTTATTGTTCTATCTCTAGAGAGGCCGGGAGGCAATTTAGTGTTGTGTCATCTTTGTCTTTTGTGGGTTTAGGTAATAATTGCACGGGAAGTGGGTTATCCTAGGTCCCTTAGATTATTGTGATTCAAGTTATGTTCAAGTTAATTAAAATACCCCCTTTATATTAATATATATTGTATTCGAAGAGACCGGGAGGTGATTTGGATTTTGGGGTACCATAGCATTATTAGGTAAGGTGAGACCGGGAGGTGATCCAACCCTTTAACAATTGAGCTTCACATGTCATTAGAGTTATAGGGTGTCGTTGGTGAGGCCGGGAGGCAATCTAACGTACTTTAGTGGTCTTTAATGTCATATTTTTAAGATATTGTTTTTCAACCAAGTCAAGCTCGTTAACTATTAATTTAACTAGTAGGATCCCATTACCTAGGTAGTCGTTTCTCATATTTGTTTTAAAACCCAATTTTTTATAAAGTTTTATTTTTAGCTTAAATTATAATTAGGTAAGTTTTCTTAGTTTAATTAATATAAAAAAATATAAAAATCAAAAGAAAGTCTAGATTAGTAATCATTAGGTTTAATAATTAGAGATTACCCATAGTGTCATAGGTTCGATATCCGTTCTTACTTGCTAGCTACATTGCAACCGGTACACTTGCCGATTGTGTGTGTGTTTTTTAGGTGAATTCGGTAAAACTTGGGTTTTAATATTATATACGTTTTTCACACATCAAGTTTTTGGCGCTGTTGTCGGGGACACTGGCAAATTCTTTGTTTAAACCGAGTTGATTATCTGATCTATTTATTTGTCTTTTTTTATAGTTTTTTTAGTTGTAATTTTTCCTTTAGGTGCCTATTGCTTGCTACTTGTGCCTTTAGATTTAGTTTTTCCTTAAAAAACTTAAAAATAAAAATAAAAATAAAAAAATTAATTAAATAATTTTTTGTTTTTGTGTATGCATAGTACCCGTTCTCAAGGCCCGCCTTTATAATCTGCATCAAAAGAGCCTGAGAGAGAGTTTCACGAACGACTTAAAGAGCTTACAGATAGCGAGAGCGATTCACCCGACATCCAGGTACATGTCTCTACTCCTAGAATAGATATGGGCAATGTCGTTCTACCGCCGAGACAAACCGTTCATGCTATAGCCAACGATGGCATCATAGGAGCCCGATCTGCAATTGTCCGACCTGCTGCGACTAATACCCAAAACTGGCAAATTCCCTCGCACGTCATGAATTCTATCACCAATTTTGCTCAGTTCCACGGTTTGGATGACGAAGATGCTCCGGGACACCTATCCCGATTCGTGCGGATCTACGGAACTTTTAACATTAATAATATCTCGTCTGACGTCATTCATCTTACGTTATTCCCATTGTCACTTTTCGGTCGTGCTGCTACATGATTTGACTGTCTTCCAAATGCCTCAATCGCCACATGGGCTGACATGCAATCCTAGTTCCTTAGGAAGTATTTCCCTCCATCAAAGGCTGGCCGTCTACGCGAGCAAATCCGTTCTTTTCATATGGACCCCGATGAGTCCTATTATTCCGCGTGGGAGCGTTTCCAAACTCTTATAAGTTGTTGTCCTCAGCATGGTCTAAACGATTGTGTTGTGGTTGAAAAATTCTATAACGGTCTTACTCCCGAAACCCAACAGCTGTTCAATACCGCTGCTGGAGGAAACATGCTTGATAAACTCACCATAGAGGAGGCTGAAGAAATGTTCGAGAGCATTGCATTAGGGGATCAGCATACACCGAGTAGAAGGTCCATCTCGGCCACCACGTGGAGTGTATCATGTTGATCAGAATACGAGTGTGTCGGCAGATGTGGAAGTACTAAACAGGGAGATCAAAGAGCTTAAGTTGCAAGCTCGTATATGCGAGATGTGTCGTGGAAATCACAAGACAGCCGATTATCCCGTTGATTCTCAGGAGGAGGTAGATTTTCTTGCTAATCAAAACTGTACCTTCAATTCAGGGTGGCGAAACAATAATTTTAACTCTAATTGACGGGAAGGTAACTCTGGTTATCAGAAACGCCTGAATCTGTTCCAAGAACCCGCCCCCGAACCTGCTCCTGTACCAAATAGTACTTCCAAGATCGAGGAGATGTTGACTAACCAATCTCAATTGCTAAATCAGCTCTTACAAAATGATGCCAACACCAAATCCTCTCTTTTGCAGCATGAGACGTTTATGAAGGGACAACTGGTTGCATTTCAGAATCTTGAGGCTAAGTTTGGTGAGTTGTCTGCAAAGATTGATCAACGACCCTCGGGGAGTCTTCCAAGTAACACCATCCCTAATCCTAGTCCCACCTATTCTAAACCATTTCAAAATGCTCAGGCCAAGGCGGTGACCACCCGAAGTGGGCGAGGTGTCGTTAGAGATACACCAAGTGAGGAGGAGGAAGTTGATGAGGAGCTGGAGTTAGAGACACCGCCTGATAAGGTGAACCAGAGGCGAGGCCCAGCAAGTACCTCACGGTCAGGCGGTGCATTAGTTGAGAAGGAGAAGCAGGTTGAGCAGGAACCGGTGCGCGTCTATAAGCCAAAACCACCATATCCCGGTCGTCTAGTAAAGAAGAATGATTCGGATCAGTACTCTAGGTTTCTCGACATGCTTAAGAAGCTTCATGTGAACATTCCGTTTATTGAAGCTCTCGCGAACATGCCAAAACACGCCAAGTTTCTTAAAGATTTACTCACTAATATAAAGAAACTTGAGGAGCTTTCGACTGTTACTCTTAGTGAGGAGTGTTTTGCCGCCGTACAGAACAAGCTTCCTAGGAAGATAATAGATCCTGGCAGCTTTACCATTCCTTGCTTGATTGGTAATCTTCATGTTAGCAATGCTTTGGCCGACCTCGGTGCAAGCATTAACCTCATGCCCTATTATGTGTTTGCCAAACTTAACGTAGGAGAGCTGCTTCCCACCAGAATGAGTATCCAGTTGGCAGACCGATATGTGAAGTTCCCAAGGGGCATTGTGGAAAACATGTTGGTGCAGGTGGAAATATTCATATTTCCGATTGACTTTGTCATTCTCGATATGGATGAGGACTCGAATGTTCCGCTCATCCTCGGTCGTCCTATCTTAGCCACCGCACGCGCTTTATCGATGTTGCTGATAGCGAATTGACTCTTCGATTTAATGATGACAAAGTCACATTCGACGTGCAAAAATCCATGAGGCATACTCAACAGCATGATGACACTCTCTACCTCATCGACACTTTCATGATGCATGTAGGAGACTATCTTATGAAGGTCTGCGAGAGAGACACGTCCGACACCCAGATCATCGATGTGGAAAATCAGTCATTCGAGATGATAGAATTTGATTTTGAGTTACAGGAGAAGGAGGAGTAGCAGTTACCTGAGACAGAAGGACTCGAGTCGATCATGAGTTCCCAAATCTTTTCTAATGTCCTTGCGGTTGAAGAGCGAGAGTTTCCGATCGAAAAACCATCTGTTGAGAACCCCCCATCTTTAGAGCTAAAAGATTTACCATCTCACCTCGAGTATGCGTTTTTAGGGGAGGAGTCTCAACTTCCCGCCATCATATCTTCGAGTTTGGAAACGGAGGAGAAGGATAAGTTGATGGTTGTTGTGAAATCTCATAAGCATGCCATCGCATGGAAGCTTATGGATATCAAAGGTATAAACCCGTCATTTTGCACACATAAAATCTTTATGGAGGACGAGTTTAAACCTGGGGTGCAGCCGCAGAGGAGAATTAACCCGAACATGCAAGAGGTTGTCAAGAAGGAGGTTATTAAGTTGCTCGATGCTGATTTCATTTTTCCGATCTCCGATTCTGCGTGGGTTTGCCCAGTCCAGGTGGTCCCTAAAAAGGGCGGTATGACAGTTATCACGAATGAAAGGAATGAACTCATACCGACACGGACTGTAACAGGGTGGCAAGTTTGCATCGACTACCGCAGACTTAACGAGGCCACACGAAAGGATCACTTCCCGCTTTCATTCATCGATCAGATGCTTGAGCGTTTGTCAGGACAGCAATTCTCTTGTTTTCTCGACAGCTTTTCTGGTTATTTCCAGATTCCCATCGCCCCGGGTGATCAGGGAAGACCACATTTACATGTCCTTTTGGCACATTTGCGTACCGACGCATGCCATTTGGATTGTGTAACGCTCCAGCAACATTTCAGGGGTGCATAGTGGCCATTTTGGTTGGCTCGGTTGTGGTTTCTATGGTTGACGTGGTGGTTTGGGATTGTATGGATGATGTGAATGTAGAGGACCAGAATGTTGTGCCTCTAATCGATGAAGTGAATTGGTATAGTTATTTCTTATTACACAAACTGCATAGTTATTTCTTATTACAGAAAATTAAGCCTAGAATATAATAAACTATACATGTTTAAACAACTACATTATTCTGTATACCTCACTATGGTATATTTTGTAAAAATATATAAAAACACACTTATGTAATATGTTAAAGAGATGAAGAAGTTTCTAGTTTCCGGCGTCTGGAAGAAAGACGAACAATGACGGTCATCGGCATACGCCTTTCCGGCATTTTTTCGAGGGGAGGGGGCGTTTTTCTAGCAGTTGCAAGAATGGCAGCTAGGAACGGTCCGCGGCGGTGATAGATGGTGTTGACGGCAGTAGCTGCGGTGGTGTTTGGTGAGTGGTGGTTGAAAGGGTTGATGATGGAGAATGGCAGCTCTAACAAGTTTTTCCGACAGTCGGTCACCGGAATTGGTTTTCCGGCAACGGTTGGCTGGGTGGCAGCTGGCTTAGTGATGGCTATTGATGATATCAATCAATCAATCAATCATACCCAGTGGAATCCCACCAATAGCAAAGCTATAAGTAGGGTCTGTGGAGGGTGGGATGTAGGCACACCGTACCTCTATCCGATGGGATAGAGAGGTGGCTTCCAGGGAGACCCTCAGCTCAAAATAACATTGTATGGGAGAAACAAAACGGGGCATCAAAGTACAATAGTGATACAAGTGATAATAGCATGTAGTAAAATTAATAATACTAATACATGTATAGAAAACCATATAGAACTAAATGAGAAGAGAAAACATAATGATGTGTGACCAAAATCAGGTAAAGAAAAACCGCTAAGGTATTCCTTTCTCCCTAAAAATCCTTAGCCTTAATTCTAAGTCTCCAAGAATTTCTATCCTCAACCATGTCCTCTGAGAGGGTTAGGTCTAGTAAATCATGTCTAATCCTCTCATCCCAAGTCAATTTAGGTCGGCCTCTACCCCTCCTCCCCCTATAGTAATGTCTTCTACTGATCTAACAGGGTTCGTTATCTGTCTTCTCTTCACATGTCCAAACCATCTCAATATCCACTCTTATCTTGTCGGATAAGTTAGCTACCCCTAATATCTCCCGAAACACCCTGTTTGTTATTCGGTCTAACCTTGTGTGCCCACACATCCAGCGTAACATTCTCGGCTCTGCTACCTCCAATTTCTGATCTTGTGTCTTCTTGATGGCCCAACAATCTGTTCCATATAACATTGCAGGTCTTACTGCAACCCTATAAAATTTTCCCTTTAGTTTAGTTGGAAAACTCTTGTCGCACAATATATCTGTGGCTGCTATCCATCTACACCATCCTACCTGAACTCGATGTGCCACATCGCTGTCTAATTCCCCATCGCTCTGAAAAATGATCCTAGGTACTTGAACTTCGTTACCTGCGTAACCACTTGCCCTTCGATGGTGATCTGAACGGCCTCATTGTCATTTACCCGGCTAAAATCACAGTGTAGGTACCCCGTCTTAGAGCGATTAATCCTTAATCCTTTTGTCTCTAAGGTTGTTCGCCACTCCTCTAGCCTCCTGTTTAGTTCTTGTTTACTCCCAGCAATTAACACAATGTCGTCTGCGAACATCATGCACCACGGGAGTGTCTCTTGAATTCACTTTGATAACTCATCCAAGACTACTGCAAAAAGAAACGGACTTAACGCTGACCCTTGGTGAAGGCCTACCTCCACAGGGAAGAAATCGGTATCCCCCACAGGCGCACGAACACTTGTTGCACTCCTGGTATACATATCCATAATTACCTCTATATATTTCCTCGGAACCCTTCTACCCTGTAGGCACTTCCAAAGAACTTTGTGTGGCACACTGTCGTACGCCTTTTCTAGGTCAATAAACACCATATGGAGGTCGCGCTTCTTCTCCCTATACTATTCCATCAATCTTCTTATAATGTGTATTGCCTCTGTGGTGGAACGCGCCGGCATAAATCCAAATTAGTTCATCGTAACCTGAGTTTCCCGTCTAAGTCTAGCCTCCATCACTCTTTCCCAAAGCTTCATAGTATGGCTTAATAGTTTGATTCCTCGGTAGTTACCACAACATTGGGCGTCCCCTTTATTTTTATAAATAGAGACTACGACACTGGTCCTCCACTGTTCTGGCATTTTACCAGATTTGAGGATAATGTTGAACAAAGTAGTTAACCACAAGATTCCTTCTTCTCCTAGACACTTCCACACCTCGATTGGTATGTTGTCTGGGCCAACCGCCTTAGCCCTTCTCATCCTCCTAAGTGCAGTCTGGACCTCTTCCCATGTGATCCGTCGGCAGTAGCAGTTAATCGATTGTTGTCGTTGAGGGGTTGTGTTGTCATATTCCTCTTGGTAGGCTCTCCCATTGTTAAAGAGGTTGTGGAAGTATGTTTGCCATCTTAGTTTGATGTCATGCTCCTTAACCAGTACATGGCCTTCTGTATCCTTTATAAACTTCACAGGCCCTAGATCTTGCCTTCTATGCTCCCTGGCTTTGGCAATCTTAAACATAGCATGTTCCCCCTCTTTTGTTTCTAGACGTTCATACATCCGTTTATAGGCCTTGTTTTTTGCTTCCGACACCGCCTTCTTCGCCTCTCTCTTGGCCGTTTTGTAAGTCTCCCTCATTTCCACTCGCTCCTCCTCATTCGTGCACCTCATAATCTCCCTAAAGCTTACTTGTTTTTCCCTGATCTTGTTTTGTACGGCCTCATTCCACCACCAAGACTCCTCATGCCCACCTGTATTTCTTGTTGTGACCCCGAGAGTCTACTTTGCTAATTGAATGATCTTTTTCGCCATAGATTCCCATATCTGAGTTGAGTCCCCATTTAGTTGAGCTAATGTATGCAACATGAGTTTGTCCTTAAACAGTTGAATCTTTTCGTCCTTCAAATTTCCCCATCGAATTCTCTGTGCACATTTCCTTTGTCGAATCGTCAGTTTAATTCTGAAGCCTATACCTGCAACCAACAGTCGATGTTGAGCCACGATCGTCTCCCCCGATATGACTATGCAGTCCTTACACCAACGTCGGTCTCATTGCCTCATCAAAATGTAATCAATTTGTGTGTTGCGTGCGCCACTACTAAAGGCTGTTGATGATATGTTGATGATATTATAATTTGTTTGTTGGTTTGTGCCCTAATTTAAAAGAAAGGTGGGGTTGGGCTTAAAATGGGTTATGGGCCAGCTTTGTTAAGTTAGTTGGGCTTTCTGGGCCAACTACATAGGCTGTTCTATTATGGGCTAGTTTAATATTTTGGGTTGTTGGGATTTAATTTTTGGACGTGATTTAACAAAGATAACTTTTGGGCCAAGTAGTAATTGTCGTTTGGGGTTGACCAAACTGATTTAAGTCAAAATTGATTGGTTTTCGTCATTGTTGAACCGTGTTCAAAGATTATTTTATCCATATTATTTACAAGGCGCTTAAAGAGGAAATAATAAGCTTTGCCATTTGAACGTTGTCCCGGTAGTTTTTTTGAACCTATACTTTTTAAATATCCAAGATGGATAAGGAAGCGATAACTCCTTCATGAACAAATTAGGTGGATAATACCTTTAGGGGGGGTGATTGAAGAGGTTTCAGCTTTATTGGGTTGATTCGTGAAGATGCAAGACACGATTCAACAAAGTTTTTGATATTATAAGTCAATGGGGGTGATTGCAAGGCCAATATTTGTGACTTTCAATATCAAATTTTGAAACCGTTATCTATTTTATGGTCAAGTCAAATAATTAATGCCGATGAGAAAACCGGGTACGAAATGAGAGCTTCGGGACGCGCGTTTAACTTCAATGGGATAAAAATTCTAGAATATGTATTAGACTATAAATAGAAAACTTGTAACCTTTTTTATTTGTGTGTTTTCCATGGTGAAAATTATCCCCCCGAGGAGAGCTCACCTTTGGTAGGCCAGCTCTTTGTTTTATATATTAAATCTTTTAACCGAAAACGAGATCGTTCATCTATATCTTACCTTTATGTTTATATTTATGTTCGGCTGTTTGATTTATCGCACCCGTCTTGAAACTTTGTACTAAGAGCAAATCCGTTTGTGGTTGTTTTGGGACCTACAACTGGTATCAGAGCGGGAAGAATCATATGATTCAACTTTTCTCTTGATATTCAGGTTCTATTTCCGCTATTACCCGAACCGAGATGTTAAAAACCCGTTGAAGTTTGAAAATAAATTTTCTAGATCTAGAACTAAAGTTGAAAATAAAGTGGGAATAAGCGTGTTTGAAGCTTCTCCTTGTAGATTTGGATGTTCGGGATCTACAAGTGCCAGATCCGGGCGTTTCGGGAACCGTTCCGCCATACTCCGAAAATCCGGCGACCCTACGGTTCTTCCCGGCGATGTTTCCGAAGTTGAAGATGTAAAATATTAAACTCTGATACACGAGTGTCGGTTATTTCTGGTCGTAGCAATTGTTGGATGAAGATGTGACAGACGGGTTAGCCGGTAACTGTTGGTGGTGGTAAATGGTGGATGTTTAGATTTCAATTTACAAAAAAAAGCGTTCAAAACAAATCGAATTTTTTGGCGACCCCTGTCTATTTTCTTTTGGTCGTGATGCAGTGAAGGGTGGCCGTAGAAATGGTGTTTGAGGAGCTGTGAAGAAGAAGAAGAAGAAGAAGGATGAAGGGTGGCGGACGGTGGTCGGAACTCGATTTTCCGGCGCCCGATCGCCGGAATCGGTTTTTCAGAGGTCGAAAATGGAGGGTGACGGCTGGTGGCGGTTGCTGGTGTAATTGATGCGTAGTAAAAGTTTTTCATTTTTATGCCCTAATCTAACTTATAATGAGAAATGGGCTTGAACTTCTTTGGCTAGTGTTTGTGTATAGGCCAAAGGGTAATAACTCAACTTGGGCTGCTGTTTTTTTTTTGGGGGCCGGCTAGAATGCTTGCCAACTTTTGGGCCAACAAATAATTGTCGTTCGGGGTTGACCAAACTGAAGAAAGTCAAAATTGATCGGTTTTCATCATTGTTGAATCGTGTTCAAAAAGTATTATTTCCATATTATTTACAAGGCGCGTAAAGAGGAAATAATAAGCTTTGTCATGTTATCGTTGTCCCCGGTAGTTCTTCAGAATCTATACTGCTTAAAGATTCGAGAAGGGTAGGGAAGTGATAACCCCTTTATAAATGAATTAGGTGGATCATACCTTTAGGGGTGATTGAAGAGGCTTCGGCTTTATCGGGTTGATTCGTGAAGATGCGAGACACCATTCAACAAAGTTTTTGATATCATAAATCAAGGGGGTTATTGCAAGGCCAATATTTGTGACTTGCGATATCAAATTACGAAACCCTTATATATTTTATGGTCAAGTCAAATAATTAATGCCGGCGTGAAAACCGGACACGAAACGAGATCTTTGGGACGCACGTTTAACTACAACGGCATAAAGCTTCTAGAATATGTATTAAGCTATAAATAGAACACTTGTATTTTTCATGTATGTGTTTTCCATGGTGTAAATCATCTACCCTAGAGGATCTCACCTTGGGTGGGTCGGTTCTTTGTTTTATATATCAAAAATTTTAACCGACAACGAGATCTTTCATCTAGATCTTATCTTTTATGTTTATATTTATGTTCGGTCGTTTGATTGACCACACCCGTCTCGAAACTTTGTATCAAAAGCAAATCCGTTCGTGGTCGTTTTGGGACCTACAAAAACACACGAGAGAAATACAAATATAAAAATACTTCTATCTCAAAATAAATAAATTGCAATAAAGATGGTTGTGGCGACGGTGGTAGCGATGGTGGTCAAACAACAACAGGCAGTGACGGTTGTGTTGGCGGGGGGTGGCAATGGTTGTGGTAACTACGACGACATGAAAAAGGAATGAAATGGGAAAAAACTAGGGATGGAAATGGATTGGGTTTTGGACGGGTTTAGGTATTCTCAAACCTAGTTATTAAAGCTTGTCCCAAACCTGTCGGGTATTTATAGGGTAATTACCCATCGGGTTTCAGGGATACCCATTGGGTTTCGGGTTCACTATTGGTTTTGAAAATTACCCCTCGAATACACCCGTCCCAATCGGTTTTGACAAAAAAAGAAAACAACGATTATCATAGAAATAAATAGTCTCAAATAGTTACCATAAACAAATTATTATCTAGCAAACAAGTGAAAAATGAGCTGCAACTAGTTAACAACTATGTACATACAACTTTCAAAAAGCTAACTATATAGAAAACCAAATAAAATTGAGTAAATCAAAAATGTGCGTTTGATAGTAGATTAAATAAACTAAAGTCATAGACCAGAAAATACAAAGCAATGCATCAAGCATTACATCTAACACTTATGTTCAAAACAAATTATACAAAGAACATGAATAAAATAGCTTATAAAGAGCAAAACATAGCTGATGGATATGAAGAAGCTTACTGTCATTGGAGGATTTGATATCTAGTTATTCACGTTAAAGTTCATATAAAATAACCAATTGATAATATATTTATAAATTAAAATATAACGAAAAATAAATATATAAAAGGGTTATATCAGGTAATCGGGTATAAAATCGGGTAAATGGGTCAATATTATCGGGTAATCGGGTCGGGTAATAAGGTATATTACAAATCCCAAACCCGTCCCAAACCAATGAAAAATTTCAAAACTAATACCAAACCCGTCCCAAACCCTAATAGGTCGAGTATTACCCGTCCCAATTATGCCAGATTTCAGGTTTTCCCATCGGGTTCGGTTTCACTGCCATCTCTAGAAATAACAAGGAAGAAGAAGAATAGTTTGGAGAGGAATGGATTTTATGGAATGAGATTCTTGTGTAATCGTCGATTTCATTCTATTGACCAACCAAACATCAATTTTTTCATTTTACTCATAATGCCTTAGCCTATTATCTATGTCATTCCTGCATATTAAACGCTACCTAAATAAAAAACATAGGGATTACTCCATAGAATAGTAACCAAGTTTGAAATTGGTTCCAATCAGGTCACTGATAAAAACTTTTGTTCCAATCAGGTCATTGAAGTATCATTTTTGTTTCAATCCTATATATTTTACCTGGATAGCAGGTAATCTGGGTTTTGTTTTTATTTTTTAATGTTTTGACTATGCATAATAACTTTTAAAGGTTGAAAAAATTTGTAAAAATTGAGAAATATAATTTTAAAATTCCGAAATTTTGAAAAAAAGTTCGAAAAATTGCAATAAATTGCAAAAATTTAAAGAAAATTCAAAAATGTGTCAAGTTATTCCAAAGTATTACCCGTCCCAGTTATGCCAGGTTTCAGGTTTTCCCATCGGGTTCGGTTTCACTGCCATCTCTAAAAATAACAAAGAACAAGAAGAAGAAGAGTTTGGAGAGGAATAGATTTTATGGAATGAGATTCTTGTGTAATCGTCGATTTCATTCCATTGACCAACCAAACGTCAGTTTTTTCATTTTACTCATCATGCATATTAAACGCTACCTAAATAAAAAAACATAGGGATTACTCCATAGATTAGTAACCAAGTTTGAAATTGGTTCCAATCAGGTCACTGATAAAAACTTCTGTTCCAATCAGGTCATTGAAGTTTCATTTTTGTTTCAATCCTATATATTTTACCTGGATAGCAGGTAATCTAGGTTTTTTTTATTTTTTAATGTTTTGACTTTTCATATAACTTTTAAAGGTTGCGAAAATTTGTAAAAAATGAGAAATATAATTTTAAAATTCCGAAAATTTGAAAAAAAAGTTCGAAAACTTGCAATAAATTGCGAAAATTTAAAGAAAATGCAAAAGTGTTCAATTGCTTTTCTAAAAATATTGCAAAAAAATACCACTTTCTTTATAAATATTATAAGCTTTATAAATAATACCAATTTTTTAACAAAAATTGAAAACTTACATATCTTCTAATTATATTGTTTTACAAGAATATGACTAAATAATGATAAAATTTCAACTTTACCATGTCAAAATAAACCAAAGTATACAAAAACATCTAGAATGCCTTAAACGATCAAAATACACCAAAAACCTTAACATGTCAATATAAACCAAAATAAATCCAAACGATTCTGATACATCTAAATGGGTCAAAATACACCAAAATACCCCCCCCCTCCCAAACATAGACGAAATACACCAAAAATGCGCCCAACCGGGTATACGCGCCTACTCTACCCCCTCGCGGGTCACACTTCTTGACTCTGCTTTTTTTATTCTACCTTTTGCTCTTTCCACCTTTGGTTGTGGATCTTTTTTCTCCTTCGTGCAAGACCTGATTTTATGTCCAGTTTCTTTACAGTTTTGACAAGTCATTTTTCTTGCAGTTCCCATCTTTTTGTTCTTTTCTTTTTTGTTCTTCTTTTCTTTCTCTAAAGGGCCTATTTTCCTTTTCAATGTCGGTCTACCGGGCATTCGTCTTTCTTTTGGAGGTAGGGGTTTAATATCAACTGTTTTAGGCCAATGCTTACTTCCCTTCAACGGTTTGATACGATGTCTATATGCTTCCTTAAACATGTCTTTTGTAAACTAGTTGTTAACGTAAGTTTCTGGGTTTATGTTGATGAACCTTAAAGTTGCTACTGCATGAACACAAGGGGATGCCTGAAAATTGCCATGATCTGCACGTGCAAGTTTGTTCCCGAATCTTCACTACATATGCATTTTTTCACTCCTTACTTCAAATATGTCGTTACCGCTTGGAATAACTTCATAGTGCCTACATTATCAACCCAAAAGTCTATTAAAATTCATAACAAGATAACAAAGGATAAAAATATACCATTACCTTTGTTTCTTTTTAATATCTTCTAGTTTTTTTTTTCTGATTATAGGGCATATTTCATGTTCAAATCTTTTCGATTTTTTTGCTATTAAGAACATTCTACGCATCACAAATCTTTTAATATTTTCTAACATGCTGATAATGGGCCTTCCTTCGGGTGGTTCATATGCGTGAATTAAAGCTTTCACACATCCTATTCTCGAATGCATCACATGCCCTACCAACTTCAAAAAAGGCTCTTGACCAAGTAATCAGATTTCTTTCCATAAGATGATCATACGCACTCTAGCTATTGTTTTCAACTATTCCATATGCATTTCAAACCATTTCTTACTAGTAGACTTTGTAGCAGCCCAAAACAAATTTTAGATTGAAGGCCACGAAATTTCTTTATAAAGTTAGCATAAATGTGTCTTGTACATTGCCTATGCTCGGCACTTGGAAATACATTCTTTACAGCCTCTGTAATTCCCTAATCAATAACAAAAACATAACATATAAGTTATAAATAACAACAAATAAATATGTGTGTAATAAGTAAAAAATATCTTATGTTAATGGGAAATTAAAGTTAGTCCAAGTCCAGCAATAGATTAAGAAACCATTTCCAATTTTCTTTGTTCTCAACAGACACAACAGCCCATACTAAAGGAAAAATATGATTATTGGCGCCTCTTCCAACAGCCGAGAGTAACAGACCATGATTTTTCAGAAAACATCCATCTAAACAAATAACTTTCCTACAATCATTGATCCACCCATCTTTAACAGCTTTGAAACAGATTAATATAGTAACTACTAAAATAAATACCTCCATTTGGCATCGTTTCCACGGCCATCTTCACAGTACTCCTCTGGTTTGTTTCCAATATCTCAGCTTGATAATCTGAAAGTCTTGCATAATGTTCTTTCAACTCACCCTTAAAATCATCCAATACTTTGTCTTTTGCTCTACTGCATTGGTCGGGACTCACTTTGCATTGTTATTTTTTCATGATATCTTCTAGTATTTTCCTAAAACTGATTTCGGGATTTTTAATTATTTTCTTAAAACATCGTTTTGCAATCCAAGTATATGTAACAAGTGAACCCAAATCAAACTTCCTTGAGCATGTATGCTTATCATTTAGTGTTTTTATGTGAAAAGAATCATCCCTCCTAATCATAGAGGCCCAAAGCCTAAATCGGCACTTCCACACTTTCGTTCCCCCCCCCCCTTCCCGTCGTCTTTGATTTCTTCGGTCCCACATCTTACCAACAGCCTATTGTGGTCGTTTACCGTGAACACTAATTGGTGACCATTTGCAATGTCATAATTAGTCAACATGTCTTTCAGTTGAGCGGGACTCTCAAATTTCATTAATACTACGGGTTTCGCCAATTTCCAAGTTATTAGGAACATAACATGGATACACAACATTTACATCCTCATAATCTTCATCCTCAACGTCCTTGTCATAATCTTGTTCACTTCCAATCCAATCTTCAACAGGACTGAGATCAACTTTATCGTTGTCAAAACAAAGTGCATTTAAGAAAGGATCGTTAACACTAAAGTCATCATTATCACATATGGTATCTTCTAGGTTTACCTGACAAAGAAAGCATAAAAAGAGATTGTTAGTGATAAAATACAACGAAGTTAAATTAATAATGAACGAGACAGTCAATATAATATTTTGAATATTGAATAGCCGCAGTAGGTTATTTTAACAGCTTATTAGCCTATCATTATCAACTTAAGTGTATCGCTTTGTAAACCCATAGCTTAATCTGAAAACTTCACAAAATGTTAAAAACAAGCTTCTTGACATTCATCAAGCCCATGAGGCATAAGCCCAGAAGATAAGCCCATTAAGCTTATGGCTTATTATCCACACATGACACACCCCTTTAATCATTTATCATGCAAGATAGTAGACTAGATTTTGTGGACTGTGGTCTGTGGGGGATAGAGATGGTCAAAAAAACCGGTTCCCCAACCGGTTTACCGGTTTAAACCGGAAACCGGTTTTTACGAAAACCGGTTTTTTAAAAACCGGTTTGACCGGTTTACAAACCGCCGGTTCGTTTTTCGGTTACAAGTTTTAGATCCAAAACCGGTTAACGAACCGGTTATTGAAAAAACCGTTTTTTTTAAAAACCGGTTATGAAAAAACCGGTTAACCGGTTTATTAAAAAATCGGTTTTTGACCGTGTGGAAAAACCGGTTAACCGGTTTCTCCATAACCGGTTAACCGGTTAAAAACCGGTTTTTAAACGTTGGATAACGGCTATATGGCCGTTTTTTTTTTTTGACCGTTTTTTTTTTTTTTTACCATTTTACCCCCACAAACATCTATATATAGTTTAGGTTGGGTATTGGTTAGATCACACTCGATTATACAACTCCAAACGCTCTAAACGTTTATTTCATACGCGATTATTTTGTTATCTCACGCTCAATTATACCACATTACCACTCCATACGGCTTGTATGAAGACGAGGTCAATGAAGGACACACTCAACCAATGACCGATGAAGAAGCCGCGTACGACGATTACCTAAGGAATAGCTCGGGATCGGGTAGCGAAGAAAATTAGTTAAACACATTCATGTAATCGTGTCTAAGCATTCTTTAATGTTTGTATTTTTGAGTTACGAATATGCGATAACGATTTAATGTTTGTATTTTTAATGTAAAAACTATAAATGAAAGTTATGTGTTTTTAATCTTTGGTTTGTTGAAAACACATTCACCAACACACACTCATACTCATCTTCCAAGCAAAGAACCCTAACAACGAAAGCAAAGAATGGCTTCGGTCAGTCCGTTTTGCCTTGTAGTTACCGGTTTGCCTTGTAGTTACCGGTTTGTTTATACTGTGAAAAAATAATGGTTATTTAAAAAAAAAAAAAAAAAAAAAAACGGTTAACCTAAAAACCGGTTATTAAAAAACCGGTTAAATAAAAAACCGGTTTATTAACCGGTTCTAACCGGTTTCTAAACCGGTCCTAACCGGTTAGACCGGTTAGGGTTTTGACAGACAAAAACCGGTTATTAACCGGTCCGGTTATTAACCGAACCGGTTTTTTTCCGGGCCAAAAAAAACCGGTCCGGTTAATAACCGAACCGGTTTTTTTAAAAAAACCGATTTGTGCACCTCTAGTGGGGGATAGTCATTTTACTACGTTGATGGTCATTTTACTACAACTAAACACTAACTGATTTTTTGTGTAGCAGATATATCGACTATCAAATTATCAATAACTAGCGCATCATATGAAACTGATGCAACTTCTGTTTAATTCGGAAATTGTGTAATATATATAGCCTACTCTTTCTAAATAAAAGCCAACAGGCCATATGTAGGTTTACTGGCATAGTCAAAGGTAGCTTAAATAACTTTTCCTTCAACAATCTGCACCACAAATACAGTAGTGCACAACCACTCGATACATTTTAATAGTAGTATTGTAAAGTTACATTAGCTTCCAAGCTGTAATGCTATTCATGATTTGCAAGTGAAGGATCATACCATAGCATATAACATAAACCATTGGCAATAGTACTTAGTGCCATTCCATATTGTCAAGTATCATTACCTAATACCCTATGCAGTCGATATCACCGTATCAGCCCCTTGATAAAGATATGAAATAAGGGACGGGTTGATGGGTTTGGCGAGACGGGTTCACGGGTTTGGCTCATGGCATTTTATCGAGCGGTTGGTGTGCACATATTAAAAAGAAAAGATAAGATAAACGAACATGTTGTTGTTCGATTGTTATTGAATCCATGTTTTCGTCTTTGTTGGATTTGCCTAGTTTTTGCTCAACACTGTTTGTGGAATCGGGTTCTTGATTCGACATCAATCTTGATTACGATATATTCTTGATTTGCAGTATAGGGTGGATTGAAGAATAAGAAGGTAGGGCTGATAGGATTATGATATGTTCTTGATTCATAGAGTGTTGATTGAAGAAGAAGAAGAAGAAGATAGGGCAGATAGGGTTTTGGAGATGGAAGTTGATATGAATCGATGTTCTGTTTTTCAAAGATATATTTATTTTACTATTTAAAAAACAAAAAAAACTTAGATTACCTGCTATTCAGGTAAAATATCTAGGATTGGAGCAAAAATGAAACTTCAATGACCCTATTGGAACAAAAGTTTTTATCAGTGACCCGATTATAACAACTTTCAAACTTGGTTACTATTCTATGGAGTATTCCCAAAAACATATAATCGCTAAAGTAATAAAGTTCACACTAAAGAAAAGTAGATGAGTAATCAAAGTTTCAGCTATATACAAAAATATAACTAAAGATCACCAATCCCCTTTCATTCATATAATAATCTTATTGTTAACTAGTATTAAGATCCTCGTGTTGCGGCGGGGTGTAAAACCGTGTATTTACATATCCACTGCACTTGAAAGCATGAAGTCACCACCACCACCACCGCCTTCATTTTCCATCCCCTCTCCCGCTGCTAGTAACTAACGTTAACCATTAAGAAAACTGAATAAAAAGTAGACGCAAAAACTTTGAACCACACATGCTCCCTGCATCGTGTTAACACCCAAAAAGTAGGCGGTAACATAAAATGTAGAAAAAAATAATAATAACTAAGTCAACCCAACATCTACGCGTTGCGACGGGTTGTTAAACGGGGAAGATTGACATAAAAACATTAAACCACACAAATGTGTTGCAGTGAGTTAATTCGTTAAATTTAGACATAAACGTTAAACAAAAAAATTGTAACTGTATATACATGTATAAGGTCTGCACATCTTTCCTATTGATACACTATCATAAATCATATAATCTTACTCTAGTAATAAAAAATATATTAATGATGATGTGTCATAAGCACATTAAATCCTAATTTTCAATCTCTATTCTCCTTAATTCATGTTATCCATAGGTCATGGGTTGAAATTATTTTGGGAATTAGGTTATAAAATAGACAATTTTTCATCCTGATATTCTAATGTTTCATCTCATTCATACTAGCTATAATAGATCATGGGCGAAAACCATTTTGGCAATCGAGTTATAAAATAATAACGAAATTAAAAGTAAAATACTGATTGAAGATCGAGCAAGTACAAATATGAAAAACAAGTAGAAAATATTAATGAACAATCTTTTTCTAAGGTTGTTTTGTTTCTTCGATGTCTAGTTTTTCTCATGAAGATTATATGTTGCATTATTCAGTGTAACTAGCAGACATCGTCTAAATTTGTCTATATTAGATTACGATTTGAATACTTGTAATTAAAAAACAAATGTTGTATATAAAGAGATTTTATCAAATTTATAAATTTAAGATTCTAGACTTTTTACTGTTTGCACAATATATTTCATTTCTTTGTTACCTTTAAATTTGTTCATTTATTTAAAATAACAAATCTTATTTTTTATCATTTAACAAATCTCGTATAATAAATGGGTTCAAATCTAGTTAATCTAACTATCCATATAATTGCTACCATGAAATACTACGTGTCGCTCTCAGGTGGTCCCCTCAATTCTCTAGAGCCACCAGACTGCTTAATTTCTAAATGGTGGTTTCTCATGCATTTGACCCGAAATCACGGGTATGAGTCTTATCAAACCCATATAGTCTTTAAATGGGTTATAAAATCTCATTTATTTGTAAAACTCTTTCATAATCAAACAACAATTTTCGCGGGTCATGGGTCTCACCAAACCCGGATAACACTTAAACGGATTATAACATCTCATTTATTTGTGAAATAACCCCTTAATCATCAAAGAATAATTTTCACGGGTTATGGGTCTTACCAAACCATAATAGCTCTCAAATGGGTTAAATAAGATCTTATTTATTGGTAAATACTTTCATCCTTAAACCCTAAGTTAAGTTATCTTCTTTACATGTTCTCCATTGCTGATCTATCATCTCCATCGCCGGTTAACTTCCGATGCTACCCGCCATCGTCAACTACATCAACGTCCCCTTTTTTATTAGACAAATATTTGTGTTCATGTTTGTTCATTTAAAAAAATCAACATGTTCGTGTTCGTGTATTTTTGTTTGTCAAAAATCTAAAAAACCTGCACATCTCAATTGAAAATACCCAAACGCAAAAAATATAATAACAAACTAATATATATGTATTAAATTAAAACAAACTATGTTAAAAAATAAAATAAATCATCATAAAATAGCAAAACAATTAAAAATAAAAACTTAAATAAACTCCCGTAACACGGAAGGATCAAACTAGTATAATATATGCACGTAGTAGCTGGTCTACATGTCTTATGCATACAGGTCATCCTACGTACATTCACGTAATCACATTATCAAATTCATTTTATAAGATGTTACCATTCATAACTTATTCATTCTTTATAACATATAACATATGCTATAAGCCCAAAACCGTTATCTTAAGCAAGCTCCGTAGCTAAAAACCAATGCTTACCATAACGTAACATAAAAATAGAGTCTAGAAACTCATCTTATCTTAAGCAAGCTTCCTATCTAAAAACCAGTGCTTACCACGTAGAACACTTGAAGAACTGTATAAGGTTATATGTAAAATGATCATTACTCGACTATGCGAAAACTACAAGAAATCGCTTCCCAAAGTTGTTGTATGGGTCGGGTTATTGTTTATCAAAGTTATCGCATATATCAAGTCATCGCATCACTAAGGTATCATTTTAATTAAGTAATCGCATAACAACCTATGAGTACTTAAATTAGTGCGATAATTAGATTTTGCGTGAACTTACTACGCCATAGCTAATATAAACGATAACTAAGCTTATACGAGAACTAAGTTTGGCACTAACTAATTATGCGAGAACGTATGCCTATAAGAGAACTTATAGTACGCGTAAACTTATTCAAAACGATTACATATAAATCCAGCGCTAACTAAGCAAACACGATCTAATCATGGTTATTCAAAGTTGAATCCCTTAATCAAAACATAAAATGAACTTTGTGTTATGGTTTGCAAACAATTCCTTCAAAGTCCCATGCAAAAAGGGTATAAAATTCACAATCTTTTTTCTTGAAAGCATACCTTAACACCGAACCCACCTTTGGAATGGAGATTTGCAATATTTGAGCTTGAACCAACCGGGCTCTACCGGTGAATCTCTACTAGGAACGATTCTTGACAACTTGAAATCAAATTCCAATCCACAATGAGTGCTTTGCTTGAACTCAAATTCTTGACCTTCTATCTCTAGCCTCTTTCTAGAAAACACACACTATTTCTTGAAAAGTAAACATTTGATGTGATGAGTGTGTGCTGTGGCTAGAATTTAAAACTTCTACTTTGGTCTCTTAAGCTTTTAAATAAACCAAAATATTATAAATACTTAATTCATTTTTGAAGAGTTGGGTCGTTACAAGAAAGCTTCTGATATCTTACGACCGATATCATGGTCAGTTCCATCTACCGAAGGCTCCTTTTTTTCACTTTATTTCGAGAGATTCTCATTATCATTTATCAAACCATGTTAAAAGAGTCTTGGTTTGACCTTATTCCCTCGGAGATTTATCATGTTTTTGTGTCTTTCATCCATTGTAGCAGGTTCCTTCAAATAATATTTTCAAATATTATGCAACCATTTTGAATTAATTTTCATGCCAATAAATACTTTTATGACCTTTACAAGATTAATTTTGAATTTTGAGATACAAAATTCTTTTACTTTGTAAGTGTTTATTATGTCATGTTTTATCTTTAACATCTACATATACATGTAATTATTTCTTCAAGTAATGTGATATTTTTTAACATTTTAAGCTTTTTGCTAATGGGTCATTTACATACTCCTTAAACAAAAAAATCAGTTACACATTTCTTCTTTCTAAAACACATATATATTACATATGTATCTGTTTCATTAAAATTAAATTATCAAATTAAATAATCAAATTTCTATTTTACCTTATTCTTAATAAATGATTTTTTAAACGATAACCAGTGTCGGGCGTGTTACTAGCACGGGTTGGTAATCCTAGATAATAATTTTATTAAACGGAAGACTTTAGAATTTAAAAGCTTATTCTAGAGGTGCACAAATCGGGGTTTTCAAATACCCGGGTTCGGGTATGACCGGGTATTGAAAAATCAGGTGGCAATACCCGAGTCGGGTTCGGGTCCGTGTATTGTCTCTAAAAATCATACCTTATGTATCGAACTCATGTCGGGTATAGAACCGATTATTCTAAAATCGGGCATTTGAATACCCTATTTCTGGATATTGAAAAAAACCCTGTTTTTTTTGGCTTTTTTCCGGGTATAGATTGAATTTATGTGAGGTTGCACTTTTTAGGGGTATTTTTCGGATATTTTCAGGTATTTGTCGGGTAAATTCGGGTATAGATCGAGTGTTTGAAGAACCCGGTTTCAGGTATGGAACTGGTCCCGATTTTCAGGTATTACAGGGTACAAATCGGGTCCGGTTCGGGTACGTACGGGTTTTGGTACTAAAATGCATACCTTATCCGTACCCTACCGGTAGGGGCGGGTACGCGTTGGGGTTTAAAAAACCCTGGTACGAAAAAACTGGTTCTAAGTTTTATTTTGGATCTGGTTCCGGGTTGGGTTTTTTTTTGCACCTCTAGCTTTTTCAACTTGTGAGGATTACGGGCCGAACATTAAAAGTGTATCCATGAAGGCTCAATCCAAGCACATGGGCCTTACGTTCGCCCATTAGGTTAACAAAAAGATTCATATATAGGGTTTAGATTCAGCATTCTAACTTTAACTTGTTTTCATTGCACGTATTCATCTCACCGGCCGTCATTCTCCAAAATGGTAAGCTCTCGTTCGTACATCTGTGATTTGAAGATCTGTTTGCTTTAGTTGTTTCATGGTATTCTGCCATCACATATACGTGTATGAATATATGAACACTTGTTAATCCAGAAATTAATTTGAAAATAAGAGGTTTTTATTTATGCTTACTGTTTTTCACCAATTGATTTGATTAGCATCTTGTGTTGCTTTTAACTGACTAGTGATTTGATGAATATTATTGCTATAAGTTACTATGAATCCAGTGACATTCAGCTTAAAATGTCAGTTTTTGTGTCCGCATATTGTTCTTAGGTTAGATTTGATGTTAATTGAAAATTTTGTATGAGTTGATTTAATGACCGTGTTATTTTAAGTCTCTGTTAATGGTTAATTATGTGTTAGAATTGTATATATGCTTTTGATTGACTTGCAAGCACTGGTGTCCCGACTAGCGTTAATCAGGATTAACTGGATTGGAAATTTTATATATAATTTTTTGATATATCAAAATGTAATTTCTAATACTATTTAATTGGATTGGAATGAGTTAAAATTTTTAAATGCTTTAAAAAGTTTGACCAATTTTGAACCAAAATCGATATCGAAACATGAAAGATTTTTAATTTTGACTAGAATTTGACCAACTTTAACGCTCTAGCTGATTTGCATCATCTTTGACCAACCACCTGTTTGTTGGTCTGATTAGGCCCAATTGAATCGTAGCATATCGGTTAGCGTTTAATTGGTCGCGGTTCGTGATTGATCTTTAGTACTTACACCATGTGTTTGATTTTTGAAACTGTTGTCTCTTATAATTGAATCTGTTTTTTCTTAATTTTGTTTTCATTTTGATATTGATGTGCATATGGGTATTGATAAACGTCTTATTTGACTTGTTATATTATCAGCCGAAGCAAATTCATGAGATTAAGGATTTCCTTCTTACCGCAAGAAGGAAGGATGCACGGTCCGTGAAGATCAAAAGAAGCAAGGATGTTGTGAAGTTTAAGGTTCGGTGCTCAAAGTACCTTTACACATTATGTGTATTTGATGCTGAGAAGGCCAACAAGTTGAAGCAATCTCTCCCTCCAGGTTTGTTTTAAAGACATGATCTTTATAGACATTAATTCTGTTATTTATATTATGCTAATTGATTGTATATAATGCAGGCTTGAGCGTGCAGGATCTTTAAGTGCAACTTGTTTATGTTGGGCTGCTACATTTCTTGGCTCGGATTTTGTTTTATTAAAAAGATTGTTATTTTTACATGCTGTTAATTAAGGCTTTGTATGAACTTTGCTGCGTTTTTTGTTATGAGACTTTTTTGGTTCTGAAGCTAGTCATGATTCCTTACCAACCCGTTTTTCTTATTTGACATTTTGAAGGCTCTTAGATAACCGAAGCTTTATATTTATTTATGATCAATATGTGACAAATCGATGTTGAATGTGATAAAACTATCAAAGTACAATGGGCACACCCCGAATTCTTTCTTCACCCTTGTCAGAAATTCCACTCATTACTTTCTTTGATATTCTTTATGAATAGAATAACCACCACACCCTGGGATGTTTTTCCTTGTTACCACGGAGACGACGATGAGGTGTTCCAGACTAGAGGTGCACAAAAAAACGGTTCCAGAACCTAACTGGTGGAACCGAATCGGAACCGGTTCCAGTTCCTACCCGGTTGGCCCAATACCCGGTTTGGGTATTTTTGTACCCGAAAATCGTACCCGGTTCTCCTATTTGTATGTCCCCATCGGTTCCAACCCGGTTCCTACCCGGTTCTTAATTGTAACCGGTTCAGTTCCTACCCAAAAAAACCGGTTCCGGCGGGTTTTTTTTGATTGGTCAAACATTGGTCAAATTAGCCGTTGGAACCGGTTCCAACGGTAATATAGCCGTTGGAACCGGTTTTTGAGACACAAAATAGCCGTTAGAACCGGTTCCATGGTTCCAACGGTAATATAGCCGTTGGAACCGGTTTTTGAGAGAGAATAGAGCCGTTGTAACCGGTTCCAACGGTAATATAGCCGTTGGAACCGGTTTTTGATGCCCGAAACCTATATATAACTTGTTTTCCACCACTTGTTTCACCACCAAACTCAAAAACAAACTAAAATACTACTCCTTTAGCAAACCCGTTCCGTTACCCGACTATCCAACTAAATATTATTATGGCACCCATCAAAAAAACTAACAAGAAGGCTAAGAAGAGTGTTTTTGTTGCCCCCGTTCCTGTTACGGAGGACCCAAGGGTTGTTACGGTAATCAACCATAACCGCAATGAAGACATATGGAAGAATTGGGATTTGATTGTGGATGACGAAGGTTATCAAAAGGCTCGTTGCAAACTATGTGGTTCACTATTAAAGCACGATTCCAACTCTACTTTGAGAAAGCACATCGAGAAGCCATATTGCAAGGCGTTGAAAGGGATTGGCGCGACCGATCAAATTCACTTGGGTAAAGATGGTACACTATTTCGTTACAACACGACTCAAGTTCAAGATAGAATGGCAAAGTTCGTTATTCAACGAGGTTTGCCGTTTAACCACTTTGATGACCCGGATTTGACGTCGTTGATTCGCGAAACTCTACAACCGCGATACACACATGTAAGTCGTACTACCTTAAGACGTCATTGTATCAGGTTGTGGGAGTGTGCTAAAAAAGAGTTAATCGAGTCTTTTCATTCTTTAGAAGCCATGGTTAGTTTAACTAACGATGTTTGGTCGGCACCACACAGGTTGCCCGAATCATACATATTTGTCACCGCTCATTGGGTTGATCCGGTGACATGGCAACTGATGAAACGAACCATAGCTTTTGAAAACTTCCCGTACCCACATACCGCTGAAAAATTGTTTGACTTGCTTGATGAAGTTATAACGACTTACAATTTGAGAAATAAAATATTTTCGATTTCGTTTGACAACGCATCAAACAATACTAAGGCGGCCGAAAAAATTATCATTAAATATTCACCACCTTGTTTTGGGGATTTTTTTCATGTTCGATGTGTTGCACATATCATCAACTTGGTTGTTCAAAAAGGTCTTGACAATGAAAACATTTGTGACGATTTAAAATTCTTTAGACTTATGTTACAAGATGTCTTCAAAAGTGGTAAAAGAAGACATCTTGAATATAAGAACTATTGCAAGTCGGTTGAAAGAAAGTATTTGGGGCCGAATTGGGACGTTCCAACCCGTTGGAACTCAACTTGTCATATGTTAAAGTGTGCTTTTGCCCAACGCCAAACTTTACAAGCTTTTCATAACAATCTTGTTGAAGAACGCGAGGCCGATATGTTTCCGGAAAGTGTTTGGGTCCAAGTCGGTTATTTGTTGGAGTATCTTGACGTGTTCAAAAAGTCAATAACAAAATTATCGGGAGTCTATTACCCTACTAGTTGTTGGGTTTTGCAAGAATTGTACTATATGTCTTGTGTTTTTAAAAGCTTTGCGGAGAAGAACAAACTCTTCAAGAATATTGTTGCGGTGATGAAGGAAAAGTTCATAAAATATTTTGAAAACATACCGCCGGTCTTTACTTGTGCCGCCGCATTAAACCCCTATTGGAATGTTAATGGGGTTGAGACAACGATTGAGGAAATATTCGACAACTTAGGTATGCACGAGATCGACCCGAAGTTGTCGACGGAAGCGAAGGAAAAGTTCAACAAAAACCTTCAAGACCTTTATGACCATTATTTTCAAATGTATGGTCCAAGCACGAGATCGTCTTTTGTGAAAAAAACAACAACTAGTAGGCCGTGCAATGACCCACTTATAAACTTGATGAATGAGATTCGTGAATCGGCATCTAAGAGGCAAAGAGGAAACACACCAACTAGCGAACTTGGTCGATATAGTGAAGCAAACTATGTTGAGGGCGTAACGGTCGACGAAATTCGCAATATTGATTTGTTGGCTTGGTGGAAAGGTAAACAAAACGAATTTCCCATTCTATCCGCCATGGCTCGTGATTTGCTTGCCGTACAAGCCTCAACGGTTGCTTCCGAATCGGTTTTTTCTCTTAGTGGGAGGGTGTTATCTATGCGAAGAACAAAATTAACTTCCGAGTCTCTAGAGGTTTGCATTTGCCTAAAGGACCATTTGGATGCGGTGGATGGTGTACAACACAAGGCGAACTTTGAAGACGAAATACCAATAGAGCGTCACATTCATGATGAGGAGGCGGAGGACGGGGTTTCTTCCAATAACGAAGACGAGGGTGAAGACGAGAATGAAGACGAAGAAGAGTTGTAATTTGTGTTTTTTATTTGTTTTAGTAAAATTATTTGTAACTTGTTCAACTAATATTTAGTTTTGATTTGTTTAATTATAATTACTTTTGTTACTCATGATTAATTTTTTGTACTTTTTTAATAACGACGAACATTTTATTTATTTAAACAATAACTATTACAAACATTATTAAAACATAAACGATACTAAACATAACAACTAAAACTTAAAAAACAAAGTCCGTCGTTTTAATTCGGGAATACTTATTTTTGGGTTGTAGAGCCAGACGATTCTCCCACTTCCGCTTTTTTAGCATCCAAACTTCTTTTCTCTCGACAATACTTATTCGTATGTTTTCGTAATGTCGAGTTGGACGCTGCTTTAAGAAACTTCGAGCAATATTTGCAACGTGCCATCTCATGTGAGTCGGTCATTAGACACAAATCGTAATGAACCCAAACATCGGGGCATCTTGTTGTTTCGATCACCATAACAACGTCGTCATTAGTTGTCATTTGTTGTCGGTTTAAGCTTAATTGTGTTTAGGAGTGTGTTTTATAGTTTTGGAAGTGGTTTAACAAGTACACACTCATACATTGGTATTTATAGAATGAAAAATGGCTAAATATAGTAATAAAACCGGTTCCAACGGTCAAAAACGGCTATATAGCCGTTGGAACCGGTTTCTAACGGCTATATTGTTTGAATTTCAAAAAAAACCGGTGGAACCGGTTTTTACGTAATAACCGGTCCGGTTCCAACCCTACCCGGTTCCTAAAAGTTTGCATTTCTGGGCATCGGTTCGGGTCGGGAACCGAACCAGTTCTTGACTGGAACCGGTTTCATTTTCTACCCGGTGTGAAAAAAACCGGTTCCGAACTGGTTCGGGTTTTCAAGGTGAACCCGATTTGTGCACCTCTATTCCAGACTGTATTACTGTCACACTGCCTCCATCCCGCAAGCCATCAATCCGTCGTTATTGCAGGATTCTTTGGAGTTGGATTTGAAATAAAATGTATGACACTAAAATAAAAGCCAAATAAAAATATTTTTTGATTTTGTATCCCAATCATAAACTTACAAGCCATATTTATAAGACTTGTAAATATACAAGAGCAGATTACCCTTTTTATCTATTTTTCACTCGATGAAAACTCAAAAGATTGTCTTCCAAGAATTTTGTTTTTAAATACCTTTGTTGTTGAAAACATCGCCTTACTAACACACCTGCAAACATCCTTGTAATTACGTTTACAGCTTTCTTCTTTTGTCCACTGTTGGGGATGAAATTGTGATGTTTCAAGAATCAAGATGTCTTTGATGGAGAAAACAAAAACAGACAGGATTTTACATTACAATATTACGAGGGCAGAAAACATTGGACTGGTTAGGAAATATGACTCAATGAGGTATTTTTGAAAAGATTGAAGGTGACTAGTATATCATGGGCTTATGAAGAGGAGACACGACGGCACCAGCTAGAGCCATGAAAACTGGAGGAGTTCAGGTATGCTGAAACTGACTTGGGAGGAGAGGATTAGAGAAGATTTGCTAGACTTAAATCTCACGATTTTGATCTGAATTCGCCAGCATGAGTCTCGCCAAACCCAGATACTGCTTAAATGAGTTATAACATCTCATTAATTTGTGAAATCCTTTAATCATCAGATAATAATTTTCGCGGGTAATAAGTCTCACCAAACTCATATAATTACAATAAAATATGGAGGATTGATCATCGACCTAATTTTATGGTAATGTAATTATTAATAAAGTCTAGATCGTGCGTAATTTCATTTTTTGAACCAAAACAGTTTGTAAATATATCATCTAGAAACATTCAGATAAGATTCAAATTCTACAAAGTTGACCCTTGTGGCTTGCGCTGCCTAATCCTATGCGTGATGCATTGTATAATTGTATTTGTATGTTTAGTTGAATTTTATTAGAGATTATTATAGTATAATTAAATTATTTATTTTTAATTATTACAAACTTTTATAAAATTTTAAAAATAGTAGGTATGTTTATGGCTTTCAAATATACTTCTTAGAACTGTATCTAATAAACCTAGTCAATCTGATTAATTAGAAACTTCATTTACGTGTTATGTTATGTTATATTAATTAGCTGATTGCTTGCACTCACATATTTTACTGTAGCAAAAAAGCACGTACCAGCTTCTAAACAAGTTGTACTACCTTTGACGTCTGCGTTGCATATAAGGTTTTAACTCATGCGCACATGAATGTGGTGCCACGTGCAACCTTCCTTTTCCTCCTCCACGAATTGAATTCGTGGTTTAGTCTTAAATTAATTCCCTTTGGCCAAATCGATTACATCCTACCCTAATGCGTCACCACTGTTCTCTCAACCATTTGACCATTAGTAGTAAAATCTTTCATATCAACGATATCAAACTGCACTTCGTGTCACCCCTAAAGAGAGGTAATAATGATCAACTCGTTGTTTCTTAAAGATAAAGATAGAGAAAGGGAAGGAGATGCTCTAATGAAAATGTTTTAGTAGATTAAATAAGTGCTAATTATAATGAAAAAATTAATTTTGAAAAAACTAATGAATATTGTGATGACCAAAACATGAAATTTAATCGGTTAATTGTTCATTTGTTGTACTGTTTAATGGGTTCTGTTGTAATTTCATGGAACATGTGGTTTTAATTCCAGGTTAACCGTGATTTCGCAACATTCTTGGGATATCAGCAAAAGAAAGTGATAAAGCATTCAATAGCTAGCCAAACCCTACCATTGATAATTATATTTGAATCGTTTTGTTTGTATCAGAGCGTCGTAATTCGTCTATGAATCAGACGATAGAAAGCCTGAAACACTTTTCAATGTGACGAAGGGGGTATAGCTTATTGGTGGTGGCAACAATTAAAAAAATATATAAATGCATGCATCAAGCTACTTGTTTTAATGATAACAAAACATAATTGGCGGTGGCTAATGAGGTTGGTTGAATGGCTCTTTTGTCGACCTCTTGATTATATCTATTATACTTGTTAGTTTTATTTTACTATAAACTTTTACTATCATTATTAATTACATGTTACGTACAAGAACATATATTTGTAGTTTTATAATTAAGTGTTTATAGTTTTGTAAACATAATTTATTAAATCTACGTTAAGAAGTAAGACGTCATGAAATAGGATACGATAAATATTTTTGGATTAAATTAAAAAACATATGTTTCAATCACCATAATTCTGAAATAATATTTCTAGAATTACAAGTGTTATAAATCAAATTGATCATTGAACTTTGGAATAATATGCATCTATGTTTTAGTATGACATTTTTGAAGATCAAACATAAACTATGACTTCTGATTGTCTATAAATAACATGCATGTAACTTGTCAACCTCAAACCATATTACAAAAACGGCAACCATATCTTCTTTCAACAGGCAAATTTCGGTTTTAACTCTTCTTCTTGTCTTCCTATCTTCCCAATCTTCTGCCACTTTCAGTTCCAACACAGATCGCTTCATTCAATGTCTAAGCAACCGGTCGAACCCTTCATTTCCGATAAACGGACTGATCTACACTCCCGAAAACTCAACATTTTCATCCGTGTTGCAAACTTACATCAGAAACCTTCGGTTCAATGAATCCACAACATGACCAAAACCCATTTTAATCATCACGGCCGAACATGTTTCCCACATTCAGGCAGCTATCACGTGCGGCAAAGAAAGCCGGTTGCTAATGAAAACTCGAAGTGGTGGCCATGATTTAGAAGGTCGTTCCTATGTTACAAACACGAACGAACCTCTCTTCATTTTCGACATGTTCAATTTTCGGTCGATAGACGTGGATATCGAACAAGAAACCGCATGGGTCCAAGCTGGTGCGACTCTTGGTGAAGTCTACTATCGAATCGCTGAGAAAAGTAACACTCATGGTTTTCCCGCGGGGATTTGCCCGACGGTTGGTGTTGGTGGACATATTAGTGGTGGTGGGTATGGTACCATGATGAGAAAATATGGCTTGTCTGTTGATAATGTTGTTGATGCGCAAATAATTGATGTGAATGGCAAGCTTTTGAATCGAAAGAGTATGGGTGAAGATTTGTTTTGGGCCATCACTGGTGGTGGTGGTGGTGTTAGCTTTGGGGTGGTTCTAGCCTACAAGCTCAAACTAGTTCGTGTTCCTGAAGTCGTAACAGTCTTTAGGATCAAAAAAACATCCGAACAAAGCCTCAGCACCATCGCCCAATGGTGGACACAAGTTGCTAATAAGCTAGATAACAATGTTTACCTTCGAATGACTTTGGATGTCACAAACAATACAAACGGTGAAAAGATAGTTCGAGGTACGTTTCCGACGTTGTACCTAGGAAACTCGGTGAATCTTGTTACTCTCGTGAACAATGATTTCCCCGAACTAGGGTTACAAAGGTCGGATTGTATTGAAATGAGTTGGATCGAGTCTGTGGTTTATTACACGGACATCCCTCTCGGTACTCCTACCACAGTGCTTTTAAGACGCACATCTCGAACTAGTCTCGGCCCATTCAAGAACAAATCCGATTACTTGAAAAAACCTATTTCTAAACAAGGTTTTGAGTCATATTTGAAAGGATGAAAGAACTCGAAAACCTAATGGTGGATTTCAACCCGTATGGTGGAAGAATGAGTGAGATATCCGAATTCACAAAGCCTTTCCCACATCGATCGGGTAACATAGCTAAGCTTCAATACCTGGTAATCTGGGAAGAACTTGGAACTGAAGTGCAAAATAGATACTTAAATTATTCAAGAATGATGTATGATTATATGACTCAATTTGTGTCTAAGAGCCCAAGAGAAGCGTTTTTGAATTATAGGGATTTGGATATTGGTGTCAACAACCATGGTAAAAATGCTTCTAGTGAAGGTATGGTTTATGGGGGCAAATATTTTAAAGAGACAAATTACAAGAGACTTACAAGAGTGAAGGCTAAAGTTGATCCTCATAATTTCTTTAGAAATGAACAAAGTATTCCAACTTCTTAAGTGGCCTTTCATGGCGTCAAAGTTAAAATTAAGATAACAATGATATAATTTTGACTAGTATATTATATACATTCAAAATTATATGATAATCTTACTTTTAATTTTCACTTCTGAAAGACATATATATATATATATATAAACTATATATATATATATATATATATATATATATATATATATATATATATATATATAAACTTATATATATATACATATATATATATATATATATATATATATGGATTTTGATTATTCAAGCACCGTTAATAAGTTTATTTACTTAATTTGGTTACAATAAAACTTTATAAGCTTTTGTATTTGTATTAAAACATGTATGCATTTTTAATTTGTGCTATATTAATTGAATATAAAATGATAATATTTGTGTTTATATTGAGTTTTTGGTATCCATCAAACTTTGGAGTTTATAAATTTGAGTGCAGTTTAATTCGTATCCAACCAAAGATGTTTCTCAATTGTTATTTGTGGGTCTTTGGATGCAAAGCATTTGTGCATATTCCTATAGATAAAAGATCAGAGCTTGATGTGATCAAGACAATGTATATTCCTTGGTTATGGGCAAGATGAGTTTGGACACAGGCGATATGATCTGCTTTTAAAGAAGCTTGTAAGAAGTCGTGATGTTGTGTTTGTGGAAAACGAGAGTTTGAAAGATATTGAGAAGACACATGTAGTTCCTCAGTATACTAATGATCTCATTGATTTGGATCCTATTCCAACTCGATGGTATTCAAAATGACGAACAACATGGTATCGATAATGTTGATAATCAAGAGCAGGTAGAGTTGGGTAGGGATATTCACCCCAAGTTACCATTAGATATGCCTACATTTGTCCCACTCAGGCGGTCTAGGAGAGATCGTCAACCTTCTTCTCTTAATTTGGCTGGTGAGTACGTCTTACTCACTGATGGGGGAGAGCCCGAGTATTAAAAAGAGACCATGGAAGATAAGCATAAAAGAGATTAGGTTGAATCCATGCAGAATGAGATGGATTCCTTGTATGAGAACAATACCTTTGAGTAGGTGAAGTTGCCTAAGGGAAAAAGAGATTTGAAGAACAAGTGGGTCTACAAAGTAAAGACTGAAGAGCATACCTCACGACCTAGGTACAAGGAAAGATTGGTGGTTAAAGGAATCTAACAAAGAAATGGTATTGATTTTGATGAGATTTTCTCTCCGGTCGTGAAGATGAGTTCTATCAGGGTGATTCTTGGGTTAGCTGCTAGTCTTGACCTTGAAGTTGAGCAAATGGATGTCAAGACAACATTCCTTCATGGTGATCTGGATAAAGAAATCTATATGGAGCAACCTGAATATTTCAAGTTAAGGGTAAAGAAGATTATGTTTGCAAACTTTAGAAAAGTCTTTACGGGTTGAATCAAGCACCGAGACAGTGGTACAAGAAATTGAGTCAGTTATGGGGAAGCAAGGCTACCGAAAGACTGCGTCTGATCACTGTGTTTTCTTTAAGAGGTTTGGTGATGATGATTTCATCATTTTATTGTTTTATGTTTATGATATGTTTATTGTTGGAAAGAATGCAGAAAGAATTGTCCAGCTGAAGAAAGAGTTAAGCAAGTTGTTTTTTATGAAAGACTTGGGGCCAGCTAAGAATATTCTTGGCATTCGGATGACTAGAGATAGAGCTTCAAAGAAGTTACACATGTCACAAGAGCAATACATTGAAAAGGTGCTTAGCAGATTCAAGATGTCTAAAATTAATGTGGTTAGTACACCTCTTACTCCCAACTTTAAGTTAACTGAAAAAAATTTCCCTACTTCTGAGAAAAAGATTGAAGAGATGGATGTTTGACGTGTGTGAATATATATATATATATATATATATATATATATATATATATATATATATATTCAAGTAAAAGTTCCACACAAATCGGGTTTTAAAATAGGTTTTCACTTACAACTAAACCGCACACGAAAGGCAAGTGTACCTATCGTTTGCAATCAAGTGTCGGTAAGAACCATCAATCCATGGACATGACAACTTTCTAGTACTAAATCTTTGTAAATGACCAACCGAACAAGTAAATATTAAGTTGAATTTTAATTAATTAGACTAGAATTCAATGAAAATAAGCAAGTAAAAACACAAGAACACAATCAATCCAACAAACTACCTAGACATGAATCCACTCTACTAATATGATATAATAGCAATGATATTGTAAAACATCATGAATCCAAACGTAAATACAATATTACAATTAAGCAACCTAATACTAGCAAATAATCATCATGAAGTGTTTTCAATCAAGATAGCAAAAGTAATTAGCCCATAAGGCTTAATACAACTACATTAAAACTAGAAATAAGCTTACAAAACATTTTCAAGAACAAGGAAATGCAAACTACGATCAAACAAAGATTGAAGATTGGAAAGAAGGATCTTGAGGATGGTGGAAGCCTAACAAGATGCTTGCAAAATAATTGAAGTCATCAATAATTTTAGAGAGTTAGAAAAAGTGGGTTAAAGTCTTCTGGCCTCCCCCTGTTATGTGAATGCCTCCTTTTTATTCTAAAAAGTGAGACATGGTCATGTTCAAGCAAAATGTATATCTAAGCCTTTGATTGGTTCTTTGGTATCCAAGAAAACTATTCCCTTGTTGATTGAAGTTACTAGGCATGGTAATACAACTGGACATAAGCTAGATTAGGTAAACATGAATTCCTGAAGAAAAAGGCAGGATGTGACTTTCTCTTTAGAAGGTATGTGGAAAGGAGTAACATGATCATGTCATTACAAAGACATGGTCATGTTGTGTAGTCAAGGAATATAACATGGTCATGTTTGTTTATTAGCATGATCATGTTTGCATTGTAACTCCACTTTTCCACATTACTCCTCCAGAATTCTCATTATTCGGCACCAAACATTGGAAATTCATAATTCAATATATAAGTATATATTCCCACAATTTTTCATTAAATTTCACCAAGAGTGTGGAAAATGAGGTAAAAGATGTTCAATAAATATGTATAAATTTGGTCACATCAATGGTGTTCCATATGCATCAGCAGTTGGAAGCTTGATGGATGCAATGGTATGTACACGGCCTGATATTGCCCATGCAGTAGGTGCTGTTAGTCGGTTCTTGTCAAATCCGGGTAAGAAGCATTGGGAAACTAAAAGTGGATTCTTAGATATCTACGTGGTATTTCCAAATTGGGTATAACATTTGGAAATGGGGAGCCGATGCTTGTTGGTTACACGGATTCTGATATGGCAGGAAATATGGATAACATGAAATCCACTTCTGGATATTTGATGTAATTTGCAGGGGGAGCCATGTCATGGCAGTCAAGACTGCAAAAGTGTGTTGCATTGTCTACTACCGAGGCAGAGTATATGGCAGCAACAGAAGCTTGCAAAGAATTATTGTGGTTGAAAAGATATATGCAAGAGTTTGGCTTTATGCAACAGGACTACGTGGTTCTTTATGATAATCAAAGTACTATTCAACTTGCTAAGAATTATGTTTCAAAAGAGGCATAAAGTTAAAATACAAAGGACAACAAAAATGAGAAGTGTGAGAAGGAATCTAATCCATTGATCTTAGATTTGGATGGTGGAAATTAATTTAAAAATAAAAATTGATGAAAAGGGCACGAAGGTAATAACACACTTATGATGACTCTCTATCTCCACATGCAAGACACATGTCAATTCCTCTATCATTTTAAAACGTCTATAACTTTTTCATACGACATTTTTTTAGAAATTCTTTTTACCATAATAAGAAGTGTTTTTTATCTTTAATATGAATATCATATTTCTATATAAAAATAAAAAAAAAGTTGGTGGGTTTTTCTATATTTTGTTATTTGGTTGTCCATTATGTTTTTAATTGAGTTTTTCTATGCATCATGTTATATATTTTGGTCATTGTGTTTTTCAATTGATAATCATATTAAAGATAAAAATGAAAAAAGATTACGCCATTGTGTCTTTCGTTCGTCATTATGTCTTTGTGCTCTCAACATGTTTCTTTATATTTATCTTTGTGTTTTAGTCATTGTGCTCAATATTCACTCAAATTGAGAAAAATAGTATTATGTTCATTGTGTATTACGTTCAAGTTATTGTGTAATATGTAGATTCCATTGTGTTTTACGTTTCAGGTCATTATGTTATATGCATTTACCATAGAACATTTCAGGCCATTGTGTTGTTATATGTATTCATTATTGTGTTTTGCGTTTCAGGTTATTGTGGAATATGTATTCATCATTGTGTTTTGCATTTCAGGTTATTGTGGAATATGTATTCATCATTGTGTTTTATGTATTTAATAATTTGTTACTATTTTTCATTATATTTACATAATTATTACACAATTGTGTTATTAGTATTTAAAAAAGAACACAATGATCAGTTGAAAAACACAATGGCGAAAAAAACACAATGACGAAAAAAGACACAATCGTACGCAAAAAGACACAATGACGTATTTTTTTATTATTATATAACAAAATCATACTCGTATTAATGATAAAAAACGCTTGTTATTATGGTGATTTTTTTTAATATCACATGAAAAGTTATAAACATTTAAAAATGATGGGGGAATTAGCATGTGACTTACATGTGAAAAGAGAAAATGTGCACTATTACTTTTATACCTTTTTTTCTTTGGTCCATACTTGACACATGTCAATTAGTTGTGGCTTCTCACACTTCTTATTTTTGTTAGCCTTTGTAGAATAACTCAACCCTCATAAGAGAACAAAGCATATTGATGTGAGGTATCATTGGATAAGAGATGCAATTGAAGACAAGTTGTTTGAACTTGATAAAGTTCACACCGATGATAATTGTTCTTATATGTTGACCAAAGTTTTGGCAAGGGAGAAACTGAAGATATGTTGCTCGCTCATCGGGGTGGTGAGTTCTTTCTCATAGACAAAACGGGGGAGATTTGTTGGGGTAATTTTTTCCATGAGAAAACCCAACAGATATATATTACATGGGTTATATTATTATTATTATAATTATTATTATTTAATAATATAAAGGAAAAAATAAGAAAAAATATGTATATTTTTTCTTGTTGCTTCACGGGCTATACACCAAACCAAAATTCTTTTTTTTGTTGGGCCCATGACCACAAGCCTTTCGTAGGCTCCATGACTCAACAAACAAATAAAAAGAATCAATTGGTTTTATTTGTTGGTGTGCACATGATTCCAGCCGAAAAACACAAACAATTAATCTTGGGGTTTTCTTCTTTTGTCGACGCAACAAGCGAAGAGAAGGTTTTTTGGGTGCTCTAATTCTTTTGGTGTTTTCTGAAAATAAGAGACGTTTTAGAGATCGGTGGTTTCTCGTGGGTGATACCTCTTACTCGTATTCTTTCGTATTTGATTCCATATACTTGATGTTAGTTTGTGCCAAGTGTTAGGGCACGGAAATTTAACACTGTGGATACATTATACTGACATATGTTCTTGGATCAGTTATCCTTAGCCAGATCCTGTCAGGATCAAGGATCCTCAGAGACTGGTATTACTAACGATTGTTTCTCATGTGTAGGTTAATATTTGATAGGTATAACGGCTGGAGACGTGGTCTAACCTAAGATTTCGCTACAAGGCTCCTTCAGCACGTGGTCAAAGAGTGGGAGTGGCTAGTGGAAGAATGGCATGAAAATAGGAAAAGTTGTTATAGATATTTTTCTTATTTAATAGAGTTTATGATCAAATTAGGTCATTACACACTCATTAGCTGCAAACATTTCACAAACACTCTCTCTAGAACTCTTTGAGCAGTTCATACACGCACTTAGCTTTTTGTAACCTTTGATCATAAACTCCATCCTTGTAACCCAATTTTTACATTAATAAAGTGTTAATAGACGATTTGTCATCACCCTAGGTTTTTTTCCTTTGATCTAATCGAGATCAAGGGGTTTTTCCTCGCAACAAATCACGGTGTTCATCCTTATTTCATTCATATAATCATTATTATTATCGTAGCACTAAACCTCACAATTACATATTTGGATATATTATCCTTAGTAGATTTTTGTCCAAAACAATTTGGCGCCCACCGTGGGGCAATTGGTGCTATAATCCAGAAAATACCCTATCAATATTCTACTTTTCACTACCTATATCACTTCCGATGGCCTCTCAATCAACCTCTTCTTCATCAACCATGCCATCTTCGGTTCCTCTCTCCTCAAGAACTTTGCACCGATGCCTCCTCCTATCACGGGGACAACAAGGGCTGCTACTGCTGGAAACAAGACGCAACTACCAGTCTTCCAGAGCTCGAAAACTACTGCTGCCACTTCGGTAGTTAATACTAACAATGATGTTTCCAATATGTTTTCGCAGGTCAAAGCATACATGGAGCAACAAAACAAGACTAACTAGAGGATCCTTCGGGAGATAGAAGACCTGAAGAAGACTAAGAGGCCGGTAGAGGATCAAACTCCCCTGATGCCCAAGATGTTGGATTTTAACACTCCAATATCCTTGGCTTAACCTACTCAAGGATCATCCATCCTTCAACCGGGAGCCATGAATCTACAGAATCATGGATCCTCAATTTTCCAGCAAGGATCATCTATCCTTAACCTGGGTTCCATGGGTCAACAGGTTCAAGGATCCTCAACTTTTCAGCAAGGATCATCTATCCTTCACCAGGGGTCCATGTGTCAATCAGCTCAAGGATCCTCCACCTTTCAGCAAGGACCATTGATCCTTCAACCAGGATCCTCCGGATTGTATTTTCAAGGATCCTTCAACTCCCAACCACTAGGATCGCTCATCCATAGTCAAGGATCCTCAAGGGTTCAACATCAACGGTCCTCTGAGGTCCATGAAGGAGATATAATCCCCATGCAGACCATAGCTTCTGGTGGACCAACTCCTGTAGCAGACGCTTCTTACCTCAGCCACTCTTCTGGAATGCCAACCTTTACACAACAAAGAGGTAAAATGCATGATCCTATGTCATTAAATGCTAACCGTGGTTCCATGCAGGATGCAGGTATCAACCAAGCCATGGCTAAGGAACTGCATAAACTTAAGGATATGATATCCAGCGTACCAGGGGTGATCCGTCCAATCCCTGAGATACCGGAGGGAAGCCACAAACTGTCCAGATTTGCTCCACCAATCTGTGACGCAGAAATCCCGAAACGCTTTCAGACCCCAAACATGAAAGTGTATGACGGGACCACTGATCCTGAAGAACATGTCGCTCAATATAGGGAAAGGATGGAAATCAATCCAATTCCTGAGAGGCTCAAGGAGGCTTGTTTATGCAAGGGTTTTGGATCCACTCTGACAGGATCTGCGCTCAAATCCTTACCCTGTTACTTCATTTTCTCACTTAGTTAATTTGTTCAACTGTCAATTTTCCTGTAGTAGGAAATTTGAGAAGTTAACTAGTGATTTATACCGAGTTATCCAACCGAGTGATGAATCCCTTAGGGATTTTGTTACAAGGTTGGGCAAGGAAGCCCTGGAAATCCCCAATATTGACATAGCCACTTCTGTTAAAGCATTCAAGATGGGACTTCAGAAGGGCTCCCCTTTTTATGATGATCTTGTGATGACTCGTTGCAGGTCTTTGGATGAAGTAAGGAACAGAGCACTGAGGTTCATACGGCTGGAAGATGACAAAAGGATCCAGGAACGGTTAGGGGATCAAACAAAGCAAGAATCCCCTGACAAGAATAAAGGATCCTCAAATAGAAGCAACAATTTGAAGCCGTACTCCAAGTTCAACAATCAAAATGTCCGAGTGGTTGAAGAAGGGGATGATGATGAAGATTACCCCAGCATCTCAGAATATTGCTTCTCTGTAGATACCCATGGCTTGATTTGTGCCATGAAGGATCTAGGGGAGAAGGCAAGGTGGCCCCAAAAGAACGAGAAGTCAACAACCTTCAGAGACAAATCCAAATGGTGTGCTTTCCATGAGGATTTGGTCACATGACGGACGATTGCATCGGTTTAAGGAAGGAAATTGGTTACCTTCTAAGTAAGGGCCATTTTAAGGTACTGTTGGGAAGAAAAAAGTCCAGGATCCAGGATCCTTAAGAGGTTCCTCAAAAATCAACTCCGCCCCCACCAGATGCTCAAGTGATCAACTTCATTTTCGGTGGCTCTGACATATGTGGCACTTCCTTCTCCGCAGCTAAGAGGCTGTCCAAGGAGACCAAGTTGGATAACGGGGAACGGCCGATTATATCCACCACCTTGACAACAGAGAAAAGGATCTTCTTTGATGAAGAAGATAAATCAAGCATCCATGATCCCCATCATGACAGTTTGATTATTACTTTGTTTATTGCTAACCATTATGTACGCAGGATCCTAGTCGACAGTGGAAGCTCGTTCAACATCATCCTGCACGATGTGCTTCAAAAGATGAATATACCAGACTCGGAGATCATCCCAAGGGCATCGGTGCTGGTCAGTTTTAGTGGCTAAACCAAGAAAACATTGGGGGACATCAAACTCCCAATATACATCGAAGGGTTAAATTCCTACCAAAACTTTTGTGTTATAGATAACCTTTCTTGTTGCGATGTTATTTTGGCAAGCATTGGCTACATGGGATGAAGGTGGTGGCATCTACTTACCATCAATGCATCAAACTACCAACTCCTAGGGGAGTAGTAAGGATATATGGTGACCAAGTCGAAACCAAGAACTACTATTCTTCATCAATGAAGCCAACAGCTAAACAAACGATAACATAGCAACCACAGCAACATCCTAGGGACGTGCTGGAAGCTCTAGAAAAAAGACATAAAGGAAATGTCTTTGGATCCCGAGGATCCAGATGTGAAGGTGTTCCTAGGATCCAGTATCCCTACTGAGATCGAGGAGGATATAATATCCTTTCTAAAGCGAAGAAAGTCCACGTTTGCCTTCAAACATTCAGACATGACAGGTATTTCTAAGGAGGTAATTACTCACAAGCTAGGCCTTGATTTATTTGTTAAACCCGTCCATCAGAAGCGAAGGAAATTCGCTCCTGAGAGGAACGCGATCATACAAGAAGAAGTTGAAAAACTTCTTAAGGTCGGTATGATCAGAGAGGTTAAGTATCCTCGATGGTTAGCTAATGTGGTTGTTGTTTCTAAAAATAATGGAAAGTGGAGGGTGTGTGTCGATTTTACTGATATAAACAAGGCATGCCCCAAGGATCCTTTCCCATTGCCACACATAGATTCCATGGTGGATGCAACGGCAGGACATGATATGCTCACCTTTATGGATGCTTCCTCTGGATTTCAACAAATTCAGATGGAACTATCTGATCAAGAGGATACATCATTCATGACTCCTACCAGCATATACTGTTATATTGCTATGCCGTTCGGACTAAGAAATGCAGGAGCAACATATCAAAGATTGGTCAACATGATGTTCAAGGATCAGTTAGGCAAAACCAATGGAAGTCTACATAGATGACATGGTGGTAAAGTCGAAAAAAGCCGAGGATCACCTCAGAGATCTTGAAGAAGCTTTCAACATCCTGGATCAGTACAACATGAAGTTGAACCCATCAAAGTGACATTTTGGTGTCAAAGCTGGGAAATTCATAAGATACATGGTGACCAAAAGAGGAATAGAGGCGAGCCCCGAGCAAATTGAAGCCATCATCAACTTGAAGTCTCCTGTGAATTCTAAGGATGTCCAGAGGTTGACAGGAAGAGTAACTGCTCTCAACAGATTTATTTCCAGATCTTCGGAGAAGTTCAAAGACTTCTATGACATCCTCAGGAAGAATAAGAAGTTCGAATGGACAGAGAAGCATGAAGTGTCACTTAAAGCCTTAAAGGATTACTTATCCTTAGCACCAGCTTTGATGAAGCCTGTGGATGGAGAATCCTTATATCTGTACCTAGCTGTTTCAGGAAACGCAATAAGTGCAGATGCCAGGTATTTTCATTTAGAAAAAATAATTCTTGCACTTATTATGGCTTCTACTAAATTGAGACATTACTTTGAAACACATACTATTATTTTGAGAACTAATTATCCTGTTAAGAATGTGCTTAGAAAACCAGAATTATCAGGAAGGATGGCCAAATGGGCTGTGAAGCTGAGTGCATATGATATTCAGTATGTGCCCAGAACAACCATCAAATCGCAAGCACTAGCACACTTTGTGGTTGATTTCAACAGTGACAATGTGACATGCAAAAGGAAGCTGACTTGGAAGTCCAGCAACTAGAAGAAACCAAGGATCCTTGGATCCTCTTCACAGATGGAGCTTATAATGTAAGAGGAACAGGATTGGGTATCCAACTGAAATCGCCACAGGGGGACATATTACCCTAGTCTATAGCATGTGAGTTCCAAGCAACAAATAATAAGCCAGAATATGAAGCCTTGATCGCGGGTTAGCAATTAGCTAAACGCATGAGGATCAGGTATCTTCAAGTATATATAGATTCATTGTTGATAACTAACCACTTTAATGGCTCATATGCATTTAAAGGTGAAAAACTAATCAAATATCTAGATGTCATGAAGGAATTAGCAAAATCCTTCGAACTGTAGTATTGATCAGGTACCATGGGAAGAGAATGCTGGGGAAGATGCTTTGGCAAATTTAGATTCATCTTTGAAAATTCCAGAAGATATGAAGATCCCAATCATCCATATACTCTCGCCAGCAATAGGAGAACAAGAAGTTGGGGAGATAACAACTGACAAACAAATAGTACTTTGGGATCCATCATCCTCAAATAGACAAGGATCATGGATCCTCCCAATCAAAAAATACATCCAAGATGGAGAAATTCCAGCCACAGAGAATCCGAAGTCCTTCAAACTCAAGGTATCACAATATATTTTATTACATGATATTCTATATAGGGAATGTCTTGCAGGTCCATACTTGAGGTGTATCGAGGATCCTGAAATTCAAGAGGTGCTCAAAGACTTTCACGAAGGAGATTGTGTAATCACACTGGAGGTAGAGCTCTGTTTTCTAGGATTCAAAGAACAGGATACTTCTGTCCAACAATGAAGAGAGACGCCATGGAATACTCAAAGAAGTGTGATGCTTGCCAAAGGCATGGGAACATCCTACATCAACCAACAGAACCTATGTATCCTATATCCTCATTATGGCCTTTCATGAAGTAGGGCATGGATATTGTGGGTAAGCTACCTAAGGCACCAAGGGGAAGAGTATTCATGCTTGCAATGACTGGCTACTTTTCAAAATGGATAGAAGTAGATAGAGCCACTTTTAGGTTCCCTATGAAATGAGGCATGGAGGGGAGCCACTACGAAGAAGTTTCAGGAGTTATGAAGGAAGCTTCGAGCTCATATTGGTCATGGGTTGAGAACGGGAATGGAACTCCATGAGATCGGTTCAAGTCCGCGAAAAAGAGGTGATATCTTTCATTAAAAGAAATATTATTACTAGATTCGGTATACCTTTAGAAATTATTTGTGATAATGGTTCCCAGTTTATCGGGAAAAGAACCACTAACTTTTGTGACAGTTGGGGCATCAAGATGATTAGCTCTACTAAGTGCATCCTCAAGCTAATGGCCAGGCGGAATCAACTAATAAGATAATTATCAACAATTTGAAGTAGAAACTAGGATCCAAGAAAGGCAAGTGGGCCGAAGAGCTACCTTATGTTCTTTGGGCTGACAGGACAACACCTAAGAATGCAACAGGCCAAACACCCTTCTCATTGGTGTTTGGATCAGAAGCAGTAATCCCTACAGAAATGGTGGTTCCTACAGCCTGAACAAGCATCCGTGATCCTTAGGCCAATAGAGAAATTCTTCTCAATACTTGGATACTGTGGAAGAACTTAGAGACTTAGCCAAGATCAGAATGGCAGCATATCAACAAAGGGTAGCTGGGGCATACAACAAAAGTATAAGGATCAGAAGATTTCAAGAAGGAGATTTGGTCTTAAGGAAAGCATTCCAGAATACAACCAATCCGGCTAATGGAAAGCTAGCACCCAAGTGGGAAGGCCCTTATCTGATCGAATTGGAAGCAATAAGGGGGGCGTATCATTTGCTCACTATGGAAGGCAACCGTTACCAAGAGCATGGAATGCTATCCACCTCAAGAAGTATTTTTTATGATCAGGATCAATTATCCTCTGAGGATCAAATATCCTTATAGGATCAAGGATCCTAAAATTGGTAATATCTATCCGATCACTTATTCATTTAAGATTTTTATTAGTTTAAGGATAACATATTCTTAACATTTGTATCTTCCAAGTTTTAAGTAACAGTGCAGGAAATTATTAAGATATTCAATGATCAAAAGGTTAGCCACCTCTCCTTCATGTTTAAAGGTATCTTACTATTTCCCTTGGCCTAGCCCACGATTAAGGTATGACCCCCGATGGTCATATCTTCCAAGGTTTAATGGTTTTCACCTTTCTTATAAATTAGAGTTTCTACACTCTCGCCTGGAGCGCACACTATCCAATGTATAGTCCGGGGCAGCGGGACCAGTACACGTTTAGTGGCTGACAATTTCGTTGTCTTCGGCTATATGGAGGATCCTACGATTTATGGTAGACGTACCATACCACCGGTTTATAACATTTTCATGTCATCTCACGTTTGGGCTAAATCCCGGTTTGGGCGAGTCCCCAGTTTTTGGGCTTGTCCCCAGTTTGGGCTTGTCCTCAGTTTTTGGGCTTGTCTCCTATTTGGGCTTGTCCCCAGTTCACGGGCTTGTCCCCAGTTGCAGGGGCTTGTCCCCGATTTATCTTATGGGCTTGTCCCCAGTTTGATGGGTCTAATCCCAATTGATTTTATAAGTTTTTTGCAACAGATATCCTAAGTTCACTTATGAGGATCACAGAAGGATCAACACTTTTGGATTCAAGTTCCTTAATTTATTTTTACAAAGATTATAGAAGGTTCAACGCTTATGGTAACTTAGATATAATTAGATCTTATGGTATGATTTGTACTTATCAATTTACATTTATTTGGCTAAGTGTAGGACTGATATTTTCCCTGCTGAGGATATGTTATCCATGAAGATGTGTCAAGGATTGAGGATCCTCACAGGTTGGTATTGTTAACAATTGTTTCACATGTGTAGGTTATTGTTCAACAGGAGTAACGGCTTTGTGACTTGGTCTACCTTAATTTTCGCTACTTGAAACTACCAGCACGTGGTCAATGAACGTTGGAGGAATAGTGGAATAGTGGCGGATAGTTAGGACTTTTTGTTGAATGTATTTTCTTTATAATTATCGAGATATGATCGATTAGGTCGCACTTGTACTCTCACATACACTAGAGCAGATTCAATAATTCTCTCTATACACTAGCTTACTTTGTAATATCGATCACAATCTCCAACCCATTTGTAACCTTTTTTTATATTAATAAAATGGTGATTGACGAGTTGTCATCACCCGGGGTTTTTTTCTTTTGATCTGAACAAGATCAAAAGGTTTTTTCTCGCAACAAATCACTGTGTTCATTCTATTTTTTACAGATAATCGTTATTATCATCGTAGCACTATACCTCACATTTACGGATTTGGATACATTATCCTTAGCTGATTTTTATCCAAAACAATTTGGCGCCCACCGTGGGGCAATTGGTGCTATAATTCATATTATTCCTATCATTTTCAACCTTTTCATACCCATATCACTATCAATGGCCTCTCAATCAACCTCTGCTTCATCAACTATGCCATTTACGGTTCCTCTCTCATCAAGGACTTTGCTGCCGATGCCTCCGCCAATCACGGGAGCACCACGGCCTACCGCTGTTGGAAGCAAAACAAAGCTGCCAGTCTTCCAGAGCTCAAGAACCACTGTTGTCACCCCGGTGGTTAGTACTAACAATGATGTTTCTAGTATGTTTTCGCAGGTAAAAGCATATATGGAGCAGCAGAACAAGACCAACCAGAGAATCCTTCGTGAGATAGAAGATGTAACATCCCCAAAATTTCGATCCAAATTTGACAACTTAGGAAATTTGATGGATTAAAAATATTATCAAGAAAAGTCATGAGAAAACTTTAAATAAGGAAAATAAAAAGAAATAAAGGAAATAAAATGTTCCATATATAAGTTCATCCCATATTAAGAAAATGAGAAAGAAAACTCCATCCCATATGGAAGAATGCAAGAAAGTGGAAGCATTCCACATGGGTATAAATAAGGAAGATGGAATCCCATCCCACATGGAAAGTGGTAAAGAAATGGAAGCTCTTTATAAGGAAGAGATTTTCCATAGTAATATTCTTTTATGAATATCATGCACCAAGTAGTCCTAGCGGAGGGTGCGTAGCACCCGATGCGCACGCGCCCGGGCTTGGACGAGGACGATGGCGATGGCGATGGAAAAGGCGACGGAGACGGCGAAGGGCGTTGGGCGCAATGTGGCGCTTTGATGGCGCACTTTGCACTTCGCACACTTGCATCGCCGCTTTAAGAGCCGCCTTAGTATTTTTGGACATCAAGAGTCAAACCCAGATATGACAAGCTATCAAAGACAAGGGCCTAAAAAAGAAAAACAATATCCAGGGACCCATCGCGATACGCGATGAGTCCAAGAACATGGCCATCGGCGCGATGGGCCGTGATGACACATCACACACGTGTCAGACTCTGGTGACACGTGTTAGCAGGGCAAGACACGTGGCAGACGTGTTAGGCCACGTGGTGAGATCTCAGAAAGCTAGGCATCGCGGTACTCGACGCCGTTGAAGAAGGGGCCCATCGCGTACCGCGATGGGACAAAAAATCAGCTATAAATAGGGAAGGCTACGGCTCATTTGCACACACCTCCCATACTCTCTCTCTAAGTTACTTTCTCTCTCTACTTCGTTTTATGTGATGAACACCGTTTTGCGTGCCACCGACCCGACAAATGTCACCTCGTAATCCGTTCCAAATACCCGGTGTTTTCCTCGAAGTGCGTGCCAACCAAAAGTAACCCGACATTCCGCTTCGAAGTACGTGCACGACCCGGCGACACGTGAACATCGCCTCGAATTGAGTGCCATGAAAGGTTGATCAAGAACGCCTCGATAAACGTGCATATAGAGTAGAAGTGATGCATGTATAAACTTATGAATATCTAACTCCGAATACCCGTGCAAGGTAAGGGTTCTGCCTAAGTTATTATTATATTATTATAAATGGATTAAGACCATAGTCGAAGTTATAGTTGAACCTTGATTATAATTTAGTATTATATAACTTTTCTTAAGCAAAGGTTATTGCTAATATAATATTTCTTTAATATTAAGAAATATAATATTCAAATAGTATAGTTAAATAATGTTTCTTCTTGAAGAAAAAACTCAGTATAGACGTTTCTTCCTGAAGAAGAAACGTAGCATATAATTGATAAAATAAAGAAGAGGACTAAAGGTCCAAATGTTTTTATAAACAAATTATTTTATCAAGGTTGAAGTTATACCAAAATAGACTAAAGGTCTAAAGCTAGATCGATGATCTAGTTATTTATACAAATGTTATTCTCGTACTATAGGTCCGAGGTAACAAAACAAGAAGAAGAGAACAGAAAACAGGAATAAGTATCAGAAACATATTATAAACAGAAAAGGTGAATACGCCCCAAACCTTTTATATTGAGTCAGAATGTTTGCATAGGATTTACGAATCCTTAAAACTTTGTGTACAATAATAAGAAACGGACACTCTGATTAAGAGTATACATGTGTCTGGATCCAAACATACATGGTGACTCGGAGTTCCTCGAGGCCATGCATATCATCAACATACCTCTAAAGGTCTACAGGACTGTTAAGGGAAATCATATTGTGTATATAATTAATTGTACATGGTACTTAGGGTAATTTGATCCCAATGTAGTTGGGTGCCTAATGAGTAGTCACAAAGGTATTATTGTTGGTTTCATAAAGGTATTGAAAATATATTTTTAGAGTCAGAGTTATTCACCAGCTTTGTGCTGACGTATTTTTCCCACCCATGTTACAGGGAAACAAGAAAGGTTAGAACAGACAAGCAAGAAGGAATAGAAGATTGGAGTTATAGTCATTAGATGTTATCTGGTGGCTCAGATATTTTATTTGAAAATATTATAAAAGAGTTATATTTTATAAAGAAATGTATTTGAAATATCAAACAGGTATTTAAACCCGAATTTTTAATAAGTTTTCAATATAATAATATTTAATTAAAGACTTCCGCTAAAATGAAACCCACAACTCTGATTTATTTACAAAACAGGTACCGACTATTGGTCACACACATAGGCCCTAAGTGAGGGTGTGACAGGTTGGTATCAGAGCCATCAATCATAGCAAATTAGGTATTTGATTATACCTAGGCTTTGATTAATGATACGTTTTGGAAAACTTATTATACAAAATACTGATTCGAGTAAAAATTAGATACTTAGTTGAAAAAGTATCAATCGAAACCAATACGGATAAGATATAAACAAAAGAAATAAGATAGGAGCGTCTTCCTATCCCTAAACTAACCTCTCGCAGATGTCCGATTATCAATCTAGCCAAGGATCATGTCAGCCTCGATCTGGTAAAGGAAAAGGATTTATGAGAACGTCTTTTCTCCCAATTCCTATATCTAGCGATGAAAACTCATACCAAACAACAATGGAGGAAGATTCAGAATCATTTGATTCTGACATTCCACTAGCTCATATAATTCCAAATCAAAACACATATGGAGCAGGATCAAGTAGATCCAAGAAACCAATGATGCCAAAGGAAAAAGAAGTTATGATTTATCCGGAAGAATATCCTCAAGGACAAGAATACTTTAATTTTTCGGTAACTCAAGATCCTTACCTTGCTTGCACTCAAAATGAAGAAACAATGAAGGAAATAAAAGTGGAAGAAAAAGAAAAGGAGGATATCAAGAAAGATAGCAAAAATAAGAAATTAGTTAGTCACTGGAAGAAATAAAACCTAAGTAATTGTAGAGAGTATAATTATAACAAATAAATATGCACTCATGTAACTATAATAAGATAAATAAAAGATATGTTTTGAATTCTTCAAATATTAGACTTATCTTTTTAAGATTTTATTGTAGTATGTCAAGAGAAGAACGTGCAAACTCTCATAACAGTCCTCCCAAGAAATCGGGAAATGAAGAAAACATTAATAATAAAGATAATGAAATTCCCACCCAATATATGTAAGGAATTCAAAAGATGATTAAGGAAGCTATCAAAGACATGTCTATAAATCAAAGTCAACCAAAATCCAACAAGAGAAGTAAAAGTAAATCTAGAAAGGAAAAGACTTGTGCTGACGTATTTTTCCCACCCATGTTACAGGGAAACAAGAAAGGTTAGAACAGACAAGTAAAAAGGAATAAAAGAATGGAGTTATAGTCATTAGATGTTATCTGGTGGCTCAGATAATTTATTTGAAAATATTATAAAATAGTTATATTTTATAAAGAAATGTATTTGAAATATCAAACGGGTATTTAAACCCGAATTTTTAATAAGTTTTCAATATAATAATATTTAATTAAAGACTTTCGCTAAAATGAAACCCACAACTCTGATTTACTTACAAAACAGGTACCAACTATTGGTCACACGCCTAGGCCCTAAGTGAGGGTGTGACAGAAGATCTCAAGAAGACTAAGAGGCCAGCGGAGGATCACACTCCCCTGATGCCCTGGATGCTGGATTTCACCTGTCCAGGATCCATGGCTCAGTTCACACAAGGATCATCTATCCTTCAACAAGGATCTATGGGTCAACAGACTCAAGGATCCTCACTGTTTCAGCCAGGATCATCTATCCTTCAACAAGGGTCCATGGGTCAGCAAACTTAAGGATCCTCATACTTCTAGCAAGGATCATCTATCATTCAACCGGGGTCCATGGGTCAACTAGCTCAAGGACCCTCAACTCTCCCACAAGGATCATTCATCCTTACACCAGGATCCTCTGGGTTATATCTCCAAGGATCCTCTAATTCCCAACCTCAAGGATCCTCAGGAGTTCAACATCAACGATCCTCCGAATTCCATGAAGGAGATATAATCCCCATGCAGACCATAGCTTCTGGTGGACCAACTCCTATCGAAGACTCTTCTTATCCCAGTTACTCATCCGGGATGCCAACCTTCACCCAGCAAAGAGGTAACTTGTATGATCCTATATCCTTTAACGCTAACCGTGGTCCCATGCAGGATACAAATATCAACCAAGCTATGGCCAAGGAGCTACAGAAGCTCAAGGATATAATATCCAGTGTTCCTGGGGTGATACAACCAATCCCCGAGATACCTGAGGGAAGCCACAAGTTATCTAGATTTGCTCCACCTATCAGTGATACTGAAATCCCAAAGAGATTCCAAACCTCCAACATGAAGACTTACGACGGAACCACTGATCCTGAAGAACATGTGGCACAATACAGAGAAAGGATGGAGATCAACCCTATCCTGAAAAGACTCAAGGAAGCTTGCTTATGCAAAGGATTCGGAGCTACACTCACAGGATCAGCACTAAAATGGCTACTAAGTCTTCCTCTCTTTTCAGTTACTTCTTTTTCACATTAGTTAACTTGTTCAACAGTCAATTTTCCTGTAGAAGGAAATTTGAGAAGTTAACTAGTGATTTATACCGAGTTATCCAACCTAGTGACGAATCCCTTAGGGATTTTGTTACGAGGTTTGGCAGGGAAGCTCTGGAAATCCCTAATCTTGACATGGCTACTTCTGTTGAAGCATTCAAGATGGGACTTCAGAAGGGCTCCCCCTTTTATGATGATCTTGTGATGACTCCTTGCAGGTCCTTAGATGAAGTCAGAAACAGGGCACTAAGGTTCATACGACTGGAAGATGACAAGAGGATCCAGGATCGTCTGGGGAATTAAACAAAGCAAGAATCCTCTGACAAGAAGCAAGTATTCTCGTTCAAGAACAACAACTCGAAGCCCTGCTCCAAATTCAACAATCAAAATGTTAGAGCTGTTGAAGAAGAGGATGATGATGAAGATTACCCCAACATTTCAGAATATTGTTTCTCTGTGGATATCCATGGCTTAATTTTTGCCATGAAGGATCTAGGAGAAAAAGCAAGGTGGCCCCAAAAGAATGAGAAGACAACCACCATCAAAGACAAGTCTAAATTGTGTGCTTTCCACGAAGATTTTGGCCACATGACAGACGAGTGCATTGGCTAAAGGAGGGAAATCGGAAACCTCCTGATCAAGGGCCACTTCAGAGAGCTCTTGGGAAGGAAGAAATCCAAGATCCAGGATCCTGAAGATCTTCCATAGAAAGCAACACCACCACCACCAGATGCTCACGTAATCAACTTCGTGCCCAGAGACTACAACATATTTCAAACTTCTGACCCTAAAGAAGAATTCGAGTTGGATGGTGAAAGAAGACCACTCATCCCTACTATTCGAATAACTGATAAGAAAATCTTCTTCGATTCGAGTATCCGGGATCCTCACCAGGATGACTTAAATGTGCGAATGGTCAATTTCATATCTGGAGGATCAGACATATGTGGAACTTCCTTCTCTGCAGCAAAAAGGCTTGCTAAAGAGATCAAGCTGGATAACGGAGACCGATCAATAGTATCCACCACCTTGACAACATATAAAAGGATCTTCTTTGATGAGGAAGATAAATCAAGCATCCAGGATCCTCATCATGACGGTTTGATTGTTACGTTGTTTATTGCTAACCATTATGTACGTAAGATCCTTTTCGATTGTGGAAGCTCGGTCAACATCATCCAACATGATTTCCTTTAGAAGATGAACATCCCAGACTCAGAAATCATCCCGAGGACGTCGGTGTTAGTCGGCTTTAGTGGGGAAACCAAGAAGACATTGGGGGACATCAAACTTCCAATATACATTGAAGGGTTAAACTCTTACCAAAAATTTTGTGTTATAGAGAACCTTTCCTGTTGCAATGTTATTTTAGGTCAGCCATGGTTACATGGAATGAAGGAGGTGGCTTCTACTTACCACCAATGCATTAAACTCCCAACTCCTTGGGGAGTAGTGAGGATAGACGGTGACCAGGTGGAGGCCAAGAATTATTACACTTCATCAATGAAGCCAACAGTCAAGCAAACTATAGCATAGCAACCACAACAACACCCTAGGGACGTGCTGGAAGCTCGAGAGAAGGACCTAAAGGAAGTATCCTTGGACCCCGAGGATCCAGATGTGAAAGTGTTCCTATGATCCAGTATCCCCAACGGAATTGAGGAGGATATGATATCTCCTAAAACGAATAAAATCCACATTTGCCTTCAAACATTCAGAAATGACAGGTATTTCAAAGGAGGTAATCACTCATAAGCTCGGCCTTGATTTATCTATTAAACCCGTCCATCAGAAGCGAAGGAAATTCGCCCCTGAAAGGAACAAGATCATACAAGAAGAAGTTGAAAAACTTCTTAAGGCCGGTATGATCAGAGAGGTTAAGTATCCTCGATGGTTGGCTAATGTGGTAGTTGTTTCTAAAAAGAATGGAAAGTGGATGGCGTGTGTCGATTTTACCAATTTAAACAAAGCATGCCCCAAGGATCCTTTCCCGTTACCACATATAGATTCCATGGTGGATGCCATGGCGGGACATGAAATGCTTACCTTCATGGATGCTTCCTCTGGATTTCAACAAATTCAGGTGGAACCATCTGATCAAGAGGATACCGCATTCATGACTCCTACCGGCATATATTGTTATATTGCTATGCCATTTGGACTAAGAAATGCAGGGGCAACATATCAAAGACTGGTCAACATGATGTTCAAGGATCAGTTGGGCAAAACCATGGAAGTCTATATAGATGACATGGTGGTGAAGTCAAAGAGAGCTGAGGATCACTTAGGGATCTTGAAGAAGCATTCAGTATCTTGACCAGTATAACATGAAACTGAATCCGTCAAAATGCCACTTTGGTGTTAAGGCTGGAAAGTTTCTATGATACATGATGACTAAAAGAGGAATTGAAGCAAGCCCAGAGCAGATTGAAGCCATCATCAACCTGAAGTCGCCTGCAAATGCCAAAGATGTCCAAAGGCTCACGTGAAGAATAGCCGCTCTCAACAGATTCATCTCAAGATCCTCCGAGAAGTGCAAAGATTTCTATGACATCCTTAGAAAGAACAAGAAGTTTGAGTGGACGGAAAAGCATGAGGCTGCGCTCAAAGCCTTGAAGGATTACTTATCCTCAGCTCCAGCTCTGATGAAACCTGTGGATGAAGAATCCTTATATCTCTACCTAGCTGTTTCAGGTAATGTAGTAAGTGTCATCCTCGCTAAGGATCATGAAGGTGAACAACATCCAGTTTATTATGTAAGTAAGAGTCTTTTAGATGCGGAAGCCAGGTATTCCCATTTAGAAAAATTAATTCTTGCACTTATTCTGGCTTCTACTAAATTAAGACATTATTTTGAGACTCATACTATTATTTTGAGAACTAACTATCCTGTTAAGAATGTTCTTAGAAAGCCAGAATTGTCAGGTAGGATGGCTAATGGGTTGTGAAGCTGAGTGCATATGACATTCAGTATGAGCCTAGAACAGCTATAAAATCACAGACAGGCACTCGCAGACTTTGTGGCTGATTTCAGAAGTGACATGCAAAAGGAGGCTGATTTAGAAGTCCAAACTAGAAGAAACCAAGGATCCTTGGATCCTCTACACAGATGGAGCATCCAATGTAAGAGGAACTGGATTAGGCATACTACTTGTTAGGGCATGAATTTTATGATGAGGATCCTTCATCCTTAACTATCTTATGGATAGATTATCCTTGAGATATGTAGCAGGTTATAAAGGATCAATGATCCTCGGCGTTATTTGTTTACTAATGATTGCGTTTAGTATGGTGATGTGTTAGACAGGTATAACAACTCTAAGATCCAGTCTACTGTACGTTCCGCTACGAGACATCTATAGCATATGGTCAAGATTGAAGACTAAGCTAAAACGAGAGGTAACGGAATAATAAGACCGATTGCCGAGTACTAAAAGACAAGATATGTTATTCTTGAAGACGTGCTTGCATCAATTATCCTTATGGAGTATTCTCTAGCTGGAGTATGGATCCAGGATCCTTATTCAGCTTATCTATTAATGGACGATTTCGTGTGGAGATTGATGTTTAAGTAACCACAACGGCTCGTAGACCTAGTCTACCACTTATTTCATCATTAAACGTCTGCTAGCACGTGGTCAAAGACCACGATGGAAGAGAGTGGAAGACTAGCGTGATTATAGGACATAGTTGTTAGTTAGTTATATGTATTTTTCTTTATATATCGAGTCGTGATCGACATTAGAACACACACACAAACACACGTATTCTAGCTGCTAAGATATTTTGTACTCACATATAGCATTTGTTGATCAACAACTCCACAACACTTGTAATCATCTTTTTACCATTAATAAACTTGACGGTGATAGTTTTCACCGTCCGAGGGTTTTTTGTGCCGGAGATTATAATAATCATGTACCATCCGACCAAGGATTACATTGTTAATCTTTGACCGAAGCAATTCGACCAAAGATTACCTTGCTAGTTTTTGACCGAAGTAAGATTACATAATCAAGGGTTTTTTCCCTCGTGATCAAATCGTTGTGTTCATCAAGATTTCGATTATACATTCGCTCTTATCATGTTAGCACTATACCTCACTTTACAGATTTGGATATATTATCCTTAGCTTATTTTTATCCAAAACAATTTGGTGCCCACCGTGGGGCAATTGGTGCTATTATCCATATTACTCCTATCGATTTTCGAATTTTTCATACCCATATCACTATCAATGGCCTCTTAATCAACCTCTGCTTCATCAACTATGTTGGCTACGGTTCCTTTCTCATCAAGGACTTTGCCGCCGATGCCTCCGCCAATCACGGGAGTAAAACGGCCTACTAATGCTGGAAGCAAGACGCAACTACCAGTCTTCCAGAGCTCAAAAACCACTACCGCTACGCCGGTGGTTAATACTAACAGTGATGTTTCATCTATGTTTTTACAGGTTAAAGCATACATGGAGCAGCAAAATAAGACCAACCAAAGGATCCTTCGTGAGATAAAAGATCTCAAGAAGAACAAGAGGCCAGCTGAGGATCACACCCCTCTGATGCCTAGGATGCTGCATTTCACCAGTCCAGAATCCATGGCTCAGTTCTCACAATGATCATCTATCCTTCAACAAGGGTCCAATGGTCAACAGGCTCAAGGATCCTCGTTATTTCAGCTAGGATCATCTATCCTTCAACAAGGGTCCATGGGTCAACAAGCTCAAGGATCCTCGCTATTTCAGCCAGGATCATCTATCCTTCAACAGGGGCCCATGGGTCAACAGGCTCAAGGATTCTCGTTAGATCTGCCGAGGTCATCTAACCTCCAACAAGGATCTATGGGTCAGCTAACTCAATGATCCTCGTATTATCGACAAGGATCACCCATCCTTCCACCAGGATCCTCTGGAGTGTATCTTCAAGGATCCTACAGTACCCAACCTCATGGATCCTACTTTCCGAATCAAGGATCCTCAGGAATCCAACATCAACGATCCTTTGAAGTCCATGAAGGAGGTATAATCCCCATGCAGACCATAGCCTCTGGAGGATCAACTCCTATCGCAGATTCCTCTTATCCCAACTACTCATCCGGGATGCCGACCTTCACCCAGCAAAGAGGTAACCTTTATGATCCTATATCCATAGATACTAACCGTGGTCCCATGTAGGATACAAGTATCAACCAGGCTATGGCAAAAGAGCTACAAAAGCTCAAGGATACAATATCCAGTGTTCCTGGGGTGATACGACCAATCCCCGAGATACCTGAGGGAAGCCACAAGTTATCCAGATTTGCTCCACCTATCTATGATGCTGAAATTCCAAAGCGGTTCCAAACCCCCAACATGAAGACTTACGACGGGACCACTGATCCTGAAGAACATGCGGCACAGTACAAAGAAAGGATGGAGATCAACGCTATCCCGGAGAAACTCAAGGAAGCTTGCTTATGCAAAGGATTCGGATCTACACTCACAGGATCATCATTAAAATGGCTACTAAGTCTTTCTCCCTTTTCAGTTACTTGTTTTTCACAACTAGTTAACTTGTTCAACAGTCAATTTTCCTGTAGTAGGAAATTTGAGAAGTTGACTAGTGATTTATACCGCGTTATCCAACCTAGTGATGAATCCCTTAGGGATTTTGTTACAAGGTACGGCAGGGAAGCTCTAGAAATCCCTAATCTTGACATGGCTACTACTGTTGATTCCTTTAAGATGGGACTTCAGAGGGGCTCCCCCTTTTATGATGATCTTGTGATGACTCCTTGCAGGTCTCTAGATGAGGTAAGGAACAGAGAACTAAGGTTTATACGGCTGGAAGATGAAAAAAGGATCCAAGAAAGATTGGGGGCTCAGACAAAACAAGAATTCCCTGATAAGAATAAAGGATCCTCATACAGCAACAATAGCTCAAAGCCGTACAACAAGTTCAACAACCAGAACGTACGAGCAGTCGAAGAGGGGGATGATGATGAAGACTATCCCTGCATCTCCGACTATTGTTTCTCCATGGCTACTCATGGCTTAATTTGTGCCATGAAGGATCTGGGGGAAAAAGCAAGGTGGCCCTGAAAGAACGACAAGACGACCACCTTCAAAGACAAGTCTAAGTGGTGTGCCTTTCACGAAGATTTTGGCCACATGACAGATGAGTGCATTGGCTTGAGGAGGGAAATTGGATGCCTCCTGAGCAAGGGTCACTTTAAAGAACTCTTGGGAAGGAAGAAATCCAAGATCCAGGATCCTGAAGATCTTCGACAAAAAGCAACACCACCACCACCAGATGCGCACGTGATCAACTTCGTCTCCAGAGAATATGGCATGATTCAAACTTCTTTTCCCACAGAAGAATTCGAGTTGGATGATGAAAGAAGACCGCTTATCCCCACTACTCGAGTGATAGATCAAAGAATCTTCTTCGACTCGAGGATCCAGGATCCTCACCAGGATGAGCTGGATGTCCGAATGGTGAATTTCATCTCTAGAGGTTCAGACATTTGTGGAACTTCTTTCTCTGCAGCAAGAAGACTTGCCAAAGAAATCAAGATGGATAACAGAGACCGACCAATAGTATCCACCACTTTGACGACAGACAAAAGGATCTTCTTCGATGAGGAAGACAAACTAAACATCCAGGATCCTCACCATGACGGTTTGATTATTACTTTATTTATCGCTAACCATTATGTACGCAGGATCCTAGTTGACGGTGGGATCTCGGTCAACATTATCCAGCATGATGTCCTCAAGAAGATGAATATACCAGATTCAGAGATCATCCCTAGAACATCAGTGCTAGTCGATTTCATTGGAGAAACCAAAAAGACATTGGGGGACATCAACCTCCAATTTATATTGAAGGGTTAAATTCATACCAGAAATTTTGTGTTATTGATAACCTTTCTTGTTGCAATGTTATTTTAGGTAGGCCTTGGCTGCATGAAATGAAGGCAGTAGCCTCAACTTATCACCAATGCATCAAGTTACCTACTCCTTGGGGAGTTGTGAAGATAGTTGGTGACCAAGCGGAGGCCAAGAACTATTATTCTTCATCAATGAAGCCAACAGCCAAGCAAACTATAGCATAGTAACCACAGCAACATCCTAGGGACGTGCTGGAAGCTCGGGAGAAAGACCTTAAAGAGGTATCATTAGACCCCGAGGATCCAGAGATAAATGTGTTCCTAGGATCCAGTATCCCCAGCAAGATTGAGGAGGATTTAGTATCCTTCTTAGGGCGAAGAAAATCTACCTTTTCCTTCGAGCACTCAGACATGACAGGTATTTCAAGAGAGGTAATTACTCATAAATTAGGCCTTGATTTATCTGTTAAACCTGTCCATCAGAAGCGAAGAAATTTCGCTCCTGAAAGGAACAAGACATACAAGAAGAATTTAAAAAACTTCTTAAGGCCGGTATGATCAGAGTGGTTCAGTATCCTTGATGGCTAGCTAATGTGGTCGTTGTTTCAAAAAAGAATGGAAAGTGGAGGGTGTGTGTCGATTTTACCGATTTAAACAAGGCATGCCCCAAGGATCCTTTCCCATTACCACATATAGATTCCATGGTGGATGCAACGGCAAGACATGAAATGCTTACCTTTATGGATGCTTCCTCTGGATTCAACAAATTCAGATGGAACCATCTGATCAAGAGGATACAACATTCATGACTCCCACCAGCATATACTGTTATATTGCTATGCTGTTCGGACTAAGAAATGCAGGGGCAACATACCAAAGACTAGTCAACATGATGTTCAAGGATCAGTTGGGCAAGACTATGGAAGTATACATAGACGATATGGTGGTAAAATTGAAGAAAGCTGAGGATCACCTTAGAGACCTTGAGGAAGCATTCAATATCCTCGATCAGTATAACATGAAATTGAACCCGTCAAAATGCCACTTTGGTGTTAAGGCTGGAAAGTTTATGGGATATATGGTGACTAAAAGAGGAATTGAAGCAAGCCCCAAGCAGATTGAAGCCATCCTTAATTTGAAGTCTCCTGTAAACGCCAAGGATATCCAAAGGCTCACAGGAAGAATAGCCGCTCTCAATAGGTTCATCTCAAGATCCTCCGAGAAGTGCAAAGACTTCTATGACATCCTTAGGAAGAATAAGAAGTTTGAGTGGACAGAGAAGCATGAGGCTGCGCTTACAGCCTTGAAGGATTACTTATCCTCAGCTCCAGCTCCAATGAAACCCGTGGATGGAGAATCCTTATATCTATATCTTGTTGTCTCAGGAAATGCAGTAAGTGCCGTCTTGGTAAAGGATCATGAAGGTGAACAACATCCCGTTTACTATGTAAGTAAAAGTCTTTTAGATGCAGAAGCTAGGTATTCTCATTTAGAAAAGTTAATTCTTGCACTCATTATGGCTTCTACTAAATTGAGACATTATTTTGAAACTCATCATTTTATTTTGAGAACTAATTATCCTGTGAAGAATGTTCTTTGAAAACCAGAGTCATCAGGTAGAATGGCCAGGTGGGCTGTGAAATTAAGTGCATATGATATCCAATACGAGCCAAGAACGGCAATCAAGTCTCAAGCACTTGCGGACTTTGTGGCTGATTTCACTAGTGACCTACAAAAAGAAGCTGACTTGGAGGTCCAACAACTAGAGAAGACTAAGGATACCTGGATACTTTTCACTGATGGCGCTTCTAATGGAAGAGGAACAGGATTGGGGATCCTACTGAAATCGCCACGGGGGGACATATTACCCCAGTCTATAGCCTGTGAGTTTCAAGCAACAAACAATGAAGCAGAATATGAGGCTTTGATCGCAGGTTTGCAATTAGCTAAGTGCATGAGGATCAGGTATCTTCAAGTATATATAGATTCATTATTAATTGCTAACCACTTTAATGGCTCATATGCTGTTAAAGGAGAAAAACTAATCAAATACCTAGATGTTGTGAAAGAATTAGCAAAATCCTTCGAGTTATTTAGCATTGTACAGGTACCAAGAGAAGAAAATGCCGAGGCAGATGCTTTGGCAAATCTAGCCTCATCTCTGAAAATTCCAGAAGATACGAAGATTCCAATCATTCATGTTCTCTCACCAATAATAGGAGAACAAGAAGTTGGAGAGATAACGAATGACAAAGAAATTGTACTCTGGGATCCATCATCCTCAAATAACCGGGAATCATGGATCCTTCCGATCAAGAAGTACATTCAAACAGAAGAGATTCCAATTACCGAGAATCCCAAATCCTTCAAACTCAAGGTATCACAATACATTTTATTAGATGAAATGCTTACAAGAAATCTCTTGCAGGTCCATACTTGATGTGCATCGAGGATCCTGAAATCCAAGAGGTGCTCAAGGATTTTCATGAAGGCGACTGTGGTAATCACACCGGAGGTAGAGCCCTGTTTTCTAGGATTCTGAGAACAGGTTACTTCTGGCCAACAACGAAGAGAGATGCAATGGAATATTCAAAAAATGTGATGCTTGTCAAAGACATGCAAACATCCTTCACCAGCCAGCAGAACCTATGTATCCTATATCCTCTTCATGGCCTTTCATGAAATGGGGTATGGATATTGTGGGCAAACTACCTAAGGCACCAGGAGGAAGAGTATTCATGCTTGCAATGACGGACTATTTTTCAAAATGGATAGAAGCAAAAGCTTTTGTTCAAGTACGAAAAAGAGGTGATATCTTTCATTAAAAGAAATATTATTACTAGATTTGGTATCCCCTCGGAAATTATTTGTGACAATGGTTCCCAGTTTATCGGGAAAAGAACCACTAACTTTTGTGACAGCTGGGGCATAAAGATGATAACCTCTACTCCAGTGCATCCTCAAGCTAATGGTCAAGCGGAATCTAGCAACAAAATCATCATCAACAATCTAAAGAAGAAACTAGGATCCAAGAAGGGAAAGTGGGCCGAAGAGCTACCATATGTTCTTTGGGCCGACAGGATAACACCCAAGAATGCGATAGGTCAAACACCCTTCTCATTGGTGTTTGGCTCAGAGGTAGTAATTCCTACAGAAATGATGGTTCCCACAGCAAGAACGAGCATCCGTGATCCTGGAACCAACAAAGAAATCCTTCTTGAAGACTTGTGTTGGATACTGTAGAAGAACTCAGAGACCTAGCTAAGATCAGAATGGCAGCTTATCAACAAAGGGTAGCTGGGGCATACAAAAAGAATATAAGGATCAGAAGATTTCAAGAAGGAGATCTAGTCTTGAGGAAAGCCTTCCAAAATACTACCAATCCGGCTAATGGAAAGTTAGCACCCAAATGGGAAGGACCTTATCAGATCGAGTCGGAAGCAGGAAATGGGACTTATCATTTGCTCAGAATGGAAGGCAATAGATTACCAAGAGCATGGAATGCTATCCACCTCAAGAAGTACTTTTTCTAATCAGGATCCAGTATCCTGAGAGGATATATTATCCTTAAAGGATCAAGGATCCCCGAAATTAGTAATATCTATCCGATTACTTATCCTTTTCAATTTTTTATTATTAATTTGAGGATAATACATTCTTAACATTTTATCTTTTCCAAGTTTTGAGTAACAATGCAGGATATTAACAAGATGTATAATAACCAAGAGGTTGGCCACCTCTCCTTTACATTCGAGGTACTATCCTATTTTTCTTGGCTTAGCCCACATTTGGGTATGACCCCCGATGGTCATATCTTCTAAGGTTTAAAGGTTTTCACCTTTCTTAAAAACAGAGTTTCTACACTCTCGCCTGGAGCGCACGCTATCCAACGTATAGTCCGGGGCAGCGGGACCAGTACACGCTTAGTGGCTGACAATTTCGTTGTTTTCGGCTATATGGAGGACCCTACGAATTATGGTAGACGTACCATACCACCGGTTTATAACGTTTTCACGTTATCTCAAGACAAAGGTTTCTAACATTTTCATGTTAGCTAAGGTTTTGGCATTTTCACGTCACTCACGTTTGGGCTAAATCTCGGTTTGGGCGAGTCCCCAGTTAACATCCGTATTTGGGCATGTCCCCAGTTTTGGGCTTGTCCCCAGTTTCGGGCTTTTCCCCAGATTACACGGGCATGTCCCCAGTTTCACGGGCTTGTCCCCAGATACACGGGTTTGATGCCAGATTAACAGGTTTGATCCCAGTTAACACTATAAATTGTATGCAACAGATTTTCTAAGTTTATCATGAAAACAAAGTTCTATGGATTCAATATCCTAAGGTTATTTCTTCAAGGATCATTGAAGGTTCAATACTTATGGTAATTTAGGTCTACCTAGACCCTCTGGTATGATCTCTATTGATGAATTTATTTTGTCTTAGTTTCAATAATTTTAAATGTTTTAATTTAAATGGCTTATTTCTTTAAGGGTATTCTGTAAAAGCTTTTGTCAAATTTTAAGAATAATTTATCCTAGAGTTTGTTCTTTAAGAATATTCTATCCTATATAATTTTTATAAGGATCTTTTATCCTAAAATATCTTACCCGAGATTATTTTTCAAAACTATCAATAATGCTAAAGTTATATCAAACAAACTTTTAAAATACATAACAAGCAGATAGTTAAAAGTTTTATATTATTAAAACATAAGTCACCAGGACTTATCCAAAATTTTTAACCCGGACTTCACCATGCAAAAGATGGACCATCCATCCGGGTTAAGTGAGTGCTACTAACCATTCATAAGTGCAGGAAAATTAAAAACAGGGGCATCAAAGGCTTCATCCCCACAAATAGAGGATCCATCCACCTTTGTTACCCCCACAAATTGTCTTAAGGATCATGGATCCTTTACCCTAGTTACTACTGTCTATTACAAACCAAAGTTATTGTTCAGAAGAACACCAACACAAAATAAAAAAAAATAAAAAGTAGGCTCGGGCCTTCTCCCAAGATTATTTTTCAAAAACCCACCAACACAAATTGCCTTCTGTATCCTTCATCGCCCACCTAATCTGCGTCTTCACCCTCAGCAGCACCTTCTCCCTTACCAGCTTCAGCCACCTCCTTGATGCCACTAGTCCCAGCCTCAGTATTTTCAGCCATCTCCTCATCGTCTTCACCACCAAGATCAATAAGGGAAGTCTTCCACTTTTCCACATCTCAGGTCGTCTTATCGAAAGCAGGATCACCGACCTCCTTAGCCATCTTTATCCGTGCTTGGAATACTGACCTGGCAGCCCACACCTTGGCTTGATCCGTGGCATGCTCCACTGTCTCTTGACGCTGGGTTTCTACTAAGGATAGCTAATCCTCCAACTGTTTTTTCTCTTTGGATAACTGGATCATGGCCTTGTCCTTGGCAACCACGGCTTTCCCTAACCCCGACAGCTTATCACTCATTTGGCCGATGATCTTTTCATAGTGATCTTTGAAAGCACTCATCGCCTATACACAACAAAGCAATCAAGATCAGAAGGATATTGGATCCTAAAACTCAAAGTATCAGGATAAAGGATGCTTACAGAGAGGACAATGTCATAATGGGTCTCAGGATCAGAGGACCTCTTTCTTTTGGAAGCAGCGGACTTAGCCCTGGTTGTTGCAGTCTTGGGCTCGAAACTAGTGGCTGCTTTTGAAGCTTCTTTCTTGATGACAGGAGAGGTGACCATACAGTCAATGTCTTCCAGGGAGAACTTGCCAGCTGATTTCTGATATTTCTTGGCGCCTGAGAAAGAAAAAGTTAGCAGATAAGTATTCATGTTCTAATTTTATTTATCTTAAAAATATTAACTTACTTGACATGCTGGAACCCGAGGAGATATCACATAAAGCTTCAACAAAACGAGCTTGAAAGGTTCTAACCTCGGTATCCAGTGCTAGGAACCGTTTTGTTTTCTCTTCTATACCAGGTAACTTGCCCAAAGAAGCAAAGTTGTCAACTGCAAACAAAAAGGAAGATTCAGAATTAAAGTTAAAGCATCAAGGATCCTGCTATTTCTTAAGGATCCAGGATCCTACCCTTTTTTAACCCACTTTGAAGGGAGATCAATCCCTCCTGGTACTGAGTCACGTTTTACAAAGAAAAACAGATTCCTCCACAAGGAATCATTTAAAGTGACTTTTAGTATCGGGTGAGGTTGTCGAGGCTTGGATTTGAAGATAAATCGGGCAGGACCGTGGGTAGTAAGGGTGTACAGGTGTGATAACTCTGGAAGACCAAAATCAATCTCTTGCTCCTCGATGATTCTCTCGATAGTGCTGAGGACCCTCCAAACCATAGGCATAGCCTGTATATAGGATATGCCGGTGGAATCAAAGAAACTTTGAGTGAAAGGAGTAAAAGGATACTTGTAGCTGATCAGGAACACACTCGCTGGAAAACACACCCAAACTTTGGAATATAAGTCGCAGCGGACACTGGATTCGTAAATTCGGAATAGGGTTTTCGGAGGAAACAACGACCGGAACTCATCAATCTCGGGATCTATGAATTTTCAAATCTCGGCAGACGGGTTGGCTATGAGGCATTGTGGTTCCATTTCCGACAACTCGGGGTCATCGGAAGATTGTTCGGAAAGTTTAGAGGGAGACAGAGAAGAAGAAGATGAAGCAGTAGACATTGTTAAAGGAAACAAGAAAAGAATAAAAAGGATACATGATGCGTCGACTGGAGGTATGATTATAACCAAGATATAGGACGGCATATATAGACGGTTATCATTAACTCGGGGGCTAAATGGTAAATATTTCTAGCAAAACCGTCCCATCTATCAGTTTTCGCAGAAGTTTGAATTTCAAAATGACAGCTGTGTTCCACTATCACCCGCCATTTTGGGGGAAATTGTTAGGGCATGAATTTTATGCTGAGGATCCTTCATCCTTAACTATCTTATGGATAGATTATCCTTGAGATATGTAGTAGGTTATAAAGGATCAATGATCCTCGGCATTATTTGTTTACTAATGATTGCGTTTAGTATTGTGATGTGTTAGACAGGTATAACAACTCTAAGATCCAGTCTACTATACGTTCCGCTACGAGACATCTATAGCATATGGTCAAGATTGAAGACTAAGCTAAAACGAGAGGTAACGGAATAATAAGACCGATTGCCGAGTACTAAAAGACAAGATATGTTATTCTTGAAGACGTGCTTGCATCAATTATCCTTATGGAGTATTCTCAAGCTGAAGTATGGATCCAGGATCCTTATTCAGCTTATCTATTAATGGATGATTTCATGTGGAGATTGATGTTTAAGTAACCACAACGGCTCCTAGACCTAGTCTACCGCTTACGTCATTAAATGTCTGCTAGCACGTGGTCAAAGAGCGCGATGGAAGAGAGTGGAAGACTAGTGTGATTATAGGACATAGTTGTTAGTTAGTTATATGTATTTTTCTTTATATATCGAGTCGTGATCAACATTAGAACACACACACAAACACACGTATTCTAGCTGCTAAGATATTCTGTACTCACATATAGCATTTGTTGATCAACAACTCCACAACACTTGTAATCATCTTTTTACCATTAATAAACTTGACGGTGGTAGTTTTCATCGTCCGAGGGTTTTTTGTGCCGGAGATTATAATAATCACGTACCATCCGACCAAGGATTACATTGTTAATCTTTGACCGAAGCAATTCGACCAAAGATTACCTTGCTAGTTTTTTACCGAAGTAAGATTACATAATCAAGGGTTTTTTCCCTCGTGATCAAATCATTGTGTTCATCAAGATTTCTATTATACATTCGCTCTTATCGTGTTAGCACTATACCTCATTTTACAGATTTGGATATATTATCCTTAGCTTATTTTTATCCAAAACACTACTGAAATCGCCACAGGGGGACATAATACCCCAGTCCATTGCATGTGCATTTCAAGCCACCAACAATGAGGCAGAATATGAAGCACTCATCGCAGGTTTACTTTTAGCCAAAAGCATGAGGATCGGGTATCTTCAAGTTTATATGGATTCTTTGCTTATAACTAACCAGTTTAACGGCTCTTATACCGTAAAAGGTGAGAATATGATCAAATATTTAGAAATTGTGAAGGAATTAGCAAAATCCTTCGAATTGTTTAGTATACTACAGGTACCAAGGGAAGAAAATGCTGGGGCAGATGTCTTAGCAAATTTAGCCTCATCATTGAAAATTCCAGAAGATACAAAGATCCGAATCATCCATATACCCTCGCCAGCAATTGGAGAGCAAGAAATTGGGGAGATAACAAGTGACAAACAGATTGTACTTTGGGATCCACTATCCTCATCTAGCCAAGGATCCTGGATCCTCCCAATCAAAAAGTTCATTCAAACTAGAGAGATCCTAGCTACGGAGAATCCGAAATCCTTCAAACTCAAGGTATCACAATATATTTTGTTAGATGATATACTATACAGAAAATCTCTTGCAGGTCCATACTTGAGGTGCATAGAGGATCCTGAAATCCAAGAAGTGCTCAAAGACTTTCACGAAGGTGATCGTGGTAATCACACTGGAGGTAGAGCTTTGTTTTCTAGAATTCTGAGAACAGGATATTTCTGGCCAACAATGAAGAGAGATGCCATGGAATATTCAAAGAAGTGTGATGCTTGTCAAAGGCATGCAAACATCCTTCATCAACTAGCAGAACTTATCTATCCTATATCCTCATCATGGCCTTTCATGAAGTGGGGCATGGATATCGTGGGTAAACTTCCTAATGCACCAGGAGGAAAAATATTCATGCTTGCAATGACTGATTACTTTTCAAAATGGATAGAGGCCGAAGCTTTTGTTCAAGTTCACGAAAAAGAGGTGATATCTTTCATTAAAAGAAACATTATTACTAGATTTGGTATCCCTTCAGAAATTATTTGTGACAATGGTTCCCAGTTTATCGGGAAAAGAACCACTAATTTTTGTGACAGCTGGGGCATCAAGATGATTACCTCTACTCCAGTGCATCCTCAAGCTAATGGTCAAGCAGAATCTAGCAACAAAATCATCATCAACAATTTAAAGAAGAAGTTAGGAACCAAGAAGGGTAAATGGGCTGAAGAACTACCATATATCCTTTGGGCCGACAGGAGAACACCCAAGAATGCAACGAGCCAAACACCCTTCTCATTAGTGTTTGGGTCAGAAGCAGTTATCCCTACAGAAATGGTGGTTCCTACAGCTAGAACAACAATCCGTGATCCTAAGGCCAATGTAGAGATCCTGCTTGAAGACTTGGATATTGTTGAAGAACTCAGAGACCTAGCCAAGATCAGAATGGCAGCTTATCAACAAAGGGTAGCTGGGCATACAACAAGAACATCAGGATCAGAAGATTTCAAGAAGGAGATTTAGTCTAAAAGCCTTCCAAAATACAACCAATCCGGCTGATGGGAAGCTAGCACCCAAGTGGGAAGGGCCTTATCTGATCGAGTCGGAAGTAGGAAAAGGGGCATATCATTTGCTCACTATGGAAGGCAACAGGTTACCAAGAGCATGGAATGCTATCCACCTCAAGAAATACTTTTTCTGATCAGGATCAAGTATCCACTAAGGATCAAGTATCCTTAAAGGATCAAGGATCCCCAAAGTTGGTAATATCTATCTAATCACTTATCCTTGTAAATTTATATTACTTATGTAAGGATAACGTATTCTTAACATTTTTTGTTTCTTCCAAGTTGTAAGTATCAATGCAGGAAATTAATAAGATGTGTAACAATCAAGAGGTTGGCCACCTCTCCTTTACATTTAAGGTACTAAGTTATTTCTCTTGGCCTAGCCCACGATTGGATATGACCCCCGATGGTCATATCCCCTAAGGTTTAAAGGTTTTCATCTTTCTTATAAATTAGAGTTTCTGCACTCTCGCCTGGAGAGCACGCTATCCAACGTATAGTCCGGGGTAGCGGGACCAGTACACGCTTAGTGGCTGACAATTTCGTTGCTTTCGGCTATATGGAGGATCCTACGAATTATGGTAGACGTACCATACCACCGGTTTATAAAGTTTTCACGTTATCTTACATTTGGGCTAAATCCGGTTTGGGTGAGTCCCCAGTTAACATCCGTGTTTGGGCTTGTCCCCAGTTTTGGGCTTGTCCCCAGTTTCACGGGCTTGTCCCCAGTACACGGGCTTGTCCCCAGTATTTTATTTGGGCTTGTCCCCAGTCTAACAGGTTTAATCCCACTTGACATTATGAGTTGTTTGCAACAGATTTTCTAAGTTCATTGTGAAGATAAAAACTTATGGATTCAAAATCCTTAAATTTCTTCTACAAGGATCGCTGAAGGTTCAATAGTTACGGTAACTTAGGTCTACTTAGACCTTGTGGTATGATTTTTACTTTTAAATTCATATTGGTTTGGTTAAGATCCTTATATATCTTTTGGTTTAAAGATTTAACATCTTCGAATTATTTCTATTAGGATATTCTATCCTAAAAATTTAAATTATTTTTCTAAGGATATTATATCCAGAATTTCTATAATCACTTTTTCTTAAGGATATTCTATCCTAAAATTTTTTTTTACTCAGAATTATTCCTTAAAATTCCTAATAAGAATAAGATTATATCAAATAAATTTTCAAAATAACAAGTAACAAAGCAAATAGTCAAAAGATTTAGATTATCATTAATATAAGTCATGTGGACTTATCCAAAATCCTTAACCCGGATTTCACCATACTAAAGATGGACCATCCACCCGGGTTAAGTAAAGGTTACTAATTGTTCTTAAGATGCAGGAAAATAAAAGTCAGAGGCACTAAAGGTTTCATCCCCACAAATAGAGGATCTATCCACCTTCAGTACCCCTGAAAATTGTCTTAAGGATCACTGATCCTTAAATCCTACTTACTATTGTTTATTACAAACCAAATTATCCTTAAACAGAAAAACATCAACACAAACAAAAAAGTGGGATCGGGCCTTGTCTTCTTTATCCTTCATCGCCCACTTATGTTGCGTCTTCACCCTCTGCAGCACCTTCTCCTTCACCGGCTTCAGCCACCTTCTTGACACCACTAGTCCCTGCCTCATTTTCCTCAGCCATCTCCTCATCATCTTCGCCACCAAGAGCCTCCAGGGCAAACTTTCACTTGTTCACGTTTCAGGTAGCCTTATCGAAAGCAGGGTCACCGGCCTCCTTCGCCATCTTGATCCGTGCTTGGAACACCGACCTAGTGGCCCACATCTTAGCCTCGTCTGTAGCCTGCTTCACCGCTTCTTGGTGCTGGGTCTCCGCTAAGGATAGCTGATCCTCCAACTGTTTTTTGTCTTTGGAAAGTTGGATCATGGCCTTGTCCTTGGCAACCACGGCTTTCCCTAGTCCTGACAGCTGACTGACAACCTTTTCGTAATGCTCTTTGAAAGCATTCATAGCCTACAACCAACGAGAAGAATAAGTTACGAGGATTTTGGATCCTTAAAATCGATATTACAGGATACATGATACTTACATTAAGGACCATGTCATAGTGAGTTTCGGGATCAGAGGACCTCTTCCTCTTGGATGCGACAGACTTGGCTCTGGTCGTTGCAGTCTTAGGCTCGGAACTGGTTGCTGCCTTCAAGGCTTCTTTCTTGATGTCCGGAGAGGTGACCATACAATCGATGTCTTATAAAGAAAAATTGCTAGCGGACTTAAGAGACTTATTGGCGCCTACAAAGGTAAAGTAAACAGATTAGTATTTCCTCTAATTTTATTTACTTTTAAAATTATTATGTAAAAACTTACTTGACATGTCGGAGTCTGAAAAAATATCGCAAAAGGCTTCGACGAATCAGGCTTGAAATGTCCTAACCTCGGTATCTAGTGCAAGGAACCGCTTTGTTTTCTCTTCTGTACCAGGTAACTTAGCCAATGAAGCAAAGTTCTCAACTGCAAAAGAAGACAAAAAGTTAGATTAATCATCAAGGATCCTATTGTTACTAAGGATCTAGGATCCTACCCTTTCTAACCCACTTTGAAGGAAGATCAGTCCCACCAGGTATGGAGTCTCGTCTCACGAAGAAAAACTGATTTCTCCAAAAGGAGTCATTCAGAGTAACCTTTAGCAGAGGATGAGGTTGTCGAGGCTTGGATTTAAAAAGGAATCGGGCTGGACCATGGGTAATAAGGGTGTACAAATAGGATAACTCGGGAAGCCGAAGTCAATCTTTTCATCTTCTATAATCCGTTCGATAGTTCCTAACACTCTCCAAAGCATTGGCATAGCCTGGATGTAGGATATGCCTGTGGAATCGAAGAAGCTTTATGTAAAGGAAGGAAACGGATAACTGTAACCAATAAGAAAGGGGCAAGCTGGAAAACACACCCAAGTTTTGGAAAACATGCCACAACGGATGCTAGATTCGTATGGTCGAAAAAGGGTTTCTGGCGGAAACAAAGGGCGAAACTCATCAACTTCTTGGTCCGTGAGTTTGTAGATCTCAATAGAAGGGTTCGCTATGAGATTTTGTGGCTCCATCTCTGACAAGTCAGAGTCATCGGAGGATTGTTCAGAAGGATTAGAGGGATGTAAAGAAGACGAAGTAATAGACATTATTATCAAAGAAAAAGAATAAAGGGAAGAAGGATACCTGCTGTGTCGCTTGAATATGTGATTATAAAAGAAATATAGGACGGCATATATAGGCGGTTATGATTATCTCGAGGGCTAAATGGTAAATATTTATGGCAAACCGTCCCATCATCCAGTTTTCGCAGAAAGTTTGAATTTCAAAATGACAGTTGTGTTCCACTATCACCCGCCATTTTGGGTGCAATTGTTAGGACTGATATTTTCCCTGCTGAGGATATGTTATCCTTGAAGATGTGTCTGGATCAGTTATCCTCCTGAAGAGTTCTAGAGCCGTGTCAAGGATTGAGGATCCTCACAGGTTGGTATTGTTAACAATTGTTTCACATGTGTAGGTTATTGTTCAATAGGAGTAATGGCTTTGTGACTTGGTCTACCTTAATTTTCGCTACTTGAAACTACCAGCACGTGGTCAATGAACGTTGGAGGAATAGTGGAATAGTGGCGGATAGTTAGGACTTTTTGTTGAATGTATTTTCTTTATAATTATCGAGATATGATCGATTAGGTCTCACTTGTACTCTCACACACACTAGAGCAGATTCAATAATTCTCTCTATACACTAGCTTACTTTGTAATATCGATCACAATCTCCAACCCATTTGTAACCTTTTTTTATATTAATAAAGTGGTGATCGACAAGTTGTCATCACCCGGGGTATTTTTCTTTTGATCTGAACAAGATCAAAAGGTTTTTCCTCGCAACAAATCACTGTGTTCACTCCATTTTTGTTCATATAATCGTTATTATTATCGTAGCACTATACCTCACATTTACGGATTTGGATACATTATCCTTAGCTGATTTTTATCCAAAACACTAAGATCTTTGTAAACCCTTTTACTTTAGGATTAAAGATCTTTAAATTATTTTTGCAAGGATATTCTATCCTAAAACTTTTTACTCAAGATTATTTCTTAAAACTTTCAATAAAGCTAAAGCTATATCAAACAAACTTTCAAAATAACAAATAACAAGCAAATAGTCAAAAGTTTTAGATTATTATTAATCATAAGTCACCTGGACTTATCCAAAATCCTTAACCCGAATTTCACCATACAAAAGATGGGGACCATCCGCCCGGGTTAAGCATGTGTTACTAGCTGTTCATTATTTGCAGGAAGAATTAGAGGTTTTGGATATATAGCTTGAAGGGAAGTTCCCGAGGAAACTCTGTAGATATATGATAATTATATCTAGCTTGTCAACTCTCATATGTTTTTGCAGGAAGTTTGAATTCAAAGGCAAAATGATAGCTGTGATCTTATCACAACCGCCATTTTGGGGGCAATTGTTAGGGCACGGAAATTTAACACTGTGGATACGTTATCCTAACATATGTTCTTGGATCAGTTATCCTTAGCCAGATCCTGTCATGATCAAGGATCCTCAGTTGCTAGTATTACTAACGATTATTTCTCTTGTGTAGGTTAATATTTGATAGGTATAACGGCTGGAGACGTGGTCTAACCTAATATTTCGCTACAAGGCTCCTTCGGCGCGTGGTCAAAGAGTGGGAGTGGCTAGTGGAAAAATGGCATGAAAATAGGAAAAGTTGTTATAGATATTTTTCTTATTTAATAGAGTTTATGATCAAATTAGGTCACTACACACTCATTAGCTGCAGACATTTCACAAACACTCTCTCTAGAACTCTTTGAGCAGTTCATACACGCACTTAGATTTTCGTAACCTTTGATTATAAACTCCATCCTTGTAACCCAATTTTTACATTAATAAAGTGGTGATAGACGATTTGTCATCACCCGGTGTTTTTTTCCTTTGATCTAATCGAGATCAAGGGGTTTTTCCTCGCAACAAATCACGGTGTTCATCCTTATTTCGTTCATATAATCATTATTATTATCGTAGCACTAAACCTCACAATTACAGATTATGATACATTATCCTTAGCAGATTTTTGTCCAAAACACCATGATACGTATATGATGATTTGTGTATGCCTCTAGTTTTTCCTAAAGAATACTTGTGTATTGCTATTATTGGCGATAGTGGATTTGAAACGGCTCTAGTAGTCCTGTGGTTTTTACTCTTCCCTTGAGAGGTTTTCCATGCTAAAATTTATGTGTCCTATTTACTTTTAAATTTTGTTTGCATCCTCATTGGTTCATTCGGGTCAGGAAAAAGTTAAGCCAAACGAAGAGTAATTCCCCATTTTTGTTTACCGTTCATGGCTAGGTGGTCGTTTTTCCCAACAATAACCAAGTTCAATAAATTGATGATCGAGTTAACGGAGATCGGCGGTGAGCAGTGGCTTGAGGAGAATCTATCATTGGCGCATATCAGAACTGAGTTGGGTTTCCGAATCGTAGTCTCGTTTCACAAACAGGTCAGTCATAGTTGGACCTGTGTCGGCGGTTATCTGTTGTCCGGCGGGCAGCGAGTAGGTTGTTCGTGCCGCGACAACTCGAAAACACTTAGGTTTCTGATCGGGGCTATTCTAGAAAGCTATTGATGATTTGCAGGTGAGCTGATACATGTGATCAAAACCAAGTCGCTGCAGCAATGGGTTGGTTTATGGAATCAGTGGAATAAAAAAGATCTTTATTTTTTTGTTCCATGCGATTGAATCTGAATTAAACAAGGAGTTTATTGATTGGTTTTTGTGATCGAAGAACTATAAAGGTTACACAAAAGTTAAAGATAAAAGCAGAAGAAAAAAAGTTTTTTATTTTTTTTGTTAAACAAGTTGGTGTGACCATCGTTGATATTTATTTGGGCCGGACAAGTGGTTCAATTCAAAGTTTGTTTTTTAGACGGGTTGAATGCGTTAGGTTTTAACCAAAGTTTGATTTATTTTATTTTATTTTATTTTATGATCAAGCGTGTTCAATTATGAAAAGTTGTTCGGGAATCTTTGGTTGGTATGTGTTCAAATGAAGTGGATCAAAGGGGTTCGATGTCAATGACAGGTAACGAATAAAGACCGATTATTCAACCCAAAATGATCGGGGGATATCGCTGCAGTTTCCAAAGCTAACCGAAACAAATTACATCACATAGACGATTGTGGTGGAATTGATTTTGGATGATTAAGGGCTATGGGAGGTCATTCAACCAGATGATATTGTAGTTATTGATGTGAAGAAGAATAAAACAGCAAGATCGTTTTTGTTTCAAGTAATGGATAGTGATATTTTTGGAGTACTCGTTTTTTTTTTTTGGAGTTAAATTAAACATCGCAATGATATTCATTACATGCATTTACCTATAAGAAGTATAGAGAAAATTATCATGTTATTATATAAAAAGAAAACAATAAATGAACACAGTTAATAATAAATATTGATCACATAGGATTGACCCACATGTATTTTGAATCATAAATAGTTTTTTCATATGTAGACCATCAAGCACTAAAAAATTAACTTGCTTAAAAAAATGATGTCGTGAAAATCAATGATGTATTGGTTAATATTGCCGATAAAATAGGGACCAATATTGTAACCGATACTTTACCAAGGAACCGATAATGGTAATATATCGTCGATATCACTGCATAGGTTCCAGTTGATGCTACTCATGTCTTACATTATATTAAAATATTTTAAAAAAACATAAATAAGCTATGTAATACTATAAAAATATATAAAATTAAAATATTGGACAGAATGTAATTAAACCACATACCATAATAAAAAACAATACACATTAAATATGTTAAAAGTATTAGGTACTACATAATTCTTAGATGATAACAAAAATATTATAAGCTCAAAAACTATGCTTAAACTCCAACTAAACTATATAAAAAAACATTTTATTTACACATTTTGCATAGAAATCATATTTTAAAACAAAGAACTTTAAACCACACGTCGTTGTTCATTGTTATTATTGTTAATATTCACCTATTCACACAGCTGTCCACATTTGCAGTTATCCAATTCACATAATTAATTTTGTTTTTGTAAATTCATATGTAATTCTTTGATTCTTGGGTTGAATTTCAATTATATTTTTTAATATATTAATAAAAAATAATTTACTATATATGTAAGAAAAATTAAATATATAGATTTAATAATAAATATATATATTTTTCATTACATAAATAACATAATTAATACAGTAAAGTAAACAAAATAATATCAAACATTAAGCATGTTAAAAGTATTACGTACAAAACTACTATATAACAAAAAACCAACCTAACAATAACAAATCCATACAAAACTACTATAGGACAAAAACTACACTTAAACACCAACCTAACTAAAAACTCATATAAGTCCAAAACAGGCTCACAACAACAAGCCTCTACAGACACACCTAACAATTCACAAACTAAACTTAAACTCGATCTAACTATAAACATACTCATCTTAATCCAAAGAGCTAACTATAAACTTCAACTCCAACCAACTAAAGCCTATTAATCTCAATTAAAAGAGTCCATTAATATATACATATTCAATCTAACTAAAACTCGGTTGAAAATTAAAATACATATTTCTTTTTCAATTGAAAACAGTTAGTTAATATAATATTTAACTAAAAAAGGATCCAGCTACAATAGAGAGGCAGGTAAGCGGGCAACAAGCTGCGTCGTCACCCCTTTAGAATGGCAAAACTGATCCTACTAAAAACAAAGTTATCGTTCTTCGGTGTCGTTGAGTTACTATGCACGGCCCGTTGAACTCTTTTTAAAAACGTAGCAGCGTCGGGGGTAAGGGACCCAAATGTATCAAAAGCAAAAGGAATGAAGTCATGTTGATTCTCAACTCACGCCTTCTCGTGCTTAGCAATTTTTCTTGCTTTTGCATTTAGCACAGCCTGCCTAGCAACAAACTCGGTGTCCCTAAGCTTGACAAGAGGGGACACCCCAGTAAGGTCCACACAAGCATGCTTCCCCACGCCCATCCAAACACAATAATGCCGGTTGGCCGGAGAGTAGACCTTTCTTCACGCGGATCCAAGATGAAATTCACATGAACCTCTTTCTTTGTCGAGATTCCCACTCGTTTTAACACATCACACAGGACATCCCTGACCAAATCATGTGTAAAAAACTAAAATTAATATGCAAAAATGATTAAAATACTAAAAGTAGTCTGCGTAACACGCGAGCTAGAATATACTAGTTTATAAAGTACTCTCACTAAGATTTTTCAGACATTGCTCGTGGGGCAAATTTACCGACGACCTATCCGGGTATATATGTTTATATACTGAGTAAAGTGCCATTTTCGTCCTTGTGATTTGACAAATAATGTGAATTTAGTCCAAAAAGTTTATTTTTTGCATATAGACCCTCCACGTTTCCCAGTTCTTGCGAATTACATCCAAATCACTAACCCTGTTAAATTTAATCGTTAAGTCAGGGGTAGACATGTCTTTTCACTCTTTCTTTATTATAATACTTATTTCAGTGAACTGCGGTTTTCGTCCATCTGGTTTGTCCAAATCTACAGTTTTAGTCCAGTAGTTTCAAATTTGCAATTTTCTTCCATATGGTTTCATTTCACTTGCAATTAAACCCGAATTGCCTAATCTCGTTAAGTTTGGTCGTTAAACCCGTCAGTGTGCCCTTCACCAGAGGGGCGACAGTTTTGCTCCTTTTTTTCTTTTTCCCTAAATACACCCCAACTCCTCAAGTGAGGGGCTTGCGGATTATGACTTAGGTTTATTTAGGGAGAAAAACAACAAAACTGGTCGTCACGTGAGAGGCACGCAAATGAGTTAAAGACCAGACTTAACGAGGTTAATAAATTCGGGTTTAATTGCAAGTGAAATGAAACTACAAGAACGAAAATTGCAAGCTTGAAACTATTGGACTAAAACCACAGATTTGAACAAACCACAAGGACTAAAACCGCCGTTTACTAAAATAAGTATTATAATAAAGAAAGAGTGAAAAGACATGTCTACCCCTGACTTAACGATTAAATTTAACGAGGTTAGTGATTTGGATGTAATTGGCAAGAAGTGGGAAACGTGGAGAGTCCATATACAAAAAATAAACTTTTTGGACTAAATTCGCATTATTAGTCAAACCACAAGTACGAAAATAACACTTTACTCTTATATATTAGAACGAAATCCTACAAAAATATTGTAATGCATCATCAAACAAACCGAAATAGTATGGGTTGTTGTTATCTTCTGATACTAGTAAAAACAATTATGTAAATGTTTGGACAAAATTTGTAGTTTCCAAAATCTAAAAATCAAATTTGCAAAATGGTCAAATCATGTGAACCACTTATGCTATTTTCTCGTGTTTCTTCTGTTGGTTTTGAACACCACTGTAAAGCCAATATTTGTGACTTGTGATATCAAATTACGAAACTCGTTGCATATTTTATGGTCAAGTGAATCATTTAAAGCCGACAAGGAAACTGGACACGAAACGAGAGATTCGGCACACGCGTTTAGCTTCAACAGGAAGAAAGCTTCTAGATTATGTGTCAGACTATAAATATAGACTTGTTGTCTTTGTTTATGTGTGTGTTTCTAAAAGTGTAAATCACCCACCCAATGGGAGCTCACCTTGGGTGGGGTCGGTTCGTTTAATGTATTAATCTTTTACCGGTAACGAGATCGTTCACTATCCATATTATTATATTTTTGTTTGGTCTTTTGATTTACCGCACCCGTCTCAAAATGTGTATCAAGTGAAAAATTCGTTCGTATTGTCGTTTTAGGACCTACAATAACCTCATTTATTAACCCATATTTTGTTCACAACCAAAATTTGTATTTCTAAACATGTTAGACACATGATATGCAAAGTATTGAATTGCCCACCCATTTATGATGGTTTATACTAGTCTAACACAAAACCTCCCAAATCGTTCATCATCTACAATGGAGTTTTGTGAGTTCTAACCACGTGGAACACTAACGCAATTTTTCTCATTTCTTTTATTAGTTTAAAAGTAGCCTAGTTTTCACCCATATTTTTGTTTACAAACCAAAGTTAGTATTTCTAAACGTGTTAGGCATACAATATGCAAAGTATTGACATCTACCCATTTATGATGGTTCATCATATACAATGGAGTTTTGTGAGTTCTAATTCGGTTACCCACTTGATTATTAACTACCAATACCCAAAAAGATTCCGTTACAAAACCTACCTAATTATAAAAAGCCTCCAAGCATACAAACAAAGCTTAAGTTCAACAATTGTGTCGAATGCTTCTTACATGAATTAGTATGAATGTAAGGTCATTACTAACCCAACCTGACGTGAATTTTAATATATAGACCCAATATTCCATAAGAACAACAAAAGTTTAAGAACGTACACATTTCTGAATTTAACCCAAATGAATTAGCTTACGATTTTTTTTATTATTATGTGGCTATTCTTAATTTAACTTTCATCTAATGGCAGAGAAACCCTCAAGTTTCATTTTTTAAATTTTTATACCAAAGACTAAACCTTTTCATACCAAAACTTCAAGTTATGACGCGTTGCCACGTACATAAATACTCTATACTTACACATATAGCTTTATGGAGAAGCTTCAAGTCTATAAAATTCTCATATAAGCTTCTATATTGACAAATCAAAAAATTGGAATGTTACACAATAGCGAAGCTTGGACGACAATGTGAGAGTAGAAGATGTTTTACACTACGTATAAAAAATAGCGATAAATTTACACTATTGAGAAAAAACATTGTGCCTAGTAAGTAGTATCACATGAGTTCGAAATATATTATTTAATACAGATATTACAAGTAATTATGAAGTATTACCGTAACCAAACCAAGTAAATAAACTTATTCCTTATTCAAATGTTCAAGATGGTACTTGAAATAATCAAAATCCATATAATATATATATCTTTCAGAAGTGAAAACTGAAATTTAGATAATCATAAAAATTTTGATTGTATAAAATACAAATCAAAGTTATATCAGATTATGTAAATTTTAACTTTGACACCCTGAAAGGACAAAGGTCATACTTAAGAAGTTGGAATGCTTTGCTCGTTCCTAAAGAAATTGCGAGGATCAACTCTAGCCTTCACTCTTGTTAGCCTCTTGTAATTTGAATCTTTGAAATATTTATGCCCATAAACCATACCCTCAGCAGAAGCATTTCTACCGTGGCTAATGACATCAATATCCAAATCCCTATAGTTAAAAAATGCTTCTCTTGGGTTCTTAGACACAAATGGAGTCATATAATCATACATCATCCTTGAATAATTCAAGTATTGATTTTCCGCTTCATTTCCGAGTTCTTCCCAGATTAGTAGGTATTGAATCCTTGCTATGTTGCCCAATCGATGTGGGAAAGGCCTTGCAAATTCGGATATTTCATTCATTCTTCCGCCACAGGGGTTGAATTCCACCATTATGGTTTCAAGTTCTTTAATCCTTTCGAATATTAACTCAAAACCTTTTTTAGAAATAGGGGTTTTCAGGTAATCAGATTTGCACTTGAAAGTGTTGAGTATTTGAGGTGTGCGGCTTAGAAGCTCGGTGGCCAAAGTATCGATGGGGAAACCCGTGTAGTAAAGCACAGACTCGATCCAACTCATTTCAATACAATCCGATTTTTGTAAACCTAATTCGGGGAAATCTTTATTCAGAATTGTAACAAGATTCACCGAGTTTCCTAGGTACAGCGTTAGAAACATACCCCGAACTATCTTTTCACCGTTCGTATTGTTTGTGACATCCAAAGTCATTCGAAGGTAAATATTGTTATCTAGCTTATCAGCAACTTGCGCCCATCATTGTGCGATGGTGCTAAGGTTTTGTTCCGAAGTTCTTTCGATCCTAAAGACTGTCACGACTTCCGGAACACGCACCAGTTTGAGCTTGTAGGCTAGAACCACCCCAAAACTCGCACCACCACCTCCGGTGATGGCCCAAAACAAATTTTCACCCATACTCTTTCGATTTAAAAGCTTGCTATTCACATCAATTATTTGAGCATCAACAACATTATCAACAGATAAACCATACTTTCTCATCATGGTACCATACCCACCCCCACTAAACCAACACCAACTGTTGAACAAACCCCTGCGGGAAAACCATGAGTGTTACTTTTCTCGGCGATTCGATGGTAGACTTCACCAAGAGTCGCACCAGCTTGGACCCATGCGGTTTCTTGTATGATATCCACGTCAATCGACCGAAAATTGAACATGTCAACAATGAAAAAAGGTTCGTTCGTGTTTGTCACATAGGAGCGGCCTTCAAAATCATGGCCGCCGCTTCTTGTTTTCATTAGCAGCCGCCTTTCTTAGCCGCACATGATAGCTGCTTGAATGTGGGAAACATGTTCCGCAGTGATGATTAATATGGGTTTTGGTGTCGTAGATTTGTTGAATCGAAGGTTTCTGATGTAAGTTTGCAAGAGTGAGGGAAATGATGAGTTTCTGGGAGTGTAGATCAGTCCGGAGATCGGGAAAGACGGGTCCGAACGGATGTCTAGACATTGAATGAAACGATCTGTCATGGAACTAAAAGTTGCAGAAGATTGGGTGGAGAGCAAGACAAGGAGTAGAGTTAAAACTGAAGATATGATTGCCATTGTTTGTAATATGGTGTGCATATGGTTTGAGGACATGCAATTTATAGACAAACAAGAGTCGTAATGTATATTTAATCTTTCAAATATGAAATATGTCACACTAAAACATAACTACATGATATATTCAAAGGTGAAAAAAGATCAATTTGAGCAAAATATTGGTACTCGTTGTATCCGGTATCCTACGTTCTTACACATGTATATAATAAAAATAAATAAATAACTATTTTTATAAGGAGAGCATCCCCAACAACAAACTCAAACAAATCAACACATTATCGCCACATCAGATTCCAAACTTTTCTTAAAAACCTTAACTTTCTTTCACAACAACAAACATCTACATACCTTATTGAAATATATTAAATATGTATGTATATGTATATATAGTATGTGTGTATGAGAGGGGGGGGGGACCCACTTTGCATGTTTGCAGCCATGAACTTTTCCACATCAAGTTTGCTTCATTGCCACGTCATCCAAACCTTTGGCTTGTTGTAACTTGTGTCTTAAAAACATTATTGTAGGCTTACGAGTTTTCTTACAAGAAAAGTGAGTATATATATAATAATGAAAATAACAATCTATGCAATAAAACTCCGGAGATAGATCCCATCATACGATAAATATATTGTAATCAATATCAGCACAATTAGGTTCGTAAGGTAGTTATTGACGGTTTTAGCTCGTTTAGAGTTCGTTTTCATACATTTAAACCACGATCTTAGCTATAGAGGTCAAACCTTGTTAAAATGGTGTTCTTAGAATCCTAACAATGTTTGTAAACCATTTATGAGGCCTAGAATCAATAAACCGTTGGTTTAATCATTTGATCAACAAACTGTCTAATCATGTGAAGACTCAACTAAATTTATGAGTAATGATAACCCATCTAATTAAGGTTTTGGTTAAAAGGTCTAATATATCATAGGTCTGAAACCAATTTTGAATATATTAATGAAAACTAAGTTTTAAACCTAGTAATCAAACTTACACGTGTAAATGAGGATTGAAACTATGGTGCCATACCATAAGAGTCTAAAGTAGATACTACGACGATCTAGATAATTGATATAAAATTATTTTGAACTACATGTTCGAGAAAATCAAACAAGAAGTTAGAATCAGTTGCCAACTACTAAATAAAAAGGTGAATGTGTCATTACTCTTTTAAATGTTTAAACAAGTCAACATCTTAACATGAATTCTTCTAACTTAATATAATTCACATATATTATTTCCTTATCATATTTATTATTAAATTATTTTTTGGTTTTTCTATTTCCAAAGTTTACATTTTTAACCCAAAATATATATGATATGTTTCAAAATGTTACATGTGAATTATGTTTTAAAAGATTAATGATGTTTTGTAAACAACATCGGGTATTTGCTTCCTTCATATATAAATAATATCGGGTGTTTGCTTCCCTTAATAAAAAGGATATGGTGCTTTAAAATAGACACTGAATAACCTTTGATTCCATAAATTGGAGGTACCTTGACCCGATTATGGCTCAAATGAAGTTCTCCATAAAGAGTGTGGGTGGGTGGTGTGTGTGGGTGTGTGGGTGGGTGGGTGTGGGGGGGGGGGGGGGATGGTTAGTTCTGGCCAACGGAGTGCCCACTGATGAATTCAACATTATAAAGGGGGTTCGATAAGAAGACTCACTTTCATCGTTCTTATTTATTACCATGATGGAGGCCTTACACGTGGCAATGGGACCAGCATGTTCAGAAGGACTTTTTCACGATATTTAAACACCTAGTGAAGGTTCTTTAATATATCACTTACTATATGTAGATGATGTGGTTATCATAAGTGAATGTAATGAATCAAATTTCAGGATTCTCACATTGATCCTTAGGTGTTTTAATGTCAGACTATAAGTAAATTTACGTAAAAGTACACTTTTGGAGTAAAAGTTGGTATTGAAGAGGTGGATTATATGGCTCGAGCGCTGAATTGTCATGCAGGAAAATTTTTGTTCGTGCACCTCAGTTCTCATATCAGTGCAAATGTGCACTTGAAAAGCAATTGGTAACCGATTCTTGACAAATTTGATAAAAAAGTTGTTATGAAAGTCAAAACGTTGTCATTTGGGGGAAGGCTAATGTTGGTTAAACCAGTGTTGGGTAGCCTCGGTTTGTATTATTTCTATCTCTTTCATGCAACGGTATCAACGAAATGTCGAAATTAATTGGGTGTCGTAGAAGAGGGCTACACTAGGTATAAATTGAAGTTGACTGGCAAAATGGTGTTCTAAGTATAAAAATGGCAATAACTCATTATGGGTTATAACTATTCCATCTATTCATAATGGCACACGGAAGTGGAACTAGGTAAATGTAATATCCTCATTGGGTAGTATGTGGAATTCAATCGGTAGGTTAGAGAAACTAGAGCCCAACTATAATATGAATTTTACGGAGGGATTGATAGTTCGGTTGGGGAAAGGCGATAAAAACCTATTTCAATTGCATAAATGGGCTGATTTGGTAATACTAAAAGAGACTTTTCCTTCATTGTTCGCTTTAGAAACTAAAAAATATGCATTATTAGGTGATAGAATCTCTTGGCTTGACAGTGAGGTGGTACAGAACTGGAGTTGGAAGAGTGCCAAACACATCTCGTGAGGTTAGTGAACTAACCAGGTCCATTAATCTTGTCACACAAAAAAAGGTTTAGTGATACTAGACTGTCGTTATCTAGTAAAAAACAATTAAATTAAATTACTAATAACCTAAGCAAGTTAGGGTGTCGAACCACGAGGAGTATTTGGTCAATGTAACGTGTAACAAGTTTCTAAACGTATGAAGTAACAGATTGTAGTGCTGATCACACAAGCAAACAAGTTTTGGTTTTACTATTAATTAATCAAATAATAACGTTCAACAATTAACAAAGACAAACCACACCCGGAATTCAAGTAAGCAACTGAACAGCAATCTCATGCAACTTAACATATAAACTATCTTAGATCAATATAGACTGACTAACGAGCAAAATCGCATCAATAATCGCTAACACACGGCAATAGTTTTTAAACAATCCCTGCTAAGGCCAATTGTATGCTTCATTGTATCTAACTAGTCAAACAATCCTATAAGCAATTATTATAGCAACCAACAAACTAATCGTTTTAATCGACATAAACCTAAACCGACTGAATGCACAACAATACTAAACATTAATACTCATAGATTAATCAAAGACAGTTACAAATCATTCGTTCTAAATACATGAGAAATACTGAAAGTACAAACTTTACATCCCCGGGTATGATTCGAAGAGATTAGCTAAGCCTCAACATCGTAAGACCCTCAATTCTGATGGAATAAAACATATAGATGATCTCTGGACGAATCGGTAGGATGAAATTGGTCTATTTTTCCTTCAAAACTAACTTTCTCGTTTTTCTCACTCATCGCGGTACGCAATGGGATCTTCTAGGGTCCATCGCGTACCGCGATGGACCATGGTCTACTGAATTATTATTTTAATCCCATCGCGATACGCGATGGGTCTTCAACCTCTCACATCGCGTACCGCGATGGGAGTCTTCATCAGCAACCATTAATCTCTTGCATTGTTTGCGTGCTGGATATCCTGGGTCTTCAATCCGTGCTCATGCAGGTCCAAAATAGCATCTTTAAATACCTGTGACCTGAAATATAATACATGTGCATGAAGTACCAAAGTTCGTACAATAAACGATTAAAACTAGTAAGGGGCTGTTTGGTTCATTCAGATCTGAATGAGTCAGATATGAATGAACATCTGTCCCATTCAGCAACAACAGTAACTCTGAATGATTTAGACCTAATTTTAACCATTCAGATGTTTTTCTGTTTAGAACTAAACAGTCTGAAGTCTGAATGAATAAGATGTTTACATCTGAATGGTTCCATTCAGATGTAAACAAACAGCCCATAAATAAACAAACTTAAATATATACAAATTGACCGACCATCAGCTGAATAACATTGATGCTTGGCTTTGGAAGGGTTCGAACAATTCTATAAAGACTTTTAGGTCGGTATCACGAGATGGGAGTTTGATAACGAGGGGAAATGATCGGTACTTTAATAATCGGAATAACTAGATACCGATAAAAGTTTATTATTTCCTTTGGAAAGTGTCACTAGATCGGAGCTCACGCGTGTTGCTTTGCAGAAAGAGGGCTAAATGTATCCGCCTTGTGTTGTGGACTTTGTGGGCAACAACAAAAAAACATCGACCCACTTACTGGTACATTGCAACTATCCTTGAATGAGTAAAACTTCCAAGAAACAGCTGATGGGACTCGGTGCAATCCATCCTTAAGTTTCTCGCACAACATAAGGTGTCAAAGGAGATAGGAAAGCCTATACAAGAAATATTAGCAGCGTCTATTTGGCTGACTTGGATAACAAGAAATGAGAAAATCTTCAAAAACAAGGAGTGCTCGATCTCAAAGTTGGTGAAATGACGTGAAGGCCTGCTCGTTTATGTGGGTTAATGATGTAGATGTCATGAATAAAAAAACAAGTGTTTAGAAAATTTAAATACCTATAACTAGTACAAGTAAGTAAGGTCGCCTCCGCCCGGAATAACTGAAAAGTGCTACTTTAGTTCATTGTTCACTAATTATTCGTGTTATGGTGGACAAACGATGTCAAGCAGTTTAAATATTGATTTGGTTGAAAAACAATTTAAGAAAATAGTGACTACACCTCAGGTTCAGGTAATGCAATGAACTGACTGAATAAATTTATACTAATTGGGGAATCACATAGACGTAATTCATTTATTAGAATAGACAAATAATTTACTAGACACGTTAGTTTGGTTATGATGATTCACAGAACCTAAATCGATGAAGTGACATAACTGAGTACGGTCACCTAATTACTAGTTTGTTTATATAAAACCTACCACCTATCAATGATTATTATAAGAACTTAATCCTAGAAAACACAATCTGTTTAACCGATTCAAACAAACATAAAGGTTCAATCAACCAAAAGATTAATCAAAACTAAATCCTAATATTGGTAACAATCATAAAATGATTGAAATGTGTTAATTTGATGAAGATATGTCAACCTAAGGTTAAACCGGGTCACGAGTGGTTGGAATCCTACACCTGAAGTGGTCACGAGTGGTTTAGCCTTGCATCTATATCATGAATCCTTTAATTGTTGGTTTGTGACAACCGGTAAATTCCCAAACCCTTAAGCTAAGTAATCAACCTAATAATTAGGTGATTGTAAATATTAAGCGCGTGCATTTGTTATGTGCGCCCTGCGCGAGCGCGCCATGTTAGTCAGCGCGTGCATTTGTTATGTGCGCCCTGCGCGAGCGCGCCATGTTAGTCAGCGCGTGCATTTGTTATGTGCGCCCTGCGCGAGCGCGCCATGTTAGTCAGCGCGTGCATTTGTTATGTGCGCCCTGCGCGAGCGCGCCATGTTAGTCAGCGCGTGCATTTGTTATGTGCGCCCTGCGCGAGCGCACCATGTTAAGAACCAGCGTGGGCATATGTTATATGCGCCATGCGCGAATGTTTTGGCTTTATGTTTTCATGTACCTTAACGTTATGATGTCTAATGGGTTGACCGTCACGCATGATGCTAAGGCGGGTGCACCCTAAATCGTTTATGCGCGTGCGGAAGGGAACTAACCTCCCCGCATGGCGGGAACATTGAGAGCTAGTTTGTCTGAAGCTCCAAGATGGAATTGACTTCAACATAACTGATCACTATGTTGAAATACCAAGACCACTTGGAGGATCTACAAATAAAACTCAATGTCCCTGACTGCGAGAAGGTTACATACCTACCCGCAGCAAAGAAACATTCTACACGCAGAATCCTACACGCATAAGGCTGTACGCGCAAGGTTACACGCACAAAACACAGTATTCTTCAGAATAAAGGGGATTATTCCCGCCCAAAAGAAAACAGTAACGTGTTTCAGAAAATTTCTACTTTTTACTGTGCACTGGCAAAAGCACACTGTGGCATGAACAGTCAACTATCAGCCACCCTACTCTCACCAACCACAGACCTGCATGTCCTGCGAAAATCAGAATCTTTTACCCACTCCTCCACTTTTGAATAAATAATAATACTTTCCATACTTTATCATCATCACACCTAGATATGAAAAGATTACAATCCCCTAAATTAAGGGATTGTGTTCCATTGAGTTTGCCTATAAATATGTAACCTAAAATTATCACTCAACACACTTCAAACTTCTCTCTTAAAACTGCAAATCTGCCCTGAATCATCTCCCAAGCATCTATTTGATTTTCAATTCCGTTCCTGTTACTAGGTAAGCCGAGATTATAACCTTGAGATCTACTTTCCAACCCTTATATCTTGATCTTAATATAGATTTCTTGTTATTTAATCGTATTCTAGACCTTCGATTCCGAGGCCAACACCAAGAAAACCCGAATCTCGATTAATCCTTTAACAAGAACCACAGGTGAGTCTCACAGCCCCCATTTCACTATTTTCACTATTTTCACTGTTTTTAACCTGTTTTCGGGGCGAGGGACACGTGTTTAAATTACATTTTTATCATGGTATACTTACAAGCTATGCAAGCGATTATGTGGTTAAATTATATTACATGATGAGCAATGCGAACGGTTATCTAAGGTTTTTGATGTATGTGCGCTAGAACTCGAGTAAGTGATCACTTTACCATTGGAACTCTAAGGGTAGGGACTGCTGGTTTGATCCACCCACTCGTAGGGGTCGCACCTCTTTGCATGGACGAGTGCCTAGTATGGTCATGGGGCAGTACTATGGGTTTGAGCCCGCTCGTAGGGGTCGCGCCTCTTTGCATGGACGAGCGCCTTGTTTTCCGGCACAACGTCCGCGCGTAACCCGCGGGACGGTAATACGTTATTTTAGCTCGTAGTGGCAGCGCCACTTACATAGACGAGCACGGTTTTTCAGAAATGTCCACGCGTAAACCGCGGGACGATAATACATTATTTTAGCTCGTAGTGGCAGCGCCACTTTGCATGGACGAGCACATTTTCCTGAAACGTTCGCGCGTAACCCGCGGGACGGTAATACGTTATTTTAGCTCGTAGTGGCAGCGCCACTTACACAGACGAGCACAGTTCCCAGAAATGTTCGCGCGTAACCCGCGGAACGATTTTATCAGACTATGTTGATAGAACTATGTTTTTACCAAGCATGTGTTTTAATGATGCTATCAGAATTATGTTTCAGAATGGTTATGATGCAATACGATTTATCAAGTTACTAAAACTTGTGAACTCACTCAGTTTATACTGATTCAAATGTTTTTACGTGTCTTTCAGGAGATAATTAGGTAGCGCATGGAGTCACACTTAGAGCACCTCACGCTGAACATCTAAAACCAGCTTTTTGGAAGATTTTAGTTCTATCCCTTCGATGCGCGTGGTTGTTCCCACCGCGCAAGGGGATATGGCTTGGAAATCTTCAACAGTTTTATACTTGGATGTTTTTATGTAATTTTTAAACAATGTAATGTATTGTATTAAACATTTCACGCGCAATGAAAATCTTTGAATGTTTGCAATGGCCCGTGCTTAATTATCAATCCCCACTCGCGCGCGCCCGGCTGTTTCCGCCGCTCAGGGCCGGGTGTGACAGATTGGTATCAGAGCACTGGTTATAGCGAACTAGGAAAAGAAGTTTTAACCTAGACTATAACCGTTGGGGAATCACATGAAATACTTTTCAAAGAAAATATTTTCAAAAGAAACTATACACACACTTAGGAACACGGGTCACACAGTGTCTAGTAAATAACGATAACATTATGTGCTCAGAGTACATGCGCTAAGTTTGATATATTTCCATTCTCTTTTAAAGCGAGAATGCCTCCAACTAAAGCCAAGGGAATTACCATGACACCCGAGGAACTCGCGGAAATAATCGCGCAGGCGATTGCGACACATGAGGCCAGCAAGGCCGAATCTAGTCAGGGTCGTCAGAATGAGACCCCAGAACCCGAATCAGGAGCCTTGGACAAAGGATGCTCCTATAAAACATTCATGGCCTGTAGGCCTTGGCCGTTCAAAGGCACCGAAGGAGCCATTGGGCTCTACAATTGGATTGACAAGATGGAGACCGTTCTCTCCATCAGCGGATGTAGTGAAAACCAGAAGGTCCTTTACGCGACCTGCATGTTCCAAGAAGCAGCTTCGTCTTGGTGGAAGCTTCAAACGAAAACTTTGGGGCGAGAAGTTGCTCTCCACAAGACCTGGGAGGAACTGAAGGAAATGTTGATGAGAAAGTTCTGCTCACGCGCAGAGATTCAGAGTCTGCAACAGGAATTCTGGAACCACACTATGGTAGGAACGGATATCGACGCCTACAACAACCGGTTCAACGAACTTTGTCAGTTGGTGCCAGATATGGCAAACACAGAGGAAAAGAAGGTCGAGAGGTATATCTTTGGGTTGCCTCCTGTTGTTAGGGTTCCGCTCAACGCCGCAGCGCCTCCAACCTTCGATGAGGCGGTTGCGCGAGCCATCACCCTTACAAGGGATACGGTTCGTGCGGGTATGTTGACCGCTCGCTTGAACGAGCAGCGAACCTCTGACTCCAAGAGGAAATGGAACTCCCACCGAGGGTCAGACTTCAAGCAGCCACCGCCCAAGAGGCAGGAAAGCACAAGGGTTTACGCGATTCAAGCCGCGGAACCATCAAGGAAAGGATACAGCGGGCCTCGCCCATGGTGCAGCAAATGCAAGTATCACCACGAGGGTGAATGCGCAAAAATCGAATGCGCCAAATGTGGCAGACCAGGACACAAGGCGATGAATTGTCGCATCAGAGAAGCTGGATCGAGCGACAGCTGCTACGCATGCGGGAAGCCTGGACACTTCAGTCGGGATTGCCCACAGAAAGGAAACCAAGCTCGCGGGAGAGCTTTTGTGATCGGCGCGGGTGAAGCAAAGGAAGAGCCGAATGTGGTAACCGGTACGTTTTTGCTTAACGGTCATTATGCATCTGTCTTATTTGATACTGGCGCTGACCTAAGTTTTATATCCCATGAGTTTAAAAACTCCCTGGGCTTAGCGACCAGTAGGCTAGACAAACCTTATACTATAGAACTAGCCAATGGTAGGCAGTTATGCGCGAATGAAAGGACTGAGCAATGTGTATTAGTCATGGGAGGTCATGAGTTCAATATAAACTTGTTGCCAATAGATTTGGGAAGTTTCGATATTGTGGTAGGTATGGATTGGTTGGTCGAGAATCTCGCGGAGATTGTTTGTCATGAGAAGCAGGTTCGGATTCCACTGTTGAACGGAGAAACTTTGATGATTCAAGGGGAAAGAAAGGGAGTTGCGACGAAACTGATTTCATGCCTAAAGGCGCGCAAGTGCCTAAGGAAAGGGTACTACGCCTTCCTGGCGCATGTAATAGAGAAGGGAGATGAGCGAAGAATTGAAGACTTACCTGTAGTGCGCGAATTTCCAGAAGTTTTTCCTAAAGATCTGCCCGGATTGCCGCCGCCGCGACAAGTCGAATTTCGCATTGATTTGGTCCCAGGAGCTGCGCCAGTAGCTCGAGCGCCTTATCGATTAGCTCCATCTGAGATGCAAGAGCTATCCAATCAGTTACAGGAACTATTGGATAAGGGTTTCATTCGCCCAAGTTTCTCACCTTGGGGAGCTCCAGTACTGTTTGTAAAGAAGAAGGATGGTTCCTTCCGGATGTGTATTGACTACAGGGAGCTGAACAAGCTGACAGTCAAAAATCGGTACCCCTTACCGAGGATTGACGACTTATTTGACCAGTTGCAAGGATCCAGTTATTATTCGAAGATAGATCTACGGTCCGGATACCACCAACTTAGGGTCCATGAGGAAGATGTGCCGAAAACAGCCTTCCGAACTAGATACGGCCATTATGAGTTCTTAGTGATGCCTTTCGGGCTAACTAATGCGCCGGCTGTGTTCATGGATCTGATGAACCGCGTGTGCAAACCATACTTGGACAAGTTTGTGATTGTGTTTATAGATGATATTCTGATTTACTCTCGGACCAAGGCCGAGCATGAGCAACACCTGAGATTGATTTTGGAATTGTTAAGGAAAGAAAAGTTGTATGCGAAGTTTTCCAAGTGCGAGTTTTGGCTTAGAGAAGTTCACTTTCTCGGTCACGTTGTAAACGAGAAAGGAATTCACGTTGATCCTTCCAAAGTCAAGGCCATCGAAAACTGGGAAGCGCCAAAAACCCCAACTGAGGTGAGGCAATTCCTAGGACTAGCTGGCTACTATCGACGCTTCATTGAGAACTTCTCCAAGTTAGCTCTACCTCTGACCGCGCTAACTCAGAAAGACAAGGTGTTTATTTGGGGCGAGAATCAGGAAGCGGCATTTCAAATGTTGAAACAGAAGTTATGTAGTACGCCAATTTTATCTTTACCAGAGGGGACGGATGACATCGTCGTTTACTGCGACGCTTCACACCAGGGACTCGGATGTGTCCTTATGCAGCGAGACAAAGTTATAGCGTATGCCTCGCGCCAACTCAAGACCAATGAAAAGAACTACACAACGCATGATTTAGAACTTGGAGCGGTTGTCTTCGCGCTAAAGATTTGGCGCCATTACCTCTACGGTACGAAATGTGTAATCTTTACGGATCATAAGAGCCTCCAACATATATTCAATCAGAAGGATTTAAACATGAGGCAACGAAGATGGGTTGAATTGTTGAATGATTATGATTGCGAGATCAAGTATCATCCGGGGAAAGCGAATGTGGTAGCAGACGCGCTAAGCAGAAAGGAGCGAATAAAAACACTACGGGTCAAGGCCCTAAAGCTAACAATTCACGCAGACCTCTCTACGCGCATCCGAGACGCTCAGCAAGAAGCCTTGAAACCAGAGTTTGTTAAAACTGAATCCCTTGGGGGTATGATTAAGAATTTGGAACTTAAAGGGAACACTCGATATTTTGCCAACCGCATATGGGTCCCTCTCAAGGGAGGACTGCGCGAGCAGGTATTAAACGAAGCTCACAAGACGCGGTATTCCGTACATCCTGGCGCAGACAAGATGTACCAAGATGTTAAAATGTTGTATTGGTGGCCCAATCTTAAAGGCGCCATCGCGACACATGTCAGTAAGTGCCTGACGTGTTCAAAGGTAAAGGCTGAATACCAGAAGCCGTCGGGGTTACTTCAACAGCCAGAAATTCCCATGTGGAAGTGGGAACAAATCTCCATGGATTTCATCACCAAACTACCAAGGACACCTGGGGGTTACGACACGATATGGGTTATTGTAGATCGGCTAACTAAGTCAGCGCACTTCCTGCCGATTAAAGAAACTGATAAAATGGAAAAGTTAGCCCGACTATATATTCGAGAAGTAGTTTCAAAACATGGAGTCCCAGTGTCCATCATTTCTGATAGAGATAGTCGGTTCACCTCAAGGTTTTGGAGATCATTACAAGAGGGGTTAGGTACTCGACTGGACATGAGTACGGCTTATCACCCCCAAACGGATGGACAAAGCGAACGAACGATCCAGACATTGGAAGATATGCTGCGCGCGTGCGCGATCGATTTTGGAGGTAGTTGGGATACCCACCTTCCGTTGGTTGAATTTTCTTACAATAACAGTTATCACACAAGCCTCAAGGCAGCGCCGTTTGAAGCGTTATATGGGCGCAAGTGTAGATCCCCACTGTGTTGGGCTGAAGTGGGCGACAAGCAAATGACTGGTCCAGAAGTGATCCAAGAAACAACAGACAAGATTTTTCAGATAAGGGATCGCCTTAAGGCAGCACGCGACAGACAGAAAAGTTATGCTGATATGAGAAGGAAACCGTTGGAGTTTCAAGTAGGGGATAAAGTACTTTTGAAAGTCTCTCCATGGAAGGGAGTCCCCCGTTTCGGTAAGCGAGGAAAGCTAAATCCGCGCTACATTGGACCATTTGAGATCCTGGAGAGGATCGGTCCAGTTGCTTATAAACTCCGTCTACCCGCCGAACTCAGTAGAGTTCATGATACGTTTCATGTATCCAACCTCAAGAAGTGTTTATCTGACGAAACGTTGATTTTACCGTTGGAAGAAATTCATATTGACAAACAGCTGCACTTCGTAGAAGAACCCATAGCAGTAACCGATTGGAAAGAACAAAAGTTACGCAGAAGCAAAATCAAGTTAGTAAAGGTTCAATGGAACTCGAGGCGTGGGCCTGAATTCACTTGGGAAAGAGAAGATCAGATGCGCATGAAATACCCACACCTCTTTCAGAGCATGGCTTCTGCCAGCAACGTCTCCTAAATTTCGGGACGAAATTCGTTTTAACAAGGGGAGAATGTGACAACCGGTAAATTCCCAAACCCTTAAGCTAAGTAATCAACCTAATAATTAGGTGATTGTAAATATTAAGCGCGTGCATTTGTTATGTGCGCCCTGCGCGAGCGCGCCATGTTAGTCAGCGCGTGCATTTGTTATGTGCGCCCTGCGCGAGCGCGCCATGTTAGTCAGCGCGTGCATTTGTTATGTGCGCCCTGCGCGAGCGCGCCATGTTAGTCAGCGCGTGCATTTGTTATGTGCGCCCTGCGCGAGCGCGCCATGTTAGTCAGCGCGTGCATTTGTTATGTGCGCCCTGCGCGAGCGCGCCATGTTAGTCAGCGCGTGCATTTGTTATGTGCGCCCTGCGCGAGCGCACCATGTTAAGAACCAGCGTGGGCATATGTTATATGCGCCATGCGCGAATGTTTTGGCTTTATGTTTTCATGTACCTTAACGTTATGATGTCTAATGGGTTGACCGTCACGCATGATGCTAAGGCGGGTGCACCCTAAATCGTTTATGCGCGTGCGGAAGGGAACTAACCTCCCCGCATGGCGGGAACATTGAGAGCTAGTTTGTCTGAAGCTCCAAGATGGAATTGACTTCAACATAACTGATCACTATGTTGAAATACCAAGACCACTTGGAGGATCTACAAATAAAACTCAATGTCCCTGACTGCGAGAAGGTTACATACCTACCCGCAGCAAAGAAACATTCTACACGCAGAATCCTACACGCATAAGGCTGTACGCGCAAGGTTACACGCACAAAACACAGTATTCTTCAGAATAAAGGGGATTATTCCCGCCCAAAAGAAAACAGTAACGTGTTTCAGAAAATTTCTACTTTTTACTGTGCACTGGCAAAAGCACACTGTGGCATGAACAGTCAACTATCAGCCACCCTACTCTCACCAACCACAGACCTGCATGTCCTGCGAAAATCAGAATCTTTTACCCACTCCTCCACTTTTGAATAAATAATAATACTTTCCATACTTTATCATCATCACACCTAGATATGAAAAGATTACAATCCCCTAAATCAAGGGATTGTGTTCCATTGAGTTTGCCTATAAATATGTAACCTAAAATTATCACTCAACACACTTCAAACTTCTCTCTTAAAACTGCAAATCTGCCCTGAATCATCTCCCAAGCATCTATTTGATTTTCAATTCCGTTCCTGTTACTAGGTAAGCCGAGATTATAACCTTGAGATCTACTTTCCAACCCTTATATCTTGATCTTAATATAGATTTCTTGTTATTTAATCGTATTCTAGACCTTCGATTCCGAGGCCAACACCAAGAAAACCCGAATCTCGATTAATCCTTTAACAAGAACCACAGGTGAGTCTCACAGCCCCCATTTCACTATTTTCACTATTTTCACTGTTTTTAACCTGTTTTCGGGGCGAGGGACACGTGTTTAAATTACATTTTTATCATGGTATACTTACAAGCTATGCAAGCGATTATGTGGTTAAATTATATTACATGATGAGCAATGCGAACGGTTATCTAAGGTTTTTGATGTATGTGCGCTAGAACTCGAGTAAGTGATCACTTTACCATTGGAACTCTAAGGGTAGGGACTGCTGGTTTGATCCACCCACTCGTAGGGGTCGCACCTCTTTGCATGGACGAGTGCCTAGTATGGTCATGGGGCAGTACTATGGGTTTGAGCCCGCTCGTAGGGGTCGCGCCTCTTTGCATGGACGAGCGCCTTGTTTTCCGGCACAACGTCCGCGCGTAACCCGCGGGACGGTAATACGTTATTTTAGCTCGTAGTGGCAGCGCCACTTACATAGACGAGCACGGTTTTTCAGAAATGTCCACGCGTAAACCGCGGGACGATAATACATTATTTTAGCTCGTAGTGGCAGCGCCACTTTGCATGGACGAGCACATTTTCCTGAAACGTTCGCGCGTAACCCGCGGGACGGTAATACGTTATTTTAGCTCGTAGTGGCAGCGCCACTTACACAGACGAGCACAGTTCCCAGAAATGTTCGCGCGTAACCCGCGGAACGATTTTATCAGACTATGTTGATAGAACTATGTTTTTACCAAGCATGTGTTTTAATGATGCTATCAGAATTATGTTTCAGAATGGTTATGATGCAATACGATTTATCAAGTTACTAAAACTTGTGAACTCACTCAGTTTATACTGATTCAAATGTTTTTACGTGTCTTTCAGGAGATAATTAGGTAGCGCATGGAGTCACACTTAGAGCACCTCACGCTGAACATCTAAAACCAGCTTTTTGGAAGATTTTAGTTCTATCCCTTCGATGCGCGTGGTTGTTCCCACCGCGCAAGGGGATATGGCTTGGAAATCTTCAACAGTTTTATACTTGGATGTTTTTATGTAATTTTTAAACAATGTAATGTATTGTATTAAACATTTCACGCGCAATGAAAATCTTTGAATGTTTGCAATGGCCCGTGCTTAATTATCAATCCCCACTCGCGCGCGCCCGGCTGTTTCCGCCGCTCAGGGCCGGGTGTGACATGGTTGGAATCTTGAATCCATGGATGAATTTATGATTGAAATGTATTAATTTGATGAAGATATGTCAACCTAAGGTTAAACCGGGCTTAAATATGATAAAAAAACCCCAAAAAACCGACATTGTCCGTCAAGTCAACCGTAAGCTACGGTGGAGCCAACGTAGCGCTCCATCGTAACTGACGCTAACTTCACCCTTACGATGGTCGGTCTCTGCTTTACGGAAAGTTTACGGCCATTTTTCCAAAACCTCAAGTGTAAGCTATGGTGGAGCCACTGTAGCTTACGGTGGACTTAACACCAAATTCTTTATTTTTCATTTTCTTGATGAGCGTTCGTCATTTCGACCCTCCGAATCTCCGATTGCTTCCTTTTATGCATAACTCGATTCCTCATCATCCTAAATGCTCCAAATTAATGCATTTAAGCTCCAAACACCTGTAATCATAAAACTAAACAAAATAACTGTGTTCGATAGATATAACCAACTAAAACACACGATTTTAAACATTAAGACACATTTTTTTACCTACTCTTGAATTAAAAACAAAATTAAATGAGAAAGTTTGTATAAGAAGACACGATGCCAATTAAATTTCATGAAGTTGCTAGTGTAACTTGCTTAATGTTGCTAGTTTGCTTTGCTATTTGTCTTCTTGGAATATTTGTACCTTCGGCCCTCTTGCAACTCGCTTGAGGTACTCTTTTTTTATTTATTAACTAGTGTTGTTTTCCGAACGCATCGAGTAAGTCGGTAAAACACGGGTAGTAGTAAAACACAAGTGTTGATACGGTAAGTCGAGTTGAATTCGGCCGGGTGCAGTTACGTGCGTTATTGTATCAGAACTGAGACAAAAATAAAACAATAAACTTATAAAAATTGGGGTGGACTAATGGTGTGGTGTCGGCCGGTAAAACTTGATCATTTGTAAAATCCGACCGTTATCGATCTCAGGCGTTGAAGCGGTTGAGTCTACGTGAATTTAGTCGTTTTCGTCATGTTAGTTATGGTACCGGAACTAAAAAACAAAAATCATCATTCGGTCGTTTCCGTTATGGTACTAGAACTAAAACAAAGCACAGTGAGTCTACGCGAATTCGGTTGGTTTCAATCGCTTTCGGTACGGTATTGTAACTAAAACAAAATAATGAAAAGGAACAAAACTAAAATTCACATTTGGTAAGTTTTCATTACGTTCTTTACGGCCGAAACTAAAAAAACAAAAATAAAAAATTACTATCAATAAGGTTCTGCAAAGTCGCCCAATCGGGACTTTGCGGCACCAAACTCTTTAATTATATTATACTAGCTGGGTGCCCGCATGATGCAGCGGGGGCTCGCGCAACTTCACAGTGAACGCATAGTCCGTGTCGGTGCATACGTCACCTGGTGACAGTGCACACGTAACCTAAAATTGGACCGCGTAACTCGTGCAAAGCCAGTTGCGTGTTATCAAATATTGAACACGCGTAACTCGGTGGGAATGCACGTTACCGACATTGGAACATGCTTAACCAACACCACGCGTGTATTTCATGGCGATTAACAGTGTCGGGTGCTACGTGGGACTGGACACGTATTTATCGGCCCCGGTATATTTCAACAACGGTATCTGCGTAACTTGTAACGAAAATCAAAAGGAAAACATTAAATATACATTACTTTGAAATACATCATTTTTTTAAACCAATCCGTTTTGGCCCCAAACATGTTCTGACTCGACATCGTTCTGACCTGGCCCCTTTATACTCGAACCCGAACCAAATTAACCATTTTTTTTGTATTGACTCATTCCGACCCTATTGTACTTTTACAAATGAACTGATCTCACAAGACTCGACCTGTTAATCAATTCTAAATCGTAAGCGCGTAACATGTTAACGTTTTAAAACAAAAAAAAAACTATAGCAATATCATACTCAAATCAAAGAGAATAAAATGCTCGTTTTTATGATGTATTTTTTTTGAAAAAAACATTAACGTGTGAAAAAGTTATGCCCTTAAAAAGTCGTGAGGTAGTTGGTTTTGACTTAAGGGGCATGCATGTAACTATTATTAAATTTTACAAAAAAGGTAATGAAGTTGAAGGACTAAAGTTGTAAGTATATGTTAAAAAAAAGAAAGTTGTAAAGACTTAATTTTAAGTTTTATATTTTTTATGCATTATGTGTTGTATATAAAGCATTAAGTTTGATACCTTTCAAAATTTAAGAGGTCCCTAACTCATGTTTTATATATAGCATAGATATAGATAATAACTCTCAATTGTCACATCCTATCTATACACAGTCATACACAACTAAAACCAAATACAAAATAATAATAAAAAAAGAGCGGGAAAACAAAACAAGACAAGACAAAGTAGTGGCTAGCAACTTATCCCAAACGCCACTATTTGAATAATACATTTTATTATTATTATTATTGTTATTATTATTATTGTTATTATTACTTCCAAAAAGAAAAAAAGTTTAGGTTTTCACTTTCAGAATCAATGGCACCGAAGCGAAAAACCGCCGAAAAACCTTCCGATGATAACAACACAACCAGAGTCACCCGCAAGTCACCGCGCCTAGCCACTCAAGCCAAGCCGCCGGTGGTTGAGCCGAAGCCGAAGACCAAGAAGGCTAAAGTGAGTCCCAAGAAGAAGCAGCCGGAGTCAAAAGCAGCTGAAACAACAACTGAAGCAGCTGCGCCGGTTGAAAATGGGTCCAAGACTGTTGTGATTGAGCACTGGTATGTTTATTGCTTTTCAGTTAAGAAAACTAAATAGAAGCTTTGATGGTTAGTTTGATGAAGAAAAGATTATGAAATGTGCAAGGTTTTGTACTGTATTTTGTTGTTTAAAGAAACAAGATAGAAACTTTTGGTTGTTAGTTTGAACAAAAGAAGTGAAATGTGGTTAGATTACTTGATACTTGACATTTGGAGACTGATTTTGGTTCTTGATGGCAAATGGGGTGATTTGGGTCAAAGAAATTTGGGTAAACGGGTTGATTTGGGTCAAAGATTTGGGCAAATGGGTTAATTTGGGATTTTAGGTCAAGATATTTGGTAAATGGATTGATTTGGGTCATGAAATATGGTAAGTGGGTTAATTTGGGTCAAATATTTTTGTAAATGGTTTAATTTGGGTCAAAGAAATTTGGTTAAATGGGTTGATTTGGGTCAAATATATTTGGGTAAATGGGTCAAAGAAATTTGAGTAAAGGGGTTAATTTGGGTCAAAGGATGTTGGGTAAATTGGTAATTTAGGGTCAAAGAAATATGGGTTATTTCGGGTCAAAGAAATTTGGGCAAATAAGTTGATTTGTGTAAAAGAAATCTGCATTTGGGTTCGTTTAGTCAACTCAAGTTAACCAACGGGTCAAAGCGCGTGACACTTGTAAAACTTTACCAATTTAAAACGAGCTTAAATGAACACTTTGCAAGCATATTCAAGGCATAAATTTATGTTTATGCCAGAATTAAACGAAAGTCTTTAAGTAGCATGATTACAAACATCTAGCTCAGTTATTAATTCTATAAAACGTGATTAAAAGTTGATCAATATTGGAATATTTATCATCTTTTTTGAAATCTCTTTATTTGAGTACTTACGAAGGCAATATAATGATGTATGGAAACCATACTTTTTTTGTATGACAGCAAACAGTGCAACCAGTTTAAAGTGAGGGCTGTTAAGGTTAAACTTGGTTTGGAGAACGCTATATCTGGCATTAATGTGATTGTCAACCCAGATAAGGTATTATTTTTGTTAAACCCATTTTGTTTTTCCATGAATTTATTCCAGTTATGGTCAAGATGGGCCGTTATGCTTGTGACGTTTTATATAATTAGATTCCTTTCTTTGCAGCCAAGAAGGGGATGCTTTGAAGTGCGAGAAGAAGGCGGCAAAACGTTTATAAGTCTTCTGGTAATCTCATCACTGATCTTTGTTCATATTCATTTTTCTTGCTATTACGCATTATTCTTTACTTATAGGAATAGATCCACTTTTAATATGTTATAAGTGTTTGACCTGTTTATGAATGGGTTGATTTGGTTTGTGCTTTGTCATTAAACACATTGAATAAAAACTTTAGCTAAGGGTCACAGATCTCTTAGATTTTTGTATTTAATATATGACTGTTACTATCAAGATATGTTTATTTGCATTCGTAACCAGCACATTATTAGTTTACTGAAATTTTATAAATGGACGTTGGACAAAGCATGCTAGCAGGTCAACCGGAATCCTTATATTATTTTGTTATGTGCAGGATATGAAACGACCATTTGCACCTATGAAGGCATTGGACATGGATGCTGTCATATCTGACATCATTGACCAGATCAAATGATCTAACCGGTCGTATCTAGCCTAAGTAGGCAGGCGTGCATCTATTTTGATCAATGTTTCTTAGGAAAACGACAAACCCTTATTTTGGTACCATATCGAATCGCTTCGTAGGTGTAATCGGCTGTTTGTTTGCTTCCGTGTGACTATGTTTCTTTTGTTCTGTTGGTTCAATGATGAGTTGCTGGAATTGACATTTATGATGCTAAATTTGAGTTTGTTGTCTTTGCAATTTCAAACACATCAAGTGAATGAGGTAAATCTATTTTTGCCTATGTGGGGAACAGAAAAATGAGAGGTCTAAAACTCAAACAGGGGTGTAAACAAGCCGGCTTATCTAATCTTGAGTTTGGCTTGCTTAACTTAGGAGAGCTCGAGCTTTGCTTATTTAGAAGTTAGAATTCCTTCTAAAGCTCAGGCTTGACTTATTTTATTTAACTATTTTAATTGTATAGATTATAATTATCTGCATTTATATTTCTTATTATAAATTTTATAAGTATCATAATATATGCTATTTAATCATTTTTATCATAATTTTATATACAAGAATTACTATGTTGATATAAATCTCTTATATTACACAAAATTTATATAAATAATAACCTTGTTTAAGCTCATTTAGTTTCCCAAATCTAGTCAAGACCGATATGTGAAGCTTGGGCTTGCAGGGGATCATTTATTATGAGTTTGAGCTTTTAGCGATCTGATCACCAGTGGCTTACGAATTGCCTTGTTCGTTTACGCCCCTAAACTCAGTTGGCTGGAGCTCATTTAATTTTAACAAAAACTATATCTGGTCACTAGTTGCTTATGGGTTCAAATAGAAGCCTCTATGTAGTTTTTGTTGTGGGTATGAAGGTAGATTGTGTATATATATATATATATATATATTGGATTTGTTCATCAATCATGCTCTTCTGCATAAGAAAATACAGAATGATCATGAGGTTGCAATCAAACGTCTGAAGATCTAAACTTTAGATTTTGCTTGAGATGGTGAGGTGTATGATCCTGATTTTGATAGAGCTGTGATGTTCGAACAAATTTTAGAAGTAGGAATTTGACTCTTGAAGGGATTAGATTTCATAATAGGAGGAAAATATTTGAGTTTTGAGGTGAGATGTGAAATGGCCGCATATGAGCCACGTAGATGATAGGTAGATAGTGAGGCTTTCACATTTCACACAAAGTTGAATGTGCTATGATGAGATGAAATATGAAACGTGGTTATAGTTACTTGTGGGGTTAGGTGAAGATAAATGATTGGTTTAATAATTAACTAATTAAAAAAACAACCTCATGCTTGCTCGAGAGACCATGCCCTTGCCCTCGCGCTCTCCTTTAGGAGTTTAGGTTGTTGTTTGGTGGTGTGTCGCACCCGCTCTGCCACCGTGGTTGTGGCTCGCACCCTGTCACAATTCCATAACTCATGTCCTTAGTGTTGTCTTATTTAATCTCCATAGATCACTTCACTAATACATCTCTCTACACACACACTATGATTTTACATTCTTATTAGACATAAACCTTCTTGTAATAAAGATCTTCATATCTATTTTAGAATTGTAGGATATCGCATAGGGTGGAAAAAGACCCAACCTTTTATTTTAACGCCTAAATGCTAAACTTTTCAAGGGCTGAGCCCTTAGATTTTCAATTTTACACCTTAACCACCTTACCGCCCTACCAAAGTGTCAATGACACTAATACCATAGGCTACTCGAGCAATCAGAAATTAGACCATATATTCTAATCTATAAAATGCTATTATGGAAGGGGGCCATCTATATACATGTTATCTAGCATCTTATTCTAAACTGTTTCAAACGCGTCCGAATAGAGGTCAGACAACCGCTTGAACCAAAATTTTCAAAGTTTGACCATTTATGGTCAGAATGGTCGTCCAGATATAGATCAATCTAACCAATAAGTTTTAAACTTGACTTTTTTTTTTATCAAGACGATCAAGCATTTTATAGACGGTCATATGACATTAAATCAGACGGGATGACGTAATTATAGCATACCTCTTCCATGTTATATCCTATATATAACATTTCATATTTGAATATGATGCAAATGATTCATCACAATCACCACCACCACCGCCGGTTATCTCTCTACCACCTCCTCCTCCTCGCCGGCCGCCGTATCAAACCCCTGCAACAACTCCACGCTCAGATCATCATCTCCGGCAAAACCACCTCACTCCCACTTATTACCAAACTCATCACATCCACCTGCACCACTCAATCAATCCAATACACCCACCAAATCCTACACTCAACCCCAAACCCAGACTCATTCCTCTTCAGTTCACTTATCAAAACCTCAACCCACCACAGTTTATACCACCACTCACTCATATTCTACCAACACATGCTAGCTTGCAAAACAGAGTGTTCAAATCACACATTTACAGCTGTGTTAAAATCTTGTGCTAATTTGTCTGCTCTTGGGATTGGTAAAACTGTTCATTGTCATGTGATTGTTTGTGGGTATGGGTTGGATTTGTTTGTTCAGGCTGCTTTGGTTAGTTTTTACACGAAATGTAATGAGTTGGGGGCTGCACGCCAGGTGTTCGATGAAATGCCTGAGAGAAGTTTGGTTGCGTGGAACGCGATGATTTCTGGGTACGAGCAGAATGGGCTTGCTGAGGAGGCTATTGGGTTGTTTAATTGTATGCGTGAGGCGGGTATGGAGTTTGATTCGGTGACGATGGTGACTGTGTTGGCTGCGTGTTCTCAGTTGGGTGATCTCGGGTTGGGTCGGTGGGTTCATGAGTATATTAATGTTAACGGTTTACGTGTGAATACTACGATTGGGACTTCGTTGATTAACATGTATGGTAGATGTGGAGATGTGATAAAAGCAAGAGAAGTGTTTGATTCATTAAATCAACAAAATGTTATTACTTGGACAGCCATGATATCAACTTATGGTATGCATGGTTATGGTAATGAAGCAATGAAGATCTTCCATCTTATGAAACATGGCCCACCTCCGAATTCCGTAACATTTATTGCTGTTTTATCCGCTTGTGCTCATGCTGGACTAGTGTCTGAAGGTCAGCTTGCTTATGCTAGCATGATACAAAATTACCAAATTGCCCCTAGAATCGAGCATCATGTTTCCATGGTTGATATGCTAGGACGCGCAGGGCTGTTAAACGAGGCATATCAACATATTCAAAGTATGAATGATATCAAACCTAATGCAGCTGTATGGACCGCAATGCTTGGAGCCTGCAAGATGCATAAAAATGTAACTCTTGGTGTTATAGCAGCTGAGAATCTTTTAGCTATTGAGCCTCATCATCCGGGCCATTTTGTGTTAATATCGAATGTATATGCAATGGCGGGCCAGATGGACCGAGTTGAGATGGTTAGAAATGTGATGATTGAAAAGGGTTTAAAGAAACAAGTTGGATATTCCACCATAGAAGTTGATAACAAGACGTATATGTTTAGTATGGCTGATGTGTCACACCCTGAAACCGATACAATTTACAAGTATTTAGACGAGTTAATGGAGAGATGTCGGGAAGTGGGTTATACACCAGCATTTGAGTCGGTTATGCATGAGGTGGAAGATGAAGAAAGAGCGCATGCACTTAGATATCATAGTGAGAAGCTTGCATTAGCGTTTGGGCTTTTGAAAACTAGAGAGGGGTCGGTTATAAGGATTGTGAAGAACCTTAGGGTGTGTGAAGATTGCCACGTGGCAATTAAGTTTATTTCGGTTGTGACTAGACGGAAGATTATTGTTCGTGATAAGCTTCGGTTTCATCATTTTGAAGATGGATCTTGCTCGTGTTTGGATTACTGGTGATGGCCATGGGTTTGATGTGGATCGGATTGGAACACGTTTATGTAAAACTCAGGACATACGGGTTAGAAAAGGGGTCGACTTCAAAAGGTCACAACTCAAACGTAAAGGGTTTGTGACCGAAGAATGGCAAACGCCGGTTTGGCATGTGTGTATGTAGAATTGTAGATCATCTTTGGTTCTTTTGAGTTATAAAGAAAGAAACATTGGCTATTGTTGTAACAATTATTCAAGATTTTGCCTTTGTAACAATTATTCAAGATTTTTGCCTTTTCAAGGTTGTAAGTGCTTGAACACTTCTAACAAATATCTCAGGTTCGAATCCAGTTTCCATTGAATTTCTACCTTTAACTCTCTTGAAGGACACAATATAAATGAGCCAAGTTGCTAGAGATACTCAAGATCGGCTCACTAAAAGCTTGAACCTAGCTTAAACGAGCAAATAAGTGTATTTAATAAATGAGTACCATCCAGAGCTTCACTTATCGAGCTGCTCACGAGCCTAATAATTATATAATTTTTATTAAATATATTAAATATAATTTTTTTGCAAAATAAAATAACATATGTTATGTGATGTATAAAAATTATAATTAAAAAAATAAAAAATAATTATAAATGCGTACAAACTAATTAATAAACAATGAAAGAGCCGAGTCTGACCCGAGTTCGAGCTTAACAACCTACACACAAGTCGATCTCGATGTTAGAAATATCGCTTGAAACCAGACGACTTCAAGTTGTCGCAAGTTAAATGGGCCGAGCTCAAGCCTAGTCATGCTTGGGCTCAGCTCATTACATCCCTAAATGAACACATGCCCAGTGTTGGCTGCGTTTTACCATATCCTGGTTAGCAATGTATTGGTATGGTGCGGTTCGGTTAATTTTCCAAAAAGGATTTTGGCTTTATCTAAATAACAAATTTGCACAATATGAAAATAGTCTAAATGTGTTGAGAATACAATAGTTTTAACAAAGAAAAATGAACCATCTAATCTCAAAAGTAACAAATTATAGTAACCATAAAACAAGCAAAGAAAGATATACTATAAAACTGTCTTCATCCACTAGTCACCTCCCACCTAGTAAATTTCATCATCAGGTATATCAGGATTCAAAAACTTCTCCGGATCTTTGCTAATCGCATCATAACTAAGTGTAGGTTTAACGCGATCTGGTACGGGCTCAAGTGGGAATATAGAATCTTGATCTATAACCCCATCAATTATCCCATATTCAACCGCTTCAATAGGAGACATATATCTATCTCTATCAATATCCTTTTGAACTTGTTCATAAGTTCTCCCAGTTGACTCTGCTATTATTCTTGTCACGTTTTCCTTATTATGCATCATTTCTCGTGCTTGAATCTCAACATCTAGTGCCTGTCCGCTTGCACCACCGAGTGGTTGGTGGATCATAATTCTTGTATTAGGCATTGCAAGACGTTTACCTTTCGTTCCACCACCTAAAATTAAGGAAGCGGTTGATGCTGATATACCAAGTGCAATTGTTGAAACATCAGCCCTCACTAGCTTTAGAGCATCATAAATAGCCATTGAAGAGCTGTTTGAACATTTAATAACATGTTTAGTTCATAATAAACGGGCATAAAATAAGTTCCTTAAAAATCAGTAGGCCTTTTAATGAACAGAACCGTTAGGGCGGGAAGTTTGTTTATGTTCGTTTATTTAATAAACAACCGAACATGAACAAGCATTTTTGTTCATTTACTTGAACGAACGAACATCAACACATGTTGTTCGTTCATTTATGTTCGTGAATGTTATACATTTAAATTTTTTTATGCTCGTTCTTTGCGTTCATTTATTTATGTTCATTATTTTATGTTTGTTTAGGTTAGTTCATTTACGTTCGCTAATATATTCTTTAAATTTTTAGGCCCAACACATTGTTGTTTACTTGTACATATATTTGCTTTTAGCTCAATTATGTTATTTCACCTATGTTCAGTTATGTTCGTTCGTTTACATTCATGAACTGTTCGTTTATACTGTTAACGAACAAAACGAACACAAACACAAACACATTAATTTTCTTAATGAACGAACATGAACAAAGAAACCGTGTTCGTTTAGTTTGTGTTTGATCGCTTGTTCGGTTAAAGTTAAATTAATGAGCACGAACATTCTGGTTCGTATACAGGCCTAGATATCTGTTTTGTTGCAGCTACAGAGCTACTCCTAAACTGGTTATTGACATCCAATCAAATAATCAAAATCAGTTTAACTATAACCTAACACTATAAACTGATATTATCTACCCCATTAAAAACTCATTAATTGATGCCAATTACCAAACACCCCTTATAGGACAAATCTACACCCAATTTTGCATACTATTTATTATTGACAGAATTAATAAATGACCAAAAAGAACATTTTAATTAGGCCTGTAAACGAATCGAACGTTCACGTTAACACTTTGTGAACCATTTAGCGGGAAGTTCACTTATTAAATAAATGAACAGACATGAACACAATTTTTGTTCATTTAGTTAAAACAAACGAACATGAACACATGTCCAGTTCGTTCATTATTGTTCATGAACGTTGGTTTTTTTTTTCTAACTTGGTTAAGTTCGTTCGCTTATATATTCACTGAAAATTCTCTAGTAATAACAAATTAGCTAGCTTTATGAACTTAAAATATCCCTCATTACAATGTAGCCTAGATTGATGCCCACTTTTACTTTTAAATGGTGTTAGCTCAGTCATGTTCAAATGTGTGTGATATATATAGGGGCTACAACACCACTACGCCCGTAAAACAAAAACCCACATTTTGCTGACACGTGTCACAAAACGCCACATTTTGTTGGGCCTCCACTACACATAGCCTTATAAATATATATTTTTTTTAATTTCAGAATTATTAGGGACTTCATAGAAACATCCAAACGATTTACAATGAAGTGGCAGGTAAGCGGGCAACAAGCTGCGCCACAACCCTCTTTTGGATAGCAAACCCAATCCGACTAAAAACAAAGTTTTGATTCTTATGGGCTGATACGTTACTATACACAACTTTCTGAACCCTATTCAAAAGGTCCACGGCATCAGGAGCTAAGAAACCAAAAGTGTCAAAGGCGAAGGGGATAAACACGTGTTGATTCTCCAAACAAGCTCTCTCGTGTTTAGCAACCTTGCCCGATGCCGCCTTCAATGCTGCCTGGCCTGCTACAAATCCAGTGTCCCTAATCCCAACAAGAGGGGACACTCCTGTGAGGTCGACACAAGCGTGTTTTCCCCCTACCCACCCAAAAACAAGAATATCGGCGGGTCGTAATGTAGATATCCTTCTTGAGGATCCGTAAGAAAGTTTACGGGGGCTTCCTTTTTAGCCGAAATTCCGGCTCGTTTAAGAACATCGCATAGAACATCCCTCACCAAATCATGCCTGTACTTAAACCCAGGCAACTCTTTGCAGTGAACTGCATGCTCGCCAAAAGAATCCAAACAAACCTTACGGCAAACTGGGCACGGCCCATCTACCAGCAAACTGGTAGAAAATAGTTATAACTATACTATAAATATCAGTTTTGTTACGGCAAACTGGGCTCGGCTTATAAATATCAGTTTTGTTACAAGCCTAAAAATAGTTATAACTATACTATAATAAACTGGTAGAAATTAAAGAGTACCTGAGAGAGCCACCAGTGGAATTAATAAAAAGCCTGATTGAAGAAACACTAAGTGACCCCGGGCAGATTATGGATAATCTGGGGGTTAAGTAATGTTTCCCACGAGGGTTAGGTCCGGCAAAGAAGGATGTTCTTCAGATGACCTGCAAAACAGACACCGTGAGCTCGTCACTGAGAAAGGGGGGGTTCCTCCTTGTGACCACCCTCCGGCGTGAGAATCAGACTAGATTGCTCTGAATATAAGTGTATATTGAGAGAAATAGCTAGTGAAGGTAAGATACAAGATGATGATACCGTTCCAAGGTGTTGGAGTATTTATAGCCGAAGGTAGGTTTCCAAGCAGGTACAGCCAGCTGTATAATATTCCTGTTCTACCAACTATGGGCTACGCACGTGCCATGCTGGTTGGTGGGTAGGCAGCGGCTGATAGTGACAAGGCTATGTGCGTGCCACGACAAGGGTTGGTGAGTAGGCAGCGGCTAATAGTGACAAACAGTACTAGAGCATGCTCCTCCTCGTACTGTTGTCGGTGAGCTGTCACCCTGTGATTGGTTCATGGGCTGCTTTGGTCAGACCTTGTCTATTTTGTCCATACCTTGGCAGGTATAGTACAAAAGATCTTCCAGAAGCATACGGACTGGCTCATTTGGGCGGGAGTATTCCCGCCTTGCTCATTCCTTCAGGTGACACTGAATTATTGAGAATTAGTGCCTTGTGCGTGTAGCCTTGCTATTAGTGCGGGTAGCCTTCCCTGATGGCTTGTATCCGCAACTGCGGGGACAGGCGGGGTACTTCACCATTGGGAGGCTTTCCCTGCGGGAACAGCTGGCGTACTGCGCGTAAGGTCTTCATCTCTGAGCATGGTGGGTCCTGCGGAACCAGTTGGTCCTTGCGCAGACGTCCCTCTTCAAGGTGAGTCTTGCGGGTCCAACTGGGCTCTGCTGGGACCTACCTCTTCAAGTCCCCCCAGTCCAATGTTCTTCTCATGAATTGTTAATAAGTGAGGTGAACTTTGGACTTAAGCAAGGGGTTTTGAAAAGGATTTAGTTTTAAGGTTGTCCGTGGGGATTCTTCCCGCGGTTTCCCTAATGTCACGTGCAGAAATTCCTGACTTTTCTGCTTGATCTTTGGGTATGATGCGGGTAGGTGTGTAACCTCCTCGCAAGTCAGGAGCGTTGAGTTTCACTTGTGTAGATTCTCCACGAGGTTTTGGTAGTTTTAAACATAGTGATCAATTATGTTAAAAAACCAATTCCATCCTGGAGCTTCAAACAATCTAGTTCTCAACGTTCCCGCTATGCGGGGATGTTATTTCCCTTTCCGCAAGCATGGCCCAGAAGATCCTTCTTGGTTTCAATTCCCTGCGAGTGCTAGGTATGTGAAGGGTTTCGCCTTGACACTGTACCCGCACTCGTCTTATAGTTATCTTACTTCCAAGGTATTCTTGGCGTCCATTCCCTGCGGGTGCTAAGTATGTGAAGGGTTTTGCCTTGACACTGTACTCGCACCTGTCTTATAGTTACTTGGTTGCCAAGGTAAGGGGTATAGTCCCGCTTACTTTTGAATCTTTTTGAATCTTTTTGAAATTCGAAGAGTTGGTGAAAGGATAAGAACAGTTCAAACTGTTGAAACGTCGTCCGACGGTTTCTTCTGACAGTGTCAGAACGTGCAGGAAATTATGGCGATGTGACAGTATATGGTCATTCCAGACGCTTTTTCAGGCGGGTGGGCGCGATTTTTCGGGCGCGTGGGTGCGGATTTTACGACGCGCGCCCCGTCAACAGCTGTTGCCATCTTGCTTTTTCCACGTGTCATAGTTTCATTGCACCAGCTCTTTTCTCTCTCCTCCGCATTAAATTCATCGCATTCATTGCGATGAGTATATAAAGGGGGAGAGGGTTCACGGTAATCCACACTTTCACTTCTTTCTTCTTCTTCTAAGCGATTTCCGGCGAATACTCTAACTTTCTGTCGAGCATTCTTCTGAAATCGTTCTTTACTTCCAAAACATGTTGTCTACTCATGATCCAGAAGCTACCTTCGAGGAGTCTGACTTGTATGTCGAGAACCCGACGTATACGTCCGATAAGGACGATAAGAGCACTGCTGGTGAATGCCAGTGTGCTCTTCCCATCGAGCTTTACCGGTACATCGTCCAGAAGTTCATGCTCGAGCCGTTCGAGCCTGAGTTTCCGGAGCCACACCAGACGGTGTACGATGCCCCCAAGGGCAAAATAGGGGTATATGCCGCCTTCTTCGTCTATGGGAATCTTAGGTTCCCGTTGACGAAGTTTGTATACCGTGTTCTGGATAGACACGGTGTGCACCTGACCGAGGTACACCCAATGGCGATCGCCAAGATCCGCCATTTTGAGTGGGTGTGCCTCATTCTTGGCGTGGATCCCCAAGTCGACCGCCTGATGACTTTCTACTCCTGGAGGTGCATCCAAGGCTGGTACACCCTGGTCACCCGGATCAAGGGTTTGAAGATCTGCGCTACCGAGCGCAGTCTTCGGTCTTGGAAGCGGGAGTTCTTTTACATCTGTGCCCGTGTCGTCCCTATAGCGATGACATTTAAGAACGGGAGAGCTCTCCCCAGCCTTCACGCCTCCAACTACCAGGAGGCGGAATGGTTCTCCAAGATTTCCCGGATCCAGACTCCGGTTTACCGTTTTCCGGAGTCCGGGATGGTGATGCTCGGTATGAGCAGGGTGTGGAAGGATGCTGGGGCGGATGCGCCACAGATTCCCATCGTACTTGAATACGGTTTGAACTTTATCCCTTACGGTATGCTCCGTCTTCTTTGTTGATTTAAGGTTATTTCTAACTGTTTTTCTTTTTATTTCAGAGGGAAATGACCTGCAGTCCCTCCTGCATCCGCGGGAAGCTGACGGTCCCGCTCGGTTGGGTACTCGTTCTCTTGACGAGAACGAGTTGCCCATCCTTGCGCAGACTGCGGATCGGTTTGTGGAGGCCTACCCGCCAGGCCACGAAATACTGAGCGCCACGCGGCCAGGTAAAAGACTATTTAACCCTCGCCCTCTGAATGCTGAAACCTCATTTGGAATTCCTCTAATCTTGTCATCTTCTGATGAGGAATCCGTAGATGGTCCTTTTCTTGTGCGGAAGAAGAAGGCTGCTGGCGGGAAGGGCAAGGCGAAGGTAGCCTCCACTGCCGACCAAGTGAACCGGTCTGAGTCGGAGACCGAGAGTGAAGAGGCGGCGGGGAACCCGGGTGGTGTTGAGACCACTGCTCTGGAGGTTGAAACGGCTGTCACCTCCGAGCAGCCCAGGACAACGACGGTGACCGGTACGAAGAGGCCGGCTCCATCGGGTTCGTCCCCGCCCGTTCGCACCTTCAAGCTCAAAAGGACCCGTAAGTATACTTCCTTTATCTTAACTGCATAACTTTCCGCCATTATACTTATATATCTTCTTTGTGCAGGCGTGGATGCTACCGCATTCCAGGGTGGAGCGGGGAGGAGCACCTCCGGACCCATGACGGTAGGTTTGGTCAACCTACCTGAGGCGATGACCCAGGCGACTGCGCCTGCTTCAGTTGTTGGTTCAGTTGCTCACCCGGTTGAGCCAACTGTTCCAACTGTGACGACGTCTCCGCCGGCTGTCAGTGCCATATTCACTGATTCCTTCACTGAGCCGGCGATGAGTGTTTCTGTGGATTCTTCCACAGCCGCGGCCGCGGTTGTGAGTTCACCTCCGGTGAGTTCACCTCTGTTGGTTTCTACCACGGCGGCCTCCGCTATGCCTCCTCCGGCGCCGGCGACTACGGCCGGTCCTTCAGGTATGTCCGGGGTTGGGGTGTCAAGCCAATCTCTGCCTCCTTCCCATCTGCCTGACCTCTTGGGTGGATATCCGTTAGGTTCGGGTGATGGGTTTGGCGGCTACAGGCCTGTCGTCGACCCTACAGGTGCGTAGGGTTATTTTGGCCTTTTATTATTTTATTTTATATATATATTTTTTATCATCTTTTCCTAACTGCTTTTTGCTTTTGCAGTGTCGGATTCCAATGAAGTGTATGTTCCACGATGGAACATCCGCCGAGGAACAACCCTTCGGACGCCTGTGGAATGCGTCGAGTGGGCGTGCCACGCCGCCCCAAGTGGGGCGCTGGGGGAAGCAATGTCAAGTTACCAGGAGGGTAGGTTGACAAATGAGCTCCGCATTCTCGTAGCCCAGATGCAGCCGCGCGTCGAGCTGCTTTGTCGTGAAAACGACAAGTTAAAGGCAGCTCGTATCCAAGAAGTAGCTCAGGCGCGGGCTGTCCTGGAGGAGAACAGGAGGCTCTCCGCCGTTGCTGCGGAGAAGGAGAAGACCTTCAAGGCCCTTGAGGTTGAATTTCAGGCTCGTCTCGAGGCCCGTTCCAAGGCCGCCCAAGTTGGTAATGAACAGCTTCGGTTGGCTAAGGAAACTGCACGGAACGCTACCGAGAGGGCCACCAAGGCTGAAGCTGCTGCTGAGCCTCTAAGCATCGAGATTGAGGAACTTAAAGCCAAATTAGAGAGGCTCCAGCAGGCTCATGATGCCTTGGCCATGGAAGATGCCAAGAAGCTCCAAGAGATCTTGGACCAGAGGGGGGTGCTTGACTACACTGAGCGTAAGCTAAAGGGCGTCGAAGAGGCTGCAGCTAAAGATGTGTTGCTTGCCAACCTTACAAAGAACGAAGCCGAACGCGCCCGTAATGAAGCTCAAGCTGCCCTCCAGGAGGCTCTGGTTACCAAGGAATGGCTTCTCCGAGAAGCGTTGTCTCAGGTATGCGCAGTTTCACAATTTCTTTACGCTATTCCTTAGAAGAGTTTTTGATATATACTTCTGTTTTTTAGGTTGTGCATCGGGTGTTTACGAACACATCATATGACGATGCGATGAGCGCAGCCCTCAACGCTTCTCATGAGGATGGGGAAAAGGCTGGCTTATTGCTTGGTCTAGGGTTTGTTGAACAAGGCATTCCGCCTTCCAACTTCCCTCTTTACAATGTGGATACTGAAGCTGCGTATGACCAAGCAGTGAATCAGTATGCCGCCTTCCGCATCCGGTGGTGGAGAAGGTAAACGAGATTGCTGCTGCTGATGATGGGCTAACTATCCTCAAAGCTTTCCTTGAACCGCCACACTCTACTGATGGTGCGGGTCCAAGTGGGAGTGGTCCTGAAGCTTGATACTTTAGATCCCTTTCCACCATTAGAGTAGATTTTATGTTTGTAGACTTCTAATCTTGTATGCGGGTTTGTACCCAGCAATTCTTGTAATGTTTGAATGTTGATAGAATAAAGATTATTTGTTAATGCCTTGCCTTGTTTATTTCGCGCATATTTTGTTTTAACTTAGCAATTTCTTGAGTACTTAGATAAGTTAACTTTTCAACGTGGCAGATAATAAGTTAAAGTTTTGCTTCCTCTTTCGTGATTGTGCGGATAAGACCGTCACTTTCACTTAGTAGGATGGCTAAACTTTACCTATATCTGACCTGCGTGGAAGTTTTCCTCATCTTTTCCTTTGAAATTTTCTAAGTGTTTTGAATAAGTTAACCTTTCGACGCGCGGTTGCCAATAGGTTAATGTTCAGTTTCCTCTATCATGATTGTGCGGGTAGTACCGTCACTTTCATTTATTGGGATGACCAAACTTCACCTATAGCTGACCTGCGTGAAGGTTTTCCTTAGAAATTTTTACCGTTTTATGTGTTTATGCGGGTTTTGCCGCCTTCCACACGCTACGACTTACTTCTTCCCATATTTATGCGGTGAATACCGGCATATCAGTGTGGGAAGTTCATAAGTATAAAGGTAAGGCTATCAACACAATGTGATAAAGGAGAATCATTTCCATTAGAAGTGGCCCTAGGCCTTTTCTTTACAAGTTTGGAATTGATCTACATGTAACATTTGCGTAATTGAGCTCCGTTCCATGTTCCTGGGATAGGAGTGCCATCGAGCCTTTCGAGCCGGTATGCGCCTTTTCCCAAAACTTCTTTGATAATGTACGGTCCTTCCCAGACCGGTGCCAGTTTTCCTGGGCGCTCTTGGTTTGAAGCCTCGTTGTTACGCAATATGTAGTCTCTTACATTGAAGTTGCAGAGTTTTACCCGCGTGTTGTAGTACTTTTGCATTTGTCGCTTGTAGTTTTCTTCACGCGCTGCGGCTAAGTCTCTGCGTTCCTCGGTTAGCATAAGGTCTAACCGTCTTTCCGCATCATTGTCTTCTGGCTGAATCAAGACCCTTGGTGAGGGCAAACCAATTTCGACTGGGACCATGGCTTCAGTGCCATAAGTGAGGCTGAACGGGGTTTCTCCCGTACTGGCCTTTTTCAGCGTTCTGTTTGCCCAAAGGACGTGTGGAACTTCGTCTACCCAGCCGGATCTGTGTTCCAGGAGTCTTTTCTTTATGCCTTCGACGATGCTTTTATTTGCTCTTTCCACCTCACCGTTACCTTGCGGGTGGGCCACTGAGGTAAAGGTGTGGGTGATTTGAAGTTCTTTCAGCCACTTTTGTAGCTTCTTGTCAGCAAAGTTGGTGCCGTTATCACTCACCAAAGTCTGTGGAAGTCCAAAACGACAAATAATAAATTCCCAAATAAATTTTTTAATATGTTTTGCGGTTGTTTGGGCTAAGGGTTTTGCTTCTATCCACTTGGTGAAGTAGTTGATGGCTACCACTAGGAACTGAACGTTTCCTGCTGCTGTAGGAAATGGGCCTGTCACATCGATGGCCCACTTCTGAAATGGCCATGAAGAGGTGACTGGAACAAGTTCATTCTTCGGGCGATGCGTGTTGGGTGCGTAGAGCTGGCAAGACCTACACTTTCTGATGTATGCCAACGCATCCGTATGCATCCCCGGCCAAAAGTATCACGCGTTGTTTAGCTTAGCTACAACAGCGCGTGGACCTGCGTGTACTCCACAGATGCCTTCGTGTACTTCCCTTAGGAGGTAGTCAGCATCTTGGTTGTCCACGCATCTTAAGAGTGGGCCAAGAAAGTTACGTCTGTAAAGGATATCATCGGTGAGTTGATAGTTTAATGCTTTACAACGTATTTTTCTTGCCTGTGTTTTTGACTCTGGTAGTATACCCGCTGCAAGGTAATTTATTATCGGTGTCATCCACGTTTCTGTGCCGGTTTGGATGACACAAATTTCCTTGTGCGGGACTGATGGTGCTTCAAGGAGTTCAATGCGGATGTCCTTTCCCAAATGGGTGAAGGCTAATGATGCAAGCTTGCTTAACGCATCCGCAGATTTGTTTTCGCTACGCTTGACGTGTATGACTTTACAATCATTAAAATCGCGCATAAGGGTTTTTGCTTGTGCGAGGTACAGGGCCATTGTGTCGTTCACGGCCGTGTACGTTCCGTTTATTTGGTTGGCTACTAACATGGAATCCACGTGGGCTTCCAAGTTTTTCACTCCCATTTTACGCGCAATTCTCAGCCCGGCCAAGAATGCTTCATACTCGGCTTCGTTATTCGTACTTGGAAAATCCAGTCGAATAGCGTAAGTGTATTCTTGGCCTGCTGGGTTGGTTAGTTTCAACCCTGCGCCTGAACCCTCGTTGCTGGCTGCTCCATCAGTGTAGAGTCGCCAGACATCATTGATGTCCTGTGCTGGGGAGGGTTGAGCCTCCTCCTGGCACTCTTTCTCCCGCGAAGCGGGGACTTCAGCAATAAAGTCGGCCAGGACCTGGCCTTTCATGGCTGGTCTTGGCTTGTACTTTATCGCATATTCCCCCAACTCAATTGCCCATTTGGCTAGACGTCCCGATAACTCGGGTTTGCCTAGAACGTTTGCAAGTTTGAAGTTGGTGAGAATGGTGATTGGGTGACCTTGGAAATATCGTCTTAGCCTGCGTGAAGCCTGTACAAGTGCTAAGACTAGTTTTTACAGGGTGGAGTACCGGGTTTCTACGTCTGTTAGGACACGGCTAACATAGTAAATAGGCATCTGGATACCTTTTCGCTCTACTAGCAGGACTGCCCCGGTTGCTCTATCTGTGGCAGAAAGATATATGATTAATTCCTCCCCCGCTTCTGGTGCTGTGAGCGTTGGGAGTTCGATCAAGCGTGACCAAATTTCCTGAAAAGCTGCTTCCGCTTCTGGTGTCCAGCGGAAGTGCGTTTTCTTTAAACAGTTTCTCAATGTTGACACGAATGGGAACGACCTATCCGCATGGTTTGACAAAAATCGGTTAAGTGCGACTAGGCGTCCATTCAGTGTCTGGGCTTGCTTGATGGTAGTAGGTGATTCCAATTTGATAATGGCTTCGACCTTTTCAGGGTTCGCTCTGAAGCCATCTTTAGTAACAATGACTCCCAAGAACTTCCCTTCTTCCATCCCAAAGGAACACTTGCTCGGGTTGAGCTTCATGTTTATCTTTCTGAGCGTGTTGAAAGTTTCTTCGATGTCTTTCAACATCGCTTCTGGCTCAGAGCTTTTGATGACCAAATCATCCATGTAGACTTCCAAGTTTCTCCCAATTTGGGCATGAAACTCTTTGTCCATCAGGCGTTGGTATGTGGACCCTGCATTCTTAAGTCCGAATGGCATCATTTGATAACAAAATGTGCCATCGGGCGTCCGAAATGCGGTTTTGTCCTGATCATCTACAGCCATGTGGATTTGATGGTACCCCTTATATGCGTCAAGGAAGCATTTAAGGCGAAACGGTGCTAATGAATCCACTTTGAGGTCAATTTCGGGTAACGGGTAACAATCTTTGGGGCATGCTTTGTTTAAATCTTTGAAATCTATGCACATGCGCCATTGTTTGTTAGCCTTCGGTACCATAACGGGATTTGCAACCCATGTTTGATATCTACTAACGCGTACGATGCCCGCGTCAAGGAGTTCCTTGACTTGGGTTCTACACGCGTTAGCCTGTTCCGCCCCCATTACTCTGCGCTTTTGTATGACTGGCGTAAAAGCCGGGTCACACTTGAGCTTATGCTCTGCTTTACTTCGAGGTACACCAGTCATGTCAGCTGGTGCCCACGCGAAGATGTCAGCGCTTATCTGCAGTAAGCGTTTGAGTAAGGTGCGCGTAGGATCAGTGATTGTTGGGCCAATTGTAACAGCCTGGTCAGGGTATTTGCCATTGAGGGCCCATTTTTCTGGTTCGGTGATGGTTGGTTTAGCCATCTTTGGTTTGGGTTTACATGAGACAGATGCGATGCATACCTGGGGGATACCGGTGATCATCGCTACACCCTCAGCAGTTGGCCATCCCATCATGCCGTGGACTGAAGATACCACGGCGTTGAATCTTGCCATCCCGTCTCTCCCGAAGAGAATGTCGTATGTGTGGTGTGGCTTCCTCATCACGACGAAGTCCACGTCTTCTGTGCGGGAGTATTTCCCGTCCGTGAGAATGACGGGGAAAGATAGGATACCCAGGGGGGTGTTTGTGCTGTCGTCGAACCCTTCCATTGAGGCGTAAACCGTTTCCAGGCGTTCATTGTCTTCGTCGTCTAGCTTGTCGAAGAACTGCCTGTACATAACCGTTGACGAGGCGCCGTTGTCAGCAAGAGTGCGGGAAGTTATGTAATGCCCCAGCTGGCTTTTGATGACGATAGGGCCTTCCTTGCTGGGTCCTCCTGGCACTCGCGGGAAGCGCACCTCAGCTTCCTTCCATTCGCATGGTTCTGTCGTTCGTCTTTTTCTTCCTCTGATGTTGCCATGAACCATGTGGATGCTGATGTCAACGGGCTTTCGTCCGTTGCCTTTATACCGGTTATCATTCCTTCCTCCATTCTTGATTGATGCCACAAGGTGTGCAAGTCTTCCATCCTTGACGAATGTTTCAACAATATCCTTCAAGGATGTACACTCCTCTGTATTGTGACCCTTTGTCCCGTGGAAGTCACAGGATTTGCCCTGATCCGCATTAGGTCGCTGCCGGATCATTGGAGCTTTTGGCCATGGGAGTTTTTCAGTGGCAAATATCTCCGTGACGCTTTTGGTGAGTGGCGTCCACCGGTGTTTTCGGCTTGAAGGGTGCATGTTATCCCTTCCGCCAACAAGAGGGCGAGAGCTGGATGAGGTGTCAAAGTTTACCCTTGACTGCCAAATACCTAGCTTCCTCTTTTTGTTCTGCCGGGCGATCCGAACATTGTTTTCTCTGGTCCTCTGCGTGTAGAGGTGTGTACTCTGGGGAAGATCCCTACCCAGTTGCTTCTCCGTCTCGGCAAAGCGCTTGGCCGCCGTCATGATGGCATCCCATGTGGATGGCATGCCGTCCTTACCCGTCAACGTGCAGATAAGCTCTGGGTATTCGGCGCCCTGGATGAAAGCGGCGCGAACAAGATCTTCACTTATGTTGCCCAGACTCAGTTTTTTAGAGTTGAAGCGAGTGATGAAGTTAAGTAAATATTCATCTTCCTCTCTCACGCAGTTGAGGATCGTCCACTGCTCTTCAGTATATTTCCTCTGTTGACTGAAGTGTTGGCTGAACTTGTGTTGAAAGTCCGCCCAATCATGGATGTGGTGGACCGGTAAACGATCAAACCACGCCATGGCCGCTCCAACCAGCGTCATCTGGAACATATAACACCACGTGGGTTCTGTCCAGTTACTGACGGTTGCCCCCGCTATGAATCTGTTCAAGTGATCATCTGGGTCGGATAGACCATCATAAGTGCCGATGTTGGACATCTGTTTGGCACTTCTCGGAGCGATTGCTTCCGCAATGTTCCTTGCAAACTTGGATGTTCCCGCATTTGCAGCAATAGGTCTAATGGTTTTGGAGAAGTCGCGTGGGTTTCCCCCCGCGTTCCTTGGTTTGAAGGTTTCTCCGAAATTCCTTCTTGGTTGGAAGTCCGTTTCCTTACGCTTCCCTTTCGCCCTATGGCGAGGGTTCGCGTCAGTGTCGGATTCCTCCCGATCATCATCCGAGTATTCGCACTCACTGTTCATGTTGAGCTGTTGTCGAGTGCTTCCGAGTTCGTCAGCCTGTTGGAGTGAACGCAAGCGTTCATCCAACTCAGCTTGGAATTCCTTCTGACGTGCTTCGGCCCACGCCTTAACTTGATCGAGTGTTTGGCGAGGGAGCCTCGTCTGTTTCTCCAACTGGGCATCAGTGAACCGCAGTGAAATATTGTTTACTGCACTTGCCCCGGCTTGGGTAACCGGGGTAGTGTTCGTAAAATTTGTGTAACCGCCGGTGTTCCCCCCAGTAGCTGGGGTTGTGGTTACCGGGGTTTCTTGGTCACTTACTGGCCTTGGGAACGGAGTAACGTTAACCATTTTTTCAGAAGTTTTGAAAAAACTGAGAATTAGTTCTAGCTTTTATGCACGGATGGCGCCAACGAAGAAACACTAAGTGACCCCGGGCAGATTATGGATAATCTGGGGGTTAAGTAATGTTTCCCACGAGGGTTAGGTCCGGCAAAGAAGGATGTTCTTCAGATGACCTGCAAAACAGACACCGTGAGCTCGTCACTGAGAAAGGGGGGGGGGGGTTCCTCCTTGTGACCACCCTCCGGCGTGAGAATCAGACTAGATTGCTCTGAATATAAGTGTATATTGAGAGAAATAGCTAGTGAAGGTAAGATACAAGATGATGATACCGTTCCAAGGTGTTGGAGTATTTATAGCCGAAGGTAGGTTTCCAAGCAGGTACAGCCAGCTGTATAATATTCCTGTTCTACCAACTATGGGCTACGCACGTGCCATGCTGGTTGGTGGGTAGGCAGCGGCTGATAGTGACAAGGCCGGCTGTGTACTGTTCCCTTTCCACCAACTGCAGGCTATGTGCGTGCCACGACAAGGGTTGGTGAGTAGGCAGCGGCTAATAGTGACAAACAGTACTAGAGCATGCTCCTCCTCGTACTGTTGTCGGTGAGCTGTCACCCTGTGATTGGTTCATGGGCTGTTTTGGTCAGATCTTGTCTATTTTGTCCATACCTTGGCAGGTATAGTACAAAAGATCTTCCAGAAGCATACGGACTGGCTCATTTGGGCGGGAGTATTCCCGCCTTGCTCATTCCTTCAGGTGACACTGAATTATTGAGAATTAGTGCCTTGTGCGTGTAGCCTTGCTATTAGTGCGGGTAGCCTTCCCTGATGGCTTGTATCCGCAGCTGCGGGGACAGGCGGGGTACTTCACCATTGGGAGGCTTTCCCTGCGGGAACAGCTGGCGTACTGCGCGTAAGGTCTTCATCTCTGAGCATGGTGGGTCATGCGGAACCAGTTGGTCCTTGCGCAGACGTCCCTCTTCAAGGTGAGTCTTGCGGGTCCAACTGGGCTCTGCTGGGACCTACCTCTTCACTGATATCTTTAGAAGGATCCTGAGCATCCAACAAAAGCAGCTGACTTATAACCGCATCCGCAACGAAGTCATCAATCTGGGTCCCTAAGAACACAATCCGTTCTCGTAAAAGCAAACCCATGGCGTCGGACTCTGCACCTCTCATCGCCGTGGCCGGCGTCTGCAGTGAAGAAGCAGAAAGATTGAAACTTGGTTTGAAGTTTAGGGTTTGTGGAGACGACTGAAATGAGCATTTTACGGAACGGCGGAGGTAGAAAGATTGAAGGGGGTTTGCCGGAATAAGCCGCCGGAGATAGACGGATGAAGGGGTTGAAGAGGAGAGCAACTCCATTGTTGATAGAGGTGGTTGCTTCTATTCTTGAAAGAGTGTTGTGTTGTGTTGTGTTGTAATACACTTTTTTTAAGTTTTCTCTCATTATTTTGATTATTAAAATATCTTTTTAGACAAAATGACAAAACTCGTCCTTTATGTTTGAATCAATTTTCAATGATCGTCCTTTACAAAGATGAATGCCAGAAAACGTCCTTTATGTTTAAAACCCCTATCACGTTATGTCATTTGGCTCTAACCCAATTATTTTTATGGTTAACTCTAGTCATGTGCAAGCCACATGAGGGTATTTTTATAATTTTACATATTTGTTAAATAACTGAAAATAAAGAAATAAATATATATTAAAACAATCTCTCTATTCTAAAATCATTCACCTAGATTCCACTCTCTCATCTTTCTTTCTTTTCATCACCTCAATACACCATACCACCACCACCACACAACCATCATCTTCGATGACTCCACCAATATCTCCGGTTACTCCACCACCGCCACCATATTTGACAACGGCTACAGCGGATCTGCGCTTTCTGTTCACCCACACTGGTCAAATATGTGCTTTTCGTTCACTTACACCAAACTTCCACCACACCAACCATGATGAAATGTTTAGATGCAATTTGTTTCAGATCTGCACAACAGAGCTCGATTCCAACATAAACCCTAAAATTTGATTCCGTAGTGGAAGTGGTGGATGACATAAAGAGAATCAAGGGGAGGGGACAGGTGGAGGTGTGACGGTCGGCGACGACGAAGGATGACGTGTTGCCGGAAACCCCCAACATCTTCATCTCATTCCCTCAAAAATCTGTCGAGGATAACAACTGAAAAAACGTAAAAACATAAAGGACGAGTTTTGCCATTTTATCATCTTTTTATTTTATTAAAAAGTTATATAAAGTGATAAAGTTTTATATTTTTTTGTAACTTGAAATTGCTTGTGGAGCGTTGCGCTGATCGAAAAGTTCAAAAACGCATAAAACATAATACATTACAATAAGTTTATCACAACGCCTGCTTGATTTAATATGAAATCTATAAATACAAAAATCTAATTCTATTAAGAAAAAAAATACACTAACAAACCAGCCATATAGAGATTTGAACTCGGGTTCTACAAATTACAACACAACAATATCACCACAACTCATATTTTTGTAACTATTATTAGTTTCAAATTAATAAATAAAAAAATTTAGTGACTATCACATGAAAACCACTGTATTTCTAACATTAGGTTTCCTTTTATATATAGTATAATAATATAGGGATTTGTTTTTTTAACTCGCCTTCTTTCTTACCTAAGCTAAAAGATGAACACATTTTTAGCAATCTATATGTCTCAAATTTGGTTGTAAACCCGTGTTTTATATGAGGTCTCATACATGTCGGGTAATGTCGGGTACCTATTAGGCTACTACTAATGGAACATGAAGGTATAATTGGTACCAGGATGTTTATTTGTGGTCTTGTATTATAAAAATTGCCTGTTTGTTTGTGGTCTTATATCATAAAAAAAACACTTTTAAACCAACTTACATATTCAATTATGCTTCTAAAAGTTTATAGTTTTATAATTACAAATTTCTAACTTAAACATACTGTTATTATATTTTTGAAATATATATAATATACTAGGTTTCATTGCGAGTAAGTGGATTAAAAAAAAGACATGTATCATATAATACCGTTCACGTCCCAAACCCAGATGATGACACAACCATCATTCCATGGGTTGACACTTGGCAGTAATTTGCCATCTAACCTTTCTTATTGGGAATTTTTGCGGTCTTTAAACTCTCTTGATACGTTCTTTTAGCAAATATTCTTTTTATACTGGTTTATAAGTTGTTGAAAGATTTGTAAAGCTTTAAACAATATATGAAAGATGTGTTAATTCAGCATCCAAGACAAACAAAAAGTGTTGGAAGGGCTTCTCAAACTTGGCTCATTGTCACCTTAGTCTCAAGACTCAATCTCGTGATGCATAACTATGTGTTTATACGTTTAAATAGTATATTTAAAATAATACTCCGTACAATTTAATAGAAACAATCACAAAAAAGAGCTTACTGATGGTTTCAGTTTTGCAAGTCAACTTGCATTATGTTAAACTAAATGTTGATCCGGTGCGTTGCACCCAGCTTGGATGGTTGCATATAGACTATAGAGACTAAATATTATAGATAGACTGGTTAATGCAAGAAGTAAAAATAAAGAACCAAGATCCCCTATAAGATACATAATATCATTTGTACATAGCATAGTCCTAGCAAAGTGTTTGACAAACATTCTACGATTTTCGGGGCATTAAATATTAATAGTTTACACTTGAAGTTGACTATGATTTGCAAGAGGTGGCATTTTGAGCGTCATCAGTTATGTTTTGGAATCATTTCTTCTGATATTATTGCCAAAAAGTCTTCATTTGCCAAAACATTTTTTTTTTTTGATGTGGTTGCCAAAAAGTTATTTATTGCGATAGCAGCAGCATCTGTTTAAACAACGAAGCACATAAAAAAGGACCAGAGTCAGACAGATAAAAACACGACGCAAACATTAAGTTGAAAAAAACCTTCCTTAGATTAAAGTTGAGCAAAACACTGCAAGCTATCCACGAAAACTACAAACTGAAACAAAACAAAAAAACAGTATTAACAACTTCCAGTTAACGTTAAAATACTCCGCACATTCAGCAAGGTGCCTGATTAGAAATTCATATTGAATTTGTAATTTGGTTTAATCTGAACTGGCCCGGGTCGGTTCAGATTTTTGTTAAAATGAAACTGAACTGTAAAGCTGAGAACAAATTCGGGTAGGTGCTATATTAGAAATCCATGCCAAATTTGTACTTACGTTTAGTTTGAACTGGCCCGGTTTAATTTTTTGTTTCACCGGCTTGAAACCAGATAATAGACACTCGTAAAAAAAATTATAAAAACGGGCCTGGAAACTAAAAGGCTGCTTTTTTTAATCATCTTTGAAACCGGATCGAATTATAAGCAACGATGTTAAGGTGTTATTTAGTATTCGGAATTTGTTATTTGGTATTTTGGTTTACGGTTCTGAGACCGAATTTGTTATTTGGTTTATAGCTCAATTGCAATTAATAACTTTATATCCTGTTTTTTAATGATCTCTCATGTTAATTCTCAAAGCATAAACATTAGCGGAGAGACCGCACTGAAACAGAAGGCACACACTTTGTAAATTCTACAAAAATGAAGTTCATATATGCCAACGAATCAACCACCAAGAACTGGTAGGACAAACAACAAAAAAAGCATACACTCAAACACCCTCAGTCATGCCAATTGCCAACCATACCAACTCAAGAACCATAAACTGTAGCGGACTTTAAAGTAATTCCAGTATTTCTTAGAAATCTTATTTTTAATATATAAACTATAAGTATTTATTTGTTAACATTGGAGACATTGGGCCGGGCGGGTTCGGGTCATGGGTCAGAACATTTAGGGTCGGAACTATTCGTTTCAAATAAGGATTAATGTGATTCTGGTCGGGACGGGAAGGGCTGGAATGAGTTTCGGGTCAAAACATGTTGGTTATGCGTGTTTAATGCCGCTTACGCACGTTCATGCGTCGGTTAAGCGAGTTAAAAATGCCGCTTACACATGCAGAGCCAGTTACGTGCCACGTAACGTGCGTAACCCGGTCCCGGACACGAGTAACCAATGGCGGTTATGCATGACGTTGGTTACAGATGTAGCGTTTCTGGCCCGGTAACGTGTTTGACCCTAGCGTTACACCTATACTGACGGCGAGTTACCAATGTAATGCCAACGGTTACGCATAACATGCCGCGTTACACGCGTATCAATGCTTGTTACGCGTCCAATACCGTGTTACGTGCGTACCAACACCGGTTACGCATCTGATGCCACGTCATGCGCGTACCAAGATCGGTTACGCGTCCGATGCACCCTTGGTGTCCTAAACTAACATGTATAAATAAAACCTGCTTACCAAGAATTATGTGTTCCATACCTTTAAGTGCAGCCACCACAGTTAACTCTTTCCTGTTTCTACTTTTCTCAGCACCAATTTCTTCAGTTGCAGCCTTAAAATTTGCATCTTCCTCATCACCAACTTCTTCACTAGCAAAGCTTAGACTCAATTTTTTTTGTGTAACATCACAAAAATTTTGGATCAAAGTTACCAAGTTCAAAGTAAAAAGGACCAAAAGTGACAAGTTATAAACTCCAAGGTTAAAATTGAAAAATCTGTCTTCTTGTCCCATAGCGATACGCGACGGGACAATGGACAAGCCCATCGCGTATCGCGAAGGGCTTATTCCAGAAACCAAGAAAATGGGACAATGGCGATACGCGATCGCCGAAGTGCCAACGTCATTACGTATCGCGATGATGTGGTCTGACAAGTGTGACACGTGTTGCCATGTGTCAACCAGTGGCATGATGTATCGCCACGTGTCACCATGTGGCATCGCGTCCGCCACGTGGTAGGCCTAATGGTGACCAGGCAGACTTACATCGTGATACGCGACGGGTCAATCAAGTATCGCGATGGTCCCCTGAAATGCCTATAAATAGCAAGTCCGGGTTTTCTCATTTTCCACACCAAATTTCACACATCCTTCTCTCTATAACATCTCTCTAAAGACCTCGTAAAGCGTGCCCTCATCCACCTCGATTTCCGTGCCCGATTTCTCGTATTTCGTGTCACTAAACCATCAATACCAAAGTACCAACGACGTTATCTCAAAGCTTAAGACATCACGAGACGACCCGACGATCCTCATGAAGTACGTGCCAAAAAGAGAGAAGAATGGGTGTGCCTCGATAAACTTGTCAAGGAAGGTGTTGATCAAGAAGCTTTGGTAAACGAAGCGACGACGAAGTGCTGCTCGATTGTGTAGGGTTTCTATAAGCCAACGAAGGTAGGCATAATGCCCGAATAAAATAATAATAAATTATTAAAAGGCTTAAAACCCTAAGTCGAGGATATACTCAATACCTCGATAAATAACAAAAAGAAAACATAACAAAGAAAAGAAAAGAAAGAAATATGATTATAATATAAATCTTTGTTATACATGTTATTTAAGTTTATAATTATTATAATATTGGATAATAAAGAAAAGAAAGTATATGTTTCTTAAAGAAGAAGAAAACGTAGGGTTTTAAAGAAAAGTAAAATAAGTTAAACTAGAGGTTTATCTTATAAGAAAAACAAAAGTAAATACGTTGAAAGAAAAAGTTTTAACTTATAAAAGAAAAGAAAAGAAAAGAAAAGATACCTTTAAACTAAAGGTTTAAAGTAAAGAAAGAATGTTTTGAACTAAAGGTTCATAAAGAAAATATAATCGAGGTAAATATTATAAAAAGAGACTAAAGGTCTTATGCCGGATTGAATATCCGACTAACAAAAGGTTATACTCGTACTATAGGTGCGAGATAGCAAAGAAAAGGGAAAGACCCTCGGACAGTGTATTGAAGCTGATCCAAAGGAAAAGGTGAATACACCCCAACTTTATAAACTTGTTTAATCGAGTCAAAAATAAATGAAAAGAATTGCATGGTACTGCGTGTCTCTAAAACGTTATAAACAAAAGTAATCGCTAGCCCTCAGGCTGTCGTGTACGTTTGTTTGGATCCTTACATATGTGGTAAAAAGTCGGTGGGCACACCCCACCACAGTTGGTCATGACCTCTACTACGATGGGTCGGACCTAAGTTACGTCCGAGTAAGATTGACCATGTGTATACGTATGGTACCTAAGTAATGTCGAACACTGCAGTGTTTGCTGGGTGTCTTGTGTGTGACTTAAGTTTATAATTGTGTTTGTTTTAAAAGCTTGATTATTCCTAAGCCACGATGGGCCGGACCTAAGTTATCTCTCGATGGGTAATCAAGTAAAAGAAAGTATTTTAGCGTCAGCATATTCACCAACATGTGTTACTGACGTATTTTCTAAACATTTTGCATGTAATCAAGAATAGGAGCTTGGAAAGCTCGAAGTGCTCAAGATATCAGATGGCTCGAATTGTTTTGTTAAACTTTAAAAATATAAATGGTGGTTTATTATAACAACTAATCTTTTGTAAAAACGAATATTACTTTAAACGAGTATTTTATAATCTCGCCTTTTGTAATGTAAATATTATACTTTAAATCCACATAAATATAAACTACCGCTTTTAAACATGTAACTCTGATATATTTACAAATTTGGTACCAACTTCTTCATTAGCAAAGCTTAGACTCATTTTTTTAAGATAAAAAAAGTAGTAAGGGATTGTTGGGCTGCAGAAAACCAAGTTTATAGTTTCAGCCAACTTCTCTTCACATTCATTCAACTTCTCTTTTTCAACCTTATAATAAAATGCCCAATTATCTAAAGAGTCCTCGGCCCTCCACAACCTTGAGTGCAAGCATAAAACTTGCAGTTGCCCACACATGTATTACATTCTTCATTGGGGGCATGAAATTTGCCGAAAGAAACATGTCATAATAGGTTACAGCACAAGCCAAAGTTTCTATTTTAAACTCTTGGGAATGTTAAGAGTAGACCTGTTTAATAGAAGCCAAGTAAACAATAGTCAAAACTTTAGTGAAAGTCTACGTTTTGAGATTGTTATTTAGATCAATTTACCTGATATGTCGCTTGAACACATTTATATCTATACTCTGCAAAATCCTTGTCACTCAAAACCCGTTGGCGGTACGAGTCATTTCGAATATTTAATGACCTAGAAACATATGTATCATAGTCTATATTATTTTCTCCATTTGTGGGAGTGGAACGGACAGGAGCTTGAGGGACAGTGATATATTGTTCCAAAGCACGAAACTACCGTGTGTTACACGAGTTGTACCGCTTCTTTTCAAAATATATTCATATTGACGGCGAAACTACCGAAACTATCTTCCTAGATCTTAGATATTTGACCACTCAAAGTTTGGTGGGTTTTTCAGAAAGGTATATCTGAAAGGTTTTTTATATTTATTACTTCTTGGTCTCCAATAAACGGATCTAAAATATCATATATCTAAAGATTTGAACATCCAAATCAGGTAGGTTTTATGGAAAAACCAACAGATCTGAAAGGATTTTTAGATCTATGAATATGAAACTTGACTATTGCTCAAACGAACCCAGATCTGAAAACATCAGAACCAGATCTGGGATATCTCACTTAGAAAAAACACAGATCTAAGAGTTTTCCCCAAAGTTTGATAGTATTTCTTCTTGTATACTTCCAGATCTGGATCTTTTCTCGAGAGGAAAAAATCACAGATCTAGAATATTTGATGAACAGATCTGAGAACTGAGACGAAAACAAAGAGTAATTCGTTGCCGTGTCCCACGGATGACGCCAATGAAGAAACATAGAATGGATCCGAGTTGCCGGTTTTCGAGATGAACGAATTGACGAATTCGTCTTCTTCTCCGGTTGCTCGAGATCTGTCATGGAAAAGTGGGGGAGTGGATGTGACTGCTAAGAGTTTCCTCTTGTTTACTGACACAAAAATACGTTGGAGGCCAAGGATCCAAGAGAAGGTTCTTCAAATTAATGATGAAGACTCCTTATATAGGAACTCCATGACTACCATCATGAAACCCTAACCTTTATTGAGCCAGGCCCTGCTAGGAGTTAGTTACCTTCACAAACCCTCGGCCCAATGAGCCTAGTTAGTAGACAACAATAATAATGTAATAAACATAATACATAATGTAATAAATAAAAGTCACCATACTTGAGACTTATGTGATTAATTTTTATGCAAATTAACATATGTATATGAATGTTAAAAAATTTACATCAACACAAACTTGACAGCCGGACCGAACCGTTATGTTGATCTTTACCGAACCATTCACGAACAAGTTCATTTCCCCGAACATGAACAAGAATAATTCCGTTCGGTTAGGCGTTCGTGAACCGTTCGTTTATCCGTTAAAAACTTAACGAATGAACATGAACAAGGCCTTGTTCGGTTCGGCTCGTTTATACCCCTAATCTCTCTCTCTCTCTCTCTCTCTATATATATATATATATAACATATTTTAATCAATTTCAACCATATATTTCTATAAATTCTAGACCTAGTTGCTGTATATTAATATGATACTAACACAATTCACTCCGGTCATATTTAATCAATTTCAAACACTATTAAAAAAATCCTAAATCATTTATATAGTCCGAAAATGAGTTAAAAGAAAATTGTACCTGCATATTGATTATTGAGCATCCTCATTTGGAGTATCTAAATCGGAAAGTTTCTCATAGCATAGAAGATCTATTGATTCGCCGGAACTTGCATTCCTTTTTTATTCGACCGAACTTGAGTTAGTTGAAGGTTCGCCGGTGGAATTTGAGTTCACCCTAGAGGATTCGCCGGAATTCGAATTCGCTTCATCGGAACTTGCATTTACGTCGGAAGAATAGCCGGAATTTGGATTCGGTTCTTCGAAGTTTGGATTTACGACGGCAATCACGTACACGCGGTCGGAACTCGTGGAATCGGAATTGGAGTTCGACATTGAGTGAGTTCAGTTAGGGTTTGATTGGAGTGAAAAAAACAGTTAGAATTGGGGTTTGATATGAGAGATTGAAATGATTACAGATGTTTGTTTGAGTTTGAGCGCCAAAAGGTTTCATATCATTGATAAACACGTAATAACCCGGTGTAATAAAAACCGGTTCGAACCGGATTTCATACAAAGGCCCCGTGTTTTGAGTCCGGTATATTTTTTCGGTTTACTAAACTTTGAGCCGGTCGGTTATTCTAAAATACCGGTTGAAACCATTAAAGTGCTCCACTTCGTGCTCGATCGAATTTTTCACATATCTTAAAACTCGATGAGCCGCATATAGGTGTGGACGACGAGGTTGTTGCACGAACCGACTAAAGTCGCCTACCACAAATGCGACGTCCGGTCTCGTTAATGTTAGGTAAATTGAACTACCTACAATTTGTCGGTATTTGGTCGGGTTTTTCAACTCCTTTCCTTCCTCTTGATAAAACCTTTGATATAACTCACAAGTATACCTTCTTTGGTGCAACACCATATCACTTTTGGAGTATTCAACTTCTAGTCCTAGAAAACGAGTAATGAGGTTACCTCGTAGCTGGTCAGTTTCTTATTTCCAATTACCGGATATAATCAAGTCATCTACATAGACCAAAACTACTACAATATTTGGCCCATTTTGATTGACAAACAAACTTGCATCGGCAACCATACTACTATACCTGCAATGCTCAAGGAACTCGCCAGTTTTACCGTACCGAGCGTCACGGAGATTGCTTGAGTTTGTATAGTGCCTTTTTCAATTTACACACATAACTGAACTGAACCTATTCCTCAAACTCGATCGGTTGTTTCATATATATTGTATGACTTCAATTTCCAAATAAGAACACGTTATTTACGTCCATTTGTTCTAGACTCTATCCGAGACTCGTCGTGAGTGCTAACAAAACTCGAACCGTGCTTATTTTGGTAACGGGACTAAACGTCTCGCCATAATCGAGACCATATTCTTGTGAGAAACACAGGAAACTAATCGTGCCTTACACTACAAAAAAATTGTCATTTAGTAGCCACATTTTTAGTGACATTTAGTATTTATGCCACTATATTAGGTTTTAGTGGCACTTTCATATGCCACATTTGCTAGCACGCACTTTTAGTAGCATTTAGTATTTGTGTCACTAAAATTCATGTTTTAATGACACTTTGCGTATGTCATATTTGTTTGGCATACACTTTGAGTGCCTAGTAGATTTCGTGTGTTAAAATTTAGGTATTTAACTGCACCTTGCATATGCCATAATTTCTTGACAACATTTATACTAGCATTCTACATTTGTATCACACAAAATTTAGACTTTTTAATGTCACTTTGTATATTTTTAGAAGCTGGCGACAATAAATAAAAAGTTTGTAATATAACTATTTTTTTAAAATTTTAATAATGTTTTGTAATATTAAAATAACATGGTTGAATACTTGAATTGTTGCTTATAAGATACTCAGAATTATCATCAAGAAGATTCAAACGTGTGTAAGCTATTTTATTTTAAAAGGCTAATAATACACAACCGTCCTACCATAAAGTTGTTATGCTAAAATAATTGTTGTGGTAGAAAAAATCACTTAAAACTTATACATGCGTCTCCAAATTTGATTAAACCTAAATTATATGCAAACGCTTGCCGCTTAAATGATAAATCAGTTAATCTAAATCGATCAATCAGACTCTTGATTAAGCGAACTAGGAGTCCATTGTAAGAAGCAGCGGCCAGCATTAATTTTATTTCATAATCCTTGATGTAATTTCTTTTGCATAGTTAAATATTACGTGGTAACTATTGATGTTTTTATCTGCCATATTTTGAATACGTAAATTGTTTTTTTGTTTCATGTCCTTAGTTACTTTTATTGAGGTTCATTTATTATTATTATTATTATTAGAGTCGGATAAACCTGATTTTCAATACGGTCGGGGTTAGGGGAGTTTTTTATATAGGTCAGAGTTTGATTGACCCGAAACACATTTTACTAAAATTATGTATATGTGAACAGATCTCTACAGATTTAAACAAGATGCAACAACTTTTATAAACAAATTCGGATACTTAATTCTATTTGATTATGCGTTTTTTTGTTTCAATACTATTTTATTAGTATCCAATTCTTGGTTTAATTGCATGTTTCAAAATTTTGGATTATTTTTAAAACAAAAAAGAGATTTTTTCCTCAAACCCGGTTATTGATTGATTTAACTGGTTTTGGGTCTTTTTGACAAAAAGGGTAAAGATATATCATATATGATTCCAATTTCACGGGTTCTTGTTTTTATGATTGATGTTCATGGTTTCAAAATCTTTACCCTTTTGCAAAAGAGTTTTTTTTTTCATGAAAATTTTAGTTGCAAATTGAGTTATAAGTTTAGAATGGTCAAATTGACTACTAATTTAATCAAGAGCTTGTCATTACAAAATAAAAAAATATAAATATTTTTTTAAAGAGACATCATAAAATTTAAATAATGTTAGAGGGTAGTAATATGTCAAATAAAATTATTGAAGGAAGTCAAAGTTCACGAGAGAGAGTACGACAACTAAGGGATGTGGGTACGTTTAGCCTAACCCTTATACCTTTTTAATTTTATTGATCAAATTGTGATGGGTGAATAATAAGCATATGATCATTTGTCAAACGCCTTGTTGAATCAGCCACGTTCAGATTTGGCAAAAGACAACACATCTTGCAATTTAAGAACCTAAATAATATGAACCAAAGTTACAAAATGGTATAATAATACATGATTTATCCGAATGTTGGAGGCAAAGTTGAATGAGAAAGTGTAAATGGTATAGTACTTCATGATTTAATGGAAGCTTTCCATCTATGGCAAGATCAAGATATCCGCAAATCTCCTTAAAGATTGCATCTAACCCCTTTCAAAGCTGCCAACTTTACTGTGAGCTGCATAAAATGAAGAAAAACCATGTTGATTAAACATCTATATTTTATATATCCTACTATACTATTAAAACAAATGAGATTACCTTCAAATGTCCCTTCTATATTGGTCCATTAACTTTGTTTCCAAATATATCTTACACTTCTCTAATTTTCTTAACAATTAAATAAATCAAAAAGAAATTAAATTACTAATAATTAATGTAAGCATTTAACTTTAAGTTTCAAAACTAGCTTTCTAATATTGAATTGTTTCAACTTCAATACCCGATTTCCTTGATATTCAATTCCTTTTAACCTAATCACCCAAATCCCTCTTTCAGTCGGCCATTATTTTACATCAATCCTATGATGATTTCTTTAGATCCTGCAAATATAATCGACACCGGAGTTTGGCTAAATAAGTGTGATCGAAGATAAGATCGGTAGTTAGGACTTAGGAGAGCAAATAAAGTTGGTTTTAATGTTTACAGGTCTTATGATTTGATCATTTTGATTATATTTTAAATAATACATATTGTAGATACCATACATGACAATTTATTAATTATACATCTATTTGTGTTCAATAGTTGTTATATGTTATATGAACATTAAGATTAACAAATAATATAATACCAACATTAAAGTTGTTATTTTAAATTTCAATTATTTGTGTCTACGTATAACAAATAGACCTAAGTTTGAATAATTTTTAAAAATTTAGACACTCACTTGGCTTTATATATTTGGAAACAACAAAATATTACTTATTAAATTAGAACTTTTATTATATAGACAATAACTGACTAAATTTTGGTTTGACATTTCTTATTTTATGTATAAAATTCAAAACAGACAGTTATTTTTAAAACATGTCTTGTGTTATGCCTTTAATCTCGCAACCTTTCCTTTTTTTTACAAATGATGTTAATACAATTACAGTTGTTTGATATTGCAATTAAAAATACATTCTATTTTTGTTTATGTGTTCTAAAATACTCATCTATCCCATGTCTCACTATCGATTAATTGTATATATTTGGGTCTAAGACTCACATCTTCCACATCGTATCAAGGTATGTTTTCAGTATCGTTTCATTAATATATAAATTTTTGAAAAAAGGAAGTGTAACATCCTAATTTCAGTTTTATTAATAGAATAAATATCGTCTATTTTATAGTGGGTCGTTATCGGTTTAGAGAAACAGAATACGAGATGGGCTAGTGCTGGGTAAATGAATATGGGTTATGGACTTGGGTTAGGAAAGAAAGAAGGAAAGACCATGGGCTTAAGCCAATGATCCATAAATATATAAACCCTTAATATCCATTTAAATCCTCATTCACACATATTCCATACACCACCCAAAACACACACTTAAGATTTCTCTCTAGTTCTTCCTTATCTCTAGCCGAAATCAAGAAGGAAACCGAGCACCGATCCGAGGTAACGATAGTTTAATATTGTATGAGCTTAACCCGTTAGATAAAGTTGCGAAACAACGAACCGACACCGTTAAACCGTTTAAATCACGAGATCCGGGTGGAATCGGGTATAAACCGAACCTATGATGAGCTTAGGGATCACCCTAGCTCAGATCTGGATCGAACGGGGCGAAAAACGGTGAAAAACAAGTTAAAAATCGTTTTTCCGGTGAGTTCGCGTTTTTCCGGCGGCTTTCCGGCAATGACGGCGCCGAAAAAGTAATACGAGGTTAAGGGTATGTCAGGGAATGTTCTGACATTCCCTGACCTAACCCTAGTTCGCTAACGGGAATTTAGAGAATTAAGGGTGATTCGTTAAGTAGATTCGCTGAGGAAAGATAACGAACTAGCCTTAGTTCGTGTCCAGATTCGTTAAGGAAAAGATAACGAATTAACCCCCCCTATTTCGTTATAGCCATTCGTTAAAGGAGATAACGAATTAGAAGGTCCAATTCGTTACTTGAACTGATTCGCTATGTGGCTGGTTCGTACAAGGACGGATTCGTCAGAGGTCCAGTTCGTTAGAGGGTTCAGTTCGTTACAAATGACCAGTTCGCTAAGATAAGTCAATTCGTTAAAGACTGAATAACGAACTAGAAAGTTTAATAAAATGACAGAACAGTCCCTGGACTTAGAAAAAGAATAAATTACAATTCATCCCTTGAACTTTTGAGTTAGCAAATTAATTAATGATTCGAAATTATAATGGAAAATGTGTTACGACAGTTAATGGAAATAAAATTTTTCCAAGCTGACCTGGCAGCTCGACCCCAGCCAGGGGCTCTGCCCCTTGGACCCTGCTAGGGGCTGCCGCCCCTAGACCCCGCTGCCAGGGGCGCTGCCCCCGGACCCCCGTTCGTTGTGAGTTATGTAAAGATAGAAATACAACATGAGTAGTAGTAGTAGTTAATTGATACATGTAAATATTATACAGTTAGCCGTGCACAGCTCAAGAAGGGAATAACGATTAACGGAGAGCGTAACAGGATTCAGGTGAGTTTCTAGCCCCATTATGTGTTATGTTTTCGGGGCTGTGTGCATACTCAATATGTTTGTTAATACGCTTATCCTAAGAGATAAGTGTATGCCTTATGTGAATAATGTGAATGTCTGAATGATTGCTTGATGGTACGTGAACGATCTTCGGATATTGCACGTACTGTCAGGTTGTAACGCTATGTATAAGGTAAGTATGATACGTATGCTTATGTGTATGAACGTGATAAAGTTAATAAAAGAAGGAAAGGATGGTTGTATGGTTGTATGGTTACGAAAAGGGTACCGAGCCCTAATAATACTCGAGGTATGATGTATGGTTGTATGGTAACAAAGAGGGAATCGAACCCTACTAATATTCGAGAACTAGGGAATCGAACCCTACTAATATTCGAGGAAAGAGGGTACCGAGCCCTAATAATACTCGAGGAATGAGGGTAGCGAGCCCTAATAATACTCGAGGAAGGAGGGTACCGAGCCCTAATAATACTCGAGGAAGGATGGTACCGAGCCCTAATAATACTCAAGGAATGTAGGGCGTAATGCTCTTTATAACAAAAGATATGAAAGCAAGTTAGTACAAAAGAAAGTATGAAAGTAGGATTGAAAGGATATAAGTTTATATGCATTGTCTAATGTATGATTAACTAGAACTCACTCAGCGTAGCTGACTTTTAGTATGCACGCAGGTGAGTAGGATGAGGCAGCTCGCTTGAGGAGACATGTGGCACTGAATAAGAGGCTGGCATTGGAAGACTCAAGACGTTTAAGTTTAATGTTTTGTTTATTTTGAAAGACAAGATGTTGCTTTAAGACAAGATGTGTTTTGCTATGAAATGTTTTACGAAAGCTTTTATATTCCCCAAATGTTTTAATTAACTCTGATATTTAGAACTGTGTTTATGAGTAAATCCAACACGAAAGTAGGGCTACCGGGAACGGGGCCTTACAGGAAGGGACTGTAACGAACTCTACTGAACGTTGGATTTGAATCACAGGCAAACGATGTTAAGCACATATGTGTATTCATGCGTAACATATATGGAAAAATGATCGGTCAGGTTTTCCTTTCATATTTTATTTTGTTTTTTTCCTTCTGGTTTTAGAAAGAGATGTCAATGATATATCAGTCATAGCACGTGCCAAGTTGAAGACGATATTTGCCTAAAGGAATGTAAAATATGGCATTATCTACACCAAATTCGACTTTTTGTTTAGAATGATTCAGGATACGGTGATTTTAAAGTTCAATATGTGATTCAACGGGTTTTTCTTTCATACTTTTTTTTGTTTTTTTACTGGTTTTAGATAGGAGAGGACAAGGATATATCAGTCATGACACTAGCCAAGTTGAAGATGATATTTGCCAAGAGGAAGGTAATTCTCTACATCATAATCTATTTTTTGTTGGTTCATAATACTAATACTCTGATTTTATCATTTTAACAATAAATATTTAATTCAACAGGTTTTTTTTTCGTCTCTTATTTTATTTTGTTTTCTGGTTTTGGATAGGAGAGGATAAGGATATATCAGCCATGGCATATTGGCATGCGTCAAGTTGAAGAAGATATTAGCCAAGAAGAATGTAAAATATGGCATTCTCTACACCATAATCTACTTTGTGTTAGACGGGTTCATGATATTACGAATTTAAATATTTAAGATATTCAAAGTATATAAAATAAATAAGTTAATCTTCTAATCTAGAAAGAGAAGAAATTGCAAAGAAAATATATATGTGTGTTGAAAGTAGAATGGTCAAATAATGATGGACATGTTGTCCATAGGAGCGGGCCTGTTGACCCTCAAAAGTTCGGTGTTGAATTGGCCCGTATGGAAGTTCGAACCTTTATCGTTAATTTTGGTAACACTAGAAATTTGGTCGATTTAGATCTTTCACTTCAATAATATGGTTGGTTTAGTTAATGGAACGTTTAGATTTAAAACATAATTGGTTAGAGATGAAAGGTTTTTATCTATTTTATAATAAAGTGATAGGGATGTTTGATCTTTGATAGGTAGTAATTGATATGGTTGTTTTTTTAACTAAATAATTATAACCTGATTAATGTTTTTTTTAATCTTTGCATATTTTGTTCAAATGTTAATGAAGGGGTTGACAGGTTGTTTTAATACAGTTACGATCCAAAATAGGTTGAGTAACTATCCAAATACAGGTACGTTTTGGCACGGGTTGGATTGACCTATAATGGTTTTTGTCCAACAATTAATAAAACTTTTTATGCACTTAGCGTAATTTATGTCTACATAAGTTAAAGGATATAATATCGATTTCACATAGATACATCGGTTTAGTTTAGACAACCGAGAAGTACAAAAGGTGAATTGAATTATGGGCCTCGAAGATAAAGCTTAGAGTTAAAATTAAATGGTTGGTTTATGTATTCAATATTATGTGCCTATTTGAATTAATAATAAAAGAGTTGAAGTATATTATTTTATATTTGCGTGTTTTGATGTATTTTTGGTTTAATCAAATTTGTTATTCGGATAGAAATCATATCATTAATTTATATACTTTTTTACCTTTTTATTGGGTCAATAAAATTGATAAGAAAAAGCTGGAATCTTCTCAACCTCCTCAATAATATCTAAGTATGGAACTTGAGCAAATTCAGGCACTTCGAGCAAAGTTTTCACTATCCCGAGCAAATTATATTATGCGATTAAGGTTATCTTCTTGATTTTTTCTAAGTGTCAAGCTTCGAGCAAGCTACACTTCGTCAAGAAAGGTTGGTATTCGATCGAGTACAGTTTTCACACAAGCAAACACTTGATTGTCTCAGCATAAACCAAGTTTACAAGCAAGCTTGGTGGGTCGAGCAAAGATAAAATTAATGATGATCTCAAGTTTGCCTGTGAGAAGTAAGTGGATTTATTCTAAGTATTTCTCCAAGCAAAGTTCAATCTCGAGCAAGTTACAGTACCAGAGTATACTTTGCTTTCTCTAATAACCCTTAGTGAAGATTGAATAGATCAAGAAGAACAAGTTAAATAGAAGACAGTTTCACGTTGTAGTTTGTTTTGCAATTACCATTAACAAAAGTAAAAGCCAGTCTCCCACAAGATTGTGATATACTTGAGAGACCCGGTTTTTACACATGGTCACCTGTATGTAGCTTGATCAAGAGTGAAGAGTAAATACGGTGTTAAAATGCTTATTTTAGACAACAAGATATAGCTACAAACAAAGCAACAAATATGTTTTATAAGAAAACTTTTAATATTTTATGAACTTTATGTTTTTAAGTTTTCAGTTATGTTTGTAAGCATCGTACTATAAAACTTACTTTTTCGTAAATTTATGTTTTTAATAGCTTTTCTTCCATATGAATATGAATTGAAATTATAAATTATATTGCCATCTCAAAAAGCATATTCAAAAATATGTTTTCCTTTCAAATTGTATATGTGTGTACTTCAAAATTTTTATATTTTCACCCGTGTCGTACACGGGTTAATAACCTAGTATATATTAAAGCAATAGGCTTTATCTCAACTTTCCTTCTTCCTATTGGTTGTTGCCTAGACTTTCTATGTATATCTACCACCTCTCTAATTTTCATATTAATAATTATGTTATTTTTATTTTTCTGTAAACTATAATATAACTTAACCTAACACCTCAAATCAATCTTCCTCTTTAACTCCTCCATTCTCATTGATGGTTCCTTCCTGTTCCACATATGACTACCTTCAATTCATTTATCTGTGAAATTTACGTTCCACCATCGATGAAGATGTTCACCATCAACGTTACCTCCGGTCAGTTTAATCATCACGCTTCCTACCAGGTTTAATTTAATTTAAATAATTAAATGATATTTCATCCTTAATAAAAATTCAACCATATGGAGTAAAAATTCAGATCCGTAATCAATAATTGTAAATATCTATAAATTAGGGATAGATGAATAAAAATTTATTAATGAAAACTTTAATTACGGAATTTCTATATTTTAATATGTTATTATATATTATATATCATTTGTGTAAGGCCCTGTTACCGGTGCCCTACTTTAGACGTTGGATTTACTCATAAACACGGTTCATAATATCAGAGTTAATAAAAACATTCGCGGAATATTAAAACATTCAAACCATAATATTACATAACCATCCATTCTTGTCTTAACGGGCATTCAAAACATTTAAACATACAATATTGTCTTTAAAATAACATAACATTTCTTGAGATGCCAGCTTCTTCAAGTTCATGCCATGTGCTTCCCCTTATGCAAGCTGCCTCAATCTACTCACCTGCGTGCATACTAAAAGTCAGCTACGATGAGTGAGTTATAGTTAATCATACGACATACAATCTGTTCTCATACTTGCACACGTTCCCGAAGGTGTGTACATTATTCATACTTTATTTTACTTGCATAACTATCAATACTATATAAAGAGCTTTCCGCCCTATAACCTCACATATATTATAAGGGTCTGGTCCCCAACATCACAGATATTATTAGGGTCTGGTCCATACCATCACAGATATTATAAGGGTCTGGTCCCTATCCTCACAGATATTACTAGGGTCTGGTCCCTATCCTCACAGATATTATTAGGGTCTGGTCTCTTTATATTGTGCTACTGTAACATACATGTCCTTTACATACTTGCCTTAATAACACGTGCAATATCCGAAGATCGTTCACGTGCTATTTACATACCATACATATATCATTCATACATCATACATACTTCATTCATACATCAATCATACATCATACATATCATTCATATCTTTAACTACCACCTGACAGTCCATGCAATATCCGAAGATCGTTCATGCACCGTCAAGAAATCATCATACATAATTCATATAAGGCATACACTTACCACTTAAGGTAAGTGTATTAACTATCACATCGAGTATGCACACAGCCCCGAAAAAATAACAAGGAAGTGGGGCTAGAAACTCAGCTGAACTCGATTACGTTCACCGTTAACTGTTATTCCTTTCCTTAGCTGTGCTCGACTAACTGTATAACAATTACACGTATCAATTAACTATCACTACTCACATCGCTTTTCTAGTCTAGTTATAACCCTCAAAGAACAGGGGTCCGGGGGCAGCGCCCATGGAAACGGGGTCTAGGGGCGGCAACCCCTAGCAGGGTCCAAGGGGAAGAGCCCCTGGCTGGGGTCGAGCTGCCAGTAAAGCTTGGAAAATTTTTATTTTCATTAACTGTCTTATCACATTTTCCATTAGAATTCTGAATCATTAATTAATTTGCTAACTTAAAAGTTCAAGGGCTTCTTTGTAATTAAATCATTCTTTTTCTAAGTCCAGGGACCATTCTGTCATTTTGTCAAAATTTTACTTCGTTACTTGGTTCTTAACGAAGTAGCTTATCTTAGCGAACTGGTTCTTATAATGTAACATCCTGTTTTTCGAGTTCCGGTTAATAAATGAAATACGAGTTATTAGGAGTTGTAGGCCCCGTTACGGGTGCCCTACTTTGGACGTTGGATTTACTCATAAACACAGTTCATAATATCAAAGTTAATGAAAACATTCGCGGAATATTAAAACATTCAAACCATTATATTACATAACCATCCATTCTTGTCTTAACGGGCATTCAATTCATTTAATCATAAAATATTGTCTTTAAAATAACATAACATTTCTTGAGATGCCAGCTTCTTCAAGTTCATGCCATGTGCTTCCCCTCACTCATCTGCGTGCATCCTAAAAGTCAGCTACGCTGAGTGAGTTCTAGTTAATCATACGACATACAATCTGTTCACATACTTGCACACGTTCCCGAAGGTGTGTACATCATTCATACTTTACTTTACTTGCATAACTATCCAAACTATATAAAGAGCCTTCCGCCCTATAACCTCACAGATATTATAAGGGTCTGGTCCCTATCCTCACAGATATTATTAGGGTCTGGTCCCTATCCTCACATATATTATTAGGGTCTGGTCCCTTTGTATCGTGCTACTGTAACATAGCTGTCCTTTACGTACTTACCTTAATAACACGTGCAATATCCGAAGATCGTTCACGTACTATTAACATATCATACATACATCATTCATACTTCATACATACTTCATACATACATCGTTCATACTTCATACATACTTCATACATACATCATTCATACATTATATATATCATTCATATCTTTAGCTACCACCTGACGGTCCATGCAATATCCGAAGATCGTTCATACACCGTCAAGCAATCATCCTACATAATTCATACGAGGCATACACTTACCACTTAAGGTAAGTGTATTAACTATCACATCTAGTATGCACACAGCCCCGAAAACATAACAAGGAAGTGGGGCTAGAAACTCACCTGATCTCGGTTGTGTCCGCCGTTTAAGGTTATTCCCTTCCTTTGCCGTGCGCGACTAACTTTGATATTTTTGTTCGAATCACTCGAATAGACCAAAACCATATCAAACGAACTCGGATTTGAGTGATTCAAGCGGCCACGGAACCGTCTCGCCCCGATCTACAAACCCATTAGCTCAACTCTGCCGGAAACCGCCGCTACAGTCGTCGGAAAAGCTGAACAGTCGCCGGAATTTTCATTTTTTGAGCTGCTACGGTTTTGCTAATAAAAACCGGACTTCCCGACCTCTGATCGAAAATCTGTTCCTTGGAAATCTTCCTTTGTATACCATGAAAACTCAGTTAAAATTTTATACCGATTCGACGGCTAGATCTCTGAGAATCTTTGTGTCTTTGTGGGTGGTTTTCTCAATAACGGGAAGTGAGTTAAGTGTGTGTTTTGGTTGTGTAGGCTATGGTGTGGAGATGTATGGAAATGGAAAGGATTAGGGTTTTAAGGGGTATTTATACTCCCTTAAGCCCATGGACCTTAGGTCTATCTTTCCTTTTTGGTCCATAATTAATTCATCTAATTAGCCAACTTATCCTTTCATCTTTATTATTTTATTTCTCTACTAACTTAAGTAAACTTTTTCACCAAAAATAAATAATATATTAAATATTATTCTTAGAAATTTCGGGTTGTTACAGGAGTCAGGCTAGTGTTGGGTTAAATGGATATGGGTTATGGACTTGGGTTATGAAAGAAAGAGGAAAGGACCATGGGCTTAAGCCCATGATCCATAATTATATAAACCTTAATTACCCATTTATTACTCATTTCACATATATTCCATACACCACCAAAATACACATTTAAGCTCTCTCTCTCTCTCAAGTTTCTCTCTCTAGCCGAAATCACCAAGAAACCGAGCATCAACCCGAGGTAATGATAGTATGATCTTGTAGATATCCAAACCCGTTAGATCTAGTCGCGAAACGACGAGCCGACACCGTTAAACCATTTAAGTCATGAGATCCGGGTGGAATCATGTATAAACCGAGCCTAAGATGAGCTTAGGGATCACCCTAGCTCAGATCTGGATCGAACGGGGCGCAAAACGGTGAAAAACGAGTCAAAACTCGTTTTCCGGCGAAACCGCGTTTTTCCGGCGACGGCGCCGAAAAGATACGAGGTTAAGGGAATGTCAGAGAATGTTCTGACATTCTCTGACCTAACCCTAGTTCGTTAACGGAGGATTAACGAACTAGAAGCAATTCGTCAACTGATTCGCTAAAGAAAGATTAACGAACTAGCTTTAGTTCGTATCCAATTCATTAAGGGAAAAAGATAACGAATTACTCTTGATTCTTTAAAGGGACCAGCTCGTTTTAACGAACCAATTCGTTAAAGAACCAAGTAACGAACTAGAAGTTTTATGAAATGATAGAACAGTCCCTGGACTTATAAAAGAATGATTTAATTACAAAGAAGCCCTTGGACTTTTAAGTTAGCCAATTAATTAATGATTCAAAATTTCTAATGGAAAATGTGTTAAGACAGCTAATGGAAATAAAATTTTTCCAAGCTAACCTGGCAGCTCGACCCCAGCCAGGGGCTCTGCCCCTTGGACCCTGCTAGAAGCTGCTGCCCTAGATCCCGCTGCCAGGGGCGCTGCCCCCGGACCCCCGTTCGTTGAGGGTTATAATTAGACTAGAAACGCGAGATGTGTAGTGATAGTTAATTGATGCATGTAATTATTATACAGTTAGCCGTGCCCAACTGAAGAAAGGAATAACTATTAACGGTGAACGTAACCGACTTCAGGTGAGTTTCTAGCCCCACTTCCTTGTTATGTTTTCAGGGCTGTGTGCATACTCGATGTGATAGTTAATACACTTACTTTAGGTGATAAGTGTATGCCTTGTATGATTTATGTATAATGATTGCTTGACGGTGTGCGAACGATCTTCGGATATTGCACGTGCTGTCAAGTGGTAGTTAAAGGTATGATTGATATGTGTGATGTATGAATGATGTATGTATGAATATATATGATGTATGAACAATGTATGATATGTTGATGGTACGTGAACGCTTTTCGGAGATTGCACATATTGTCAAGGAAAGTATGTAAAGGACATGTATATTATAATAGTACGAATGTAGGGAACCGACCCTAATAATATCGGTGAATGAAGAGAACCGACCCTAATAGTATCGGCGAATGAAGGGAACCGACCCTAATAGTATCGGCGAATGTAGGGAACCGACCCTAATAGTATCGGCGAATGTAGGGAACCAACCCTAATAATATCGGCAAACGTAGGGAACCGACCCTAATAATATCGGCGAATGCTATAGGGCGGAATGCTCTTTAAAACGTATATGTATGAATGAAATTATGTATGTAAGTACGAAAGAAAGAATGAAAGTACGTATGTAAGTAAGTACGTAAGTAAATATGAAGGTATGTACCTTCGGGTGCATATGTTAGTATGTGAATGTATTGTATGTCGTCTGATTAACTAGAACTCACTCAGCGTAGCTGACTTTTAGTATGCACGCATGTGAGTAGAATGAGGCAACTTGCTTGAGGGGAAGCACATGGCATGGATTTGAAGACACTGGCATCTCAATGAAGTGTTATGTTATGATATTTAAAAGACAATGTTTTATGTTTAAATAATTGAAATGCTCGTTAAGACAAGGATTAATGGTCATGTAATGTAATGGTTTGAATGTTTTAATATTCCGCGAATGTTTTTATTAACTCTGATAGTATGAACTATGTTTATGAGTAAATCCAACGTCCAAAGTAGGGCACCGGTAACGGGGCCTTACATATAACGAATTGAACCCTTTAACGAACTGGTTATTAAACGAATAAGTTCATGTAGCGAATCATTTCATGTAATGAATTGGACCTTCCAATTCGTTATCTTCTTTAACGAATGATCACAGCTAGTTCGTCCTCTTATCTTTAACGAATCGCTTAACAAATTGCGTCTAATTCGTTAACTCCCCGCTAACGAATTACCTCTAATTCGTTAACTTCCCGTTAAAGAATTAGGGTTAGGTCAGAGAATGTCAGAACATTCTCTGACATCTCTTAACCTCGTATTGCCTTTTCTGGCGCCATCGCCAGAAAACCGCGAATTCGCCGGAAAAACGATTTTTGGCTCGTTTTTCACCGTTTTTCGTCCCGTTCGATCCAGATCTGAGCTAGGGTGATCTCTAAGCTCATCTTAGGTTTGGTTTATACCCGATTTCATCCGGATCTCATGACTTTAACGGTTTAACGGTGTCGGCTCGTCGTTTCGTAACCATATCTAACGGGTTTAAGCTCATACAACATCATACTATTATTACCTTGGGTCGGGATCGATTGTTCTCATATGTTTCAGCTAGAGAGAGAATTAGAGAGAGAGAGAGAGAGAGAGCTTAAGTGTGTGTTTTTGTGGTGTATTGAATATGTGTGAAATGAATGGTTAATGGGTATTTATGACTTATATAATTATGGATAATGGGCTTAAGCCCATGGTCTTTTCCTCTTTCTTTCATAACCCAAGTCTATAACCCATATCCATTTAACCCAACACTAGCCTGACTCATAATAACTCGTATTTTCATTTATTAACCGAAACTAGAAAAACAGGATGTTACAATTTGATTAAGGTTTTGATTAAACATCCTTAAGGGTTACTATAAATACGGATTTAGACCCATTTACTAATTCACAATTAGTCAATCAAGGATTTTAATATATGAGGGTCATTCTAATTTTAAGTATATGTTAATTTATAATTTATAATTATAGTTTATAATATTACCACTTACCATATGTTATATCAACTAATGAGTTGTTACATTGTTGTTTAATTATATTATAGATATTGATTTTGAACCCACTGGGTAATTCAAAATTAGTCAATCAAGAATTCAAAATTAGTCAATCGGATTTTGACCGATTCACTAATTATTTCGGGAGATATTTTAATATGTTATTATATATATATATATATATATATAATTTGATTAAGGTTTTGATTAAGCGTCCTTAAGGGTTACTATAAATACGGATTTTGACCCATTTACTAATTCATAATTAGTTAATCAAGGATTTTAATATATGAGAGTCATTCTAATTTTATGTATATGTTAATTTATAATTTATAATTATAATTTATAATATTACCACTTACCATATGTTATATCAATTAGTGAGTTGTTAAATTGTTGTTTAATGTTGTTTAGTTATATAGATACCGATTTTGAACCCATTGGGTAAATTAAAATTAGTCAATAAAGGATTCAAAGTTAGTCAATCGGATTTTGACCGATTCACTAATTATTTTGGGAAGATTTGATAATCAATTCAAGATATATGGTAATTATTTAAGGGATTAAATTATTGATTAATTATATTGATGTAAATAAATATATTAATAACTTATTTTCTTAATAAGTTTATCCTTATGTTTAAATATAGTCTAGATTTAAATTTTTAAATATTTAAACATATGAATTGAATTATTTTTTATTAATTCAAATTTTTAAAATCCGTTAATGCTCATCTCATATTTTTAGTCCATGATTTGAAAGCTAATTCAAATTCTCTAAATTTATGTTTTTAATTAATTTCGTATATACATTCCTTTTTTATTCAAATCTTCCAAAATTTAATCCTTTACACTATCGCACCCCATGACTTTTATAAATACCACACCCCATGACTTACACTATCACACCAATTATAGCTTAAACAACTTATTTTTTGTCTCTAAGGTTTATATTTTATGTTGTTAATATCACCCATTTTGTTTTTTAGTTTTTTTGTTAAAAGTATTATTGTTCGTCAACAAATGTTTTATTTATTTTTATATTTTCACCACCAGAAAGATAGAGCCAACAAATATCACCATGTTGAAACAATTGGATGTTCATAACAATGACTGTATTCTCAAGCTTCGTATTCTGAAACTTTGGCGTCTCAAGGATAATTCAAAGCCTGGAGAAGATTGGTCCATTGAAATGATCGTGCAAGATGAAATGATAGTGTTACACATTCATTAATTTTATTGTATTTTTCATACAATTTTCTATTAATGTTAATAATAATGTTTCAGGGTAATAGAATGCAAGCATATGTAAGGAAGTCATGCATCCCGAAGCATGATGCATGGCTTGGTGAGAATTGATCTTTGATTGTGAAGAAGGCTTCTTTTGGAGCCAATATTTCGACTTACAAATACATTGAATGTCCACACAAGCTTTGTTTCACAGCCGAAACCCATCTGTCAAATTCCTACGAATTTAAATGTCACTTGTATGGATTGAAGTTTGTTAGTTTTGATGACATAAAAGCCAAAAACTTTTCCCAGAATGGAACTATTGGTTAGTTGTGGCTTGAGTCAATATGTGGAGTTTGTGACTAAGCTACTATCGCATTATTATTTATAGTTTTGTTTTTAGGTCTTATATAATTTTATTATATTTTAGTTTTTTTTTAATGGCCAACAAGTTATATTGTAGCTTTTAAACTTTCAATCAATTATTCAAAGTATTACCATAATTATATAGTTATTTATCGGTATATAGATGTATAATTAATATAACTATGACAAACATTTAATAGTTGATTTGACTAACAATAATGATTTCCTTAATTACATATCAATATCAATATTTGAATAATTGTATTTTAATACGTTTATAAACTTCTTATATAATATTATTGTTACAAGATTTTAATACTTTCAGACAAATTAAACTTAATCAAATTACTAAGTCATTTTAAGATTTCTCAAATTTTGACACATATATATTTTTAATTTCTAATTTTATTTTTTACTTTGTGATTGATTTTTTCTTTTTATGGTAATGGTGTCAACAAGTGGATTCATAAACATTCAATTGAGTATGTTTATATTATTTTCTACGATTGTATTTAAATGTGATAGGCTAAAACAAGAAGAGTTTAAGGATCATAACAATACTTGCATTCTTATTTGATCATTCTCAAAGAAAGTTTAGTGAGTAGTTCAGTAAATGAAATAGTTTTATAAGATTATAATTATTAGGTATGGCTTTTACACATTCCATTTTTGGATACATTTCAAAAACATAACATTTATATAAAATTATTCGTTCATATAAATACAAAATTTACAATATATTAACATATATTTATAATTGACGTTTTTAATATAATTTTCTCCTGTTTAGTACACGGGTCACTAACATATAACCTATTAAAGCATATATTTTCAAACATTTTTCTTAATTTTACAAGGTTTTTGGGCATGTAACATATGAATCAAAAAAATTTTTCATCTTTTTTTCTTAATGTATTATTTTGGTTCATTGTTTAAATTAAAAAGATTATTGAACTTGTAATTTTACTTTTATAAATACCTTATAATTCATATAGAATTATATTTTTTCTTAGAAATACAACTTTTTACAATTCATTATAGTGTGTAACATATGCATATATATGACATATTATATATTTTTCACATGCGTGGTAAACGGTTCTTTGAGTTACTAACCCGTGTTGAACATTTCTATTTTTATTTTAAGATAATTATTTTTTACAACCAAATCTTAGTCTTTGTAAATTTATATTTTAAATCCGTGACAATGTTTATTTTCCTAAATATATTTTTTATACACACAAAATGTAATATAATAATATCAGTATGAATGTTTTATTTTTAAAATAAATCACACCAAATTTTGGTTAGCCACTTTGAATTAATAGTGCATAAAAATATAAAACCTTATTAAAAAGTCATAAATAAATATTATTATATGAAATAACTGGATTTGCGTATTATATATCATAATTGTCATGACTCAAGGTGGATCATTAAAACATCATTTATTATTTTTAATATTTTTTATGAACAATCTAAATTATGAGTAATTTAATTAAATTATTTTTAACACATAACTATTTTCTTACGCAACGACACAAAAATAAGTTCGGAAATGTTAGATAAAGAAATAATGAATTACTTGAAGACAATGTTGGATTCTCAAAATCCTTTGGTTCAAGGATATTGGATGGTAAGTTATATTGTTTTAAAAACAATCCCGATATGGATTTAAAGTTGTGCATTATTGGAACAAGGCAAAAAGATGGAAGGACTTACAACCTGCCAAAAACTTCTAAGTTGCAGCGTTAATCATTGATGATATTGGTGACACAATAAATAAGCGCGATATAATTTTAACAACTTAAAGCAGATCTCTAACAAAAGTTGGAATATATATGAGAGACCCGTTTTACTTACGGTCAACTATATGTTGTCTTTTCAAGAGTGAAGAGTAGAGATTGTATTAAAATGCATATTTTGGATAAGCAATATAAATTTACAAATAAGACAATAAATTGGTTTATAAGAAAATATTTAGCAGCTTATGAATTTGTAATTTTTAAAGTTTTAAATTATGTTTCCAAACAATGTACTATAAATCTTTTGTTTTAGTAAGCTTATGTTTTTAAGTACTTTGTTTACATATGAATATGAATTGCAAATATATCAAATAATTCTCCACATAAACATATGAAACAAACTTTTATCATCTTAAATATGTCTTTTGTTGATGATTTCTATATTTCCACCCATGTACGTCCACGGGTCAATAACCTAGTAACAATTAAACTTAAGCACAACCATTAAACTGCTTTAGACTATCCCAGTTCACAAACCAATTCAATTCAACTTTTATTATGAAACTATTTTTTCTCTCTTCCACTTACTCAACCCAACCAAACCTAAACTTTTCACACTTATCAGCAGCCCAACCTACACTAACTCTTTTTTTATTAAAGTCACTAAAATATCAGTAATAATAACTTTATTTAAATTATAAAAGATATATTTAATTTAAAACATTAAAAAATTTAGATTCATCAAAATATTATATAAAGTAGATAATATAAATCAATAATGATCCATATTTGTTTAATATTAATTTTGTTTTAAACTTCATTTTAAATAAAATTTATACCAGTGTGTTAAAATAAACTTAACATGAATGTATTTTTATATATTTTTTTAAAACTTAGTTATTATAACTTATTAGAAAAATCAATATTATAGTTAAACTAATTAGTGTGAAAGAAAAAGGAAAATGAAATTAAAAAAAAGTCTATAGAAATGTTGACATGTGACAATGAAAATTAAAAGGGGTTTGCAAACTAGTTTGATGAGGAACTGTTTGAACAATTTCTTTGATTTACTTTTTCCAAATACTGAAACAACCCATGCATGATTTGCTAACAGAAGTAGTCTTAGCTTGCAACTTTTCCTTTCTTATTTTCTTAGCATATAACAATTATTATATAGATTAACAGTAGTACATAGCATCAATTTGCAGAATCTTCACATGCATTTAAAAATTATTCATGTCTACAAGCGGTTAGTTCAAAGGATGAAAAACAACATCATCAACTTAGCAATATATGTTTGAATTTGCATAGTGGTTTGGTTTTCGTAACATGTGAGTTCTCCTAACAAATAAGTAAACTTAATCAGCTTATTCTTAAATAAGAGTGTTGATGATTAATAAAAATTAAAAAAAAAATAGGCACATGCTGAAGTTACTAACTTGCCACGGTATACATCCAAATAGTATATTAACAAACTAGGGTATAGCCCGTGTTACACACGAGTGGAAAAAATATCAACAAATCATATAAATATAGACAACATATTCAACCAACACAAATATGTTTCGAGCAAGATGATACTTTTCGGCTGGCAAAAATAATAAACTAATTATTAATCTTAATACAATAGGGTATAAGAGATCAATAGGAAACTTTAAAGAATATAACCAGCATGTTACCAAGATTATTGTGCAAATCTTGCAAATATTATAGAAAGATGTTGCTTTCAAAAACTCTTCATCAAGAGATGACAACAACTTCAATGGAATTGGCCTACGAATGTTCAAATCATTGCCATTTAGCAATCCAAACATACTACAAATGACAAATATTGCTATTAAATAAAAGTAACATATTCAAAAATATTAATAAAAATATATATGAAGAAAAAAACATACAGTAATTGTTAACATCATTACTTTATTTAAAATCAATTTCATTATATAATTCTTTTTTTAATTGTATACATTATTTATGCGTAATTAAAAATTATTCAAATATTAATTAAATGATAATTGCATAAGTTGAAATTAAAAGTACAACTCTAATACAATTAATATGTTATAAACAAAATGGATTCATATGTTATAAACAAATACAAAAGTTTAAATAAACACACATATCTACCTATACTATGAGTTGGACAACAAAACTTTGTCACTTTTCATAATCTACATATATAATATGCAAGTAAAACATAAAAGTAAAAATGTCATAACTAATATATTAATTAGTGGTCAACATATATTGCAAAAACTTAAATTCAAACGATTTACATATATAAAAAGTATAAATTGTTTTGAAGTTGACAAAATATAATATCATTAATTATGATTATATCATTTTGGTCAAATGATATGTTACCACAATATTTGATTCATTCTTAAAATACATAAATCTTTGTAACAATATTATTAGTGTAATAAAAATTAACTTGATTTTAAATAATTTAATTTGACTTCCATAATTACTCGGGTCTTTTGGAAAGCGTTAATAATTTAATTTGACCTTTAATATTAAGTAATTTAATTTGACTTCCACAATTAAATAAATGGAAATCAAATTGTAAATTAATTAATTATCTTAAATATCTTTAAACAAAAGTCAATTGTCGTAAATTGAATTAAAGGTAATTAACTTGCAATGATTTATGTGAACTAAAATGTTGGTTATTACATTTTTAATTTAATAATGGTTATCATACCAACAAACTAACAAAATAAAAACTAATACTTAATAAATGATTATATTAATAAATTACATTCAATATTAATCAGAAATAATATATAGATAATATAAAATTGTAAAAAACACCAAAGGAACTTTACTAAATACAAGAAACTCTTGAAGAAACTTTTAAATATAACTTGACCAATAATGAAAATCATGAAAATGTGAAAATACGTGAAAATCATGAAAACTTTATTATTGTATTTATGTAATTAAAATAATGGAAATACATTGAATATAGATAATATAATGTAAATGCTTATTTGCAATAAATTATTATATTGCAAATCTTGTAATTAGAAATCATGGAATCTTTATAACTTATTTATTGTGTTTTCCATATATAACGTAATTGGTTATATATAGAAAATATAATGTATCTTATAATATAATAACAACAAATGTTTAATATAAATCTTATTATTCTGGTTAATGTTTAAGTCAAAGATATTAAAATATAAAAATGGTAAGGTGTAAATGTTATTATTTCGTCAAAATAAGATGTAACAACTAATAAGAAAAGGTAATAAATTAATAATAACAAAATTACTAAACTTATAATAATTACTATAAATTATAGAAAATATCATTAATAAATAGATAAATATAAGATACAAATAAATTTTTCTTTAATACATCGGTTCTGATTAAAATATATTAAATGGACTTTGACCAACAACAATATATGATTGATTACATAAAAATAAAATAAATTACATGAATTGTGAAAAATACATAAATACATGAATAATAACAAAAATATACATCAATATTAAATAAAAAAATAAGATATCTTATCAACAAATCTTCAACCCACAAAATTAGCTATATCAAGTTGGAAACATAACCTAAAATGAGAAATTTAAATATTAATATTAATATCACATAATAAACAAATTATCAATTATGGAAGATTTGAATTATGTAAACAAATGTAAAATTGATATTCTAATTGATAACCAGAATATCTGAATCGCGTTACCGGAAAAATGAAATAGGGAAAATCTCCATTGTATCTTTGATTTTGATATAGAACCTAAAGAGGTTATAAGAAAATCATATAACAATTAATATAAATACAAACAAAAACGGAAAACAAAAACAATATTGTAAATCAAATAAGGAATAATATGATAATCAGACATTAGAGTAGCAAACAAAAATTTACCGGAATACCATAATAACTTCAAAATATCAATTTGTAACATCCTAAAATTTTTATATTGATAAATAAAAGAAAGTTATGTTTAGTAATTTCACGTTTTAGTTATTTAATGTCGAGTAAGGAACGGGTCTTGGGCTTAGTTATTTTATGAACTCGGCCTGTCTCGACCCGTAGGAAGCCAACCCGAGCCTAACCAAACCCGTAGTATATAAACGAAAGTTCTTGACACTTCCACCATTTTTCACCATCTTCCTTCACTTACACCCACCCAAACACTCTCATTTCTAGAGAGAGAAGCTAGAGAGAGAAAGTTCTCAAATCACAAATCCGAGTCCACAATCTTGTTCCTAATCGTTTTTGGTAAGTCCCTCTCGAAAATCATCCGTTTTCATAACCATTTTCGACCTCAAATCGAGCAAAAACTCCCATTTTCGTAACTTGAGTTTTCGGGTCAAAAACCGCCTTGTTTTGGTGTCAAAATGCAAGCTTTTGTGTTTAAAAGTACTAGGAATCGATAGCCCTTTCAATCCCGAGCATTTCCATGTCAAAAACTTCGATTTTGGGTCAAAAATCTGGAAAATCTGGAAAACCCGTGGGTTTCTCCGTCGCCCAGCTTGAAGGAGTCGAATCAGACTCATTCGATCGAACCAGTCGATCGAATCAGTCCATTCGATCGAATGCGTAGATCGAACAAGTCCAGTCGACCGAATAGGGAAGCAACCGAATGGTCTCCAACTCATTCGATCGAATGAGTTTTGTATTCGATCGAATGAGTGTTGTATTCGATCGAACGTGTTCCTGTTTGATCGAACGTGTTCCTATTCGATCGAACGTGTTCCTGTTTGATCGAACGTGTTCCTATTCGATCGAACGTGTTGTATTCGATCGAACGTGTTCCTATTCGATCGAACGTGTTCCTATTCGATCGAATCAAGCCAGAACCAAGCTGTTTCCAAGTTCGCCTAAGGTTTAACTTCGCCTGAAGCGAAGTTCGTCTATAAAATAAATTAAAAACCTAATGGAAAATGTGTTAAGGCAGTTATCGAAAATAAAATTTTTCCAAGCTGACCTGGCAGCTTAACCCCAGCCAGGGGCTCTGCCCCTTGGACCCCGCTAGGGGCTGCCGCCCCTAGAACCCCGCTGCCAGGGGCGCTGCCCCCGGACCCCCGTTCGTTGTGGGTCATATATAGATAGAAATACAAACGAGTAGCAGTAGTTAATTGATATGTGTAAATATTATACAGTTAGCCGAGCCCAGTTAAAGAAAGGAATTACGATCAACGGCGAGCGTAACAGGATCCAGGTGAGTTTCTAGCCCCATTCCTTGTTATGTTTTCGGGGCTGTGTGCATACTTGATGTGTTGTTAATACATTTATCCAAAGTGATAAGTGTATGCCATAGGTGATATATGTGATATGTATGAATGATTGCTTGATGGTTCGTGAACGATCTTCGGATATTGCACGTACTGTCAGGTTGTAACGTTATAAATATGGCAAGTATGATATGTATGTTTATGTGTATGAACGTAAGAAAGTTAATAAAAGAAGGAAATGACGGTTGTATGGTTGTATGGTTACGAAAGGGGTACCGAGCCCTAATAATACTCGAGGTATGATGTATGGTTGTATGGTAACGAAGAGGGAATCGAACCCTACTAATATTCGAAAACATGGGACCAGACCCTAATAATATCTGTGATGTTAGGGACCAGACCCTAATAATATCTGTGATGTTAGGGACCAGACCCTCATAATATCTGTGATGATAGGGACCAGACCCTTATAATATCTGTGATGTTAGGGACCAGACCCTTATAATATCTGTGATGTTAGGGACCAGACCCTTATAATATCTGTGAGGTTATAGGGCGAAAGGCTCTTTAAAACGTATGATTATGAATGTAAAGAAAGTATGTAAGTAAGAAAGAAAGTATGTAAGTAAGAAAGAAAGTATGTAAGTAAGAATGAAGGTATGAGTACTTATGTGTGTATGAAAGAAAGTTATGAGGTTAAGTACGTATGTATGTAACAAGGTATTGTATGGTAGTGTATGATTAACTAGAACTCACTCAGCGTAGCTGACTTTTAGTATGCACGCAGGTGAGTAGGATGAGACAGCTGGCTTGAGTGGAGGACACATGGCAGAAGACTAAAGCCTGGCATCTGAAGATCCGATATGTTTTATAAGTTACGTTTTGATTTTGAAAGACAAGAGGAATGTTTAAAGACATGATTATGAATTGATATGTAATGTTTTATGAAAGTTTTATATTCCGCGTAAAGTTTTTAATTAACTCTGATATTTAGAACTGTGTTTATGAGTAAATCCAACACGAAAGTAGGGTTACCGGTAACGGGGCCTTACAAGTTGGTATCAGAGCAAAGTTCGAGAGATTTAAGCATCCTACATGCTTAGACTCGAACAGAGAATGGGATTTAAGTAAGAAAGGAAAGAAGATGCCAGTTCAAGAATGCCATGTGTCGCTCAAGCAAGATCAGTAAAGGTAAAGTGCATGATTAAATGATGTATGTTAATAAGAAAGAAAGGATATGTGAACGATAGGGATAGGAATAATTGACTGTTTAAATTGACAAACTGCTTAAGTAGAACCAGCACAAATAGACTCATAAAGGGAAGTGTATATGACACGGAAAGTAACGTGATCAGCTAATCGCAACTGGCCACTGTTATTACCTGTTAGCCTTACTATCCTTGTACTAGATAGTTCCTTGAGTGATGATGTTTGTGTTTTCTCATATAGGATACTGATGGCTGGAGCTGGAGAATTTGTTGAAGCTGGGGGTCGCACTGGACGTCGTGGCAGGCCTCGTCTTGTCCGGCAACCCTCGGTAGAAGAATCTTCCCACACCGAAGATGAAGGAAGCGCAGCTGGAGGAGACCAGAACAACAACGAGGAAGTTCAACTTAAGCCTGCAGTTCAAGCAGCCATTGTTCAGGCTGTAGTTGCTGCTGTGAAGAACCTGAATCCCGAAGGATCTGCTGGAAGCCGTGAACGAACTGCTGAAGGGGCGGGTGGTGATGGTAGAAAGGATGGGGAAGGTGAAAGAGGGGCCTCGAGTGGGGATAAGTCTGTGAAAGTCGATGATAGGAGAGGAGGACAAGGTGGGTGCAGCTATAAGTCCTTCAAAGGTTGTGACCCGCCTAAGCTGACTGGTTTAGGAGACGCAATCGCTACTCTCCAGTGGTTAACCGCTATGGACAAGGTTATCCGCATTAGCGAATGCCGTCCCGACCAAGCTGTGGGCTATGCTACTCAGTCATTCGTAGATGAGGCTATGTATTGGTGGGAGAGTGTGGAGCAGAGGAAGACCCGTGAAGAGATCAAAGGGATGAAGTGGGAAGATTTGAAAGAGTTGGTAATGAAGAAGTTCTGTGCAGATGCCGAGGTTGAAAGAACGGAGATGAAGTTCCAGAATTTAAAAGCCGGTATGATGACGCATCGTGAGTATACCACGGAGTTCAACCGACTATCTAGGTTGGTGCCTGACATGGTTGACACTGAAGTCAAGAGAATCAAGTGTTATGTGAGGGGGTTGCCACAAAAGGTCCGCATGTTAGTCAGGGCGGTTCAACCTGCTACTTTTGATTCGGCTGTTGGACTCGCGGAAATGGTCTATGCTGACGTGGCCGCGGATGATGGGGTGGAAAGGGACGAAGAGAAAGAGAAGAAAGGGGTCACTCCTGCTAAACGACCCGGTACTCAGTTATGGAACTCCAGGGATAAGAAACAGAAAGTGTGGGAGAAGAGATCGTGTAAGACCTGCGGAAAGAGGCATGGTGGTGAGTGCAAGTGGGGTAAAAGTTCTAATGTTTGTCTCAAATGTGGAAAGGCTCATGGTGGAGAATGCAGAATGGGGTCGAATGCCTGTTATAAGTGCGGGAAGGTAGGGCATTATGCCAATGAGTGCAGTGCGAAGCCAGCATGTTACAAATGTGGCAAGACAGGCCATATGTCAAGGGAGTGCACTGAAGGTGTAGCTGGAGGTAGTGGAAAGAAGGATGCCGATCAAGCTAGGCCCAGAACTAGAGCCTACATGCTGACCCAGGAACAAGCCAGGCAGATTCCGGATGTCGTCACAGGTACGTTTCTAGTGAACGATGTTTCCGCTTCTGTATTATTTGATTCTGGTGCGAATAGAAGTTTTGTAGCTACGACGTTTAGTAAACTAGCTAAAATGAAAGGCTGCCGAGTGTCTGAAACTTTTGTAGTAGAAACCGCAAGTGACACTTCGGTGAAAATAACAAAAATGGTGAAGAATTGTAAGATAGAGTTAGAGGGACATGAGTTCCCTGTTACTTTGTATGTTATGGCCTTAGGAGGGTTCGATGTAGTCTTGGGTATGGATTGGTTGTCGGAGTTTGAGGCTCAGATAGTATGTAAAAGTAAGATGATAAGGTTAAAGTCATTGGATGGTAGTGCGGTGACGGTTTATGGTGATAAGGAGAGTTATGGACTTAATGTCATTTCGATGATAAAAGCCGAGGGTTTGTTAAGGCGAGGGTGCGGTGCCTACCTGGCGTATGTTGTCAACGCTACGGCCGAGACGAAAGAAATGAAGGATGTTCCTATTGTGCGCGACTACCCAGAAGTATTCCCTGAGGATCTTCCAGGGCTGCCACCGGAGCGAGAAATAGAATTTCAGATAGATTTAATACCAGGAGCCCAGCCCGTCGCGAAAGCGCCTTACCGTCTAGCACCGTCCGAGATGAAGGAATTAATGTCCCAACTGCAAGAACTCCTCGACAAGGGTTTTATCAGACCGAGTGTTTCTCCATGGGGCGCACCGGTTTTGTTTGTGAAGAAAAAGGATGGAAGTATGAGAATGTGCATAGACTATCGTGAGTTGAATAAGCTTACGGTAAAGAATAGATACCCCTTGCCTAGGATTTACGATCTGTTTGACCAACTGCAAGGTTCGAGTTGGTTCTCACGAATAGATCTCAGATCAGGCTACCATCAGCTGAAGGTGAAAGAGGTAGACATCCCTAAAACAGCGTTCCGAACGCGGTATGGACACTACGAGTTCCTTGTAATGTCATTCGGTCTAACAAATGCTCCTGCAGCATTTATGGACATGATGAATAGGGTGTGTCGACCGATGTTGGATAAGTCGGTTATCGTCTTCATCGATGATATATTGATTTATTCAAAGAGTGAGTCTGACCATGCCGAGCATCTGAGAGAGGTATTGGAAGTTCTGAAGAAAGAAAGGTTGTACGCCAAGTTTTCGAAGTGCGCGTTCTGGTTAAGAGAAGTGCAATTTTTAGGTCATGTGGTTAATCCGGAGGGGATTACCGTGGACCCAGCTAAGATTGAAGCGATAACGAATTGGAAGACTCCGCAGAATCCGACTGATATACGAAGCTTCCTAGGGTTAGCTGGCTACTATAGGAGATTCATCGAAGGTTTCTCCAAGATAGCCGCACCGCTGACCGGTATGACCCGAAAGTCGATAGTATTCAGTTGGGGAAAATTTCAAGAAGAAGCCTTTGAAGAATTAAAGAGAAGACTCACGCAAGCTCCAATCCTTACTTTACCCGATGGTGATGAGGATTTTGTTGTTTGTGCTGATGCCTCGCATCAAGGGTTAGGTTGCGTGTTGATGCAACGAGGGAAGGTGATAGCCTACGCGTCTAGACAGTTGAAGGTCCATGAGAGTACTTACCCGACGCATGATTTGGAGTTAGCAGCTGTAGTGCATGCTCTTAAGATATGGAGGCATTATCTGTACGGCACTAAGTGTACTATCTATACCGATCATAAGAGTTTAAAGTACTTCTTCGAGCAGAAAGAACTGAACATGAGGCAGAGAAGATGGTTAGAATTGATAAAGGATTACGACTGTGAGATTAAGTATTACCCCGGTAAAGCTAACGTTGTCGCTGATGCGTTAAGTCGGAAGAATGAGGAAGTCCTTGCAACAGTGAAGTCATACAAGTTGATCATGAACCCGAGTCTTTTTGAAGAAATCATCAAGGTGCAGTCAGAAGTGTTATTAGATGAAGGGTTAGTAAAGAAGGAAAGGATTTATGGCCAGCAAGATGAGTTGATGGAAAACACTCATGGAGTTAAGACTAGGTTCGACCGTATGTGGATCCCACGCCATGGTGATCTTAGAAGTCGAATCTTAGATGAAGCTCATAAGTCAAGGTACTCAATCCATCCAGGAGCTACAAAGATGTACCAAGACTTGAAAAGAGATTACTGGTGGCCAGGATTGAAGAGCGATGTAGTGGATTATGTTGGTAAGTGCTTAACTTGCTTACAAGTCAAAGCCGAATACCAAAAGCCTTGTGGGAAGATGCAACCGCTAGAGATACCTGAGTGGAAATGGGAACACATCACCATGGATTTCATAACTAAGCTACCTCGTACAGCTAAGCAACATGATACCATCTGGGTGATTGTGGACCGTTTGACCAAGAGTGCTCACTTTCTGCCCATACGAGAGGCCATCTCGTCAGAAACGTTAGCAAGCTTGTTCATTAAAGAAATTGTAACCAAGCATGGAGTACCGTTATCGATCGTGTCCGATAGGGATACACGGTTTACTTCGAGGTTCTGGAAGAAATTTCATGAAGCTATGGGGACGAGGTTGAACATCAGTACGGCGTATCATCCTCAAACCGATGGACAGTCTGAAAGGACGATCCAAACCCTTGAGGATATGCTACGTGCTTGCGTTTTAGATTTTGGTGGAAGTTGGGATGATCATCTGCATCTGGCAGAGTTCTCCTATAACAACAGTTACCATTCGAGTATTGGTATGCCACCGTTTGAGATGCTGTACGGTAGACGATGTAGAACCCCGGTGTGTTGGGGTGAGATTGGTCAGAAGGAAATGGGAAGTATAGAAGTGGTTCAAGAAACGTCTTCAAAGTTCGATCAGATCAAAGCAAGAATGAAAGCCGCTCAAGACAGACAAAAGTCTTATGCGGATAAGCGGCGACGACCAATTGAGTTTAACGTTGGCGACTATGTGATGCTTAAGGTCTCGCCTTGGAAGGGGATTATCCGTTTTAGGAAAAGAGGAAAGTTGAGTCCGAGGTACATTGGACCGTTCAAGATTGTAAAACGTGTGGGTGAAGTAGCTTACAAACTGGATTTACCCGATGAGTTAGAAGGAATTCATTCAACCTTCCATGTTTCTCATCTGAGGAAGTGTCTAGCTGATGACACGTCTCACGTGCCCTCAATGGACATCGAGGTTGATGAACAATTGAACTACATCGAGCAACCGATAAAGATCGTTGATCGCAAGGAGAAGCAGCTTCGTCACAAGATTATACCCTTGGTCAAAGTGATATGGAAGCACCGCAAGGGATCTGATGCTACTTGGGAAGTCGAGGATGAGATGCGCAAGTTTTACCCTAGTTTGTTTATGTAATAGTTAGGTTTCGGGGACGAAACCTCTTTAAGGGAGGAAGACTTGTAACATCCTAAAATTTTTATATTGATAAATAAAAGAAAGTTATGTTTAGTAATTTCACGTTTTAGTTATTTAATGTCGAGTAAGGAACGGGTCTTGGGCTTAGTTATTTTATGAACTCGGCCTGTCTCGACCCGTAGGAAGCCAACCCGAGCCTAACCAAACCCGTAGTATATAAACGAAAGTTCTTGACACTTCCACCATTTTTCACCATCTTCCTTCACTTACACCCACCCAAACACTCTCATTTCTAGAGAGAGAAGCTAGAGAGAGAAAGTTCTCAAATCACAAATCCGAGTCCACAATCTTGTTCCTAATCGTTTTTGGTAAGTCCCTCTCGAAAATCATCCGTTTTCATAACCATTTTCGACCTCAAATCGAGCAAAAACTCCCATTTTCGTAACTTGAGTTTTCGGGTCAAAAACCGCCTTGTTTTGGTGTCAAAATGCAAGCTTTTGTGTTTAAAAGTACTAGGAATCGATAGCCCTTTCAATCCCGAGCATTTCCATGTCAAAAACTTCGATTTTGGGTCAAAAATCTGGAAAATCTGGAAAACCCGTGGGTTTCTCCGTCGCCCAGCTTGAAGGAGTCGAATCAGACTCATTCGATCGAACCAGTCGATCGAATCAGTCCATTCGATCGAATGCGTAGATCGAACAAGTCCAGTCGACCGAATAGGGAAGCAACCGAATGGTCTCCAACTCATTCGATCGAATGAGTTTTGTATTCGATCGAATGAGTGTTGTATTCGATCGAACGTGTTCCTGTTTGATCGAACGTGTTCCTATTCGATCGAACGTGTTCCTGTTTGATCGAACGTGTTCCTATTCGATCGAACGTGTTGTATTCGATCGAACGTGTTCCTATTCGATCGAACGTGTTCCTATTCGATCGAATCAAGCCAGAACCAAGCTGTTTCCAAGTTCGCCTAAGGTTTAACTTCGCCTGAAGCGAAGTTCGTCTATAAAATAAATTAAAAACCTAATGGAAAATGTGTTAAGGCAGTTATCGAAAATAAAATTTTTCCAAGCTGACCTGGCAGCTTAACCCCAGCCAGGGGCTCTGCCCCTTGGACCCCGCTAGGGGCTGCCGCCCCTAGAACCCCGCTGCCAGGGGCGCTGCCCCCGGACCCCCGTTCGTTGTGGGTCATATATAGATAGAAATACAAACGAGTAGCAGTAGTTAATTGATATGTGTAAATATTATACAGTTAGCCGAGCCCAGTTAAAGAAAGGAATTACGATCAACGGCGAGCGTAACAGGATCCAGGTGAGTTTCTAGCCCCATTCCTTGTTATGTTTTCGGGGCTGTGTGCATACTTGATGTGTTGTTAATACATTTATCCAAAGTGATAAGTGTATGCCATAGGTGATATATGTGATATGTATGAATGATTGCTTGATGGTTCGTGAACGATCTTCGGATATTGCACGTACTGTCAGGTTGTAACGTTATAAATATGGCAAGTATGATATGTATGTTTATGTGTATGAACGTAAGAAAGTTAATAAAAGAAGGAAATGACGGTTGTATGGTTGTATGGTTACGAAAGGGGTACCGAGCCCTAATAATACTCGAGGTATGATGTATGGTTGTATGGTAACGAAGAGGGAATCGAACCCTACTAATATTCGAAAACATGGGACCAGACCCTAATAATATCTGTGATGTTAGGGACCAGACCCTAATAATATCTGTGATGTTAGGGACCAGACCCTCATTATATCTGTGATGATAGGGACCAGACCCTTATAATATCTGTGATGTTAGGGACCAGACCCTTATAATATCTGTGAGGTTATAGGGCGAAAGGCTCTTTAAAACGTATGATTATGAATGTAAAGAAAGTATGTAAGTAAGAAAGAAAGTATGTAAGTAAGAAAGAAAGTATGTAAGTAAGAATGAAGGTATGAGTACTTATGTGTGTATGAAAGAAAGTTATGAGGTTAAGTACGTATGTATGTAACAAGGTATTGTATGGTAGTGTATGATTAACTAGAACTCACTCAGCGTAGCTGACTTTTAGTATGCACGCAGGTGAGTAGGATGAGACAGCTGGCTTGAGTGGAGGACACATGGCAGAAGACTAAAGCCTGGCATCTGAAGATCCGATATGTTTTATAAGTTACGTTTTGATTTTGAAAGACAAGAGGAATGTTTAAAGACATGATTATGAATTGATATGTAATGTTTTATGAAAGTTTTATATTCCGCGTAAAGTTTTTAATTAACTCTGATATTTAGAACTGTGTTTATGAGTAAATCCAACACGAAAGTAGGGTTACCGGTAACGGGGCCTTACACAATTCAATCTTGGATTTTGATATACAACCTAAAGTGATTATTACAAAGTCATATAACAATTAAAATAAATATAAAACCTTATCGGAAAACCTTGCCGGAAAAAGATATAACCTTACCGGAAAATCGTATAACATTGTTGGCCATTAGAGTATAATATACAACCTTACCGGAAAATGATTAATCCTGATCTACATCACCGAATATAGAAGATGGTGGAGTTAGTAAGCAGAGAGAGAGAGAGAGAGAGAGAGAGAGAGAAATTAAAATGATTATGGTTGGAAAATCTTAAGGTTTAAATAGAGTGTATGAGATGATTTGGTAATAACAGGAAAGGAAATAGATGACTTAGCAATGATGTGGCATTGATGTGGACACCATAATTGAGTGACATGTGGACCATAGGTATTGCTTTATGTAACATCCTGTTTTCTGATTTCAGTTAATAAACGAAATATGAGTTGTTATGAGTCGGGCTAGCGTTGGATAAATGAATATGGGTTATGGATTTGGGTTATGGAAGAAATAAGGAGAGACCATGGGCTTAAGCCCATGATCATAATTATATAAACCATTAATTACCCATTTAATCCTCCATTTACACATATCCCTTACACCACCAAAACACACACTTAAGCTCTCTCTCTAGTTTCTCTCTCACTCTAGCCAAAATATAGAAGAAGAAACGGATCCCGACCCAAGGTATGATAGTATTTTGTTGTATGAGCTTAAATCCGTTAGTTATGGTCACGAAACGACGAGCCGACACCGTTAAACCGTTTAAGTCACGAGATCCAGGTGGAATCGGGTATAAACCGAACCTATGATGAGCTTAGGGGTCACCCTAGCTCAGATCTGGATCGAACGGGACGAAAAACGGTGAAAAACGAGTTAAAACTCGTTTTTACGACGTGTTCGCGGTTTTCCGGCGGCTTTCCAGCAAAGGCGGCTCCGGAATAGTAATACGAGGATAAGGAATGTCAGGGAATGTTCTGACATTCCCTGACCTAACCCTAGTTCGCTACGGGGATTTAACGAATTAAAGGTGATTCGCTAGCTGGTTCGTCTATGGGAACATAACGAACTAGCTACAGTTCGTGTTCAATTCGTTAAGTTGATTCGCTGAGGAAAGAATAACGAACTGGCCTTAGTTCGCGTCCAGATTCGTTAAGGAGAAGATAACGAATTAACCCCCAATTCGTTATAGTCATTCGTTAAGGAAACAACGAATTAGAAGGTCCAATTCGTTACCTGGACTGATTCGCAATGTGGACTGGTTCGCTATGGACTGACTCGTTATAGGATCCAGTTCGCTTATTAACCAGTTCGTTAAAGGGTTCAATTCGCTGCATGGATCAGTTCCTTAAGATAACACAATTCGTTAAGGACCGAGTAACGAACCAGAAGTTTGATAGAATGACAGAACAGTCCCTGGACTTAGAAAAGAATGATTTAATTACAAAGAAGCCCTTGGCAGCTTAACCCCAGCCAGGGGCTCTGCCCCTTGGACCCCGCTAGGGGCTTCCGCCCCTAGAACCCCGCTGCCAGGGGCGCTGCCCCCGGACCCCGTTCGTTGAGGGTAATAATTAAACTAGAAAGACGATATGTGTAGTGATAGTTTACTGAAACGTATAATTATTATACAGTTAGTCGTGCACAGCTCAAGAAGGGATTAACCGTAAACGGTGAACGCAATCGCATTGAGGTGAGTTTCTAGCCCCACTTCCTTGTTATGTTTTCGGGGCTGTGTGCACACTCGATGTGATAGTTAATACACTTACCTTAAGTGGTAAGTGTATGCCTTGTATGATTTATGTATGATGATTGCTTGACGGTGCGTGAACAATCTTCGGATATTGCATGTACCGTCAGGTGGTAGCTAAAGACGTGATTTCTTTGTATGATGTAAGATAAGATGCATGTATGAATATTTATGATGTATGCATAATGTACGTATGATATGTTAATGGTACGTGAACGCTCTTCGGAGATTGCATGTATTGTCAGGAAAAGTATTTAAGGACAGGTATAGTATGAAGCTATGGAAGAAAGGGTACCGGACCCTAATAATATCCGAGGATGAAGGGTACCGGACCCTAATAATATCCGAGGATGAAGGGTGACCGGACCCTAATAATATCCGAGGATGAAGGGTGACCGGACCCTAATAATATCCGAGGATGGAGGGTACCAGACCCTAATAATATCCGAAGTATGTAGGGTGAAGCGCCCTTTATAACGTATGGTTAGATATGAATGTGTATGGACGAATGCTGATCTTGATATGTATGTAATGCGTACCTTCGGGCACGTATATGTGTATGAAAAGTAAGTTATGTGATTAACTAGAACTCACTCAGCGTAGCTGACTATTAGTATGCACGCAGGCAAATAGGTTGAGGCATCTCGCGTGATGGAAGACACATGGCATGGAATCGAAGACACTGGCATCTCGAAGAAATGTTGTGATGTTTTAAAAGACTATGTTTCGTTTTAAATGACTTGAATGTTTTATAAGACAAGATTTGAAGGTTATGTAAGATATTATGATTGAAGTTTGATTTTCCGCGTAAAGTTTTTATTAACTCTGATATTTAGAACTGCGTTTATGAATAAATCCAACGTTAAAGTAGGGCTACCGATAACGGGGCCTTACACTTTAATAGTATTGTTAGATTAGATGCTAATAATAAGGTTAGCAAATCCAATAGCGACTCACACCATATGGGATGCTATTAGCATTTAGATGAAAGAATAACATAAACTAAATAAAAGTATAAAATGAAATAAAAATATAGTCAAATGCTCACAAAACGAATGCAAACTAGTTCAAGTAATACATGAAGTAAGCATGAAAGGTGCAACCAATACTAAAAATACAATCTTTACAAAAATGGTTTGGTTTTATATAATCACTCCTCCATACATCAACATAAACTGCATGGGGCTCACGATTACAGTGACGGATCTAGAAAATTTTTTCACAAGGGACAGAAGTTTCAGGGTCCGCTTATGTATTATTTAAATTTTCCAAGCCATACGAGTCGGGTCACATAAAAGCTAAATTAAATTATAAATACAATATACATTTATAAAAGCACACATTTATATATTTATGAATTGGGTTGTATCTATAAAAATATTTTAAAATAAAGAGAGAAAATAAGTTATAATGTATTCAATAAGTAAAGACATCTTACACTAATAAAGTAATATATGTATACTAAATCTATACATACAATTAAAGAAAACAACAATTTCCACTTGTCAACATTCTAGGCCCTCCACGTTATTGCCACCTCAATGCCAACTCACCAACTTCCTTTTATACTCTTGCCAAATCATCACCTACCCTATATTTAAACCTTAACAATTAACAAATTTTTACCATAAACATATTTTTTCTCTATTTCTCTACTAGTCGGATTATGTCAATAACCTCTCATATATTTCTTTCACCTAGATCTAGATTTCTATTAATTTTTTTCCGGTAAGGTTATATTTTATAATAAACTTCCGATTGTTGATATGTTTTTCCGGCAACATTATATTTCTTTCCGGTTATTGTTTCCTCTAACGTTTGATCTTGATTTTCATTCTTATTTCATTTGATTAAAATCAGTGTAGGTTATAAATAAAAAACGGCGATGAAGCTGATATGTGAACGTTATTACGTTTATCCCGGTAAGTTTTTCTGGTTATGTGTTATATCTATAAAAATGTTTTATATTTATATTTTTCCTGTGTTTTTGTTTTACATGTTCTTCTAGGTTCTCAATAAAAATCCGCTTCATCCATGGACAGTATGATTATTTAGTTTTTCCGGTAAGGCAAATTAAAATTTTCCAGTTATAAATTATAATTATAATCTTTGTAACATCCCAAAATTTCCATAATAATATTTTAATATATTATTTGTTTTAACGGAAGAGAATTTACCCGAGTTAGTAAATAATAAATGGAGAGATAATTAGGCTAAGTAAACGGATTTAATCATGGACTATAAAAGGAAAGATGGGCCTTAGATCCATGGGCTTAAGGGAGTATAAATACCCCCTTAAACCCTAAATCTTTCCTTTTTCATCCATCTTATCCATAATATTCCAGACACACCACCAAAACACACACACTCCTTTCCATTTTCGGCCGCCACCTAGAGTGAGAAACCGAGATCAAAAACAAACCTTTTATTGGTAGATCCTTGGGATACAAGCTAGATACAAGATCAATACCTCATAACAAGCTAGTTGTGACCCTATTAACATCTAAAGGTACGTTCTTTAACCTTAAAGGTTACGTTTTTATGGAGGTTTGCTATGGAACTTGAACATAGACTAGATCGGGTCTAGATAAATCATAAAGCTTCAAACTTGATGATTAAAATGAACACCATAGACCTATGGTTATGTACGGCTCATATATGAACCATAGAACTAGCCTGGAACGTTTTAAACTTATAAAGGTCCAAGCCTTATGCCTAAAACGAGATAGATCTTGAAGCCGGGATAGTAATGGGTGTAAAACGGGTATGGAGGCATTATCTATATGGTACTAAGTGTACAATCTACACAGATCATAAGAGTTCAAAGTACTTCTTCGAGCAGAAGGAATTGAACATGAGGCAGAGAAGGTGGTTAGAATTGATAAAGGATTACGACTGCGATATTAAGTACTACCCTGGCAAGGCTAACGTGGTCGCCGACGCGCTAAGCCGTAAGAATGAGGAAGTCCTTGCAACAGTTAAGTCATACCAGCTAATTATGAATTCAAGTCTTTTTGAAGAAATCATCAAGGTGCAGTCAGAGGTGTTAGTCGATGAAGGGTTAGTGAAGAAAGAAAGGATTTATGGCCAGCAAGATGAGTTGATGGAAAACACTCATGGCGTTAAGACTAGGTTTGACCGTATGTGGATTCCACGCCATGGAGATCTTAGAGGTCGAATCTTAGATGAAGCTCAGAAGTCAAGATATTCGATTCATCCTGGAGCTACAAAGTTGTATCAAGATTTGAAAAGAGACTACTGGTGGCCAGGAATGAAAAACGATGTAGTGGATTATGTTAGTAAGTGCTTAACTTGCTTACAAGTCAAAGCCGAACATCAGAAGCCTTATGGGAAAATGCAACCGCTTGAGATACCTAAATGGAAATGGGAACACATCACCATGGATTTCATAACTAAGCTACCTCGTACAGCTAAGCATCATGATACCATTTGGGTGATAGTGGACCGTTTGACCAAAAGTGCTCACTTTCTGCCTATACGAGAGGCCATCTCGTCAGAAACGTTAGCACGTTTGTTCATCAAAGAGGTTGTATCTAAGCATGGAGTGCCACTGTCGATCGTGTCCGATAGAGATACTCGATTCACTTCGAGGTTCTGGAAGAAATCCCATGAAGCTATGGGAACAAGATTGAACATCACTACGCGTATCATCCTCAAACCGATGGGCAGTCTGAAAGGACGATCCAAACCCTTGAGGATATGCTACGTGCTTGTGTTTTAGATTTTGGTGGAAGTTGGGATGACCATCTGCATCTGGCAGAGTTCTCCTACAACAACAGTTACCATTCAAGTATTGGTATGCCACCGTTTGAGATGCTTTACGGTAGGCGATGTAGAACCTCGGTATGTTGGAGAGAGATTGGTCGGAAGGAGATGGGAAGTTTGGAAGTGGTTCAAGAAACGTCTTCAAAGTTTGATCAGATCAAGGCAAGAATGAAAGCCGCTCAAGACAGACAGAAGTCGTATGCTGATAAGCGGCGACGACCAATCGAGTTTAACGTTGGTGACAATGTGAAGCTCAAGGTCTCGCCCTGGAAGGGAATCATTCGACTCAGAAAGAGAGGAAAGTTGAGTCCAAGGTACATCGGACCGTTTAAGAACTTAGATCGTGCGGGTGAAGTGGCTTATAAGCTGGATTTACCCGATGAGCTAGAAGGAATTCACTCAACCTTCCATGTTTCTCATCTGAGAAAGTGTCTGGCCGATGACACGTCGCACGTGCCATTGATGGACATTAATGTTGATAAACAGTTGAACTACATTGAGCAACTGATAAAAATAGTTGATCGTAAGGAGAAACAACTTCGTCACAAGGTTATACCCTTGGTGAAAGTGATATGGAAGCATCGTAAGGGATCACATGCTACTTGGAAAGCTGAGGATGAGATGCGCAAGTTTTACCCAAATTTATTTATGTAATAGTTAGGTTTCGAGGACGAAACCTCATTAAGGAGGGAAGACTTGTAACATCCCAAAATTTCCATAATAATATTTTAATATATTAATTGTTTTAACGGAAGAGAATTTACCCGAGTTAGTAAATAATAAATGGAGAGATAAGTAGGCTAAGTAAATGGATATAATCATGGACTAAAAAGGAAATATGGGCCTTAGGTCCATGAGCTTAAGGGGGTATAAATACCCCCTTAAACCCTAAATCTTTCCATTTTCATCCATCTTATCCATAATATTCCTTACACACCACCAAACACACACACTCCTTTCCATTTTCGGCCGCCACCTAGAGTGAGAAACCGAGATCAAAACCAAACCTTTTATTGGTAGATCCTTGGGATACAAGCTAGATACAAGATCAATACTTCATAACAAGCTAGCCGTGACCCTATTAACATCTAAAGGTACGTTCTTTAACCTTAAAGGTTACGTTTTTATGAACGGTTTGCTATGGAACTTGAACATAGACTAGATCGGGTCTAGATAAATCATAAAGCTTCAAACTTGATGATTAAAATGAACACCATAGACCTATGGTTATGTACGGCTCATATATGAACCCTAGAACTAGCCTGGAACGTTTTAAATTTATAAAGGTCCAAGCTTTATGCCTAAAACGAGATAGATCTTGAAGCCGGGATAGTAATGGGTGTAAAACGGGTATGAGCGATGATGATATAGGATTAAAAGTTCATAATTTGAGCTATGAATCATATAATCTGGGCAAACAGAATCATAAGATAGATAATGAGTGAGCTGGGTGTTTTCGGCCAATATGGGAACTCGGTCAACACGATTTCTCGGCCAACCCAAGTTCTCGGCCAGGCCAGAGTTCTCAACCAAAGGAGGTTCTCGGTGACCAAGGGTTGCCGGCCAACCTGAGTTCAAGGCCGATGAGTTCTCGGCCAGAAGGTTCTCAGTCGTATACGAGTTCTCGGTCTACATGGTTCTCGGCTGAGGGTTCTCTTTTGGCCATATTCTCTGTTGGGATTCTGGGCTTGAGTTCAGTTGGGCCCAGAAAGTCAACAAGCTAGCCCATTGTCCTAAATATAACAACAAGCCCAACATAGATGATGCATAGGTTAACTAAAGAACCCACTTAATTTTAGTATACGGGTGATTAACAAATATATACACTTAACAGTTAGCCGTGCTCAATTAAAGAAGGGGATCGCGATTAACGGCGAGTGCAACCGAATCCAGGTGAGTTTCTAGCCCCATTTCCTTGTTATGTTTTCGGGGCTGTGTGCATACTCGATGTGATAGTTAATACACTTACCTTAAGTGGTAAGTGTATACCATGTATGATTTATGTGATAGATATTATGTTATTATTGTGAATGAAAGCTTGTCAATGCGTGAACGATCTTCGGATATTGCACGTGTTGACAAGGGAGGTATGTACATGAAAAGTGAATGTGTGTGATATACATATATGTACGATATATGAGTATGTAATAATGAATAAAGAAAGTATATGTATGAGTATGTAAAGATAGTATGAACGAAGATGAAGAAAGATGGATTAGACCCTAATAATATCTTAGATAGAGAAGACGGGATCAGACCCTTATAATATCTGAGATAGAGAAGTAAAAAGGGATCAGACCCTAATAATATCTGAGATAGACAAGAAAGTGATCAGACCCTAAATAATATCTGAGATAGACAAAGGAAAGAGGGATCAGACCCTAATAATATCTGAGATAGAAAAGGAAGGGATCAGACCCTAATAATATCTGAGATAGAATGGACAGTAAATATAAAGTATGAACGTAATAAAATATGTACGTATGTATGAAAGTATGAAATAAAAATAAATTAGTAAAGTAATTATTATGTATCTTTGGATGCATGATTGAAGGTAAGAGAACGTATTGTATGATGTATGATTAACTAGAACTCACTCAGCGTAGCTGACTTTTAGTATGCACGCAGGTGAGTAGGATGCGACAGCTGGCGTGAGCGGGACACATGGCAGAAGAATAAAAACCTGGCATCTGAAGACCTTTTATGTTTTATAAGTTATGTTTTGAAAGACAAGAAAAATGTTTTAAGACATGTTTACGATTTGCTATGTAATGATTTATGAAAGTTTTATATTCCGCGTAAAGTTTTTAATTAACTCTGATATTTAGAACTGCGTTTATGAGTAAATCCAACACCAAAGTAGGGCTACCGGAGACGGGGCCTTACAAGTTGGTATCAGAGAAAAGTTTGAGAGATTTAAGCATCCTATATGCTTAGACTCGAACAGAGGATGAGATTTAAATGAGAAAAGAAAGAAGATGCCAGTCCAAGAATGCCATGTGTCGCTCAAGCAAGCACAGTAAAGGTAAGAGGTATGATTAATTGATGTATGTTAAGTGATCATGAAGGGGTATGTGAACGATAGGGATAGGATTAAATTGATTGTTTAAAATGACTAACTGTTTAAGTAGAACAAGCACAAATGGACTCATAAAGGGAAGTGTGTAGGACACGGAAAGTAACGTGATCAGCTAATCACAGCTGACCACTGTTATTACCTATTAGCCTTACTATCCTTGTACTAAATAGTTCCTTGAGTGATGAAGTTTGTGTTTTCCCTTTAGAATACGGTGGCTGGAACGGGAGGAAATGCAGGAGTTGGAGGAGTTGTGAGAACTGAAGGTCGCACTGGACATCGTGGCAGACCTCGTCGTGCCCAACAACCTTCGGTAGAAATAGCTTCCAACACTGGAGGTGAAGGAAGCGCAGCTGGAAGAAACCCTGAAAACAATGAAGGGGTTCAACTCGATCCCTTAATTCAAGTAGCTATTGTTCAAGCTGTAGCCACTGATGTGAAGAATATTACTCTAGGAGGGTCTGCTGGAAGCCGTGAAAGAACCGCTAGAGGGGCAGGTGGTGATGGTAGGAGAGATGAGGAAGAAGAGAGGGAGGCCTCGAGTGGGGTTAATTCTGTGAAAGCCGGTGACAGGAAAAGAGGCCGAGGTGGGTGCAACTATAAGTCCTTCAAAGGATGTGACCCGCCGAAGCTAACTGGCTTGGGAGACGCAATCGCTACCCTTCAATGGATAACCGCCATGGATAAGATTATCCGCATTGGCGAGTGCCGTCCCGACCAAGCTGTGGGTTACGCTACCCAGTCTTTCGAAGAGGAAGCAATGTACTGGTGGGAATCGATTGAGCAAAGAAGGAGTCGAGAGGAAATAAAGGCTCTGAGGTGGGAGGATCTGAAAGAACTGGTTATGAAGAAATTCTTTGCTGACGCTGAGGTTGAGAGGGCGGAGATGAAATTCCTGAACTTGAAAGCTGGAGCGATGACTCATCGTGAGTATACCACCGAGTTCAAGCGAATGTCTTGGTTGGTACCCGATATGGTCAACACTGAGGCAAAAAGGATCAAGTTTTATGTGAGAGGATTGCCACAAAAAGTCCGCATGTTAGTCAGGACAATTAAACCTGCTTCCTTTGACTCTGTTGTCGAGCTTGCAGAGATGGTTTATGCAGATCTGGCTGCGGATGATATTGTTGTGGAAGAAGAGAAGAAGGATAAGAAGTGGGTTGCTCCTGTTAAACGACCCGGTACTCAGTTGTGGAACTTCAAGGATAAGAAGCAGAAAGTGTGGGAGAAGAGGTCGTGCAAGACGTGTGGAAAGATACATGGGGGTGAGTGTAAGTGGGGTAAAGGATCGAATGTTTGTTATAAGTGTGGTAAAGCTCATGGTGGGGAATGCAGGCTGGGATCGAATGCATGTTATAAGTGTGGAAAGGTGGGGCATTATGCTCCCGATTGTACTGCAAAATCCGCATGTTACAAGTGCGGTAAGCCAGGACATTTTGCTAAGGCATGCACTGATGGTGGTGCCGGAGGGAGTGGGAAGAATGATGTTGATCAGACTAAGCCAAGGACCAAAGCCTAGGAACAAGCCAAGCAGATTCCAGATGTCGTCACAGGTACGTTTCTAGTAAACGGCATTTCCGCTTCTGTATTATTTGATTCGGGTGCGAACAAAAGTTTCGTAGCTACGTCCTTTAGTAAATTATCTAAAATGAAATGTTGCTGAGTGTCTGAAACTTTTATAGCAGAAACCGCTAGTGACACTTCGGTTAAAATAATGAGAATGGTTAAAGACAGTAAGATAGAGTTAGAGGGATATGAGTTCCCTGTTACCTTGTATGTTATGGCCTTAGGAGGGTTCGATGTGGTTTTGGGAATGGATTGGCTGTCTGAGTATGAAGCTCAGATAGTGTGTAAGAGTAGGATAATAAGGTTAAAGTCCCTGGATGGTAGTACGGTGACGGTTTATGGTGATAAGGAAAGTACTGGGCTTAATGTCATTTCGATGATAAAAGCCAAGGGATTGTTGAAGCGAGGGTGCGGTGCCTACCTGGCGTATTTTGTCAACGCTACGGCCGAGACAAAAGAAATGAAAGATGTTCCCATCGTGTGCGACTACCCAGAAGTATTCCCAGAGGATCTTCCGGGGTTTCCACCGGAGCGAGAGATAGAATTCCAGATAGATTTAGTACCAGGAGCCCAACCCTTCGCGAAAGCACCTTACCGTTTAGCACCGTCCGAGATGAAAGAATTGATGTCCCAACTGCAAGAACTCCTCGACAAGGGTTTTATAAGACCAAGTGTTTCCCCGTGGGGCGCACCGGTGTTATTTGTGAAGAAGAAAGATGGAAGCATGAGAATGTGCATAGACTATCGCGAGTTGAATAAGCTCACGGTATCCTTTGCCAAGGATTGATGATCTGTTCGACCAACTGCAAGGTTCAAGTTGGTTCTCACGAATAGATCTCAGATCAGGCTATCATCAATTAAAAGTGAAAGAGGCAGACATCCCTAAAACAGCGTTTCGGACGCGGTATGGACACTACGAGTTCCTCGTGATGTCATTCGGTCTAACGGATGCTCCCGCAGCATTTATGAACATGATGAATAGGGTGTGTCGGCCTATGTTGGACAAATCGGTAATCGTCTTTATTGATGACATATTGATTTATTCAAAGAGCGAGGCTGATCATGCTGAACATTTGAGGGAAGTGTTAGAGACTCTGAAGAAAGAGAAGTTGTATGCTAAGTTTTCGAAGTGTGCATTCTGGTTAAGAGAAGTGCAATTCCTAGGTCACGTGATAAATCCTGAAGGGACTACCGTGGACCCCGCTAAGATTGAGGCGATAACGAATTGGAAGAGTCCACAGAATCCGACTGATATACGAAGCTTCCTAGGGTTAGCTGGTTACTATAGGAGATTCATCGAAGGTTTCTCCAAGGTAGCCGCACCGTTGACCGGTATGATCCGAAATTCGATAGTATTCAGTTGGGTTAAGTTTCAAAAAGAGGCTTTTTAGGAGTTAAAGAAGAGACGCACGCAAGCTCCAATCCTTGCTTTACCCGATGGTGACGAGGATTTGGTTGTTTGTACTGATGCTTCGCATCGTGGGTTAGGTTGTGTGTTGATGCAACGAGGGAAAGTAATAGCTTACGCGTCTAGACAGTTGAAAGTCCATGAGAGTACTTATCCGACGCATGACCTAGAGCTAGCAGCAGTAGTGCATGCTCTCAAGATATGGAGGCATTATCTATATGGTACTCAGTGTACAATCTACACAGATCGTAAGAGTTTAAAGTACTTCTTCGAGCAGAAGGAATTGAACATGAAGCAGAGAAGGTGGTTAAAATTGATAAAGGATTACGACTGCGATATTAAGTACTACCCTGTCAAGGCTAACGTGGTCGCCGACGCGCTAAGCCGTAAGAATGAGGAAGTCCTTGCAACAGTTAAGTCATACCAGCTGATTATGAATTCAAGTCTTTTTGAAGAAATCATCAAGGTGCAGTCAGAGGTGTTAGTCGATGAAGGGTTAGTGAAGAAAGAAAGGATTTATGGCCAGCAAGATGAGTTGATGGAAAACACTCATGGCGTTAAGACTAGGTTTGACCGTATGTGGATTCCACGCCATGGAGATCTTAGAGGTCGAATCTTAGATGAAGCTCAGAAGTCAAGATATTCGATTCATTCTGGAGCTACAAAGATGTATCAAGATTTGAAAAGAGACTACTGGTGGCCAGGAATGAAAAACGCTGTAGTGGATTATGTTAGTAAGTGCTTAACTTGCTTACAAGTCAAAGCCGAACATCAGAAGCCTTATGGGAAAATGCAACCGCTTGAGATACCTGAATGGAAATGGGAACACATCACCATGGATTTCATAACTAAGCTACCTCATAAAGCTAAACATCATGATACCATTTGGGTGATAGTGGATCGTTTGACCAAAAGTGCTCACTTTCTGCCTATACGAGAGGCCATCTCGTTAGAAACGTTAGCACGTTTGTTCATCAAAGAAGTTGTAACTAAGCATGGAGTGCCACTGTCAATCGTGTCCGATAGAGATACTCGATTCACTTCGAGGATCTGGAAGAAATTACATGAAGCTATGGGAACAAGATTGAACATCACTACGGCGTATCATCCTCAAACCGATGGGCAGTCTGAAAGGACGATCCAAACCCTTGAGGATATGCTACGTGCTTGTGTTTTAGATTTTGGTGGAAGTTGGGATGACCATCTGCATCTGGCAGAGTTCTCCTACAACAACAGTTACCATTCAAGTAGTGGTATGCCACCGTTTGAGATGCTTTACGGTAGGCGATGTAGAACCTCGGTATGTTGGAGAGAGATTGGTCGGAAGGAGATGGGAAGTTTGGAAGTGGTTCAAGAAACGTCTTCAAAGTTTGATCAGATCAAGGCAAGAATGAAAGCCGCTCAAGACAGACAGAAGTCGTATGCTGATAAGCGGCGACGACCAATCGAGTTTAACGTTGGTGACAATGTGAAGCTCAAGGTCTCGCCCTGGAAGGGAATCATTCGACTCAGAAAGAGAGGAAAGTTGAGTCCAAGGTACATCGGACCGTTTAAGATCTTAGATCGTGCGGGTGAAGTGGCTTATAAGCTGGATTTACCCGATGAGCTAGAAGGAATTCACTCAACCTTCCATGTTTCTCATCTGAGAAAGTGTCTGGCCGATGACACGTCGCACGTGCCATTGATGGACATTGATGTTGATAAACAGTTGAACTACATTGAGCAACCGATAAAAATAGTTGATCGTAAGGAGAAACAACTTCGTCACAAGGTTATACCCTTGGTGAAAGTGATATGGAAGCATCGTAAGGGATTAGATGCTACTTGGGAAGCTGAGGATGAGATGCGCAAGTTTTACCCCAATTTGTTTATGTAATAGTTAGGTTTCGAGGACGAAACCTCATTAAGGAGGCAAGACTTGTAACATCCCAAAATTTCCATAATAATATTTTAATATATTAATTGTTTTAACGGAAGGGAATTTACCCAAGTTAGTAAATAATAAATGGAGAGATAAGTAGGCTAAGTAAATAGATATAATCATGGACTAAAAAGGAAAGATGGGCCTTAGGTCCATGGGCTTAAGGGGGTATAAATACCCCTTTAAACCCTAAATCTTTCCATTTTCATCCATCTTATCCATAATATTCCCTACACACCACCAAAACACACACACTCCTTTCCATTTTCGGCCGCCTCCTAGAGTGAGAAACCGAGATCAAAACCAAACCTTTTATTGGTAGATCCTTGGGATACAAGCTAGATACAAGATCAATACTTCATAACAAGCTAGTCGTGACCCTATTAACATCTAAAGGTACGTTCTTTAACCTTAAAGGTTACGTTTTTATGAACGGTTTTCTATGGAACTTGAACATAGACTAGATCGGGTCTAGATAAATCATAAAGCTTCAAACTTGATGATTAAAATGAACACCATAGACCTATGGTTATGTACGGCTCATATATGAACCCTAGAACTAGCCTGGAACGTTTTAAATTTATAAAGGTCCAAGCTTTATGCCTAAAACGAGATAGATCTTGAAGCCGGGATAGTAATGGGTGTAAAACGGGTATGAGCGATGATGATATAGGATTAAAAGTTCATAATTTGAGCTATGAATCATATAATCTGGGCAAACAGAATCATAAGATAGATAATGAGTGAGCTGGGTGTTTTCGGCCAATATGGGAACTCGGTCAACACGAGTTCTCAGCCAACCCAAGTTCTCAGCCAGGATGAGATCTCGGCCAGGCCAGAGTTCTCGACCGAAGGAGGTTCTCGGTGACCAAGGGTTGCTGGTCAACCTGAGTTCTCGGCCACAAGGTTCTCGGTCGTATACGAGTTCTTGGTCTACATGGTTCTCGGCTGAGGGTTCTTGGATGGCCATATTCTCTGTTGGGATTCTGGGCTTGAGTCCAGTTGGGCCCAGAAAGTCAACAAGCTAGCCCATTGTCCTAAATATAACAACAAGCCCAACATAGATTATGCATAGGTTAACTAAAGAACCCACTTAATTTTAGTATACGGGTGATTAACAAATATATACACTTAACAGTTAGCCGTGCTCAATTAAAGAAGGGGATCACGATTAACGGTGAGCGCAACCGAATTCATGTGAGTTTCTAGCCCCATTTCTTTGTTATGTTTTCGGGGCTGTGTGCATACTCGATGTGATAGTTAATACACTTACCTTAAATGGTAAGTGTATACCATGTATGATTTATGTGATAGATATTATGTTATTATTGTGAATGAAAGCTTGTCAATGCGTGAACGATCTTCGGATATTGCACGTGTTGACAAGGGAGGTATGTACATGAAAAGTGAATGTGTATGAAATAAATATATGTAAGATATATGAGTATGTAATAATGAATAAAGAAAGTATATGTATGAGTATGTAAAGATAGTATGAACGAAGATGAAGAAAGAGGGATCAGACCCTAATATATCTTAGATAGAGAAGACGGGATCAGACCCTTATAATATATGAGATAGAGAAGTAAAAAGGGATCAGACCCTAATAATATCTGAGATAGACAAGAAAGGGATCAGACCCTAAATAATATCTGAGATAGAAAATGAAGAGATCAGACCCTAATAATATCTGAGATAGAATGGACAGTAAATATAAAGTATGAACGTAATAAAATATGTACGTATGTATGAAAGTATGAAATAAAAGTAAATTAGTAAAGTAATTATTATGTATCTTCGGATGCATGATTGAAGGTAAGAGAACGTATTGTATGATGTATGATTAACTAGAACTCACTCAGCATAGCTGACTTTTAGTATGCACGCAGGTGAGTAGGATGCGACAGCTGGCATGAGCGAGACACATGGCAGAAGAATAAAAACCTGGCATCTGAAGACCTTTTATGTTTTATAAGTTATGTTTTGAAAGACAAGAAAAATGTTTTAAGACATGTTTACGATTTGCTATGTAATGATTTATGAAAGTTTTATATTCCGCATAAAGTTTTTAATTAACTCTGATATTTAGAACTGCGTTAATGAGTAAATCCAACACCAAAGTAGGGCTACCGGAGACGGGGTCTTACAATCTTCCATAATATCAATGTTATAACAGAACTTTATTATTTCAGGTTATTGACCTGATTGATTTACGGAATATTTCATTTTACCTTCTAAATCAAAATCGGAGATTCCATGGTTCATCGCCGTTATTTGTTTTTTCCGGTAAGACATTCAAATTTTCCAGTTATAAATTAAATATTAAATGTTCCATAATATCAACATTAATATTCTACTTTATGATTTCAGGTTAATGTCCCGAATGATACATGCTAATTTCACTTTCAATTCTAAAAAAAAAATTCCGAGATACGATGGTGATTCTCACTCTTTCTTTTTTCCGGTAACACATTAAAATTTTTCCGGTTATTAATTATCATAAAAATATTCCATAATATCAATAATAATATTCTACTTTATTATTACAAGTTATTGTCCGACTCATATAATCTAATTTCATGGATTGAACATGACTTTATAAGATGCATTTTTTTTGTATATTGATGTATATTTCTTTTTTGAATATTCATGTATGTTCATATTAATTATTTTTAGATAAAAGGAAATATTCATGTATAACGGAGATATCTTGATATATATTTTTTTTCCGGCGTGCGTTTGTATACATAAATTACACATTTAATTATCCCATTAATACAATTTATTGAGTTTGAATTTCCTTATTTGTTTAAATAATCGAACTAACATGAATATTGTAATTTATATAGTTTAATTATACCATTATTACATTTATAAACATGAATATTGTTATTGACTTTCCTTATTTGTTCAACTTTTATATTTATAGAGTTTGACATTCCTTTTAAAAAAAACAAATCGAATGAACAACCCTTTTTTATGTTTCTAATTCTTTCCGTTTTTATAAACTCATTCCTTAATATGTTTTGACTGAAATAATAACCTAATTATTCCATTATTACAATTTATATGGTTTGACTTTCCTTATTTGTTAAAAAACCGAATGAATAAGTTATAACTTACATAAATTTCCGACCGATTAAAGTATTTGACCATTCATATTAAATCCTTTTAACCATTCATACTAAATCGTTTTTGACCATTCATATTAGTTTACATTTTTAGATTTATATACATTTAAGAATTCCATTATGGCAATTTATAAAGTTTGACATTCCTTATTTTTTTTAAAAACCAAATGAACAACCTTTTTTTACGTTTTTAATTCTTTCCATTTATACAAACTCATTCCTTGATATGGTTTGACCAAAATAATAACCTAATTATCTCATTATTACAATTTATATGTTTGACTTTCTTTATTTGTTAAAAAAACCGAATGAAGAAGTTATAAATTAAATAAATTTCCGACCGATTTAAGTATTTGACCATTCACATTAAATCGTTTTTGACCATTCATATTAAATCGTTTTAAATTTTAAATAACATTTACATAGTCAATATAACTTTCTAGAAATACATCAACATGATTTAAGTAATTTTAAATTTAAGATTTGCACTCACAAAATATGTCCATATAAAAATTAACATACATTTATTTTGACTATTGTAAAGTTTTTAAGTGAATATTCTCTTACAGTCCATTATTATGTTATTAAAAGTTACTAATAATGTTGAAAATAGTAACCGTAAATTTTTTAATGATCTTTAAGTGAAGCATAGTTTATGCATGTTTATACATCTAAGTGTGTATAAATTTATCAATAATAATAAATTGGAATTTAATTATGTTTTGACCGAAATCAAATAATTAATTTGTATTAATTGTATTAAGTTTGTTTCAAGCAAAAGAAAAAACAGTGGACACATTTTGGATTTTAAAAAATGCATATATATTATTTTGACATTTTGAAGTCAAAATATGACATTTTAAAATTAAAAGTTAGACCTTTTAATTCAAACACGGTTTGTTAATTTTTTTTTCAAGATGGTAGGTCACTAACTATAAATATTTCAAGATGGTAATATTTAATTCAAGCATGGTTTGTAATAAATGTTTTAAATTGATGTGCAAATAAACACGGGTACTATCTTAGGGTAATAAATATTACACTTATTGATGTGTAATAAATGTCTTAGATAGAGTTCATCTTTTGATTCAACATTGAGATAAAAGTTTTGTTGAATCGACATTGTAGAATTGTTTTATTGATTTGGAGACTAATTTCTTTGTTTGCTTATTATTGTACTAATGATATAACTTATAAAATATTTTAACTCTTCATTTATTTTTGTTAGTCTTTGTATGTTTTTGTATTTGATTCAAACAAGTTATGATGTCTTATAATTCATGTAAAAGTATCATTTATCTATAAGTACAACATTTGCATTTCAATAAATTTATATGATGTTACATATATATTATGTTTTTAAATATGTTCCACCGTGTGTGACATGGGTGCTATCCTAAATCAATATTGGAATCCAATGATCTGTTTCTTTTAAGAGATTTGGATCACTTGAAGTTTGCTAATGTTATAAAAGAAATGGTACATTTGGATTTGAAAAATGAAGTTAGTGAGAAGGTAAAATAGTTGTTAGAGTGTGAGAACTATGAGTCAAATTTTGATGATCTTCCAAACTCTTTGGAATCTAAAGATAAAATTTAAGGTAACACCAATAAATTAGTTATATAGTTGATTACTCTAAAGTTTTTACTTTCATTGTTTACTTTGTGTTTTCTATTCAAGTTATTAGTTTAGTTCATAACTAGAAACTTCCAAAAACATACAATAAACTTCTATAATCGTTTATTTTGTTTGTCAAGTTGTGAAGGTAATTTGCTTTTTTTGGTTAAATTTTGAAGAAGTTGATGGTTGGTAAATTTGACTCCGACATGTTTAGATCTTCTTTTGGTCTCTCCTTTTTATGTGTATATTTAGTTTGTCTTAGTTTAAACTTGTATTAAGACAATATGAATGATCAATAGTTTGGTTACTAAGTTATTTTATTACGTGTGTTTGTTTAATATGACAGTGAAAAAATATTATGATTTTGATGATCAGTTTGTTGCATTTTCTTAAAGCATATGAATTTCTAAGACTGTGGTTATAAAGTTATGTTAAATTTTATGATTTTCTAAATGTTTTCTTGTGAAATTTGATGATTGTCTATATTTATATGGTAATTATTACATTCACATATTTTGTTTTTAGTTTTACATAATCTTTTAGATATTAATGTTAACATAAACTCATTATGAAATACATTAACATTTTAGTTTAATACTAAATTAATCAGGTTGTGTGGTTTGTTTTGTTTTTCAGGTTCTATAGCAAAATGTTATTGTTTTTGGACGGAAATTTTTGAAGTTCATACTAGGATAATACGATTTAGATATTTTCATAACTTAGCTAATATAGACAAGTTTGTGTAACTATTAACTTTTTATTTGACAATGTTACTCTCTAATATTTTGTTTAGGCATCCTAATGTTAATATATGGTTGTCTATTTATAAAATTTTATGATTGTTTATATTGATTTTATTATTTATCTATTTTCAGCCCGTGTATAACACTGTGACTATCCTAGTTAAGTATAGTAAAGAAAACAAATATAATGTTTAACTTATTTAATGGAAGCATTTGTAGGTCTCTTGCTAAAGTAACTAGAATTATTAATTAGTTTAAAATGTAACAAATATAAAACTAATGTAATAAAAAAACAAATATACAAGCAATCTCGTGTCCATTAGGCTCGTTTTCCAATAAAGGGTCATTTTTCAATATAAATAAAAAATAAATAATGAAGAGAGACTTCATCTTCTTCTTTGTAAGTTGGTTAAAACAAGAAAACCACTCCTAACACCCATCTTGTGCCCTGTCGGAATTCTTTTTCCGGCAATCCCTTTTCCTTTCTTTATTTATCGTTTTCTGTGGGGGCCAGAGTTCAAATTTCACAGGGGTCGGTGGAGATATTATCGTACGTATAACATAAAAATAAAGAAATTCACAGGGGTCAGCCGACCCCCGTAACCAAGGCATAGGCCTGCCACTGGCCCACGAAAACGAAGGTAAATGTGCAAATAAATGTTAATTACATTTTATATGTTTCAGCTACTTGGCTGAGATACAGTGTCTTATTTGTATTCCTATCACCTCGTGTTTGACTCACGGGGCTCTATTTTGTTGATTTAGCCGTTTTTTTCTTTCTTACATAACAAAATTGAATTTCTTTTCAAAAATGGCCTAGCAAAAGAAGGTGGCCACTTGAATCACACTATATTAGGTGACGATTTAGTTGTATACTAATATTAGTGTTTTGTAAAGAAACAAAACTATGATATTGTGATATAATATTAAATGTAACATTTGAAAAATAGCATGAGATGAATAACATTACATAACCGTGACATGTCATTCAACTTGTAAAGTCTAAAGTGATTCACACAAGATCTTCAAGTTGATTAATTAAGTCTATTGAGTTTAGATCGATAAATATGATTTGATCGGGAAAAAAACCTGTGTAGCTATTTGTGATGTTTTTTGCGAGACTCACTACTCTGTAATAATGATAGAAAATCCTAATTAAGGAGTATTTTTAGTGCGTTCTGGCAAATTGTGACATCAATCTTTTGATCGAGTTGAGACAAATTTTTAAAAGAGAAAATAACAAGCAGCTATCTCGCCTAAGTACACCACCACAGTTTATATACATAAACCTTACAGATAAAGGAAGCTTGTGCCACCTATATAACGTTTACATATTGAATTGAAATTTGGGTAGGTAGGGATCCGTTTTTTATTCTTTTTTGTGATATTGTTTTCCTAATTCCATGAGAAGATGCAGGTTGTGAAACGTTCAATTGCTTTATTTTGAAAGCTTTTTCTAACCACCAACAAATAAAGTCCGGCTATCCGGAGTAATTCAGTGGCAAAAGACGACTCATATGCTTGCGATCGCAAACACCGCTAGATACCTCAAGCCCGCCATCATTTGTTCCTGGGAAAACCCACAGTCCAAAGACTCACTGCAGTAATGCCCAATTGGGATCGAAGATGAACTTCGAACCTTGCAGCTTTCGTCCCAAATCTTCATTTCTCATCCAATGTCAGTTGAGCTAAAGCTCATTGGTCTTTTAAAAGTTCTAAATATTAGTTGTGAAATATAAGGTAATACTAAAGAAGCAATGTGTAGATTATGTATGAGTTCGATATCAATACCAAACTGATGAGGTAGCCCATATCACGAGCAACCCAAATACCGGAGACCGTTCCGGTTTTGTGATCAGGTCCAAAGTAATATGTTAAGCCCACATGCGGTTTCAGGTAAGAAGAAACACGAGGCTTCAGAGCATTTAATGTTTTGATAAGGCACGCCGAAGAGAAGGAGAAGGTATGAGGCATTGCAGGAAGAAAACTCACAACAGCCAAGAGCATTGAATGCTAAGATCCGGTTCAATTCTTCCAGTCGAACACGAACCAAATCTCCTAGGAAAGGTGCATCAGAAGCCAGCATTGATTGGCACCATGGCGTCAAAGGAAGGACCCCGAAGCTTTGCCTCTTTTTGATACATTGAAGAAAAGGAGAAGAGAAGGAACAACTTGAACTTAACACAAAGCATTCAATACAACAACAAAACATTTCTTCACATTTAATTACTCAATCATAAAATCCTCATTACTCTCAACCATGATCAGATCAAGAACACCACGTCCAACAAAGTCCCTAGGCCCATTCAGTCTAGGATTTTACACTGATGCAATCTGTGCAACTTTGTCGTGTTCTTGATCTGATCTTGGTTCGGCATTGATGCCCAGTTTTTGGTACTTTACCCGTACGGTACCCTTTGAATAGTTTTCCTTTGTTTTACCCAACAACAAAAATCATATATAATAAAAAAGTCCAACAATTGTTATAAACTTATAATTAACAAACACACACATTATTATTTAGTATTATTAATTAAAGTCTTCTAATATTAATTATTCAATGTGAGAATACGTTCACATGAACTTAAATTTGATAATCTTAATTAGAGGTGCTCATTGGTTGGTTTTCGGTTTCCTCGGTTCAGTTTCCTCAATTTTAATTCAGTGTTTAAAACTGAACCGAAAATCGAATACAATTTCGTACGGTACGGTTTTTGATTTCGACCGAAAAACCACATTCAGCAGAAAAAATATATGTGTTGTTTTTGGTTCGTTTCGTATTAGTACTAGATTTATTTGAGAGAGATTTTAATTGTTTTTAAAACTTCTAAATTTCACACATGTAGGGTTTGGATCAAATACAAATGAAATTAACGTGCTAAACGTGAGAATCAAGTAGAGTAATTATATATACTAGTAGAGTAATTATGTAATTACTCTGATAATTACTCTATTATGTAATTAAATAATTACTCTACTTGTATATATAATTATTCTACTTGATTCTCACGTTTAGCACGTTAATTTCATTTGTACGTTAACCTTCCCCTTTACATGTAAAACTGATAGATTTTGGGAACAAATGATAATGATCGAGCATAAATTACTTGATGCCTCTATTTGCTTGATTAATTTTGTGAACAATTCATTGCTATAATTTGTCATTGGCTACTGATGTTCTCTTTATCAAGTTTTACATCTTATGTAGAGACTGTATCAAAAATCACTAAAGTGATATATAACTAGGGTTGCAAGTAACAAGTTTTCAATAACATTCGTATTAAAGCCGTAAAGGTTATTGTGTTTTGTCATCCAGCTAACTGTGTCAAAAAAAATGTTGGATTTTTAGTGGATTGCAGAAGCATCGCTGAAGATGAAATCAGAAGTTCCAAAACGGTCACCTCGGTGTTCTAGCTTCTGAGAACATCACAACAGTGAGTAAACCTCATAACTATAATCAGAATAAAATGCAATAATTAAACAAAACAATCACACACAAAAAAAAAAGAACTTATGGGTAGTTGCAGTGTTGTAAGTTAACTTGCATTATGTAAAGTTATGCAAGTTGATTGACTAACTAAGTATACTCAGATTTGGTTGTAAACATAACAAGATAAATATTTACTTGGTTTTAAACAAAATTTGGTTCGAAACAATAAATATTAAATAAAAAAGTAGTGCAAACACGTAAAAGTTGACGTCGATGGCTATTGCACCAGGTGATCAAGCATGTAATTATATAGTTACCCGGTGCAAAATGCACCCACATGAGTGGGGTCTAGGGGTGTCATCATCAGCAGCAGTGACCCTAATTCCATCAGTTTGTAGCCCACATTGATGTGCACATTCCAGGCAGAAAAAGAAGCAATCAAAAACACCTTCAAACCGCACAAAATCGCAAAGTTGGCACTTCAAACCCAAGCCATCAGCCATCTGTAAAGAAAACATATCAAAGAATAGTAATATTACCAATCATGCAACATATTATACGAAATAATCATGTGCAAAGAAGAAAGACACGCTGCCGCAAAGGAGGTGTCACGAAGGGCCTTCTGCACTCGTTTAAAAACAATAAAAATCTTGGCTTATGCCCAGTGATTTAAGGACCCGGTTTTCATCACTAAATTAAAGGTAATCCCGATATTCTGCGTGTAGAGTAGGTCGTATTGATTGAGTTTTCAAATGATATAATGTCTTTTGATTGCCAAGAAAGTTATGTTTTTAGATGCGTGTATTCTTTTCTGAAAAGTAAATTAACTGTATTAAACAAGTTTTTATGAAACTTGAAATATGTTTCACATGGGAACGACCTTATCGTTGCTCCATGGATTGCCCTTTACGCTTCCTCCAACTTAGCAATGCATTATATATTTGTTTCATCATCATATTATATATACCGTCAAAGTGGCTTTTGGAAAACTATTCAGAAAATAGTTTTGTACTTCCGTAACCATGATAAATCTCGTGTGGTCATGATTCCACACGCACACAACTTTTGGAAGAATCTTGAAACTCTTTAATTGAGCAAACGGGGATGGTTGGTGTGAGATCAGTTCCACGGATGCATTCAGAAGCTGTAGAAATTATATTCATCAAAACAAACAATATGCGAAAAATAGAATAATTTAATGCAAGTGTTATTTTATGGTTAACTGTTACATACGGTAAAAAGAAGTATATATATATATATATTCTAGTAAGTTTATGTATTTAACTTGAAGAAACATGAATACCAAAATACCTTAATGATTTCCATACTCAGCGAAAGCGCTTTGACATTGTGGAGCTTCTCAAGCAGACTAATAATATCAGGAGCATCTGATTGGTCTAGATAGCGTAAAGAGAGTTGTGCCTTTTCCAAAGAACGGAATCCATCTGTTGAGAACTTGAAAAGGCTGAAACATCTTGAGAACGTGAACGGGCAGGAATCTTGGAAGAGAATGGAAACAAGCTCGGGTGCAGATATTATATAGCTATTACTAATATTTGTAATATTTAGACTTTTTAGTTTAGGTGTAACCACATTGGTGGTCTTCGATAAATAGTCTCCGTTGTCAAGCGAGAGATTAGAGAGTCTAGGATGACAAATCCTTAAAACGTTCGATCTCATCATGCTGCAGTGAATTAAGGTCAGACTCTCCAAGTTGGGGAACTTGGAGAAAAAGCCATCATATAATACGATACGATCAAGATGCAATGTTGTTAGAGATGAAATGCAATCGCAATGTTTGAGAGTCTGGGAACTTGAAAGAGACAGAGGGAATTGAATGTACTTGTTAGACAAGCATGTAAAGTTCACGTGTTGGACATTGCGAGAGAATGCATAGTTCATAATCCGTTGGGGAACATCCTGGCCATCGTTCGCACGAAGATAAAGATTGACAGAAGACAATTGAGCTTGCTTACTGTGACGACAGAGGACAAGGGTAACAAAGTCGGAGAACTTGGTCATCGTAGAGAAATCGTCACTTGAGAAACTGAGATGGCGAATTGAAGTCCACACATACCTCCATCTTGGTGACAAAACATTAGTTTTAACAGCATCTTTTGAACTAACAAAAGAGAAGATTTTAAGGATAAGATCATCTGGCAAGACACTTAATCTATCAATCCCTTCGGAGACATCCGATAAAACTGGAACTATACTTAATCTATTGAATTCTTTTATCATTCTCACTCTATGGCGTCAAGTATCCGTTCACTTGCGTTGTTTCGGCTCCAAAACCTGAAAGTGTTAAGGAGTTCATAGTAATAACCTGGTTAGTCATTCCTTTCTTCTTTGTAAATTTGCAACCCACTTGAATTCAAGAAAAACAAATTTAGTGAGGTACAAAGACTTTTTAAAAGTTTAATAATCTGATATTATTAATTATATTCACCATTCAGATATAGAGGCTAAGCCCTAGCAACCTTATAACACAAGAATAATTTTTCGATCAATATCAAAGAAAGAAAAACTATATAAATCAAACCGATGATAATTTATGTACTATTTGTTTCGTTTACTTGATTTCAAACAGTAAAAGATATTGTGTAATATCTAGTTTACGACGGATGACATACCTGCAGATGAAAACTTGCTGATTGTTCGTGCGGTTACGAATGATGGGACTGATTGATCGCCAATATGTATCGTAAGATGGATCCTTGAGACATGGGCCCAAGTTTTGTACTTCCTTTAATGATAAGACCATTCGTATTTAAAACTAGACACATCCGGATATGTATAGTTGTATACTATGTCATGTGACGTTTAATAAGCTTTTGGGTATTTTGCAAAAAGTGGGTATGGTGAAAATTAAATGCCCCCAAAACGTGTCTCTCCTCTAGCTCCACCTCTCTCTCACAAGACCATCAAAACTCGTGTCACACCAACATTATGTACAAAACGTTGAACTTTAAAATACCATCCAAAACGCTGAGGGGGGCGGTGCTCCCCGGCGTTTTGGCCTCAAAATGACTCAAAACGCCGTCAATTACGGATGGTCTAACTAGGGTTGTAAACAAACTAATGCTGAATGAACAGAAATTTTGTTCGTTTAATTGAATGAACGAACATGAACAAATGTTGTTTTTGTTTATTTGTGTTCGTGGGCGTTCGGCAATGTATTCATTTATGTTCATTTACATTTTTTGTTTATGTTTGGTAATTAAGGTTTGCATTATATATGTTTTAAACTTTTATTTATAATAACCAACCTAACATTAAACTATCTTAAATTTTTTTGTTTATGCTCAGTTTGTTTCATTAAAGATTTGTTTTATAAAGTTTTGCTTTAAGTAATAACAAATTTAACTTGCATTTCGTTAGCATTATAAGAATAAAACCGCTGATTGTGAATGATTATGCTTATGATTATTATTATCTCAAGTGCTTATATTTAATTAAGTTGAAATGTTGCTTTATTTATTTTTTTTCTAAAGAACAAGTTCGTTGACGTTATTGAACAAGTTCAATCCTTAACGAACAAACATAAACAAGAATTTTTGTTGGTTAACACTAGGAACAGTTTGTGAACAAGTTTAACGTTACACGATCGGACATAAATAAGGTTTTTTTCGATTCCATTAGGTTACAACGTCCCTAATTATAACATTACACATATGATACAAAAATTTTAATTTAAAACTATTGATAATATATTAGAGATAAAATCATAAGGTAGTTTTAGCCTTTGATAACTTGTTAATATAACTGTTGTTGAAAAATTTTAATCTAAAATTTATATTATTGCTGTTGACTTCATTTGGATCAAATGTATATGAATTTTTTTATGTAGCTTATGAGCTTTTTCTGTTAAAAGCAAAGGACCGTATCCCAATCGTTAAACATTAACAATTTCATCAAAGCGACAAAGCCTTTTTCAAACATGAAATTGGTAGTCATTCAGGATCTCGGTTCATGGTTCAACAAAATTGTGTCGTTTACATTTTTTTCTTAAACTAAATTAATTAAGATATATTTGTTTTTTTTTCTCATATGACAATAATCTCATTCATCCGAACCAAAAAAAAATGTCCTATTCATTTGATTATTTTTCTTGTAATGTAGGGGAGAATGACAAGACAATCTAATCTAACTATACTATTAAAACAAAAGAGTTTAAGTCCATTTCCTCTCTTTCTATCAGTTGTTGATTAACTTTCCATATATATCAATGACTTCTCTAATTTTCATCTTAATAAAATAAATCAATAATAAATTTAATTAAGATTCATCAATTCTCTTAAATATTCTCTATCATCTTTCATTTAATGTTTAATTTTAAATTTGAAATTTGAATCATTTATAATTTTGTTTTAACTTAATAATTATAATTAATAATTAATTACGATTTGTTTACTACAGTTATAGTTATATTATAAATATAATTACGATTTTTTATTATGTATACTATAACTATAATTATCTTTTAAAAAAAATTATTTTGTTATTTTTGTTTGATTTCATTCACAAGCTTTATGTTTCTTCCCATCAGGTTAATGTTATTTAGTGAATAGATAATATATAATTTAGATAATTAATTTCTTTATTTTGTATGCTATAACTATAATTATCTTTTAAAACTAATTAATTTTTATTAAGGATTTTTTTATGTATACTATAACTATAATTACAATTTCTTTATTATGTATACTATAACTATTATTATCTTTAATTTAAATATTTGACTAATTGATTAATGATAACTATTTTCAGAAGAGATTATTTGATTAACTATTTGATTAAAAATCATTAAGCTTTACTATAACTATGGATGTAGACCCATTGACTTATTAATTACGGAAATTGTTTAATTACGAAATTTTGTTATTAATGGGTAATCAAATAGTTAATCAAACCTTTGATTAAGGAAAATGTTTAATTACGGAATTTTTCAATTAGAATATGTTACAATATTTAAATTTAAATCATTAATGGCTCAACGGATTAATGATTTGATTAACCATCCTTAAGATTTACTAAAAATACAAATGTTGACCGTGTAATATGGTGCTGATTTTAAATTTTAAATATAACAATTGATTAAGGATTTTACTAACCATCCTTATTCCACCTCAATTACCCGTGTAATATGGTGGTGATTTTAAATTTAAATCTTTATTCCACCTCAATTACCCGTGTAATATTATTTAAATTTCAATTATATTAAAATTGTGTAATAAATAATTATATTATGTTGACTATTTTTATAACTTTCAATCATGTGATTCAGTAGTTCATTATATCAGAATTGATTATAATTTTATATATTAGATACATTTATAAATCATTTGATTCATGGTTATTTTTATAACTTATATTTATTCCACCTCAATTACCCGTGTAATATGGTGCTAATTTTAAATATTCTAATTCATTATATTTGATTGATTATATTGGATTTGATAATTAATGTTAATTATAAAATTCCGTAATTGTGTAATAAATAATTATATTATGTTGACTATTTTTATAACTTTCAATCATATGATTCAGTAGTTCATTATATCAGAATTTATTATAATTTTATATATTACATACATGTTTATTTTATAAATTATATTTTTACATTAATCATATGGTTTAGTAGTTGATTATAGTAGAATTGATTATAATTTTATATATTAGATACATGGTTATTTTATAAATCATATGATTCATGGTTACTTTTATAACTTATATTTTTACATTAATAAGTTTATTTTCGTATATATATAAATAGAGTCAACATTCAATAATATTACATTTATAATAATCTAATTTTCGAACATTATATTTTAGATAATTCCAAATTTGAAAATCCATCAATCATGGTTCCCTACTTTTCGCAATTTTCATTTAAGTTTTTTGAAATTCTCTAATTTTTTGTAGATAATTAATTCCTTGTATACCTTCCTTCTAAAACCCAGTCTAACATATTTCAATCCGTATAAATACTTAAGTTTGATACGGTAATTCTTACACTAAACCATTATCTTTGTGTGTAAGGTTTTTATTTTGTGTTGTGTTTATATCGTCCATTTTTGTAATCATTTTTTGGCTTAAAAGTGTTATTGTTTCTAAGTGAATTTTTTGTTTATTTTAATTTTTCACCACTAGGAAGATGGAGCAAACGAACATCACCATGTTGAACCAATTGGATGTTCTTAACAGTGAGTGTATCCTAAAGGTTAACCCTAATTTCACCTAATTATATAACCACCAATTATCTCTCTCAAGTAAAGTTAACCCTAATTTTAGTATGGCCGCTCAAAATTCAATTGATTCTATAGTCGTTATTCTCCCTAAGGTATTAGGTTTGTGAATAATGTCTCTGCTGTTTGCTAATCTAAGTTTTTATTTATATACGGCTTTAATCGGTTGATTGTGTTTCATGCAGGATTTTGATTCTGATCTTTGTATTCACTGTTTGATCATCATGGTAAGGTTCGATTTTGATTCGTTTATTGATGTTCTTTGTCTAAATATTTGATTTTTAAGGTTTTAAAATTTATTTACAAGGGTGCTAAAACGGTTCTTTGTGTTGATTATATTTGTTTTTTGCAAGCCTATCGTTCCCGCAAGGTACAATTTTATTCCTCTTTGATATTGTTTGTGAAATTATTGACTGAGTGCACGTTTATTGTTTGTGAAATTAATGATTGAGTGCAAGTTTACTCAGCCATGTTAAAAGTATCAAGTTCTCTACCAAAATAGTTTGATAGTATTGACCAAAATGAAAATGTTTAGACAAAATGCCCTAAATTAATGTATTTACATAGTTTGACCTAGAGAAATCAAACAATCATAAAACAATTCAATTTATTTATTATTAATGTTTAAAAGTAAAAAATTCAATGTGCAATAAAATGGAATTTAGTTATTTTATAAATATGAAAATGTATACACCCATAGTAAACTAAATAGTTTGTTGATAATATGAAACGTTGATAAAGTTTTATCGGTGTAAGTTTTATTATTATGAACAAAACCATTTTATTAGTTCATTTAATCATTGTTATTTATTTTAGATATTCTTGCAACCATATATAATTTAGGACTTGTAATTGTGGCTTTAGTGGGAAGTACTAGCCCACTTATAAAGGCAATGAGTCTACAACGTTCTCATTAATCTAAAATTTAATTTCAATAATAAATTGTATTATGTTGACCAATAATTATTGATTTAACAATAGTTATATTTTCTATATATGTGAAGCTCTTTGAATTTAAGTATTTGCATTTGATTTTGACCAATAATTATATCTTAAATGAAACTTTAATTATATAATATTTTCTTTTATAAAAAAATTGTACTTTCTATATACACGAATATGTAAATCTGTATAAATTTAAGTCTTTTCGAATCATTTTTAAACTGTTAATATTTTTTTTCATACATATTAGTCAATTTCATTTTCATATTGTTTTGTTTTGCATTATCATTTATTCATATTATCAAATGTCAAAAAGAAACCATCACCTCATGATACAAAACCTAAAATTAATGGTTAATATTCAAGTTTTGCATTCTGTATTGTTTACTAAAACAATTTTAAAACATACTCCACATTGTTATATTCAAAATGCTTACTTTCAAGATGCATGTTTGATCTTTCTTAAAATGATTTTAGAAAAAGTTATTTTTTTTGAAAATTAGACTCTTTACCTTTCTATAATTCTTAACATAAAATTGTTACTATTTTTTATTCAAACAATTTTCTAAACAATTGATATGATTTCCTTATTTATCAAAATCAAATACTTATTTTGTATTAATTATATTTAATTAGGTTTTGACGTTTCCTTAAAATAGGTATTCAAGTTGTTATTCTTAATTCATATTTAATCAAATTCTTATTTTGTATTAATTATATTTAATTAAGTTTTGACGTTTTCTTAAAATATGTATTCAAGTTGTTATTTTTAATACATATTTATTTTAAGATAAGTAGTTAGTGACTAACATTTATTCATTTTTATTTTTCCTCTTTAAATAATTACTTTGCAAATTTTGTCATGTAAATAATGTTTGTTTGCTTTGTTTATTCTTGTAGGTTACGGTATGAGTTGTTACGTATAGACTGCGTTTTTATTTTCAATTCAGTATTGTATTCTAATATATAATGGTTAATTTTAGTAATGATTTGGTAAATCGTACATGTAAACAAATTTGAATTCTTACTCTTTTAGTTTATTGAGTGATCATAACAAAAACATAAAAATGATGGCTTGTCAATTCTTTTATTCCGTCCGAGACATTGGTTCAATGTTTACTTTTATTTAGCTTGGTCTATGTTTGATACGTTAATAATTTTATGAACACTTGAACTAATCATGTTTATGGTTAGGATGCATCGCACAATTCAAGACATAACATTTCTACCATGGCAAAACAATTTATTCCGACCAATTTATGTAAAACAACCCGTTACATTTCTTCAAATATAAATATATGTGTGTTAGTGTTTAATTAACGATTTTTATATTTTCACCCGTGTAGTACACAGATTAATAACCTACATGTTATTAAACTAATAGAGTTTATTGACACATGACATCTTCTTATTGGTCCAACCATAGTGCTTCCATATATAACAACCATTTTTTAAAAAAATTTTCCAACTGTATAATTCAAAAACAAATTCAATTAATTAGGAACTCATCTACTTAGACTATTAACACATTTCTATTAGTTCAATTGACTATTTTCCAAAAATATCATTCATCCATAGAATTTCTATCTATTATAATTAATCAAAAAAATTACAATGTTGAAAGCGATATACACTCTCTTCACCCGTTTCAATTGGAAGAGCAATTTCAAAATTAATTTACACAAAACCTTAACTACTCCTTCACTATTTCGTCTGATACACTTTGTCGTCTTCCACCATTCAATCATCACAAAGTTATATCTATTCATTCTTTTTGTGTTTTGATTGGATGTGAAATCTTACTCATAATTATGTTATTATCATATCTAAACTATATACATTTGTTCTATTGTTGGATAATCAATATATTCATCGATTTGTGTTTAATCCACAATGGATTTTAAATAATTTAGAGTTATAATATGGAGAAGTTAGATATTGCTACAAGTTTGATTTAGTGCTCTAAAATGGACTGTTGGTTTTAAATGATTTAGGGTCTAGAGTTTAATCGACTAACTGTGATTGGCTTCTTTCCTATGAAATTGTAACAAGTTAGATATTTTTCCATATAGAATGAATATTTCTATATAGTGAAACTGCAACTTGAAATCTAACATTATTAGATTGATTGAATTTGATTTCTTTTAATATATATAAATTGTATTTTTTTTTTCGAACATCATGTGGTTTCAACACTTCGTACCACTTGGGTAGTTTTTTTTTTTTTTGCAGGATAACAGAATCTGCAACTTGAGTTGGTTTATATGTGAAGGTATATAGGATTTTTTTTTGCTAACAATGTAACTTGCAAGTTCACATCGCATATTCACTTTCACATCATTGAAGATATTTTTTTTGCATCATGGGTGTTAATTTACCTAATGTCTCGATCTCCTATAATTTCTTCAAAAATAATTAACTTATGTATAGTTTAAAAAGAAATATATATTTCAGAAATATTGTGTATAGCATATGTTGTGTTTTTAAATTATACGTGTTTGTTATACTATTTCATTATTTCCACCCGTGTCGTACACGGGTTAATAACCTAGTTAAATATATAAAGAAACTTTTCTTTTTTTGTCATTTTTTTAAAAACTTATATTAATATAATTGTATTTTAAATACTATAAAAGATGAAAATAATAGCTACAGAAACGTTGTTACACTTTTTAAATTTTTTAGAGAAAGCAATTATTAAAACTTTTTTTTAGTAAAAATTCATTTATTTGTTTATTTATTTTTCAATAACATCTTTTTTAATAATGTGTTTTACCATTTTTTTTACTAAAACAATCGTTTTATAAATAAATAAATTTTGAATTGGGAAAATATGAAAAGATTTGATGGGATTTTTCAAAAGGATGGGTATAAGATGTAAGAAAAATTTTAGTTGGAAATTGAAGAGAATTTTGTGGGAGGATTGTTATATCATGTATGTTCAAAGTGTAAGTTCGTTTTTCTTTTTATAATGTATTGATGGTCTAGCGTCTTGCTAGTTTATTTTAATAAAAATTTTGTTGATCGTTCAAAATAAATAAGAAAAATTTGCGTTCGTTGTTACCGTGCGTAATTTATTCATGTATCTCCATCATCTACCAATACATCATGATGCAAGGATTCGGCGTTCGTATTCCATTCACATACATAAGTTGTAATTCTCACAACAATATTCAAATATTATATTGCTGTCAAACATTACAATCTTATTGTAATCAAATGAAGCTTACTAATTTAATGCATGCTATATATTTAAAATGTTTGTTCTAATTCATTAATTACATTGAAGCCTTACATTCCATAACTAATTCCTCTCATATCTTATGTTCACTTATTTTTAACGGCGAATTTCTTTACTCATTTTCTAATAAAGATGTTTAAAGATTTTGTCTTTATCAATGGGTCATCACTCCATTATCATTAATGTATGCCTCGAATATCCTAACTTATTGCTTTGTCCGATATCTAACTATTTATATAATTGTCTACCATGAAATTCTACGTGTCGCTCTCAGGTTGTCACCTTATTCTCTAGAGCCACCAGATTGCTTGATTTTTAAATGGAGGTTTCTTATGCATTTGATCCGAAATTACGGGCATGGTTTCTACCAAACCCATATAGTCTTTAAATGGGTTATAACATCTCATTTATTTGTGAAACTCTTTTATAATCACATAATAATTTTTGCGGGTCATGGGTCTCACCAAATCCGGATAACCCTTAAACGGGTTATAACATCTAATTTATTTGTTAAATAACCCTTTAATAATCAAATAATAATTTCCACGGGTTATGGGTCTTACCAAACCCTAATAGCTCTCAAATGGGTTATAAGATCTTATTTATTGGTAAATTCTTTCATCCTCAAACCCTAATTTAATTTATCTTCTTTACATGTTCTCCATTGCTGGTCTATCATCTTCATCGCCGGTTAACTTCCGATACTACCCAACATCGTAAACTGCATCAGCGTCCCCTTTTTCGGTAGACAAATATTTGTGTCCATGTTCGCTCATTTAAAAAAATAAACATGTTCGTGTTCGTGTATTTTTGTTCTTTAAAAATCTAAAAAACCTACACATCTCAATTGAAAATACCCGAACATAAAAAAAATATAATAACAAATTAATATATATATATATATATATATATATGTATTAAATTAAACAAACTATCTTAAAAAGTAAAATAAATCATCATAAATAGCAAAACGATTAAAAACAATAACTTAAATAAACTCTCGTAACACGAGAGGATCAAACTAGTTATTGGATAAAAAGTTAATACATGATCGAGTAGACGGGGATACATCAAAGTAAGTCGTGTATCTCATTGCAAATTTCTTCTAATATAACACAAGTATAATGATTTTCTTTTACTATAATTCCACTTAGAATCATTAGTTTGATCATTATTTTATTAAGGTCAAACGAGGACTTAAATGCTTACATTTTTTTAGTATAACCGTCAAAAGTCAAAACCATTATTATCATACGTCCAAATTATATTGATGTCCTCATGTTAATGAATATACAAGTTATTACCTGTTTGCCCCTAACTTAGCCCTTAAATCTGTCTTAAAAGATGCATATACGTAAGGGCATGTTAGTCATTTAATTTGATTTGATTATGTACTCATATATATCACACGAATATAATTAACATAAATATACATTTGCTTAACTTCATATAAATAGCCTAAAAAATGTCCCATGTAACACTACTAATTGCATTCAAAATGCTAAAACCACATCTTATACAATTTTGTTGCATCACAATGTTTGTATTTTCAACTTCCGGTTTTGGTTCCAAGATATCGATTTGCAACGAAACACCTTTCACCGAGTTATGCAACTCAACCATTGGTGATGGATTCGAGTCTCAGGAATCTCGCTTAAGGGGGTTAATGAGTCAAGCTCGAGAAGCCCTCACATGCTTCTTGGCTAGGTCTTGGACCATGTTAGATGCCCAAACCGATACATCTTTGATGAATTGCTTAGAGCTTTACTTAGATGTTGTAAAGCATCAAAACATCTCGGCAACTCATATAAACCCAACAATCGTCGAAAAATGGGTAAAGGCGGCCATTGTTAAGCACCAAGCATGTCCAAACGGATTCAATTGCTCCCATTTTTTAAAATTATTTGCAGATTTACTAGCCGAAAACAAACATATAGCTAGTAATTTCAACAACCCACACAATCATAAACTAATTAAAGGCGCAGGAAGAAAAGCGAATCTGATGGTGGCCCAAGATGGCTCCGGTGATTTTAATACAATCACTGAAGCCATCAAAGCATCAACAAAGATACGATTTGGAACACGTAGATTTGTAATATACGTGAAAGCTGGTGTTTACAAAGAAAACATCATCATCAAACAGTCAATGACCAACTTAACGCTAATCGGAGATGGCATTGATGCCACTATAATAACCAACGACAAAAATGTGATTGATGGCACATCAACTCGCAACACCGCAACTGTTCGTAAGTTCATTTTTCTTTATGTGATTTTTCATATTAATTTAGAATATATGATTCTAAAATAGATCAAATGTAGAGGTTTGGGGTACGGGTTTTGTCGCGGTTGGGATAACATTTGAGAACACCGCGGGTCCCAAGAAAGAACAAGCAATCGCACTCCTCTCGGCCTCAAATCAATCATTATACTACAAATGTAGCTTCAAAGGGTACCAAGACACTCTATGTCTTCTCGAACAACGACAATTTTATCGCGAGTGTGACATTTATGGAACAATTGATTTCATTTTTGGTGACGCGACTGCTGTCCTTCAAAAATGCAACATTTATGTCCGGAAGCCATTACATGGACAACAAAACACGATAACCGCTCAAGGAAGAACCAGTTCAACTTCTGACACGGGATTTGTGATACACAAATCCCGTGTCATCCCAATGTCCCATGACTTGACTCTAACTAAAGGGTCGGTCATGACGTTTCTTGGGCGTCCATGGAGGGACTACTCGAGGGTCGTATATGTAAAGTGTCGTATCGATACCTTAATCAGTCCTGCAGGATGGTTGCCGTATAATGGGACTTCTGCATTTGATAAAGTGTATTATGCTGAGTATATGAACAAAGGGAAGGGTGCTAACACTCGCGGTCGGGTAACATGGCCTGGATATCGTATTCTGAAGACTAGTAAGGAGGTGGAACGATTTTCTGTAAGCAAATTTTTGCAAGGAGAGTCATGGATTCCCCATACTAAAGTGCCATTTAATCCTCGTATTTAAAATGTTTTAGGGGCAAGTATATATTTAATGAAATTCTTTCAGTGACATATCTAATCAGACTGAATAGGATTTTAAGAGCTGTCACGATCATTCACATCCCTTTCAGTAGGTAGGAAGGGCGCGGAAGCTACCGTTTCTAGATTGCAAGCAAGCTAGCGAGACTCTCCTAGTAGCGAAGGAAAGGGGCATTCGGGAAGCATTAAATATAACTCAATGCATGAAATTAATTATTAAAAGAATATTAAAAAAAACTGATTTTTTTTTATAAAAGATTCATTATGTAATAAATTTAAAGGTTCTGATTGGAAATCAGCATGTTGGTTTCAAGCCAACACACAATTCAATTCCTTTCACTAATTATTTTTGAACAATAGTTAGCTTTAATAGACATTAATTAAAAGTAAGCATTACTAAAATAATGTTTAACTAATTAATGGGCATGAACCTGCGTGCTACGACGGGAGCGACGAGAATTCAGCCGTTATTTGTTATAATAAAGAACACTGTGAAAAGAAAAACGAATTACTTGACAACTGGAAAGGAAAATTTATTAGACCTCAAAATCTTCATATAAGTATCACAAGATGTTCTAGTCGTAAGGCACCTGAATGGTATCCAAAGAGTCCCAAACTCAAACCTTCTCTAAGTAAACATCTTGAATGACCATCGTTGTTAAAAAAATTCATATTACAATTATAAATTAGAACCCTTAGATCAGATGTACAAATAATATTTTGATCAACAAAGCGTATATAAAAGAATGTGGTAATGATACATGATTCGGTTGTCAGTTGAAAATGAGTCTTATGTCAAATTTGGCTAAACTTGACTTAGAATGTTGACTCTTAAGTCAAATTTTGAGTTCAATAACTGTTTTTAAACATCTATAGCTGAAAATGATATAACTAACTTCACATATTTTAAGCTTCAACTACTTATTGGGATGTATTTACACTCAGGATCTCGATCTTTGTTTATTGTTTGAAAAATCGATTTCAAATATGTTAGAATAATGACGATTGAAGCCCCTCAAGTCCATTAGTTTGGACTTTACACAAATGATATATACATCATCTTAGGCTAGTTTCTAAAATAATTACATTGAAATAACGTCAACACAAATTGAATGAGATTGTAACATTATTCTAAAAAGAATAGAAATTTTTCAAAACAAACATAACAAAAATTAGTGCTTTTAAAAAAAACAGGGATCCTAAACAGACTATGTTCGCGGGTCTAACTTGACTCGAACCCGAACCCAAAAATTGTGAAAGACACGGAACCAGAATACGACCCACATACTTGCTTATTGACTTGAAAATGGCCCGTCTGACTTGAAATTTATCTATTTATTTATTATTTTGACATGTTAATACTTAAAATTTACATTTTACAGAAAAAACAAATTTAAATAAAATACTTACATTTGAATTTATAAAATATTATGTTAATTTTATTTTATATTTAAGTTTTGGCATGAGACATCCCAACCAGTTTTAATATACAGGGCCGGCTGGAGGATAGTGCCGGTCGGATTGTCGACCGGGGCACGTAATTTTTGGGGCCAAAATTTTTTGTATCTATATTTTTATATATACATTTAAAAATATAAAACTTATAAAATATAATTTGATCTTTACCATCTTATAATTATTGGACCCAAAATTCTTTTTTATTCATAATCCATTTAATCAAGTTTAAATTATTTGGCCCAAACTAAAACTAAAAACTAAAAAAATTAAATAAACTCCCAATGCAAAATAAAAGAAATAGCTGTTGATTGAAATTCTTGTTTTGCTTTCTTCAATCTTTGCGAATGTTGAACAAAACCTGAACAATGACTAACCAAGCCGACCACCACTATTGGTTCATTGTTGACCACCAGACTCTTCTGCGGTTGACCAAGCCAGCCACCAATGGCAAAGCTTAAATATACACGTTGAGGGGGCGGACTCAATATGTATAACAAAAATTAACTAGAGGGAGGGGGGGAGCTCAAAATTATGTTTGGAAACGGGTAAATTTACATTACGTATACAATTTTTTGCCCGAAAAAAGGATACATTTATGCTACCGAGCGAAAAAACGGAGGGCCCGGGCTCAAAATTTCGCCCGGAAATAGGTAAATTTACACTATGTATAAAAAGTTTAGGCCGAAAAAGGATAAATTTACACTACCGAGCAAAAAACGGAGGGGGTCGTGCTCAAAATTTCGGTCGAAAACGGGTAAATTCACACTATGTATTAAGATTTTCGACCGAAAAAGGATAGAATTACATCACCGAACGAAAAAACAGAGGGGGCCAGGGCACCCTTGGCCCCAACTAAACCACGCCACTGCGAGCAACCAAGGACAAATCTATTTTTTTATCCAATGTTAGTAGAGTTTCACAAATCATTAGTTATTACGGTATTTGGTTTTAATAATATATTATTCTATGTTTATTGTTATAACATTAAGCGTCAATTTAAAAAATTAGCTTATATAGTTCGTTGTTAAGGTATGGGCCTTTTTATTTCGGCTCGGTAGAGGTATATAAATCCTTGGAGACGGCCCTGTTAATATCTCTACTATATATAATGGAAAAGTCAAAGACCTCTTAATTTTTAAGAGGTACAAATACATTTACTTATGGTACTAACTTGAATGCATGTCTTAAGGAAGTTAAGAGGGTGTTTTGGTCTTTTAGTCAAGATCCATCCACGACATTTTAATTGTTTAAATTATAGTTACAAGTTTTACCTCTTAACAATTACCTTTCCACCCCTTGAGTTTACTTATATATTTCCATATTTTATTTTCTTTTTGTTTTTCTTGTATATTTTTTAATATATTAAGTTTTAATAAATTTTTAACATATCATTGCGACATGTTTATTTTTGTCTACGTTTCGATGTAAAAATTATTAAATGTTGATATGCGAATCATAATGTACAAGTCATTATTGTACAACTCTGTTAATTAAGATAATACTTTTTGTGATTAAATTCAAAGTTTAAAATGACCCCTACAATTTTATACTGGAGTATTTACTTACGGTTACATAATTCAAATGAACTAAATACCATTTTTAAAAGTGATAGTCAACCTGTTCCCGTCAGTTAAGTTTTCTAATTCTCACTCTTTATTGTGATTGAACTCGTCAGTTAGTATGTATCTTCATCGCTACAATATGTTTTTCCGTTTCAATCTGCCAGTGCCAACACCGTCTCTCATCTCTTCTATTTATCTTCTTCGCTCAAATTATCTCCAATTGATGGCATATCCATGTCCCATGTTTGTAAGATTCTTCTACAACCCGCGTAATCATCGTGAAATCCTCATATTTTATGTTTTTGACGACTGATTATTTCAGGAGAGGAATCAGATTTGTGGTTTGCAGGATGGTGGCCGGCATATATGTCGATTTTGTTGTAATCAATGCTAATGAAGCCGTAATAGTAAGTCAACCCTTCTATCCCCAATTTTCATCAATTTCTGTCTGTGCCTTTCTCATTACATCTTCGATTTAGGTTTTCAGTTCTCATACGTTACTATATGCAATTTAATTCCCAATTTATAATTTTTCTTTTATTTGTAGTGTTAAATTTCGTCTTTTGTTCATGTGATTCTGAGATTCTGAATTTCAACCATATAAGGTACTTTTAACTGAACTTTGGTACTAGAGGTCATATTCATATATGAGGCAAGCTTGATCAAATAGTCATTGATTTAACTTACATCGAAATAGAGGGCTATCGGTCAACAAGTTGGGCAACTAGAAGTGGAAAATTCTATAAATTTTCATACAAATTTGTTGTTCTAGGTTCTGTTTCATAATCCCCATTTGCTGAACTGGTTTAAACCAACTAAAATAAAATAAAAAAATTGAACCGGTTGAGAGACTGGAACTTGACATTGACAGTTTAAAACGTACCGACCTCTTAACGTTATTCTTATTATTTTCCTTTTCTGGAATATGCAAATATACAATATGTAACAACGATGAAGCATATTTATGAAAAAAGTAATACAAAATAATGTTTGGAATTTGCCATTTAAATTAAACCAGAATAGCACATTTGGATTTCTCCAAAAAGGACATGCATGTTTTCTTTTTACCAGTAGCAGCTTCTTACTCTCCTTTTAATTTTTCATTTGCAATTGCAGAACCAAGAAGCACTTTCTTGTGCATCAGCAGCTTTTAAGCATAAGCGACGACGCATGTGCATAAGTAATAATATGCTTTTATTTCAAATAGAGAAACCTTCCTCAGTGCATCAAGACACTACCATAAGTTCCATAGCTAACGTATGTGAACTGGATGAAGAGGGTCTTGTACCATAAGCTTCAAATTTATTATTATTTTTTTGCCACCAATAATTTGTGTTATGTTTCACTTTTTGTTAAATAAAGTACGGTGTGGTGATGACGCGCCAAGTGTTAAGAATTATCGTTACCTTGTCAATGAAGGAGCTAAACAAGAATTCACCAGAGTTAATTATAACTTAACTTGTAAGTGATTACTTTTAAAGCATTTAAACAAATAAGACAACGATTATAAGCCTTCTTGATTCTCTTCATTTTTTTAATTTATATTTTCTTTTGCAAATATAAGCTCCAGTTTAATTGGATAGATCAAAGCCATAGTGCAACTGTTATTTGAGATAATAGTCAAGACAAACACCACAAACATATAGTGAAAGGTGAGTTAGTTAACATGTCAAAATGGATAAATTTTACATTTTTTCTTTGATTGATGAAAAGGTGTTATTTGCATGTGTAGAGCCATATGGTGGTAACCTTAGGGGCCATGGTCAAGGTTGTTGTTGGATAAGAGGTCATGACTGGTATAGGTATGGTGGTTATCAAGGTGGTGATGAATACATAAACAATCAAGGGGAAAATGGTATGGTGGTACAGTTACCATGATGGCGGCAGGAGATATGGGAATGGGAACTACCAAGGTGGCAAAGGGTATAGTAACCACCAAGGAGGCGGTGGTGAATATGGTAACTGCTATTAAGTAGATTGAAAATACAGAAACTATCAAGGTATTTTAATTTTTCCATTACTATCAAACACAGTCTCATTTTTAATTGTAGATCTTTAGTGGTGGCAAAAACTAATTAATTTTGGGCATGATACTACAAATTGTATGACATGATTTTAGGATCTGCGTCGTGTTTTGGTCGATATGTACCCGCGAACGCCAGCCATTTTGTGAAAAATTTGTAAAACTTAAAATTGATCTATAGTGGTGTTGTAGTTTCATATTAATAAATTTAGAGTTACATAAAAATTTCCAAAAAAAGGGTGCCGTTCATTGGTTGACGAGTACGAACGGACCTGAACACGACACGAATCCTGAAATCATGTCATACGATCAGAAATATCATGCCAAAATTACTTACCAACTGTTTTTAGCACCATTAAAGATTTACAATTATAAGTCAGAGTGTGTTAAACAAATATATATTAACAAATATATAAACAAGCGTTCGTGAATGTAAATAAACGAACATAAATAAACGTTCATGAACGTAAATCAACAACAATACATCTGTTCATGTTTAGAATAGAAAATGTCAGATTGGACCCCACCAACCTGGTGAACAGTACGTGTTAAACATGAGTTGTGATTATGAAAGTTTATTGATCAGTTTTGTGTCATTATATTGGTTGTTTATAAATTAATGATATAATTATGAAAGATATAGTAATAATCACAATGAGTTGTGATAAAGAAGAAAAGTAATATTCACAATGAGTTGTGATAATCTTTAAAAAAGAAACTTATATAAAAAACGAGCGGTTATCTTGAAATACTTTTAATCAGAGTGAGTAATGCTTAGAGATGGAATATATGATTAATAAAAGTATATATGAGATATAATACTTGATACACAATGAAGATGTGTGCTTTATAAAAGTGAAGTTTTATAAAGAAGATTTGACCCGTTTTCATGACCCGCCAAGAAGTGAGAAATGTAATGTATATATTCTGCAGTGTTAGGGATCAAAATTCGGTACTATATTACATCAGATTCTGCATTATTATGGTCTCAATTCTGCACCGTTTTGAGTTTAAATGCTGCAGTTTTAAGGACCAAATTATGCATTGTTTTGGCATAAATTTATGCACTGTTTTTAGTTTAAATTACTGCACAGTTTTGGGTTATAATGTTGTCCTTTTGGGGTTAAAACACAGCAATGTTTGTAGCTAAAGTGCAGCAATGTTTGGGTAGTTGGTACTTCATATGTTATTGATACAGTGCTTCTTCTTTTGATCATGCTACTAATCTATATATAAACGGTTCAGAGAATATATGTTAAAAGAAAGACTGAATAGAGGTGATCAAAGTCTCAGGTTAGAAGCATGAATACGATATGCTTTGGAAATGTTAACAAATCAACTATGCTTCTTTTGTTTATAATATCTGTATTCAAATGTTAACTTGTTATGTGATCAATTTCTGTAAATCCTACAAGATGTTATGCTACTTTTAGTTTATTGTTAATTTTTTATTTTGTGAAAAAAGCTTGGCTTTCCTACAATGTATATAAATTAATACAATTTCTTTACAATATATCGCTAGAGAATTGATAGCTAACATAAATGAGTATCGATAAGAATTGATTAGCTAACATAAATAAGTATCGAATTGTAAATTGTACGCGTGGGCTTCATACTAGTATTACATAAAACAAATTATTAAAATATATAATAAGATATAAGTCAGTTAAACAGGTCAACTTGTGAACAGACCCGGCTATAAGGGAGGGCCGGGTGGTCGACGGACCCCGGCCCGACACCTTGATAGGCCCGGATTTTATTTAAAAAAAAAATTATATATATTTTAATAAAAAACAATATATATATATAATGTTTAAACTTAATATCACAACCACTAGCTTGGTTTAGTGGTAAAGGGGTATGACTTTCAACCAAAATGTTGTGGGTTCTAACCTCACTTGAGGCATTTTGACTATATTTTTATATAAAACTTTTTTTTACACAACCAAATCATAAGGCCCAAAAAATTAAGGTTTTTTAAAAAAATTAAATTGTAAACCCAACAAGATACCCCTTTTTTATTAAGGCTCAAATTTTTTTTTTTTGCCTTCGACACCAAAATTTTTAACCGTTCTCGGAGCCGGGTCTGCTTGTGAACCCACTAGGGTGACCCAAACCAACCCATTTATCTATATAGGTTCACGGGTTCGATGCAGAATTGACACGAATCCGTTTGTATCAAACACAAACTTGTGTATTTCTTGTTAAATTCGTGCTGTATCTCACAACCCTATTAAAAAGAGACGGTAGGTGTGAAACTTTGAATGGGGTTGTACGTAACTAAAAATATAGAAAAATATATTGGGCCGAACTCAAGTATTCTTTTTATGATTAAAATTGGCGCTTAATCTCAACATTATTCTGATTGCACATTTGCTTCTCAAACACAAGGTATGTTTTCAAAAGAAAGCCCTAGCGATTGTTCTAGATCATATAAATCACATATTCCGTTTGATGGTCTTTTACTGTTTGAAATTATCATGGACTAATTCTTTGTTTTTAGGGCTATTGGACTCACCATATATGATGTTCTCTAAATAATAAAAATCAATTAATTCGTAGGAGATATAATCAGTTCAAAGAAGTTTTAAAATAACTTGAAGATTCGTTTACAACTTAGAGATTAACATTTTTTCAGGTCCTAGGCCAGAAAACAAGGCCCGCGAATGGATTCTGGACATGAAAGGAGGAGAATGAACGTAGAAGGCGAGAGACTAAGCGCGTTGTCGGATGATCTGATCCTAAATGTCCTCTCTTTTGTTGGTTTAAAAGATGCTATTGGAACTTGTGTTTTGTCATCGAGATGGAGATATGTGTGGGCTTCAATTCCACGTATTACTTCCTCAAGTGACGATTTCTGTACCATGAAAAAGTTCTTCGACTTTGTTACGCATGTCCTGTCTCGTCGAAATAATCAAGCTCCGTTGTCTTCGTTCAAACTTTATGCTAGTGGAAGGGATGGTCACGATGCTGAAAGAAGGATTATAAACCATGCATTCTCCTCAATGCCCAACAAGTGAACATTACATTTATGTTTCAGTCACTTCATGGTTGTTTAATCAGAAGCAAACAGGATACCCCTTATCTTTTTCAAGTTCACATACTCCGAAACATCTCACTTTGAGTTGGTGTTCTATAAGCGATTACGTTATACTCACACCAACACGAGAGCTTTCATTTTTAACAACATTGAGTCTTAAGCATATCACATTACATGATGGGTTTCTCTCCATGTGCCCCAACTTGGAGAATCTGACCTTAAATTGCTGCCAAATGACGGGATCAGACGTTCTAAGGATTTGTCATCCTCGGTTTTCTAATCTCACTCTTGAGGAGGTTACCTCTGCTACACGTAGTGTGGACGTGGTTACACCTCAACTGAAAAGTCTGACTATTTTAAAGTGTTTTGGACGTCATGGAATTTCTGCACCTAAGCTTGCTTTGTTGCTCGCTGTTCTCAGCCGATGCTTTCCATTTTTCGGAAGAAGCACAACTCTCTTTTTATGATTTAAGGATGCAAGATGCTCCTACTATTATTCAGGTTAGCCTTTTAGACATGAGTTATTATTCTTTTGTGTTTCATGTATAGTCTGTTTTCTTGAATACAATTTTCTACAGCTTTTGAATGTATCCCTGCGACTAATCTCACACCAACCTTCCCCACTTGTTAACTTAAAGACTTTAAAGATTCTTCCAAGATTATATTGTTATTGGGAGCACATGTACATATACGAGAGTTATTGTGTTTACAAAAGCCACCTTGACTGAGGTATATGTATTATTACTGATCATGAATTACATTACAATGTATATAAAACCAACCTAATTATGACATAATTATAGGTGTTGCACGAGCAATATTGTGATGTAGCTGCGAGTGGTGAGCTAGACTTTTTGTTGATGCTATAATATTTTCTCTATCTTTGATTCAGGTTTTGTTGATGATATAGTTTATCTTGTTAGAACCATATTACGTTTATCTTGTTATGTTTAGAATCAAATCTTTGTGTAGTTAGTCTTAGGTTTAGCACTACTCAAATTGCATAATTTTCATTATAACTCAAGTTTCTAGTGGCATAACATCACATGCACGAATCATGTTTTCAGAATAGTGCTAACCCAAGCCGAATCCCAACCAGAGTTATAATCCGAGACTGACTCACCCTTTAATAGTCTTGTTCTGGGGTTTTAGAGTATCAAAAATGTTTTGTTTCGGTCTCGGGCCGGTTTGGAAATTCTGCATTTGACAAAAGTGTATATATGAACAAAGGGAAGAGTGCTGACACTGGTAATAGGGTAACGTATCATACATACGGAATTCAATATTGGGTACTATAGTATCATCTATTTAACTTAAGTAACCAATTAAAAACTAAAGTTTTGAGACTTTTGAGAGAAACTTCATTAATATATAAAATAGGAATTTACAAGGATTCCATATGTATATCTCGTTTAAGTTAGTTTAGTGTTTTCTTTTATATAAACCATGTGTTACTGAAATGTTTAACGTAGTAAGATTCTTGGTTGGGACTTGGGAGGTTTCTAATGGTCATTATTAGCTTGTTATGCCGTATGTAATCTTTGTATATATGACACGATTCGTTAATGTTCATGAGATTCCTGAATAACATTGTAAATTTAGCATGTTTTAATTATTTCTTGATTTTTTTCCCGTTTTTTCATTGTTTCTTTCAGAAATATGGTACTAGTTTACATTGATGTTGTGAATATTCAATTACTTATGTGAGAAGCAAACCCTTTGTTTAGGCCTCTAGGGGTTCTTATTTCTTGTTGAGACCAAATTAATCATTGTGAACAATGTTGCTACAACTTGTTTTATTATACGAGTTCATATATCTCTCTTAATTTGTTGAAGCTCTTTTATTTTTGTGTCACAGGACGGGACAGGGAGTAGATTATGTTGGAAAACTTGTATTATAAATTCCAGAAAATTAAACGAAACAATCAACACAGTAAACCGGGCTTGTGTTTAACACAATTCCCTTAAACGGATTCTCGGTCTGTTCCCAGGGTACTCCGGTTCGAAACAGAATCGGTGCTCTGCCGGACTCGATCACTTGCCTGAAACGAAATCGGAAATAACACTGTTGCAGTAGGAAGAAGATGAAGTGTGTTTGTTTTGGTGTGTCTTGGCTAAAGAATGGTCATATTAAAGAATAATAATATTCATCTAATGATCATTAGTGCATAATTGAAACTTAATAATCATAATCATAATCATTATGATCATTAATGGTATACCAGACCAGCTGATTTGAATTTCAAAAAAGAATTCAAAAAATCGTCTCACGCGGGCTCGGGTTTTCGGAGTCCCGCGGACACGCACGAGTTCGATAAAAAAATCGTCTCACGCGGGCTCGGGTTTTCGGAGTCCCGCGGACACGCACGAGCTCGATAAATTTCAAGTCCAGAAACCCAAATTTGCAAACCCCCCCCCCCCCCCCCTGCGCGCGTGTAGAACTTATGGTAAAACATGTCACAAAAGAATGCAAATTGGTGTAAGGGTTCCACCTTATAAACCATTTATTATTTTGTTTCCAATCCGATGTGGATTTATCACTTCCACCACTTCCTTCATTCACACACTTAAAACTTCTAACAGATTAAAGGAGCTTCAAATATTAAGGAACAACAGTGATAATTATAAGCCATATAGTCGTGTGCTACAAGTAGTTGGTGCTGGTTTTTAGATTGTAATAGATTGCAAGCTTGTTCAAGTTATAGACATTTGGTTTTAATTATGTCATGTTTTCATTAATTGACTATTATAGTATGTACTCCTTTTTTATTTATATGATTGTTCTTGTATAAAAAAAGCATAGGGTAAAGTTAAAATAAAAAAGTACAACAAAAATAAGAATGGTGAAAAAGAAATCTAATCTATTGATCTTAAATTTGAATGGTGGATATTTTTTAAGAATAAAAATTGATGAGAATGACATGAAGGTAATAACCCGTTTATGATGATTTTCTCTCTTCATATACAAGACACATGTCAATTTCTCTGTCATTTTAAAACATCTATAACTTTTTGATACGATATTTTTTTAGTATTTTTTTTACCTTAATAACAAACGTTTTTTTATCTTTAATATCAACATATTTTTATATAAAAATATAAAAAAAGTTAGTGTGTTTTTTTATATTGTGTTATTTAGTTGTTCATTTGTGTTTTTTAAATGAGTTTTTCTATGCATTATGTTATAGATTTTGGTCATTGTGTTTTTCCATTGGTACCCATATTAAAGCTAAAAATTAAAACAAAGATTGCATCATTGTGTCTTTTTTATTCGCCATTGTATCTTCATGCTCAACATTTTTCAATCTACTTATCATTGTGTTTTAGTCATTGTGCTCAACATTCATTTAAGTTAAGAAAAATTGTATTATGCTCACTGTGTATTACATTCAAGTCATTGTGTAATATGTAGATTCCATTGTGTTTTACATTTCAGTGAATTTTATTTAAAAAAATATCATATGAAAAAGTTATAGTCGTTTTAAAATGATAGAAGAATTAACATATGACTTGCATTTTGAGAGAGAAAATGTGTAGTATTACTTTTATACTTTTTTTCTTTTTATCCTTACTTGACACATGTCAATTAATTATGAATGCTCACACTTCTCATTTTTATTAGCCTTTGTATAGTAACTCAGGCATAAACACATTAATCAAATCCAGTATATCAGTTGATTGTTATGACTTGGAATTCGAGATTAGAGACTGATGGTAATACTATGTATCGGAGACTGATTTTTCAGTTGTTGATAGTATTGAGGGATGATTTTACGCAACATATACTAGTGACTAATAATCAGTCAATACTATTTATGGACCTTACTTGAGACTAAATTCTAGTTGTAAATACGTGTGTGCCACATAGCTTTTTGGAGAGAAACTTAATGGCTACTGAATTTCAGTCTCAAAATTATTTTCTCTATAATGAAAAGTGACATAAATTTCTTTGAGAGTAATTGTCAGTCTCTAAAGAAGAAGGAACGTATTAGGGACTAAATATCAGTCATTGTTACTTTTAAAATAGACGAATTAAGACTGGTATTCAGTCTTGAGAGCCTTTTGGTATGCTAAGACTATGTTTCCAATTATGTAACCAAATTCCTCCATTTAATGGGAAGTATCATAGGTTAAAAATCAATCTCGAAAGATCTTTTTCACAACTTTATTCGATAATGATATTTAGTCTATGTTGTGTTTTTGTGGAAGAAAGAACTAGGGAATGATATCAAATGTCCAATAATGTATTAGGGACCGAATATCAGTCCTTATTGCTTTCAAAATATGTCGAATTTAGAGACTTTCGGTATAGGAAATGAACAGTTTTTGATTTTCAGTCTTAATAAAGGCACATCATAACCTGTTAAAACTATATACCGGCTCTTATCTCTTTTTTTATAACGACAACTTTTTTTGTATTTAGTCATAGCTAAATCCTTTCTTTAATCCACCAAAAGTGAAACAAGTGAGGATTGAACTCAGGTCTGCACTTGAGAACCCGAGCTTCCTACCAATAAACCATTAATAAGATATGTTAAGCCACATGTATGAATCTATTTAACTTAATACAAATCGTAATACGAGTTGATATAACCCACCACAACGACATTGTGTTTCATTATATAAGGTTTTTATAACTTTTATTATTTTTATAGTTTGTATATAAATATCTTTTATGTTTTTTTTTTGTTAATGCTATTGTGTAAGTATCCTTAAAAAAAATTAATTTACAATTGGTTTCAAAAAATTAAGTACCCCGCTAAAGTTTCAAAAGACTAAAATTTTGACATTCCCATCTCAATCGACTCATCTACTTTCATTAGAAAGTTTGTTGTGGCTGCAACGCCCGAAGGTGGTTACGGAACTAAACTAGGGTTTCTGGCAGCTGCGTAAGGAACATGGAGTCTTCCTTAATCTCCTATTCATTGTTAAACTGAGAAATCCGGACATAGTTATAGGTTGTTTTTATTTGATAATTTTGTTATGGTGCACCATATATGCTACATTTGTGTGTAGTTACTAAGAACATGAAAACTTGCAGCATATGCTATTTAGTATTTACAAAATTGCATTAATTTATTGAAACTAGTTTGAAATTTTAACATTTTGTCAACTAAGATGTTATCGTTTACTTCTCATAGTGTAGTTCTTTTTTGAAGTTGGGTTGAATAAAGTTAGAATTAAACCCTTTGGTCATAGTTTAGATGCACTTTGTATCTGCAATTACATCAGTTTTCCCATGAAACCATAAACTTTACGCTATAGTACTGTAATTCCAGTATTCTTGACATTATATAACAGTATATGTTTAGAGAATCAACACGTGTTTATCCCATTTGCCTCTGACACTTTTGGTTTCTTAGCTCTGGATGCCGCCGGACCTTTTGAATAAAGTTCAAACAGGCGTGCATAGTAACTTATCGGCCCATAAAAACCGAAACTTTGTTTTTAGTAGGAATGAGTTTGCTATCCAAAAAGGGGTTGCGGCGCAGCTTGTTGTCCGCTTACTTGTCACTTCATTGTAAATCGTTTGGATGTTTTTAATGAATTTGTTATTACCACAAAAAAAAAACAACAGTATTATTTAGTATAACTTTGCTTTAACTATGTATATGTAAGGACTCAATATTTTTTCTACATGTCTTTGCTATTGAGTATTCTCATGCTTGCAAAATATGACTACACAAAGCTATAAAAAAGCTTCATGGATGTGTGTGACAATGGGATTTGGTATGATCTTTGTGGATATGGTCATTACAGAGTTACAACAAAGGTAACGTTCCTTCAAAATGATAACAGTTGTGCTAAAGCCTAGAACTGAACTCATGACAATTTATAAACTTTTAAAGTTGTGTTATTTGTTTCTAGAATGGAATTGCTACTTTTTCAACTTCAAAGTTAACTTTAAAAGTTGTATTAAGCTATTGCAATTTCTAAAATTTAAAATTAATTAGTGTGCTTTTGCCTTTAGAAAGTACCACTTCATGTAGCTAGGACTTAGAAATCCATTAATCCATTATAATTCAATTGTATTTCTTTATAAGTTTTAATTTACTTTTAAATATCTTTTATTTATAATTTCTTGGTGAAGTTTGATAAATAGCTCAGTATATTGAATATTACCCAACCCACCCATTTTACTAACTATAGTGTTGTGCTTTAAAATGTTCTTCTAGATTGCTACATCTAAAATGGAACAACGTGATGACATATACTAAATACTTCATTAAACTGGAGCTAATACTCGATGCTCCAGATTATGGGTTGTACAAATGCTATTTAACTTTGTTGATGCATATTGTTGTAAATCTTAATATGAGTTTTCTGTAGTATTAAAAACTTGCATGTCACGTGGTTAATCAATTTAACCATATTTCAGTTTACGTAACCTTTTTATGGATTCTTTTTTCTAGTTATTATGTGGTTCAATTTAATAGACATAAACCTTTCTTTTTGTTAATTTTGGTTTTTCAGTTCAAGCCTCAACTGGTGCTAACACAAGGGTTGTGTGTGGCTCTCCACAAAGAAAGGTTGTATTAGTTATTTGGTTATTTATTAGTTTGCTTTCCACGTACCGGTGCATGTGTGTATCAAGGGTGCAAACATTTATTAAATTGTTGATAAAAGTTAGATTTAAATATTTTGAAAACCCTTCTAATTAAATGCTATTAATATAACTTGTGTAACGAGAATTATTATTATTTTATATTTTTTAACTTTATTTTTATCATGATTTGTTTCAGAATTGCAAGATTTTCTCGAGCCAAATATCTTAACCATGTAGGTATGTTTAAATGTTCCATGGCTTCGATTAAAGTTATACCATTTCTTGTCCTTAAACAAACATTAAAAAGAAGATATATGAACATGGATTGATTTTGTATTGTTTTCTTTACCACTATGTTGCTTCTAAAGTTCTCGTAATCGGTTTAAGACTTTGTTAGGAATACTTAATATTAAATGGTTGAAATTTCTCATATTTGATTTTTCCCCTACAGGAATTGGATACAACTAACTGAACTACAAAGCGAACACTCAAACTGGGGCATTCATTCTCCGTTCAATCGATTATAGATACATTATAGATTATTTAAATACGATTCATAGATTTTTTTTCTTGGTTCATTTTCTTTTTTTTAATTATACCCTTAATGAATACTATATGTAAATTATTAAAATTAGACTTTTCATCTTTATGTATGTATGGGATTTGCTAAAAAAATTGTTAATATAGACGGTATAGAAGACTATTTTAGTCTCTAAGTATTAGGGACTAAAACAAAATGCTATTTGTAATTAATTTTCAGTTCTTAATAGAAGCATATTATCGATTGAAATTAAGTGGTACTAGGGACTGATTCTCAGTCTTTAGAACATCTTAGTGAAGTCTGATTTGATGTGAAAACACGAAACTAATGAAACGTACCAGGAACAATATAAACATGTTTTAAACATCTTTTGAGGGTTGATTTTCAGTCCCTAAAGTTAGACATTAGACATTAGGGATTGAAATATCATGGTATCCGAGACTGATTTGCAGTCACAAAAGCAATATATCGGGGACTAAATGACGTAGTACCGGGGGGGGGGGGGGGGGGACAAATTGGGGACTGAATTTTATGTATCGGAGACTGCATGTTAGTCTCAGTTGGTGTCATTCAAACAGGGACTGCTTTTTATTGGCTAAAACCACTATTAAGGACTAGGCATTCGTTACTGGTTGGGGAGTAACAAATCAGTCCCTCATAACCTTTAGTTACTGATTACGGAGTATTAGAGACTAATTTAATTAATGGAGATGGTTTAGGGGATTTAGCTAAAAATAGAATGTTTCTAGGTACTTGACCACGATTTGATTCCTTCTAGGTGTTCTGTTATCTCACAAAGCAGAGCTAGGAGCCAAGTTGTCAAATACTGAACATGGGGTTCCATATCAGCGTGGGTAGTCATGTCGGATCAGATAGAGCCATGGAGGAACGTGTGATCTGCACCGATGAGACCCTTTAAACATTTTATGAGATCCTTCAATGTATGCTTGTAGAGATTTTTTCGATACGGAGGTCCAAGTCCAAAAATATTATAACAAAGACGACTGATGCATGCTGAGAGCAAAGATATAACAAAGTTTGAACTTATATTGATGTCAATAAAAATTGTTCAAATCCATCTCAAGGAAGAGTTTATAAGAGCATTCCCAGCTCATTCCCAACCATATATCCATATATATCATATAATTACATTAAAAACACTGCATTTTCTCTCTCTTGTTTAATTAAATAAAAACTTTACCTTTATCATTATTTTTTATACTCTCTTTCACTCACAATCACTTTTAAAAAATATTATACGGTGTGAACAATGAAACCCTAAATTTAACTTTCTCATATAACATTTTATCTCTCTCTACTCATACTACTCATAATCATACCATATAATTTACAAAATTCACTTACACAAATATAGAAATAGGTTGAGCATGCTCTAACAAAATAATTTTTCATGGTAAGAGTTTTAATTTTTTTTCCTTTTAAATGATTTTCTTATATTTATTATAAAGATGTGATCATTTTTAATTTTTTTATTTTTAATTTATAGATGGAGACAGAGATAGAAATGTTATGGTTCAACTTATCGATTTGTTAGCGCTCGAGGCGGATTATTAGCACAGACATCACCAGCGACAATCTATGTACCCCCCCCCCCACACACACACACCCTTGTCGCCCCACGTATCGGTTGGCGGGGGGGGGGGGGGTGGTTGCCACCTAAATTCGCCAAAAACCCCACCCAATATCGTTCCATTACGCATAGACTTAGCATCCAATACCTTAGTCACTCCATCACTTTTCTACTTTGGTTATGGGTTGCAATCTAGTTTATTATGGGCGCACTTCAAATTTATTTATACCATTATATTATAATTTTGAATGTTTAGCTGAAACCTCACATCAATTACCCATACAACGGATGTGTGACAAATCTCATACCTTGCAATTGCTTCGGCCCATAACATTTTAAGTGCACTATGTTCCATGTTCTAGGAACGGGATTCCTTAACGGAGAACATACAAACCATTATCATTTGCTTCGACCACTACATACGTTCCTTCCCATCATGGGCCAAGTTTTCCTTGAAGCTCCTTGTGACTAGCTAGTCACATTAATTTGCAAAACATATTGCCACCTCTTACATCGTGTAACTTTCATCTAAGAGTAAAAGTTATAAATAAATAAAAACTAAAATGATTCAACTGTTGTCCTCGTTAAAAAAAGACACAATGTTAAGGAAAAAAAGACCATTTAACATAGTTATACTTCAACATTTTCTGAAAACAACAATCATGAAAATAACTATTTAACAGAATCATGTTTTTACTTAACAAAAGACATTGTCATCCTTATACTGATAAAAGATTAAAACCATCGGGTCCAAGTAAAGGAACAACATGAGTCAAATTCTAAGGTTTACACTGAAGATAATCATTTCCCCAAAAATACTAGTATTGGTAAAGGATTTGAGAATCAAGCTTTTGTATATTGAGATTCACCCCACCCCCATCTCAATTTTTTCAATTAATAAGTTTTTCAGCTTGAAATCATGGTGAAGAACACCAACGTTGTGGTAATAAGCAACACCTTGACACAACCAACATAAAATTGTTCGGGTCTTAAAAGGAATCAAGGGGCTTTAGAACTGATGTATATCTTTAAATTAGTATCAATATACTCAAACACAGGGTAAATGTTATTATAATCATTGAACTGTTTAACATCAAGAAGACGAACCACGTAGTCAGAGTTGTCGAGCAATTGAAGTATTCTGATCTCTCAAAGTAGTGGTGGCAAATGGGTTGGGTTGGGTCAGAACGGGTAGGGTAGGAATGGGTCAATTAAAAAAATGGTTGTTTTGGTTCGGGTTGGAACGGGATAAAGAAATGGGTCGATGTGGGTTCGGGTCGAAACGGGTTTGATATGTGAAGAAACACTAATTGACCCCAGGCAGATTACGGATAATCTGGGGGTTAAATAGATGTTTCCCACGAGGGGTTAGACCCGGCAAAGATGGTTCTTCTGATAACCTGCAAAACAGACACCGTGAGCTCGTCACTGAGAAGGGGGGGTACCTCCTTGTGACCACCCTCCGGCGTGAGAATCAGACTAGATTGCTCTTGAATATAAGTGTATATTAAGAGATTACTAGAGCAGATATCAGGTATAAGATATAAGATAAGATGAGATGATAAGATATCAGATAATCATACCATTTGGGGTATTTATAGCCGAAGGTAGGTTTCCAAGAAGGTGTAGCCGGCTGAATAGTATTCCTGTTCTACCAACTGTGGCCTACGCACGTGCCATGCTGGTAGTTGGTGGGTAGGCAGCGGCTGAATGTTAAGGAAAAAAAGACCATTTAACATAGTTATACTTCAACATTTTCTGAAAACAACAATCATGAAAATAACTATTTAACAGAATCATGTTTTTACTTAACAAAAGATATTGTCATCCTTATACTGATAAAAGATTAAAACCATCGGGTCCAAGTAAAGGAACAACATGAGTCAAATTCTAAGGTTTACACTGAAGATAATCATTTCCCCAAAAATACTAGTATTGGTAAAGGATTTGAGAATCAAGCTTTTGTATATTGAGATTCACCCCACCCCCATCTCAATTTTTTCAATTAATAATTTTTCAGCTTGAAATCATGGTGAAGAACACCAACGTTGTGGTAATAAGCAACACCTTGACACAACCAACATAAAATTGTTCGGGTATTAAAAGGAATCAAGGGGCTTTAGAATTGATGTATCTTTAAATCAGTATCAATATACTCAAACACAAGGTAAATGTTATTATAATCATTGAACTGTTTAACATCAAGAAGACGAACCACGTAGTCAGAGTTGTCGAGCAATTGAAGTATTCTGATCTCTCAAAGTAGTGGTGGCAAATGGGTTGGGTTGGGTCGGAACGGGTAGGGTAGGAATGGGTCAATTAAAAAAATGGTTGTTTTGGTTCGGGTTGGAACGGGATAAAGAAATGGGTCGATGTGGGTTCGGGTCGAAACGGGTTTGATATGAGAGAAATCGAAATGATTACAGATGTTTGAGTTTGAGCGCCAAACGGTTTCATATCATTAATAACACATGTAATAACCAGGTGTAATAAAAACCGGTTCGAACCGGTTAAACCGGAGGCACCGTGTTTTAAGTCCGGTATTTTTGATCGGTTTATTAAACTTTGAACCGGCTAGTTCTCCTAAAACACACGTTGAAACCATTAAAGTGATTCCCTATTAAACTCTACTCCGTGCTCGATCAATTTTCACATATCTTAAAACTCGATGAGCCGCATACATGTGTGGACGACGAGGTTGTTGCACGAACCGAATTAAGTCGCCTACCACAAAGGCGACGTCCGGTCTCGTTAATGTTAGGTAAATTAAACTACCTACAATTTGTCAGTATTCGATTGGGTTTTTCAACTCCTTTCCTTCCTCTTGATACAACTACAAATTTTCATTCATGAGTGTTGTTGCTAATTTTGAATTTGGCATTATTCCAAACCTTTGAAATAACTCACAACTCACAAGTATACCTTCTTTGTTGCAACACCATACTACTTTTGGAGTATTCAACTTCTAGTCCTAGAAAACAAGTAATGAGGTTACCTCGCAGCTGGTCAGTTTCTTATTTTCAATTATCGGATATAATCAAGTCATCAACATAGACCAAAACTACTGCAATATTCGGCCCATTTTGCTTGACAAACAAACTTGCATCCGCAACCGTACTTCTATACCCGCGATGCTCAAGGAACTCGCCAATTTTACCGTACCGCGTGTCACAGAGATTGTTCGAGTTTGTATAGTGCCTTTTTCAATTTACACACATAATCAAACTGAACCTAATATAGTGGCATAAATACTAAATGTCACATTTGCTAGCACACACTTTTAGTGGCATTTAGTATTTGTGTCACTAGAATTCACGTTCTAATGACACTTTGCGTATGTCATATTTGTTTGGCACACACTTTAAGTGGCATTTAGTATTCATGTGCTAAAATTTAGGTATTTAATTGCACCTTAAGTATTCCATAATTTCTTAGACAACATTCATACTAGCATTCAACATTTGTATCACACAAAATTTAGACTTTTTAATGTCACTTTGTGTATTTTTAGAAACTTGCGACTTTAAATAAAAAGTTTGTAATTTAAATATATTTTTTTAATTTTAATCTTGTTGTTTTGTAATATTAAGATAACATGGTTGAATTGTTGCTGAAGTTAAAAGATACTCAAAATTAGCATCAATAAGATTCGAACGTGTGTAAGCTATTCTATTTTAAAAGGCTAATTGTAGGGGTATTACCACTAAACCCGGTTTTACGACCCTAAATTTATTATGTTTGGCTTATTTTATTATATGGACTAATACAATGTTATTGGGCTGAGGGGGTTTTGTGGAGGTAACCCTAACTGGGCAAGGCCCATTAGGGTACCATGATGGTGGCCATGAGGCTCTCTATATAAGGAGGTCTCCACCTCCTTGTTAGGGGGTCATGCTCAATAAGAGCCACCACCCTATTTTTGTGTCTGTAAACAAGAGATCCTCAGGATTTCTTAGCAGTCACCTCCACACCCCCAAAAAGCCATTGCAGGTCTCAAGCAATCGAAGAAGAAGATCAAGTCGTGGTTCGTTCATCTCGAAATCCGTGGAAACATCGTCATGGATCAGGTCAGATTCATTTCATGCTTCGACATTGGCGCCATCCGTGGGACGGCAACGAACTACCCTTCGATTTTCGTCTCGGCTGTCAGATCTCTCCCAGGAAAAACCCAGATCTGGAAGTTTACAGAAAAAGGCTTCAAGGCTTGTTCTATTAAAGCTCAAAAAGATCCATAGATCTAAAAGAGGCTTCCAGATCTGTGCAAAAAAGAAACTACCTGATTCGGATGATCAAGCCTCCGGATCTGTGATGGTTTTAAATTCTCTCCGCTACGAGCTTCAGATCTATCTAGATCTGATTTACAGATCTAGATCTAGATTACAGACCTGGATTTTAGGTTTAAAATTACAGATCTCTCAAATTGTAGATCCAAAAATTACCAGACTTCCGCCGCCATGCACGCGCGCTCGCGGATTCTCACTCCGCAGCCATGCATGTGCCACCGCGGGAACCACCATGTGGGTTTCGCGCAAAAGACCTCCACCATGTGGGTTTTGCGCAGAAGACTGCCACCACGCATGCTCGCTGGCGGGTCACCATTCCGCCGACATGCGTGAGCACAACTCTCCGCCATGCACGCGCGCCCGCAAGTCACCACCCCGTCACCGTGCATGCGCACATAAGGCCAAGCGCCAAACTTAAAGGTTGGGAATCCTCATAAACCCATAAGGCCAAGCGCCAAACTTAAAGGTTGGGAATCCTCATAAACCCATAAGGCCACGAGCCAAACTTAAAGGTCGGGAATCCTCATAAACCCATAAGGCCAAGCGCCAAACTTAAAGGTTGGGAATCCTCATAAACCCATAAGGCCAAGTGCTAAACTTAAAGGTTGGGAATCCTCATAAACCCATAAGGCCACGCGCCAAACTTAAAGGTCGGGAATCCTCATAAACCCATAAGGCCACGCGCCAAACTTAAAGGTCGGGAATCCTCATAAACCCATAAGGCCACGCGCCAAACGTATGCTCACGCATCACGTATGCTCACGCATCACGTATGCCCACGCATATGCTCACGCATGTGCTCACGCATCACGTATGCTCACGCATCACGTATGCTCACGCATCACGTATGCTCACGCATAGGCTCACGCATCGCATATGCTCACGCATATCACATCTGCGCATGAAACATCTGCGCGTGACGCATATCACGCGCCAAACTAAAGGTTGGGAATCCTCAAACCCATAGGCCGTGCGCCAAACATAAAGGTCGGGAGCCTAATAATATCCCAAACGGCCACGCGCCAACATAGGTTGGGCACACCTCATAATTTGCCCGAGGATGGGAACCTTGTAATACATCCACTTTTAGTTGATGTGTTTTTGCAGGTTCGGCTACGAGTTGCACAAACGCCTATGACATTATTATTACTATCTGGCCGTTTGTGCCTCCATTATTATTTTGAAGACAAGCCGGGATAGTCATCCTGCGCAGAAGAGGCCCTTGTGGGCCAGTCATTATCATCATATTATAGCTCGTAAGTCGCCCTCGCGCGCAAGCTTTTATTCTTATAGCTCGTAAGACGCCTCGCGCGCAAGCTCTATTATTCTTATAGCTCGTAAGTCGCCCTCGCGCGCAAGCTTTATTATTCTTATAGCTCGTAAGACGCCTCGCGCGCAAGCTCTATTATTCTTATAGCTCGTAAGACGCCTCGCGCGCAAGCTTTTATTCTTATAGCTCGTAAGACGCCTCGCGCGCAAGCTTTTATTCTTATAGCTCGTAAGACGCCTCGCGCGCAAGCTCTATTATTCTTATAGCTCGTAAGACGCCTCGCGCGCAAGCTTTATTATTCTTATAGCTCGTAAGACGCCTCGCGCGCAAGCTTTATTATTCTTATAGCTCGTAAGACGCCTCGTGCGCAAGCTTTTATTATTCTTATAGCTCGTAAGTCGCCTCGCGCGCAAGCTCTATTATTCTTATAGCTCGTAAGACGCCTCGCGCGCAAGCTCTATTATTCTTATAGCTCGTAAGTCGCCCTCGCGCGCAAGCTTTTATTCTTATAGCTCATAAGACGCCTCGCGCGCAAGCTCTATTATTCTTATAGCTCGTAAGTCGCCCTCGCGCGCAAGCTTTTATTCTTATAGCTCGTAAGACGCCTCGCGCGCAAGCTCTATTATTCTTATAGCTCGTAAGACGCCTCGCGCGCAAGCTTTATTATTCTTATAGCTCGTAAGTCGCCCTCGCGCGCAAGCTTTTATTCTTGTAGCTCGTAAGCTGCATCGCGCGCAAACTATTAAGCATCATTAGCGAGATGCGCGCTCTATCTTTTATCAGGCCTCGCGCCACTATTGTTATGATGCGTGCTATATCTTATTCATGCCAGTGCACCATCATTATCATAAAGATCACAACATGTCACCATCTTGGAGAAAACCTCCCAAAACTCGAAGACAATAAAGACAAGGCCGAAGAAAAGGGGAAAAAAAAAACCGCCTCATGTCCTAACACACCTTATAAAGTCCAGCGCTCCACCTAAACGCTTGCACGCCTAGGAGCAACACTGGACTTGGGGGGCTTGTAGGGGTATGGTACTAAACCCGGTTTTACGACCCTAAATTTATTATGTTTGGCTTATTTTATTATATGGACTAATACAATGTTATTGGGCTGAGGGGGTTTTGTGGAGGTAACCCTAACTGGGCTAGGCCCATTAGGGTACCATGATGGTGGCCATGAGGCTCTCTATATAAGGAGGTCTCCACCTCCTTGTTAGGGGGTCATGCTCAATAAGAGCCACCACCCTATTTTTGTGTCTGTAAACAAGAGATCCTCAGGATTTCTTAGCAGTCACCTCCACACCCCCGAAAAGCCATTGCAGGTCTCAAGCAATCGAAGAAGAAGATCAAGTCGTGGTTCGTTCATCTCGAAATCCGTGGAAACATCGTCATGGATCAGGTCAGATTCATTTCATGCTTCGACACTAATAATACACAACTGTCCTTACAAGAAGCTGTTATGCTAAAATAATTGTTGTGGTAGAAAAAAATAACTTAAACTTATACATGCAGTCTCCGAATTTGATTAAACCTAAATTATATGCAAACGCTTGCTGCTTAAATGATAAATCAGTTAATCTAATATTGATTAATCAATCAACCAGACTCTTGATTAAGCGAACTAGGAGTCTATTGTAAGAAGCAGCGGCCAGCCCCGAAACTCAACTCGATCAATCGATAGAACGGAACCAATCATGGTATGTAAATTCGTTGATTGATTCTTGATTAACCGATCAATCAGGCTCTTGATTAGAAATTGGGTCATAATTTTTTTAAAATATATTCGATTTATGCTTAATTCTTATTTGATTACTCATTAATTTTATTTAAATCCTTGATGTAATTTCTTTTGCTTAGCTAATATTACGTGGTAACTATTGATGTTTGTATCTGCCATATTTGAATATGTAAATTGTTTTTTTGTTTCATGTCCTTACTTAGTTACTTTTATTGAGGTTCATTTAATTCTATTATTATTATATTATTTATATGTGTCAAATAAACATGAATCTTAATACGGTCAGGTTAGAGGAATTTTTTATATAAGTCAAACTGGGATTGACCCCAAATACATTTTACTAAAATTATGTATATGTGAACAGATCTCTACATATTTAAACAAGATGCAACAATTTTTATAAACAAATTCGGGTACTTAATTCTATTGAATTGATTATACGTTTTTAGGTTTCAATACTATTTTATTAGTTTCCAATTCTTGGTTTAATAAATGGCAAACACCGCCCCAGGCATGTTGGGGTCGCCCACAGTGGCGGACCCAGGATTTTTTGTCAATGGGGTCCCAATTTTTTCGGTTTACAAAATTTTTCAGGTCGGTCGTTATTCGGGTCGGGTCGAGGCGAGGAACATAATAAAACACGGAACTATGGTGTTATTGGAAACGAGTAAGTAGAAAGAATCTAAATTACAAACTAGATGAAACATACACTTTTAATTCATACCCGAAAAACATGAACGTAATCTATATATATGGTCTTACATAATTGACCAAAACATGAAAAAATAACTCTAACACAAATAAATGATTAATTATAATATACATACACAAGGTAAATAATAAAAGAGTATGCAAAATCCATGTTAACATTATATATGTTGCATGGTGATAATGACTATATGAGAGAAACTAACAAAAAGCACAAATACCCTAACTGAATAACTAAGACTAGGATATTAAAAAACAACAAAAAAGGAGTATGGTGGGGCTTGAACCTACAACCTCTCACAAGTAAAACAAGGGACTTTCCACTGTACCAGTTCAATCTTAATAGTATGGGTTCCAAGTATTAATTTTTATGGGGTCCTTACAAAATTTAATATACCGTCTCTAAGTAATTTTTAAAAAACATCGGTGTCCCGGGATATCGAACCTATGTGGGTCCGCCCAACGGCAATATCTTCGGTGAATTTTTCACTACAAAAACTCCGCTCAAATATGAGAGATGAGAGAGAGAAATATAGAGAGAGGAACAAGTATTGTGGTTGTTATTTGTTAAATGTTTTGAGTTTTGTTGGATGTTTCGTATTTGGAATTTTGGATCATGTATGTTTCAAAGGAACACGTATGGTGGTGTGAAGAAGATATATGTGTTGATTTTTTTTTTAATTTTTTTCCCCTTTTTAAAATTTAGAGAGAGGACCCACTGAATAGTCAAATCACAAATGTGTGTTGAAATTTGTTTGTTTATTTTCTTTTGATCTTTTCTTTTAATTTTTTTTAAATTAACGTTTATACTTATTAGTGTAAATCAATGATTTTACTTGATTAACTCGTAATATTTTATGTGATATTAGTTTATGTATGCTAAATTTTAATTTAATTTTAGTTATATAAATATTATTATTATATTTAAAAAGAGAAAGAATAGGTTAATTGGTGAAATGGTGATCATTTCCTTAATATTTTGAATGGAAGTGAAGTTAAATGTGGTATGGTGTGGCGCTAATGTGACAGTTTAAAGTAAGAAGGAAAAAGGCATCTATATCATATAGCCTAAGACAGTAAGACCTAAATAGTGACTATTTTTATATTAAAATAAATCATTTGATGTGTTACTTTTTTTGTTTTGGTGCTATTTTACGTTAGTAATTTCTTTTGAACATATACGTATACATTAATTAACTTTATTAGAGGAGACGGACGTCCTCGAACTCCAAGATTCCCAAACTCAATTTCAACCCTGGAGTCACCTTGGTAAGGTAAATGCTAAATTCTGAAAGTACGGTGGTGATGAATAATGTGAAACAGAAGTTAATACTAGATGTTTTCCTGATTACCTTTTAAAATTTGTGGAAGAGTAGGAATGAACTGGTCTTCAATAAAAAACGCCTTCAAGAAACTATAATTTTGAAGATGATTAAGGAAGACACCTTTTTTTGAATTAAGACAAAATCCAATGTTCATGTAACTTTGTAATATTGTCCTTTTCTAGTTTTTTTTTTCTTTTATGTTGGGCTCGTGTCTTGTTTTTTTATGGGTCGCACGTTACGTCTTTGCTTTGTTTATAATACATAGCCGTTTAAAAAAAATTCAATAAAAAAAGACGCAAAATCACTCATCAAAAAACAATGAAAATTAACTGATATAGGAGAAAAAGAAAAGACCAAGACACGTGGGAAAGTATTCGAGTTCGAGAACTTTTCGTTTTAAAACACATTTTTTCTTTTTATTTCTTCTCTAAACTAATAATTATATAATTTTCATGTTCTAACTAACTTTTTTACACAGTTATCATGCCTATCAAGAAGATATTTTATTTAACAATCTATTATAAAAAAGTTAAGTAACATGAAGTAAAGTAAATTTCACGTTGGTACATAAACACATTGGTTATTAAAACTAAACTTTGAAAGTATTAATAACATAAGGCATCCTAAATACCTAATGACTATTTTGATATTAAAATAAACATTTGGAAGGTTAGACTAGTTTTGGTTTTGTTTTCGTGCTATTTCATAAAAGTAATTTATTTTTCTTATAATTTTTTTTCAACGGCAATATGGACATAAATTTTCGGTCACGTACAACTCAAATTATGATGACCAAATGTCACTATGTAGTTTCCTCCATTCGTTTCAGAACCTTTACTTTTGAACCAAATATGTTAATATTAAATTTTTTTAAATGGAAAATTTTATTAGAAAACAAACACCTGGTCTAGCAATGACCTGGACTAGAACAACACACCCAAAACAAAATCACACCTAAACAAACTTACATATAAAACGTAAATGAACACCAATTTGTCCAACCCACATTCGCGAGTTTCCCTCTACTTTTGACCATAAGAAACTATTTCTCATAATTTCCTCCTTTAGATGATTAATCGAGACCTATTTGTTGTCAAAGAGAACCATGTTCCACATCTTTCATATTACAAAGCCGTGAGGATCACCGATTGAATGGTTTTTCTTTTGTTTCCTTGTGTGCCACCGGTTAAGTGAATTTTAAGGTCTTATATATTGGAGGAATCGCACACCTAGTAACAAATTTCCATATTACCGATGTCACATAACAAGAAAGGAAGATGTGTTCAACTGGTTTTCCAAAATGGTCCCAAGAAGTAGATCCAACAAGCCCATAGTTCATCAACTCTAGATTGTGTTACGGGTTCACTTACCCACGACCAGTACCAACCGTTCAATGATGAGCCTCCCACAATTCTGTCTTGAACCATGCATCTTTTATGTTTTTCTAACTGGAACAAGGGTGGGAAAACAGTTGCAAAGTGTGTCATCTCCAAACAATATTTTCGATCCAAAACATAGTATTAGAAGTTTAGAACCATTGCCAACACTTTTTTTTATTAAATCTGATAGTCTGATATTTCTTTCCAAAAAAATGTCATCAATCCTAGAAAGATTGTTCCAAATTCCAGTAATTATTCATTTCGAAGGAGCTAGTTTTATGCCCTTCTCATTAAAAATGAATTCCCGAAATGACTCGACTCCAAAGTCGTCCTGGTTCCGTTTTACAACACCACCACCATTTTACTAACCACAAATTGATGTCTCTTAACGAGCCAAGACCAATACCATCTTGTTTTTTAACTGCTACCACTCGATCACAACAAACCCAGTAAATAAATTCTTCTGTTTTTTTAATGTGTCATCCCTAAAAGGAATCCCGCCTTATTTTCTTCAAACGTTCAATTACTTGAATTGGGGCTTTAAATGGATGAATAATTGAACAACCCGACTTGAACCATTTTGTTGTTATCGGAGCCTTTATATCTCAAAGCTTCACCTCCAACCCTCTCAAGACTTAACCAAGAACGGCCACATATGATCAATCGTCCGCCGTCTTCAATGATTCTGGTATTAATCATCCGCATATGTAATCGTCTTCAACATTCAATCTATAATACTAACCCTAATTTTGATTTACAGATTGGATTCTACATAAGTGCAATATCGATCATCGTCTTCAACTTTAAAGGTATCAGCAACGTCATATTCGATTATAATATTGAAGAAGTAGTTTAATTTTGAAATTTGTTTTGCGTTTCATGATGTTGACAGAAGTCATTTTGATTTTCTTCTGTTATTACAAAGAAAATAATAAAATCGATTATTTACTTTGAAAATGATGGATACATTCTGTTTCAGGACTTTTGGATTGGTTAATTGGTTTATGTTTGGGAATCAATTTAAACAAATAAGGTTAATTAAAGAATTAAGATTTTGAAGTCAAGTTGTTGCAGGCTTGCAGCTATTAGTCTTGAATTAGGTTTGTTGCATAAAGACCATTGGTTTTTTCATGTTTTTTTATTTCATCTTAATTGCATGTCTGTGATCAGGCTGTGTCGGTTTCATGTACACCCTACCTGCTATTAAGATTTAATTGTATATGTAAAGAAGTTATTATTGTATTGATAATAGATGTGTCACTTGTGTATTACTTTTTATTTTTGATCTAACAGTGTTATTTATATTATAAATAAGTCATTCTTGCAGTTAATGTTACTAGAAGAGTAAGGTAGAACATGCCAGAATGAAACATGAGCATGTTGTTAAGATGCTTTTAGCTCATTTTCAGGCTTTCTTACCTACTCTAATCAGTGCTGGCCATTATAAATAATCAAAGAAAATGTTATGATTTATGATTGATTATATCAGCTATACTGTTCGTGGTGCAAGGAACCAATTATAAGTTTCCGAAGTTACCCTTTAATTACCTTTACTCTTAACTTGAACAACTATGTTGTACTTTACCCTGGTTCATAACTAGCTGTTTGTTTATTTGGTTATCTTGTAGATCAAGAACTGTTGTTGTATCTTCAGAACGACTAAAACCTTTGCTCCAGGTAGATCATCTATCTTAATTTCATGTTTGTTTACTAAAATGCGTTTTTTAAAACAAGTATTATAAATATTACAGATATCATAAACAGATGCCTGATGCAAAGATGCCATAGCAAATAGATACACAATAAGTGTTCAAGACATTAGCAGGGTAAAGATTCTAAATGTGTATTTTGCTAAATGTTTATAATTATTACTATAATTAATTAAATAATTATATTCAAAAACGTTAATGTCATTAATTTCTTATTGATTTTATTGGTTCCTTTCTATAATTAACATACTTGTTATAAGCAAATTCAAATTTGTCATTAAACTCATTGCGTTTATTTTAAAATAATTTGTAAATATTATGTTTACATACCATTTATTGTGGAAATGTTGATGCGGTCAAATTAAATCTACAATTACTATTTAAGGATTGTTTATCATTCTCCACTTATGTATCCAGTATTATGAGACCACTTAATACAGCTACTTAGTCGATTATGTCTTCTTCAAATCCTATTGTTATTTCGTCTTAGAATACAACTACAAAGCCTTATATGGATTCTTCAAAGACCATTATTACTTTGTTTCAAAATACAGGGTAATATGTTTTTCTGTTAATCTTATTATTAATTATATGTCAAATGAATATTTAAGTTCAAAACATTATTTACATTATGAATATTTATGTTCTGTAATATTATTCTGAATATTAACTTTTTTTTATTTTCCTTTCCAAGGATTTGCTTTTCTAGCTATGTTTTAATAGTTTGCTACACAAAAATTATGCCTTTAAGATTGATATCAAGGAATACAATGTTTCGAGAAAAGCAATGAGTTTTAGTATTGCTAAGTTTTTATGATAATTCATTGATTCTATTGTGTTTGAAAAAAAATTAACAATGACATGGCATTAATTTTATTATAAAACTTCACATTTAATTTATTTGAATTTTGATTCTCTCTTTTTTTTTCTTACTTGAAAGTTTGAGATATATGATACACCCGGGTTGAGATATCTTATTTTTTTAAAAAGTTGATCTTACTTATTTTTTAATTAAAGAACGATATTTTTTGTTTATATTTATGTTTTTACCAACCCGTGTTTAACACGGGTTTTAACCTAGTAAATAATAATAAAAACAACTATACTTAGTCAAACCGTATAAAACCCAGTAACCCACTATCATCGTTCAGATAGAAGCAACGAAGCGAATCCCTCGATCGCCTTTGATTTGAACTCTGCAATCTTACTATACTCCGACGCCTCACCAGATAATAAATAAATATAAGCCTTAACAATTCTCATTTACATTAGCAAACCCTAACCGTTTCATTTCCCCCAATCAATATTTGTTTTATTTCATCAATTTCAACTTCATTCAGCGATTATTGATTATTGTTCTTCAGTTCTTCAGTTTCTTTCAGTTTCTATGGCTGAAAAATACCAAAAGTTAGAGTACATTGACGAAGGCTCGCAAGGAACCGTATACAAAGCGAAAAACAAAAAAAACCCGTGCAATTGTAGCAGTAAAGAGGATTCAACGCGATGATGAAGACGGCATCCCTGAGACCGCACTTCGAGAAATCGGATTACTTAAAATGCTCAATAGCTCCGGTCACTCGGTTCGTCTTCTTGACGTTGAACACGATGATAATTACGTTCACATCGTGATGGAGTACGTTGACACCAATTTGAAGATACACATAGGTGCCGAACCAGTTGATCCTTCCAAAATCCGAACACTATTATATCAATTATGTGAAGGCGTTGCGTATTTCCATAGTCTTGGAGTTATTCATCGTGATTTGAAACCGGAAAACCTATTGATCGAAGAAAACGAGGGAAATGTGACACTGAAGATTGCTGATTTTGGTCTCAGTAGTGCTTTTTCTCTTCCAGACACACCATATACCGATGAGGTTTTTATCTTCTTCCTGTTCCTATTTGATGTTAATAATTTTGGTCTTAATTATATTATAATGTCTATTTTTATTTTGTAGACTGTTACGCTTTGGTATAGAGCTCCCGAGGTTTTGTTGGGATTAGTTAAGTTCACCGGTGTTGATATATGGGCGGTTGGTTGCATTTTTGGTTAGTATTGTTAATTCTCTAATTTGACATCTTATTGTTAAGTTATATAATATATTTTCTGATTTGTATCTGTACTATATTGATGTTGCATAATATATTGATATTGATATTCAGATGTGGTTTTGTTATTATTATGCAGTGTTACTATTTTGGTTTATAATTTTGGACAGCTGAAATGTCTATAGGGCAGCCTTTGTTTCCTGGTGGTAGTGAGATCCAGCAATTGGATCGTATATTCAGGTATTTCATTAACTTAAAATGACTAGTTTTTGGCAATGGTCTGGCTTCTTTGGTGAACAAATATTAACTAGGTTTGGTAGTCTTAAGTATTTATTTGCTGTTGACTGATATCAATATTTGTGTTAATATGCAGCTTGCTTGGTACACCTACTGAGGAGGAGTGGCCAGAGGTTACTAATCGCCTAAGGGTTTGGGGGAATGAATATCCTCGGTGCAAACCTATGAATTTGACTTCTGCCGTTCCTCTACTCGGACCTAATGGTGTTGATCTTTTATCGGTATAAGGATGACTCTGCCTTTTGAGTAAAATAATGATTTTATAAATGCTGATGAGTGATTTTTTAATTTTGTTTTTTTTTCAGAAAATGCTGAAGTATAACCCTGCTGAAAGGATTTCAGCCAAAGCTGCTTTGAACCATTGCTATTTTGCTGGTCAGTATAATTATAAGACATGCAGTTTATTAAAACACCACTGTTTTCTTGGTTTATTAGTTGTATAATATTTTATATCTTTTACAGAAAATAATACATCTATTGAAGTGCTTAGCAAGGAAGATACCTGTGGTAATTTTGAAATTGCTTATAAGCTGCTTGTTAATATGTCTTTGGAATCCCCGTCATACGAGCAAGTACTAAAACAACCCAAATTTGCTGAAACCCGAGAACGTGCTTTTGAAAAAATTGAACCGGTGAGATATGCTTGAAGTGTGTAATATCTATTTTTTATTGCCATATCACTAATTTGGGTCTTTTGTTGACAGATCTCTAATGATCAACTGTTTGATTCTTTCACATGTTCTACTGCCATGTACTACATCGATATACTATTATCAAAGTTTGATCTATCTGATTTGGAGGAACCTGGATTTGTTAATTTGTGGGCTACAGTTTGCTACAGAACAGCGTTAAAAGTCGTTCATAAGAGCCAAATTTCTTTTCCCGAGTTAGAGCTTTTTTGTTCGGCCCCACATGATTGGAATCACCTTGAAATTGTTCTTGCTAAAGCTTTGAATTGGAATTTATGTTCCGCAACCTTGCATACTCTTTTCTATTATTTAAAAGAGTATTTACAACTGAAATTTGCTTATAACAAAATTGGGCAGCATATCCCAGATGATGATTCAGTTGGGGGTTCTGCGGGTTCTGCATCTTCTGGTGATTCTTGTTTGTGTGATCATACAACTAGAAATGCTGATAATGATGAGATGAAAGTCAAGAGGTTTGCAGATTCTTTGATCCTGCGTGTACTTTCAGGTAATTATCTTTATAACAGTTTGTAAAATTATGCTTTTGTAACCAACTCTAATATTTTTGTTGTTTGTAGACACACAATTTCTTCAATTTCAGGCGTGTGACATTGCTGCAGCCTTAGTTTTTTTGCTGTGCGACATTCCTCGAAGTTACACTGTTATAGCTGTCAACCACGTAACAAATAAGGTTTAAGATTTTTTTCAATACATTCATTGTTTAGTTGCTAATATCATACTCTGATTATTGTTTTGGTTTTTTAGGAAAAGGTGAAGGAGTGTGAAGCTTTGCTTCGCACCTGTTATTTTTCAGATGAATAGGTATGTGACATTTTTGAGGTGTTGAGTTTCAAGATATATCAATTTTGATAATCATTTTATTGTATAATGAATGGCACTACATTTATCGTAGGCAACTATGACTAGAAGAAGCAGGCGTCTATGATGTGATGCTGTATTTTGCTACTTGACTCCTATTGATGATATTTCCCAGGTTTCGTTTCTGTGATACATACTTAGTGATGATATTTCAAATCAAAATGCACAAGATCTATTGAAATGAGTAATTTTGTGGTTGCAAAAGAGTTCAGGGTATTGGATTTATGGATCATGTTAGCAAACTTAATGGTATTTTGAGCATTAATGAAAGTACTTAGGATGGCACTGTGGACCTTGTTCAAGTCTGTGACATTGAGGGTAGTTTGGTCATTGTGTTGGTGATAGGTTTGGAATTCTCTTTGTTCAGTTAAGATTTAAATGTCACTTTTGAACTTTTATGGGTAGATGATACTGTTTGGAAATGTTATGGTTATCTAGGGTCTTTTTGGAATGACTGAGGATCTGCTAAAAGGAAATATTGTCGTGAACCAAGATTGAAGTAAATCATCAAATTTCAAGGGAGACACCTTTAGCAGTCTTTCACTAAAAGTTGCATTAGTTCAAAACATTTAATAGTATTGTAATATATGGAAAATCTACTCATATTCAAACTTTTTTACTTTGGTGAATACAACAACATAACTTGTGTGTTGAGAGTTTTAGCTTCAGCAGGAACATGAGGAGTAGAGGGAAAGGTGAAATCAACATTCATAAGCCTATGCAAATAACAAATACTTCATCATTAAGTTTTGACCTGTTTACGGGTTTTGGGTTTGTTTTTCCTTTATAAGAGGATCAAATGAGTCGCATAGGGTTCGTTACCTTCAAACGGTATGTACTTGGCTGTCTTTCTTAAAAGGTGAGATTTGGAAAACCATAGAGAAGTTAATAACATAAAAAACATAGTCAAATTCTCACCGCATAATCATGAGCTTTATTTTCCACCATCTCTAGTGTTGGATAGTCAAATGTTCCACCATCTTTGGCCCCTGTTCATTTGGTTGGGACTTCAATTTTTTAATTTCTACAAATTACAAATTCATTATAATAGGCTATTATTATAAGTTTGTAAGTTAAATGTATTGTATAAAGACTTCCAATTGTATCTCTAAAAGTGTGTGTTTCATTTTTTGCGATTTCGTTTTGCATCGTATTTGACCCATATCCTTTTTAAATCAACTATTTGTTTTACCAGCTGGATCCGTTAACTGTAATACAAACCTGCTTTCTTCTAATTGCATTGAGTTGGCTGTCAGCATTGTTATATTCAGCAATACAAACCTGACATGGTGCAATACAGGACACCACTGATAAATAGAGAACTTTATATATGAAAATAAATAGATCTCAAAGTTCAGAAAATACATAGCACATAACACCCAAATTGATGATGTGTTAAATAACAGAAGTCATAAGTAAACTGTCATCATCATTACAACTTATGGTTATTTAGTTCATAAGGGTCGCAACTTATTTTGTACTTATTTGATGATATTAAAGCATTTGACTAATAATCAAGTGATTTTAGGATGTATAAGTGTCCATGTAATGTTGTATAATCCACTTCAGAAAATGTCTCAAATTTGTAAATTATGAACTCAAATTTACAAAAATTATATTTAAATCATACAAATATCTTGTATTTCTATCCGGGCTAGTATAGCAAACAAAATATGAATACACACATTAGACAGTATACACACATACAAATACATACATACCATAGGTACAGTCGCATATATACACACATGTACACACCCACAGATACAAATGATACCAATGGTAAGCAAAAGCGTGAGTAAATATAAAACACTTTAAAATTATTCAAAGGGTTTAAGTAGTTTTTGCAACTCTGGTCAACGAACGAATGCACTTTCCCCATTTCAAATTTAAGCCACTTACACCCCCGACGTCTTCAATTTGACGCAGTATGAGCCCAACCGTCTTCTCAACATTTAAATTCTGTTTAGATGCATTTGAAAAGACAATGATAGCCCTCCATTTTGCGTCCATGTGATTGATGGTATAAAAAATTGCACACCTGATCGTTTTCCCCTCCACAATGGAAACTAATCAAATTTTGACTTTTTTGTTTAACCTCTATGTTGACTTTCACTTTGACTGTCAGTTCCCCTATGATCCGGTTGACTATCTTTTGACCTCTATATTGCTTTTTTATTTAAAAGAACACCAAAATAGTGTTGTTTATTTATTCTTCTTAAAAGACTGCAGAAAATTGTTCAAAGAAAACCCAAAAACATAGTGCCAAAAATCTGCAGAAAATTAATGTCTCAAAATCTGCGGAAGCATGTTCCATTTTCAATCAAATTTTGAATCGTTAAGACAGCTAGATTATAACTAGAACAAAACCCATTTGACCTGATAGATATAAAAAAAAGCATTGACAGATTCCAACACTAGTATGCATGTAAATGCATACCCTTTACCATACTTGTATTTTGTGTATATATAATCAAAATGTTATTCTATGTAAATCCTTAATTATATATCATAGTTTAAATCAAATTCAAACTGAAGCAGCCTCCTGACACTGCAAAATATCAATAATAGTTCAAAAATTGCAGTCAAAATGTTTAAAAACCGCACGAATAGGTTCAAAAATTGCAAAATTGCCATCACACAAACAGTATGGTACGATTAAACTGCAGAACTCTGTTTCTGCATTTTCCTTTTTAACAATTTTCTGCATTTTTTAAACAGTTTTCTGCCAGATTATACGTTTGATTTTGATTATTACGATTATTGATTAAAGACTAGCACGGCCTTGACTCAACATCACCTTGATGCTGGGACTCATGACTTGTGCAAGTAATGTTATGCCACCACCAGACACTTAAGTTATGCAATTTGAAGAGTGCCTTAAACCAAGAGTAACCTAAATTTGGTTTTGAACATAACAAAATAAACATAATCATAATTTAATTATAAACACAACAGGATAAACTTATGTTGGTTCTAAGCATGATAAGGTAAACCTAATTTGGTTCTAAACATCACATAAAAAGTTCCAAACATAAAAATAACATTAAATGAAAAAAAAGTGGTGCAAACAGTTGAAAGATGAATATTGCGCCAACCAACCAACAGTTGATTCTACTAATCGCTTGATTGCATGCGCATGGGAAATCAATAACTTACAGTTTGCTAAACAGAGTCCTCACGAGCACCTGCACCGACATAACAACAGTGGTTTCGCAGCACCTGCAATTATGTCATAAAGTTAGTTTAATGGTTCTCTTAGCAATGCATTAATTTTGTTAATAATATATAATAAACCCAATGAAATATGAAATAAACCCAAAGGGGTTGCGGCGCAGCTTGTTGCCCGCTTACCTGCCACTTCATTGTAAATCGTTTGGATGTTTCTATGAAATATAAAATAAACCCAATGAAATATATAATATAGATTGACATGTGAATTACCTCGGTCAAGGTGGCGTTTGGAGAACTATTGAGCAAATAGTTTTTTAATTTGGTAGACATACAAACTTTTGTGCGAGTCTGAGAACCAGAAAGAGAAAGAGGGATTCCGGTAATCTTCCCAAACAAACATTTAATGTTTAGTTGTTGAACACTGAGAGATAACGCATGGTTCATAATCCTTAGGGCAACATCCTGGCCGTCCTTTGCACGTATATAAAGCTTGAAAGAAGACAACTGAGCTTCATTATTACGATGAGGGAGGACATGTGTAACAACGTTGGAGAACTTGTCAATGGTAGAGAAATCTTCACTTGGAGAAACTGAGATGGGGAATTGGAGTCCAAGGGTACCTCCATCTGGGTGACAAAACACTAGTTCCAATAGCATCTTTTGAACCAACAAAAGACAGAATTTTAAGGATAAGATCATTTGGCAAAGACAACTACATCTATTTATACACAAACAAACCCTAGCTTTTAACCCATAAAAGGCCTATGGGCTTTAACCAACTACATGGGCTAAAACCCTAATTATAACTAAATACAACTAACACTCCTCCTCAAGTTGGAGCATAGATGTTAATCATGCCCAACTTGTTACAAATAAAATCTATCTGAGCTTTCCGGAGCGGTTTAGTTAGAATGTCTGCTAGCTGAAAATTTGTCTTCACATGAACTGGTTGAATGGATGGAGGATCAATTTGTGTGCCTACTACTCGATCTCTGATAAGGTGGCAGTCGACCTCAATATGTTTTGTCCTCTCATGAAATACTTGATTCTTGGCTATGTGAATGGCTGATTGACTATCACAGTATAAACGCATCAAGTCATTAGAAACAACCCCGAGTTCTATGAGAAGACGACGTACCCATGTCGTCATCTCTGATGTTACATCTGCCATGGCTCTATATTCCGATTCGGCACTCGACCGGGAAACCGTGTGTTGCTTCTTACTTTTCCATGATACAAGATTTCCTCCAACAAACACACAATATCCGGTAGTAGATCGTCGAGAAATCAGACAACCTGCCCAATTTGCATATGAGAACCCTGATATCCAACCATGTCCTTCTTCCGTGAAGGCACCCACACGACAATGACCCTGATCAGAGTATAATATACCCAAACCAGGTGAGGTCTTAAGATATCTTAAGACACGAATGGCAGCATCCCAGTGACCGGTGTATGGCGCAGCCATAAATTGGCTCAGAACACTAACAGTAAAGGAGATATCCGGTCGTGTGATGGTTAAATAATTAAGTTTACCAACCAACCGTCTGTATCGCTCCGGATCTTTCATTAGATCTCCTTCCTTTGGGAGGAGTTTCTTTGTAGGAAGCATTGGGGTATCAACAGTTTTACAACCCAGTAAGCCACATTCAGTCAACATATCAAGGACATACTTTAGTTGGGAGAGAAGTATTCCTTGTGGAGAGCGAGAAACTTCTATGCCAAGGAAATACCTCAATCGACCTAAGTCGCTGACCTGAAACTGAGACTGAAGAAACTGCTTGAGTTCGGTGATCCCGACCTCGTCATCACCTGTGATTATAATGTCATCCACATAAACAACTACGATAATCCTCTTTCCTTTCTGGTGTCTAAAGAAGACAGAGTGATCGTAGGCACTCCGAGTCATCCCAAACTGTCCCATAACACTAGAGAATCGACCAAACCATGCCCTGGGAGACTGTTTAAAACCATATAGAGAACGACGTAGTCTGCAAACTTTCGAGACCTCCTCCTCAACAACGAACCCTGGTGGCTGCTCCATATATACATCCTCGTCAAGAACACCATTAAGAAAGGCGTTCTTGACATCAAGCTGGTGGAGCGGCCAATGATTAATGGCAGCAAGAGCAATACAAATACGGACAGATAGCATTTTAGCAACTGGCGAGAAGGTTTCATCATAATCAATGCCATATGCCTGAGAATATCCTTTTGCGACCAACCTAGCCTTCAAGCGGTGTAAGGAGCCGTCCGGGTGTAGTTTAACCGTAAACACCCAACGACAACCAACAATACTCTTCCCTTTAGGAAGTGTTTCAAGATCCCATGTATGATTGGACTTTAGAGCCCCAATTTCGTCTTCCATAGCCTTTCGCCATCCTGGGTGAGCGAGAGCGCTCGTCACATTTTTAGGAATCGGGTAGGAATCAAGAATAGTGGTGTACGCATGAGATTCAGGAGATAGGTGGGTGTAGGCAACATAGTCCTGAATTGGGTAACGAGTGCATTTCCGGGGTTCTTTGTGAAAGAAATAGGTATATCGGGTAGTGGTGCACCAGGAGGATCATAAACAGGTGTATCAGGGGTAGCTTCTTCTGGTAAAGGTGTCGGATCGGGTAAGGATGTATCAGTGAGAGGTGTAGATTGTTCGGATGCAGACGGAGGATCTGAGGGTATTTCGAGGTTGTGGCCTGAATGTGAATCAAGTGTCTCTGATATTTGACCCTTACCTCGCCTAGCATATGTGAAAAGCAGTGGCGGAGGTTCTGTCGGTGGGTCAGAATCAGCAGAGATTGGATCGGTAGAGGGAATCAACACAGGAATGGTGGGGAGGAAGGGAGATGTGGGTATATCGAGGTCGGGAAACGGGTCAGAAATAAGAGTGGAACACTCGGGAAAGTAAGGAGACTCATGAAAAGTGACATCGGCACTAGTAAAGTATCGGTGAAGTGATGGGCTATAGCATCGATACCCTTTTTGAACCCGTGAGTAACCAAGAAAGACACAACGAATGGCTCGGGGATCAAGTTTGATGGTTTTCAGACGATGGTCATGAACATAGGCGACGCAACCAAATACTTTAGGTGCGAGAGGAAATGGATCATCGTTGGGAAATAGTACAGAAAATGGTGTTTTACCATGAAGAACGGTTGAGGGCATGCGGTTAATCATATATGTGGCAGTGAGAACGGCATCTCCCCAAAAACGATGAGGAACACGTGATTGGATCATGATTATGTGAGCAACATCCATTATGTGACGATTTTTGCGTTCGGACACACCATTTTGTTGAGATGTATAAGCACACGATGATTCATGAATAATGCCGTTGGTTTTTAAGTATGAAGAAAAATCGGTGGAAAAATATTCTTTAGCATTATCAGATCGTAAAGTTTTAATGGTGGTGTTAAATTGGTTTTGAACATAAGCATTAAATTCTCGAAATATGGAAAATACCTCACTACGAGATTTCAACAAATAAACCCAAGTAGTGCGAGAATAGTCATCAATAAAGGTAATAAAATATTCAAAACCCAACGTAGATTTGATAGGGCAAGGACCCCATACATCAGAATGCAACAGTTCAAAACAAGAACCGACTCGATTGGGCACCCTAGGGGGATAGGAACGCCTGGTATGTTTACCAAGTTGACACGACTCACAATGAAAATTAAAAGACGAAAGTGGTAAATCTGGTCGCATTTGCCTCAGAACCGCTGTAGAGGGATGACCTAACCGACAGTGAGCCTCCCTGACAGCGGAATCACATAAGTTTGCTACAGGATGCGAAAACGGGGATATACGATAGAGACCTCTGATTCAAAACCAGTACCAATTACCCGTTTTGTTCCTAGTTCATGAAAAACGCAGTGAGTTGGGTAAAAGGTCACAGAACAGTTATTTTGTTTGGTAATCTGACTCACTGAACAAAGACTAGTAGGAAATTTAGGAACAAATAGGATAGAAGACAGTTTTAGGTTTTCCGAGTTACTGATGGATCCTATGCAGAGAACAGGACATGAAGATCCATCGGCAAGACGTACCGGTGCATGGGAAACATTTTGAAGACTAGAAAAAATACCCCGATTCCCAGTCATGTGATGTGTGGCTCCAGAATCAATCACCCATGATAAGTCAAGGCTAGAAGGTTTACCTGAATGTGCCGAGCTGGTTTGAGGATGAGGCAACTGGGAGGTAAGAAACCGTTGAATAAGATCATGCTCCTCTTTAGTAAATGTATAAATGTATTTATTTTCGCCCATAGTGATACACGAAACAGAAAATTGACTGTGAACAGTAACAAGTGCGGGTGGAGGGCGGGAACAGATTCCGGCGTAAACAGTTACTCGTCGTGAATAGTAAATCCCGGCAGCGAACAGTAATTCCGGCAGTGAACAGAAATTCCGGCAAACGAACAGTAACTTCCGGCAGTGAACAGTGACTTCCGGCGTGAACAGTGACTTCCGGTCTGAATAGTAACTTCCGGCGGGAACAGTGATTTCCGGCGTGAACAGTAATTCCGGCGATGAACAGTACTCCGGTGAACAGTGATTCCGGCGTTAACAGTATTCCGGTGAACAGTGATTCCGGCGTGAACAGTGATTCCAACGTGAACAGTGCTCGTCGGTGAACAGTACTTTCACGGTCGAAAAAAAAGGATTTCGTGACAGGACAGAACAACAAGGCAGGAGCTTGTTTCAGATCTGAAGGCTGCTGGTGACAGCTGGTCAGACTCGGGTTCGGGTCAGATCGCGGCTAGGGTTTGGATCGAGAGCCGTAGCTCTGATACCATGTAAAGAAGAAGATGGTTGTAGTGAAAGTAATGTTTATTACTTGAATGTGTGAATAATACAAAGACAACTACATCTATTTATACACAAACAAACCCTAGCTTTCAACCCATAAAAGGCCTATGGGCTTTAACCAACTACATGGGCTAAAACCCTAATTATAACTAAATACAACTAACATGTGCGAGTCTGAGAACCGGAAAGAGAAAGAGGGATTCCGGTAATCTTCCCAAACAAACATTTAATGTTTAGTTGTTGAACACTGAGAGATAACGCATGGTTCATAATCCTTAGGGCAACATCATGGCCGTCCTTTGCACGTATATAAAGCTTGAAAGAAGACAACTGAGCTTCATTATTACGATGAGGGAGGACATGTGTAACAGCGTTGGAGAACTTGTCAATGGTAGAGAAATCCTCACTTGAGAAACTGAGATTGGGAATTGGAGTCCAAGGGTACCTCCATCTGGGTGACAAAACACTAGTTCCAATAGCATCTTTTTAACCAACAAAAGACAGAATTTTAAGGATAAGATCATCTTGCAAAACACTCAGTCTATCGTCTTCTACATTCATTCTAATTTTGTTGGGCTCCAAAACCTGAAATTTTGTATGACAGAAGAATCAACAAGCTACATTACTATCAATAAATATCACATCCACACAACATACCACATGTGGCACTTATTTATTATATAGGGCTGCAAACAAACCGAGCGAACCAACTTCTAATTTATTTGTTTATGTTTTCAAAATCGTTACTTTGTATTAAGAATCTATAAACTGATAAAGATGAATCATGAAACCTGCTTTAGTTTCAGTTAGGACTGGTAAACGAGCTTCTAGTGTTTAAGAAAAGACCCACTGGTATTATATATCATCACAACTTAACGAATCAAAGAACTAAATTACCATCACAAGTCAGCGAATTCTAGGGCTTTGTCTCTGAATTGATCAGAAGATCCTTTCAATTGGCTAGAATCCCTTACTTGAACGAAACTAGATTGCAAAAACATACCTTTTTACTGCTGCAGATGATAGTCTGCTGAAGCATTCAAGCAGATGATTTTGCAATCAATCTGCGATTACGAGTGCTACCACCGCCGATCTGAAAGGATGGATGGATGGATGCTTCGAAATTCGTTTTAGGGCTGGGAGTTGCATATGCCTCAATGACCACAAAAAATGATAAATTATAAGAAGTTTATTTTTGTGCATATATAACCAGTATAACAACCTTACCCAGTAAATCCCACAGATAGCAAAAACTAAAAGCAGGGTTTTGGGAAGATAAGATGTAGGCAAACCTTACCTCTATCCCTGGGGATAGGGAGGCTGCTGCTTCTAGCGTGTATATATAATCAAAATGTTATGTGTTAATTCTTAACTAATATATCATAGTTTTGATCAATTTCAAACTGAAGAATGGCAGTTATCTCTCAAGTTCAAAGTATCCATAATAATTCAAAAAATGGCAGTAAAATTCTTGAAAAAAGCTGCACGAAAATGGTTCAAAATATGCAAAATAATACAATCACATATACTGTAGTTTGATTAAACTGCAGAACTCTAATTCTGCATTTTCTAACTTAAACATTTTTTGCATATTTTGTAAACAATTTTCAGTCATTGATCACGAATTCTGATTAAACGTATAATTTCTATTATTAATTAAGCACCGGTACGTCCTTGACTCATCATCCCCTTGATGCCAAGACTCATGACTTGAGCATGTAATGTTATGCGACCACCAGACACTTAAGTTATTCAATTTGAATAGTGCTTAAACCAAGACTGACTACACTTAAAGTTGGTTTTGAACATAACAAAATAAACATAACAAGATAAACTTATTGTGATATTTCCTCAAGTTCAAGCATGTCAAGTAAGTTAATAATTTTAAAGTAAATAAAATAAAATAGAGCACTTATCTGTCGACTTTTCTTCTACATGCACTAAGAAATCAGGAAAGTCCGCTCTCAAGTTCTCCCTAGATGACATCGACTGTATGGTTACCTCTCCTGCTGTCAAGAAGGAGGCTTCAAAGGCTTGTACTAGCTCCGAGCCCAAGACTGATGAAGCCAAGGTGTGGGCTGCCAGGTCGATATTCCAGGCGCGGATCAAGATGGCGACGGAGGCCGGTGATCCAGCTTTTGACAAGTCGGCCTGGGATGTGGAGAAATGGAAGGCTGCTCTTGACGACCTTGGTGGTGAGGATGGCGAGGAGATGGTTGAGAACACCAAGGCTGGGACCAGTGGCGTTAAGGAGGCGGTTGAAGCTGGCAAGGGAGAAGGTGATGCTGCGGTTGAGGATGCAGCTTGAGTGGGCAATGAAGGATATCAAAGACAAGGCCCGAGCCCACTTTTTTGTTTAGTGTTGATGTTTTTATGAACAATTTCTTTGGTCTGTAACAAACAATAGTATCTAGAATAAAGGATCCATGATCCTTAAGACAATCTGCGGGGGTGACAAAGGTGGAGGGATCTTCTGTTTGTGGGGATGAAGCCTTTGTTGCCCCTGTTTTTAAATTTCCTGCACTTATGAACCGTTAGTAACTCTTACTTAACCCGGATGGATGGTCCATCTTTTGCTTGGTGAAGTCCGGGTTTAGAAATTTTGGATAAGTCCTTGCGGCTTATTTTAATTAATATATAAATCTTTTGACTTTTTACTTGTTGTTAAATTCAAAAATCTGTTAGATATAACTTTAGCATTATTGATAGTTTGAAAAACAATTTTAAGTAAAAGATTTTTAGGATAAAAAATCCTTAAGAAAATCGTTTAGGATAGAATATCCTGAGAGAATAAACAGCAGGAAATAATATCCTTAATAAAACTTGTATAGTAGAATTCCTTCAAAGGGTAAATTTTAGGATAAAGTATCCTTAAAACAGGTTAACAATTTTTAGCAATAAAACAATTTTAAGGGAATAACCTTCTTAACTGAAATATTTAAAATCATTGAAATAAGTACAATACATGAGTTAATTAATAGAGATCATACCAGAAGGTCTAGATAGACTTAAGTTACCATAAGTAATGATCCTTTCGTGATCCTTGTAGAAGTAATTTAAGATACCTGATGCAAATAACTTACGATATTATCTGGGATTAAACCCAATAAACCAGGGACAAGCTCATAAAATAAACTGGGGACAAGCCCGTGCAACTGGGGACAAGCCCGTGTAACTGGGGACAAGCCCGTGTAATCTGGGGACAAGCCAGTGCAACTGGGGACAAGCCCAAACCAAATACGGATGTTAACTGGGGACTCGCCCAAACCGGGATTTAGCCCAAACGTGAGATAACTGAAAATGTTATAAATCGGTGGTATGGAACGTCTACCATAAATCGTAGAGCCGGAAACAACGAAATTGTCAGCCACTAAGCGTGTACTGGTCCCGCTGCCCCGGATTATACATCGGATAGCGTGCGCAACTGGCGATCGTAAGAAAGGTGAAAACCTTTAAACCTTAGGGGATATGACCATCGGGGGTCATACCCAATCGTGGGCAAGGCCAATGGAAGTAGTAAAGTACCTTATATGTAAAGAAGAGGTGGCCAACCTCTTGGACATTGAACCTCTTATTGAAATCTGCATTGTTACTTAAAAACTTGGAAAAGATAAATGTTAAGAATATATTATCCTCAAAATAACAAGAATATAAAATGAATAAGTAATCAGATAGATATTACCAATTTTAGGATCCTTGATCCTTTAAGGATAATATATCCTCTCGGGATACTGGATACTGATTAGAAAAAGTACTTCTTGAGGTGGATAGCATTCCATGCTATTGGTAGTCTATTGTCTTTCATTGTGAGCAAAATATATGCCCCCCTTTCCTACTTCCGACTCAATATGATAAGGTCCTTCCCATTTGGGCGCTAGCTTCCCATCAGCCGGATTTGTTGTGTTTTGGAAGGCTTTCCTCAATACTAGATCTCCTTCTTGAAATCTTCTGATTCTGATATTCTTGTTGTAGGTCCCAACAACCCTTTATTGATAAGCTGCCATTCTGATCTTTGCCAGGTCTCTAAGTTCTTCTACAGTATCCAAGTCTTCAAGAAGGATTTCTTCATTGGCTTCAGGATCACGGATGCTTGTTCTTGCCGTAGGAACCACCATTTCTGTGGGAATCACTTCTTCTGATCCAAACACCAATGAGAAGGGTGTTTGGCCTGTTGCATTCTTTGAAGTTGTCCTGTCTGCCCAAAGAACATAAGGAAGTTCTTCAGCCCATTTTCCCTTTTTGGATCCTAGCTTCTTTTTTAGGTTGTTGATGATGATCTTGTTGCTAGACTCTGCTTAACCATTGGCTTGAGGATGAACCGGAGTTGAAGTTATCATTTTAATACCCCAACTATCACAAAAGTTAGTGGTTCTTTTCCCGATAAACTGGGAACCATTGTCACAAATAATTTCCGATGGGATACCGAATCTAGTAATAATATTTCTTTTAATGAAGGATATCACCTCTTTTTCGCGTACTTGAACAAAAGCTTCTGCTTCTATCCATTTTGAAAAGTAGTCTGTCATTGCAAGCATGAATACTCTTCCTCTTGGTGCCTTGGGTAGTTTGCCTACAATATCATACCCCATTTCATGAAGGGCCACGAAGAGGATATAGGATACATAGGCTTCGCTGGCAGGTGGAGGATGTTTGCGTGTCTTTGACAAGCATCACATTTCTTTGAATACTCCATTGCATCTTTTCATTGTTGGCCAGAAGTATCCTGTTCTCAGAATCCTGAAAAATAGGGTTCTACCTCCGGTGTGATTACCACAGTCACCTTCATGAAAATCTTTGAGCACCTCTTGAATTTCAGGATCCTCAATGCACCTCAAGTATGGACCTGCAAGAGATTTCCTGTATAGCATATTATCTAATAAAATATATTGTGATACCTTGAGTTTGAAGGATTTGGGATTCTCTGTTGCTGGAATCTCTCCTGTTTGGATGTGCCTCTTGATTGGAAGGATCCATGATTCTCTATTATTTGAGGATAATGGATCCCAGAGGACAATTTCTTTGTTATTTGTTATCTCTCCAACTTCTTGTTCTCCTATTGCTGGTGAGAGAACATGAATGATTGGAATCTTCGTATCTTCTGGAATTTTCAAAGATGAGGCTAAATTTGCCAAAGCATCTGCTCCGGCATTTTCTTCTCTTGGTACCTGTACAATGCTAAATGATTCGAAGGATTTTGCTAATTCCTTCACAACATCTAGGTATCTGATTAGTTTTTCTCCTTTAACAGCATATGAGCCATTAAAGTGGTTAGCAATCAATAATGAATCTATATATACTTGAAGATACCTGATCTTCATGCACTTAGCTAATTGCAAACCTGCGATCAAAGCCTCATATTCAGCTTCATTGTTTGTTGCTTGAAACTCACAGGCTATAGACTGGGGTAATATGCCCCCCTGTGGTGATTTCAGTAGGATCCCTAATCCTGTTCCTCTTACGTTGGATGCTCCATCTGTGAAGAGGATCCAAGGATCCTTAGTCTTCTCTAGTTGTTGGACCTCCAAGTCAGCTTCTTTTTGTAGGTCACTAGTGAAATCAGCCACAAAGTTCGCTAGTGCTTGAGACTTGATTGCTGTTCTTGTCTCGTATTGGATATCAAATGCACTTAATTTCACAACCCACTTGGCCATTCTACCTGATAATTCTGGTTTTCTAAGAGCATTCTTCACAGGATAATTAGTTCTCAAAATAATATGATGAGTTTCAAAATAATGTCTTAACTTAGTAGAAGCCATAATGAGTGCAAGGATTAATTTTTCTAAATGAGAATACCTGGCTTCCGCATCTAGAAGACTTTTACTTACATAGTAAACGGGATGTTGTTCACCTTCATGATCCTTTACCAAGACGGCACTTACTGCATTTCCTGAGACAGCTAGATATAGATATAAGGATTTTCCATCCACAGGCTTCATCAGAGCTGGAGCAGAGGATAAGTAATCCTTCAAGGGCTGTAAGCGCGGCCTCATGCTTTTCCGTCCATTCAAACTTTTTATTCTTCCTAAGGATGTCATAGAAGTCCTTGCATTTATCGGAGGACCTTGAGATGAACCTATTGAGAGCAGCTACTCTTCCCGTGAGCCTTTGTACATCCTTTGCGTTTGCAGGAGACTTCAAATTGAGGATGGCTTCAATCTGCTCGGGGCTTGCTTCAATTCCTCTTTTAGTTACCATATATCCCAGAAATTTTCCAGCCTTAACACCAAAGTGGTATTTTGACGGATTCAATTTCATGTTATATTGGTCGAGGATATTGAATGCTTCCTCGAGGTCTCTAAGGTGATCCTCAGCTTTCTTCGACTTCACTACCATATCATCTATGTAGACCTCCATAGTCTTACCCAACTGATCCTTGAACATCATGTTGACTAATCTTTGGTATGTTGCCCCTGCATTTCTTAGTCCAAAAGGCATAGCAGTATAACAGTATATGCCGGTAGGAGTCATGAATGCTGTATCCTCTTGATCAGATGGTTCCATCTGAATTTGTTGAAATCCAGAGGAAGCATCCATAAAGGTAAGCATTTCATGTCCTGCCGGTGCATCCACCATGGAATCTATATGTGGTAATGGGAAAGGATCCTTGGGGCATGCCTTGTTTAAATCGGTAAAATCAACACACACCCTCCACTTTCCATTCTTTTTTGAAACAACGACCACATAGCTAGCCATCGAGAATATTGAACCTCTCTGATCATACCGGCCTTAAGAAGTTTTTCAACTTCTTCTTGTATGATCTTGTTCCTCTCAGGAGCGAATTTCCTTCGCTTCTGATGGACGGGTTTAACAGATAAATCAAGGCCGAGTTTATGAGTGATTACCTCTTTTGAAATACCTGTCATGTCCGAGTGCTTGAAGGCAAAAATAGATCTTCTTCGCCCTAAGAAGGATACTAAATCCTCCTTAATCTTACTGGGGATACTGGATCCTAGGAACACCTTTATTTCTGGATCCTCGGGGTCCAATGATACTTCTTTAAGGTCTTTCTCCCGAGCTTCCAACACGTCCCTAGGATGTTGCTGTAGTTGCTATGCTATAGTTTGTTTGGCTGTTGGCTTCATTGATGAAGAGTAGTAGTTTCTGGCCTCCGCTTGATCACCCACTATCTTCACAACTTCCCAAGGAGTAGGTAGCTTGATGCATTGGTGATAAGTTGAGGCTACTGCCTTCATTCCATGGAGCCAGGGCCTACCTAAAATAACATTACAACATGAAGGGTTATCTATAACACACAATTTTTTATATGAATTTAACCCTTCGATATAGATTGGTAGGTTGATGTCCCCCAATGTCTTCTTGGTTTCACCACTGAAACCGACTAGCACTGATGTTCTAGGAATGATCTCTGAATCCGGAATGTTCATATTCTTGAGGACATCATGTTGGATAATGTTGACCGAGCTGCCACCGTCCACTAGGATCCTGCGTACATAATGGTTAGAGATAAATAAAGTAATAATCAAACCGTCGTGATGAGGATCCTGAATGTTCATCTTGTCTTCCTCATCGAAGAAGATTCTCTTGTCTGTTGTTAAGGTGGTTGATATTATTGGTCGATCTCCGTTATCCATCTTTATCTCTTTAGCGAGTCGTTTTGCTGCAGAGAAAGAAGTTCCGCATATGTCTGAACCTCCGGAGATGAAATTGATCGTCCGGGCATCCAGCTTATCCTGATGAGGATCCTGTATCCTTGAATTGAAAAAGATTCTCTGATCAGTCACTCGAGTAGTAGGGATGAGCGGTCTTCTTTCATCATCCAATTCGAACTCCTCTACGGGATTTTCTTTGACTGCACAAGAATTTTGAAATAGTTCGTAGTCTCTGGAGACAAAGTTGATCACATGAGCATCTGGTGGTGGTGGTGTCGCTTTCTGTGGAGGGTTTTCAGGATCCCGGATCTTGGATTTTTTCCTTCCAAGAGTTCTTTAAAGTGACCCTTGCTCAGGAGGTAACCAATTTCCCTCCTTAAGCCGATGCACTCGTCTGTTGCGTGGCCAAAATCTTCGTGGAAGGCGCACCACTTAGATTTGTCTTTGAAGCCGACAAACTTCTCATTCTTTCGTGGCCACCTCGCTTTTTATCCCAAATCCTTCATGGCACAGATCAAGCCATGAGTGTCTATAGAGAAACAATAATCGGAGATGCAAGGATAGTCTTCATCGTCATCTCCCTCTTCAACTGCCCGTACATTCTGATTGTTGAACTTGGCATACGGTTTTGAATTGTTGTTCCTGTTCCAAGATCCTTTATTCTTTTCGGGGGTCTCTTGTTTTGTTTGTCCCCCAAGACGATCCTGGATCCTTTTGTCTTCTTCCAATCAGATGTATCTCAATGCCCTGCTTCTGACTTCGTCTAAGGTCCTTCAAGGAGTCATCACTAAATCATCATAAAAGGGGGAGCTCTTCTGAATTCCCATCTTGAATGCTTCAACAGCAGTAGTCATGTCAAGATTTGGGATTTCCAGAGCTTCCTTACCGAACCTGGTAACGAAGTCCCTAAGGGATTCATCACTAGGTTGAATAACACGATATAAATCACTGGTTAACCTCTCAAATTTCCGACTACAGGAAAATTGATTGTTAAATAACTTAACCAAGTGAGAGAAAGAAGCAATTGAAAATGGAGGAAGACTTAGCAACCATTTTAGTACGGCTTCCGTTAGTGTGGATCCAAAGCCCTTTGCATAAGCATGCTTCCTTGAGTCTTTCAGGAACGGGGTTGATCTCCATCCTCTCTCTATATTGGGCCACATGTTCTTCAGGATCAGTGGTCCCGTCGTAAGTCTTCATATTGGGAGTCTGGAATCGCTTCGGGATTTCAACATCACAGATAGGTGGAGCAAATCTGGATAACCTGTGGCTTCCCTCAGGTATCTTGGGGATTGGTCGTATGACCCCGGGAACACTGGATATCATATCCTTGAGCTTCTGTAGCTCCTTAGCCATAGCTTGGTCGATACCTGTATCCTGCATGGGACCACGGTTAGAATCAAGGGATAAAGGATCAGACAAGTTACCTCTTTGCTGAATGAAGGCTGGCATCTCGGACGAGTATCTGGGATAAGAAGAGTCAGTGATAGGAGTTGGTCCTCTAGATGCTATGGTCTGCATAGGGATTATGTCTCCTTTGTGGACTTCAGAGGATCGTTGATGTTGGATTCCTGAGGATCCTTGATTTTGAAAGAAGGATCCTTGAGGTTGGGAACTATAGGATCCTTGAGGATATGCCCCAGTGGATCCTGGTGGAAGGATGGTTGATCCTTGTCGATAATATGAGGATCCTTGATTCTGCTGGGTCATGGATCCCTGAGGGAAGGTAGATGACATTGGCTAATCTAACGAGAATCCTTGAGCCTGTTGACCCATGGACCTCTGTTGAAGGATAGATGATCCTGACTGAAATAGCGAGGATCCTTGAGCCTGTTGAGCCATGGACCCCTGTTGAAGGATAGTTGATCTTGGTTGAAATAGCAAGGATCCTTGAGCCTGTTGACCCATGGACCCCTGCTGAAGGATAGATGGTCCTTGTGAGAACTAAGCCATGGATTCTGGACTGGTTAAATCCAGCATCCTGGGCATCAGGGGGGTGAGATCCTTTGCTGGCCTCTTGTTCTTCTTGAGATCTTCTATCTCACGGAGGATCCTCTGGTTGGTCTTGTTCTGCTGCTCCATGTATGCTTTAACCTGCGAAAACATAGATGAAACATCACTGTTAGTATTTACTACCGGGGCAGCAGCAGCGGTCTTTGAGCTCTGGAAGACTGGTAGTTGCGTCTTGCTCCCAGCAGCAGCAGACCGTTGCATTCTCGTGATTGGCGGAGGCATCGGTGGCAAAGTCCTTGACGAGAGAGGAACCGTAGCCGGCATGGTTGATGAAGCAGAGGTTGATTGAGAGGCTATTGATAATATTGGTGAAAACAAATGTTTGATTACGAGGGAAAAAGCCCTTAACCAAGATAGTCTTACTTCGGTCAAAACTTATCAAGGTAATCTTTGGTCGAATCTCTTCAATCAAGGATTAACTAAGCAATCTTTGGTTGAATCTTTTCGGTCAAGGATCAACGAGGTAACCTTTGGTCGATGATTATGTGATTATCGTGATCTCTGGCACAAAAAAGCCCCGGACGGTGAAAACTATCACCGTCGTTTATATTAAGCAAAAAGGGTGTTATAATCGATGTGGAGTTAATGATCGAGATTACAAAGTAAGCTAGTGAATAGAGAGAATGCTTGTTTATGCTCTAGTGTGTGTTGTTACATGTGTTTCCCTACTCGATCATAGCTCGTATAAATAAAAAATATCACTAACAATATTCCCTAACTATCCGGAAGTCTTTCACCTAGCCGCTCCACGACCTTTGACCACGTGCCAATAGCCATCCAGTAGCGAGATAAGCGGGAGAACGAGTCTTGTAGCCGTTACTGATATTTACACGTTCATCTTCAAATGAGTTTGTCCATTAACAGCTACATTGAACTAGGATCCTGGATCCATGCTCCAGCTAGAGAATGTTCTGTGAGGATAATTGATGCAAGTACGTCCTAAAGTTGCCATACCTGTCTAACACATTACCATACTAAACGCAATCATTAGTAAACAAGTAATACCGAGGATCGTCGATCCTTTATATCCCGATATATATTTCAAGGATAAACAATCCATAAGACAGTTAAGGATAAAGGATCCTCAGTATAAAATTCATGGCCTAACAGTGACGATAGAAGGTATCGTTGGCATAAAACAGTAAGACCGGTATGCTACGGCTGATGTAATACTCTAGCACGGGTGACACGTTGAGAACGTTTATGTCGTTGTTGGACCCGACTGAGACGAAGTATGCTGACCAAATCCAGAGGTCGTTTCAACAAATGGCTTGAAGACTAACCGTTGGCACTCCATGGTCACCACGAGTGTATTGACCTCGCCATGCGGTTGGACAGTTGGCCCACTCCCAATGCATGCAATCTATACTCCCGATCATGCCTGGAAAAAAATGTATGCTTTCGTGTACATCGTATATGCGAGTCAGATCGTTTGAAGTAGGAATCCTCAGAGTATTATTCATATACAAATAAATTATTAACAAATATTTATATTAAAAACAATGGTTAATACAAACAATTTAAATTTTACCGATGCAAAAATTCTCCAACGCATCTCTTGTTGTTTTCTCAGCCATCTTTAAATACTCGTCATTGATATCGGTCGTGTTACCGTATGCGAGGATGCATAGAGCCGACGTACACTTTTGGATGGCGGAGAATCCTAAATATACACTTGCGTCGGGTTCATGTTGAAAATACTCATACTCTCGCTCCATATCTCCAACGCAAAAATAAACGCTTGGACATCCGAAAACGAACGTCGAAACATAGCGTCGTATATGTAGGTGTGTCGTTGAAGTAGTCCTTCATCAAACGGTCGTTCGCTTGCTTACAATCCCGAAGGATATATGACCGTCTAGGTGGTGGCATATAGCTAGTAGAGCCGGACACCATGTTATTGGCGACGAATACGAACCGCGTTCGTGACCTCTAATTGCTCTTCCGCCACTTGTCGATGAATCTGATGAATTCTTCGACTCTCGTTGATTAATTGATCCCAAATCTCGGCAGAATTCGTGGAATCCGGGGAACTTTTGAAGAAGTATGAAATGATGAAAATGATTAGTATTTTTATGTTTGAGTTTGTGTATGACACGGTGAAAATGGTTTAATTGGTTTGATATTTATATTAAGTTTTTATTTTTTTTTATTTATAGTCGTTGGATAACGGTAACATTATTATTATATTATTATTTTCTTCACATCTTGGCGATAATAACACCCCGCCCCGCCCCTTTTTGCCCACTTATCGCCGGGGGGGGGGGGGAGGTGTTCGCGCCCATTATTGCCTCAATTCGCCTAAGACCTAGTCCCACTACACATTGCCTAAGAAAGTATGTTGTCATGCATGCCTGAACCTCCTATGCAGGTCCGATAGAATAAATTCTTTGTACACGGAAGAAAAATATAGTCTCATGCATGCCTGACGCTCGATAGGATTTCAATTTTGTTGGTATCGCCAAATTCTAATGACCATGACCGGTGGCAGATAGGATCCTATTTTTACCTTTCGATATTTCACAATCAAACATTAGAATTTTCGGGTCGAGTCATGAAACATAATATAAAAAACAATATCATAATAAAGAAAATATGATCATGGTTTGCATCGAGGGTTTGCGATGTGTTGTGTGTGTGTGTGTGTGATGTGCGTATGGTTCTCGCTATGCATGGGTGTTTGTTTAAAACATTAAAAACTACAATCACACAAAAAAAATCATACGTTTTGTGATGGCACGAGATTGATGTTGCGGAAGAGACACCTGGTATACACCCCTTAACACCATTCTCCTCATTCGTCATGTCAACGTCACGTCAGCTTTCTTCCCATTATTCAACATCACCATTCTACACCCTTTAACTATAGGGTAAACACCATTTCCTCATTCTCCATTTTTTATTTAGTACAAAACACACACACACACACACACATATATATAGGGTAGGGTTAACGTAAAAAAAAATAGTTTTGTGAGAAGCATAAGAATAAAGATGTAGACCTTTGGATCTAGGATCTAATGGGTGAGATTGGTAGCTTCTAAAAGTTGTATAGTTTTCTATTTACATGGTATAGTGTCCTATTTAGGTGGCATACTTTATTTTAAAGTCTTCTCACACTTCTCACAAAACAATTGTTTTTCATTTGAACTCTTATATATATATATATAATATTCAAACATTAATATTTAAATATAAACTTAGACATTGAAAATAACATTATGTTAGGGCACGGAAATTTGACACTGTGGATACGTTATCCTGGCATATGTTCTGGGTCAGTTATCCTTAGAATGTGTTCTGGATTCTTTCAGGTTCAAGGATCCTCAGTACTCATTACTAAAAATATATTCAGGATAATGCTAATAATACAATTCTATCGCTATATCCCCAGGATTAGAGGAGCATCCTAAACAATGGTCTTATTGCAAGAATAAGATGGTCTAGACAATATCCAGGTTAATTGACGTACGGTTCTGGTATGATTTACTATTTGTGAATATTTTATCTTGCGTATTATTTACAAGATAAAGTTTATGACTTGATGTTGGTTTATTGAGTTAAACTTAAACTGTTATTAAAGAATTCCATTCCTAATAAACTCAATTTTTTCTCTAAAGATTTAATAAACAGGGATTTCGAATGACTGATCTATTCTCGTAATGATGTCAACTTTAGTCGGTGCTAAATCATAAAATTTTGGTGCTACATGGAAAATAATTTATCATTAAAAAATTTTACAGCTGAAATTGGTAAAAAGCAGCTGTCAAATTTTGGGGACAATTGTTAGGGCCCAAATTTTATAGTCGGATCTATGCTTAGGATTCCGAATATGTTCAGGATTCTCGAATAAGTTTAGTATCCTGAGTATTAATGCTAATAAATAGATATTTCTCTCTTGGTGTTGATTTATAATTGCATATATTAATTGTTGATTTAATCCATGCGAAATGCATGGTGGGTGGTTACACAAAACGTGTGGAATGAGTTATAACCGCCGGGATTAAAGGCCAAGTAATGGTTAATGGTCAAATATTGACTATTATGCTGAAATCTCGCACTTATAGTTAATATTAGCATGTGTGCGACCATGTTTGATGAGTAACTCCCAAAAGAATCGGTCAAAGACGTGGGTTGAACATTGAAGAACGTGGAAGAGTTCCCCAACGGCTATATTGGAAGACTCTTTCAGTTCCGGGATACTCGGAGAGTTAGTTAGGGATTTCAGCCTATCCTGCCGATACAAGTATTCTGAGGATTATACTTCGGGATATCCAACTGTCCTTTATTGTTTTATTTGTTTTGCAGATAAAACCATGTGTTTAATATGCTAATATGAATGTGGGTTTGTAACGGCTGGTGCTTAGACTTCGTCAAATTAAACGTGGGCAGCAAGGGATAAGTGGAAGAATTAGTCTAGGGTTTCCGATTATTTCGGGATAACAGTTGTAACCTTTTCTTATAAATACGAGCTGATAATATCATTAGAGCACACACTTTTCACTCACTTAGCTACTAACATACTCTGTAACACTTAGCATTCGATCACTTATCAGCTCCACCACTTTTAATCACCTATTTTCATTATTAATAAAGTCGACGGTGATAATTTTCACCGTCCAGGGGTTTTTTGTGCCGGAGATTACCATAATCATATACGAATCCGACCAAAAATTACGTTCTTAATCTTTGACCGAAGTAATTCGACCAAAGATTACGTTGTTAATTCTTGACCGACGTAAGATTATTGTGATCAAGGGTTTTTTCCCTCGTAATCATATCGTTGTGTTCGATCTTATCATCAACAAGCACTTCACCTCACGCACTAATTTGATCAAAAGTTGCTTTGCCAATTTTTGACCGAAACAATGAGTATCTGGGATAAGAAGAGTCGGCGATAGGAGCTGGTCCTCCAGATGCTATGGTCTACATGGGGATTATGTCTCATTCATGGACTTCAGAGGATCGTTGATGTTGGACTCCTGAGGATCCTTGATTCTGAAAGAAGGATCCTTGAGGTTGGGAATTATAGGACCCTTGAATATATAACCCAGATGATCCTGGAGGAATGACGGATGATCCCTGCTGGAATAACGAGGATCCTTGAGCCTGTTGACCCACGGACCCTTGTTGAAGGATGGATGATCCTGGCTGAAACAGTGAGGATCCTTGAGCTTGTTGACCCATGGATCCCTGTTGAAGGATGGATGATCCTGGCTGAAACAATGAGGATCCTTGAGCTTGTTGGCCCATGGATCCCTGTTGAAGGATGGATGATCCTGGCTGAAACAGTGAGGATCCTTGAGCTTGTTGACCCATGGATCCCTGTTGAAGGATGGATGATCCTGGATGAAACAGTGAGGATCCTTGAGCTTGTTGGCCCATGGATCCCTGTTGAAGGATGGATGATCCTGGCTGAAACAGTGAGGATCCTTGAGCTTGTTGGCCCATGGATCTCTGTTGAAGGATGGATGATCCTGGCTGAAACAGTGAGGATCATTGAGCTTGTTGACCCATGGATCCCTGTTGAAGGATGGATGATCCTTGTGAGAACTGAGCCATGGATCCTGGACTGGTGAAATCCAGCATTCTGGGCATCAAGGGAGTGTGATCCACTGGCCTCTTAGTCTTCTTGAGATCTTCAATCTCGCGAAGGATCCTCTGGTTGGTCTTGTTCTGCTGCTCCATATATGCTTTAACCTGCGAAAACATAGACGAAACATCACTGTTAGTATTAACCACCGGGGTAGCAGCAGCGGTTTTCGAGCTCTAGAAGACTGGTAGTTGCGTCTTGCTTCCAACAGCAGCAGTTCGTTGTGCTCCCGTGATTGGCGGAGGCATTGGTGGCAAAGTCCTTGATGAGAGAGGAATTGATGAGGGCATGGTTGACGAAGCAGAGGTTGATTGAGAGGCCATTGATAGTGATATGGGTATGAAAAAATCGAAAATTGATAGAAGTAATATGGATTATAGCACCAATTGCCCTACGGTGAGCGCCAAATTGTTTTGGACAAAAATCTGCTAAGGATAATGTATCCAAATCTGTTAAGTGAGGTATAGTGCTCACACGATAATAACAAGTGCGTAATCGTAATATTGGTGAACACAAAGGTTTCATCACGAGGGAAAAAACCCTTAATCACGATAATCTTACTACAGTCAAAACTTAACAAGGTAATCTTTGGACGAATTGCTTCGGTCAAGGATTAACGAGGTAATATTTGGTCGAATATCTTCGGTCAAGGATCAACAAGGTAACCTTTGGTCGGTTAGTACGTGATTATCGTAATCTCCGGCACAAAAAACCCCCGGACGGTGAAAACTATCACCGTCAAGTATATTGATAATAAAAGGTGGTTACAAGTGTTGTGGAATCAATGATCGAGAATACAAGGTAAACTAGTGAGTAGAGAGAATGTTTGCTTCTGCTCTAGTGTGTGTGATAGTACATGTGTTTTTTCTACTCGATCATAGTTCGATTATATAAGAAAATATATATAACTATATTGCCAACTAATCCGGAAGTCTTCCACTAGCTGCTCCATGACCTTTGACCATGTGCTCCATAAGTCCAGTAGCGAGATAAGTGGAAGAACAAGTCTCAAAGCCGTTATTGATATTTAAATATCAACCTTCATATGAATTCGTCCATTAACAGCTACGTTGAATTAGGATCCTGGATCCATGCTCCAGTTAGAGAATACTCTATGAGGATAATTGATGCAAGTACGTCTTAAAGTTGCCACACCTGTCTAACACATCACCATACTAAACGCAATCATTAGTAAACAAGTAATACCGAGGATATTCTTACACCTTGATACACATCTCAAGGATAATCTATCAGTAAGATAGGTAAGGATAAAGGATCCTCAGTATAAAATTCATGGCCTAACAATAATGATAAGCGAAAAGACACAATGGTGTACGAAAAGACACAATGATAAGCGAAAAAACACAATGGTGTGCGAAAAGACACAATGACGAAAAAAGACACAATGGTGTGTGAAATGACACAATGATAAGTGAAAAGACATAATGGTGTGCAAAAAGACACAATGACAAAAAAAGACACAATGATAAGCAAAAAGACACAATAGTGTGCGAAAAGACATAATGGTGTGCGAAATGACACAATGACAAAAAAACACAATGGTGTGCGAAAAGACACAATGATAAGCGAAAAGACACAATGGTGTGCGAAAAGACATAATGACGAAAAAAGACACAATGATAAACGAAAAGACACAGTGGTGTGCGAAAAGACACAATGATAAGTGAAAAGACACAATGGTGTGCGGAAATACACAATGGTGTGCAAAAAGATACAATGACGAAAAAAGACACAATGACAATCGAAAAGACACAATGGTGTGTGAAAAGACACAATGACGAAAAAAGACACAATGGTGTGCGAAAAGACACAATGACTCAATTTTTGTTTTAATTTTTATATAACAAAAATTATACTCATATTAAAGATAAAAAAACGCTTGTTATTATGATGAATTTTTTTTTAAATATCATAAGAAAAAGTTATAAACGTTCTAAAATGATGGAGGTATTAACATGTGTCTTGTATGTGGAGAGAGAAAATGTGTACAATTACCTCTATACCCTTTTTTTTGTCCCCACTTGACACATGTCAATTTTTTATGGCTTCTCACACTTGTTACCCTTTGTAGAATAACTTGAACCTAAAATGAGTTTGTATAAAATAGGTTGTATTATGTATGCATTCATAATATAATTTTTTTTTAAAATATGGTTGTTCCCAGCGGTCAAGAGGGAAAATGATGCGAATGAAAGCCATCACATCAGTTTCCTTATGTCACATGTGAGCCAGTAGGGGCGGGGTGGTGTTCACGGGCCTCACGTGAGTGAGGTGGCAGCCACGTCAGACCAGTGGGTATACCCGGTATACCAATGGGTATACCCCACTGATGTATACCGGTGAGCCTAATGCAGCTAAACATATTGATAACATGGTCCATTTATCAACTTACCATAAAAAAATTTAATAGAACATCTTTAAGAAATTTTTAAAAAAGGCCGGGACCAGACCTAGAGGTGTACAAATCGGGTTTTTCTAATGCATGGTTCTGGGTATGAAACCTGGTTCAGGTAGGATTGGGTATCAGAAAATCGAGTATTGGCCATACTCGGTAGGGTTCGGGTCTAGGTCTTGTTTCTAAAAACCATACATATGTGTCGGTAAAGAACCGGGTATTTGACTACTTTATTTTCGGGTTTCATACCCTTATTTTCATATATAGATTGGTATTGAAATACATACCCTATCTGATTCGGGTATTAAAAATCCAACTATAAAAACACCGTTTCTAGAATTTTTTTTTTCCAAAGTCTGATTATAAATTTAAGTTTTTTTTAACACCTCTACCTCAACCCAAATAGTCCTTGACACCCAATGATGCTGTTAGAAAATGGCCTATAACCATTTACTAGACTTTGTGGTAGATATTTATTTACAAGATAAGGCATTTTTAATATTTTATGGAAAGAGAAAAAAAAGGTTTTAAGTGAAGTCACGCAGAAAAATCTTTACTAAAAACACATTGTTTTTTTTCTTTTGAAATTAAAGGCATTTTTTTAATTTTTTATGCGACCCGTGACATACACGTCATAAAGACGATGTTGTGCAAAAAATGGTGTAACATTGGTGCTTTATGAGCACTCATAACACCCCATTACACATTATCTAATTTCCAAAAACACCTGGTAACCATACCATGTTTTCCAAATAGTATCTTTGACCCATAAAAGTTCAAAAGTGTGCAAATTAAATCATAAATTGAACATTGAGAGCTCCATACCTATCAGTATCACCAGTTATCAGATAAAGACCAAACTACCCCCAATGTCACATAGTTGAACCCACATAGTTGAACCAGGTCCACATTACTATTCTATATGCCCAAAATAGTGAAATACCATTATGTTTGCACATGATCGATTTATCGTAAAAAATTGTTTTCCTTATTAAAATGTATAATTAATTCATCATATGTTTCTGGGATGAAAACTCACCCAAAAGTCAGCATTGACCCAAATACGGTCCAGCATGAGAAAAAAGTCAACCTTTTCTAACGTAGTCAAAATTCCCAAATTAAAAATTTTCTTGATTCCCAAATTGTAAATCGACATACACTATCCTCGGTCTCACATAATTTCAACTCATAACTCTTAAGCCACCTTCTCATTTTAAGATCTGAACCAAAAGACTCAAAGATGATCAAATAAAAAGGCAGACACAAAAGAATTGGACTTTAGGATTATGTGCCATAGCAGAGAACTAAAATTTAAAAACTTGAAATTGTAACTTTAAAAGTTGTGGCAGCTCCCAGACCATATTCGTGTTTACCCCAAAAGATCCTTATCTACTAAATTAGGCATACAGAAGTCACAAAACATTTTCGCACTAGGGAAGGATGATTGGTGAATTTCATGATTTAACATTAGCACGCATGTTGAGCTGAGTATATAAAAATGACCCTCTACTCAACTCAAAAGAATGCAAAGTTCAACCTTTTTAAAAAGCTCATAGATGCAATAAGTTATAAAGTACAGCCTAACATAGAAAACATTTGAGGTCAAAAATATTAATATTATTTGTGTATCAAGTTTGTATGATGTTTATAGGTGTAGCAAACTGTATATATAACAATACCCTGAACTCTTTTGCAACCACAATATTACTCATTTCAATAGATCTTTGTGCATTTTGATTTGAAATGTCATCACTAAGTATGTACCACTTAAACAAAACATTCAATACCGTCACATGTAAACTGACAAAATGGAACAAAACATGAAAATATCATCAATAGAAGTCAAGCAGCAAAATACAGCTTCACATCATAGGCGCCTGCTTCTTCTAGTCATAGTTGCCTACGATAAATGAAGTGCCATTCATTATACAGTAAAATGATTATCAAAATTGATATATCGTGAAACTCAACACCTCAAAAATGTCACATACCTATTCATCTGGAAAAAGAAAGGTGCGAAGCAAAGCTTCACACTCCTTCACCTTTTCCTAAAAAACCAAAACAATAATCAGAGTATGATATCAGCAACTAAACAATGAATATATTGAAAAAAATGTTAAACCTTATTTGTTAAGCGGTTGACAGCTATAACAGTGTAACTTCGACGAATGTCGCACAGCAAAAAAACTAAGGCTGCAGCAATGTCATGTGCCTGAAACTGAAGAAAGCGTGTCTCTACCAACCACAGAAATATAAGAGTTGGTAACAAAAGCATTATATTACAAACTGTTATAAAGATAATTACCTGAAAGTACACGTCGGATCAAAGAATCTGCAAACCTTTTGGCTTTCATCCCATCTGTTTCAACATTTAAACTTGAAGTATCACTCAAATAAGAATCGCCAGAAGATGCAGCAGCACCCTCAACTGAATCATCCTCCGAAAGGTCCCCTTCAGGGATATGCTGTCTAATTTTGTTATAAGCAAATCTAAGTTGTAAAAACTCTTTCAAATAGTAGAAAAGAGTATGCAAAGTTGCCGGATATAAATTCCAATTCAACATTTTAGCAAGAACAATTTCATAGTGATTCCAATCCTGCGGAAGCGAACCAAAAAGCTCTAACTCCGAGAAACATATTTTGCACTTTTGAACGACTTTTAATGCTGCTCTGTAGCAAACTGTAGCCCACAGATTAACAGATTCAGGTGTCTCCAATTCAGATTGATTGAGCATTAATAAAAGTATATCGATGTAGTACATGGCAGTAGAACATGTGAAAGAATCAAACACTTGATCATTAGAGATCTGTTAACAAAAGACCCAAATTAGTTATATGTCAATAAAAATAGATATCATAAACTTCTAACATATCTCACCGATCGAATTTTTGCAAATAAAAGTGCCCGGGTATCTGCAAATTTGGATTGATTAAGTACTTGCTCATACGACGGGGATTCCAATGACATATTAACAAGCAGCTTATAAGCAATTTCAAAATTGCCACAGGTGTCTTCCTGGCTGAGCACTTCAGCAGATGTATTATCATCTGTAAAAGATAAGAAATATTATACAAATAATAAATCAAGAAAGCAGTGGAATTTTAATGAACTATGTCTAATAATTATACTGACTAGCAAAATAGCAATGGTTCAAAACAGCTTTGGCTGAAATCCTTTCTGCAGGGTTATACTTCAACATTTTCTGGAAAAATAAATAAATAAATAAATAAATCACTCATCGGCACTTAATAGAATCAAACGTTTACTCAAAAGGCAAAAGGCAGAGTCATCCTTATACCGATAAAAGATCAACACCATTAGGTCCGAGTAAAGGAACACCATTTGTCAAATTTTGAGGTTCACACTGAGGATATTCATTCCCCCAAGCCCTTAGGCGGTTGGTAACCTCTGGCCACTCCTCCTCAGTAGGTGTACCAAACAAATATTGAATATCAGTCAACAGCAAATAAATACTTAGGACTAGAATTCACAATATCAACAGGTCTAGTTAATAGTGTATCACCAATAAAGACAGACCATGGCCAAATACTAGTCGTTTTAAGTTAATGACATACCTGAATATACGACCCAATTGCTGAATCTCACTACCACCAGGAAACAAAGGCTGCCCTGTTGACATTTCAGCTGTCCAAAATTATAAACCAAATTAGTAACACTACATAATAATAACAAAACCACATCTGAATATCAATATATTATGCAACATCAATATAGTAATTATACAAATCAGGAAATCTACCTCTACCTATTCTAATAAAGGAAAATAATTGTGACACGTGTCATCGACTCAATCCTTCTCGCTAATGAATTCCCGCTCATTCTATCAACTGGGTCTTTTATGACCCATAACCCTACCTTGTTATCTTTATAAACACTTCTCTTTTATGTGAAACCCTAATCACCTAATTTTTTGTCCATCTCTCGTCTCTTTCTATCGGCCGGTCATCGATTTTTATAATCTGTCGATTGCTCATCAACAGGGCAAACAGTAGCAAGAACGCATGGTGATTGTTCACATGCCGTCACCGTCCCATGATTTACAAGTATGTATAAATTTTCCTTTTTATATAGTTAGTTGTATGAGAGAAATGGAGGGATTTAAGTGACACCACCGTACCATCTCTTATGTTAAATAATTTTGTTTTCATATTTTTATGTCCACTAAATATCAAAACTTTATATGAAATCTGAAGAGAATAGGGTTTTTACAACAAACTGATTGGTAAAGCTATTTGTTTGCTTAATCATGTTGGTGTATTCTATTTGCCATTGTTACAAACATCAAACTCATTACGGCTTCTATTTTGATTAGTGATTATTTTGTCATAGATTAACATCTTATAGGGATTAGACCAATGTAATAAGCTCTCAACTAAAATAAATCATTATTTATGTTTCAAAAATAATAATTATAAACTATGGTTCTACAATGATCTATTTGGAATCAGGTGTGGATGAGACATTAAAAAAATTGCTACAAACACAGTACAATACATTTGGTAGAGAAGGGTAAAAATGGAATTATCTCGGTCAATGGTTCAGTCACTGATAGAACCCGGAAACTTAAACAAGAAATTAAAGGATAGTTGACCCGATTCGAGATGGGCTAGTCTCCGGTTAGCCGATTCGAGATGGCAATTCTCCAAATACAAGGTTAATAAACCCTAATAGTTTTATATCATAAACATGGATATCCATAAACTAAAGCATGAACACTTATATAGACCTAATTGTAGTAATTATTGAAATGGTTACTTAGACCTTTCGACTTCCTTTAGCTCTTCATCTTCCTTGAACCCTTCAGCACCCTTGGATCCGAACGGGTTCGTATCAGTCACATTGCAGGTATAATTGGTGCATGAGATAAGTTGAAGATTTGGTATTCATAACTGTTTTTGTGAATGCTACAGATTGCAGCTTTGATTTGCAACTGATTGTTGATTTGTGAGGTGAACTTTTTTGGTTTCAGATCAGAAATTAGTTGATAACTGATCTCAGTTTAGTTTCAAGTTAATTCAGGTTATTTGTTGCTGTGTACAGGGTGTTTTGGTTAATCTGAATTAGTTTTCGAGTTGCATTTTGTGTGAACTGCGAATCGGATTGTGTGTGAAATGATTACAGGTCAAGTTTGTTGCAGAATTAGTTAAAAGAGGCTGTGAAATGAGTTAAAAGTGCGAATTTCTAATTTTCTATAGAGAACATTGATGGTATTTTCAGTTTTGTTCACTAACTGGTTACACTCTAGGTTGTATTGTAGGTTCGCATTAGTTTTGGAAATCAGATTCATTCATTTACTGGATATTTGTTTGCAAAAGAGTCATCATTGTGATTCTGGTTTATGTTCTTTTCTTTGGGTTATAGTTGGTCGCGAGGTATACATTGGGCATAAGCTTTTGATTCAAGTTTTAAGAAGAAAAGATGCAGGTCGGGTCATATTATGGCATTTAAGGGCTGCAGTGTTTGGACAACAACTACAGGTTAAGCTTGTCCGTGTACGAGCTATTTGTAGCAGATTTGCGAAGGGTATTTTTGGTGTTACAACAGAACGATAATGAGTAAAAGTTCAAACGGATCAGTTATGGATCTACGGATTGCAAACGGGTCATGTTCTTGACTCACTTACAGGCTGCATATCAGAAATCAGTAGGTTTTGTCGTGTTATCTTATCAATTTTTCTTGGGTCAAATTCTATTACGGAATGGATTTCGATCCAGGGGCAAAATTAATATCTATCAAAGTTTGGGTAACGTATGAACCGCTACTATTGGTCATCTGATAATTGTTTGTAAACGGGTTATGTTGATAGAACGGATGTTACATTATTGAAGACACGACTATTTAACTAGAAAACATTTGACATCCCTTAGAATATAGTAAGGTTAATTTATCCGCAATGTATATTGAAATAAAGTTTGTAAGACCGATAAATAATATTTTGGTAATAGTAACCTTTATACTTATTTAAGACTGAATGCAATTAAATAATCATTACTTTTAAAATGAAAATACTGTTTATACATTTATTATTAATAAACAATCATACGACACAACCTAAAACTACTAATATTGGATCATCATCATCATCATCATCATCGTACTCAGTATATCCCACCAATAGCAATGCTATGGTAGGGTCTGAGGAGGGTAAGATGTAGACAGCCTTACCTCTATCCCATAGGGATAGAGAGGCTGCTTCCGGTGAGACCCCCGGCTCGATAGTAGTTTTGAATCAAGCCTTGGACATAAGACACATAACACTCAATCATCGGGACACCGGCTGATTGGTGCATGTGCCCTTGTCTTTCGGCTATCAACGCCACCACATGATGCCTGATTAACCTTCCGCCACTTTTAACGTTATTTTCACGTGATTAGTAAAATAACGTCAAAATTAGTGCAATTTTACTTTTGCCCACCCAAGGGTTCACACATATATACATTATATGTGCGCACCGCAAGCAGGGCGTAAAACTACTAATATTGGATAAAGATGAAAAACTATCCACACAACTGCAAATGCTATGTACAAAGAGATTTTTGTAAATTTTTAAATTGTAAACGTAAAACTTCTTTATACGTTGTATAGGTGAAAGTATCAATACTATCCATTTTTTACATACATTATGTAATTATTATTTAAATTAAAATCTTCTTTTTTTTATTTGAGTAATCTCGTGTAATACACGGGTTCTAAAGCTAGTATATTATATATCTTAACAATAAGATGTCAAATTAGAGAATTAGCAATACTAACCAAAAATGCAACCAACCGCCCACATATCAACGCCAGTGAACTTAGCAACTGATCCCAACAACATCTCGGGAGCTCTGTACCATAGCGTAACAATCTACAAAATAAAAATAGGCATTATAATATAATTCTGCCAAAACTATTAACATCAAATAAAAATAGAAAGAAGATAAAACCTCATCGGTATAGGGTGTGTCCGGAAGAGTAAAGGCTCTCCCGAGACCAAGATCAGCTATCTCGAGTGTCACAGTCCCCTCGTTTTCTTCGATCAACAGGTTTTCCGGTTTCAAATTGCGATGAAGAACTCCGAGGCTGTGACAATAAGCGACGACTTGACACAAGGATTTTGGTTCGGCACCGATGTGTATCTTCAAATTTGTGTCGATGTACTCCATTACGATGTAAACGTAATTATCATCATGTTCAACGTCAAGAAGACGAAGCGAGAGACCGGAGCTATTGAGCAGTTTAAGTAATCCGATTTCTCGGAGTGCGGTCGCAGGGATGCCGTCTTCATCATCGCATTGAATCCTCTTTACTGCTACAATTGCACCGGTTTTTGTGTTCTTCGCTTTGTATACGATTCCTTGCGAGCCCTTCGTCAATATACTCTAACTTTTGGTATTTTTGATCCATAATAATCCGTGAATGAAGTTGAAATTGAAGAAATGAACAATAATCGTTGAATAGAAGTTGAAATTGAAGAAATGAAACAGAGATCGATTGGGGGAAATGATGAATTATCCGGTGAGCGTCGGATAATTCAAATCAACGGCGAGCTAGAACTGAAGGATTTCGTCGCTTCGTTGCTTCAAACAGAACGGCAGTGGTTTAATACTATGTTTTGACTTGTTATTTTTATTATTATTTATTTTAAATTTAATTATATTAAAATATATTAATAATAAAGTTATTTAATATATTTTCCATTTAAACCACCCAAATCAAGTAATTGAACGTTTAAAAGCTCTTTTGGCCCGTTCTATTCTATTCATGTAAGTTCGAGTTCTTGCAGCTTGTGCGGCGAGGGCTATGAAACATCCGGCCACCTCCTTATTTCATGTTTTCTTGCAACCTCGGTTTGGAACGCGATAAGTGCATGGTGTCGTATTCTCCCGATTTATGCATTTTCTGTTCGGGATTTACTCACTCTACATCTTTCGACACCGCTTGATAATAAAAAGAGAAAGGTCTTGTTCGGAATTATTTTAACGACTTGTTGGTGCATCTGGAAGGCGAGGAATTATGCGCTTGTTTAGATGTACTTCTTGGGACCATTTTGGAAAACCGTGAAGATAAATGTTTCTGGTGTCTTGAAAGTGATGGAAGCTTCTTTACCAAGTCAGGGAGGCATTTACGTAAAACGATTAGTACTGTGCAGCCTGCTTTGGTCATGGATTGGAATAGGTGGGTCCCTCTAAATGTTTAACATATTCGGTGGAAGACGGAAATAGGAAGAATTGCTGTCACGGGTACCCTATACAAAAGAAATGTCATTGATGAATCAAGTGGTGCCCGTTATGCCAAGGCAAAAGAGAATCAGTCGAACACATCTTCCTTTCTTATCATGTCACATCGGTAATATGGAAATTTTTTAATAACTGGTGTGCGATTCCTCCAATATATACTTTTGAGGTTCAAGCCCTTCTTGAAATTCACTTAACTAGTGGCGCGCAAGGAAACAAAAGAAAAGCAATTCAATCGGTGATCCTCATGACCTTGTGGCGCACAAGGAAACAAAAGAAAAGCAATTCAATCGGTTCGAGACCTTCTTAAAATTTACGTTTTATATTTTTTTTTTGTCAAATATTAATCTATTATAGAGATTGAAATATATGAATGTGTTTTATATGTAATTTTGTGTAGGTGTGATTTTGTTTTGGGTGTGTTGTTCTATTCCAACTCCTTGCTAAACTAGGTGTTTATTTTCTAATAAATTTAGCGTTCAAAAAAAATTTAATATTAACATGTTTGGTGCAAAAACAAAAGTTATGAACCAAATTGAGAAAACTATATAGTGACAAATTGTCTATATAGTTTTGACAATTTGGCCATCATGATTCGATTTGTGGAAAATTATTTTCATATTGTCGTTGAAAAGATTTAAAGAAAAAGAAATGACTTTTATGAAATAGCACGAAAACAAAACTAAAACTAGCCTAACCTTCCAAATGATTTATTTTAATATCAAAATAGTCATTGGGTATTTAGGATGCCTTAGGCTGTAAGGTATGGATGTCATTATGTCTATAAAAATGTTGATGTGTCATATGGTGCCGATGGTGTCCACCACGTCACTCAAATTGGCACCGCCATCGGTGGAGCTTAGGAGGTGAAAATGCCGAAATTTTTTCCGCTCCACTTGAGAAGTTACAAATGAGATGTTAATTATTTATTCAAATTCATACCTACCATTGTCGACCATTTCAAAAAAAACAGAGAAAAAATAAAGGTTTTTCTTATTTTATAATCTATCCGTTGTCAAATGGAAATGGAATTAGTGTCTTTCAATGGAATTGTGAAAAAATATTGAAGTGAAGTGTGATATGATGTAGCGATGACATGACACTATAAATTGGGAAGTAAAATGACATCCATACCTAATAGCCTAATGTTGTTAATACTCTCAAAGTTTAGTTTTAATAACCAATGTGTTTATGTACCAACGTGAAATTAACTTTACTTCATGTTACTTAACTTTTTTATAACAAATTGTGAAACAAAATATCTTCTTGATAGACATGATAACTGTGTAAAAAAGTTAGTTAGAACATGAAAATTATATAATTATTAGTTTAGAGAAGAAATAAAAAGAAAATATGTGTTTGAAAAGTTGTCGGACTCAAATACTTTCCCCGCGTGTCTTGGTCTTTTCTCTTTCTCCTATTGATGACCGTCGTTTGATTCAATCAAAAACCTAATTAAACTATCTAGATAGGATGAGTAAGGTATCGTATCCACCATGAGTATGTGGTCAATGTGATTCGTGTAAGCAACTTTAATATTATGAAGTAACAGATTTAGTGCTGATCACACAAGCAATGATTTAAATTTAGAGTTAAACAAGCAAACGAGTAAAGAAGTTCCAATCAATTAACAAAGCAAATCACACCCGGGAATTCAAGTAAGCAACCTATAGTAATCTCATGCAACCTAACAGATTAATTATTACTGGTTAACTACAGACTGATCAATCAGACCAAAACCTTAGACATCAATAATCGCTTTACACATGGCACTGGTTATCAAACGGTCTTTGCCAGTGTGACTCAGTTAAGGGCAATTAAATATTTTATCGTATTCAATCTAATCAAACAATCATATGATCAATTATCTAGCAACTTGTAACAAATCGTTCAGACCAACGTAAACCTAAACCGACTGAACACACAGAAATACTAAACATCAGTAATCATATATCAACCATAAACAATTATACATAGTGTTCTTAATCACATGAGAAAAACTATAAAAGTTACAAACTATACATCCTGGGTATGATTCGGAGAAGACTAGCCGAGCATCTTAATCGATAGATCTTCAATTATGATGAGGGAGGCCATTAGGATTGATCAAGAGATGATTGGTAGCCCTGGAATTCACTCAAAATCTCCTAATAGCTGCTGGAAGTCGTCAATCCTCATTAGGGTTCGGAAAATAGAAGATATAGGTCAAAATCCGTTTTTTCACGTTTTTTAAGACCATCGCGTATCGCGATGGCCATAGACCCTACCCGTCGCGTACCGCGACCTAAGAAAACCTCATATCTGGATTCCTCTCGTCGAGAAACCCAAAATTCATATATTATGGCTCCCAGAACTCATTTTCTAGCTCAGGATATGCTCATTTTATTTCAAGGTCGCATTTTGTCAACCCATCTTGTTCAGTTTTAGCATTGGCTTATGATTTCTCATCCATACTCTTCCCGAATCCTTGTAACACTTCCCAAGACATCAAATCATGCTTCGGTCTTCCCGAGATATCATTCCATGCTCGTACAGGTCTCGCATTTAGCATCTTTAACGATCAATTACCTGAAATACAAAAGCACGTATGAAGTACCAATGTTCTAACAATATATTCAATAAAACTACATAATTAATGCACTAATATATATATGCAAAATATCCGACCATCACATCCCCACACTTATCTTTTGCTTGCCCTCAAGCAAAACTCTAAAGTAAACATTAACCTCCATCATAGGTATGTGAATTATCGCCATTAATACTAGTAATGTTTAAGGTCATACCCAGTTTCCCAGACTGACACTTTCTAGATTGACATCCCACAAATACGGTTGAGTGCTATAATAAAAACAATAGAGTCGTACAGACGAGTGTACTTTGTTTCCGGTTAAAGCATACATGTTCATACCCCTCACACTATCAACACTCCTCTCGGTTTAATATCTGGACTAGCAAAAGTTGTGCCAGTATATGTCTCTGCCCTCAAATACCAAATATGAGTCACAACTTAATAAGCTTGCAGGCTAGTCTTATCTCTACCCATTACCCACCGGTTGCATAAAGACTCGGACTAAGGTTTTGCTGGGGCTTAGGTTGGGTGCGGAATAGGCATATTTAGTGACTAAGGTGGATGTAACCCAGTTTATAAATACACAAATAATTAATCAAAAATAAACAGACTGCTAATTACATAACTGAATAAGAACTGACTTTCTTTTTGGCTTGTTTTTTGTTTTGTTTTTTTTACCAACTGATAGACAATACACTGAAGCAAATAATTATACAACTCTGACAAACACATATTTACAACTCAACCGAGACATACATACATTGTGTACTATGCTCAACAACTGACTATATACAACTCGATAACGAATTGGATTTCATCACACAGGGTTAAAATAAAGTGAAGGCCAAGGCTGAAATGGTGTGTAATGTCTGGTTTAGCAAATAAACATGAATTAGGTCCAAACGGGCTCCTAGGGGGATATTGTCGGGTAAGGAAATTTATTTAGTGGAGGAAAAGTGTATGTAAAGGTTTTCTAAAATCCTAATCTCCATACAGGTGGTGGTATTAAGATCTCAATAAGAATGTGACAAGCAAGTTCTAACTCTGTAAAACATACCGGTTTCCCTTAATCAATGGTGTAAGACATGTTTTATATCTATTATATAATATGTGTATTAAGTATAGGGGGCCATCTCACAATATGTCTGGAATAATGGGTTGCCGATATGAAACATGTATACCCGTCCCCTTGACTCGTTATCCCCGCCTAAACGACCCCATTTTCAACTTCTCTTTTTGAAAACATTCGTGAGTAAAACTATCGAGAAGCTGAAAAACCAACCATGACCAGAAACCTATAACTTGGCATTAATGACAATAATTAACAGTTAATAACTTTGGTTTCTAAACACTCTTCGAGGTACTATCGGGCTAAAATTTTCAAATTTCCCCCATCCCCACACTTGAGGTTTACATTGTCCTCAATGTTAAAATATTGAAACAATTAATGAACATTTGAGGGACGGGGTTGAAATTGACTTTTTGACTGTTAAACAATTTTAAAAATTTGGGCTCAAATGTGACGGTTCTCCTAGCAAATATACAATTACACTTTTAACATTTAAACTAATAAGACAAAATAAATTATGAAACTGAAATCACCTGATATCAATGAGATTGGAAAAGGACCAGTCGGCTCGCGAACTCTCATAAACACTCGTATACTCTCGTCTCGACCAAGTACCAAACTGACAACCGAACCTGCAAAATCTCGAGACGTGTAGAAGCAAGCTTCTCACAAGTGTAAGACATAGGTATTTTACGAGTTATGAATATGATTTTCTGTTAATTTTATTAAAACAATTACCGAGCCAAATTAAGTCGTTTCATAATAAATTTTGTTAAACAAGTTAAAACGTTAAAAGACCTAACTCACTTTCGTAGGAATCACGATTGCATTTAGCGTATGCAACAAGCCCTTTAAACCTCCCGGTAGCCCGAGAGGACGAGTGAGGTCTCGTGAGGGTTTATAGTGAACTACACCCACAAAGTTCCAAATACAACACAATATACAATAAATCAAAATACAGCAGATAATAACTCAAATAAAAACAAATTGGAAAGATACTTACAAACCCCGGGTTGCCTCCGGGTTAGCGCTGAATTGATGTCTACAGCTCGACAAGACCTGAATTTCTCACGGTGGTCGAAGTGCACACTTACCCACCGAGTTTCCAATATGCGCTCGGTAGCTTACATGCCAAGTCCATAACCGCTTTACAGTGATTGGCATGCTACTTGAATGATTATTGTGAGGCTGCTTCTTAATTATTTGCCTAATATCTTGCAAGCGTACTTTCTTTTCATTCTTTACCAAGCCTTCATCCTCACACTTGTTGTTTTGAATAATAAGTACTAGAGAAGGCATAGGATTCACATTGGCTACCTTGGGCTCTTCATACTCTGAAGGAGTTGTATCTTCTACTTGAATCCCACTTTCACTTTCTTGCTTTGGAAGGTCAACAACCTCATTCTCTTCATCACCATCAAACGCAGTACCACTAGCCAACTTTTCTTGGTCTCGTTTGATTTTAGTATTGTCCCCAATATTCGGATTGAGCGAGGCCAAAATTCTTTCATGTCTTAGCTCATATTCCTTTTCTTCTTCCATCATCTATCTCTTATGTTCCATTAACGTGTTCATGATGGTATCAAGCTTAGAGTGCATAATATTTTGTTGGTCTTCATCAACCGACTGAGGATATTCATAATCATCTTCTTCATGAGAATATTCATAATCATCCTCATCCCAGTCTGGTTCAGTGTGTATAATCTCTTCATTAATTTGATTGGTCCACTTATCCTCGAGAGATTTCCTTTGATGTTCTAATTCCTTGTTATGCTCAACCATAATATTTATCAATTTGTCAAGTTTGGATTCCACCGTGTCTTGGGAACTTGAGGAATAGGGCATCTTCGGTTCGCAATTGGCATAATACGGCTCTTGATCATATTGGTCATCCATGTTCAATTGATACTCTTCATCATAATTTGGTGATGTGTGTTGTTCAGAGTGCGAATAATATGACAAAATCTCTTTATCTTCATAGCATGTCGTCATATATCTTCGCCCATGGCAACGCTCTTGCCGATTTTGTGCAACTACTGGACATTCCCGATAATGATACGGGCCTTCACAATAACAAAAATCACCATAATTGCTCATAGTGACAGTTGTGTGCTCGGGTTTCGGGATGGGTTTTGGTTTTGACCCATAAGCGGTGACTGTCTGCCCGAGTGACGGGTGTGTAAAAACCTGTTACCTGCACAATCAACACAACCCGCGTAAAATGGAAAAATAAAATAAAAACCAAAAATAAAGATAAAAATTACTAAACTAAAATAAACAAAGAAATCAAATAACACGAAAAACACTAAGCGCACTAACTCCCTGGCAACGGCGTCGTTTTGATGACCGTCGTTTGGGTCAATCAAAAACCTAATTAAACTATCTAGATAGGATAAGTAAGGTATCGTATCCAACAGGAGTATGTGGTCAATGTGATTCGTGTAAGCAACTTTAATATTATGAAGTAACAGATTTAGTGCTGATCACACAAGCAATGATTTAAATTTAGAGTTAAACAAGCAAACGAGTAAAGAAGTCCCAATCAATTAACAAAGCAAATCACACCCGGAAATTCAAGTAAGCAACCTATAGTAATCTCATGCAACCTAACAGATTAATTATTACTGGTTAACTACAGATTGATCAATCAGACCAAAACCTTAGACATCAATAATCGCTTTACACACGGCACTGGTTATCAAACAGTCTTTGCCAGTGTGACTCAGTTAAGGGCAATTATATGTTTTATCGTATTCAATCTAATCAAACAATCATATGATCAATTATCTAGCAACTTGTAACAAATCGTTCAGACCAACGTAAACCTAAACCGACGGAACACGCAGAAATACTAAACATCAGTAATCATATATCAACCACAAACAATTATACATAGTGTTCTTAATCACATGAGAAAAACTGTAAAAGTTACAAACTATACATCCCGGGTATGATTCGGAGAAGACTAGCCGAGCATCGTAATCAATAGATCTTCAATTATGATGAGGGAGGCCATTAGGATTGATCAAGAGATGATTGGTAGCCCTGGAATTCACCCAAAATTGCATAATAGCTGCTGGAAGTCGTCAATCCTCATTAGGGTTCGGAAAATAGAAGATATAGGTCAAAATCCGTTTTTTCACGTTTTTTAAGACCATCGCGTATCGCGATGGCCATAGACCCTACCCGTCACGTACCATGTAACATCCGGCCCTCGCACCACCAATATTGTCCGCTCTGCCCACGAAGAGCTCACGGATTTGTTTTTGGTTGCCCAAAACGCTTTGGTGATTGAAGAGGCATGACATTACTTATGAACCAGTGATCTCTCTTGTCCACGGCCGATGTGGGATAGCCTAAGAGTGGGACGATGTTGTGTTTGCCAAGGGTGTTACTGACAACCCCCCTTTGGACTCATCGTCCTCGATGAGGCATGTCCCATCATCCCGAACGGTGCAAGAGTGGCTTTGATACCAACTGTAACATCCGGCCTTCGCACCACCAATATTGTCCGCTCTACCCATGAAGAGCTCACGAATTTGTTTTTGGTTGCCCAAAACGCGTTGGTGATTGAAGAGGCAGGACATTACTTATGAGCCAGTGATCTCTCTTGTCCACGGCCGATGTGGGATAGCCTAAGAGTGGGAAGATGTTGTGTTTGCCAAGGGTGTTACAAACCGCGACCTAAGAAAACCTCATATTTAGATTCCTCTCGTCGAGAAACCCAAAATTCATATATTATGGCTCCCGTAACTCATTTTCTAGCTCAGGATATGCTCGTTTTACTTCAAGGTCGCATTTTGTCAACCCATCTTGTTCAGTTTTAGCATTGGCTTATGATTCTCATCCTTACTCTTCCCTAATCCTTGTAACACTTCCCAAGACATCAAATCATGCTTCGGTCTTCCCGAGATATCATTCCATGCTCGTACAGGTCTCGCATTTAGCATCTTTAACGATCAATTACCTGAAATACAAAAGCACGTATGAAGTACCAAAGTTCTAACAATATACTCAATAAAACTACATAATTAATGCACTAATAAATATGCAAAATACCCGACCATCACCTATGTCGGTGAATTTTCATTGTCAACAACTGTTTTAAGAAAGTCCTCACTATTTCTGAAATAGCGGGTCCGATTATGACTGTCTGATCGGGGAATTTGTTGTTCAAAACCCATTTTTCCGGTTCAGTCCTTTGAGTTTGTTTTGGAATTTTGCTGGGCTTTGAGCTTTCTGTTGCGAAGCAATGTCGATTAACATGAATTATCGCTACCCCCGGTGCGGGCTAGAACCCCTACCGCACCGTGAGCTGTGGATGGGTGAGCATTAAAGTCACCGATTGCTTCTCGCCCTAAGATGATGCCATGCTTCGATGTTACTGGTAAAACTAAGAATTCGACCTCCTCGGTCCTTGAATGAACTCCGTCGCTTAGAGTGACCGGGAAGGAAATCAAACCTCGCGGGTGCATTATCTACCCTCTAAATCCAGATACATGAGCATGTATAGGCTTCAACCTCTCCTTATCCTCCTCATCGAGTTGCTCAAAGCATTGTTCGTACATGATGTCAGATGTACTACCAATGTCAAAGAAAACGTATTGCGAGCGATAGTGGCCGAAGAGGGCAGTGATGATCAAGGGGTTCTTGTTACTAGGACCTCCTTTGATTCATCGGAAAATCACTTGCTCGTTTTCCACTCTTCTTCATCGGACTCTCGTCTCTTTCCCCCAACCTTATGTCCGCCTTGGATCATATGAACGTTTAAGTCCTTAACTTGCTTTTTGGGCGGGCCCTGGTTTTCTCGCGCGGGAGCCTTATCAGTCCCGAGTTTTCCACCTTTCACCAAATGTCCAAGTTTCTCAGACTTTACAGTAGCCTCAATCTCGCTTTTCAAAGCATTACATTCGTTCGTGTGGTGACCGATGTCGTCGTGAAACGAACAATGTTTCTTGGCATCGAGGAACGACCTCCTCGTGAGTGGCTGTGGTTTCCTGAAATTCATATTCTCTGTGGTGAGGATTTCAGCATGGGTCATTGAAAGTGGAGTCCAATTATTGGGACCTCGATTCGAGGGTCCCGCTTTGTTTTTGTTGCCAATGAGAGATCTTGCTTCGAATGGTTTTGATACCTCCGTGTTCGGCTGAAGTCTTGATCCGATTGGCCCATTTGCCTGTTTATTAGGTCGTGGAGTTTGGAACTCTACTTTTAATTTCTGCTTTGAATTGTTGTACCCCAATGTTTTTCAGTTCTGGCAAACAACTTCGTCGCGGTCATGATATCGTCTTATTCTTGTGGCATTCCATCCCTACCAGTTACTACGCGGATCAACGCATCACATTTGACATTCTTGCGAAAGGCACCGCGAAGTATGACTTTGTTGATTCCACCGATGTTTAGACTTTCGTCGTTGAATTGGGTAATAAAATCTTCCACAGATTCGTTATCTCGGCGGAGAACGTCCAAAATTTCTGACTGGTCACGAGTATGCTTCTTTTGCTGGCTAAACTGTTGAGAAAATTTTTTCACAAGATCATCCTTGCTGGAAATTTAACCATCATGTAGCTTTTCAAACCATTCTCGTGCTGCCCCTGTTAGTGTCAATGCGAACATGTGACACCAATAGGGGAGCGTCCATCCGCTAACACCGCCTACCGCCACAAAGTTTTGAAGATGATCGCTTGGATCAGTCACTCCATTATATTTACCTACTGATGTAGGTATTTTAGCATTGACAGGGAAAGGTATTGTAGCGATGCTTATTATGAACTTCGATTTCTCAGCAAAAGCTCCGGGGCGATACGGTTTAGTGAAATCTTCTTCCGCGTCGCTATGATACACAGTGTGACGGACTACGTCTTGCGGGTGACTACTTCTCTCCCACGGACGCATCCTGCTGTCACCAGTGTAAAAACTGAAGTCTCCTAGGTGATAAGTTGAATCATAACTATCAAAATCATCCACATAAGATGGAATCCGCATGTCCATTCGCGGACGAGGGCGCAACCTTCGTAATTCACCAAACTCTTGCTCCGTCTGTTGACTATAACGGATTTGACTTCCTCTCACCGTTGGTGGAGGAGAAAGAGATCTCCTGGGAGATTCTTCATAAGTCAGAGTGCGGGCATGAAATTGTTCGTTCCGCACTCTACGCTCATATTCAGCTGGCAAACTCTCTTGTTGTATGCGGAGCCACTCTTCTGGAGACAGTGGTCCTCTAGATCTGGAATTATGTCGATGAGTCCTGCCAGATCAGAATCGCCTGAATCGTCCTCCAGACCCAATATTGATCGAGTTCGAAGAGTTTCTCCCATAATTCGTCCGAGGTCACCAAGATTGGAACCTTCTGGTGCCGTAACGCGTCCCAAATCAGTGGGGGTTGGCCCAGTTGGCGCAGCGACACGCTCGAGGGTACGACCACCTGGTGTTGTATCGGTGGTTCGTGAACCTGGAGCTGTGACACGTGCAAAAACACTTGAAGCAAAACCTTCAGGTATTTCCGTGTTTGTAACACGTGAAGTAGATGCAGGAGTTCTCGTCGGCCCCTCAGGAAGTTTACTCATATTTGAACGAACCAAAAAACCAATGAAAACTTATGCAGTTCTAACACCAAAATGGATTTCGCCAATGAAGAAACACGGATCCGATCCCCTTGACGGGTCCTGGATCCAATGAGTCCACAGGGTAGGATACAATAACAATCAACACAATATGAGTATAACTCCCCAAAGTCCAGTGACCGGAACCTGCAAAACAAACATCGTGAGTCTCGTCACGGGAAGGACAAGAGGGGGGTCTTCCCGTAACCGCCCTCCGTCGTGAGAATCAGTACAGTTCTTAAGAGAAAAAGTACTAAAGAATTAGAGTAAGTACAGTGAGAGTGACTGAATACCTCAAAGATTTAGAGGGTATTTATAGCCGAAGGATGTGGGAATTGTGATTGGGCCAACTGTCCCTTTCTAGAAGATCTTAATAACCGTCTGGACACGTGTCCCTTTGTGATAGGTTAAGCTATACGTCCCATATGCATGGGTATAACAACCTGGACACGCGTCCCTTCATGATAGGACGAATCAAACCCTGGCCATGTGCACGGTTGTAACAACCTAGCAAGATGTCCGTCATTCATTGGTTGATGAGTCACGTATTCTCCAAGTAACAATCGTGGTTATTCTTATAGAAGGTAATTAGTTATTTGCAGCTGTCCTGTTGGCATTGCCTCCTGGTCATCTAAGCGGACGGATGTCTTGTCCTGCGGATGACGTCTGAGGGTTCCAGGATGCTTCCGCATACGTCAAGTGGGTGTTTCTTCCTTAGTCGGTTAAGCGGGTAATCCGTATCTCTCCCATCTGACGCTCAAGATTTTGAATTGACGCTCCTTGATTTCTCATGAATGACTCGTGCTCCCGGAATTTCTCTTGAGTTTCTTTGTGAAGGGAGTCCTCTCGAGTCATGAGTTGCGACAGCATCTGTGTCTGCTGTGCCATCATCTCCTCTAACGTGGGCTTCTTCTCCCCACTACTCGGTCCCTCACCGGAATCCTGGAATAGGCTCTGACGTTGCTGGAAGCCGGACTGATTTCCGTTCCTCCAGTTGGAATTTTGGTTACCTCTCCACCCTGAATTATAAGAATTGAAAGAATGTTGATTTCGGTTTGGATTATTAACGAAGTCGACTGCCTCCTCCTAGAAACCTACGGGGCACTGAACAGTATCATGTCCCCCTATACAGATCTCGCATAACTTACTTTTCACCTGCAAGTCCTTCACGATCTTTGCTAACGCTTCAAGTTGTACCGCAAGTGCGGTGCTCGTGTCGACCGAATGCATGCCGCGTGATAGGGAATCGACGGTTTTGGTACTCTTAACTGGTGGTCGCTGGTATCCACTCATGGCTAAACCGTTAAACAAGGCAATGCACTCATTCGTATATTTCGTCGTTAGTAGGTTACCTCCTGCAGCTGTGTCGAGCATACTCTGAGTTGCGTACGTCACTCCGTTATAGAACTTCTCGACAACCGCCCAGTCTTGTAGGCCGTGGTTTGGACATAACGTAAGTAGATTTTTGAACCTTTCCTACGCCTCGTAGAAGCTCTCGGTGTCCTCCATCTGGAAAGAATGAATTTGGTTACGCAAACGAGCGGCCTTAGCCGGAGGATCGTATTTTTCAAGAAATTGGGTCTGCATGGCAGCCCAAGTAGCAATGGATCCCTGTGGAAGGGACTCAAGCCACAGACTCGCATGATCAACGAGTGAGAACGGAAAGATTCGGAGTTTTATGGCGTCTTCGGATACGCCTGCAAGATGAAACGTGTCGCAGATACGTGTAATACGAGTGAGATGAGAATGCGGGTTCTCGTGGAGCAACCCGTGAAATTGAGCAGAATGAGCAATCGTGTTCAGAACATTAGATGGAATCTGCCAAGTCGTTTGAACTCCTATAGCTGGTGGAGCAATGCTGGATCTCGCGCCAGCATCGACCGGACGGGCCCGGTCTGCAACTGTCCTCCTCGGTGGTGGATTCGCGTCGCCCATAGTCCTATCCCTAATGACGGGTTCAGAAAAATAGGTGAAGAGAACGTATTACCGACGGATATAGATGAACTGGAAGACGGTTTTGTACGACGTCTCTCAAGAAGCTCTCTCTCTGGTTCAGGGAATCCTTTAACTTCTGGTGGTCCTAGAGATCGAGTACGTCGCATACAACTATTAAAATAAATAAAAGAAATATTAATTAGATAAACTATTTTAAACTAACAAACAAAATAGATAAGAAAGACAAGTAGTAAACAAGGCAAGTCCTAACTCGAGCCGTTCTTAATACGCCTTAAACCGTGTCCCTGGCAACGGCGCCAAAAACGTGGTGTGCGAAAATATATATATAAATAAAACACAAGTCGCAACTAAGCTTTAAAAACCAAACAATCTATCCTAGTTCACACAAACGGCAAGTGTACCGGTCGCGTATAGCACAGATGAGGAAAGTCCGGATATCGAACTCGAAGACACGTGAAAACGTTTATAATTACGAAACTCTAACCAAGACTCACCAAAATATTTAATTACTTTATTTTAGAATTTATTTAACTACTTAACTTAACTGAAAGAAAACTTTTGACAGAACTTTGAAAACTTTGGTTTAAATTCAATATATAAAGACGTCTACCTAGGAATGAATCATGTTGACAGAAATAACAAGACAATGGATTGAAAATATTCACGACACCGGTTATAAAAGATGACACAACTAAAACTTGTTTAAGAAAGTCAAATTACCTCTCAGTCTCTCTAACAAACTCCAACTTATTTTAATTGATTTTAAAGAATAAACCGGAAAAACAATAATTAACGTGTTCAAATGACGGCTCTCCTCTCGGTCTCATCGACACACTATCCTAATGGAGACAAATACTATGCCACCAAGGATAGAGGAACAATTTAAGTTAACCCAAATTAAACCAACTAATTGCACATAAACACTCAAACTTGACAAGACAAAAACCCGCTCTCGCGCGGTCTTAATTCTAACAAGTAAAAGCAACGAGACGATATTACTTCTTATCACCTCTCGGTCTCAAAGAATGTGTATTTTAACTGATTTTAGATGATGTATATTACCCACTTATCCCTACGGTTGTACACCCCGCAAATAAACCCTAAACACCAAGTCAAGAGTCTAACAAGCAATCAATTAATCAAAACTAATTCAATTAACTAATGCAAGAGGATTATAAGTAATAAAACATAAAACACAGCCATCACACACAATCTAATTTATGGTTTAGTTAAACTTTACATCAATAATTCAAGTCTTGAACATTAACAATCCATTATACAAGTCTAAACTACTCAACAATCATCTATCCTAGGTAGAACAAGCAAGTTTAGCCTAACATTGATTTTGGACAGCCATGCATACTTAAGAAAAACATCATCATAAACATAATCAAACTCATTCAAGATTCAAACACAATCAATCACAAGTCAAACTATCAATTACTTGCAAAACAATCCAAAGTAAAAGATTAATTTAACAAAGTTAGGGTTCTTGAACAATAACCAAAGTTTAAGATCAATTACTTAGGGTTTATGGCTGAATTAATGGATGTTATTGATGCCTAGCAGCTGCACAAGATCCTCCTTGATGTCCTCCTTGATCTCCAGCCGTCACAGCCGCCAACAGCCTCCTTTTTTTCTTTTTTTTTCTTTTCCTGCTGCTGTCCGATCGCAACCTTGTGAAGAGGTTAGGGTTTTTTTTTTTAATTTCGGGATTAGGGCTGGCTTAATGGCTGATTTCTCCAATAATTAACTTCATATAATATTATAAAAGGCTTCCAAGATGTGGGCTTGGGTTGGGCCTTGAGTTATATCTTCAAAACTTGACCAACAAGTCCTCTAGAATCTTCCAAATTGACTCTTTTTTCACCATCTTTCATAAACTATCAAATAACATTTAAACTTTGTAAATTATTGCACTTAGCCCCCAATACTTTCATAAATTAAACAAATATGCATAAAAACCATGATAAATTCATAAGAAAAGTAAGTGTGTTTCACTACACATCAAACATCCCCACACTTAAAACTTTTTCGTCCCTGAAAAAGATTTGACTGCAGTTGGATCAGAATCGGAAAATCAAAGTTAAATCAAACATATAGGTTATATTTTAAAGATCAGAAAAACGCAAAAATCACGATCATCGATATTGTTGTCCACCTAAACCCATGCCTTAATCTTTACCGGGACAAATAAGATCCGACAATAATATTAGTTAGTGGTTTACACAATTAAGACCCGCTTATTTTCTGCTTTTACCGGACCAAACCACCCCAACTTGACTTAAACCTCAAAGTTAGCAGATTTGAAACTTTGTTACTCAATATTTATGAATAGTTAAGACGATCAAGGGTATTGTTTATCCACCTAAGCTTAAGCATCAAAGTCTACCAAGCAGCCATTAGATATGATTAAGGTTCAATTAATTTATAGCTAGTGCTCCCCACAACATGACTTACCTTGTTATCAAGCAATACCCCAAATCCATAACCATAGGTGAGTATGCAAAATTTCATCTGTAGGGCTTACATGTAGCGTGTCCCTTGTGGTCCGTTTCTTAATGGTAATGAGACGCGAGCAAGGGGACCCCACATGGCTAACAGCGTGGATGATCAAGTCTGTAGTGTATTTGTACTTTTGTACTTTTTGTGATCATGTTTATAGACTTATAGGGGTTTGCTCTTTGGCTTTATTTTTAAATATCCACAACCCCACTTAGGAATTGTGAATACCCAGATAAATAGATTGCATAAAAACCCATGGTCTCCGGACCCGAAGCATCCCATCAATACAGGATTTAAGGTTATAAAACCATACGCCAATGAGGTGTAAAACACTAACTAGCATTTTAAGATTTATATCACAGGCTACACGGCATACTCTAACGTTAAACCTACCCAAGCATCATATGATAACGTATTCAAATTTTTAAAACTCATGATATTTCCACTTTTTCATACCAAAATTTGAGGCTTGAGTATGGCCCGACCTTTCATTGCTTATTTTCCACGGACAAAACGCTTTACCCACAAAAGATTTCCGTTTAACCGTTTTATCAAATTTGCCCTTTCATTTTCAAGGCTGAGCCTACCGACACATCCCAAGTTAAGTGCGTTTTCTTTTATTTATCTTATATTATTAGTAGTTTGAAAAACTGATTTCCGATAAATATCATCATCTCCCACTTTAATGCAACGGAAGCTAAAAACAAGGGACATTTTTTTTTTCAATTTAAACAACGTACGAAAACGAAAAACAAGTGAAAACTTTTTATTATTATTTTTTTAATTTTTATTTTTTTCTACAACTAAGTAAAATAAATTCCCATCCCCACACTTAGAACGAAATCGTCCTCGATGAGAACAATGAAAATAAATAAAATAAAAATAAAACGTAAAGCATAAAATTAAAACTTTAAAGAACAGAAATTAAAATAGAGAACGGGTTACTCCCCTGGTTTAGATGCAAATTCTTCATCAACTGTGTATAACTCAAACGAACGACCGTATAGCATTTCATTCGCGGCCGCAACCTCGGGTGAACCAGTTCCAAAACGCCATCAGAGCTACCATGCGCATAATAATACCTGTAACAACTCAAACTCGCTCGCATGTAGCGGCGTACAAAACAGAAAACAAAAACGTAAGAAGTAAACATATTTTTGTGTTTTTGAATTTTTTTAATTTTTTTTAAATATTTTTTTTTGTATTTTTATGTTTTTATAAATATAAATAAAAATAAAACAAATAAAAATAGATAATAAGGAGAATCATAATACAAACTCTACAACTCGGGCTGTCTCCCGAGTGATGCATCCATCACGACTATTCCTCGGTGAATGAGTGAAGGTAGAACACCTCGACTGTCTGATCAGTTATCGGCTCTCCTATGTAGTGCTTCAATCTATGGCCGTTCACCTTGAACTTCCCGCTTCGATCTTGTATCTCAATCGTGCCATACGGGAAAACCTCAGTGACCATGAACGGTCCCGACCATCGGGATTTCAACTTTCCCGAGAATAACCTCAACCGTGAGTTATATAGTAAAACCTTATCCCCACACTTGATCTGCTTATTACCCTTCAATTTCCTGTCATGCAGTTCCTTTGTATGCTCCTTATATCGAAATGATTGTGCATATGCATGATCCGGAGCTCCTCTAATTCATGTAATTGATGGAAACGATTACCCTTTGCAGCGGGTAAATCAAGATTAACCCTTTGAAGGGCCCATGAAGCGCGGTGTTCCAATTCAACAGGAAGATGACAGGCCTTCCCATAAATCATCCGAAATGGTGTGGAACCAGTCGGAGTCTTGTAGGCTGTATGGAAGGCCCACAGAGCGTCATCTAATTTGTCGGACCAATCCCGATGATTTGAACCAACCGTTTTCTCGAGAATACGTTTGATTCCCCGATTACTCACTTCCACTTGCCCACTAGTCTGTGGGTGGTAGGCGGTCGCAAGCCGATGGGTGACCCCATAACGCTTCAACGCCTTATCCATATGCGAGTTGCAAAAGTGAGTACCTCGATCACTGATCAAGGCTTTCGGGACTCCAAAACGAGCAAATAGACTTTTTAGAAAACGGACTTAGACACGTAATCGACGGCCACGAGTATGTATTTGTTTCCACTTTAAGATGGAAACGGTCCCATGAAATCAATACCCCAAATATCAAAAACCTCACAAACTTGAATGGCATTCTGGGGCATTTCGTTTCGCGAAGAAATGTTGCCGACACGCTGGGAACGATCTCAACTCTTAACGAACAGGTGAGCATCCTTAAAGATAGACGGCCAGTAAAACCAAAATCAAAGACTTTCTTTGCCGTAGAATTCACACCGTGGTGACCTCCAGTCGGTCCCACATGACAATGGATCAAAATTTTCCATCCTTCCTTGACATCCACACACCTTCTAATAAGCTGATCAGCACCAATGCGGAAAAGATATGGATCGTCCCAAAGGTAAAATTTGATGTCAGCAAAGAATTTCTTCTTTTGCTGGTAAGGCATCTTTGGGAGGTATCCGTCAGCGAGATAGTTCGCGAAATCAGCAAACCATGGAAAACCTTCCTCTTGTGCAATAACAAACATCAGACTCTCCGTCGGAAAACGATCGTCGATCCTAACTCCCGAATCTCCTGAATCAACTCCCTCTAGTCGTGAAAGATGATCAGCCGCCACATTCTCGGCCCCCTTTTTATCACGGATCTCTATATCGAACTCTTGAAGCAAAAGGATATATCGGATAAGACGAGGCTTAGCATCCTGCTTGCTGAAAAGATATCTAATAGCGGCATGATCCGTATAAACAATCATTTTGGACAAAACCAGATAGGACCTAAATTTGTCGAAAGCGAACACCACAGCTAAAAGCTCTTTTTCGGTGGTGGTATAGCTTTCCTGTGCGCCATTTAAGGTCCGGCTCGCATAATAGATCGGATGAAAATGTTTATCCTTCCGTTGTCCAAGAACCGCTCCGACTGCGAAGTCGCTCGCGTCACACATCAACTCGAATGGTAACGACCAGTCGGGAGCAACCATGATTGGGGCGTTAACTAGTTTGTCTTTTAGAAGATCAAACGCCTCGATACACTGCTCAGAAAAAATAAATGGAGCATCCATCTCCAAACGTTTGGTCATGGGTCTCGCGATTTTAGAAAAATCTTTGATGAACCGGTGGTAGAACCCGGCATGACCTAGAAATCTACGAATTGATCTCACAGAAGTAGGCGGGGGAAGATTAGAAATGGTCTCGACCTTTGCCCGGTCAACCTCTATCCCCGCACTTGAGATTCGATGACCTAGAACAATTCCCTCGCGAACCATGAAATGACATTTTTCCCAGTTAAGGACTAGGTTGCTGTCAACGCAGCGGGACATCATCCTCTCGAGATTGATAAACAATGATCGAAGGAACTCCCAAATACGGAAAAATCGTCCATGAACACCTCCATGGAGTCCTCGATCATATCATGGAAAATGGCCACCATACACCTCTGGAATGTGGCCGGAGCGTTACAAAGTCCGAACGGCATACGTTTGTAAGCAGACGTTCCGTAAGGGCAGGTGAAAGTGGTTTTCTCCTGGTCGTCGGGAGCTATCAGAACCTGGAAGTACCCGGAGAAACCATCTAGGAAGCAGTAGTACTGCTGACCTGCTAAACGCTCTAACATCTGATCAATGAATGGGAGAGGAAAGTGGTCTTTCCTGGTGGCATCATTTAGTCGGCGATAGTCGATGCAGACTCGCCATCCCGTCACAGTCCTTGTGGGAATAAGCTCATTCCTCTCGTTGGTGACGACAGTCATGCCACCCTTTTTAGGAACCACTTGGACTGGACTCACCCAAGCACTATCAGAAATGGGGAAAATGATTCCCACATCAAGGAGTTTAATGATCTCCTTCTTTACGACCTCTAGCATTTTCGGATTAAGCCGCCGTTGCGGCTGGACGACAGTTTTGAAATTTTCCTCCATGAGGATTTTATGAGTGTAGAACGAAGGGTTGATACCCTTGATGTCGATAATCTTCCAAGCAATAGCCTCCTTGTGCTTTCGTAGCACCCTCAACAACTTCTCTTTCTCGACCTCTGTCAACGCAGATGCAATGATAACCGGAAGCTTCCTCTCTTCATCTAAAAAAGCATACTCAAGGTGGGAAGGTAAATCCTTAAGCTCTAAGGAAAGAGGAGGACTCTCGACTGAAGGTCGGTCCATCGGATCGTCTCGTACGATCTCATCAGACACGCCAGATTCAGGGGTATGCGACTCGGTATCGTCATTTAAGGACTGATTGGTTACGGCAACCATTTCAATCTCCGGAATCTCCCTATCGAGAATCTGGGTGTCGGAGGCAGATCCTCCACAAATTTCGCTGATAAACTCCCCGACATGCTCCATGATGGTATCAATGAAGTATAAGGAGTCATCAGCAGACTTGGGGTGCTTCAGTGACTGTCGAACGTCAAAGGTAACGTTCTCATCCCAAACTCTTAAGATTAATTTACCCTCGCAGACATCGATCAATGCCTGTGCAGTGGCAAGGAATGGTCGGCCCAAGATGAGTGGGACACTATCGTCATCGTTCATGTTCAGGATGACAAAGTCCACCGGGAAGATGAACTTGTCGACACGAACAAGCATGTTCTCGACCACACCTCGGGGGTATTTCACTGAACGATCAGCAAGCTGGATACTCATACGGGTAGGCCTCGGTTCGCCTAGACCCAACTTGCGATACACGGAATACGGCATGAGATTAATACTGGCACCAAGATCTGCCAGCGCATGGACGACTGTATTATCACTCAAGATGCAGGGAATTATGAAACTCCCAGGATCGGACATCTTTTCTGGTAACTTTCTCTGCAAGACTGCAGAGCAACCAGCACTCAGAGGAATGGAAGAGACTTCGGCTAACTTCTCTTTGTTTGAAAGTATATCCTTAAGAAACTTTGCGTATTTGGGCATTTGCGTAAGTGCCTCAAGGAAAGGAATATTAAGATGAAGTTGCTTTAGAAGATCAAGAAATTTGGAGTTTTGCTCCTCGTCTCTATCCCTACGGACTCTCCCGGGAAATGGGAGTCTAGGTTTGTAGACTCTCGGTGGTGTGCTGGGTAATGGTTGGTTCTCGGCCTGTGCTGAACTTCCGGGAATGTGCCTCTGATGCACCTTGGCCGGTGGAGACTCCAACTGAATCTCCTCGTCTACCTGCTCCTCTACATCTACCGCAGGCTTGTTAACAACTCCTCTCGTCGCCTCTTGAATCACGGGCTCGCTACGTGCCCCTGCACCGCTCCTTGTCGTCACAGCCTTCGCGAACGCCTTCGGATTTTGTTCAATGTTACTTGGAAGTGTACCTGGCGACCTCTCATTTAGATGACTTGCTATCTCTCCCATCTGACGCTCAAAATTTTGAATTGACGCTCCTTGATTTCTCATTAATGACTCATGCTCCCGGAATTTCTCTTGAGTTTCTTTGTGAAGGGAGTCCTCTCGAGTCATGAGTTGCGACAACATCTGTGTCTGTTGTGTCATCATCTCCTCTAACGTGGGCTTCTTCTCCCCACTACTCGGTCCCTCACCGGAATCCTGGAATAGGCTCTGACGTTGCTGGAAGCCGGACTGATTTCCGTTCCTCCAGTTGGAATTTTGGTTACCTCTCCACCCTGAATTATAAGAATTGAAAGAATGTTGATTTCGGTTTGGATTATTAACGAAGTCGACTGCCTCCTCCTAGAAACCTACGGGGCACTGAACAGTATCATGTCCCCCTATACAGATCTCGCATAACTTACTTTTCACCTGCAAGTCCTTCACGATCTTTGCTAACGCTTCAAGTTGTACCGCAAGTGCGGTGCTCGTGTCGACCGAATGCATGCCGCGTGATAGGGAATCGACGGTTTTGGTACTCTTAACTGGTGGTCGCTGGTATCCACTCGACGGTTTTGGTACTCTTAACTGGTGGTCGGGGAATCCTTTAACTTCTGGTGGTCCTAGAGATCGAGTACGTCGCATACAACTATTAAAATAAATAAAAGAAATATTAATTAGATAAACTATTTTAAACTAACAAACAAAATAGATAAGAAAGACAAGTAGTAAACAAGGCAAGTCCTAACTCGAGCCGTTCTTAATACGCCTTAAACCGTGTCCCTGGCAACGGCGCCAAAAACTTGGTGTGCGAAAATATATATATAAATAAAACACAAGTCGCAACTAAGCTTTAAAAACCAAACAATCTATCCTAGTTCACACAAACGGCAAGTGTACCGGTCGCGTATAGCACAGATGAGGAAAGTCCGGATATCGAACTCGAAGACACGTGAAAACGTTTATAATTACGAAACTCTAACCAAGACTCACCAAAATATTTAATTACTTTATTTTAGAATTTATTTAACTACTTAACTTAACTGAAAGAAAACTTTTGACAGAACTTTGAAAACTTTGGTTTAAATTCAATATATAAAGACGTCTACCTAGGAATGAATCATGTTGACAGAAATAACAAGACAATGGATTGAAAATATTCACGACACCGGTTATAAAAGATGACACAACTAAAACTTGTTTAAGAAAGTCAAATTACCTCTCAGTCTCTCTAACAAACTCCAACTTATTTTAATTGATTTTAAAGAATAAACCGGAAAAACAATAATTAACGTGTTCAAATGACGGCTCTCCTCTCGGTCTCATCGACACACTATCCTAATGGAGACAAATACTATGCCACCAAGGATAGAGGAACAATTTAAGTTAACCCAAATTAAACCAACTAATTGCACATAAACACTCAAACTTGACAAGACAAAAACCCGCTCTCGCGCGGTCTTAATTCTAACAAGTAAAAGCAACGAGACGATATTACTTCTTATCACCTCTCGGTCTCAAAGAATGTGTATTTTAACTGATTTTAGATGATGTATATTACCCACTTATCCCTACGGTTGTACACCCCGCAAATAAACCCTAAACACCAAGTCAAGAGTCTAACAAGCAATCAATTAATCAAAACTAATTCAATTAACTAATGCAAGAGGATTATAAGTAATAAAACATAAAACACAGCCATCACACACAATCTAATTTATGGTTTAGTTAAACTTTACATCAATAATTCAAGTCTTGAACATTAACAATCCATTATACAAGTCTAAACTACTCAACAATCATCTATCCTAGGTAGAACAAGCAAGTTTAGCCTAACATTGATTTTGGACAGCCATGCATACTTAAGAAAAACATCATCATAAACATAATCAAACTCATTCAAGATTCAAACACAATCAATCACAAGTCAAACTATCAATTACTTGCAAAACAATCCAAAGTAAAAGATTAATTTAACAAAGTTAGGGTTCTTGAACAATAACCAAAGTTTAAGATCAATTACTTAGGGTTTATGGCTGAATTAATGGATGTTATTGATGCCTAGCAGCTGCACAAGATCCTCCTTGATGTCCTCCTTGATCTCCAGCCGTCACAGCCGCCAACAGCCTCCTTTTTTTCTTTTTTTTTCTTTTCCTGCTGCTGTCCGATCGCAACCTTGTGAAGAGGTTAGGGTTTTTTTTTAATTTCGGGATTAGGGCTGGCTTAATGGCTGATTTCTCCAATAATTAACTTCATATAATATTATAAAAGGCTTCCAAGATGTGGGCTTGGGTTGGGCCTTGAGTTATATCTTCAAAACTTGACCAACAAGTCCTCTAGAATCTTCCAAATTGACTCTTTTTTCACCATCTTTCATAAACTATCAAATAACATTTAAACTTTGTAAATTATTGCACATAGCCCCCAATACTTTCATAAATTAAACAAATAAGCATAAAAACCATGATAAATTCATAAGAAAAGTAAGTGTGTTTCACTACACATCTGAAATAAAAGTAAATGTCATGTTTAGAGAATAAAGTTTTTAGCTATTTTGTTGTAAATCAAATCTTTATTGTTTGAATAATGAAATCTTATAAATTGATTTGAATTTTGTTATGTGTTATCAAATATTTTAGGTATGTATCTAATACCATGAACTTATGTCTTTGTTGGAATTCGTACCGATGTGTGATTTTAGAAAAAGTTTTTGAAAGCCTGAATAGGTCTCATCAACTATATGTCAACCATTTTTATAACATGGATAATAAACATATTTTAAGGTGTTTGAAGACTTCAAAGTAAATGTCATGTTTAGAAAATAAAGTTTTTAACTATTTTGTTGTAAATCAAATCTTTATTGTTTGAATAATGAAATATTATAAATTGATTTGAATTTTGTTATGTGTTATCAAATCTAACTATTTTAGGTATGTATCTAATCCCATGAACTTATGTCTTTGTTGGAATTCGTAACGATGTGTGATTTTAGAAAAAGTTTTTGAAAGCATGAATAGGTCTCATCAACTATATGTCAACTCCTTTTATAACATGGATAACAAACCTATTCTAAGGTGTTTGAAGACTTCAAAGTAAGTGTCATGTTTAGAGAATAAAGTTTTTAACTATTTTGTTGTAAATCAAATCTTTATTGTTTGAATAATGAAATATTATAAACTGATTTGAATTTTGTTATGCGTTATCAAATCTAACTATTTTAGGTATGTATCTAATCTCATGAACTTATGTCTTTGTTGGAATTCGCATCGATGTGTGATTTTAGAAAAAGGTTTTGAAAGCATGAGTAGGTCTCATCAACTATATATCAACCCTTTTTATAACATGGATAACAAACCTATTCTAAGGTGTTTGAAGACTTCAAAGTAAGTGTCATGTTTAGAGAATAAAGTTTTTAACTATTTTGTTGTAAATCAAATCTTTATTGTTTGAATAATGAAATATTATAAACTGATTTGAATTTTGTTATGTGTTATCAAATCTAACTATTTTAGGTATGTATCTAATCTCATGAACTTATGTCTTTGTTGGAATTCGCATCGATGTGTGATTTTAGAAAAAGGTTTTGAAAGCATGAGTAGGTCTCATCAACTATATATCAACCCTTTTTATAACATGGATAATAAACATATTCTAAGGTGTTTGAAGACTTCAAAGTAAGTGTCATGTTTAGAGAATAAAGTTTTTAACTATATTGTTGTAAATCAAATCTTTATTGTTTGAATAATGAAATCTTATAAACTATTTTTAAAAGTTAACAATATGAAATATGAAAACATAAATGTTATTTTCTAGTTTTAAAAAGTAGTAGGAATCCGAGTTTTGTAATACATATTAAAAAAAATTATTGTTTGTCTTGCTAGAGAACACTAAATGATGGTGAAAAGAAGATGTCTTCTAAATATATCGGTATTAAATTCTTCTAAATTGTTTGACTTTTGTTATGTGTTACCATTTCTAACTATTTTAGATATGTATCAAATCCAATTTAACAAATCTATGTGATTTTAGAAAAAGTTTTTGAAAGCATGAATAGGTCTCATCAACTATATGTCAACCTTTTTTATAACATGGATAATAAACATATTCTAAGGTGTTTGAAGACATCAAAGTAAGTGTCATGTTTAGAGAATAAAATTTTTAACTATTTTAGTGTAAAGTCTTAATCTACTATTTGACTATGTATATGTCTCAATAAACTATTTGACCACAAGCATTTCTAATATGCATTTAAATGTTCTAAAAAGTATCATGTATAAGGAGTTTAAAAAGTGTGTTGAAAGTGGTATATAGAATATTTGATACCTTGAGTATACATTATGTCCAAGTGCCTATAAACATAAATATTTAGATGTTTAATATGAGATTTGCAATTATAATAATTCAAATCAGTTATAGGATTATCATCACAATATGAGATTTGAAATTTGTTTTATGAACTGAATTTGGATTTATAAAAGTTAATCTATACTTATAAAATTTTTATTTGAAAGTCTGTATATCTAATATAAAGTAGAAATCAAATTGTCCAAATGAAAACCTAAAAGTGAACAAATAAAGCTAATTTAATAACTTGACACAAATTGAATTAAAAGAAAAAAATATATCCAAATCTGAAGAACAAACAGTAGATTTGTTAATCCTAGGCAGATCTTCAATTGCTTCAAATCCAAAAATCAAAATGTCCAAAAGAAAACCTAAAAGTAAACAAATGAAGGTAATCTAATAATTTAACAAAAATTGAATTATAACAAAAAAAATATCCAAACCTGAAGAATAAACGAAAGACTTTTGGATCATAGTCATATCTGTAATTGCTTTAAATACACAAATGAAAATTGTCCAAATTAAAACCTAAAAGTAAACAAAATAAGATAATCTAATAATTTCAAAGACATTGAATTAAAACAATTAAAGATCCAAACCTGAAGAATAAACGAAGACTTTTGGATCATAGTCATATCTGTAATTGCTTCAAATCCACAAATGAAAATTGTCCAAATTCAAACCTAAAAGTAAACAAAATAACATAATCTAATAATTTCAAAGACATTGAATTAAAACACATAAAGATCCAAACCTGAAGAAGAAACTGTAGATTCTGTTGAACCTAGTCAGATCTTTAGTTGCTTCGAATGCACATTAACTTAAAAAAATAAAAATCGTCATGAAATAACACCAAATGAAGTAAATTCAAAGGAAAATATATTCATACCTGAAGATTGACAGACAAATCTTTGGTTGATTTGACTCACAATCTGATTATTGTGAGTAGGAGAACCATCAACCGGATCAGAAGATTAAGAGAAAATACATATAAATCTTTAAGAAGAATCCAGATTATTAGATTAAGAGAAATCCAGATTTGAGAATAATAAGAAGAGAATGATTTGGAGAAAAAAGAGAGAAAAGAAGAAGAAAAGAGGCGGATGTATGTGATGATATGTTTTTAGGGTTTCTCCAATGAACCGGTTTTTTTAATAATAAACCAGTTTTTTAAGGTGCATTGTAAGGTTGACACATTAGCATGGTTGCTTGTATGAGTGACACATCAGCACTTTGAATGTGGGGGGGGGGGGGGGACAAGTGTCCAAATTGTTCTTCCTTTATTATATAGTAAGATATATATATATATATATATATATATATATATATATATATATATATATATGAAAAGATGGTCAATTTATTCTATAGAGGGTAATAAAAATGAAAAGTGTGAGAAGTCATAAATAATTGACATGTGTCAAGTGAGGACCAAAAGAAAAAGGGTATAGAGGTAATTGTACATATTTTCTCTCTCCACATGCAAGGAACATGTTAATACCCCCATCATTTTAATACGTTTATAACTTTTTTGTATGATATTTTTTTAAAAAAAATCATCATAATAATAAGTGTATTTTATCTTTAATATGAGTATGATTTTTGTTATATAAAATTTAAAACAAAACTCGCGTTATTGTGTCTTTTAGCACAACATTGTGTCTTTTTTGTAATTGTGTTTTTTCGCATACCATTGTGTCTTTTCGCTTATCATTGTGTCTTTTTTCGTCATTGTGTCTTTTCGCTCACCATTGTGTCTTTTCGCTTATCATTGTGTCTTTTTTCGTCATTGTGTCATTTCGCACACCATTGTTTCTTTTCGTTTATCATTGTGTCTTTTTTCGCCATTGTGTCTTTTCGTTTATCATTGTGTCTTTTTTCGTCATTGTGTATTTTCGCTTATCATTGTGAAAACTCAACTAAAAGACACAATGAACAACAAAAAAACACAATTAAAAAAACCTATCAATTTTTATATAACAATATGATACTCATATTAAAGATAAAAAAACGCTTATTATTATGGTGAATTATTTTTTAAAAAAATAATGTCGTATGAAAAAGTTATGGACATTCTAAAATGATTGGGGAATTGACATGTGTCTTACATGTGGAGAGAGAAAGTCAACAAAGATGGGTTATTACATTCATGCCATTTCCATCAATTTTTATTTATTGAATTAATCTCAGTCATTCAAATATAAGATCAATTGACTAGATTCCTTCTCATCCTTCTCATTTTTGTTGTCCTTTGTATTTTAACTTTACCCTATGAAAAGATAAAGTAAAATAATCTAAAAATTACAAGGAAAATTGTATCTTTGCACTATTTCAACGTTTTCATGCTAGAACTATTTCCAACATCAGACCGGTAACATGTCCGTGCGACTCGATCCATAAACCTCTTCTCATGCTTAAACCATCTTTTTTCAAACTCAGGGGTGGATCTACTATGTTGGGTGCGGGTTCACGGAAACCCACTGAGTTTCGGAATATTAATATAGCGTCTATATAAAATACGTGAGTGAACCCACATATAAAATGTTTAGTGAACTTGTATACAAATAGAGGTATGGCCTGGTGGTAAGTGTTAAACCTGCAAACCGTGAGAATCCGAGTTCAATTCCGTTAGTGGACGCATATTTTTTTAATTCCATACAGCATACACAACCACCACTTCACTTGACAAAATGCCATTGAACCTCAGGCCAAACCAGTGTAGCTACCGCATGCCGCCCTCCAACAACGGTACTTGCCCGCTTTCCTTCCCAGCTCCCCTTCATACCTTTTATTGAACGGATTTTAATCCATTAACCCGTTCCAGTATGCTTTTTTTCATTTAAATTTGATGTTTTGATCGAATATTTTTGTTTATTTGTTAAAACTAGAATGATTATGCTGAAATTTGTTGATTTGATTTGTTGAAACCATCAATAAAGTTGTTGTTTTGGTTAGGAATAGGTGGGAGTAACTCACAGCTATCATGCTAGCTGCAATTCATCCTTTAGATGTAAGCCACTGTTATGGTAATGAAAAATCATCTGACATTTAGTTTTCTTTGATGTTCCTTTTGTTAGTTATCAATTATCAATTTATATAAGTCAACTGTTCAAGGCGGTTACTTATCATACGAGCGGAATTAAAGATCTTTTCTATTCAGTCACGCACTCATATTTTAACCCCATAATGTATAAATGGGAATAAAACTGTAGCTAATAGAATAGGCTAGCATAAATCACTAAGCTTATTTATGTAACTACAACTTACATCTTGTTTTTTTTATAGCACATGACAGATAATTGGTATAGACGTGACTACCGGTTGCCATCACTCACCATCATCACTAGCCATCGTTAGGGTTGTGCAACGGTTCAGAACCGCGAGAACCGAACCGGAACCGGAACCGAAAATGAATGAAAAATAGAACCGGAACCGGAACCTAATATAGTAAACCGGTTCGGTTCCAGAACCGCTAAAGCCAGTTCTCGCTAATCGGTTCTGTCTAGAACCGGTTCGATCATTTATTTATCAAATGAGTTGTGCAAACTTTGCAAATTGCAAAACAAGTTTATGCAATTGTATGTCTTCTTTCATGGTAAACTAATTTAAATTACAACATGAATATCCGTTAAATAGATCATTAGCAACGATAAATTAATAGAAGATCATATCATTTTATATTAAATTACCTTGATAGCTTAAATCAAAATTGATCATGGTTGCTAGTTCTTGAACGTAAAGAAAGAATATTTGAATTAAAAAATGATTGAATGGATACCAGTTAATAAGTTACTCTATAAAAAATGAGTATTGGTAAATTTATTTAAAATGTTTTGAATATTCCGGTTCTTCGGTTCCAAGTCTAGAACCGCCGGTTTTACCCGGAACCGAACCGGGAACCGTTTAATGCAAATTCTGAGAACCGATAACCGAACCGGTACACACATTAGCGGTTCTGAGGCACCGGTTCGGTTCCGGTTCCTCGGTTCTGACGGTTCCGAACCGTTTTTTCTCACATCTAGCCACCGTAATAAAACACATAACAAATTTACCAATTTAACACATTTGACCTGTTTTAGTCTTATTGTTATGAACCGAACCCATTAATCCGTTAGACAACCCGATCAACTCATTTTGCCACTAAGACCATGTGTACTGCAAACGTTATGTTTGCGTTATGGGTTGAAAACGCGGGGGGTACACCGCCCCCCCTGCGTTATGCGATGTTGTTTTTTTGGTGCGTTGTATACAAAACGTGCAAATGGCACACAAATCAAAAAAATATTACCGTTATATATATAACCTTTGAGAATAAAAAAAATATTTCTTTATATATTAAACCAACTAATTCCCAATCAAAACTCATCAAATTTATAAAACTTCTCTTTTAACTCTACAACTCTATAATTCCTTTACACAAAATTCACTATATATGAATCCTCCATCTATATATAAACAGTTTTTCGGGCCCGACCAACAAGCCGGTTACGAGTGCGATTATGCTTGCGACACAGTATATGAGTTCCGTTACGGGTGTGATTAGCTCTCCACCCCCCGTTTCAACAACAACGAATAGTTTTTTTTATTTTCTTGTAATATTTATTTAATAAAATATTATTGTTATTTGATTATTCTTATTAAAATTAAAAAAAAAACAAAAACTGTAAAAGTGATTGGGCGTCACGTGACGCATAACCCTTGGATGTGAAGAGCTATGACTACAGTCTGCTTTTGTATAAAATCATAACTCTGACTACACGCCACGTGGCACGTTACCCCTGAATATGAAAAGAAACAACCACATTGTTCATTATTTGCTATATCTCAATCGTCAATTTTAGGGCTGGAGATATGCTTTACGTTTCCCTCTCCTCTAATGATGAAATCTAAAATGCGTTATCAATTTTAGGGCTGTAGACATGCTTTTCGAAGTCCATTGAACTGCTCGGTTCTCATTCTCTCATCCATTTCAAGGTATTTAACCGATTTCAATCCCATTTGTTATCATACTCGAACTATTCTAATTCTGCAATTCGATTAGGGCATCTGTTTTTGTTAAAGTTTGACTGGTTCGTGCCTGTATTGAACACACACAAGGTTAGTATACAGCCATTTGAGTTTTTCGATTGGTTTTCGGTGAGAAATTGGTTTTTTGATTGGTTTTCGGTGAGAAATTGGTGTTTGTTGGATGATTTTGATACTCATATGATGTTTCTGATGGTAATTTTATGGGTGGTCATCAAATTTTCATATTGCAAACTTTGATTACATTTGTGTTTCAATAATCTTTTCGGTTGTGATGTTCAACAATCTTTTGTGTAGAATATTGACCCATGATGTATGGAGTAGGGAGCGTTGATCTTTATGGATCTGGGTAGTAATCAATTAAATACGAACATATTGAAAATCCTGCCGACTATTGAACCTATCCATTGCCCTATCATTAATGACGAAATCGGACACTAATTTTCTGGCTTCGATCAATTCTGCGCATTGAAAGCATCTATGCTGCATTCAATTCTGTCATTCAGTTTTAACATTGAAACGTTTCACTTCTTCCCTTTAGTTTCAATAAAAAATTGAAACCGCTGTCAAACCAATGGATGCAATCAATTGCCGACGGTTATCCTCTCCTATGTGGGTATAACTATTGCCCTCACATGCTGCAATTGCGAAAAGCAGGTACACGATTTTGTTTTATGGTATTACATCGTTATTCATTCAATTTGGCAGTGTACCGATTTTGCTCGGTTGCTAACATCCATTCTCTCTTTAATTTTGCAGGTCTCTACCGCTTCATAACCACTCCCAAATGACGGTTTTAAGTAAGCTTCTGTTTGGCACCATGCATATCAAAGCATATGATTGGGTGGCTGATGGTGCTTCAGTCTCTACCCCCGAAGCTGAGCCGGGTGAGTTCTTAACTAAAGATATAATATTTTCGATATTAATTACGCAAGAATGTCGTAACTATAATTTATAAGTAGGAAAAAGAACATATAATTATCTAGACGGGCCTGCTGAGTTACGAGCTCAGGTCAGCATACGTACTTTTTTACTGGTCAAAACGGATTCGATTGACTTTATTAACGGGTTTAGATTAAAATTTTTTTTACTGGTCTAAAAACGGGCCTTGTTGACTTTAGCTACCGGTTCACGTCAAAACACGTACTTTTTGACTGGTCAAAACATGTCGCTTGCGTTGGTAATTGTGTGCGGGATAATTTTTTAATACTCAAACTTTTGGTTGGCCAATCTTGTTGAGTGGCTGAAAATGATGGTAACTAATAGAAGAGTAGAGGAAGTAGTTGACCTAAAATGTTCAACACGTGCTCTAAAACACGCACTTTTGGTGGCTTTTAGATGTGTTAATCTTGACTCTAGCAAACGGCCTAACAGAGTCAAGTTGTGAGAATGCTTGATTCAGATTTATACCATATTGTGAGGTAATAACCTTTTTTTGTACTTAACGAGCATTTTATATTTGGTAAAATGGGTTGGGACATGTACTCTTTTAGTATGGTTCTAAACATGTTAAGGATGATACAACTTCCCGTTAACTCGTTTAAGTCTTATTTGTTGAAGATAGTGTCAAGAGATCTATCCAAATCAATTTATAATACATGTTTGCGCAGGCGGTGCAGCTGGCTGCTACAATGCTCGGATTCTGTTTAGACTTTAGGATGAAACATAAGTTAAGTTGGAGTCAACTCAACTTAAATACGTGAGATAATGGTGATGTGCCCACAAGCTCCATAGTTATGTAAAACTCTTCAATCGTATTTTAAGCAACTGACACATGCAAAATCAGATTTTCAAAAGAGTTAATGTTTGGATTTGAGCAGAATGATAAAGTGGACGGGTATAATGATGGTTGCAAGATAAAAGAACTCTGTAACTTTAGTTGGGTCCTTGATTACTCTCCATGCCTCTCAAGCTCATATTGATCTGCCTAATCTCACTAAAGAAGATAAAGCGGTTAGCGATGTTCACATAGTGTCTTTTTTTTATTTGTTTTAGTTTAACGAGATCTAGGTTTTCATATACTTGTTTAGGCTGTTTATTAAAAGATAATTTCATCTAAAATCTTGTTACCCAATCACAAAAAAACTTGAATTTCACCTATTTAGAGCATAGTGACCGTTGAAATATAAGAAGTCTGTTATGATTGCCATATTATTTTCTAATTGGATTACATTTAGTTTAAACAAAAAAAAGGATACTAATTACTTGTGCTGAATTTAATTATGTCAAGGTAATTTTTTTATTGCGTATATATTCTTTATGTGTTTTTTAACGAAAGTCCTTGTCTTATAATTCATTAATATTATATGTTCAAGTTATTCTACAGGGTCTAAATCACTTTGATGAGATTGTTCGAGAGGCAGATGGTATTGTTTTTTCACGTGAAAATCTTGGCACTGATCTTCCACCAGAAAGGTAATAATTGGCATTTTCGGGAAAAATCAAATTACAAGTTTGTTCAAGCAATAATCTTGAGTAATATAAATTGTGCAGGTGTTTTTATTTCAAAATATTGCCTTTTACAAGTGTAACATGGCTGGAAAACCCGCAGTGCTTACCCATGTTTTGGATGGCATGACTGACAGTTTAACACCAACTCGTGCAGAAGCAAAAGATGTGTCATAATGTTGTACTAGACGGTTCATTCCTTGTTTTGCATGCATTAGTTTTTACAGTATTAAGTTAACAAGTCAAGTTTATGATAAATATCTCATAATTACATGATGTGATGGAAATCTTTTTGGTGCTGAGACACTGCGTGGATTATACCATGTTGAAACACTATCTCATTATTTGGATATATATATATATACATATATATATATATATATATATTAATTTGTCATGTATGTTTTGTGGTGATGATGTATAATAATTCAATATGTTTTTCATGGATTCGATTTGTGAATACGTTTTGAAACATAATAGGATGCTATAGATAAGCTAATAGGTTTTGAAAACAAGGAAATTTGGATAAAGATTTTTCACAAACTGAAACCGCATTAGTAATGCATGTATTTTTCCGACCACGGTGGTAAAACTAACTGGATTTGAGAATGAACAGAGCAAACATGCGTATTCATTAGCCTATGGCACTGCTATGTGATCAATTGAAAATCTAAAAATGAAACCGAAGTGACCACTATTTATCATTTAACACACATAAATATAGTTTATTTTATTTGTAAATAAGTAGTCTATTTTTAAACATAATTATATACTGGGGTCGTGTTTATTTTATTAAATTCCACTGAGGTATTTTCTATGCTTACAACTCACCGTCACCTATTTTTATATTAAATATTTAATTATGTCATTTAAAAATATCCTGTATTGCAGTCATATATTAAGAAATTAGTTATTTATAAAACAAGGTGATGTAAAAAAGGTTGTTGTATCAACCCGACCAACCTATTTTCACTCGCATTAAAAAAAATAACTCTCTATTACATACATGAACCAATTACCAAACCTTGCCGTCATTTGAGGTATCAAAAAAGATTATCAATATTGAAACATAGTTATTTGGTATAATGAAGTTTGGTATTTTTAATTGACTTCTGTCACTTACATTTTTTACTCTACTAGGCTACCAAAAAAATACTGGTTTCAATAGTGCGGGGGGAATAACTTTTTAAAAATAATAGGATTCATTATATAAAGTTCTCATTTATGTTGGTTTTTATATAAATTTCATAACATAATAATGTTTTTTTTACTTATCAAGTCGGTTAACTTTATGAAAATTTTATTTTCAATCTAATATATCTAATATATAATGAAGGTGCCCAATAAAGTATAAAAACTGAGAAATCAACCAAATAGGTACGGTTTCTTTTTTAAAAGCAGCAAATTAAAGTTTATACGGAATACAATCCTTTTGCTATAGCAAATGTCGGTACTATAACAAACCGGCGCTATTGTCCGGTTTGGGAAACATTGCCAACTTCCTGCACATGCTCCTAACTCATGAAGGCCGCAACATGTCATGCAACCTATGGTCCCTGCTCCGAGGAGATAAGTGGATCCTCATGCTCACAAGCCCACAATCCCTTTAAGTTAAGCATTTCTTTCATCTCTTGATTAAATTTCAACTGCTCGCGAATTAACACACATTCAATCATTTATTTTGATTAAAAATCACAAAACCCATAAATCTATTTTATTAACAAATGTTCCCCAAAACACAATGTATCCAATATATATGCATACGTCAATAGTTTAGTGAGTACCAACGCACAAAAAATACATCAAACAAACCATAAGCACATGCGACAACGCGTTCGCACCAGTAACCCATTACACTCCACATCAAACAATTTGTGTGAACCCGCCGCAACGCGCTGGCACTTCTGCTAGTAGGTCACTAATACTTGGTGAGTTGGTGTCTCCACTAAACCTTCTCTCGTGAGTACCGGTCTTGGTTTTATATATGACTTGAACCTTTGAAGCGAGCCGAGAATTTTTTATGTAAGAGTGAGCCCACTGGAAAACATTTCTGATCCGCCACTGTCCAACCTAGTACCGGCTCCCTAAGAATTCTTACTTGCACCAACCTTGGTAGGGGCGACGTACCCATTACAACACGTCCTAGTACTCGTAGGGGTTATGAAGAGGTAGGTCCCAGCAGAGCCCAGTTGGAATCGCAAGACTCACCTTGAAGAGGGACGTCTGCGCAAGGACCAACTGGTTCCGCAGGACCAACCATGCTCAGAGATGACGACCTTACGCGCAGTACGCCAGCTGTTCCCGCAGGAAAAGCCTCCCAATGGTGAAGTACCCCGCCTGTTCCCGCAGTTGCGGATACAAGCCATCAGGGAAGGCTACCCGCACTAATAGCAAGGCTACACGCACAAGGCACTAACTCTCAATAATTCAGTCACCTGAAGGAATGAGCAAGGCGGGAATACTCATGCCCAAATGAGCCAGTCCGTACGCTTCTGAAAGATCTTTTGTACTATACCTGCCAAGGTATGGACAAAATAGACAAGATCTGACCAAAGCAGCCCATGAACCAATCACAGGGTGACAGCTCAACGACAACAGTACGAGGAGCACGCTCTAGTACAAAATGTCACTATCAGCCGCTGCCTACTCATCAACCCTTGTCGTGGCACCTACATAGCCTGCAGTTGGTGGAAAAGGAATAGTACACAGCCAGCCATGTCACTATCAGCCGCTGCCTACCCACCAACTACCAGCATGGAACGTGCGTAGCCCACAGTTGGTAGAAAAGGAATATTATACAGCTGGCTGTACCTGCTTGGAAACCTACCTTCGGCTATAAATACTCCAACACCTTGGAACGGTATCATTATCTGGTATCTCATCTTCTCTAGCAATCTCTCTCAATATATACACATATTCAGAGCAATCTAGTCTGATTCTCACGCTGGAGGGTGGTCACAAAGAGGACCCCCCCCTTCTCAGTGACGAGCTCACGGTATCTGTTTTGTAGGTCATTAGAAGAATAACCATCTTTGCCGGACCTAACCCTCGTGGGAAACATCTATTTAACCCCCAGATTATCCGTAATCTGCCGGGGTCGATTAGTATTTCTTCATTGGCGCCATCCGTGCATAAAAGCTAGAACTATTTCTGTTTTAGTTTTTTCCAAAACTTCTGGAAAGATGGTTAACGTTACTCCGGTCCCAAGGCCAGCGAGTGACCAAGAAACCCCGGTAATCACAACCCCAGCTACTGGGAGGAACACCGGCGAGTACACAAATTTTACGAACACTACCCCGGTTACCCAAGCCGGGGCAAGTGCAGTAAATTTTACGAACACTACCCCGGTTACCCAAGCCGGGGCAAGTGCAGTAAACAATCATCCCCTGGGATTCATTGATACCCAGGTGGAAAGACAACAGACGAGGCTCCCCCGCCAAACACTTGATCAAGTTAAAGCGTGGGCGGAAGCACGTCAGAAGGAATTCCAAGCTGAGTTGGATGAACGCTTACGTTCACTCCAACAGGCTGACGAATTCGGAAGCACTCGACAACAGCTCAACATGAGCAATGAGTGCGAGTACTTGGACGATGACTGGGAAGAATCCGATAGTGACGCAAACCCTCGCCATAGGGCGAAAGGGAAGCGCAAGGAAACGGACTTCCAACCGAGAAGGAATTTTGGAGAAACCTTCAAACCAAAAAACGCGGGTGGAAACCCACGTGACTTCTCCAAAACCTTTAGACCAACTGTTGCAAATGCGGGAACATCCAAGTTTGCAAGGGACATTGCGGAAGCAATCGCCCCGAAGAGTGCCAAACAAATGTCCAACATAGGCACTTATGACGGTATATCCGACCCAGACGATCACTTGAACAGATTCATAGCGGGGGCAACCGTCAGCAACTGGACGGAACCCACGTGGTGTTATATGTTCCAGATGACGCTGGTTGGAGCGGCCAGGGCATGGTTTGATCGTTTACCGGTCCACCACATCTATGATTGGGCGGACTTTCAACACAAGTTCAGCCAACACTTCAGTCAACAGAGGAAATATACTGAAGAGCAGTGGACGATCCTCAACTGCGTTAGAGAGGAAGATGAATCTTTACTAGACTTCATCACTCGCTTCAACTCCATAAAGCTGAGTCTGGGCACCATAAGTGAAGATCTTGTTCGCGTCGCTTTCATCCAGGGCGCCGAATACCCAGAGCTTATCCGCACGTTGACGGGTAAGGACGGCATGCCATCCACATGGGATGCCATCATGATTACGGCGACCAAGCGCTTTGCCGAAACGGAGAAGCAACTGGGTAGGGATCTTCCCCAGAATACACACCTCTACACGCAGAGGACTAGAGAAAACAACGTTCGGACCGCCCAGCAAAACAAAAAGAGGAAGCTAGGTATTTGGCAGTCAAGGGTAAACTTTGACACCTCATCCAGCTCTCGCCCTCTAGTAGGCGGAAGGGATAACACGCACCCATCAAGCCGAAAACACCGGTGGACGCCACTCACCAAAAGCGTCACGGAGATATTTGCCACCGAAAAACTCCCATGGCCGAAAGCTCCAATGATCCGGCAGCGACCTAATGCGGATCAGAGCAAATCCTGTGACTCCCACGGGACAAAGGGTCACAACACTGAGGAGTGTACATCCTTGAAAGATATTGTTGAAACATTCGTCAAGGATGGAAGACTTACACACCTTGTGGCATCAATCAAGAATGGAGGGAGGAATGATAATCGATACAAAGGCAACGGACGAAAGCCCGTTGACATCAGCATCCACATGGTTCATAGTAACATCAGAGGAAGAAAAAGACGAACGACAGAACCATGCGCGTGGAAGGAAGCTGAGGTGCGCTTCCCGCGAGTGCCAGGAGAACCCAGCAAAGAAGGCCCTATCGTCATCAAAAGCCAGCTGGGGCACTACATCACTTCCCGCACTCTTGCTGACAACGGCGCCTCGTCAACGGTTATGTACAGGCAGTTCTTCGACAAGCTAGACGATGAAGACAAGGAACGCCTGGAAACGGTCTACGCCTCGATGGAAGGGTTCGACGGCAGCACAAACACCCCCCTGGGTATCCTATCTTTCCCCGTCATTCTCACAGACGGGAAACACTCCCGCACAGAAGACGTGGACTTTGTCGTGATGAGGAAGCCACACCACACATATGACATTCTCTTCGGGAGAGACGGGATGGCAAGATTCAATGCCGTGGTATCTTCAGTCCACGGCATGATGGGATGGCCAACAGCTGAGGGTGTAGCGATGATCACCGGTATTCCCCAGGTATGCATCGCATCTGTCTCATCTAAACCCAAACCAAAGATGGCTAAACCAACCATCACCGAACCAGAAAAATGGGCCCTCAATGGCAAATACCCTTGTAACACCCCGTAACCGCAGCGGAAACGTACACGGGATGCAACAGACACATCTGATATCAACAGCATTGCTTATAAAGAAAATACCACTACATTAATTTATAACATATTACATTGTTGCGAGATTCATTACTGTCTAGGTGATACACACATATTTTACCGATAAGACATTAATAAATTCATTACAAAACAAAGAGCAGCAAGCTTCCAACAGGTAGCACAGATAGTTAAGCACACATCAATCAATCCAACTTGGGCATACCTAGAAAACATGTAAAGAAAACGGGTCAACTACGAATAGTTGGTGAGTTTCACTAATTTAAATAAACACTGACAAATCATTTTAATAATCATTTATTAACAATATAATCATGCTGGGAACTATGTTACCCCAGAACATTTCCAATAACTTTCTGGGAACTATGTTACCCCAGAACAATAATAACCCCTGGGAACTATGTTACCCCAGAACAATAACAACCCCTGGGAACTATGTTACCCCAGAATAATAATAACCCCTGGGAACTATGTTACCCCAGAACAACAATAACCCCTGGGAACTATGTTACCCCAGAACAATAATAACCCCTGGGAACTATGTTACCCCAGAACAACAATAACCCCTGGGAACTATGTTACCCCAGAACAATAATAACCCCTGGGAACTATGTTACCCCAGAACAATAACAACCCCTGGGAACTATGTTACCCCAGAATAATAATAACCCCTGGGAACTATGTTACCCCAGAACAATAATAACCCCTGGGAACTATGTTACCCCAGAACAACAATAACCCCTGGGAAGTATGTTACCCCAGAACAATAATAACACCTGGGAACTATGTTACCCCAGAACAATAATAACCCCTGGGAACTATGTTACCCCAGAACAATAACACATTATAAACATTTTATATATTCTATGCATCAGTCCATATATATATAAATGTACAAGTATTTCCATACGATCGGTATGTACTTAAATACTTTAAATAAGACATGTTTTCCGCCCCGGGAAAATATAATTAAAACAATTCATTAAAAGGGGCTCGTGAAAACTCACCTTGTTGTGAGTTGGTGAGTAATATAAGGAACAGCTACGTGCCTGGATCTGTAATATAATATCTAGTCGTTACTATATAATTCCCATAACTTAAATACATAGCAATCGGTACATCTGGGAACATTGTTAACCCAGTACTGTACTCGATTCGGGGACAATGTTAACCCCGTGACACTTCTAAGGACTCAGATTGACATTGCTTAGAGTTTGACAGTCAATTTAGTTAAGGTGATGAAATTATAGCTCGGTTTGACACCCCGTTTGGCCGCGGGGCCCGTTTCCGGTATTTCGGTGCCGGAAACGGTAAAATCGGGTAAAATTACCCAAATCATCCGAATTATTTTCGGATGATTTATTTTTACTTAATTTACTTAGATTTATGAAATAGTCTATTTTTAGAGTTTTCATGTACCAGTCAGCTCGCTTATGCGAACTATGCCGGTTTACACGTTTTAAGCTTTAAAAACTTGTTTTTATGTTCTTTTTAGCACAAATAATTACCCGATTAGTCTCGGGTCTTGAAATTTTGCACAAAACTTAATTTGACAGTAAGGAATTTTGTAAAAATTTTCCAGATTTATTTTCTTATATTTACATTTATTTATCTATTTTTAAATCTTATTAAAATACTAAATATATCAAAAATACCAAAACACTTTAGAAAATTCCCAAATTTTTCTGGGATGATCTTTATCATCCTCATAACTTTCTGGAATTTTCCCAGATTTATTTTCCTACATTTACATTTATTTATCTATTTTTAAATCTTGTTAAAACACTAAATATATGAAAAATACCAAAACACTTTAGAAAAATCCCAAATTTTTCTGAGATGATCTTTATCATCCTCATAACCTCCTGGAATTTTTCCAGAATTTAAAACTTATTTTTCAAGCCATTTTCACCCAAAACCGAGCTAGAAAGCCCTAGAACTCGTTTCACCGAAAAGCCTACTTAGACTTTTCCAACTGAGCTCAAATTTTGTGGGTGACTTTTATATGTTATAAAAAGCTTATCTTAAATTTTCCGGAATTTTTCATCATGTTTTGCTATTTTTCACTATTTTTGGCCAAAACCGAGCATTAAATTCACCAAATATTCATCTTTTATCCAAAAATTACCAAAAATTCACAGATCTCATATTTTCATGTGTAGATCATCTCTGTGAAATTTCGTGACCCGACTCTAAGCACACGTAAATCTGTCCATTTTTTCATAACACACAAAAACCGAACTATTTTGTGTTTTCTAGCTTTAGATCGCAAGGATCTCGGTTTCTAGCCTTTGCTAGCCGCTAGATACAACACTTACAAGTACAATATCACTACACCAAGCAAGTTACACCAATAATCAAACCATTTCTTTCAAAGTGTCGGTTTTTAAGTAAAAACAAAGGTTTTAACCGTAGAAATCCATTCCCGACTCTTTTTACTCATTTCTTGGACCAAGATCCCTTGTATAACATGTATACATCTCTTGATCATGCAAGAGTCGGTTCCATCTCGGTTTTTCACCCATCTTTCACTTGGAAACTCATTTTAACAAGATTTTAACCGTAAAATTTTATTCTAAACACTTTTAACTCATTACTTGGATCAAGATCCTTTGTATAACTTGTATACATCCCTTGATCATACGAGAATCGGTTTTATCTCGGGTTTTCACCCGTCTTTCACATGGAAACCTCCTTTTCTCAATATTGTAGAATTAGAAACAAGATTTAAGCATAAAAACCATGTTTATACCTTCAAAGTCTTGTTAGAAATCAAGGATTTTGAATGAATGTTGAAAGGATTTGAGAGATTGAGAGAGTTTTTTATCTAAAAAAAAATAACAAATGAAGTGTGTGTGTGTGCATATAGGGCCGGTTGGCCAAGTGGAGGTGGGGGTGGGTCCCACAAATCCATTCTAAGCCACATATTCAGATTACACAATCCGGATAATGTTGTGGATAGTCTGGTTCAGTTCGTTTCTCGTTTAAACTCGTAATTCGGCTTGAAACGAAATTAAAATGGTCGTTTTTCGGGTTAAAGTAAAATTTATATAAAACTGATTTAAAAACTTTAAAAACTTAACCCATGACATTAAAACATCATATTATTAATAATTACGCATCTTTTTCGGCTTGATTGATCGTCTCTTGCTTGGTTTGGTGATAAAGGTTTCGTTTAGCGTACCGACGTACCATTAAATCGAAATCCTTTTTCTGTGCTATAATTTACTTATCCCGAAGCATTAATACCTCGTAAATATCACTAAACATTATATACTTCGTCTATAATGTAATTCCCGATTCGTTCGGGTTTCAATAACCGATCAATGATTAATTGTAATTCTAATACGATTCACTATATAATTGAGTATGATTCATACTGTGAACCATATATATTCGTATCAATGTGCTATAACTCATATAATCAATATTAAATAACACGTAAATAGTATATTCCGGCTAGGGTATACCTGGAGTTGCCGGAATCGTTACATTCTCCCCCCGTTATAAAAATTTCGTCCTCGAAATTTTATGCGTCAACTACTTCCTTTTGAGGAAATAGGTGGGGGTATTTCTTCCGAAATTCATCCTTTCGTTCCCAAGTAAATTCTGGGCCTCGTTGCGAATTCCATCTAACTTTGACCAACGAGATCTTATTGTGTCTAAGTTGCTTGATCTTACCGTCTACTATTTCGATGGGCTCCTCTACGAAGTTGAGCCTATCACTTATTTGCACACCCTCTAAGGGTAACACCGATGTCTCATCCGACAGACATCTTTTCAAATTCGACACATGAAACACGTTATGAACTGCACTTAGTTCCTCAGGCAGTTCTAGTCGGTAAGCTACCGGACCGATCTTTGCAGTAATAATGAATGGTCCAATATATCTAGGGGCCAACTTCCCCGCCTTTCCAAACCTGACCACTCCTTTCCAGGGTGATACTTTCAAATATACTTTTTCACCCTTCTCAAATGACAACGGTTTTCGACGGGTATCGGCATAACTCTTCTGCCGATCCCGCGCGGCTTTCAGGTTGTTCTTAATTTCAAGAATCTTGCTGGTCGTCTCCTGGACCAGATCCGATCTAATGATCTGCGGGTCACCCACTTCAGACCAGCAAAGTGGTGATCGGCACTTCCGCCCATACAATGCTTCATAAGGTGCTGCCTTTATACTGCTGTGATAACTGTTATTATAGGAAAATTCAACGAGTGGGAGATGTTGATCCCAATTTCCCTTAAAGTCCAGTACGCAAGCACGAAGCAAATCCTCCAAAGTTTGAATGGTCCTCTCAGACTGACCATCGGTCTGAGGGTGGTAAGCTGTGCTTAGGTCAATACGTGTTCCCAATGCTTCTTGGACAGCTTGCCAAAGTTTGGAGGTGAAATGGCTATCCCTATCGGAGATGATCGAGATGGGGATGCCATGACGAGACACTATTTCATTTATATAAATTTGCGCAAGTCTCTCAGTGTTAAAAGTATTCCTAATTGGAATAAAATGTGCCGATTTGGTTAATCGATCCACGATTACCCAAATCGCATCATGACCTCGGGGTGTCTTGGGGAGATGTGTCACAAAATCCATTGTGATCTGCTCCCACTTCCATTCGGGAATTTCCGGCTGTTGCAACATTCCCGAAGGTTTCTGGTGCTCCGCCTTAACTCTCGCACACGTCGTACACTTGCCGACGTATGTGGCTATATCCTTTTTCATTCCTGGCCACCAGTAAAATTCTTTCACATCCTTGTACATTTTATCCGATCCCGGATGTATGGAATATTTCGATTTATGAGCTTCGTCCATGATTAAATCACGAAGGTCATGGAGGGTCGGGATCCACATCCGATTTTTGAAATAAAGAATTTCGTCCACACGCTGTTCGAAATTCTTCTCATTCCCGTAAAGTCCTTCTTTAACCAATTGGCCCTCTTTCAACGCCTCGCGTTGAGCGACTCGAATTAAATCTGAAAGGTTCGACTGGACTATCATCCCCAACGCTCGCACACGTAGTGGCTTGACTCGATCCTTTCTACTCAAGGCATCGGCTACAACGTTAGCCTTGCCGGGGTGATATCGTATGTCACAGTCATAGTCACTCAGCAACTCGACCCATCTTCGTTGCCTCATATTCAGTTCTTTCTGATCGAATATGTGTTGCAAACTTTTATGATCAGTGAATATGGTGCACTTTGTACCGTAGAGATAGTGTCTCCAGATTTTAAGTGCAAAGATGACTGCTCCCAGTTCCAAGTCATGAGTAGTGTAGTTTTTCTCATGAACTTTTAACTGTCGAGACGCATAGGCTATGACCTTTTTATTTTGCATTAACACGCATCCTAACCCTCTACGGGATGCGTCACAATATACAACAAATCCATCGTCTCCGTCGGGGAGACTTAAGATTGGCGCTTGGCACAATCTTTGTTTTAGCGTTTGAAACGCCGTTTCCTGCTCTTCACCCCATTCATATTTCCGATCCTTTTGAGTCAGGAGGGTTAAAGGTTGGGCGATGCTGGAAAAGTTCTCTATAAATCGACGATAGTATCCAGCTAAGCCTAAGAATTGGCGGATTTCTTTCGGAGATTTAGGCGCTTGCCAATTCTTAATAGCTTCAACCTTACTCGGATCAACGTGTATTCCTTGGTGGTTTATAACATGACCGAGGAATTGCACCTCTTGCAACCAGAAGTTACACTTGGAGAATTTTGCATATAACTTCTCCTGATCCAGGAGCTCTAAAACTAACTTTAAGTGTTGCTCGTGCTCCTCTTTACTCTTCGAGTATATCAAAATATCGTCAATAAATACAATGACGAACTTGTCGAGATAGGGTTTACAGACTCGGTTCATGAGATCCATGAACACTGCTGGCGCATTTGTTAGCCCAAAAGGCATAACTAAAAATTCGTAGTGGCCGTAGCGAGTCCGAAACGCGGTTTTTGGGATATCCTCCTCTTGAATTCTAACTTGGTGGTATCCCGATCTAAGATCAATTTTTGAGAAATAGCTCGCACCTTGCAGTTGGTCGAACAAATCATCGATTCGGGGAAGAGGATATCTATTTTTGATGGTTAATTTGTTCAATTCCCTGTAGTCAATGCACATTCGAAGGCTTCCGTCCTTCTTTTTCACAAATAGTACAGGTGCACCCCACGGGGAATAACTGGGACGTATAAATCCCTTATCCAACAATTCCTGCAACTGGTTGGATAGTTCTTGCATCTCGGACGGTGCAAGTCTGTAAGGGGCCTTAGCAACAGGGCCGGCTTGAGGTAATAAGTCGATTCTGAATTCGACTTGTCGGGTTGGCGGTAATCCAGGAAGTTCCTCTGGAAAAACTTGTGGAAATTCGCGTACCACGGGAATATCGTCCACCCGTTTTTCCTCAGAATCAGCGGCCGTCAGGCTCGCTAGATACGCCACACATCCCTGACGTATAAATTTCAACACCTTGAGGTGGGATATAAATGGTATCATGGTGCCGGATTTTTCTCCCTGCACTAATACCTCCTCGTCATCCGACACCCGGATCTTGACGGTTTTCTTTTCACAGTTTATTTCTACCCTATTACGAGCCAACCAATCCATTCCCACTATCACGTCAAAACTACCCAATTCTACCGGTAGTAAGTCAATCAGGAAGGATTGTTCGCTTAGAATAAAAGGGCAATTCCGAACAATCCGATTAACTATCATGGTTTTACCGTTAGCGACCTCTACGGTGTAGGGTTCTATGGTTTCACCAGTAGGAAGGTTTGCTATCGAAAGGAATCTAACGGAGACAAAACTTCTATCGGCGCCTGTATCAAATAATACAGAAGCGTAATGATCAGAGACGAGGAAGGTACCTGTCACTACGCTGGGGTCCTGGCGCGCCTCGTTCGCTCCCATCACAAATGCCCGGCCTCGCGCCGGATTGGACGACGATGGCTGACCCGCGAGTTGTCTCCCGTTTCCTCCCTGATTCAGTTTCGGGCAGTTCCTTTTGAAGTGATCCGTGCTGCCGCATTCGTAGCAAGCACGGCTAGTGGTCACCATCTGGTTTCCTTGTGGGTTCTGCTGTCGGGCTGGTTGAGTTCTAAATGGTTGCGCCCGAATAGGTTGTGGTTGACGGTTCAGGTTGTTCAGATTTGTCTTACAATTTGGTGCGTAGTGTCCAACCCTGCCACACCGGTGGCACACCACCTCCTTGCACACACCACTATGGTGGTAACCACATTTCCCGCATTTAGGAAACGTTCCCCTCTGCGGTTCTTGCCTTCCGCCCGAACTAGTCATGGCATAGCTCTGGGCAGCGGGCCTAGCTCGTTTGTTTTGCTGCTTCTCTCGGATCCTATTGTCATACGTACCTCGCTTTCCCCCAGCCGACTCTCCCGTCGCCTTTATCGATCCGCTCCTCAAGAAATCATACGTGACAATACCAGCCTGTGTCACTGCACCCTCATACGTCTGGTGCCCTCCCGCGTTAACTATGCTCCTCACTACTGGAGTAAGTCCCCAAATATAACGTTCCACCCTTTTTGACTCTGGGGTGACCAACCACGGCACTAATCGTGACAGTTCATTAAACCGGTTGGTATATCCCAAGTGGTCCGCCCCATGCATCTCTAGGTTCCACAACTCATGTTCCAGTTTCTGCAATTCATTCTTTGGGCAGAAATGTTTCAAAACAAGATCCTTAAGCTCTGCCCAGGTCATGCGGTTTGTCGCCGCCTGACCTCGAGTCTGTACTATGGTGTTCCACCATGTCAAGGCATGGTCTGTGAACGTACAGGTGGCGTACTTAACGACACAATCCTCGGGACAGTTGCTGATATTTACCACTGATTCTATTTTCTCTAACCATTTCACTAACCCATTCGGTCCTTCCGACCCGTTAAATTCTAAAGGCTTGCATAACATGAAATCCTTGATTGAACAACCCCTGGATGGTCCAGTGCGGTTGGTCTCTACAGTAGGGATAGGGCCATTACTGTCGGTAGCGACCACCGTAGGCGGTGCGTCAGTACTCGGCATAGTGTTATCGGTAGGTGGAGGATTAGCATTATGTTCCCCGCCATTATTTATGGGCGTTTGATTGCTCGGAGGGGTTGGATTAGACGAATTATTAATGCTGGCGGCGATGCGCGATACTATATCCGGTATCGCCGCCTCCAACTGTTGAGCAATCAAACGGCTCACATCTACTTCCGATACTTTCGTTGATCGTTTCGGTGCCATTCTACACAATCATCAAAGAAATATATATAATCAATACCATCTCAAAATATAAAACACAATACATACTTCATTCATTAGTAAACATTGATTCATATTACACAAACATCAATTTACATACTTCCAGTCAACATTACATAACTACGTTTTAATACAAAGGGCCTATGTTGGTATCATTCTCGACATAACCCGCAATGGGTCAGTGCTTGAATGATACCCAAAAGTATCGATAATGATATGCCCTACAAGAGACCCCTTATGGGCCAGTGGTTGTACTATAACTAAACAAGATTCACTCCGTGTTAGTATCACCACTAACTACTTACACGGAGTATCAAAAAGCGGTTCAAGATTCTACCATCCATCACGTCTACACATGGTGGTAAACCAACCCCACCAACACCGCCACCAGCACCACCAGCACCGCCATCATAACCCGCATTCGGGTTTCCATCTGGTCGATCAACCAGTGGGAGTATGAGCACTCCCTTTTTAACTGGTTAATAGCATACTGGTGGTCCAGTATGCTGTCCCCGAGGTACGCCCGCCTCTGTACCCCCACGACCAGGGCGGCAGAGTGCTCGTTCACCTGCTCGGTGAGAACACGTAGCCAAGCCGCCAAGTCCCGCTCCTGCCTTGGCAGACCCCACACAGGTAGGGTTGCAGGCTCGGGTTGGGGGCGGGAAGACTCGCCCCGGTGGTATGTGGATCTGGGTGGGGTAACAGTGGGCGGAACATACGGGGCACTGATCCGCGCCGTGAGGCGGGGACCGTGTCTGGGGGGAATCGGGGTGGTCTGTGGTGCGGGCGGGGTAGGAGACCTGGTAACCCTAGCAGGGGAGGGTACACTAGCACTCCTAGCTGGGGTGGTCTGTCTAGAAGTACTATGACTAGCCTCCGAAGGCTCGGAGCTGGGTGCTACACTTGGGCTTCCAGAGGCCCCGGAACTAGCCTCTTCCGGGTCCTCTTCCGTCGACACACTAGGTGTTCTTGCCATTATACCTGCACACAAGTTAACAAACATATAGTCCTTTTCGTAGTGTAATTCATAATTAAATTAACACATACTTATTTATACAACTTTACCACATAATAATATTATCATATATTTACACATATGTTGCCAATTTTACCTATTTAAGTCCCCCGTGACTTCCCCTGAATTTCCTCGTGCAGACAAGTCTGTTATTATGTTCCGGACCATAATAACCCACTTGTCCATCCAAGTTCATCCCGATCTCGTCACAATATATTATTAGTTGATATTCAGATCCTATAATACTTGAGCTACTGGTTATATTTTAGGTATCTTTTCCAGACATCCTAATTCTTTATAACCAATGGCTCTGATACCAAGTTCTGTAACACCCCGTAACCGCAGCGGAAACGTACACGGGATGCAACAGACACATCTGATATCAACAGCATTGCTTATAAAGAAAATACCACTACATTAATTTATAACATATTACATTGTTGCGAGATTCATTACTGTCTAGGTGATACACACATATTTTACCGATAAGACATTAATAAATTCATTACAAAACAAAGAGCAGCAAGCTTCCAACAGGTAGCACAGATAGTTAAGCACACATCAATCAATCCAACTTGGGCATACCTAGAAAACATGTAAAGAAAACGGGTCAACTACGAATAGTTGGTGAGTTTCACTAATTTAAATAAACACTGACAAATCATTTTAATAATCATTTATTAACAATATAATCATGCTGGGAACTATGTTACCCCAGAACATTTCCAATAACTTTCTGGGAACTATGTTACCCCAGAACAATAATAACCCCTGGGAACTATGTTACCCCAGAACAATAACAACCCCTGGGAACTATGTTACCCCAGAATAATAATAACCCCTGGGAACTATGTTACCCCAGAACAACAATAACCCCTGGGAACTATGTTACCCCAGAACAATAATAACCCCTGGGAACTATGTTACCCCAGAACAACAATAACCCCTGGGAACTATGTTACCCCAGAACAATAATAACCCCTGGGAACTATGTTACCCCAGAACAATAACAACCCCTGGGAACTATGTTACCCCAGAATAATAATAACCCCTGGGAACTATGTTACCCCAGAACAATAATAACCCCTGGGAACTATGTTACCCCAGAACAACAATAACCCCTGGGAACTATGTTACCCCAGAACAATAATAACACCTGGGAACTATGTTACCCCAGAACAATAATAACCCCTGGGAACTATGTTACCCCAGAACAATAACACATTATAAATATTTTATATATTCTATGCATCAGTCCATATATATATAAATGTACAAGTATTTCCATACGATCGGTATGTACTTAAATACTTTAAATAAGACATGTTTTCCGCCCCGGGAAAATATAATTAAAACAATTCATTAAAAGGGGCTCGTGAAAACTCACCTTGTTGTGAGTTGGTGAGTAATATAAGGAACAGCTACGTGCCTGGATCTGTAATATAATATCTAGTTGTTACTATATAATTCCCATAACTTAAATACATAGCAATCGGTACATCTGGGAACATTGTTAACCCAGTACTGTACTCGATTCGGGGACAATGTTAACCCCGTGACACTTCTAAGGACTCAGATTGACATTGCTTAGAGTTTGACAGTCAATTTAGTTAAGGTGATGAAATTATAGCTCGGTTTGACACCCCGTTTGGCCGCGGGGCCCGTTTCCGGTATTTCGGTGCCGGAAACGGTAAAATCGGGTAAAATTACCCAAATCATCCGAATTATTTTCGGATGATTTATTTTTACTTAATTTACTTAGATTTATGAAATAGTCTATTTTTAGAGTTTTCATGTACCAGTCAGCTCGCTTATGCGAACTATGCCGGTTTACACGTTTTAAGCTTTAAAAACTTGTTTTTATGTTCTTTTTAGCACAAATAATTACCCGATTAGTCTCGGGTCTTGAAATTTTGCACAAAACTTAATTTGACAGTAAGGAATTTTGTAAAAATTTTCCAGATTTATTTTCTTATATTTACATTTATTTATCTATTTTTAAATCTTATTAAAATACTAAATATATCAAAAATACCAAAACACTTTAGAAAATTCCCAAATTTTTCTGGGATGATCTTTATCATCCTCATAACTTTCTGGAATTTTCCCAGATTTATTTTCCTACATTTACATTTATTTATCTATTTTTAAATCTTGTTAAAACACTAAATATATGAAAAATACCAAAACACTTTAGAAAAATCCCAAATTTTTCTGAGATGATCTTTATCATCCTCATAACCTCCTGGAATTTTTCCAGAATTTAAAACTTATTTTTCAAGCCATTTTCACCCAAAACCGAGCTAGAAAGCCCTAGAACTCGTTTCACCGAAAAGCCTACTTAGACTTTTCCAACTGAGCTCAAATTTTGTGGGTGACTTTTATATGTTATAAAAAGCTTATCTTAAATTTTCCGGAATTTTTCATCATGTTTTGCTATTTTTCACTATTTTTGGCCAAAACCGAGCATTAAATTCACCAAATATTCATCTTTTATCCAAAAATTACCAAAAATTCACAGATCTCATATTTTCATGTGTAGATCATCTCTGTGAAATTTCGTGACCCGACTCTAAGCACACGTAAATCTGTCCATTTTTTCATAACACACAAAAACCGAACTATTTTGTGTTTTCTAGCTTTAGATCGCAAGGATCTCGGTTTCTAGCCTTTGCTAGCCGCTAGATACAACACTTACAAGTACAATATCACTACACCAAGCAAGTTACACCAATAATCAAACCAGTTCTTTCAAAGTGTCGGTTTTTAAGTAAAAACAAAGGTTTTAACCGTAGAAATCCATTCCCGACTCTTTTTACTCATTTCTTGGACCAAGATCCCTTGTATAACATGTATACATCTCTTGATCATGCAAGAGTCGGTTCCATCTCGGTTTTTCACCCATCTTTCACTTGGAAACTCATTTTAACAAGATTTTAACCGTAAAATTTTATTCTAAACACTTTTAACTCATTACTTGGATCAAGATCCTTTGTATAACTTGTATACATCCCTTGATCATACGAGAATCGGTTTTATCTCGGGTTTTCACCCGTCTTTCACATGGAAACCTCCTTTTCTCAATATTGTAGAATTAGAAACAAGATTTAAGCATAAAAACCATGTTTATACCTTGAAAGTCTTGTTAGAAATCAAGGATTTTGAATGAATGTTGAAAGGATTTGAGAGATTGAGAGAGTTTTTGATCTAAAAAAAAATAACAAATGAAGTGTGTGTGTGTGCATATAGGGCCGGTTGGCCAAGTGGAGGTGGGGGTGGGTCCCACAAATCCATTCTAAGCCACATATTCAGATTACACAATCCGGATAATGTTGTGGATAGTCTGGTTCAGTTCGTTTCTCGTTTAAACTCGTAATTCGGCTTGAAACGAAATTAAAATGGTCGTTTTTCGGGTTAAAGTAAAATTTATATAAAACTGATTTAAAAACTTTAAAAACTTAACCCATGACATTAAAACATCATATTATTAATAATTACGCATCTTTTTCGGCTTGATTGATCGTCTCTTGCTTGGTTTGGTGATAAAGGTTTCGTTTAGCGTACCGACGTACCATTAAATCGAAATCCTTTTTCTGTGCTATAATTTACTTATCCCGAAGCATTAATACCTCGTAAATATCACTAAACATTATATACTTCGTCTATAATGTAATTCCCGATTCGTTCGGGTTTCAATAACCGATCAATGATTAATTGTAATTCTAATACGATTCACTATATAATTGAGTATGATTCATACTGTGAACCATATATATTCGTATCAATGTGCTATAACTCATATAATCAATATTAAATAACACGTAAATAGTATATTCCGGCTAGGGTATACCTGGAGTTGCCGGAATCGTTACAACCCTGACCAGGCCGTTACCATTGGCCCAACAGTCACTGATCCTACGCGCACCTTACTCAAACGCTTACTACAGAAAAATGCTGACATCTTCGCGTGAACACCAGCTGACATGGCTGGTGTACCTCGAAGTAAGGCAGAGCATAAGCTCAAGTGTGACCCGGCTTTTACGCCAGTCATACAAAAGCGCAGAGTAATGGGGGCGGAACAAGCTAACGCATGTAGAACCCAAGTTAAGGAACTCCTTGACGCGGGCATCGTACGCGTTAGCAGATATTAAACATAGGTTGCAAATCCCGTTATGGTACCGAAGTCTAACAAACAATGGCGCATGTGCATAAATTTCAAAGACTTAAACAAAGCATGCCCCAAAGATTGTTACCCGTTACCCGAAATTGATCTTAAGGTAGATTCGTTAGCACCGTTTCGCCTTAAATGCTTCCTTGATGCGTATAAGGGATACCATCAAATTCACATGGCCGTTGACGATCAGGACAAAACCGCTTTTCGGACGCCCGATGGCACATTTTGTTATCAAATGATGCCATTCGGACTTAAGAATGCCGGGTCCACATACCAACGCCTGTTGGACAAAGAGTTCCATGCCCAAATTGGGAGGAACTTGGAAGTCTACATGGATGACTTGGTCGTCAAAAGCCCTGACCCAGAAGCGATGTTGAAAGACATCGAATAAACTTTCAACACGCTCAGGAAGATAAACATGAAGCTCAATCCGAGCAAGTGTTCCTTTGGGATGGAAGAAGGGAAGTTCTTAGGAGTCATTGTTACTAAAGATGGCTTCAGAGCGAACCCTGAAAAGGTCGAAGCCATTATCAAAATGGAATCACCTACTACCATCAAGCAAGCTCAGACACTGAATGGAGGACTAGTCGCACTTAACCGCTTTTTGGCAAACCATGCGGATAGGTCGTTTCCATTCGTGTCAACATTGAGAAACTGCTTAAAGAAAACGCACTTCCGCTGGACACCAGAAGCGGAAGCAGCTTTTCAGGAAATTCGATCACACTTGATCGAACTCCCAACGCTCACGGCACCAAAAGCGGGGGAGGAATTAATCCTATACCTCTCCGCCATAGATAGAGCAACCGGGGCAGTCCTGCTAGTAGAGCGAAAAGGCATCCAGATGCCAATCTACTATGTTAGCCGTGTCCTAACAGACGTAGAAACCCGGTACTCTACCCTGGAAAAATTAGTCTTAGCACTTGTACAGGCTTCACGCAGGCTAAGACGATATTTCCAAGGTCACCCAATCACCGTTCTCACCAACTTCAAACTTGCAAACGTTCTAGGCAAACCCGAATTGTCGGGACGCCTAGCCAAATGGGCAATAGAATTGGGAGAATACGCGATAAAGTACAAGCCGAAGCCAGCCATAAAAGGCCAGGTCTTGGCCGACTTTATTGCAGAAGTCCCCGCTTCGCGGGAGAAAGAGTGCCAGGAGGAGGCTCAACCCTCCCCAGCACAGGACATCGATGATGTCTGGCGACTCTACACTGATGGAGCAGCCAGCAACGAGGGTTCAGACGCAGGGTTGAAACTAACCAACCCAGCAGGCCAGGAATACACTTACGCTATTCGACTGGATATTCCAAGTACGAATAACGAAGCGGAGTATGAAGCATTCTTGGCCGGGCTGAGAATTGCCCGTAAGATGGGAGTGAAAAACTTGGAAGCCCACGTGGATTCCATGTTAGTAGCCAACCAAATAAACGGGACGTACACGGCGGTGAACGACACAATGGCCCTGTACCTCGCACAAGCAAAAACCCTTATGCGCGAGTTTAACGATTGTAAAGTCATACACGTCAAGCGTAGCGAAAACAAATCTGCGGATGCGTTAAGCAAGCTTGCATCGTTAGCCTTCACCCACTTAGGAAAGGACATCCGCATTGAACTCCTTGGAGCACCATCAGTCCCGCACAAGGAAATCTGTGTCATCCAAACCGGTACAGAAACGTGGATGACACCCATAATAAATTACCTTGCGGCGGGTATACTACCAGAGTCAAAAACACAGGCAAGAAAAATACGCTGTAAAGCACTGAACTTCAACTCATAGATGACATCCTTTACAGACGTAACTTTCTTGGTCCACTCCTAAGATGCGTGGACAACCAAGATGCCGGCTACCTCTTAAGGGAAGTACACGAGGGCATCTGTGGAGTACACGCAGGTCCACGCGCTGTTGTAGCTAAGCTAAACAACGCGGGATACTTTTGGCCGGGGATGCATACGGATGCGCTGGCATACATCAGAAAGTGTAAGTCTTGCCAGCTCTACGCACCCAACACGCATCGCCCGAAGAATGAACTTGTTCCAGTCACCTCTTCATGGCCATTTCAGAAGTGGGCCATCGATGTAACAGGCCCATTTCCCACAGCAGCAGGGCACATTCAGTTTCTAGTGGTAGCCATCGACTACTTTACCAAGTGGATAGAAGCAAAACCCTTAGCCCAAACAACCGCAAAAAATATCAAAAAATTTATTTGGGAATTTATTATTTGTCGTTTTGGACTTCCACAGACTTTGGTGAGCGATAACGGCACCAACTTTGCTGACAAGAAGCTACAAAAGTGGCTGGAAGAACTTCAAATCACCCACACCTTTACCTTAGTGGCGCACCCGCAGGGTAATGGTGAGGTGGAAAGAGCAAATAAGAGCATCGTCGACGGCATAAAGAAAAGACTCTTGGAACACAGATCCGGCTGGGTGGACGAAGTTCCACACGTCCTTTGGGCAAACAGAACGCTGAAAAAGGCCAGTACGGGAGAAACCCCGTTCAGCCTCACTTATGGCACTGAAGCCATGGTCCCGGTCGAAATCGGTCTACCCTCACCAAGGGTCTTGATTCAGCCAGAAGACAATGATGCGGAAAGACGGTTAGACCTTATGCTAACCGAAGAACGCAGAGACTTAGCCACAGTGCGTGAAGAGAATTACAAGCGACAAACACAAAAGTACTACAACACGCGGGTAAAACTCTGCAACTTCAATGTGGGAGACTACATATTGCGTAACAACGAGGCCTCGAACCAAGAGCGCCCAGGAAAGCTGGCCCCTGTCTGGGAAAGGCCATACATTATCAAAGAAGTTTTGGGAAAGGGCGCATACCGGCTCGAAAGGCTCGATGGAACCCCCATCCCAAGAACATGGAATGGAGCTCAATTACGCAAATGTTACATGTAGATCAATTCCAAACTTGTAAAGAAAAGGCCTAGAGCCACTTCTAATGGAAATGATTCTCCTTTATCACATTGTGTTGATAGCCTTACCTTTATATTTATGAACTTCCCACACTGATATGCCGGTATTCACCGCATAAATATGGGAAGTAAGTCGTTGCGTGTGGAAGGCGGCAAAACCCGCATAAACACAAAAAACGGTAAAAATTTCTAAGGAAAAGATAAGGAAAACCTTCATGCAGGTCAGTTATAGGTGAAGTTTGGTCATCCCACTCAATGAAAGTGACGATCCTACCCGCATAATCATGATAGAGGAAACTAAACATTAACCTATTAACAATCGCGCATCGAAAGGTTAACTTATTCAAAACACTTAGAAAATTTCTAAGGAAAAGATGAGGAAAACCTCCACGCAGGTCAGATAGAGGTAAAGTTTAGCCATCCTACTAAGTGAAAGTGACGGTCTTACCCGCACAATCACGAAAGAGGAAGCAGAACTTTAACCTATTATCTGCCACGTTGAAAGGTTAACTTATCCAAAGTACTTGGGAAATTGCCAAGTTAAACTAGAATATGCATGAGCAAAACATATAAGGATTACAAGGCAAGGCATTAACAAAAGATTTATATTCCATAAAAATTCAAGTATTACAAGAATAGCTGGGCACATACCCGCGTACAAGAATATAAATCTATACAAAAATAAAAATCTGTTCTAACAGTGGGAAGGGATCTAAAGGATCAAGCTTCAGGACCACTCCCACTTGAACCCGCACCATCAGTAGAGTGTGGCGGTTCAAGGAAAGCCTTGAGGATAGCTAGCCCATCATCAGCAGCAGTAATCTCCTTCACCTTCTCCACCACCGGATGCCGGAAGGCAGCGTACTGGTTCACTGCTTGGTCATAAGCAGCTTCAGTATCCACATCATATAGAGGGAAGTTGGAAGGCGGGATGCCCTTCTCAACAAACCCTAGACCAAACAAGAAGCCAGCCTTTTCCCCATCCTCATGGGAAGCGTTGAGGGCTGCGCTCATGGCATCGTCATATGATGTGTTCGTAAGAACCCGATGCACAACCTACAAAAAAGTATATCAAAAACTCTTCAAAGGAAAAGCGTAAAGAAATTGTGAAACTGCGCATACCTGAGACAACGCTTCTCGAAGAAGCCATTCCTTGGTAACCAGAGCCTCCTAGAGGGCAGCTTGAGCTTCATCTCGGGCGCGTTTGGCTTCGTTTTTAGTAAGGTTGGCAAGCAACACATCTTTAGCTGCAGCCTCTTCAACGCCCTTCAGCTTACGCTCAGTGTGGTCAAGCATGCCCCTCTGGTCCAAGATCTCTTGGAGCTTCTTGGCGTCTTCCATGGCCAAGGCATCATGAGCCTGCTGGAGCCTCTCCAGTTTGGCTTTAAGCTCCTCATTCTCGGCGCGCAGAGGCTCAGCAACAGCTTCAGCCTTGGTGGCCCTCTCGGTCGCGTTCCGCGCAGTTTCCTTAGCCAACCGAAGCTGTTCGTTAACAGCTTGGGTAGCCTTGGAACGGGCCTCGAGACGGGCCTGAACTTCAACCTCGAGGGCCTTGAAGGCCTTTTCCTTCTCCGCAGCAACGGCGGAGAGTCTCCTATTCTCCTCCCGGATAGCCCGCGCCTGAGCTACTTCTTGGATACGCGCCGCCTTTAACTTGTCGTTTTCACGACAAAGCAACTCGACGCGCGGCTGCATCCGGGCAAGGAGAATCCGAAGCTCGTTTGTCAGCCTACCCTCCTGGTAGCTTGACATAGCTTCCCCCAGCGCACCACTCGGGGCGGCGTGGCGCGCCCACTCGACGCAGTCCACAGCCGTCCGAAGGGTTGTTCCCCGGCGGATGTTCCACCGTGGAACTTACACCTCATTGGAATCCGACACTGTACAAAACAAAAAACAGTAAGGAAAAGATGATATATAAAAAAAAGGGATAAAAGGGATATAAGGCCAAGATAACCCCACGCACCTGTAGGGTCGACAACAGGTCGATAGCCACCAAACCCATCACCTGAACCTAAGGGATATCCATCCAAAAGGTCAAAGAGATGGGAAAGAGGCAAAGATTGGCTAGACGTCCCAACCCCGAACATACCTGAAGGACCGGCCGCGGTCGCCGGCGCCGGAGGAGACATGGTGGAGGCCGCCGCGGTAGAAACCAACGGAGGTGAACTCACCGGAGGTGAACTCACAACCGTGGCCGTCGCCGCGGAAGAACCCGCAGAAGAAACCACCGCCGGCTCAATGAAGGATTCCGTGAAGATGGCACTGACAGCCGGCGGGGATGATGTTACAGTTGGAACAGTTGCCTCAACGGGATGAGCAACTGAACCAATACTGCAAACAGGCGTAGCCGCCTGGGTCATCGCCTCGGGTAGGTTGACCAAACCTACCGTCGTGGGTCCAGAGCTGCTCCTTCCCGTTCCACTCTGGAATGCGGTTGCATCCACGCCTGCATGAAAACATATTTAAATATAATGGCGGAAAGATATGAAGTTAAAAGTAAATGAAGTTTATACTTACGAGTCCTCTTGAGCTTGAAGGTGCGAACAGGCGGGGACGAACCCGATGGAGCCGACCTCTTCACGCCGGTCACCGTCGTTGTACTGGGCTGCCCGGAGGTGACAGCTGTCTCAACCTCCGAAGCAGTGGTCTCACCACCACTAGGGTTCCCCGCCGCCTCTTCCCTTTCGGTCTCCGACTCAGACCGGTTCCCCTGATCGGCAGTGGAGGCAACCTTCGCCTTGCCCTTCCCGCCAGCAGCCTTCTTCTTCCTCGCGAAGAAAGGACCATCTGTGGATTCCTCATCAGAAGATGACAAAATTAGAGGAATTCCAGCATAGGTTTCAGCATTGAGAGGGCGAGGGTTAAATAATCTTTTACCTGGCCGCATGGCGCTCAGTATCTCGTGGCCTGGCGGGTAGGCCTCCACAAACCGATCCGCCGTCTGCTCAAGGATGGACAACTCGTTCTCGTCAAGAGCACGAGTACCCAACCGAGCGGGACCACCGCTCTCCCGCGGCTGCAGAAGAGACTGCAAGTTGTTTCCCTCTGAAAATAAAAACAGAACTGGTTAGAACAAAAACCCTAAATTAGCAAATAATATGAAGCATACCGTAAGGGATAGAGTTCAAACCGTATTCGAGGACGATGGGAATCTGTGGCGCTTCCGCCCCGGCATCTTTCCACACCCGGCTCATACCGAGCATCACCATCCCAGACTCCGCGAAGCGGTAAACTGGAGTCTGGATCCGGGATGACTTGGCAAACCATTCCGCCTCCTGGTAGTTGGAGGCGTGAAGGCTGGGGAGTGCTCTCCCGTTCTTGAATGTCATCGCAATAGGGACGACACGGGCAGAGATGTAGAAGAACTCCCGCTTCCAAGACCGAAGACTGCGCTCGGTAGCACAAATCTTCAAACCCTTGATCCGGGTGACCAAGGTGTACCAGCCTTGGATGCACCTCCAGGAGTAGAAGGTCATCAGGCGGTCGACATGGGGCTCCACACCCAGAATGAGGCACACCCATTCAAAATGGCGGATCTTGGCGATCGCCATTGGGTGTACCTCCGACAGGTGCACACCGTGTCTCTCCAAAACACGGTATACAAACTTCGTCAATGGGAACCTGAGATTCCCATAGACGAAGAATGCAGCATATACCCCTATCTTGCCTTTGGGGGCATCGTACACCGTCTGATGAGACGCATGAAACTCAGGCTCGAAAGATTCGAGCATGAACTTCCTGACGATGTACTGATAGAGGTCGAGGGGAAGAGCACACTGGCACTCGCCAGCAGTACTCTTATCGTCCTTGTCAGAAGTGGACGATGGGTTCTCGGCATACACGTCAGACTCCTCGGCGGTAGCCTCAAGATCATGAGTAGACATGCTTTAGATGCAAAGAAGGAACGATTTCAGGAGAATGCTCGACAAAAGTTAGAGTATTCGCCGGAAATCGTTTAGAAGAGTGAAGTGAAGGTGTGGCTTAAGATGCACCCTCCCCCTTTATATACGCATCGCAATGAATGCGATGAATTTAATGCGGATGAGAGAGAGAGCGCAGGTGCAATGAAACTATGACACGTGGAAAGAGCAAGCTGGCAACAGCTGTTGAAAGGACGCGTGCCGTAAAATTCGCGCCCACGCGCCTAAAAAAGCGTCTGGAATGACCATATACCATCACGTCACCATAACTTCCTGCACGTCCTGAAACTGTCAGAAGAAACCGTCGGACGACGCTAACGTCCCTTCAACAGTTTGGACTGTTCTTATCCTTTCACCAACTCTTCGAATTTCAAAAAGATTCAAAAATAAGAGGGGAATACACCCCTTTACCTTGGCAATCAAGTAACCATAAGACGGGTGCGGGTACAGTGTCAAGGCATAACCCTTCACATACTTAGCACCCGCAAGGAATTGAAGCCAAGAATACCTTGGAAGTAAAGTAACTATAAGACGAGTGCGGGTACAGTGTCAAGGCGAAACCCTTCACATACTTAGCACTCGCAGGGAATTGAAACCAAGAAGGATCTTCTGGGCCATGCTTGTGGAAAGGGATATAACATCCCCGCATAGCGGGAACATTGAGAACTAGGTTGTTTGATGCTCCAAGATGGAATTGGTTGTTTAAACATAATTGATCACTATGTCAAACTACCAAAACCTCTTGGAGAACATATACAACTGAAACTCAACGCTCCTGACTTGCGAGGAGGTTACACACCTACCCGCATCATACCCAAAGATCAAGCAGAACAGTGGGAAATTCTGCGTGACATTAGGAAAACCGCGGGAAGAATTCTCACGGAAAACCTTAAAACTAAAAACCCTTTTCAAAACCCCTTGCTTAAGTCCAAAAGTTCACCTCACTTATTAACAATTCATGAGAAGAACATTGGACTGGGGGGACTTGAAGAGGTAGGTCCCAGCAGAGCCCAGTTGGACCCGCAAGACTCACCTTGAAGAGGGACGTCTGCGCAAGGACCAACTGGTTCCGCAGGACCAACCATGCTCAGAGATGAAGACCTTACGCGCAGTACGCCAGCTGTTCCCGCAGGAAAAGCCTCCCAATGGTGAAGTACCCCGCCTGTTCCCGCAGTTGCGGATACAAGCCATCAGGGAAGGCTACCAGCACTAATAGCAAGGCTACACGCACAAGGCACTAACTCTCAATAATTCAGTCACCTGAAGGAATGAGCAAGGCGGGAATACTCTCGCCCAAATGAGCCAGTCCGTACGCTTCTGGAAGATCTTTTGTACTATACCTGCCAAGGTATGGACAAAATAGACAAGATCTGACCAAAGCAGCCCATGAACCAATCACAGGGTGACAGCTCACTGACAACAGTACGAGGAGCACGCTCTAGTACAAAATGTCACTATCAGCCGCTGCCTACTCACCAACCCTTGTCGTGGCACGTACATAGCCTGCAGTTGGTGGAAAAGGAATAGTACACAGCCGGCCATGTCACTATCAGCCGCTGCCTACCCACCAACTACCAGCATGGAACGTGCGTAGCCCACAGTTGGTAGAAAAGGAATATTATACAGCTGGCTGTACCTGCTTGGAAACCTACCTTCGGCTATAAATACTCCAACACCTTGGAACGGTATCATTATCTGGTATCTCATCTTCTCTAGCAATCTCTCTCAATATATACACATATTCAGAGCAATCTAGTCTGATTCTCACGCTGGAGGGTGGTCACAAGGAGGAACCCCCCCACCCCCCCTTCTCAGTGACGAGCTCACGGTGTCTGTTTTGCAGGTCATTAGAAGAATAACCATCTTTGCCGGACCTAACCCTCGTGGGAAACATCTATTTAACCCCCAGATTATCCGTAATCTGCCGGGGTCAATTAGTGTTTCTTCAGGTTACTTGCCCTACAACATGATCACCTTTAATTAACTCTTTTTAGAAGCGATTTATCCCGACCACCCTTAAAGCATCAATTGGCCCCCGACCACCCTTAAAGCAGCAATTAACCCCGCCAACTAGATGTGAATCTATACCTCATCCTGGCTGCAACTACGTACCACCCTTATTGAGAAAAACAAGCCAAATGAACGCCACTAACGTGATATACTAATATAACCATTCACAATCCAAAATAAAAAAAAAAGGTGTAAATTGTACATGCACTGGCTGTTTTTTTGTCACACCGGAACCTTATGAAAAACAAACTGTATTAGATTATTTGACTTTATGAAAGAAGAACAAAATTATATATTTTCCGAAAGTTTATATATAAAAAAAGAATTATTGGTAAAATTATGGTATAGATTATATTTTAGATTACCAATTAAACTACTAATTTTAAATATTTATATATTCCTCGGTAACCGAATTATGAAAATATGCATGAGATTAACCAAAGTTTTATTATAAAAACAAGCAAAGGCCAATGAATTCTACTTAACTGTAGCAATGCACATTAACGAGACTAACATGCAAATAAATATATTTAATTAGGATTACCATAACCAACACCAATTGCATGCCATGCAAATCCATCAACTTCCACTATAAATAATGAAGCACTTGATCAATCTTCAACCATCCAAAAAATCAATCAAACATCCAACTATCCAACCATGATAAAGCTTTTAGTTGTGTCAGTACTCGCCTTGGCAGCCACCCTAGCATTTGCTAAGGGTTCCGCTTACAAAACCACCATCACCCCCGTCGTCACAGATGATAACAATTGGTATCTTGGACGTCCAGACCGCCTCAAAGACAACTCTAAAGGCTCAGCACATGCTAATGACTTGCGTTGGACACTTCAAGATGGCCTCAGGGAGAACCCCAAAGGATCGGCACATGCTAACGACTTGCGCTGGACACTTCAAGATGGCCTTACGGAGAACCCCAAAGGCTCGGCACATGCTAACGCGCGACTTGCGCTGGACACTTCAAGATGGCCTGAGGGAGAACCCCAAAAGCTCGGCACATGCTAACGACTTGAGATGGACACTTCAAGATGGTCTCAGGGAGAAGCCCAAAAACGACTTGCGCTGGACACTTCAAGATGGCCTCAAGGAGAACCCTAAAGGCTCTGCACGTGCTAACAACTGGTATCTTGGACGTCCAGATAGCCTCAAGGACAACCCCAAAGGCTTAGCGGATATGTGAGTAGCACCGATTAATTATCTTGATTAAAAGAATTAGCATGGATGTGAATGTAATAATAATGCATGGTTGCTTATTAGCTTGAGATGTGTGGCGACCTTACCTTCGTTGTAATAAAAACACTTCACTTCCACTATGAAATGAATTCAGTTGGTCATGGTCTTCAATCTATATTTTTTTTTTCTCTTTTCCTTTTTTGGTTAACAAGGGAGATAACTTTTTTATAACTTATAAGTGATATATCCGAATTAGTAAGATGGGGGTGTGGGCATGTGGTTGCACCTATAATTTGTATAGTATATAAGCGAATATAGTGGCGAAGCTTGAACAAAAACACTGAGAGAGGGGGTGGCGATTCTATTTGTGTAACAAATTATTTAATGGAGGGTGACGGAACCAAACTTGTGAAAACAAGTAAACTAACACTATATAGCAAAATTTTCGAACGAAAACGAGTAAATTTACACTAGAGGGACCCCTTGGCCTGATAAACCTTCGCTGCCGCCGAGCGAACTCCAAAACATTTTGACACGGACACCTATGAAACTTTGTAACCGATCCCATGAAAACATCAACACCGACTCTTGAAAATAACTATATATTGAGAACTAGAGTAATGGTGTAATCTAATCAATACAACTGGCCAATACCTAGATATAATTGTAATGGTTCATAAATAATGGCTACATAGCCGTTTAATAACGGTCAACAAAAAAAGTTACTATGTTAGTAACCGGTTACTTACTATTGAAGTTAATCGATTTTGGTTAGCCAATCAAAATCCTAACCGGGGTTAACCGGTCACCGTTATTAAATGGCTATATGTGTTCCTCGCAAGACCACTTTGCCAAAGATGAAACCCGTAGAAAGAGTTTCAAGAATATACTTATTTATAAAATAAATTAAGTAATAAAAATTAAAAATTTATGGACGTTTTTTCATCGTTTAAAACTTGGTATAAATTGAGTCATGACCTCTCTCTCATGCACAAATAGCCACCAAAAAATATCGAATTTTTATTCAAGAAATGGGTTTGAAGGTATTATTGTTTTCTTCTTTAATCTCTTGAATTATTTTGGCTTTTCATTTATTTGTGTAAACGTATCTGTCATTAATTAGGTCAATTGAGGAGCACGATTACACGATCCGAATGTTATTGATCATATTATCAAAACATAGATCAATGGATCTGGCTCTTAAAGATCATGATCATATTTGTATTCCCTAATAATTGGTTCGTAAAGATCCGAATCGTGTGTTATAAAATGTCATTGATATTAATGCGTTTAATAATTATGCAATAAACTAATAGGAGGAATTTGAAGAGTATGTTGAGAAAGCCAAGACTCTCCCTGCGGGGACCAAAAATGAGGACAAGCTCGTGCTCTATGGCTTGTACAAGCAGGCCACGGTTGGACCGGTGAACACAGGTATGAATGCATCGGTTTGGTTAATTATATATGCTTGTGATTGAAAACGGATATATAAGATTATTATGTGTTTGTTTTGTCGGGTTTGTAGACCGCCCGGGCATGTTTAACATGACAGACAGGGCTAAATGGGATGCTTGGAAGGCGGTCGAAGGTATTGTTTTGTTACTTATTGTAACAATATTGTTTTTTATGATCATGTTTAATTCAATGTGGTTTCTGTATAATCTTGGCAGCAAAATCCAAGGATGAAGCAATGAAAGACTACATTACTAAGGTGAAACAATTACTTGAGGCCGCCTCTTGATTTGTGCACGGCGAATATGCATTATGAACGTTTGATGTTTTAATTGTTCTCGAAATCTTTCGAAATCTTTTGATGATTTTAGTGTCATCAATATTTTTCATATATCTATTTGATATGCAAATAAGACCAGAGGATTTCAAATGAAGTTATGATGCTAATTATGAATATGGACTATAGAAGTACATGTTTGAACATAATTGCTTGAATTAGGATCCTTGAAGTATGGTTAGTCTGAATTGAAGTTTACATTGGTTCAATAGAGGGTCAATAGGTGTATAATGAGCTGCTTGCAAGCTATTTGAGATCGTAAAAATCTTTAATTGAGCCGATATGAGGATGTCTATTGCAAAATAAAAATATTTATACATAATTATGGCAAAATGTCTAAGCATTATATATCGGTAATAAATAACTAAAATTATATTTAAAAATATATAAGAAAATGAAAATAATTAATAAATACAATATGGGGCCGAGTTTGAACATTTTAACAAGCCAGTCTCAAATGGTTAGCAGCAATATATCTAAATTATACATGTGTTAGGCAGCATGAAATAGCCAACAAAAACCTTGTTAGGTCTCATTTTTACACTAACCACCAAACCTAACACTACTTTTATATATGTTTTGACTTCAAGAAAAAACTTAGTTATCGTTTGGTATGCAGGAATGAAGGACGGAATGGAATGACTCATTATGATGGAATGGAAGATAGTGTATTTGGTTGACTAAAGAAATGGAATGACCCATTACATAGTTCATTCCATTCCCTCTAAAATACCCCAACTTCATTCCATCCATACCCCATGTTTTTTTTTTCATTTCATTCCTTCATTCACCCTACATCACCTTCACCACCCTCCCAACACCACCACCACCCAACATCAACACCCACTACCACCCCCAACCAAAGCCACCATCGCCGTCCACCGCCCACCTCCACCAACCATCACCATCGGTGCCAGCCACCCAGCACCGCCAGCCACCTGCCACATATATCAACCATCACCCCACCATCACACATGCCGCCCACCAACACCACTGTCACTACCACCACCATCGGCGTCCACCGCAAATCATCGCCATCAGTCCCAGCCACCCACCACCTCCAGCCGCCCGCCGCATCCATCAATTATTGCCCCACCATCACACACGCTACCCACCGTCACCGTTGCCCACCACCACCTCCACTGTGTTGATTGTGTCCAATTTTAGCTAGCCTTCGTAGAGGGCTCAGTATAACGCACTACACATATTTGATTCTTTTACAGGACTTTTTTTTTAAATATAAAAAACAAAATAAAATAATAAATCAAACCTAAAACCCATAACTTTACATAGAATCTGCAGCCTAAACAACACCATCCAATGCACATTTGCATGTTAAAGGAGGTCAATAAATCTGGATTTTCCACACATTAGAGATTAGACCGAAACATGTACAGAATCATTCAGTTTCAAATTAGTCAAAGAAGATAAAACTTAACTTAGAATTTCTCCTGTTGAACGAGAGGATATCATTGAGATATATAATACTCGTTTACACGCGAAGCACCATCTCTTGCTAGTATTCCTTCAACATCTCCAATAATTCTTGCTAACCAAATCTCCAAATTTCTCTGAATATCCCTGAAATTGTTTCTGATGGAGTTTAATGACAGACTTGTGGTTAATCTTGCTCGGCCTTCCACCAGATCGTTCCCATAATTACACGTGCTCCCTGTTTCTGTTTGTAAGGCCATCAACTTCTGCCCTGTTTCTGATGCTCGTTGCTGAAGCCGCAACGCTTCCAGCAAAAATTCTGTTTGTCTCTGTGTTCTGAACTCTAAACCAGCATTTGGTTCACATGGATCATTCTCCTGCTGAAAAATTATTTAATAATATTATTAATGTGTGCTGTGATCCTTGTTACGGGTGCCAATCATGTCGGGTTGGCTGGTTTTCAGTTTAAAATGTTCAACCCGAACACGACCCATATTTTTATTCGGGTCAAAAACATCAACTCCAACTCTCACACACAGTTAAAATCGTGTAAACCAAACACGATCCTATTAACCCATATATCTCAATGTGTCAAATGGGTTGGTGGGTAATACTCAAGTTGTAAGCGTGTTAATCGGGTTGGTGGATTGTAAAAAAATGGGTTATACCGGTCATGAACGGCTAAGTGGGTCAACTTGCTTAACTAAACAGGTTAAATAGGTCAATCCAAACACGACCCATATTTTTATTCGTGTCAAATACATCAACACTAACTCGCCCACACTAAAAATTGAGTAACCTGAACATGGCCCGTTTAACTTATTTATCTGAACATGTCAAACAGGCTGGTGGGTAATACTCAAGCTGCATACGTTATAATCAGGTTGGTAGATTGTACAAAATGTTATAAACGGGTTAGTGGGTCGACCTGTTTAACCAAATGAGTTTAAAAGGTCAATCCGAAGACGATCCATTTTTTATATCTGTTAAATATGTCAACCAGATCTTTATTATTTTCGTGTCGTGTTCGTGTGATGTCGAAGCCGAATTTTATTGCCTGACAGGATTCCATGTTTATCCAAATTTTCAGTTTTTTTATAAGTAATTAACGAATTAGACATGATTATAAAAATCATATAGGTTTAATTATAATCCAACTTTTTAATTAAAGAAATTAGGAGGCTGTCTGCATTATAAAGTAACTTGGGCGATCCCCAATTCATTTGCGTGTTTCCTTTTTATTTATATCTTTTATTTTACTATTTGACCAGTTGGAAACTGAATATAACCCAACCCAACCCAACTCAACTCAAATGGGTCAAAATTGCCACTTAATAATAACAGCTTATAAGTAAATATAGGTTACCATTCTTCTGCAAAGATCATCAATTTTTCCTGCAAGAGCTTGATATCTTTTTGCTTGCTTCTTCATTAAAGATGGAACTTTTGACAAATCATTCGAGCCAATATTTTCCAAATTTTGAAGCTCGTGTTCTAGAAGTTTTAATTTTGCGGAAACCCCAGATGAATCACCATCTACCTTCCAAGGGGACTCTCGCCTGATCAGGAAAGATTCTTTTTAGTTTAAACATTTTAAAAATGTGTGCTTTTAAAAACATATATATTTTAATAGAGATTACCTCGTTACATAATGCTTTAAATCGTGAACGGAGTCAACGGGTTCGTATTGTACACCCTGCAGAAATCATAGTTCAGAAAGTCAACTGTCTTGGTCAACAACAGTTTAGCTTACGGGCCTTACGACATATCACTGAATATTCTTTTATATAAAAAAAACATTTAATATTATCTTAATAAGTTTTTTGGCCTGTACAAATCTTTGAAACCTACTAGGTTTGACTTCTAAAGTCAAAATTCAACTTTTGGTCAAAGAGTAATGCAGCCATACAAAAAAAGACAAAAGCTCTGGCTTTTAGTGTAATAAAGTAACTGTCTTGCCACTTGCATATTCATGTACACTTTGTCTTCAACAGTATTAACTTTAAATTATGTTATCTTAACAAGTAACCTTAAAAAGAACTAAACATTTTTAATTAATTTGGTTCATTGATGATGTGGTCCATCTTTCATCCATGGTGCAAAAACTGCAATTTATGAAATCAACCACCACCACCAAACAGAAAAAAAAGTGGTTTCTATTTCATCATCTACCAGATACAAATATCTTATCCAGAATGTTTGAGTTTAATGCTTTATGTAGAGACAATATGCCAAATTGCCAAAAGCCAACCTGTGTTTGATAATGACTAAGTGTGGCCTAGCCAAGCCCAAGCTTGACTCATTTAATTTACAGATAACTCGTGTTCGGCTAGTTTCAAGCACTATTTCTAACACTCGAACTCGGGTCGAGAGTAATTTTTTAAGCTCGTGTTTGGCTGGTTTCCTATTTATTAACTATTCTATATCTATTCATAATTTTATATACCTGTTTAATAATTTAGATGTTTAAAATATACATTTATATTCAGAAAATATGTTTTATTTAGTTATTTTTATCATAATTTTATATATAATAATATTTATTACATAAAAACTATATAAACAACAGACTCGCGAGTCATCTCGAGCTCGACTCATTTAACTTACTAGAGACTCGTGTTCGGCTACTTTCGAGCACTATTTCCAAAACTCGAGCTCGAGTTGGGAATAACTTTTCAAGCCCGTGCTCGGCTGGTTTCCTATTTATTAATTATTCTATATATTTTCATAGTTTTTTTACATGTTTAAAATATACATTTATATTTTATTTATCATAATTTCATATATAATAATATTTATTAAATAAAAAATATATAAACAACATGCTGTCGTTTAGGCTTGAGCCCAATTCGTGAAGCTCGAGCTTGTTTTAGCTCGGCTCAAGTTGAGCCGATATCTAGTAGCTCGCTAACGACTTGGCTTGTTTACACCCCTAATTATCACTAACAATGCTAAATCTTTGTCAATCAACATAACTAACTATATGAAGCAAAACAAATCAAGATTTCAAACCTGCCATGAATTAGATCTTTCTGCCAAAAACTTCGAAACCGCGGAATTCGGAAACTCGGCCGGATTAAACAAATTATTATTATGCCCATCATGAACAGGCCCCAAATAATCATCAACCACATTATTATGAACCCCTCTCTCCACATAATAATCCCCAATCCCACTATTATTATTATTATTAATATTATCCGAACCCCTAAATTCCCCATCTCCGTCTTCATCATGCAATCGATTCGTCATGAAGTTAAGCAACTCATCTCTCTCATTAACCTCTCTCTGTAACCCATCAACCCTAATTTCAAGATCTTCAACTTTAGCTCTCAAATTGGCAATCTCTTCCACGTTGTCATCGATTTGCCTGAGCAAACGCTTCTCCTCCTGCTGCCAGCTGTGCCGGTGGCTGGCAAAGATCTCAACCACTCTCGCGTTGGCCTTTGAGTCCTCTTTTCGGCGTGAGTATAGCTGCTCGAGCTGGTCTTGGGCGATTAATAGCTTCTTGGAGAGTGATTCGTTGTGGGTTTGGAGGTATGGGATTAATGATAAAGATTGGGTTGGGAGGTGGGCTAAGAAGAGTGCGAAGCTTATGCCTAAATAGGAGGTGATAATATTATTATTATTATCTTGTTGTTGTGTAGTCATTTTGATGGGTGTGGGTTTAGGATGAAGAAGAAGAAGAAGAAGAAGAAGGATTCATGGAGTGGAGTGAGATTATTATTATTTTTGTTTTGTTTTGTTTTGTTTTGTTTTGTGTATTGAAAGGTATGGCAGGCTTTTTGGATGAGATGCGAACAAAGTAGGTGTAGGAGTAAAAGTGCTTTTTTCTCTAGTGGTAGACTGATTGGTGTATTATGTTTATGTACACACTTTGGAAAACGTAACGACTTGATTCCATCAACCTTCTTTATATTTGTGTGGGTTTTAGCATACTCGTAAAGCGTCACGTTATGTTAAAATCTCGTTTTTTTAATATTGTGTTGCGGTCTACAATTTTGTTACCAAATTAAATCCCCACACACACCCCCCCCACACACAGACCCCTAAAAAATCCTCAAACACCCCCGCACCCCTCCCCCAGCATTTGAGCCCTGCAATGTGTTGAAGCCCCTCCTTTGCCATTTGTTAATGTGTTGAAGCTCTTTCGGTCTTTAACGTCCTAGCCATGGTGATGCAGGAACGGAAGCATTCAAATGGCTCATGACACTTTCGTTAATCAAAGACCGATAGTTTGAACCATAGGTTCCAAGAAACAAAGTTCTTTAATATAAAACTCAATCAAAAACTAATGAAACTAAAGACCTAAAAACTTTATTTATAAATAAAAATAAACGTTTGGGTCGGGCCGGGCCGGGCCGACTTAATGGACCGGATGCTCCTGCATCACATGGGCTAAGCTTCTTTAGGGTCCGGGGTAGCGCCCCCCACCCCCCCACCCCCAGTTTTTTTTTTTTTTTGCACAGTTGTGTTAATTGACCCTTTTTTTGCTTGAAAATTTGTATACGTAGTGTAAATTTATTTGTTTTTTCTTAAAATTTGAGTATGTCCCACCTTGTTTTTGGTTTTTAAATATACATTTTGAATCCGTCCCCACCCCCTCGACGAACTCGTCCAAGTTTCGCCACTGGCCCTGACACGATGTGTCAAATGTTAAAGTCGGGCCACAGAAGCTTTTGAAGCCATTTTAGCATCCCACAACAATGGGTAAGTATTTTTTGTGTTTCAAGTGACACATGATCTTTCCCTCTCCTGCTTTACTCACAACCTCTTAAAAACATCATTTCTTTCACTCTCTTTTCTTCTAGTCACACTTACAGACTTGCTTATATGATGTTCTTGTAGATAAACTAATCTACATCCTCTCCTTTCACATCAGTCTAGGGAGTTATCAGCTTAATTGGTGGGGGGGGGGGGGTGTTTAAAAATATGTCTTTGTATGAAAAAGATTCCATTATTATCTCTAACATATCAAAATTCCAGTAATGTCTCCATCTAAACGCGGTGTCATGCCGGGTTTCGTACTTGTCATGACGCGTTTGCCCCTCCAATCTCAGCACACCATTTGTCACCAAACCCTACGTCACGACTAGTTTGAATCCAAAACAAGGCGTCGTGACATGTTTGGTGTTTAATAAACAAGGCAAATCTCTACGTTTCAACCTATTTTTGTACCAAAGTTGACGTTAAAAATATTAAAGTACAAATCACTTAAACACATTCTAGCTACATCCGAGACTCTTAAAACACATTAGTTTATCGAGTAAACATTACTAAAACAATTATTAATGGCATATACTCTTGCCTTTATCCTTTTAGCATATACACGTGAATAATGCTGACCAAGAATACACTATAGTGAAATGACTACACTCTTAATATACAACACATGCATTATTTATACAATTTGTTAGATATCTTAGAACCTTTGAAAATCTCTAGCAATGGAACAATTTATAAGAAACATGAAACCAAAAAATAAACATGCAAACGATGTTTGATAGCTATGATTATTAAAACATAGTGGTTATATGAGTTGATATCGTGAAAAATGAACTCCTTCCTAAAAAATATCGATATCACTATCAAGTATCAAGTAGCAAGGATCAAGATCATATACTAGTATTTAGTCCGATCTGTCAAGATGTATGTTCCAAACAAGCATGACAGACCCACGGTTGTGACTTGTGGTCTCTCAGTTGTGAGGTCTGATGATAGGGAACTGAAGAGGTAGGTCCCAGCAGAGCCCAGTTGGACCCGCAAGACTCACCTTGAACAGGGACGTCTACGCAACGACCAACTGCTTCCGCAGGACCCACCATGCTCAGAGAAGACCTTACGCGCAGTACGCCAGCTGTACCCGCAGGGAAAGCCTCCCAATGGTGAAGTACCCCGCTTGTTCCCGCAGTTGCGGATACAAGCCATCAGGGAAGGCTACCCGCACTGATAGCAAGGCTACACGCACAAGGCACTAACTCTTGCTACTTCAGTAGTCACCTGAAGGAATGAGCAAGGCGGGAATACTCCCGCCCAAATGAGCCAGTCCGTATGCTTCTGGAAGATCTTTTGTACTATACCTACCAAGGTATGGGCAAAACAGACGATCTGACCAGAACAGCCCATGAACCAATCACAGGGTGACAGCTCACCGACAACAGTACGAGGAGGAGCACCCTCTAGTACTGTTTGTCACTATTAGCCGCTGCCTACTCACCAACCCTTACTATGGGACGTGCGCAGCCTACAGTTGGTGGAACAGTGCATAGCCGGCAGTAAAGGAACAGTATACAGCCGACCTTGTCACTGTCGGCCGCAGCCTATCCACCAACCAGCATGGCTTGTGCGTAGCCCACTGTTGGTAGAACAGGAATACTATTCAGCCGGCTGTACCTTCTAGGAAACCTACCTTCGGCTATAAATACTCCAACACCTTGGAATGGTAAGGACATCATCTGATATCTCATTATCCTATCTTCTCTAGCAATCTCTTAATATACACTTATATTCAGAGCAATCTAGTCTGATTCTCACGCCGGAGGGTGGTCACAAGGAGGAACCCCCCCCCCCCTTCTCAGTGACGAGCTTACGGTGTCTGTTTTGCAGGTCACCTGAAGAACAACTTTCTTTGCTGGACCTCATCCTCGTGGGAAACATTACTTAACCCCCAGATTATCCGTAATCTGCCCGGGGTCAATTAGTGTTTCTTCATTGGCGCCATCCGTGCATAAAAGCTAGAACTAATTCTTAGTTTTTTCAAAATTTCTGAAGAAATGGTTAACGTTACTCCGATCCCAAGGCCAGTAAGTGACCAAGAAACCCCGGTGACCACAACCCCAGCAACTGGGGGGAACACCGGCGGTTATACAAATTTTACGAACACTACCCCGGTTACCCAAGCCGGGACAAGTGCAGTAAACAATATTTCACTGGGGTTCACTGATGCCCAGTTGGAGAAACGGACGAGGGTCCCTCGCCAAACACTAGATCAAGTTAAGGCGTGGGCCGAAGCACGTCAGAAAGAGTTCCAAGTTGAGTTGGATGAACGCTTGCGTTCACTTCAACAGGCTGACGAATTCGGCAGTACTCGCCAACATCTCAACATGAACAGTGAGTGCGAGTACTCAGACGATGAGCGGGAAGAATCCGATACCGACGCAAACCCTCGCCATAAGGCAAAAGGGAAGCGTAAGGAAACGGACTTCCAACCGACAAGGAATTTTGGAGAAACCTTTAAACCAACGAACGCGGGGAGAAACCCGCGTGACTTCTCCAAAACCTTTAGACCAACTGCTGCAAATGCAGGAAAGTCTAAGTTTGCAAGGGACATTGCGGAAGCAATCGCCCCGAGAAGTGCCAAACAAATGTCCAACATCGGCACTTATGATGGTCTATCCGACCCAGACGACCACTTGAACAGATTCATTGCGGGGGCAACCGTCAGTAACTGGACGGAACCCACGTGGTGTTATATGTTCCAGATGACTCTGGTTGGAGCGGCCAGGGCATGGTTCGATCGTTTACCGGTCCACCACATCTATAATTGGGCGGACTTTCAGAACAAGTTCAGCCAACACTTCAGCCAACAAAGGAAATATACTGAAGAACAGTGGACGATCCTCAACTGCGTTAGAGAGGAGGATGAATCTTTACTAGACTTCATCACTCGCTTCAACTCCAAAAAGCTAAGTCTGGGCAACATAAGTGAAGATCTTGTTCGCGCCGCTTTCATCCAGGGCGCCGAATACCCAGAGCTTATCCGCACATTGACGGGTAAGGACGGCATGCCATCCACATGGGATGCCATCATGACGGCGGCCAAGCGCTTTGCCGAGACGGAGAAGCAACTGGGAAGGGATCTTCCCCAGAGTACACACCTCTACACGCAAAGGACTAGAGAAAACAATGTTCGGATCGCCCGGCAGAACAAAAAGAGGAAGCTAGGTATTTGGCAGTCAAGGGTAAACTTTGACACCTCATCCAGCTCTCACCCTCTTGTTGGCGGAAGAGATAACACACACCCTTCAAGCCGAAAACACCGGTGGACGCCGCTCACCAAAAGCGTCACGGAGATATTTGCCACCGAAAAACTACCATGGCCAAAAGCTCCAATGATCCGGCAGCGACCTAATGCGGATCAAGGCAAATCCTGTGACTTCCACGGGACAAAAGGTCATAGTACGGAGGAGTGTACATCCTTGAAGGATATTGTTGAAACATTCGTCAAGGATGGAAGACTTGCACACCTTGTGGCATCAATCAAGAAGGGAGGAAGGAATGATAACCGGTACAGAGGCAACGGACGAAAGCCCGTTGACATCAGCATCAACATGGTTCATGGTAAGATCAGAGGAAGAAAAAGGCGAGCGACAGAACCATGCGCGTGGAAGGAAGCTGAGGTGCGCTTCCCGCGAGTGCCAGGAGGACCCAGCAAAGAAGGCCCTATCGTCATCAAAAGCCAGCTGGGGCACTACATCACTTCTCGCACTCTTGCTGACAACGGCGCCTCGTCAACGGTGATGTACAGGCAGTTCTTCGACAAGCTAGATGACGAAGACAAGGAACGCCTGGAAACGATCTATACCTCGATGGAAGGGTTCGACGGTAGCACAAACACCCCCTGGGTATCCTATCTTTCCCCGTCACTCTTACGGACGGGAATCACTCACGCACAGAAGACGTGGATTTTGTCGTGATGAGGAAGCCACACCACACATACGACATTCTCTTCGGAAGAGACGGAATGGCAAGATTCAACGCCGTGGTATCTTCAGTCCACGGTATGATGGGATGGCCAACAGCTGAGGGTGTAGCGATGATCACCGGCATTCCCCAGGTATGCATCGCATCTGTCTCGTATAAACCCAAACCAAAGATGGCTAAACCAACCATCACCGAATCGGAAAGATGGGCCTTCAACGGCAAATACCCTGACCAGGCCGTTTCCATTGGCCCAACAGTTGTTGATCCCACACGCACCTTACTCAAACGCTTATTACAGAAAAACGCTGACATCTTCGCGTGGACACCGTGGACACCAGCTGACATGACTGGTGTACCCCGAAGTAAGGCAGAGCATAAGCTGAAGTGCGATCCGGCTGTTACGCCAGTCGTACAAAAGCGTAGAGTAATGGGGCCAGAACAAACTAACGCGTGTAGAACCCAAGTCAAGGAACTCCTTGACGCAGGCATCGTACGCGTTAGCAGATATCAAACATGGGTTGCAAATCCCGTTATGGTACCGAAGAATAACATACAATGGCGCATGTGCATAGATTTCAAGGACTTAAACAAAGCATGCCCCAAATATTGTTATCCGTTACCCGAAATTGATCTTAAGGTGGATTCGTTAGCACCGTTTTGCCTTAAATGCTTCCTGGATGCGTATAAGGGGTACCATCAAATCCACATGGCCGTTGATGATCAGGACAAAACCGCTTTTCGGACGCCCGATGGCACATTTTGTTACCAAATGATGCCATTTGGACTTAAGAATGCCGGGTCCACATACCAACGCCTGATGGACAACCAGTTTCATGCCCAAATTGGGAGGAACTTGGAAGTCTACATGGATGACTTGGTCGTCAAAAGCCCTGACGCAGAAGCGATGTTGAGAGACATCGAAGAAACTTTCAACACGCTTAGGAAGATAAACATGAAACTCAACCCGAGCAAGTGTGCCTTTGGAATGGAAGAAGGGAAGTTCTTGGGGGTCATCGTCACTAAAGATGGCTTCAGAGCGAACCCTGAAATGGTCGAAGCCATTATCAAAATGGAATCACCTACTACCATCAAACAGGCTCAGACACTGAATGGACGACTAGTGGCACTTAATCGCTTTTTGGCAAACCACGCGGATAAGTCGTTTCCTTTCGTGTCAACGTTGAGAAACTGTTTAAAGAAAATGCACTTCCGCTGGACACCAGAAGCGGAAGCAGCTTTTCAGGAGATTCGGTCACGCTTGATCGAACTCCCAACGCTCACAGCACCAAAAGCGGGAGAGGAGTTAACCCTATACCTTTCCGCAACAGATAGAGCAACCGGGGCAGTCCTGCTAGTAGAGCGAAAAGGCATCCAGATGCCAATCTATTATGTCAGCCATATCCTAACAGACGTAGAAACCCGGTACTCTACCCTCGAAAAATTAGTCTTAGCACTTATACACGCTTCACGCAGGTTAAGACGATATTTCCAGGGTCACCCAATCACCATTCTCTCCAACTTCAAACTTGCAAACATTCTACGCAAACCCGAGTTATCGGGACGCCTAGCCAAATGGGCAATTGAGTTGGGGGAATACGCGATAAAGTATAAGCCAAGACCAGCCATAAAAGGCCAGGTTTTGGCCGACTTTATTGCGGAAGTGCCTGCATCGCGGGAAAAAGAGTGCCAGGAAGAGGCTCAACCCTCTCCAGCACAGGACATCAATGATGTCTGGCGACTCTACACTGATGGAGCAGCCAGTAACGAGGGTTCAGGCGCAGGGCTGAAACTAACCAACCCAGCAGGCCAAGAATACACTTACGCTATTCGACTGGATTTTCCAAGTACGATCAACGAAGCCGAATATGAAGCATTCTTGGCCGGGCTGAGGATTGCGCGTAAGATGGGAGTGAAACACTTGGAAGCCCACGTGGATTCCATGTTAGTAGCCAACCAAATCAACGGAACGTACACGGCTGTGAACGACACAATGGCCCTGTACCTCGCACAAGCAAAAACCCTTATGCGCGATTTTAACGATTGCAAAGTCATACACGTCAAGCGTAGTGAAAACAAATCTGCGGATGCGTTAAGCAAGCTTGCATCATTAGCCTTCACCCACTTGGGAAAGGACATCCGCATTGAACTCCTCGAGGCACCTTCGGTCCCGCACAAGGAAATTTGTGTCATCCAAACCGGCACAGAAACGTGGATGACACCAATAATAAAATACCTTGCGGCAGGTACACTACCAGAGTCAAAAACACAGGCAAGAAAACTACGCTGCAAAGCACTGAATTATCAACTCATCGATGACATCCTTTATAGACGTAACTTTCTTGGCCCACTCTTAAGATGTGTGGACAACCAAGATGCTGACTACCTCCTAAGGGAAGTACACGAAGGCATCTGTGGAATACACGCAGGTCCACGCACTGTTGTAGCTAAGCTAAACAACGCGGGATACTTTTGGCCGGGGATGCATACGGATGCGCTGGCATACATCAGAAAATGCAGGTCTTGTCAGCTCTACGCACCCAACACGCATCGCCCGAAGAATGAACTTGTTCCAGTCACCTCTTCATGGCCATTTCAGAAGTGGGCCATCGATGTGACAGGCCCATTTCCTACAGCAGCAGGAAATGTTCAGTTCCTAGTGGTAGCCATCGACTACTTCACCAAGTGGATAGAAGCAAAACCCTTAGCCCAAACAACCGCGAAACATATCAAAAAATTTATTTGGGAATTTATAATTTGTCGTTTTGGACTCCCACAGAATTTGGTGAGCGATAACGGCACCAACTTTGCTGACAAGAAGCTACAAAAGTGGCTGGAAGAACTTCAAATCACCCACACTTTTACCTCAGTGGCGCACCCGCAGGGTAATGGTGAGGTAGAAAGAGCAAATAAGAGCATCGTTGAAGGCATAAAGAAAAGACTCTTGGAACACAGATCCGGCTGGGTGGACGAGCTTCCGCACGTCCTTTGGGCAAACAGAACGCTGAAAAAGGCCAGTACGGGAGAAACCCCGTTCAGTCTCACTTATGGCACTGAAGCCATGGTCCCGGTCGAAATTGGTTTACCCTCACCAAGGGTCTTGATTCAGCCAGAAGACAATGATGCGAAAAGACGGTTAGACCTTATGCTAACCGAGGAACGCAGAGACTTAGCCGCAGTGCGTGAAGAGAACTACAAGCGACAAATGCAAAAGTACTACAACACGCGGGTAAAACTCTGCAACTTCAATGTAGGAGACTACATACTGCGTAACAACGAGGCTTCGAACCAACAACGCCCAGGAAAACTGGCCCCGGTCTGGGAGGGGCCATACATCATCAAAGAAGTTCTGGGAAAGGGCGCGTACCGGCTCGAAAGGCTCGATGGCACTCCCGTCCCAAGAACATGGAATGGAGCTCAATTACTCAAATGTTACATGTAGATCAATTCCAAACTTGTAAAGAAAAGGCCTAGAGCCACTTCTAATGGAAATGATTCTCCTTTCACAATGTGTTGATAGCCTTACCTGTATACTTATGAACTTCCCACACTGATGTGCCGGTATTCTCCGCATAAATATGGGAAGAAGTAAGTCGTTGCGTGTGGAAGGCGGCAAAACCCGCATAAACACAACGGTAAAAATTTCAAAAGTTTAAGGAAAACCTCCACGCAGGTCAGATGTAAGTAAAGTTAAGCCATCCTACTAAGTGCAAGTGACGGTCTTACCCGCACAATCACGAAAAAGGAGGCAAAACTTCAACCTATTATCTACCACGTTCAAAGGTTAACTTATTCTAAACACTTAGAAAATTTCAAAGGAAAAGATGAGGAAAACTTCCATGCAGGTCAGATATAAGTAAAGTTAAGCCATCCTACTAAGTGTAAGTGACGGCCATACCCGCACAATCATGAAAGAGGAAGCGAAACAAACTTATAATTTGCCACGTTAAAAAGTTAACTTATCTAAGTACTAAAGAAATTGCTAAGTCAAATCAAAACATGCGTAAAATAAACAAGGCAAGGAATTAACACAATCTTTATTCCATCAAATTCAAATATTACAAAGATTGCTGGGTGCATACCTGCATACAAAAGAAGCTATACAAAAATAAAAATCTACTCTAATGGTGGAAAGGGATCTTCAGGATCAAGCTTCAGGGCCACTTCCACTTGGACCCGCACCATCAGTAGAGCGTGGTGGTTCAAGGAAAGCTTTAAGGATAGCTAGCCCATCATCAGCAGCAGCGACTTCGTTTACCTTCTCCACCACCGGATGCGGGAAGGCGGCATACTGATTCACTGCTTGGTTATAAACAGCTTCAGTATCCACATCATACAAAGGGAAGTTGGAAGGCGGGATGCCTTTCTCAACAAACCCTAGACCAAGCAGGAAGCCGGCCTTTTCCCCATCCTCATGAGAAGCGTTGAGGGTTGCGCTCATAGCATCGTCATAAGACGTATCCGTGAAGACCCGATGCACAACCTACAAAAAGAAAAAATACAAGTATCAAAACCTTTTCTATTCACAAAGAAGCGTAAAGACATTATGAAGTTAAGCTTACCTGAGACAACGTTTCTCGAACAAGCCATTCCTTGGCAACCAGAGCTTCTTGGAGGGCGGCTTGAGCTTGGTTACGGGCGCGTTCGGCTTCACTTTTGTTGAGGTTGGCAAGCAACACTTCTTTAGCCGCAGCCTCTTCAACGCCCTTTAGCTTCCGCTCAGTCTGGTCAAGCACCCCCCTCTGGTCCAGGATCTCTTGGAGCTTCTTCGCGTCTTCCATCGCCAAGGCATCATGAGCCTGTTGGAGCGCCTCTAGTTTAGCTTTAAGTTCCTCATTCTCGAGGCGTAGAGGCTCAGCAACAGCTTCAGCCTTGGTGGCCCTTTCAGTTGCGTTCCGAGCAGTTTCCTTAGCCAGCCGAAGCTGTTCGTTAACAGCTTGGGCAGCCTTGGAACGGGCCTCGAGACGGGCCTGAACTTCAACTTCAAGGGCCTTGAACGCCTTCTCCTTCTCCGCAGCAGCCGCGGAGAGCCTCCTATTCTCCTCCCGGACAGCCCGCACCTGAGCTACTTCTTGGATACGAGCTGCTTTTAACTTGTCGTTTTCACGACAAAGCAGCTCGACGCGCGGCTGCATCCGAGCCAGGAGAACCCGAAGCTCATTGGTTAGCCTACCCTCCTGGTAGCTAGCCATGGCTTCCCCCAACGCACCACTGGGAGCTGCGTGACGAGCCCACTCAACGCACTCCACATGTGTGCGAAGGGTTGTTCCTCGGCGGATGTTCCATCGTGGAACATACACTTCATTGGAATCCGACACTGCAAAAAACAAAAAGTAGTTAGGAAAAGATGATATAAAAAAAAAAAAAAAAAAAGAAGCCAAAAGAACCCTACGCACCTGTAGGGTCAACAACAGGCCGATAGCCGCCGAACCCATCACCTGAACCCAAGGCAAAAATCCGTCCAAGAGATCAGGTAGATGGGAAGGAGGCAGAGGTGAGCGAGAAGCCCCATGCATACCTGAAGGATCGGCCGTCGTTGCCGATGACGGAGGAGGCATGGTGAAGGCCGCCGCGGTAGTAGAAACCAACGGAGGTGAACTCACTGTAGGTGAACTCACAACCGTGGTCGCCGCTGCGGAGTCCGCAGAAAAAGTAACCGCCGGCTCAGTGAAAGATGCGGTAAATATGGCACTGACAGCCAGCGGTGATGTCATCACAGCTGGAACAGTTGGCTCAACGGAGTGAGCAACTGAACCAGCGGAAGCAGGCGCAGCCGCCTGGGTCGTCGCCTCAGGTAGGCTGACCAAGCCTACCGTCATGGGTCCGGAGGTACTCCTCCCCGCTCCACCATGGAATGCGGTAGCATCCACGCCTGCACAAAGAAGATAAGTATTAATGATGGAAAGCTATGAAGTTAAAAATAAAGTTTGTACTTACGGGTTTTCTTGAGCCTAAAAGTGCAGACAGGCGGGGATGAACCCGATAGAGCCGGCCTCTTCACGCCGCTCACCGTTGTCATCCTGGGCTCTCCGGAGGTGACAGTCGTCGCAGCCTCCGGAGCAGTGGTCTTATCACCACCGGGGTTCCCCGCCACCTCCTCGCTCTCGGTCTCTGAATCAGACCGAGGCACCGGATCGGCAGTGGAGGCCACCTTCGCCTTCCCCTTCCCGCCAGCAGCCTTCTTCTTCCGCACCAACGGAGGACCATCTGCGGATTCCTCATCAGAACACAAGATTAGAGGAATTCCAGCAGAGGTTTTAGCATTGAGGGGTCGAGGGTTGAATAACGCCTTACCTGGCCGCCTGGCGCTCAGGATCTCGTGGCCTGGCGGGTAGACCTCCACGAACCGATCCGCCGTCTGTTCAAGGATGGGCAACTCGTCCTCATCTAGAGCACGAGTACCCATCCGAGCGGGACTATCAGCCTCCCGCGGATACAGGAGAGACTGCAAGTCGTTCCCCTCTGAAATAAAAGAAAAAAACAGTTAGAAGACAAACCTATATAAACAAAGAAGACAGAGCGTACCGTAAGGGACAGAGTTCAAACCGTATTCAAGGACGATCGGGATCTTTTGCGCATCCGCATCCTTCCACACCCGGCTCATCCCGAGCATCACCATCCCGGACTCCGCAAAGCGGTAAACCGGAGATTGGACTCGGGATATCTTTGAGAACCATTCCGCCTCCTGGTAGTTGGAGGCGTGAAGGCTGGGGAGTGCTTGCCCATTCTTGAACTTCATGGCAAGGGGGATGGCGCGAGCGGAGACAAAAAAGAACTCCCGCTTCCATGAACGAAGACTGCGCTCGGTTGCGCAAATCTTCAAACCCTTTATCCGGGTTATCAGAGTATACCACCCCTGGATGCACCTCCAAGAGTAGAAGGTCATCAGGCGGTCGACGAAGGGCTCAACGCCCAGAATCCGGCACACCCACTCGAAGTGGCGAATCTTCGCGATCGCCATCGGGTGCACCTCGGTCAGGTGTACACCGTGCCTCTCCAGGACACGGAACACAAACTTTGTCAAAGGGAACCTAAGATTCCCATAGACAAAGAAAATGGCATATACCCCGATCTTGCCTCTGGGGGCATCATACACCGTCTGATGAGGTTCAGGAAACTCAGGCTCGAGAGACTCGAGCATGAACTTCCTGACGATGTACTGATATAGATCGACAGGCAGAGCACACTGGCACTCGCCAACAATACTCTTGTCATCCTTGTCGGACGTGGATGACGGGTGCTCGGCGTACACCCTAGCCTCCTGGGCTGTAGCCTCAAGGTCGTAAGCAGAAGACATCTTGCAAGTATGAAAAAGAGAACGATTTCAAGAGAATGCTCGACTGAAAAGGTGAGTATTCGCCGGAAATCGTTTTGAAGATGAAGAGAAAAGTGAAAGTGTGGATTACAAAGGACCCTCTCCCCCTTTATATACTAATCGCAATTAATGCGATGAATTTAATGCGGAAGAGAGAGAAATCGCAGGTGCAATGAAACAATGACACGTGGCAAAAAGCAAGCTGGCAACAGCTGTTGAAAGGACGCGTGCCAGTAATTTCGCGGCCACGCGCCCGAAAATTCGCGCCCACGCGCCTGAAAAAGCGCCTGGAATGACCATATACTGTCACGTCGCCATAACTTCCTGCACGTCCTGACACTGTCAGAAGAAACCGTCGGACGACGTTTCAATAGTTTGAATGTTCTTATCCTTTCACCAACTCTTCGAATTTCAAAATTTCAAAAAGATTCGAAAGCAGGAAAATACCCCTTACCTTGGCAAACAAGTAACTATAAGACAGGTGCGAGTAAAGTGTTAAGGCAAAACCCTTCACATACTTAGCACCCGCAAGGAATTGACGCCAGGAATACCTTGGAAGTAAAGTAACCGTAAGACGAGTGCGGGTACAGTATCAAGGCAAAACCCTTCACATACTTAGCGCTCCGCAGGGAATTCAAATCAAGAAGGATCTTCTGGGCCATGCTTGCGGAAACGGGAATAACATCCCCGCATGGCGGGAACGTCGAGAACTATATTGTTTGAAACTCCAAGATGGAATTGGTGGTTTTAACATAATTGATCACTATGTTGAAAACTACCAAAACCCCATGGAGAATCCACACAAGTGGGACTCAACGCTCCTGACTTGCGAGGAGGTTACAGACCTACCCGCTTCATACCCAAAGATCAAGCAGAAAAGTCGGGAATTTCTGCGTGACATTAGAAAAACCGTGGGAAGAATCCCCATGGAAAACCTTAAAACTAAAAACCCTTTTCAAAACCCCTTGCTAGTCCAAAAGTTAACCTCACTTATTAATAATTCATGAGAAGAACATTGGACTGGGGGGACTTGAAGAGGTAGGTCCCAGCAGAGCCCAGTTGGACCCGCAAGACTCACCTTGAACAGGGATGTCTACGCAACGACCAACTGCTTCCGCAGGACCCACCATGCTCAGAGAAGACCTTACGCGCAGTACGCCAGCTATACCCGCAGGGAAAGCCTCCCAATGGTGAAGTACCCTGCTTGTTCCCGCAGTTGCGGATACAAGCCATTAGAGAAGGCTACCCGCACTGATAGCAAGGCTACACGCACAAGGCACTAACTCTTGCTACTTCAGTAGTCACCTGAAGGAATGAGCAAGGCGGGAATACTCCCGCCCAAATGAGCCAGTCCGTATGCTTTTGGAAGATCTTTTGTACTATACCTACCAAGGTATGGGCAAAACAGACGATCTGACCAGAACAGCCCATGAACCAATCACAGGGTGACAGCTCACCGACAACAGTACGAGGAGGAGCGCCCTCTAGTACTGTTTGTCACTATTAGCCGCTGCCTACTCACCAACCCTTACTATGGGACGTGCGCAGCCTACAGTTGGTGGAACAGTGCATAGCCGGCAGTAAAGGAACAGTATACAGCCGACCTTGTCACTGTCGGCCGCAGCCTATCCACCAACCAGCATGGCTTGTGCGTAGCCCACTGTTGGTAGAACAGGAATACTATTCAGCCGGCTGTACCTTCTAGGAAACCTACCTTCGGCTATAAATACTCCAACACCTTGGAATGGTAAGGACATCATCTGATATCTCATTATCCTATCTTCTCTAGCAATCTCTTAATATACACTTATATTCAGAGCAATCTAGTCTGATTCTCACGCCGGAGGGTGGTCACAAGGAGGAACCCCCCATTCTCAGTGACGAGCTTACGGTGTCTGTTTTGCAGGTCACCTGAAGAACAACTTTCTTTGCTGGACCTCATCCTCGTGGGAAACATTACTTAACCCCCAGATTATCCGTAATCTGCCCGGGGTCAATTAGTGTTTCTTCAGGAACCAAAACCTTGTTGTTCAAATCAAAGTTATTATTCTGTCTTTCATGTGCTTTTTAATGCTATTTGATATACACCTACTCTTTTTAGACAAGTAACAAGCAACAGTAACCAATTCTATTAAAACATTTCAGGTGATGGAAACTAGTTCCACTAGATTAACCAAGTTGTTTGTTGCTATCAAGTAGAAAGCATACACATCAATCATAACATAAAACATATTTGCATTATACAATATAAACTCGATAATTTAATACTCGATTATTTAATAAACTCTTTAAGATAATATTTTTTGCCTGTCCCGACTCGGGGATAGGGTGCTAAATTAATAATTCGCTAAAATTATAAGATAATACATTTTTGATAATTTCTTTAGACACCATATAAAATATAAATTAATAATTCCTTATATATAGCATATTACATGAATGATTTATGAAAGTTTCTTGAAAAATGACTCACTTGTCTTTTGTTTTTTGTTGAAATCAATTTCCCCTTGAATCTCGTCTCTAATTTTCCTTAGCATGATAAGAACTTCTGGTGTTGTTTTCTCATAGCTCAACAAGAAATTGTTCAATGTGATTGCCGTTTTAATAGCTTCGTTTCGCGAAAGGGGCTCCATTGTAGAACTTTCATCATCTTCTTCAAATTGGGCCGTTCATTTGATATACATGCATTGTATACAATAATTAAGTGGAAGCTTGAAAGGTGTTTGTAAACTAAGTATTCTACTATAAATTAATAAAATATTAATTAATATATGAATTAATAATTATTAATTTATTGATTAATTAATAACTCTTTTAATTAATAATTTTGATGGTCCCAAGTGTATTATTTTATAGAGTTTCTATTGTATAACCCATTTAGGTCATAATAAAAACCTTAGGGGTATTTTGGATGTAAGTAAAATATTAATTGGGTCAAACTAAAAGAATGAAAAAGTTGGAATTTGTCATGATGCCCAAAAGAAAAATAGATGAAACAGGTTGAGAAATGTTAAACAGGGCATCGATACACGTATTTAAAATGCATAGTCAACCATCATTCAAAAAAAAAATTAACTCATCTTGACCTAAACTCATATTAACATTTTTTTAATGACTCATACCTATCCTGACCCTAGCCAACCCGACACCCAACCAAACCATTTAACCCAACCCAATCCATCTATCTTGCCAAAAATATAATAATATTAAATTTGGTATAAGATCGGTTACAATACCCACCAAATAACGGAAACCAAAATTTGCAATATAAAATGATACAACCATTAATTCAATTCAATTCAAATTCACTGTACAAATTTCACATATAAACCCATCCTCTGACTCTTAATCCGATTCACCATTGCATTGCATTGCAGCATCTCCTTATGATGATCAAGCCCTAAATATTTATGCGTTTGCAATTCGAGATTTCGATGATAAGCGAATGAGATTTGTCTTTCTTATGATGATCAAATGTGGTAATTCTGTTACTGCTTGTTACAATTAATTTAATTGTGTGCAAAGCATACATATATTGGTTAATTTTACAACTTTATTTGTGTTTTAATTTAGGGCAATTGCATTATTGATCTTGTTGAGTAGTTGAAGAAAGTCAGGTCACTACTGTCTACACAACACTTTGTGTAAAAATACTAATGTACATGTCATAAAAAACACCGATTATCATTCATGTTACGCATTAATTTGTTTATAGTCTAACTATAGGATTATACGTCTTATATGTAACATAAATACAAATTCAACCAGTATAACAAGTATTAAGGTGCATATGTTTGTATATTCAGTGTAACAAGTGATACAAAGGTTATTAAATTATCATAAAACATTATATCGTGTGCCAAAGCTATAGTATATCATTTTCATTGTATTTTCTTATATGCTAGCTATTGATGTTTGAACCGTAAATAATGCTTACTTATCAGTGATAACTTATTTGTTTCCTCAGATTTTAGCTCTTTAATACGTGGTAGTTGGTTGGTTTGATGAAACATGTCTCTTCTCAGAAGGTTCATTCATAGAAAACCGCCAGATGGCTTGCTTGAGCTTGTTGACAGAATCTATGGTATTTAACCACCATTTTTATGCTTTATCCACAAATCCATTTCATTTTAGTAATTTTGTCTTCTTATTTATGAAAACCTCTCTATGCTAATTACTTGCAGTTTTTGATTCTTGCTTTTCGACTGAAGTTCTACCTGAGGGACTCTACCAACTTTATTTACACGAAATTAGTAACGAGTTACACGAAGTGTTTCCCGAGTCATCTTTTCTTGCGTTTAACTTTCGAGAAGGTGAAAGAAGGAGCCAATTTTCAGAAATACTATGTAAATATGACATCACTGTAATGGACTATCCAAAACAATACGAGGGTTGTCCTCTATTACCGTTATCTATCATCCATCATTTCCTCCATGTCTGCGAAAGCTGGCTTACTCATAATAATAATCAAAATGTCATTTTGCTTCATTGTGAGAGAGGCGGTTGGCTAATTGTAGCATTTCTTTTAGCCAGTCTTTTGGTTTACAAAAAACTGCATACTGGAGAACGAAAAGCTCTTGAAATTGTTTACAGAGAAGCTCCAAGAGGTTTATCTCATTTATTGTCACCTTTAAACCCGTACCCGTCACAGCTTCGGTACCTACAATATATATCTAGAAGAAACTTATCTGAAGAGTGGCCCCCACCTGAAAGAGCTTTGTCTTTAGATTGTCTTATACTCCGTGCTATTCCAGATTTTGATAACAAAAACGGTTGCAGACCGGTTATTAAAATATATGGCCGAAATCTTTTTAGCAAAGACGGGCTTTTGACACAAATGATATATTCAACTCCTAGAAAAGGTAGAAACCTTCAGTATTACCATCAGGTAAGACTTCTGTTTTTTTTTCGGTTTCTTTTTTGTTTCTCATAATAATTATTTGACATGATGCAGAGGCAGAATGATGTTATTAAGATTGATATCCAGTGTTTGGTGGAAGGTGATGTTGTACTAGAGTGTGTGCATTTAGACATTGATTCTGAGAGAGAAGTTATGATGTTTCGCATAATGTTTAATACCGCGTTTATTAGATCAAATATTTTGATTCTTAATCGTGACAACCTGGCCACGCTTTGGGACTCAAAGGCACGGTTTCCTAGAAGTTTTCGAGTTGAGGTGAATCGTTATGTTTAGATTAAGAGAAAATTGCATAAAAAGGTAACCAAGTTTGGTCCAGTTCCTATATTAGCTAAAGAACTTTCTTTTCAACCCATAACAGTTCTAACTCTTGCCACGTTAATGCCAGATGAAATATAAGTTGGACCAAAGTTGGTTGCCTTCTTATAAAACATAGCTTATATACTACTACTGTTCTGTATGTAATAGGTTCTTTTTGGAGATGTTGAGAATATTTCAACACCTAAAAGTCCAATTACAATGTTTAATGGAGAACAAAAAGGCGGATTGCCTATTGAAGCTTTTAACAAAGTTGAAGAACTCTTTAGTGGGATTGAATGGAGTGATGGCGGTGATGATAGTACTGCTTTATGGCTAGTTAAACAACTGTCAAATTTGAATGATGCAAAAGAATTATCAATTCTGAGGAATACTAATAAAAGTACATATACTTCACCTTTAGGCTCTGAGGATGAAAATACTCCCTTTAGTGTTGCTGACAGTTTGGATTTTTTAAACGATACACCTACTCCGACTGCATCCCCGGTTATCTTTCCTGATGAATCATCACCAGTTCAAGCTTCAGTTGAAGATGTTTCAACTGCTTTTCAACCACCTTCACTAGCTGCTGTGCTTCCGTTGCCACCACCTCCATTACCACCACTTTGTTTAACTTCTAGTAATTCCAAGAGTCCACCGTCACCTTCAGCATCGCCTCCTCATCCGCCACCACCACCACCATTGGCACCATCACCGCCTGATGCACCTTCTCCTCCACTTCTACCAGGGGTGTCGCCACCAACACTGACTGGTGCACCTTCTCCTCCTCAACCACCTTCTAGTGCACCTTCTCCTCCACCACCACCACTACTTATGCAGCCGCCTGGTGCACCTTCTCCTCCACCCCCACCAATACTTATGCAGCCGCCTGGTGCACCTTCTCCTCCACCCCCACCAATACTTATGCAGCCGCCTGGTGCACCTTCTCCTCCACCACCACCACTACTTATGCAGCCGCCTGGTGCACCTTCTCCTCCACCCCCACCAATACTTATGCAGCCGCCTGGTGCACCTTCTCCTCCACCACCACCACTACTTATGCAGCCGCCTGGTGCACCTTCTCCTCCACCACCACCACTACTTATGCAGCCGCCTGGTGCACCTTCTCCTCCACCTCTGTGCGGTGTACCAGGTCCTCCTCCACCGCCAGGTCACAGTGGCGGTGGTCCACCGCCACCTCCTGGGCCAATGGGCTCTAACGGGCTGCAGCAACTTAATCAATCCAGTGGACGCTTACGTCTTTCTGGTTCTTTGAATAGTGGAAAAGGTTCTAAGAAAATGACTTTAAAGCCGCTGCATTGGGTAAAAGTTACTAGAGCAGTGCAAGGGAGTTTATGGGCTGATCCTCAAAAACAAGAAGAGCGGTCAAGGTAATATCTGTATATCCGATACAGAACATGTATGCAACTAATAATAATAATATGTTGTTTTCTGAGTGTTTTGTAGGGCTCCTGAAATTGATATATCGGAGCTTGAGAGTCTGTTTTCAGCTGCTTCTGTTTCAGACAATAGCAAAGGTGGAGCTCGCCGAGGTGCAAAAGTTAATAAACCTGAAAAAGTTCAACTGGTAAGTGGATTTCATTTAATGTTTATCAAATTGTGAACAATGTTATTTCAAATGTAGTTATGGTTAATAGTTTTATCTTAAATTTGATTTTCAGGTTGATTTGCGTAGAGCATATAACTGCGAAATCATGCTTACAAAGATAAAGATTCCTTTGCCTGATATGCTTGTAAGTTCATTCTTCATGCAGACGCTTACTTCATGTTAGTCACATTATATTTTTCTTTTTTATAATTTTCAAAGTAGTATTTAGTTATTTAAAAGTTCATTCTCATTAGAATGCCATTCTTGCGTTGGATACTTCTGCTTTGGATATAGATCAAATAGAGAGTCTTATCAAATTTTGTCCCACAAAAGAAGAAATGGAAACATTAAAGGTACTCTGTTATTAGTGTTCTCGATCAACAAAACGTTATCTTTTCCTGATAATTTATGATTCATTTGTCCCAGAACTATACAGGAAACAAGGAAATGCTTGGAAAGTGTGAACTGGTATTTTACTCTATTAAGGATTATGAATTGCCCAGAAAACAGTTATTACTTAATATATACGTAACGCACTTTGGTCCATGACCTTTTAGTTTTTCATGGAGCTAATGAAGGTCCCACGTGTTGAGTCAAAACTTCGAGTATTCGCATTCACAATTACTTTTACCAGTCAGGTATATACCTTATATTTTTTAACCATTTTCTAAACATTATTGTTAGTTTTGGCTGTCTATGCCTTTGGTTTTAAAACTTTTTAGGTCAGTGATTTAAGAAGAAACCTTAGTGCAATCAATGATGCTACTAAAGAGGTGATCTGTTTTCAAAATTTGAACATATGTAATTTTATTGGATAATAATAATAATAATAATCACATGTATAATATAGGTCAAGGAATCTGCAAAGTTGCGACAAATAATGCAGACGGTTCTTACACTCGGAAATGCATTAAACCAGGGCACCGCTCGAGGTACAGTTAAAAATAACATCTGAAGTTATAATAACTTGTTTGGAGATTTTATAATTTGTGGGCCCCGTCAATCGTTTCATGGTTCATACAAACAGATGAATGATTTGTGTTACAGGATCTGCCATTGGATTTAAATTGGACAGTCTTCTTAAATTATCTGATACACGTGCAAGGAACAACAAGATGACTCTGATGCATTATTTATGCAAGGTGAGCTTTTTTTTAAAGATTATATGTATTATTCTTATACATATATATGTCTAAGTTTATAAATATCTAATTTGGTTTCACCAGCTCCTTGCTGAGAAGCTGCCACAGTTGCTAGATTTTGACAAGGATCTGAGTCATTTGGAAGTCGCTTCCAAGATACAATTGAAGACATTGGCTGAAGAAATGCAAGCAGTGAGTAAAGGTCTTGAAAAGGTTGAGCAGGAACTCACTGCCTCCGAGAATGATGGCGATATATCTGCTGGCTTCCAAAAGGCGAGTTCTTTATTTGAAACAGATATTATATCAGAAAAGATATAAGAAAACAAGAGAATGCAGTATGTAACTAATGGGTATTTTGGTAAAAACAACACTTTTAGGCATTGAAGAGTTTTCTTGATACCGCTGAAGCTGAAGTGCGGGCCCTAATCTCCTTGTATACTGAAGTGGTGAGTTTTCGGTTTTCCAGTAATTCCTAATATTCTTATAAACATGGTGATGTTACTCTCTTTTAAGAATATATGGTTTGCAGGGAAGAAATGCAGATTCACTTTCGCAGTATTTTGGAGAGGATCCCGTTCGATGCCCCTTCGAGCAAGGTTTGGTCTTGTTTTGATTTGTGTTATGTCTTATGTCTAACGAGTCAAATGGGTAAACATAAAAAAATGGTAGTTAAAAGTTGTATATTTAATCCATACAACTTATAGTTCCAGTCTTTGTGAAAGATCTCATGTTCGTTTTGGGTTTGTACATGCAGTAACACAAATTCTGGCAGTGTTTGCTAAAATGTTCAAGAAAGCACGTGACGAAAATAAACAGCAAGCAGACGCCGAAAAGAAAAGATTAGAGAAAGAAGCTCTTAAAGAACAATCATCTGCCAAAAGGACTTCAAGGAAGGAAGCTGCTTATTCTCATAAAGACTTAAAAAAAACATGATCTGTGATAAAAAAACGAGACGTGGGTAATTAAAATCAATATATGACTCCCATAAAGTCAATAAGAGACCGTTGCAGTTGGTGAAGCGGTCTAGTGAAGTTGGTTTTGTTTCGGAAATGTACATGAAATGGAGCAATTTGGGATCCTTCAATTTATATGTATCTCCCTTGTATGTATAGAGATGTTGACTAGGTAGTAACATACAAACTTTGTACATAAAAAGATCAACCGACTTGGTTTGTTAAGACTTGTCGACTAGGCGATTAATATGAAGAGTCCAACCGGATAAAACCTCCCAAAAGAAAAGCGGGTTAATGTTACAAAGATATAGCGGAACTTTGTGATTACAACGGAATGGCTTGATGGTATTATGATTGGTAATGATGCTTCATCAGTATCACATTAATGCATGTTTTAAATATGACCAATTTAAAAAGAAAACTCTACAATAAAGTATGTTTGAGTGGGAGCAAGTTTAGAGAAGTGTATAGTGATTTCAACTTTCAAGTAGCAATGCCATACTATTTGTAACATTGAAAGATACAAAAAATTCTTGCATTTTGTAATATTTTACTAAAAGTCAAAAGAGTTGACCTTTGTTGGTTTAATATTTTATTAAATGACAAGCAATAATCAACCCGGTCTAGGCATGCAAATAAGCCGAATGAACATGAACGAGGGAATGATCATGTTTGTTCATTTAACTGTAATCGAACATGAACCATTAATGGAACGGATTTTTGTGTTCATGTATGTTCTTTAACTAAATGAACACGTTCGTGTTTATTTATATTGAACAGATCACAAACTTAAACAAAGAAACATAAACAAACACAATTGAACATACATAAACAAATACAAAAAAAACAAGGATGGAAAAGGCCAGAAGGGCGATGATATACCAAACTTGTAATTTAAAATTTAAAATGCTAAAATTAAAGGAAAAAAAAAACATAACATAAATGCAAAAAATTGAATTTATGACAGCTATCTTTGATTGAAGTGAGTAAACTTTGTAAATGGCTTCTCGGATGGGATGAAGAAACTCTTTGAATGACTTCTAGTGTGACACTAATACCAAACCGAAGAGACACTAGTATCCGATGTCCAAAACGCCACCTTGTTTTTTTGTTTCTTTGTAATAAGTCAAAAGCATTATGATATATTAGATAAAAAGAAATAATGAAGTAGCAAACATAAATCGATGGCTTATGATTTGTTAGTTAAATAGAAATCCACCTGGCTGCAACAATGCCTTTAATTAACATATTCCAAATGATTTCCATGGTGAACTTTTGAAATGTCAGGAGCATTTGAGGGTATTTGTAAGCTATGTAAAGAGAGTTGTACATTTCCCAAAGAAAGGAGTCCATTAGTTGAGAACATGACAGGGCAACCACTGAGTTATATTAAATGTTGTATATATACGACATTTATATTTCTTCCATACTGAGATAAATAAATGTTGTTTGTTTGGTTGGTTGGTTAGTGGAATATTCAACAATACTTAATTTTGATCATGCGTCCTGGATTTATTTCTGATGTCCGCGTCATTTTTATTTGGACTAAATGTTTTGAAGAGGTTAGTTAAAGTGTCACGTCACGTCATTGTCACGTAGGCAGTGAATTTTAACTACTCAACCCAAAAAACTAATGTAATTGAGATGTTAGTTAATCATCAAAATTCATTATTTTCTTACTGATCATTTATTTAAGTTGACATAATACATTCTTCTTACCGATTATTTTATTTAAGTTAACATAATACATTCTATAAATAATAAAAAGAATGCATACAATAAAAAATAAATTAAATTATGGGTCTTCTTTTATTCATGTAGGGCTTTTTATTATTTAACCTTTCTTAAAAAGCCCAAAAAAATAGCATAAACCCAACAGCCCAAAAAATAACCTAAACCCTAGTACCCTACTATATATCTTTCTTCTCATTCATATTCAGACACACACACAACAATAACACACAAAGAAAGTTTCTTGATCTCTTGCTCTGCTATTCTATCTTTCTTTTTAATCTCCGTTCGGGTTCAAATACTGAAAATTATTTGCTCATCATTGTGAATCCGACACCGGACACGCTTACTCAGGTTTTTTGTTTGTTTGTTTTTTATGAATTTCGATTAATTGAACGTGAACATAATTTTAAACTGTTGACTCTGATCAACAGGCCTATACACAGCATAGCATCAAACATCAGACACTTATCACCCGTGGTGGACCCAGGAATTTTGGATAATGGGTCCCTGGTTTTTCGGTTTCAGATCGGTTGTTCAGGTCGGGTCGAGGCGAAGAAAATAATAAAAAAACAATATCATAATAAAACACACGTAATACAATGTCATTCGTAACAAACAAAAAGTTACAACTCTTAAAATTGTTCCTTAGAACTTTAAATTTTTTTGAAAACAAATGCAAGTAGCTCTCTTTTCATATAACAAATGCAAGTATCAATAAAACTTCATCTCTTTAACCAACATGATAGGATGAAATTGGTTTTCGTTCGGAGAGATCTCATGGAAGGTCTTCCAAATCAATTTTATTAAAAGTATTTATTGAAGAAGATAATGACTCAACTTTCTTTTCAATAAGGATTGCATAATTAGCTCTAAAATTCAAGTTTTTAACAAAATAAGACAATCTAACAATTTGATAATTTATACAAAACTATTTGAATTAGAATGATGAAATTAGAACTAGACAATTTTTAAAGGTTTAAATTAACTAAACTAATTGAATATGAACTAGTTCAACACTTTTAGTATGGGTTCTACTTTCTAGTATTTATGGGGTCCTTAATACGACGCTTCTAGTAAATTTTTAAAAAATGTTGGCGTCCCGGGACCCCGATCCACACTATAAGGGTCCGCCCCTAATCGTCACTGCAGTCAACTATGTTGACTTGTATTTGTCAAGAACAACAGAGGAAAAGGACTTTGAGGAGAATCAGATTAGGGTATTTGCATTGGTGTGCCTTTGGTCTACGGCCCTATACATAAGTTAAGCCCTCTATCTCAAGAAGGTTGATGTTCGAGATTCAAAATTCACCATCTAAAGTTTGTTAAATGTGTTGTTGAGTTTCATCTCATTCTTGGACCGATTGACAAGATTCATATCCCAATCGTGTTCATCTTCTTTGGGTATTACGAAAATACATTGAAGCCAATATTTTTCCAATATCCAAAAAATCACTCAGTCAAACAACTTGGTAAGGTATTTTTATCTTTTAAATACTCTTATTTATTTAACTAATTATTTTATTTACTATGCAGATACGAGGTTTCTGCAGTATCTCCCTAGTGAGATTGCTGATAGTCTTATATTTCTCGACATTAGTTAGTGATGACTTGTTTTTAGACACAACTGAGGTATTACTTTTTGATATAACGTTTTTATTTTCACATGACTGATTTTTTCCATGTTTTTTAACTGCTAGGAAAAAGTAACCGACTGCATGGCGCTTATTTTCTCTTTGTTTCAAAGTTTCAAAGAAATCATTTCTCGACATTAGTTAGTGATGACCTGTTTCTAGACTTCATTTTAAAATTCCCCATGTAATATGATCATAACCGGATAGTTGTTGGTTTCTTTTCTTTTGAGGAGACTATGATATGTTTACTTACCTATTGCTATCGATTTTAAGGATATCTCCGAGCTCAAGCTAAGCTTAGATATGTTTAAGGTTTTCTTAAAATATATAAAAATAATTATAACGCATATGTATATAAATTAATTAATGAGCAATAATAAATGAGCCGTGCCTGAGCTTGTAAGTTGTTAGATTGGTTTTTAATTTAATTTTTTAGCTTAACTAATAGAGTACCATTAATTATTTATCGTTAACTCTTTTGATTAATTATTTATTTTTTATATCTAATTTTGTTTATATGTTCTTAATCAAGTTAAAATGATTATTAAACTAACAGAAGTTAGTTGTTTGTTCAAACTATTCGTTCATGTGGTTATTCTATCATCGTTAAATAACCTCATTGATCCAACTTCCTAACTCATTTTTAAAGCAACCATATTTTTGCATCTTACAAATAAGGTTAACAAATTCGCTACTGCGTTGATGTAATTCTTTGGTATTGTGTTTTATGACTCCACCGGTCCCAGCCCAAACTAACCCTATAATAATATTATTATAATACGGTGTCGGTTATTAGAACTCCGAGTAATAAAAAATAGTGAACCCATAGAAAAGTTTTCATGTCCGCCAGTGCCTCAGCTACATGGACTCGAAAAACTGAAACTTAAGCCAAAATGAATTCGGAAATTTGAATTTGTGATTTCGAATATTTCGGCCTGATATTCGATAATTATTTATTCATATTTTATTTTTCTAATTACTTAATTGGTTTGTTGAATCAACACGCCCATTAGAACCGAATTTCAATTGTCGAGTTATTGTGTATATCAGTTCGAATTTAGTTTCAAAACTTCAAATCCGAATCATGATTCAAGGGTCAAGTTATTCTACAATGGGTAATAAAAATAAGAAGTGCGAGAAACCATAAATAATTGACATGTGTCAAGTAAGGACCAAAGAAAAAGGGTATAGAGGTAATTGTACACATTTTCTCTCTCCACATGCAAAACACATGTTAATATCCTCGTCATTTTAGAGCGTCTATAACTTTTTCGTATGATATTTAAAAAAAAAAAAAAATTCATCGTAATAACAAGCGTTTTTTTATCTTTAATATGAGTTTGATTTTTGTTATATAAAAATTAAACAAAAATTACGTCATTGTGTCTTTTCGCACACCATTGTGTCTTTTCGCTTGTTGTTGTGTCTTTTTTCGTCATTGTGTCTTTTCACACATCATTGTGTTTTTTCGCTTATCATTGTGTCTTTTTTCGTCATTGTGTCTTTTCGCACACCATTGTGTCTTTTTGCTTATCATTGTGCATTTTTTCGTCATTGTGTCTTTTCGCACACCATTGTGTCTTTTTTCGTCATTGTGTCTTTTCGCACACCATTGTGTCATTTCGCTTATCATTGTGCATTTTTTCGTCATTGTGTCTTTTCGCACACCATTGTGTCTTTTTTCGTCATTGTGTCTTTTCGCACACCATTGTGTCATTTCGCTTATCATTGTGTCTTTTTTCGTCATTGTGTCTTTTCGCACATTATTGTGTCTTTTCGCTTATCATTGTCTTTTTTTATTATTTTGTCTTTTCGCACATCGTTGTGTCTTTTCGCTTATCATTGTGTCTTTTTTCGTCATTGTGTCTTTTCGCACACCATTGTGTCTTTTCGCTTATCATTGTGTATTTTTTCGTCATTGTGTCTTTCAACCAATCATTATGTTTTTTTAAATACTAATAACACCGTTGTAATAATAATATGTAAAAATAATGATAAATAACAACAAATTATCTAATACATAAAACACAATGATTAATTCATGTTACACAATAACTTGAAATGTAAAACACAATGGTGAATACGTATAACACAATGACCTAAAACGTAAGACGCAATGGTGAACACGTATAACACAATGACCTAAAACGTAAGACACAATGGTGAATATATATAACACAATGATTTGAAACGTAAAACACAATGGAAACAACATATTACACAATGAACAACAAAAAAACACAATTAGAAAAACCCATTAATTTTTTTTATTTTTATATAATAATATGATACTCATATTAATGATTAAAAGCGTTTATTATTATGGTGAATTTTTTTTTGAAAAATAATGTTGTATGAAAAAGTTATGAACATTTTAAAATGATAGGATAATTGACATGTGTCTTGCATGTGGAGAGAGAAAGTCAATAAATGTGGGTTATTACATTCATGCCATTTCCATCAATTTTTATTTATTAAATTAATCTCAGTCATTTAAATCTAAGATCAATGTACTGAATTACTTCTCACTCTTCTTATTTTTGTTGTCCTTTGTATTTTAACTTTACCCTTGATTCAAATAACTCGAAAGCTACTTTTGATGAACAACCCTACATTAAAATTAAAAAAAATTAAATTATATATTGTCACACATTAAAAATTGTATACGGACATACAGTCTTTAAAATCAACCAATTCAATAGGAAACTGACTAGTAAACAAAGGCTCCACAAATTTTAACATGCCTAATAAATACAAAACGAAAATGACTTGAAATTTGGAGGGAAGGTGACTCCACAAATGCACATGTTATCATGTCTGAAAAAATACAAAACAACTGACAGATAATTCATACATGAATCCAAGGCCATTTGTCATTATGATCCAGGACACAAATTCGAAATGTGTTCTCAGCTCATTTAATAATTAATACTCCATTGCCTTCTTCACTTATTGATGATGATGCAAACATCCCACGAAATTACCAGCGCGGCTGCTGATGATACCACGTATGCTGCTTCACAGGTTACTTCTTCATCTGTCTTCATTTTTGATGCTCAGATTGTAACTTTTGCTTGTGAAATTTGTGATTTTGGGTTATTCTTGCGGTTCACTCGTGTACCTATTAATTTGTTGATGTTGTTTCGTGATGCGACACCACATAAATCTTATCATAACTACACACCACTGACACATCATAAAGGTCGTATACATATCTATAAAGGGTCACACGGGGTCTTAATGACATATCATTCGGGCCATGATGTTTATACGAGCTGTATGAGTTAGTGTTCTTCCAAATCATACAGGCCGAATAACGTGTTGGAGTTAGTGTTATAAACTCACAAAAAGTGATACAACTTCATAATTTGATTGGTTTGCAGGTTGATAAAATTGTGAAGGAACCCAAAATTGCGATAAAAAGTTCTCAAATAAACACACATCGTGCAGATTTATCCCTCAATATACCAAAAAAACATGCACATTTCGGTCCTGTTATTTCATCCGATGGTGAGACCTCATCACGGGGCTTTTTCAAAGGTTTAAGCTTTAAGAAGAAAACTCCTGGTGATGGTGAAAAAAGTCCTCTTCTGGATCATGCAGTACAGCCCGAAAGCCCTCTCGTCACCAAGATTAAGTCCATATTTTATGGGAATCGCTCTGCATCTCTTCCGGTCAAACACGGGTCAAACTGGTCCCCTTCTACACCTGTTTCAGCTAGGACATATAGTGAGCAACAAAAATCTCAAGTATATATCTTATTCCTGCCAATTGCATGTTGGATGCGCGTTTAGATTGTGATTTATTGTCATTTAAAAATGATTCTTTATTGTCTCTCGTGCAGATAAAGGCAGCGAAACCTCCTGTTTCAAGGTCCCTCACTATGCCGTCACGGAACATTGTTATCGTAAGATCAATCTCATTTGCAGCGCGTAAAGATAATGATCAAATTGATAGTGATGATGGTACATATAGACTTTCATGTTGTAACTACAATTATTTGTTATGTGTTACTTAATTCTAACATAATTCAGATATAATATTTTTTTGTTTATAGATCAAATCAGGCCGGTTGAAGTGGAAAACGAGGAGGAGATTGCTGTGGAAGAAGCAATTTGCAGGGTATGTATGGATACATGTGATGAAGGGAATCAATTTATGTTAGCATGCTGCTGCAAAGGTGCACTTAAACTTATGCATGAAAAATGTGTAGTTAAATGGTTTAGTATCAAAGGCGACAAAATGTGTGATGTTTGTGGTAGAGAAGTCACAAACTTACCTGTTATGTTGTTTCGTAAGCGTAGTTATGCGCAACTACCAGCCATAACTGCACCAAATCAACAAGGTTTGGATCCAAGAACTATAAGGTGCATAGTTTCTCAACCTTTATGTATTTAGTTAATCATACTTGTCGATTAGGCGATAAATATATATGGCCAGGAATAGCAACTATCGCGTTTTTTTTTCTCTTTAGTTTAAATGGATGATTCTTATATGTTTATGCAGTGCCGGGCAGGATATTGTGCGGCTAATTTTGATAAGTACAATTTGCTACTTCTTTCTAATCGAGCAGCTTCTGGTGAGCGAGCATTTTCATCTTGGCGAACTTGATCCAAAAATTTCTTCTGTTTGTGTTCCAACTTTAAAATTTAAAAATAAGTGTATTTAGATAATTTTTCCAAAAAGAAAATATGTGTTTTGTATATTTTTAAGAATGATTTGAGGCTAATAAACTAGAAGTACGGTGGTGCAGTAATAAGATCTTTCGAATCTTGTATTTGCAATAGCCTTTATTTTTTGTATTTAAATTTGCAGGTTGATGAGCTAAAAACTCGAGCAGTTGTGATTGCTGCACCTTTCGCTTTTACATTTGGTATTTTATCATCTACATTTGCGGCTGTACTAGGTATATTCCGATAAAATTTTTTGTGTTATATCACACACACACACACGTATATATAGTGGCAATTTTAAGTAGAGAACTACAAATTAAAACTACATATATGGAACCAAATCTTATTACAACATTGTTTCAACTACAGCAATTAGAGAGTATATTTGGAGATACGCAGTTCTTGAATTTGCACTTGTTGCTATGCTTCTGCAAGTATTCTATTCGTGGGTACGTTAATTACACGATTTAAACGTCATCTAGTGCTTAATAAAACCATTAACAGTTGACTTTGTATGTTGCAGCTTCAGTTGAAGGCAACATATGCAGTAATGGTGTCTTCGGTTATAGGGTTCGGATTGGCTATGGCTCTAAATGCATTGTATATTCGTTACACTGTTTGGCGACTTCAACGTCTTCAAGATTACAACATCCTCAATTGATTTATATAAATATTATAATTACGTGTCGGCTGAGATTATTGTATGGTTAATGAGTTTGTAAGTTTTGATCAATTGCATGATTGAAATACATGATGAATTATATTTATAAAAAAGGTACACTTGTATGTTGCTTTGTGTGTTGGATTGGATTGGATTATGGTAATTGTTCAAATGTGATCCTCAAGGGAATCAGATGGCTTCCAATTCTGGTAAAATGACATACTGAAGTTAGTAACATGATTTAATGACTTCTAAATTAGTTTAATTAATGATAAAAGGTTACTAATGCTAAAAGTAGATTACAGATGCAAACATTATGCGTAAGTGTATTATGTGATTCGGTTGTAGTAGTTATCTACTTAAAATTGGTTATATATTGAACGAATGTACGTAACTTTTATTGGATTATGTATATTAACATTATTTTACATATATTTTTTACTCTATATTTCAAATGAGATTAGAAACACATAACATTTTTGTTGAAAGTCATACATTTGCCATTAAATCAAGATAGGGGTTAAAAATAAATACATGTGATATATTAATATAACACATGATATATATCTACATATACATATATACATGTGTGTGTTTATGGAGTAAAGCGATGTATAACTAAAACTAGACTAGATAAGAAAATATAACTTACTTGAGAAATCCTTTGGCGGCCAATATTTTAAATTGTTTTACACTGTACCAAGTTACATATATGAATCTTTTTGTTGAAACAACGTGAGAATTTGATCATTAAAGAATGTTTAAGAAGTTTCCTTTTAAATACTTTTAATATAATTAAAGTGTCATTTTTCTGGATAAGGTAATTCGTATATGAGTTGACTTTTCTTTACGTTGACATTTCTACATAAGTACAAAGTATACTAATACGAATTCGATACCCGGTAGTAATTAGATATTCTTTTTATGTTCTCAACTTCCAATATAAATTTTATTAAAAATGAAGTTGTATTTAAAATAAAACATTTTTTAGGATGAGTAAACTATACCGATCAGTATTGGTTCCATATTGGTACTGTGAAACAATAAAGCAAAATGTATATACAAACTATTCATAAAGCAAAATTTCCCTAACAATGTGTTTTGGGTTTCTACGGAATCACTTTATAAGCCTGAATGAAACACAACTAATAAAAAGTAGTATTAAGCGTTACACACGTGTTGATATATAGGCCGATTTGTACTTACCAGTTTCTCAAACATTTCAAATAACTAGATATTATTAGAAAAGCTATCCAGATATTATCATGTGTGGTACTAGTCTAGTAATATGGGACACAAAGTTTCAATGTGTGGAATCAATTTTCTGGTCACCAATTTATATTTCATTGTGTAGTACGTAACGATAGCTTGTTAGTAACCACCAACCAAAGTCACAAACACCTCTTGACAACTGCAGTTCTCAGTAGGTCCAACTAGAGATGGCCAAAAAAACCGGACGGGAACCGGTTTACCGGTTTAAACCGGAAACCGGTTTTTACGAAAACCGGTTTTTTAAAAACCGGTTTGACCGGTTTACAAACCGCCGGTTCGTCTTTCGGTTACAAGTTCTAGATCCAAAACCGGTTAACGAACCGGTTAATGGAAAAACCGGTTTTTTTTATTAACCGGTTATGGAAAAACCGGTTAACCGGTTTCTCCATAACCGGTAACCGGTTAAAAACCGGTTTTTGAACGTTGTATAACGGCTATATGCCCGTTTTTTTTGTTTTTTGACCGTTTTTTTTTTTTTACCATTTTACCCCCACAAACATCTATATATAGTTTAGGTTGGGTATTGGTTAGATCACACTCGATTATACAACTCCAAACGCTCTAAACGTTTATTTCATACGCGATTATTTTGTTATCTCACGCTCAATTATACCACATTACCGTCAACATGGGTGCCTCGAACACGGGAGAAACGGTCGTTCGGGTCATCCCCACGAAACGAAACCATGATGTTTGGCAACATTTCGACCTATGCGAAATGTCTAACGGTAGCCAAAAAGCTCGATGCAAACATTGTTTGAAGTTTTATGGCAAAGATGCAAACTCCACTTTAAAAGCGCATGTACAAAGGCCCTTTTGCAAGGCCTTGAAGGACGAATCGGGAAGTAGTTCGCAGCCGGAGATGACGAATCAAGGAGCGGTGTTTACGTACGACATTGAAGCGGTACGTCAACAGTTTTCAAACTTTGTGATTCAACAAACACTTCCTTTCAACCACTTCGACAACCCTCAATTCACGGAGATGATGCAAAACTATGTTCAACCACGCTACCAACACGTAAGTCGTTCGACCCTTAGAAGAGATTGTCTTAAAGCATGGAAAAACGCTAAATCCAAACTAATTTCATACTTTTCAAACTTACAAACTGGTGTAAACTTAACAACGGATGTGTGGTCGGTACCTCATGGTTCGCCCGACTCATACATTTGTGTGACGGCTCATTGGGTTGACCCTGAGTCGTGGCAAATGATGAAACGAACCGTTGCGTTTCAATTGTTTGATTACCCGCACACGGGTAGAAATATTTTTCAAATCTTGGATAAAGTCATTCGACAATACAAGATTGAACATAAAATCTTTTCAATTTCGTTTGATAACGCGTCCAACAATACGGCCGCGGTTGGCCATTTAAAATTAAAGTATAAACCTATTTGTGATGGAGCGTTTTTTCATAGCCGATGCATTGCACATATTATCAACTTGGCCGTGCAAGATGGGTTAAACGTGATCGAAACGCAAAGAAACAATTTTAAAAGAATGTTACGAGATGTTTTTAGCAACAATAAAACATTTTCAAGATACAAAAAATTTTGTGTAGAAGCTAATTGTCAATGGTTGGGGCCAAATTGGGATTGTCCAACAAGATGGAACTCGATTTGTAATATGTTTGAGAAAGCCATCCAACAAAAAGAATCATTAATTGCGTTTCATCAAATTTTGTCAAGTAGGGGTAAATGTGCACCGTACGATCCTAGAAACTGGTTATTGATTGAGATCGTTACGGAGGTCCTTCAAATTTTTAAATCTTGCACAACTAGTTTATCCGGGGTTTACTATCCAACAAGCCCCATTGCTTTACCAAAAATTGCTGTCATGTGCACAAAGTTGAGTGAACTTCATTGTAGGGGTGCACCTTATTTTGATATGGGTGTAAAAATGAAAGAAAAATTTAGAAAATATTTTCAAGAACTACCCGCTGTTTTGACATGTGCTGCTGCGTTAAACCCTTGCATCAATGTTGGTGGTGTTGAAGCTTTAATAGAAAAAATTTGTGATGAGCTAGGGTTAAACGACGATCAAAACCCCTATTATAGCCAAACTTTAAAGAATGCTTTCAACACCACCTTGTCAAACATGTATGATGTCTACCTTACAAAATACGGGTCGTCTTCCCAAATTCATGACTCGTTAAGAGCTGTTGCCCAATCCCAATCCCAAACCGACCTTGAAATGGGGATGTACTACATGATTTGGGAAGACGCCGGTAAACGTCAAAAGGTAAACACCCCAAGCAGTGAACTTGGAAGGTATGGTGGTACCAACTTTGTGAAACACATGACTCCGGATGAATTTAGAAGTCTTGATTTGCTGGCTTGGTGGAGAGGTAAGGAGGATGAGTTTCCGATCCTCGCCGCCATGGCCAAAGATTTACTAACGGTCCAAGCTTCCACGGTAGCTTCGGAGTCTGCTTTTTCTGTTTCTGGCAGGGTTATATCGATTAGGAGGACTCGACTCACTGCACCAGCTATAGAGATGTCGATTTGCTACAAGGATTACTTGGACTCTTTAGATAGGGCACAACATCAACGCTCACTCGAGGGGGAAATGGAGTATGAAGCGGGCTTGTATGAAGACGAGGTCAATGAAGGACACACTCAACCAATGACCGATGAAGAAGCCGCGTACGACGATTACCTAAGAAATAGCTCGGGATCGGGTAGCGAAGAAAATTAGTTAAAGAAACAGCAAACATGGAGGCAAATCATGAGTAAGAAACAGCAAGTTGTTCATGTAATCGTGTCTAAGCATTCTTTTTCCTAATATGTGCTCTTATTTACTTGTTGATTTGGATTTTTCTAATTTAGTTAAAGAAACAGCAAACATGGAGGCAAATCATGAACAAACTGCGATTGGGAACAACAGGAGCATCTGCTAGTTCACGATTTAATGTTTGTATTTTTGAGTTAAATCATGAACAACAGTTCTTGGCAGAGATTTCTTCAGTGTTAATGATTTAATGTTTGTATTTTTGAGTTACGAATATGCGATAACGATTTAATGTTTGTATTTTTAATGTAAAAACTATAAATGAAAGTTATGTGTTTTTAATCTTTGGTTTGTTTATACTGTGAAAAAATAATGGTCTTCATTAAGTACAAAATATAAAAAACAAATATTCGTATTTGAAACCGCGAAATTTAAAAAAAAAAAAAAAAAAAACCGGTTATTAAAAAACCGGTTAATAAAAAAACCGGTTTCTAAACCGGTCCTAACCGGTTAGACCGGTTAGGGTTTTGACAGAAAAAACCGGTTATTAACCGAACCGGTTTTTTTCCGGGCCAAAAAAAACCGGTCCGGTTAATAACCGAACCGGTTTTTTTAAAAAAACCGGTTTGTGCACCTCTAGGTCCAACTAATCAAATTCGGGTTTTCTCTTGTGTTGTATCCTATATGTGGCCCCTACGTGGAAGATAGAGTGAAGAAGAGTTTGTAGTTACAATTTACAAACCAATGTTGTGAGGGAAAATGGAGAGAGAAGAAGGAAAAAGAGGAGGCCGGGAGAAAGAGTTGGTTGGATAATGTGAAGGTGTTTTATGAAGATCTCAATTGGAGATGCTCTAGCCATAAGACGTGTTGCAATTTCAGTCCATGTCAACAGCCAAGATTTCTGATCTAGTATCATCTACTTAGATTCGAAGTCCGTGATTTATGAACCTAGTGAATTAAACATCGCAAACGCTACACACTGGCGACACACTAATCAAATTAAAAATATTGTATTTAGTTTTCATCGCAAACGTGTAGTTTAACTAATAATAAGTATAACTTTTTACATAAAATTTATGACACATTTGTGACAAAACTGGATACAATATTTTTTTTAATATTTATTTTTTTGATTACGTTTGTCACTACTTTGTAGCTCAAATTTGGTGTTTTTTACATGAGAAATGCATTGCAAACGTGCAACAATTTGCGACGCGTTTTATTGCGTCACAAAGTTTGATAACAAGTTGATCTTTTTTCTAGTAGAGCATGATCTTCAATGATGATCAGCTTGAGAAGAAAAAACGAGCGTCAAAACAATTAAGGGTTAGTTTCATGATTATCTTAAGTTCTAGATAATCACCAATAAACAAATAATTACTCTTTCCATATGAAAGTAGAAGTTAAGTTTTAGTAAACTAATTCTTAATTGCTGTTAATTAACTTGAAGATGGATAACGAAGTTAATTAAATTACACTTTGTTTAATTGAACAATTTAAGTGAATTCCAAGATGCACTCTTTTGTGACTTTATAAAGCCATGCAAATTTTGGTTTTTGCCAAATAGTAACAAAAATGGCGGCCTTTACAATATTATGCCAATGGCTATGCTTAATACTACTCATGTTGTCAAGAGCCGAAGGCTCAGATAAAGTTAACATTACTTTCCTCGAAAGCGCTGTTGCTAGAGGAGCTGGTACTTTTATTTTGTTTTCTCATACCCTACGATTCGTTCAGGGTCTAGATTCGGCCGAACGTTAAGTTCGTTTTCGAAAAGAAAAAAAAAAAGCAACCCTGTTGGCTGAGTTGGCTGAACCGGCCAGTTTTGAGTGTTATAACAGTTTCAGACAAAACAATATGTTTTTCAAAAGCATATAATTTTGTATTAACTTTTTTAAAAGATGACTATTTATAGAAATAACTTTTTATTCCTAAAAATAGAAAAATAAATAATAAATCTTAAAGTTTCTATGTAGTTTATACTGCAAACTTAATAGTAAAACATGTAGCAGATATTTCAAACCTGACAAACCGGCTGACTTGCTTCAGTTTCAATTAGCAATTGCTTCTGCAGTTTATGAACACCCCTACCCTGCATGACCGATGTTTGAGTACAATAATATATTTATTCATGCTTTTTGAGTTTAGTTTTGCATAGCGCGTGTTCTATATTTATTGCGTTGCTAACGACACATGTAATATGCGGTTCAGTTTGTTTAGATGGAAGTCCACCAGCATACCAGCATGATAAAGGGTTCGGAGATGGTGTTGACAAGTGGTTAATTCACATACAGGTTGAGATTATTGCCTTTAATTATGTGTTTGTTTGTTGATGTCCGTATGTTACATTATAAATACTTCAATTATATATTATTGTTTATCATATCACCCTAATAATATGGAAGATATATAAAAGAGTAAACTAGTGGCGTTTATGAACATATAAAAACTCAATGTTCAACTAAAATTTTGTTTATTGTAAATATAACTTAATTAGGTGTTGTAAATATTGTATGTAATCTTTCTCTTAACAATAATTTACAATACAGATGTAACCTAGAGCATCAGCATTCCTATAAGTGCACCAGCAACACTGTACCTTCACAAACCGCCACATCAGCACCACATTATATTATTAACTTTTCTCAAAACCGCACTTTTTCCACAACACAAAACTAATATTCACAAACGTGTCCTAGTAAAATTATATATATATAATATGTATGCATATATATGATTTGAGGTGGGGGGGTCCACTTCCCCGTCCGCATCCAAGTTTAGCACAAACTTCACCAACAAAAAAACTTCTCTCACAATGCTACCTCATCCTTTTTATTTGTCCTTGGCTTGCCACTTATATCCCGACCTTGATTCTTGCATCACGTTATGGATATATACAAAGTTATGAATAGTAATATCTAATCTAAATACTATAATATTTGGTTTTTGTTACATGTGTTAGAATATACAAAAATTTTACGTTGATCGTATTGATCTTTTAAAAAAAGTCCTCCAACGCAACGCCCAAACGCTCCCTTGTCTCCAACGGAATTCAGCGTTGTACCAATCTGATACGAGCAGATTTTATAGAGAGAGAGAGAGACACACACACACATACAAGAAATAATTATTTTAACTGATTGATACCTATTCTCATTACTCGTTGTTAAATATTACAACTGACCCTTAATCTAGTCCGAACACTATTAGGACTATAACATCCTAGTTAAAAAGTACTACTCCACCTAATTATAACAAAGATCAGTTGAAATTGGAATATTGTGGTTAGGGAGGAGGATGGTGCGAGTCAACCGAAAGCTGTCTTTTATATGTGAACAAGACCAATGGAGTTGGTTCATCCAAACTTATGAACAAGTTAAGGTTCTCAGGAATATATAGCAGCAAGCAAACTTCTAATCCAGGTACACACACAAAGCTCCAACCACATAATATTTGATGAAGCTAATTTGTTTGTTTTTCAGGCTTCTATAACTGGAATAGAGTTGTCATGAGGTACTGTGATGGAGCATCATTTACCGGAGATGTCGAAAAAGTTGACCCTGTAAGTCTCTATATATATATATATATGTATTAGTCTTGCATTTTGTAAATATTAATTAATGGTATTTCTAAATGAAACATAACTGTTTTTCTCACACATTTTGTATATTTTCAGGCTACTAATCTTCATTATAGAGGTGCAAGGATATTTACTGTTATAATGGAGGAACTGCTAGCACAAGGACTCAACAATGCATCAAGTGTATGATCCTCTAATTATGAATATATGTATATATAGGTGTGTGTAGATGTATGTGTTCAATCTGATTATAGGAGTACACTTATGTTATGGTGGCAGGCTCTTCTAACTGGTTGTTCGTCTGGAGGGTTGGCTGCAATTTTGTATTGTGACAAGTTTCGAGCGATGCTGCCGGCAACTAGTCAAGTAAAATGTGCTCCGGATGCTGGTTATTTCGTTCATGTGTATTAATCAATTTCTCTTAACTCATTTTCTTATAGAATTTCAAAAGGGGGCATGTTATAGCCACACCACCCTCATTTGACTTCACATCATCAAAAGGCTGTCCATAAAACACTAGACAGCCGTTTTGATAAAAAAGTCAAACTTTGAAAACTATTGATTAGAACGGTTGTTTGAACAATACTGTTAAACTTTGAAAATTATAGGTATGAATGGCCGTTTGGCTAATTCTCGGACGGCCGTTCTGACCATTGTCAACGGTCAAACTTTGAAGCCTTTGGGTCAAATTGGCCGTCTGACTTCTATACGGATGACTGTTTGAAACAGCGTCGGATTAGACGTCAGAAACAGTATGTATAGTTGGCCCTAAAAACGTCTTTTTTACTGACACGTTATCTCGGATTCACAGGAGAGACATTTCTGGAAAGCACCACTTTCAAATGTTCTTCACCAAGATTGTTAAACTACATGTTCTCTCCCTCTCTTTCTCTCATATTATATATATATACATGTATGTATACATGTTATACATATTGTTATGCTAGTTCTGATAAGATAACTTGATCTTGGTTGCAGAACTCAAAGATAAACTTGCCTTCCTCATGTACTTCAAAGATGAAACCTGGCTTGGTAAGCTCCTATATACATTTGTTATTGTCTTCTAAATTAATACTATCATCTTAAGTTCGAATAAAATGTTGACAACCATTTTAAGCTTCATAAAAGGTGTAAGAAGAACTTAATGCTAACAATTTCAATGCTGTTGCAGTGCTTCTACCCACAGTTTATTTTGCCAGAAATAAAGACACCGGTGTTTGTTATAAACTCGGCTTATGATTCGTACCAGGTTCATCATCTTGATCATGTGTTTTTTTCATAAACCATGCTTCTTGATTCGTGTTAACTCCAGTTCTTTGACTTTAATGCTGCATTCAGGTACAAAACATATTAGCGCCCGAGGAAGCAGACAAACATGATTTATGGTCTGCATGCAAGTTGAATACAACAAGCTGCACCGGGACACAACTCCTGAGACTTTACGGTTATTCTTCTATACAAACACTCGATGCATTAATGAGTTTGTAATATTACAGCCTAACATAGATATTAAGTTTCAATGATACTTGATTTTGTTACTTTCAGATTTTCGGGTAGATTTCCTAAGAGCGTTGAGGTCAGGAATGGGTAAATTCAACTCCACAATGAGAGGAATGTTCATCAATTCTTGTTATTCACACTGCCAAACAGGAACTCAGTCCAATTATCTTGGAGCTCCGGCTTCAAAGCTGGACAACAAGGTAAGCATTGTAACTTTTTCCAATCCAAAAAATTATATGTTAATATAATACTTATGTGACGTGCAGGCTATTGCGGAAGTACTCAGCGACTGGTTTTATGAAAGAAACACGACTCAATTGATCGATCACCAGTATATATTGCCTCGACAGTGTTAATTATGTTTTAATAAACGGTTCATTGATGAAAACTTATGGTCCTTAAACTGTGTAATTCTGTAAATAGTATTGGTCTTATGTATGTTGTGTAGAACTATGTCATTTTGTAAATATTATTCATATAGAACCCTGTAATTTCTTTCAATATGTGTAATTATTTAAGGATAACTGTTTCAAGCCATATTTATATTTTAATCTGACATCCCAATTTACAAAGGATACAAAAAAGGTGAGAAAAATAAACCTCATTTGAAAACTTTATGGAGGGCCATTTTTTAGATCTTCACAGAACAAATCAATCAATCATACCCAGTGAAGTCCCACCAACAGAACAAAGTTAAATAAAACTCGGTACACATTGTCAATGGGTGCTAACAGGTCGTGTTCACGGGTTAGCAAGCTGAACCCTGTACGAACCCAAAACCGTGTAAGCACATGAAGGCCGACATGGCAAACGTATTCAGTAGTTGACATGAACGCGACATGTTATGTATAAACTATAAATAAAAACTTCATTCATATTCTTTTTTAACTTTTAAATTTTAAGATACAGAATTAAACCCAATTTTTAAAAAGCTATAAATGTGTTAAATGACAACCTGTGAGCTTTCCATTTTTACCCGACCTGCTAACTAAACGTGTTCACGGGTTCGACCCGAAACCAGCATTAATCAATTTAGCCTAAACACTATCCCATGAATTTTGTGTTAAGTTCGCGTTACGTAAGAAATTCACACCGGCCATAAGTGCTAATGTAAGGTTTTCTGGATAAAGGTAATATAGATTAGTTGACTTTTCCTTTTCAACCTTTAGATCTGAATCATGTTTACTTACAGAATCTAAGGCACTATTTCAGTAGATTAGGTAATATATGCAGTTGCTCTGGATAATATTTATGTTAGAATGTTGACTAAATGAATATAAGTCAAAAGCTGTTTTGGTCAACTATTTCTCTCTCAATGATTATTATGATACATGAGCTGGACAACATGTTCAATAAATTACACATTCCATATACTCATTTAACTAAACCCACTTGAGCTGATATATGCAGCCTTTTCTGATCATAAAAGGACATGAAATATTTGGTTTTTGGCGATATCCAAAATGGTGTCCTTCACAAGACTATGCCAATGGTTGTGTTCGATACTAATGCTACTGAAAACCGAATGCTCAGACGATGTTGAAATGACTTTCATCCAAAGCGCGGTTGCTAAAGGCGCTGGTAACTTTATTTTTCCCAAACTTTGTGGACGTGTGTGTTACGTGTTTTTTTGTCTTATAAGTTGTGTGGTGCAGTTTGTTTAGACGGAAGCCCACCTGCATACCAGTTTGATAAAGGATTTGGAGAAGGTGTTGATAAGTGGTTAATTCACATACAGGTAATTAATCAGCCTCAAATGTACGTGTATGGTCAATTTACACACGCATTTATACACAGACATTTGCATACGCGTGCGTGTGTATATATTTTATCAAAAAAGAATTGTCTTCTTTAAGTATCATTTACTATAATCTTAATAATAAAGATCATTTTCAACATTCGATTGTGATTAGGGAGGAGGATGGTGTGAATCGACAAAAAGTTGTCTTTTACGGGTGAACAAAAGCAATGGAGTGGGTTCATCAACACTTATGCAGAAGTTTAATTTCACAGGAGTTTTTAGTAGTAAGCAAGAGTTTAATCCAGGTACATTACAAGTGCAATATCTATATCACACTAAACTCAACTTATATAATATATCTTTTGTGAAAATTTATTTTATTTTATTTTTTTTCAGGCTTCTATAATTGGAATAGAGTCATCATGAGGTATTGCGATGGTGCATCGTTCACCGGAGATGTTGAAAAAGTTGACCCAGTAAGTCAAAACGAACAAACGTACCCAATAAAATATCATCCCCTCTAAAGAAATTCAAAGCTTTTGTTTTTATTGTGAATTTTGCCAACTTTCAGGCAACTAACCTTCATTATAGAGGTGCAAGGATCTTTAATGTTATTATGGATGAATTGCTAGCAAAAGGACTCAACAAAGCATCTAGTGTATGCAACTCTTTCTATGTTAATGTATAAATAGATGTGTGTATGTGTATGTGTATGTGTATATGTATATGTTCTATCTAATAATAAGAGTAAACTTATAATGGTGGCAGGCTCTTCTAACTGGTTGTTCGTCTGGGGGGTTAGCTGCGATTTTGTATTGTGACAAGTTTCGAGCCATGTTGCCAGCAAGTAGTCAAGTAAAATGTGTTCCGGACGCTGGTTATTTCGTTCATGTGTAATATTCACTTTTCTTTTAACTCATCATATGCTTATTGAATTTCAAGAAACATGTCTTCATATAATAAATACATTATCTTTGATTCACAGGAAAGACATTTCTGGAAAGTATCACTTTGAGAAGTTCTTCACCAAGATTGTTAAACTACATGTTCTCTCTCTCTCTCTCTCTCTACACACTCATATTATACATATAAATATATATATATATATATATATATATGCATGCATGTTATACATATATGCATATAGTATTGCTAGTTCTGATAAGGTATTTGAATCTTGGTTGTAGAACTCGAAGATAAATTTGCCTTCCTCGTGTACTTCAAAGATGAAACCGGGCTTGGTAAGTTTAGTTTTCTTTCTTGCTACTCATATCTGCTCCAGAAGAGTAACATTTGACTTTCAAGGTCAAACTACAAATATTAAGCTTCACAATTAATGCACAGTCATCCGGCCTTTGAATAATAAAATTGGCATTCAGATTAATATATGGTTATACTTATAAGTTAACATAACTTGATGCCCATAAATCATGATTTGAATTATAACAAGTTGACCTAGAAAGTCAAACCCTTCTTTTACTGTGACAAACTAACATTATAAAACTTTTGCAGTGCTACTACCCACAATTCATTTTACCAAAAGTCAAGACACCCGTGTTTGTCGTAAACTCGGCTTACGATTCATATCAGGTTCTACATCCTCTCGTGTGTGTTTATATGTTATATCATGTGTGATAATGCTGACTCGATATTCCATTCAAGATACAAAACATTTTGGCACCAGAGAAGGCAGATAAACATGATTCATGGTCAGCATGCAAATTGAACATATCAAACTGTTCCCCTACTCAACTTAAAAGATTGCAAGGTCATCCTTATAAACAAAATATAGATGCATAATAAGTTGTACAGTACAACCTAACATTAATAAGACTTATGTGTTACTATCACTTTCAGATTTTAGATCAGATTTCATAAAAACATTGAGGTCAGGAATGGGTAGATCCATATTGAACTCCAAATCAAGAGGAATGTTCATCAATTCCTGTTATTCCCATTGCCAAACAGGAAATCAGATTAATTGGCTAGGAGATCCTGCTTCTAAGTTGGATAACAAGGTAAAAAGTTAAAAAGACATACACTTTTGACCTTTTAAAGTCAAAACAAGTATCCAAATAGTCTTAATATGTATGCAGGCCATTGCAGAGGTGGTTAGTGACTGGTTCTATGAAAGAAACACGACTCAGTTGATCGATCGCCAACATACATTGCCTCAACAGTGCTGATTTCTTCATATTCTTAAGTTTTTAACAAATGTTTCATGGAAAATAATGTTATCTTACTTAGAACTATGCAATTCATCGAATAATATGCATACTAGACACGTATTTGCTCTAAGCCTCTCGGTATCAATTCAAAACTAATAACGTGACAAGTAACGTAAGAAAACAAAAAATTAAAGATCCGTTGAAGATGTATATAGCTTTGAATGCCTTAAAAATGAAAACCAAGAATAAAACGCCAAATTTCATGCGAGCATTTAATATAACCAAAGTACCCGACTCTCGGTTTCAAGGAATGATGTATGTTTAAGATATGAAGCAACTTTGTATGATCCTAAAATGTAAGTCCCTATTAAAGTATGTTTCGCTCTTTTTTCCTTTTCAACAAGTATCAATCCACTATTTTTGGTAACGAGCTTGCGGTTCCCGAGAAAATGTGACCAATCAGTGGTAACTCAGATGTCTGAGAATGCCGACCGCCCAAAACCGCTTGTTGTTTTTCATGATACATCGCCCAAGTGACTAGATAAAGCCCCGAGATGATCAAGAATCCTCCAGCAATGCTGTTTGCAAAACAAATAGTTGGAATGTATATATAAATGAATCAAACGAGCCAAAAGAACACAATACGGGGCATGTTCATGCTTGTTCGTTTAACTTTAACCGAACAAACGATCGAACACGAACAATTAAACGAACATAGTTTCTTGTTTGTGTTGTTCGTTAAGAAAATGAGTGTGTTCGTTTGTTAATACTTAATAGCATAAACGAACGGTTCACGAACGTAAACGGACACTGACAAATGAACATAGATGAACGAGCATAACTTAGCAAACACTAACTAAAAGGAAACGACGTTGGACCAAAAAAATAAAAACAAAAGAAAACAGACTAAATTACAATCGGTGATATTTTAATTTCAAAAAGTTTTGACCAAACTATAATGGGCCTAAAACAATTTAATGATTTTATATAAAGTTATAAACAAGCATAAATGAACAAACAAATACAAATTTAAATCAATGAACTAAACGAACGATCGCGTACATAAATGAACAAACCAGACAGGTGTTCATGTTCGTCTAAATAAATGAACAAAAAGTGAAAAACATGTGTTCATTTCATTTGTTTTGTTAAATAAATGCATATAAACGAACTTCCAGTCGAACGGTTCACGAACGGTCCACTGAGTGTTCAATTTGTTTACATGCCACTATTAATGGATCAATTTGGGTATTTTGCATCTCTAACAGGTAAAACATATAAAATAACAATACTAGCTTAAAAAATAAACTGGTCAACTTTAAAATTCGGCCAATGTGTTGCAAAAAAACTCATAAATCTTTAACTTTAAAGTTGGTTTATTAATGAAATTATATAAATTCTTATAAACATATCTCAAAAACTACCCATTTTAGCTCGTTAATATATAAGTTGACTCATACTCGATGAACAAAAAGAAAAGATGGGAACAAACCTTCCCAAATATATCGGGCTTCCGAGGAAGATTCTAGACAGAAAAGCAGATGCAGCAGGTTGAAGTGGATTATAAAGTGCAACCAACGCGGGTCCAAGAATTTTGTTTGACCAAGTTAAAAGTCCATAATTTAAAGCAGATGCAATTGTTCCCTGATAGCGAACAAACAATATATCAAGTTTACGATCTGACAACTTGCAACCTTGACAAAATGGAAATAAAAAATAATACTTACAGCATAAAGTACCGCCCAAAACTCGGATTCAGTTAAACTCCAATCTGTTGACTCATTGTTCATGAAAAACGCTGTCGATACTAGAAAAATAACACCAAAAAGATAGGAATATGCTGTAACCGATAAACTTGCAGGATACCTAGCCAACACAGGGGCCTGGATAGATTATTAAGTAAAAAGTCAAACTTCAAATTCATTAAAAAAGAAAAGTCAACCAAAATGAAACTAATTACCTGAATAGCTAGAAAGGCTGCCATGCACATGCAGTTCCCTAATAAGCATAAGACACCAAGGTGCCAAGTGTCAACCCCGAGACCAATAAAAAAAGACAATAACCATCCAGCTGGCTCGGGTTGGCCCTGTGCGCTAATTTCATTACGTAAAGAAAGGTCATTTTCGGAATAACCGAATACAACAGGCCCACGGAACATGACCATGAAGATGGCGCCACAAACACAAACAAATGTACCTCCAACTTTCACCTGACCTTCAGTTTTGTGCAAATTCACGGTTTCTGTACTGCAGGTAAAACCACTTCATATGGGCTTGAAGAAATATATATGTATATATAGACTTAACATTAAAAATAAATAAATATGAAAACAAACTGACCCCATAATTGTAGCAAATATAAACGTAAATACAGGAATTGAAGGCTGTACAGCTGCAGCATATGTTGGAGTCGTGTAGCCAAGACCAAAAAGAAATAATAATTGGTTCCCAAATATCCTATTCAAGGTTAAAAGATCCAATATTTGCATGAGGAACATAATAATTCATTAAAAATAATAATAATAATAATAATAATAATAATAATTGTAGTTTTAAACATGTAATCTTACCCAGTTAACCCAAGAAAGAAGAATGACAAGAGGAATCGTCTTGTTATAGGCGGTCTGGTTCTCCTACAAAATAATACATAACTACCTTAACTTAAAGCTTTTTCAGATTTTGCATTTAATAAATGCATGTTCATTACTAGCAAATGATAACTAGGATGTTTGTTGAAGTATAAACAGGTGCACTGCTTAAAATTATTAATTTAAAAGTTAAAACACAGCTAAAAACAGCATATGCATATTTCAATTAAGTCCAAAGATTAATTTTCTCATTACCTACTAATCATATCAAATTATCACAAAACTATTCATTTTCAAACTAAGCTACACCTATAACAAATTAACAATGGTAGGTGCAAGTGAAATCAATGATAGAAATTTCAAATCAAAAATCAATTTCTAACCATTGCAGCTCTAAATTTTCTAACTACTAAAAAGATCTACACCAATAAGACTGTCTGCAACGCGACAACCCATCGTTCCCACATGCAGGCCTCGTCAGCATGCCACATCAGTTTTTTACTCATTCTTAAACAAACACATCTGTACCTACAGCACCGTCATACTCATCCTTCCCACATGCAACCTACTTTTTAAACATTTAATTTATTGACAAAAACAAAAAGAAGAAAATAAATAGATAAATAGACGACAAGCAGCTGCGGATGGAACAGCAATCACCACGGATGGCTTCGCAGACCGTCTAACACTGTAACACAACAAATGCATATTTCATTTAAGTTCATGGATTAATCTCCTCATTACCCACTAATCATATCACAAAACTATGCATTTTCAAATTAAGCTATAACAATGGCATCTGCAACTGAAATCAATAAAAGTAATTTCAAATCAAACATCAACTTCTAGTCCTAAAAACGCACCAAACGTCCATTAACTGTTCGGCGGGAAGTTCATTTATTTAATAAACGAACGAACGAACATGAACACATCTTTTCTTCGCTCATTTATGTTTGTTCATTTACGTTCATAAAGTGTTCGATCATACATTGATCATACATTCATGTTCGTGTCCGTTTAAACTTAAACGAATAAACACGAACATCTCCTAAATTCCAACTACCAAAAATATCTAATACAAGTCCATACAAATCCTAGATGACCACAACACATTTAAACATTAAACAACCTTTCGCGAAAATAAGCGATGGGAGCGAGGATCAATAGCGCAAGGACGTCGCGATAGACGCAGAACACAAGGCGACTAACACCAAAATTCAGAGCTACTTTCGTAATCACGTGAGATCCTCCGGCGAAAAGCTGCACCATTGTCATCGCTAAATGTGCTCGCCGTGGTTCTCCGCCGGCAAACGCCATCACCATTGAAATGATATATGTGTATGTGTATGTGTATGTATATGTGTGTTATATATAAAGAAACAAACACAAATGAATGGTTAATTAATGAGAATAATCAACGAAATTGGGAAGGAAATGATGTGAATTGAATGAATGAATATTAGTGAAACCCTAAACCCCAATTCCAAAGATTGATTGATTAACGCCATCAACAACTAGTCAATAGACTTAACGCCTTTTCTACGTTAATCTCTGCGAAGGGTTAACGCTGGTGAGTTTGTAAGGTTATACAAGTTCAGGGGGCTATGTGTAAACAATGTAAACTATGGGGACCGAAAACAGCTATTCCAATCTAAAACCAAGCTTTTCGACCCGTGTTTGATCCAAAGAAACGCCATAGACTTGATCTCGCTGATGATTTTTTCAATCCTTACGGGAATATCCGAGAATAAGAAGTTATTACGAGTGTGCCATAGACTCCAGAAGAGGCTAGTTAAAGCTTTAACTAACCCATCATTTAACAAACATGTTACGTTTTAACTATATATAAAAAAATTGTAAGGACCCTAACATTTTAAGCCCTCTTGGGGGTAAAGGGGATGACACCTAGAGGGTAAAATGGGTTTTTGACCCCAATCTTTACATTTAATGTCGTAGTTTGGCGGTGGATTTTCGGATGACGTGGTTGCTGGCGTCACATTATACCGTCTCCACAACACAAAGCCTAATAAGCTATTTAGAATCGGTTTGATAAAATTTTGCATCAACAAGGTTAAAGAGTTTGTGTTGAACTTGACTATATTTTAATAAACGAGCTTAAGCATGAGATTCATATACCAAGCTTTGTTGGATTCGAAATCAACATAGTATTATTTACACCCCGATTTGTATGTTTGATTACTCAATCCATTATGACCAATTTGAATATATGATTTTATTCTAGATTTAAACTCTTTATAGGTAACGGAGTTAAACTAGTCATATTTATTTTTTGTATCACTTTGTTTGCTAGTTTTTTAATAGAATTTTAGGTATGATAAATTTGATATGGAAATGTAAAAATTACGAGTGACAACTTTACTACTACACGGACCAACATCCAAGGCAAATATAACCGGAAATAGAATAGATCAATTGGACACTCAACTTTTAATTATGTGGCTCACCGTCATAAAAGTCATATACGTACATCTAAATGATAATTTTAGAATTCGTGGGTCTGGATATCTATCTGAAACGTTTTATGATTAAGTTTATATTAAAATATTAGAATTACTCTATAAAATAGTAACCAACTTTGAAAGTTACTTCAATCAGGTCACTGATAAAAACTTTTGTTCCAATCAGGTCATTGAACTTTCATTTTTGTTTCAATCCTAGATATTTTAACTGGATAGCAGTTAATCTAGTTTTTTAAAAAAAAAAACCCTAAAAAAATTCAAAATAATTAATAAAAAAACCATAATTCAAAATATAAAACAAAAAAAAGTAAAAAAACTAAAACGTTTCGTCCGTTGACCTCGATTCAACAAACAAAAAAACAAAAAAAACGACCTGAAACCCGTTTTGACCTTTCTGACCCAAACCTATTGACCCTAACCCGTTCCGACATGGAACCAAAACAACCCATTTTGGTCAAAACGTGTTGAAACAAGCTGTTAAGTGCTGAAGAACTGAAAAATCGCTTAAACGAGTTGTTAGGTGCTGAAATGAACTGAAAAATCGCTTAAACGAGCTGTTAGGTGCTGAAACGAACCGAAAATCGCTTAAACAAGTTGTTGGGTGCTGAAACGAGCCGAAAAATCGCTTAAACGAGTTGTTAGGTGCTAAAAAGAGCCGAAAAAATCGCTTAAACGAGCTGTTAGGTGCTGAAACGAGCCGAAAAATCGCATAAACGAGCTGTAAGGTGCTGAAACGAGCCAAAAAATCGCTTAAACGAGCTGTAAGGTGCTGAAACGAGCCGAAAAAATCGCTTAAACGAGCTATTAGGTGCTGGAACGAGCCGAAAAATCGCTTAAACGAGCTGTTAGGTGTTGGAAAGAGCCGAAAAATCGCTTAAACGAGCTGTTAGGTGCTGAAATGAGCCGAAAAATCGCTTAAACGAGCTGTTAGGTGCTGAAATGAGCCGAAAAATCGCTTAAACGAGCTGTTAGGTGCTGAAACGAGATGAAAAATCGCTTAAAGGAGTTGTTAGATGCTGAAACGAACCGAAAAATAGCTTAAACGAGCTGTTAAGTGCTGAAACGAACTGAAAAATCACTTAAACGAGCTTTTGCTGTTAAAAAGAGCTGTAACGTATTGAAAACGCGTTGATACGTTGGTCCAAAAACAAAAACTGACCCGAAACTCGTTTTGACTCGTTTCGACCATAACACGTTTCGACCATAACCCGTTTCAACCATAACCCATTCCACCCATGACCTGTTTCGACCCATCCCAACCAATTTCCCACCTCTAAATTAACAATATAACTAAAGCGATTGTAATTTATTGAAATTTTCCAAAAAAAAGGTTTTTGGACATTTTTGCATTTTTTTTTTCAGTTTTTGCAATTTATTGCAATTTTTCGAACTTTTTTTTTACAAATTTCTGAATTTTAAAATTATATTTCACATTTTTACTAATTTTTGCAACCTTCAAAAGTTATTATGCAAAGTAAAAACATTGAAGAATTAAAAAAACCTATATTACCAGCTATCCAGGTAAAATATCTAGGATTGGAACAAAAATGAAAGTTCAATGACCTAATTGGAACAAAAATTTTTATTAGTAACCTGATTGGAACAACTTTCAAAGTTGATACTATTCTATGGAGTAATCCCTAAAATATTTTTAATAATAACAAAAGTTTCTATCGGATAATTTATAAAAAAAATACAGGAACATATATTCAAGTTTTGTTTTGAAAAACTTTAGTAAGTCCAGTTTTACTATAAACTAGTGTTTTACCCGACGTAACAAGTCCAGTTTTACTATAAACTAGTGTTTTACCCGTGATGGTTGGTTAATTTGTATATATTTTAGTTCGTTTATTCATTGGCTTTAATCGTTTATTTTAGGAACTTCGGTACTTCATACGTGTATTATTGTATTTCAGGTCACATGCGTTAAAGTACTCATTTTGGACCTGATATGACACGGAATGAAGACCCGGGATGTCCAGCACGCAAAACGAGAAGTGTAACACCCCGGCTAAAGCGGAAACGCCTGAGTGTGACGTATAGATTGCTCAAAACACATGTGACACTATTAAGTGACAATATTATCATTAATTCATTTAAACACCATGTACACAAGTTTGTAACAAGAAATACATGAAAATACAAGAACAATTAACATCTTGACCATTTATTAATATAACATAAGTACTAATGTCTTTGTCACGACAACATCTTCTAAATAAGGTACCTGTAGCATATATATAAAATAAAGGTCAACTATATGAATAGTTGGTGAGTTCACACAAGTTTTGATATAAGTACATAAAAATCTACAATTCCATGAACAAGTGTAAATGAGCAAGTAATGTCCTTTCCAACTGGGATTGTGCACTAGCGTACTCAGATAAGCGCAAGTAAGGTCCTTTCCAGTTGGGATTGTGCACCAACGTACTCGGATAATGAGGCCCATTTCCACTCATAACAACAAATGTATTGAGCGCAAAGGGGGGCGTATGATCATACTATATTGAAGTAATCCATGTGCAAGTAATTTTGAGCAAGTAACAAGTAAACACACAAGTCCATGTAGCGAATTGTAGTTTGTAAATAATGAATAACCGAAATTGAAATTTGCATAGGATATATATGCTACCCCAAAAGTAACAAAAGAGTAAAAAAAGGGGTGTGAGAAACTCACCTTGAAGTTGAAGACAAACTTGAAATAAAACCAACATCGCGTAAATGAAACCAAAGCAAATGAACTTCACGAACTAGAATTGAAAGTACAAAATAAATATTAACTAACGACATATAACAAGTAGATAACTCGGGTTGTCGGGATTTTGAAGTGTTGTATTTTTTATTATAGAGTTGGATATTATAATATTATTTTATATATTAACGAATTTTAACGCATTAATATTTTAATATTAAATTACAAGATAAATACCGAGTTTGGATATTATAACGTTTATGGGATTTTGATATCAACGACATATTTTATTTTGACAATGAATATGTTAATAAAGTTTAAAGTTTACGAACAAAAGTATATTTAAATAAAATAGGTTCTACGAGTTTTAAACAAGGTTTGACGAGTTTAATAATCTATAGCGATCATGAATTATTGATCATTAATGAAATTTTATGTAGAAAATAATTTCGTTGGCGTGTTATAAAGTTTAACGCAATAATGATTATTTATAATATTAATCGGGTTTTCTAACGAGACTTATCGGAGACGAGAGTCGGATTTTTAGATAAAAGTGATAAATATAATTTATAACTAATTTTATTAATTTTTTTTTAAAAAAAGTATATTATTTAATTTATAAGGGTTTTCAATATTTTGATTGATTAATATAAAGAAATAAATAAAAGGTTTAAGGATAAATAAAACAAAGATGGTCTTACCCGGGTTCTTTCATTCATACTCAAGTGACTAAACCGTCAGACCAGCTTGTTTGTTGAGTTTAAAACAGAAACTTGAGGATATAAACTAATATTCAAGTTCATCATCTTCCTTATAAAACCCTAGGTTTTGATTCTCCCAATCCGTTCCTGAAGGTTCCTGGACGGATCTTACACGGGATATCGCTATCTACGTAGGTGCGGAATCCCTGCGTAGGTAGTTACGAGCGTAGAATATGTAAAACAATCACACGCGATACAAACGAACACGTTATATATTATAACTTGTAACACGTCTATTACAGACTCGATCTCTCGTCTATTGACTTACTGAAATACACGTGACTAACCAAAACTCTAACACTAAACACACCGTCGGCTACAGTATATATAGACACGACAACTTCGCCTGATATGTTCAGGCGAAGTTGTCCATAACTTCGCTCGTTCAACAAGTTCGCCTAGGCGAACTTGTCAACAACTTCGCTTGTTCAACAAGTTCGCCTAAGCGAACTTGTTGACAACTTCGCTTACATACATAAACATAAACTTAAACATAATTACATTACAGACTCGATTACAAACGCTAGACTATGAACTACTGACATTTATGTACCAACAGACTCCCCCTTGGCAGTAGCTTCATATCTTGATCTTCAAAGCTTGAGTCTTGTAATCTCTCGTCTTCTCTCTTCATCTCTTCAAGCATGCACTCCCTGTCTAACACATACAGAAACCAACTTCTGGTACTTCTTAGCTTCCTCTTTCCAAGCAGGAATGTAGAAAATCTTCTTAGCATGTAGTACCTGCAAGTCAGCTTGAGACAGATTGACTAAGTGCATAGGATCATACACTCTCATGATCTCTTGCTCATCTTCATCCTCCATGACCGCTTCAGCAGTTTCACAATCCACGTACCACCACTTCAAGTCTTTCAAGACGTTCTTGGGCATCACCTTCATCGGCACTTCTTTTAAATGACGGACTGGTTTATACTTCATAACCATCCATGGTTTGCCGTCTGCCCTCATCCCTCTATCTTTGTCTTCTACTAACTTCCCTTTCTGAGGCTTCAGAAGTTCAAACATTTTGTCTTTAATGGCCTCCTTCCAAACGATTTTCCCAATTACTCTAGCCATGTTATCATCGCTTCTGTTTATCAGCCCCAGTCTTGCTAATCTTTCACCTCACACGCCGGTAAGGTATTCAGGGATCTTAACATCTTCTTGAAGTACTGAATGCCGTCGTAACGTTTGATCACAAATAGTTTCAACTCTTCATCGTACAACCAGCATATGATTCCCTTCTTTGATTCTGCATATCCCTTTATATTATACGACTTTTTGAACATCGTCGGTACTGCTGGCTTCTTCGTCTTTACAAACCACTGAGCGCAGCCTTCCTTCCAGTTTGGCTGATCTTCCCACTCAGTGTTGTCAACCGCAGCATCTTCACAAATAGTCGACTGTTCAACCACAGGGATCTCATGCTCTACATTTTCTTCAACAATCTCTCCTTCTTCTATCACATTCTCAACAACAATTTCTGCACCAATCTTTTCAATCTCATCGATTGGCAGAACATCATCTTCATCTATCAACTCATCCTCCTCTAACATATCGTCTATCTCTTTCAGCGCATCAATCATATCATCAACAACATCCACATCATCACCAACAGCTACCACATCATCACCAGCAGCAGACTCCCCCTCAGCTGTGGAAGCCCCAAGAGCTATAGTAGTTCTTGGCAACTCACCACCTGCACCTTCCGGTGCATTGGGATCATCGTCTTGATCTTCTCTTCTTTTGGTCCTCAGCTCATCTCCTCTACAGCTCATCTCCCCCTGAGATGCCAAGAACACCTTCAAGGCATCTATAACTTTTCCGTGCTCAACCAGGAGGGATGCCTGCAGTTGATTTGCTTCCACTAGGCTTTGAATAGTCTTTGACTGCTCAGCTACAATCCGCTCTAGTGAAGCTATTCGTTCCGAGTCTGAAGTGGGCGTGTCCGCAGGTGGTACCGTACCCGATAACCCTGCAGTAGTGGTGACTGTAGACTCGACAAATCGTGCTACTACCACCGATGGAGTAATCGTTTGAGGTGGTAGAGACACAATTGCTGGAGTCGACGTCTGGACAGCCGTGATTGATGGAATGTCAGCCGACGATGTAGCCACTACAGGAACAACCGTAGCGCTTGTACTCGATACCTGCACAGAGGTAGGAACAAAGGACATACCAGACAAGGCAGGTGGAGCAAAACGTACCAATCGTGAAGTCTCTCCAGCTCCTACACCCATACCTGTCCTTTCCCTTCGTGACCGCTTTCTCACCAGCTGCACAGCTTCTTCTTCATCATCTTCCTCGTCGTCGTCGTCAACAATTCTCTTTTGTTTACCAACCGTTCTCTCATGCGTTACCATCATCCTTCTAGCCTCTTCCATCACATCATCAAAATCAGCTTGTGGACCCGAGACTTGAATATTCTCTTGTGGATCAACTCGGTCCATATCAAACAATCCTTGCCCGCCGAACATGGCGTCAAGGTCAATCTCTGCAGCTGACACAGCAGCAGATACAGCAGGCGCAGCTGATACAGCCTGAGGTGCTGCCGCCTGTTGTGGTCTTGGGTCTCTGAACTCGTCCCCTGCCGCAGGCACATACTCCAGGTTTATAAGGTACCCAAAGAGCGGAGTATGCCTGGGACGCAGCTCAGGCTTGCTTCGTGCGCTGGAAGTGCGACACTGTGCAAAGATACGTTTTGTCACACTTTCCACGTATCGAATAGGGCGTCGTTGAGGCAGCGTCGGAGCCACATGATTGAAAATCATCTGTAGGAAACGAGGATACATTGTAAACCGCTCACGCGCCACAGCCCTTCGTTTCCTATCGATCTCGTAAAAGATCATCTGGCTGAAAGAATATCGTTTATTATAAGTCAACGCAGTCATAGCAGACTGCATTGTCGCACCCATACCATCAGTGCCTGCCTTCCGTCCTGACATACATACGATCATGACGTGCATAAGGAAGCGCCACTGATCTAAAAGGAATCCCTTCCTCCGTTGAGTGTCCCCTAAGAGACCAGAATATCCCATCCTGAGGAACGCCCCATCACGGAATGGCGCAACAAACTCCGTTGGGTCATCCCTCGTCTCTTCACCAAACTGCAACGCCACCCGTATATGTTCAGAAGAAAACTGAACAACTTGACCGTTTACGGTGGCTCGCATAACCGGGGGCTCAACCCGGCAATCATACTCTACCGTCTGCCAAAAGTCTTCAATATTCGGTAGGGAAATAGGCAGGGTAGTGGTTATTGCATGATATATTCTTGAGCGCAGGAGAAAAGTAATTATCTCCCTGTAGTCCTCCACGCCCTTTGCATCTGGGTCAAGTGTTATGAACTGGTTATGAGCTGGGAAGAATTGTCTTTGATCATCACCGTCATCACCTGCACCTCCTGCACCTCCAACAGCAGCCATATCTGCACTAAACGAACCAAGTTAGATAAACGTTTAAGTTGTACACAAGTTCGCTTGATTACCAGGAGCGAAGTTGTGATCAAACCTGTATAGGCGAAGTTAAAGGTGAGGCGAAGTTGGGAACAACTTCGCTTCATCTTTAAGTTCGTCTAATTATTTTAAGTAAAATGGTCTGGGCGAAGTTAATGATAACTTCGCCTCTTCACAACATCGCCTCAGGCGAAGATAAGGGTTAGGCGAAATTAATCCTCAGGCGAAGTTGCGGATAACTTCGCCTCAGGCGAATTTAATCGTCAGGCGAAGTTGTGGATAACTTCGCCGAAACCCTAACTTCGCCTGAACTGAATCGGCGACTGTTAGGATTCTAACAGCCGGAATCCGATGATTCGGCAACGTTTGACGATCCAGGAGGCTCTAACACATGATATTACGGATGGTTAGATGAAAAGATCGTCCATGCACACGTAATACAAGTTTGTAGATCTCGGTTTTGAAAGGTCACCGGACCGAGGTCACGAAACCGTTCAAAACGACCTATGAAAAGCATCACTGTCTTTGGGTATACGGTTAATCGATAACACACACCTTGAATCTATGAACGAAACTGAGAAAAAGGATCGAAATCGGAAACGAAACAAGTTCGCCGTAAAATATATATCTTCGCCGGAAATTTCGGATAAGTTCGCTGGATTTTCTGTGAACAGTTTTGACCCTTAAACTCCTTTATATAGAGGCTCTGTTATACAGGCGAAGTTACGGATAACTTCGCCTAGGCGAAGTTATTCACAACTTCGCCTGTTCAACAACATCGCCTCAAATTTCAAAATTTAACCCTTAAGATTTTAACAGTTGTCAATTAAGTTAAAAATTGTCCTTTAAGAAATAAAAAACATGATCAATTCTAAGTAACCAGTTAAGAAATCATAAAGCTATCTAAGTACAAAAACGTAAAAAATTTAAAGTATAAGGGATCAAATTTCAGTCTCGATAGGGACTGCTACGTTTTAGAAAAGATCCGAACAGGAATCATACTAACTACGTGACTGTCACATAGATTCGTGTTTAGCTGTATTATGACATATAGAGACAGGTTGTAAGCAGGTAATATGCTTAAGATGGTTTTCATCGTTTCTGTGATACTAGTTAGGTTCAATTAATCCTTAAAATTTAAGTGGGCAACAACTCAGAAATATTTATGCCTCCTATCTAACCTCAAAGCGTATTTGGCTTTCCCCGTGTCACCCCGAATTGACTTCGACCCATAGTGTCTGATTAACTTGTAAGTATTCTTGATCTGTTTCCCTTTCTTCTTTCTTACTCAATGATTGTGAAGTCTTGATATCTTGAACTCTCGAATGTTACACTAACTCATAAGTACTAAATTTTTTTTTTTTTTTTTAAACTAACATACTTATAGACTTCAGAGTAATAAACAACTGCAAGTCCCGAATCTGGATCACTGCAGTGTCTTGAAACGCCTTCTTCATGGGAATCAGAACACTTACGGGCTCGTGTATGACTGGGTAATCACTTTTCTGCCTATCATGCGGAAAGATATACATGAAGACACGCAAAACTCTTAAGGAGTTTCCACATAAAATCAAGTAAAATTTAATTTGTATCACATCTACTTTTACGCACCATAAAAAGTTACCATGACATACAATGATTGTCCTAAAGCCTTTTAAGCCTAATAACTTCACTAGTTAAGCACACAAAGTTAGTATATCTATCATTTTCCATGGTTGGATCAATTTTCCGTTCAACATAGCTAACTAACTTCTTACGAAGTAACAGACTTGAAAAGTAATTTCATTTCCCTTAAAAATTTTGACTTCAATCGCCCCGATCACGTCAAAGTCTTCAGGTAAACGGCAATCCTGAAGATCCAATGGATCAACTGGACCGACCACATACAAGTATGTGTCCTTCTAACTAAGTATGACCGACTAATTTTCAGCGACAGAAAGAAAACACATCATAACCGCCCCGGTCACTTTCAGTCATCTGTTAATGGCGATCTCATTCTCTACAAGTAGAAACGAGGACCAAAACATATCCGAGAATGTGTCCATCAAACTGAGGTAACCGACTAATTTTAAGCAATAGTGACGTTTTTTTTTTTTTTTTGAATAAACACAAAAAAACATGGTTACTCGGGATTGATCATCCCGTTCAGCTCAATTAGGTTTTGAAATCTGGATTTATCAAACGCTTTTGTAAATAAATCAGCGAAATTTTCTAGCGTATCGACCTTTTCGACCTTAATCAGTTTTTTCTCAGCACAATCCCGTTTGAAATGATGACGAATGTCAATATGTTTAGTTTTACTATGTTTCACGGGATTGTTAATTACTGAGATGGCAGCAGTGATATCAATAAAAATAGGAGTGAGTAAGAAATTCAGACCATAGTCGCGCAATTGTTGCTGAATCCACAAAACCTGAGAGCAGCAGTTGGATGCTGCCATATATTCAGCTTCGCACGTAGAGATTGCGACTGATGTCTGTTTCTTGCATTGCCAGGAAACTAATCTTCCACCGAGAAACTGACATCCTCCTGTTGTCGACTTCCGACTCTGATTGCACCCTCCATAATCAGAATCCGTATAAGCAACCAGTTCCACGTCTCCTCCCTTCGGGTACCACAACCCTAGCTTCGGCTTGCCTTTGAAATACCGCTGAATCCTCTTCACACCCTTCATGTGAGATTCCTTTGGGTTTGCCTGAAAACGAGCACAAAGACAAACAGCAAACATTATATCAGGCCTAGAAGCAGTCAAATACATCAAAGAACCTATTATAGCCCGATACTGAGTTGGGTCCACATCTGCGTCACCGTCTATTTCAGCTCCCAACTTGTGGTTGACGCAAATTGGAGTGTCAAATGGAGAAGAGTCCTCCATCTTGAAGCGCTTGAGGACATCATGAACATATTTTGTTTGATGAATGAACATCCCATCCTTCTTTTGATCAACCTGCAATCCTAAAAAGAATGTTAGTTCACCCATAGCACTCATCTCAAATCTTTTCTTCATGACGGCCTCAAATTCCTGACACATGGAGACTCTTGATGCAGCAAATATGATGTCATCCACGTAGACTTGAATTAGCAGGAAGTCACTTCCATCTCTCTTCACAAACAGTGTGCTGTCAATCAAACCCCTTTCAAAACCATTCTCTAGCAAGTAGTCCGATAACGTTGAATACCAGGCACGGGGTGCCTGATGTAATCCATACAGCGCCTTGCTCAACTTGTACACATGATCAGGAAAGTCTGGGTCAGGAAAACCCGGAGGTTTCTCAACATACACAACCTCATCAACTTTCCTATTGAGGAACGCACTCTTCACGTCCAACTGAAACACTTTCATCTTCTTAAAAGCAGCAAACGCCAAAAACAATCTTATCGCTTCCAACCTGGCCACCGGAGCGAACACTTCATTATAATCTATCCCCTCTTGCTGATTAAAACCTTTAACGACCAGCCTCGCCTTGTTTCTTATAATAATCCCTTTTTCATCTCTCTTGCACTTAAACACCCATTTTGTGCCTATCGCATGCACATTCCTTGGTTTTTCAACCAAAGTCCAAACTTCCATCTTCTTAAATTGAGCCAACTCTTCTTGCATGGCCTCGACCCACGAGCTGTCCTTAAGAGCCATTTGATAATTTTTCGGTTCAATCTGGCTAATAAAGCATGAGTACAAACATTTGTTCATTATACCCGTTTCTTTAATGCTTGTGTAAACACAGGTGTGCTCATTTAAGCTACTTCTGGTTTGTACACCGGAGGACACATCACCTATAACATTCTCCAAAGGGTGGTCTTTGTGAATTCTCGTGGTCGGAACAGCACCGACATGCAAATTATCTTCTAAATTAGAAGAGAGCTCATCAATGGTTGTTTCTGGCTGAGAGTGAAATGGATTGATAAACTCTTCTTCAGGAGAGACAGCAGGGGAAACGATAGAATTTGATGAGGACGGTTGACAATCATCAAATAGCTGTCTATGTGCCAAATTTTCTTCCTCATCTAGAATCATCTTCGTAGCAACACGTTCTTCTTCTTCTGTACCAAACAAATCAGGTATGTTAAAAGACTTGAAGAGCCTATCATAGTCGAAAATCCCAGGAGGTCCGATGCTCGGTCTTGGCGATCTGTAACTCGTAATGTCGATGTTACATACCACCTCAACCTTGCCGTTCGTTGTGTTAAAGACACGCCTGTTGGGAGTCCCAACTTCATAGCCGACTAAGATTCCTTCAACGGCTGCTTCACCAAACTTTGAATATGCCTTTAAAATTGAACATGGGGACCCGAAAGCTTCAAGTCCACACAAATTGGGCTTTCTCCCATGCATAAGCTCGTAGCATGTTTTATTAAGTCTTTTTACCGTTAAAACTCTATTCAGTACATAGCAAGCTGTAGAAATAGCTTCAGCCCAGAACACCACCGGAAGCTTCGAATCAGCCAGCATAGTTCTGGCTCCTTCAATTAAAGTTCTATTCTTCCTTTCAGCCACTCCATTCTGTTGCGGAGTATACGGAGCGCTGAATTGGTGTTCAATCCCTCTTGACAGACAGAAGATCTCCATTTCAAAATTTTTAAACTCAGAACCATTGTCACTGCTGATGAACTTCACTCGTTTATCCATAATGTTCTCAACTTTGGTGATCAGATTCTTCACCATTTGAGCCGTTTCGTCCTTTGATTTCAGGAAGTATACCCACGAGTATCGTGAGTAGTCATCAGTGATCACCAAGCAATAAGTTGTATCACCTAGACTTCTTACATTCACAGGACCGAAGAGATCCATGTGAAGCAACTCTAGTGTACTGGCAATTGAATTTACTTTCTTGGTGAGATGGGACTTCTTGTGCTGCTTTCCCTTTTTGCACGCAAGACATTTGTCTTCAAAATTGAAACTTTTTAAGGGAACACCCAACACAAGCCCATGTCTGACAATATGGTTCATCTTCCGAAGATGAATATGCCCCATTCTCCTGTGCCACAGTTCAGATTCCGATTCGCTTGCTTTTGTCAAAAGACACGATTCTTCCGTTGACATTTCAGTTGAACTTAAATCCATCATATACGTATTTCTATCACGTGGAGCCTTCATTACTATCCATTCCTCTGGTATTTGAAAACCAGGCTTCAACACAATCGCATCAGTCTTCGTGAAGTGTACGGTATAATCTTTATCACAAATCTGCGACACACTTAGCAGATTGTGCTTCAGTTCTTCAACAAAGTTCACATTTTCTAACGTCATCTTCCCGTTAGTTACCGTACCCCTTCCTGTTATCTTGCCTCCACTCTCACCGGCAAAACTGACTCTTGCCCCTTGAACAGGTTTTAAATCTTGTAACATATCCTTGTTACCAGTCATGTGCCGGGAACAGCCGCTGTCCACAACCCAAAGATTATTGGAAGCCCTGTTCAACTGTTCCTGCACAAACAAAAGAGATTATTAAAATTTGGGGACCCAAGACCTCTTGGTCTTGGGTCGATTAACCTTCTTAACAGAACTCACACACCTTGGCTGACCAAAGTTAGCATTAGAAAAATTTCCACGAGTCCTAACAGGATACCTCCTTGGAGACTGATAGTGGGGCCAACCAAACCGACGAACATTAAGAGAATCAAAAGAATTATAGCATTTGGTTTGATTATTAGTAGTGTAAAAACGAGATGTGTTTCTTTGAAAACCTGTATTAGCTCTCAAATTTGAATGGTTTTCTTTTTTAACATTTAAACGATTACCAAAAACCTTTGTCTCATTTTTCGAGGGCCTCACCTCTCTGAAACGCTGCTTCAGAGGGCAATCAGCAACAAGGTGCCCTGTTTGATTACATCTAAAACAACACCTATATTCAGCTTTCTTTTCAGCAGATGTTTTAGATGTGGAGGCAGTATTACCAACTGTACATCTCACATAAGGTGGGACATATGGGTTGAGTGGAGTACTACTTTTAGTTGATTTAACTTTTTCTCCACTAGTGGGTAATACTTCCTTCTCTTTTGTCTTACCCGACTCGGATGACTTATCCGAATCAGATGAGACTGGACTTGAAATAGAGATTTTAACTTTTGAGACAGGCGAACTTGTTTCGCCTTTACTAACTTCCGGTACTTTATCAGTTTCCTTAGCAGGACCTGTCTGATCAGCTACAAAATTAATAGATTCATGAACACTAGGATTGAAAGTATAATTATGGTTATAAGGTGGTGGAACCTCATGGTAACCAATTCCTCCCCTTTTAGATGAGGAACCTTGATCACTAACGAGGTGATCAAGAATAGCAGAGGAATTCCGGAATTGCTCCAGTTTCCTATTTAGTTCCACTACTTTTACCTGGTGATCAGCAATCTGTTTTTCTTTCTCAGCGATTAACTTGGTTTTCTCTTCTAAAACCTCGTAGCTTAGATCGATCACATCAATTTTCTCAGCTAATTTTGTTTTTAAACTTTTAACGTCTTTTTCACAAGCTTTAATTTTTATTTTATAATTATTTTCTCTTGTCTTTGTGAAGTGATGATCTTCTTTCAAGGTTTTAAATTCGGCATCCAACTTAACATACTGATCAGTAATTGTAGCAAGCTGTTCAGACAAGTTCTCACATTTAGTACAAATAGGTTTAGTACATACCTCGGAGTTCTGGTCATTAGCCATGAAAGCTTTTTCATTTTCAGCAGCTTTCATACATTCTTCAGCTGCAACCTTTGCCATGTGTGCCTGCTCAAAGAGTTCTCCAGAGAACATGTTCCAGTTGTATTCACCAGCATCAGACATCATGGCATTATCCCTGTTGTTATTTCCACTTTGCTGTGTAGTCCTCCCCTGACTACGTTCTACACGTGCATTAGTGCACTCCTTTGCAAAGTGTCCATTTTGTTGACAATTGTAACACCTCACCCTTGACTTATCAAATCCTGGCTTTCCACCTACGAACTTTCTGCCAGTCTTCTTCATGAAACGCTTCACTCTTCTGACTATCATCGCCATCTGCCACTGCAGATCCATCTCCTCCAGATCATCAGGATCGATCTGGTCATAGTCTTCTTCCAAAGCAGCAGGGTCCACAATTTTCCCTTGTATGTAGTTCTCGTAAGAAGCAATAAAAGATGCATAGAGTGCAAACTGCTCTTCAGCAGATTTGACACTCATTGGCATCTTAGTGTAGTTATTGCTTGAAGCACTGGGAGAGAAACTACTCTTGGATGCTTGAGGTTTCGAAGCACTTGATCCTCCAGCAACAAAGCAAACATCACCGTTCATGTTTACTGACACATTTTCTTCATGAGAAGAGTTAGAACCTGACTCTCCTTTGGAGTAGTAAGCAGCAGATTCAGACTTCGAACTTGAGCCTGAGTTAACTTTCGCACCATACATACCAGGGTCTTGAACCTGATCCGTTGGTGTCTCTTTACGAACCATATTAAGCTCAAAGGTTCTGAGCTTGTTTACTGCTGTCTCCAAGTCATAATTATGAAAGTCTTTGTCTTCCCTCATTAGAACAGTGTACATTTCCCACTTCGGTGGGAGAGCATCGAGAAGCTTCTCAACTATTTCCTCCTCTATGTAAGCAATAGAATAGTTGTTCAGCTCTGTCATTAGATGATAATATCGGGTGATAATATCATCGAGCGACTCGTTCTTCAAATACTTGAAGACAGAGAACTGGGTCTTTAACAGCTTAATCTTCGAGGCACGAATACCCACGTTCCCTTCGAATCTATTCTCAAGAGCATCCCAAAGCTCTCGTGCAGAAGTGTACTTCCGGAATGTATGGAGAATCTCTTGAGGAAGAGCCATAGTAATTGCAGCATGGGCCTTGCTCTCGGCCTCATACATCTTCTTCTCTTCTTCCTCCATCTTGCTGTACTTCTTTATCACATCCCGACCTTTGTATTCCATTGTCGGTGGAATATATCCATCCTGGATGCACACCCACATCTTTGCATCCTGGTATTTTATATACTGAATGAACCTATCCTTCCACGCAACAAAGTCGGTTCCTTTCATCAACCTTGGGGCCTTAGTAGCCGACCCCGCTTCAACTTCCATTTTGACTAATTCTGAGATGTTAATTGGCGACATCTTCTCGAAAACAAGAAAAACCCGAAAAAAAAACAAAAATTCTTCCAAACAGTACTATAGGCGAAGTTAAGGAGAACTTCGTTTAAGTGTTAACTTCGCTGGAAAATCCTTAAATTCGCGTGACTTGGTGAAGTTGAGAATAACTTCGCTTAGGTAAGCGAACTTAGGAGATAAGCGAAGTTGAGCATAACTTCGCTTAGGCGAACTTATGAGGTAGGCGAGGTTGTGGTTAACTTCGCTCAACCTTATATCTTCGCCGAAACCCTACTTCCAGCGACGGCAACATCGCCTGAAGAACAACAACTTCGCCCGAAGAACACTGAAAATATTCAGATCTGTTTTCGACGATTTAGCAGTTTCCAGTTGGTGTGACGGCTTGAATATGACTGTATAAGGTGAGTATAACACAATATCAACGAAAACGCGTCCCGCGAATAGGTCAAACGAGACGTTTTCTACACCCGCGTGAAATCCCGAACCACACAATCGAGCCAAAGCTCTGATACCAATTGAAGGTTCCTGGACGGATCTTACACGGGATATCGCTATCTACGTAGGTGCGGAATCCCTGCGTAGGTAGTTACGAGCGTAGAATATGTAAAACAATCACACGCGATACAAACGAACACGTTATATATTATAACTTGTAACACGTCTATTACAGACTCGATCTCTCGTCTATTGACTTACTGAAATACACGTGACTAACCAAAACTCTAACACTAAACACACCGTCGGCTACAGTATATATAGACACGACAACTTCGCCTGATATGTTCAGGCGAAGTTGTCCATAACTTCGCTCGTTCAACAAGTTCGCCTAGGCGAACTTGTCAACAACTTCGCTTGTTCAACAAGTTCGCCTAAGCGAACTTGTTGACAACTTCGCTTACATACATAAACATAAACTTAAACATAATTACATTACAGACTCGATTACAAACGCTAGACTATGAACTACTGACATTTATGTACCAACAGTTCCATGTATGCCCAAACTAATTTAGGGGTTTTGTTAGTCGCTTAAAAACAATACGAATCTATATAAATTTTACCTCAAACCGTACCGGAATGATAGTGAACGGAGCCTCACTAGAAAACAAACTTTGAAGATCAAAGAGGGATTAAAGAGAGTAGGTTATGCTGTTTTGATGATTGTCGTATGTTTAGGTGATTATTAGAAGCCTATTTATAAGATCAATTGGAGCTTATGACGTATAATTATCATTATTGAATTCTAAATTAATGGTTGGCCGTTCCGAAGTGAATTCCGTGAATTAAAGTTTGTTATAACGCGTTTTAATCATTGATTTGTGTTTGCCGTTATGGACAATAGGTATTATGAGTTTTTAATTGGGTCAAAATGCGAGTTGTATGGGGTTTTGGGCTCATCGGAGTTGGTTCGCGGTCGCCGGATTCCGACTGACCGGAAAAACGTGGTACACGGGGGGGGGGGGGGGGGAAGGCTGGTTATATTTTGTTTTATTATAATTTAAACACATTTTGCATTTAGGCCCTCCAAGTTTCATATTGTTTTAATCTGAAATTAAAATTAAAATTACACATTGGTCCTTTAACTTAGAAATGTATATATACATATGTAATAAAAGGTATAATACTTAGATTATTTTCGAAATATGCCTGGCTAGTTTGGGACTCGTTTAAGTAAGGACTCGGTGCTTCGTTGTTTGAACAAATTCAATAGAGAACGTACGAAATATAATTTAAATCATCGAGAATGGCATATAAGTAATGAACGAATGATATGAATATATCGAAACATCAACGTGAGTCGGTTGACGAACATATTAATACATACAATGAAACTTGAATTACATTTATATTAATACATATAAAAACCGAAAATTTAAAACGGGTCAGATTTTCGGATTTGAAAAGTAACGAATGTTACAAGAAGACAAATAAAGTTTGCTGGTGACAAGTCCCATCGCGATACGCGATGGGCTTGGCTGAAGACCCATCGCGTATCACGATGGGTTTCAATTTAAATGTTGGCTTTCTGGTCCATCACTATACGCGATGGACCAGTGAAGACCCCATCGCATATCACGATGGGGTGTACAGACGGGCAGCTAGGGTTTATATCAAAACTTTCATCATAAATGACCCTATCTCCGTTTTTACAAAGGCAGGCGATTTTCAGAGGTTCCAAGGGGCGATTCCTTCACTCCATCTTGTATCAAGATCATCTACATGTTCCACACCATCCATATTGAATATCTAACGATGTCAAGGCTCAGCTAATCTCCTAGAATCTCACCCGGGAATGTATAGGTTGTAACCTTTTCAGTTTTTCTCATGTAACTAAGAACACTATGTATAATTGTTGATGGTTGATATATGATTATTGATGTTTGGTATTTTTGTGTGTTCAATCGGTTTAGGTTTACGTTGGTCTGAAAGATTTGTTACCACTCGCTAGATAATTGATCATATGACTGTATGATTGGATTAAATACGATTAAGCATATAATTGCCCTTAACTGAGTCACACTGGCAAGGACTGTTTGATAACCAGCATCGTGTGTAAAACGATTGTTGATGTCTAAGGTTTTGTCTAATTGATCAGTCTGTAGTTAACCATTAATAATTAATCTGTTAGGTTGCATGAGATCACTGTAGGTTGCTTACTTGAATTCCCGGGTGTGATTTGTTCTTGTTAATTGATTGAAACTCGTTTACTCGATTGTTTACTTAATTCTCTAAATTTAACTTCATTGCTTGTGTGATCAGCACTAAAAACTAGTTACTTCATAATACTAAATCTGTTACACGATTTGTATTAACCACATACTCCTGGTGGATATGATACCTTACTTATCTTATCTATATAGTTTAACTAGGTTTTTGCATTACTCAAACGACGGTCATCAAAATGGCGCCGTTGCCGGGGAGTTAGTGCGCTTAGTGTTTTTCATGTTATTTGATTTTTGTGTTTAATTTTGATTTTAAGTTTAGTCTTAATTTTGGTTTCTAGTTTTAAGTTTAAATTTTATTATTATTATTATTATTATTATTATTATTATTATTATTTTATTTTGTGCAGATAACAGGTTTATGCACACCCGCCACTCGGGCAGACAGTCCCCGTTAATTTTTGAGCCCGAGATTAAGAGACTAGCTCCGCAGAACCGAGCCCATAACCGAAATTCAGAAATGGCAGATCAGGACTAGAACCAAAACCAACACCAAAACCAAAACCAGAACCAAGACCCACTTCCACAAAATAACGCGTTTCACCCAGACAACATACCTCCACCACCAGACTTCAATAACCAAAACAACCAGAACAAATCAGCTCGTGCTTCTAGAACCCAAAACCACAACCGAAATCAAAACCTTGACAGGCTGAACCTTCAGTCCCACATAACACCCCTAACCGAAGAACTCGGATTAATCTTGATGATGCTGTTCCGAGCATTCTGACAGAAGATGAAGAAGAGGGGGAAGAAAATGAGGTGAACCAGGGTTTGGAAGTTGAGGATGAGGTTGATAAGTGGGTTAGAAGGAATCGGGAAGTTGAGCCCGAGAACGAGGGGTATGAGATGGAAAATGAAGGGAATGAGAATTTGGAGGCAGAGGTAAAAGAACCCGTAGTTCGAAGACGGGGTGATTTGGTTAACAGGAACAGGGAAAGGAAAGACATGGGTCGGAACAGGGTTAACCGGGTGGAAAGGCCCGAACGGTTCGAAACATTCAGGTGAACATAGGTGGTATGGTAAATCCCGGGGGGCGAAGGAATTTTGTAGCCCCGGTTCATGGTGTTAACAGTCGGTTCAAACCGGCTATCTCAGACGGAGCATCCCCGTTGGTTCCACAGGTGCGAGTTCAGGGACAACCGACTTTTAAGTCTCGGCCATCATACATCAACATTGTACCTCATTTTGATAGGATGGCTTCTGAGGACCCGTATTTTCACTTGACTGATTTTTCGGCAATTTGCGGGTCGATTGGAGATGATACTTATGATCAGGATGAGGTTCGGTTGCGGTTGTTCCAGTTTTCATTAAAAGACAAGGCAAAGAACTGGTTTAACTCACTGCCGATGTACAGTATCGGGAACTGGGCTGAAATGTAGTAGCTGTTCTTAAACGAGTATTATTCGCAGTCAAAGACGAGTGAGGCCCGAATGGAGATTCGTAATTTTTCATAGTTATCGGGTGAATTATTTCACGAAGCATTTATCAGGTACAAGGAGATGATCAGAAAATGGCCACATCACCAGATCGCATTATGGGAATTGGTGAAATGCTTTGTAAACAGGTTAACATACGAGGACCGAAAACATCTGAAAGCCTCGTGTAATGGTCAGTTGTGTAATCAACCTGAGAAAGATGATTGAGATTTCTTAGAGTTTATGTGTGAGGATTCCAAATCAGAAGCAGCAACTGAAAGGCGAAGACGTGGTACTTCTTCTAGGTCGGTTAAATCAGTCACGAGTGAGTTTGAACGGATCGCTGAATTGGAACGTGAGCTGACTGGGTTAAGAAAGGGTAAGAAGAAGGAAGTCGGGAAAGTTGGAGTTAAATTCCTGGTTTGTGATGATTGTGGTGAACTCGGGCATAAGGCATTAAAATTTCCGCGAGTTCTATGATGACGAGGAGGATGATACTGAAGAGGTTAACTATGCTTACGTGGATTCCAAAGGTCAAGGGATGAATTCAAACACTTATCACCCAGGCCTGAGGAATCACCCAAACTTTCGCTACGGGAAGGCGTATTCACAGTTGAACCCGAACTTTCAGGGAACGAGCTAGAACAGGTCGCAGGGTAATTACCGCCAGGGCGATTATTAGCAGTAGGGTTCGTACAACCAGAATCTAGGGTATAACAGGGACGGTAACCAGGATGGAAATTATTGGGTAATCAGGACCAACAGAAAGGGTCCTCGGGAAATTCAGATGAGTCGGTGCATTCAAAGTTGGATGCATTGTTGAAAGTCATGACTGATCATAAGGCCGAATTGAAACAACAGATCGAGTTGCGAGATAAATCTTCAGAGACGATGTTGAAGTAGATTGGTCAGCTCGCTGCAGATGTGGCAAAGTTACAGAAGAACGCGGGCCAACTCCCGAGTCACACCACAGTCAACCCGAACCACTGCAGCTCCAGTTCGAAAAAGCACGTCAATTAGGTAAGTATTTTACGTAGTGGTAAGAAGTATGATAACAAGGTTGGGGTTCCACCACCATTGGTTGATGGAGTGGTGGAAGAGATTGATGAAAATCTCGTCAGTGATGACGAGCCGAAACCGGTTAAAGTAATTGAACCTAAGAAAAGTGAAATTAATAATAACAAACCGGTTTCGAAGGATGACACCAACAATTCTAAGGACAAGGAGAAGGTGAAAACCGTCCCTTATCCCGATGCCTTGCTGGCGCCATCGAAGGCGTAGATGGCATCAAAAAGGGGCCCACAACAAGAGGAAATGTGAGAAACTTTTAAACAGGATAAAATTAATATACCCCTCTTAGATGCCATAAAACAAATTCTTGCCTACGCTTAGTACTTGAAGGAATTGTGCATGCAAAAAAGGAGTCATAAGATTCCTAAACAGATTGACTTTACTGATAATGTGAGTGCAATTCTCTCGGGTTCACTTCCACCGAAGCTACAAGATCCGGGAACGCCCATTATACCCATTCAAGTGAGTGATTTTAAAATGACTCGGGCGCTTCTAGATCTTAGAGCTAGCATCAGTATTCTCCCGGGAAGTCTATACGATCAGTATGACTTTGGGCCGCTTCGGGCAGCCGCCACTACGGTTGTCTTGGCTGACCAAACACCGAAACTTCCCCGAGGAATACTGACTGATGTTATCGTTAAGGTGGAAGACTTTTATTTTCCAGTTTACTTTTTGGTTCTCGATTATGTTTCGGGTGAAAAGACCAAACAACCTACGGTTATCCTCGGTAGACCATTTTTGGCTACCGCAAATGCCAACATTAATTACAGAAATTGTACTGTTGAAATGACATTTGGTAACCGTAAGTTGAGAATTAATGTTTTCACATGTGGAGATAATTCTCCGGTCGATGACGAGTGCTTTATGGCTGATGTCATTGACGAGTGCATCCCCCTTTACGACTCTGTCGTCAGCACAGATGGCACAGCAAAGACGTGTTTTCTGTTTGACAGGTTACTGGTGGAAACAAACAGGTTGCTGGAAGAGGAGGGAAACAGATGGAGATCGCAACTATGCAAGGAGACCGTCCACCATGGTTAGTTCAGGTGGAACCACTTCCCGAGAAGATCGATACTGGGTTGAGACCGTCAATGCTGGAAGCACCGAAAGTCAAGCTGAAAGAGCTCCAAAGCATTTAAAATATGCTTTTCTTGGGAAGAATAATACTTTGCCTGTTATTATAGCTTCTAACTTATCTCTTGAACAGGAAAATGCTTTGATAGCGGTGCTGGTTGCGAATAAGCAAGCAATCCGGTGGACGATAGCAGATTTGAAGGGAATCAGCCCTTCGTTTGTGATGCACAAGATTTTAACAGACCCGACTGTCAAACCTGCACACGATGCTCAGCGGAGACTGAACCCGAACATGAGGGAAGTGGTGAAGAAAGAAGTGCTGAAGTGGTTGGATGCTGGCATTATCTTTGCCATATCAGACAGCACGTGGTTGAGCCCGACACAGAAAATACCGAAAAAGGCGGGCATCCAAGTCGTCAAGGACGACTCAGGTAACGAGGTCGCCACCCGGCCGGTAACCGGGTGACGCATTTGTATAGATTATCGAAAACTGAACGCGGCAACATCGAATGATCACTTTCTCCTTCCGTTTATCTATCAAATTGTTGAAAAGCTATCTGGTCAAAAATTTTATTGCATTTTAGACGGTTATTCTGGGTAAAACCAGATAGATATCCATCATGAGGATCAGGAGAAGACCACGTTTACGTGCCCACATGGCACATTCGCGTTTAGGCGAATGCCATTTGGGCTATGTAACGCCCCCGCCACCTTTCAAATGTGCATGTGAGTATCTTTTCCAATACGGTGGCGGAGTCTTTAGAATCTTCATGGATGATTTTTCGATTTTCGGAACATCTTTCGAGTAATGTTTAAATCAACTCGAAAGAGTTTTGAAAAGATGTGTCGAAACGAACTTGGTTCTTAGTTGGGAAAAGAGCCATTTTATGGTCCAAGAGGGGATTATGTTGGGCTATGTTATATCGAGTCGCGGGATTGAGGTGGACCGAGCTAAGGTTCAAGTCATTTCCACTCTACCTCATCCCACGAATGTCAAAGGCATTAGATCATTTTTAGGGCATACCTGGTTTTATAGATGGTTTATTAAGGGTCTTAGTGATATCACCAAACCCTTATGTAATTTATTGCTTAAGGATGCCCCGTTTGACTTTAATGATGAATGTGCTAAAGCCTTTGATATTTTAAAGTCAAAGTTAGTTTAAGCCCCGATCTTGCAATCACCCGATTGGAGTTTGCCTTTTGAAATAATGTGTGATGCAAGTGATTATATGGTCGGGGCTGTTCTGGGTCAACGGGTTGACAAGAAACCCGTTGCCATATACTATGCGAGTAAAACTTTCTCGGATGCTCAATTGAATTACACAACAACCGAGAAAGAGTTACTAGCAGTAGTATATGCTCTAGATAAATTCAGGTCATATATTTGGGGAAGTAAAGTAATCATTTATTCTGACCACTCTGCAGTTAGGTACCTCATGGATAAGAATGATGCAAAACCGAGGCTCATCAGATGGGTTTGGTTGCTGCAAGAATTTGATCTAGAGATTCGGGACAAGAAAGGAAGTGCAAATGTTATTGCTGATCACTTGTCTTGGATTATGGTGGAAGATGGGAACACATACGGGCCCATTAATGAGTCCTTCCCAGACGAGCACATCTTGGCAGTCTCACAAAATCCCTCGTTTGCTCATATTGTTAACTATAAAGTTGCACGTGATATCCCGGAGCACTGGCCAAGGAGGAAGAAGATACAACTGATATCCCAAGCGAAATAATACATTTGGGATGATCCAGACTTGTTCAAGATTGGTGCAGATCAGATGATCAGACGATGCATACCCGATGAGAATGTCAGATCGGTGTTGGAACACACACATTCTTTTGCCTGTGGTGGTCATTTTAGTGGCTAGAAAACTGCTCAAAAAGTTTTAGCGAGTGGTTTCTTTTGGCCATCATTGTTTAAGGATGCTCACGAGTTCGCGACACACTGTTTAAAGTGTCAACAACTCGGGAGCATTTCTATGAGGGATGAGATGCCCTTGAAACCGATCCTTGTAGTTGATATTTTTGATGTTTGGGGGATCGATTTCAAGGGCCCATTTCCGAACTCGCACGGTAATTTGTACATCCTAGTGGCCGTTGACTATGTGTCTAAATGGGTTGAGGCAATAGCCACTAGGACAAATGATCACATAGTCGTTTGCAATTTCGTTCAAAGTAACATATTTCTAGATTTGGAGTCCCCCGAACCATCATAAGTGATGGGGGATCTCATTTTAAGAACTTTAAATTCGGGAAATTGCTTAAACGATATGGTGTTGATCATAGAATTGCAACTCCTTACCATCCACAAACGAGTGGACAAGTGGAGGCTTCCAATAGGCAAATCAAACAGATTTTACAGAAAACCATTCGGATGGATCGAAAGGATTGGTCAACTAAGTTAACCGATGCTCTATGGGCCTACCGAACCGCTTATAAAACGCCAATTGGAACCACTCCTTATAGACTTGTGTATGGAATGGATTGCCATTTACAAATTGCACAAAGAGCGTTTTGGGCTACTAAACAGGTTAACATGGATTATGATGATGCAGGTAAAGCGAGGAAATTGGCTTTGTGCGAGATCGAGGAGTTGAGAGACGAGGCATACGATTGCACGTCCGCTTACAAAGCAAAGATGAAGAAAGTTCACGATGCTAACATCCGGTTGAAGAATTTCGAGGTTGGTCAAAGAGTTTGTTTATACAACACAAAAATCGCTTAAACGAGCTGAAAATTCGCTTAAAAGAGCTGTTAGGTGCTAAACGAGCTGTTAGGTGCTGAAACAAACCGAAAAATCAATTAAACGAGCTGTTAGGTGCTGAAATGAGCCGAAAAATCGCTTAAACAAGCTGTTAGGTGCTGAAACGAGCCGAAAAATCGCTTAAACGAGCTGTTAGGTGCTGAAACGAGCTGAAAAATCGCTTAAACGAGCTGTTAGGTGCTTAAACGAACCGAAAAATAGCTTAAACGAGCTGTTAAATGCTGACATGAACTGAAAAAATCGTTTAAACGAGCTTATGCTGTTAAAAAGGGTTGTAACGTGTTGAAAACGCGCTGATTCGTTGGTCCAAAAACAAAAACTGACCCGAAACCCGTTTTGACCCATTCCGACCCAAACCTGTTGTTGACCCTAACCCATTCTGACCCGAACCAAAACAACCCTTTTATTAAGTGACATGTTTCGACCATAACCCGTTTCGACCATAACCCGTTTCAACCCTAACCCGTTCCGACCCATGACCCGTTTCGACCCATCCCAACCAATTTGCCACCTCTAAATTAACAATATAACTAAAAGGATTGTAATTTATTGAAATTTTCCAAAAAAAAAATTTTGAACATTTTTGCATTTTTTTTTTCAGTTTTTGCAAATTATTGCAATTTTCCGAACTTTTTTTTACAAATTTTCTGAATTTTAAAATTATATTTCGCATTATTACTAATTTTCGCAACCTTCAAAAGTTATTATGCAAAGTAAAAACATTGAATAATTAAAAAAACCTAGATTACCAGCTATCCAAGTAAAATATCTAGGATTGGAACAAAAATAAAAGTTCAATGACCTAACTGGAACAAAAGTTTTTATCAGTGACCTAATTGGAACAACTTTCAAAGTTGGTTACTATTCTATGGAGTAATCCCTAAAATACTTTTAGTAATAACAAAAGTTTCTATCGGATAATTTATAAACAAATACAAGAACATATATTCAAGTTTTGTTTTGAAAAACTTTAGTAAGTCCAGTTTTACTATAAACTAGTGTTTTACCCGACGCAACAAGCCCAATTTTACTATAAACTAGTGTTTTACCCATGATGGTTGGTTAATTTGTATATGTTTTAGTTCGTTTTTTCATTGGCTTTAATCGTTTATTTTAGGAACATTGGTACTTCATATGTGTATTATTGTATTTTAGGTCACATGCGTTAGAGTACTCAATTTGGACCTGATATGACACGGAATGAGGACCCGGGATGCCCAGCACCCAAAACGAGAAGACAAATAAAGTTTGCTGGTGACAAGTCCCATCGCGATACGCGATGGGCTTGGCTGAAGACCCATCGCGTATCACGATGGGTTTGAATTTAAATGTTGACTTTCTGGTCCATCGCTATACGCGATGGACTCGTGAAGCCCCACCGCGTATCGCGATGGGGTGTGCAGACGGGCAGCTAGGGTTTATATCAAAACTTTCATCATAAACGACCCTATCTCCGTTTTTACAAAGGCAGGCGATTTTCAGAGGCTCCAAGGGGCGATTCCTTTACTCCAGCTTGTATCAAGATCATCTAGATGTTCCACACCATCCATATTGAAGATCTAACGATGTCAAGGCTCGGCTAATCTCCTAGAATCTCACCCGGGAATTTATAGGTTGTAACATTTTCAGTTTTTCTCATGTAACTAAGAACACTATGTAAAATTGTTGATGGTTGATATATGATTATTGATGTTTGGTATTTTTGTGTGTTCAATCGGTTTAGGTTTACGTTGGTCTGAAGATTTGTTACCAGTTGCTAGATAATTGATCATATGACTGTATGATTGGATTAAATACGATTAAACATATAATTGCCCTTAACTGAGTCACACTGGCAATGACTGTTTGATAACCAGTGCCGTGTGTAAAGCGATTGTTGATGTCTAAGGTTTTGTCTGATTGATTGTAGTTAACCATTAATAATTAATCTATTAGGTTGCATTAGATCACTGTAGGTTGCTTACTTGAATTCCCGGGTGTGATTTGTTCTTGTTAATTGATTGAAAATCGTTTACTCGTTTGTTTACTTAATTCTCTAAATTCAACTTAATTGCTTGTGTGATCAGCACTATAAACCAGTTACTTCATAATATTAAATCTGTTACACGATTTGCATTGACCACATACTCTTGGTGGATACGATACCTTACGTATCCTATCTATATAGTTTAACTAGGTTTTTGCATGACTCAAATGACGGTCATCAACCTGGCGCGTTGCGTCGGGCATGTCGGTAAAACCCGGGCGGTGGTAAAATCCACGCATTGTCGATTTCAAGTATTGAGGTGCTAAGTTGACACGAATTCGGTCAGTTTCATTTACCTACTATATTGTACCGAAACTAAAACAAAAAATAAAAGGAAAAAAAATATAAAAACGGAGGTGGAGTCTCATCAAATTTGAATAATTTCCGTCTCGTTCGTTATGATATTGAAAATGAAAATAAATCGGCATTCGGCCGGTTTTTTCTTACGTTTGTTATGATACTGGAACTAAAACAAACAATTCAAAACACGTTAAGTCTACGAGAATTCGGTCATATTCGGTACGATACTGGAAGTAAAACAAAACTATGTCTTATTTATATTAACATATTTAAACAAAAAACACAAATAAAATAATTTAAAAAAAAACTAAAAAGAAAAAAAGGGATCAATAAATTTTGCTTGATGAGACTTGAACTTGCATTCAAATTTCTTCTGAATTCCTAAGCATTAACAAAATTAGCAGCAACCAATTCACCAAGGTATCACAATTGTTTATACATCAAAATGATTTACATAAATACAAAACAAAACTAATAAAATATTCAAAATAAATCATTTGTGGCAACAAACTTTTTTATTATACTATACTAGTGATTTACCCGCGGTTTCGCGGTAAAATCGATTGTTAAAACCCAGGTGTTGTAGCAGCGAGTCAACGTGAATTCAGTCAATATTAGTAACGTTCGTTACGGTACTGGAAAAAAACAGAATGGAAACAAAAAAAATAAAATAAAAATTGAGTTAGGCCAATGGGGTGGCCGGTTGGTCCTGGTCGGAAGCAGTGAGTCAACGTGAATTTAGTCGGTGTTATCTACGTTCGCTATGGTACTGGAGCTAAAATAAAATGAAAACAACAAATAAAATACTAATTGAAGTGAGCCAATGTGGTGATATCAGTCGGTCCCAAACGCTGAGGCAATGACTCTACGACACTCGTATAACATATTATAATTTTTTTGTTAAACTTGTGCGTTTGTAAAACGCGATCGTTGCAGCGGCGAGTAGACTCGTATTCGGGCATTGTGGCGGTGAGTCGGTAAAACCGGGGCGCTGCTAAAAATCCAAGCTTTCTGGCGGTGGGTCAACGTGAATTTTGTCGATTTCGTTTATGTTTGTTACGGTGTCGTAACTAAAATAAAGTTCGGTAAAACCCGGGCGTGGGTAAAACCTGAGTGTTGTAGGTATTGGACGTTGCGCGGCGATCTTTGATTACGTCATGCTTTTGTTGCGCCGGGTAAGTCAGATCTTTTTATATATCCAACACATTGTTGCAATGCACCGATGTGAGTTCAGTTGGTACCATAAGTAAACCCAAAAAAACAAATTCAGCTTAACATAAAAGATAATTAAAATATTTAAAACAACTTTTATTCGGTTGGTAAAACCCGAACGTAGGTAAAATGCGAGTGTTGAAACCCGAGGGTGTAAAGACAGAGTTGACGCGAATTCAGTCAATACCAATTACATTCATTATGGTATAAACAAAGTTGGTAAAATATTAAATTCGTCATATTCACATATAAAAAGACTAACATATAAACAAATAAAATATTTTAAACCGTCATTTATTTGGTTAGTAAAATTCTGACGTCTTAATAGTTGGATTTATAATAACATGATTTTTAAACACTTTAAATTTATGGTAATCAAAACATGTTTTAAAACAATAATGACACAAATCATTATCTATGTATAGTAAAAGAGACTTTTGGTGTCACAATATTGAAATTGTTTTTAAAAGTTTTATATATATTAGAAATTTGTGAAGGTATAACAATAAGTAATTCTGTTATGTTGTTAAAAGGTTTTTTCTTGACTTTGCCCCATGTTTGATTCCCTCCAAAGGGGGGAAATGTTTTCTTTAGTTTTGTTTTCAATTTGTGTCACCAAAAGTTTTTTTTACTATATATAGATAACTAGGTTATAAACCCGTGTGATACACAGGATTAAATACAAATAACTATGAAATTAAGAGAAATATGTAATAAATAGATACATATTATATTTGATAAAGTTGCATTTACATTTTATGTATTAATAATGTTACATTTGCAATTTACAAACACATAGCTACAAATACAAATTACAGATCATTAAAACTTTTGTATAACATTGAATGCCATGTTCGTAAGATTGCCATCTTTATCAACAATTACGTACAAAGTTGAGGCCTCTCTACCTTTGACTTTGGACCGGTGGTTCAAAACAAACCAACTTTGGATAAAAATTGCTCTCGTCTTTTATTTATTATCATGGCAGAGAGCATACAACATGAGGAAACTATCTTCTTTAAAACCTAAAAGGGAATTTTCAAGAGTGTTAAAGCAATTCAAGGAATGAAAGCTCGAGTACCTATATATTTGCAGATATTATTACAGCTTCTATAACACGAGTTCCAAGTCATATGGCCTTTAGTTGAGTCCCTTGCATAAGCCAAGGAATAAACACATCTTGATTATTTGTCATAGTTTGCTAATACAATCAGGTAATTGAACCGAAAGATAATTTTGAAACAAACATAAAAATATAAAATATATCTAACTATCTAACTATACTAATAAAAGAAAATAATGATGATGATGTGGCAATCCCACATTCATTCTTGGCCTAATCATTCATCCTACCTATCCATGGATTATGGAGCAAAACCATATTGGCAAATGGGTTATAATTTCCTTTCTAATTCTCTAATCTTTCATCTCATTCATCCTAACTATCCATTGGTCATGGGTCAAAATAATTTTGTCAAATGGGTTATAATTTAATTTCTAATTCTCTAATTTCTCATCTTATTTATCCTACTTATCCATGGGTCATGGAGCAAAACCATATTGGCAAATGGGTTATAATTTCCTTTCTAATTCTCTAATCTTTCATCTCATTCATCCTAACTATCCATTGGTCATGGGTCAAAATAATTTTGTCAAATGGGTTATAATTTAATTTCTAATTCTCTAATTTCTCATCTTATTTATCCTACTTATCCATGGGTCATGAGACAAAACAAATTTAAGAAATGGGTTATAATTTCTCTTCTAATTCTTTAATCTCTCATCTCATTATCATAGTTATCCACAGGTAATTGGTCGAAACAATTTTTGCAAATGTTGTATATAAAAAAAATCGAATTTGTAATTTTGATATTCTAGACTTCTTATTGTTTGTACTATACTAGTCAGTTGCCCGCGCGATGCAGCGGTGTATGTAGAAACGCAACCGTTGTTAGTATGTTTGTAACCTCGCAACGGTACGTGCGAAACCCGACAGTGGTGTGCATTTAACGTGGCATCGGTCGTGTAATCGGTGCCAGTAAGCGCACCACATAATGCCTATACGCGAGCAACCGGTATGTATAAACAATGTCATCCATGTAATTGATGCTTGAACGCGCATAATAGGTGGCGACAAGCAAGAAGCAAAGATGAATTGTACAATAATTTCAAATAAACTACTTTTAACCCAATCATTTTTTACGAACCTATTTTGACCCGAAAGCGTTTTAACCCGAAGCCCGTTTAGACATTCACCCTTTCGATCTAAACCCACCTTGACATGAACTAAATTAACCCTTTTTGTATTAACCTGTTTCAACCCTAAACTGTTCCAACACCATTAGTCGAACATGCCCGACCTATTGCCGGTAATAATTGGTAATCATGTAACATGTTAGTTTTTTAAAAATTAATAAACTATAACAATACCATACTCAAACTAAAGATAATAAAATGCTCGTTTTTATGGTGTAATTTTTTAGAAAAAATATTAACGTGTGAAAAAATTATGGTCGTTTAAATGTTGTGGGGTAGTTGGTTAATAATTAGGGAGGAAATATGTAACTATTTAATATAGTAACAAAGCTTGATTAAAGTTGAAGGACCATTATTGTATATTATATTTGGATATGCAGAGACTACTTTACCCCTAAATTCTTAAAATTCTATGCATTGTTACTTGTATAGTATGCAACAAGAGTGGTACATCTTAAAATTTAAGAGGTCCCTCACTCCTATATTATATATAGTATAGATATTTTATATTATTTTTATCTATAATATTGTTCATTCTTTCATATAATGGATCTTTTTATCTTTATTATTTTACAAATCTCGTGTAATACACGGGTGCAAAAGCTAGTATTGTATAAATGAATACATTTTTAAAATAAAGATGAGTATTTTAAGTTTCAATTATAGAAACCATTATAAGCAAATAATTTGAATATTAAGTTTTTTATAAGGGTGTTTTGGTTGGGTCTGAATGAAGCCATTCAGAGGTAAAGGTCTTAATCGCTCAGATATGGATGTGTTTGGTTGGTGAAAATCAAACCTCTTAATGGTTTCCAATCTCCCTGAGTCATTCAGCTTTCAAAACTCGCTGAACCATTCAGCGGACAAGTTTACCCTTCACCTCCACACCATTTCCCCTCTCATTCTTCACATCTGCACCGTCAACCACCACCTCCGTCGGACCCTGCCTCTCGTCGTAGACCCCGAACAAGACATCTATCATTGCACCATCGGTTCCATCCAAGTTCAATTTCTATTTTTGATTCAGTCGATTCCTACCATCCTCAATCGATTCAATAACTGATTCAGATTTAATCTATTTCTGATTTCTATTTAATCCACCTTCTTATTGTCTTAGTTCAATTAATTCAGTTTAATCGATTTGATTCTCTAGGGTTTGGGTTTAGTTTCTTGTTTAATTGTCTAGGGTTGTCTTAGTTTTGAAAAAGATTGGTTTTTTATAAATGTAATTATTGATTAAGTTAGATTTTATGTGAATTTATGGGACAACAAAAGCTCATCCACCTATACCAGTCCATCTATCTACTGATGCAAAGGATTTTTTTTGTTAAAATGGCTTTAAAATTATGAATTTTGTTTTTTTTTTCTTGTAATTGTTATTTATTTATGCAGGTGCCTATTAATTTGATCACCTTTACATAATGGCTTCTCATTTTTCTTTGTATGGCCTAAAAGTGTATCCACTTTGTACTAAATTCATAATTCGTTGCTTATTTGAGTGTTTATATTGATTTTTTGCGTTTAAATGTAAATTATGCTTGTAGGTGTCACACCCCCATCTTAGGCCTAGGAGTGTGACTCGACAGTTGGTACCACATTTGTATATAAATTAGAGTTACGGATTATTAGCGGAAGACTTTATAAAACATAAGGATTAAAGTTATAAAATATTTACAATAAAAGATGGAACGAAAGTTCCATTACGTTTACTTGTTTTAAGTATACAAAACCACCATTTAGTTATATTATCATTTAACAAAAATTATCCGAGCCATTGGATTCTTGAGCCTTCGTCCTTCAAGCTCTATTCTTGGTTACCTGCAAAATGTTATAAAATACGTTAGCAATGATTGCTGGTGAATATGCAGACGCAAAAATATTTTCTTTTACTTTGTTACCCCTCGAGGGTTACGCAAGCCTCGGCCCATCTTGGCTTAGGAATAACAAAGTTTAAACAATCATTATAAACTCGAGTCTCTACACTAGGTCACCCCAGCAAAACACCACAGCGTTTCGACGTAATTAGGTGCCATAAATATACACAAGGTCATTCTCACTCGAACATACTTTGGTTCGGCTCATTATGGCTGGAGGTCGTGACCAGGCATGGTGCGATGTGCCCACCGCATTCCACATATGTAAGGATCCAGACAAACGTATACTACAGCCTGAGGGCTAGGCTTATACTCTTATTTACAATGTTTTTTGAGACACGTGGCCTCATGTAAAGTTTTACACGTAACACGTTTATTTGTTTGAAAACAAGTTTGTAAAAATGTGGCGTTTTCACCTTTGATCGGGATCGGTTTCCAACACCGTCCTTGCGTCTCTTTCTTGTTACCTCGCACCTATAGTACGAGTATAACTATTCGTTAGTCGGATAAAAATCCGGCTTAAGACTTTTAGTCTTATTACCTCGTTAAACCTTTAGGTCATTTCTTAATTACTTAAAAACCTTTAGTTTAAAAGTATTGTTTATAAACCTTTAGTTTATTATAAAAACCCTATGTTTCTTCTTCTTTAAGAAACGTATTCTTTTCTTTATTATATAAAAATACTCATTATACTTAAATAATAATTATAAAAAAAATTATATAACACACACACACACACATATATATATATATATATATTTACACATTTCTTTCTTTATTTCTTTTCTTTGTTATATTATTTATTCTCTTCTTATAAGCATCGAGTATAATTCCGACTTAAGTTATTAAGCCTTTACAATATTTTATTATTATTTTAGTCGGGTATTAAGCCTTACCTTTCCTCAGCTTATAATCCCTAGATACTCGAGCAGCACTTCTATGCCGCTTAGTCTTTTCAACATTTGCCTTGATCGTCACTTCACTTCGGCACGCAAATCGAGACACCCAATCTTCTCGGCACGCGCTTCGAGATGATCGTCGGGTTGTATAAACAGTACCACCTTCTTGCTCGAAACTTCGTCGGGGAGTGGTACATATATCGAAGTATGGCACGTTTAACGAGGATTCAGGCACGTTTTTCGAGGTGGATCGTTGGCACAAAATTCGAGGTTTAGTGAGATGTTAGAGAGAGAGAGAGATGAGAGGAGGTTGTGAGGTGTGAAGTTATCAAACCCGGACCTTGCTATTTATAGGAAATTTTTATGACCCATAGCGGTATGCGCCCGCCTCCTGGGCACCCGTCGCGTACCGCGACGTAGCCTTGGTGACGCAGACAGTAGGTATGCCACGTGGCAGACGGTGTGCCACGTGTTAACACGTGGTGGACGACATGCCACGTATGGCCACGTGTCGGGACACGTGGCGACCGGTGTGCCACGTGTGGACACGTGGTGAAAAGGTGTCAGGCGTGTCAGGCCATGTCATCGCGGTACGCGATGACGTAGGCTCAACGGCGATCGCGTATCGCCGTTGACCTCTTCTAGAATCTTTGACCAAGCCCCATCGCGGTACGCGATGAGCTCATCATTTGTCCGGTCACGTATCGCGATAGGACAAGAAAGCAAAATTTTTATTTTAGCCCTTAGAGTTTGGAAATTGGCAGAATCAATCTCTTAACTTCGGAAACTTGACATTTTTGGCGGAAAATTCCCGTGATGTTACAGTAGGGAACCAGATCTCATGCCTTATGCTTCAAAGTTGCTGTTGGTGATTTTCCATGACAAATATTATGTGTAGTCACTAACTTTGATATGATTTGTCTAGTTTTTTTTAGAAAATATAGTTTTCTTATTGTGTTTGTTAATTCTCTACTGCACCCGTTTATTACTGGGGAGTATACCGAGACTCATCATGTCTTTCGAACATCAGATTGGTCAGTTTTCTAGCATGAACTCTCCTTGTACCATATATTAGCTTTTGCTATTGTGGCCATTTTGGCCCATTTTTTATGAATGGGTCAGTTTGGGTTATGCTTTATTTCTAACGGGTCAAACGGTTACCAATAAAAACGCTAGCTAAAAATGAAACAGGCGGGCTAAACAGCTCAAAAGTAATTTAAATTGCAGTTTTAATGCATAAAACCACATAACTCATATAAGTTTATTACTTATTAGATAATGTGTGTGTGTGTGTGTGTGTTTGATTACACTTAAGCTCACACTTAGAATTATCACCATTGCAGAAAGTCAGAAACATGCTGGAGGGTATCATAAACGGGCTGCTTATGCAAAATCCGGTGGCTGGAATAGTAATTCTGTTTTTAGGAGTGTGGATTCAAGACACGGTACAACACGAACAAAGAACGGCATACTCAGGTTTAGGATTGCTCATTAGCTAGTATCGCGTGAACTATTTTCACTAAAGAAACTTCATTCATTGGTGGCTTACCAGCTGGTATGGTGCGGTTGCTCTTAGATGTTACGGCTTTCTTGAAATTGGGGCTTGAATTTGGTGCATTTAGTTTTGGTTTTGATGTGCTTACTTTTGAGGGTGTTAAAGAAGCTTGTGAACTTGGCGGTGCACTAATGGTTGAATCATTTGATGGTATATTGTTTTCAAGTGAATTTGTGTGATTGTAACATAAGAAATGGTAATGTTTCATGTGATTTGTAAACATTCTTTCAATTATTTTAATTTTATTATTGGCATTATCATTTCTATTACTATTATAACTATAAATATATAGTTATTCTATTATTGCTAGTATCATCACTATAATTACTATTATACTTATTAATATAAATATGTTAATTATTATTATGATTATAGGTGGTTTTGGTATTGGCGGTGACTTATGTCATTATAACACTAAAGTTCTCGTTTATTGAATAGGTACAAAACTAGTTAACATTGGTTGGTTCTAATGAAAATTTTGGTTATTCTATACAATTATTAGGAGCTATGACTAAACAGATATTTTATTCATCACGAAATCGTTTAGAGGGGTAAAATAGTCATTCTGCACTATCATTCAGAGGTTCAAACAAACAATACTTTACTGATTCAGCACTTACTGGTTCAGATTCTCTTAATCATTCAGACCTCTTAATGATTCAGCACTTAATGGTTTAGCAATTGCCAAACAACAAACAATCAGAAAGTCAGAAATCTCTCATGGTTAGAGAGTAACATTTAAATTAAAAAATATGAAAAATTAGTGTACGATTATCAAATAAACAGAAGTAATGCATGTATGATAAAAGCGCCAAAAATAAATATATCTTTGTATATAGTTAATGAGTTTTAAAAAATATAAAAATGTATATGTTATTTCCATTATCTTGGAGATAAGGTTATTTGTAGTGGAGGGGCTACAAAATGGGCGTTTTGCGTCATGTGACACCCAGTCAGCAAAGGGTGGGTTTTTGTTTTTGAGTGTAATGGTGTTGTGGCTTTATATATATATATATATATATATATATATATATATATATATATATATATAACACAAACAAATATTATAATAATAAAAAGAAAAGGGAGCCGACGACAAAAAGATTGCGCCCCCTCCCACTTATCGCCCCACATTCTACCGGGGAGAGGGGGCGGCGTGCTCGCCCTTCGTCGCTCAATTTCGCCGGAAATTGTAGTCCACTACGGGTGGCCTAAGATACAAATATAATGCTTGTTAGATAGTTGGCAGTATATGTAACTGAATTAGTATTTAAGATAAGAAAAAAATGTCAACCCATATAAAAAAGTGAACTCTGTTGTGAAACAAGCCTAAAAGCCAAACATGTGAGAAAAAGATGTAGGGAGAAAGATGGAGATTTAATTAATTAGGTGTATCATACAAGGAGGTACAATGAGATGTATATATAGGATAGGAAAACTTAGGGAGAAAGCTAATCTATATTAGGTATTGATAACCATAATATTAATATATTTATAACACTCCCCCTTGGTTATCAACTTAATACGCTTGGAGATGCTGCCTCGTTAAAAACCTTGCTAGGAAAACCCAGTGGGACAAAACCATAGCTAAGGGAAAAAGAGTGCAGCGCGTATTATCTCCCCCTGATTTATATATCCGTTAAAATGGTAAATATCGATCTTCTGTGAAATTTGTCCAAAACTTTTGTAGTCAATCATTTGCGTCTCCGTCCCTTGACATTTGAATCCTCAAGTTGAATAATGTTGTATTATCTTCACGTGAAAACTTCTATTGCTTCATCAGGTAAACACTATGATCCTGTTGTGTTTCTCTGCATCAACAAGACTAACCAAACTTGTTTTGATGGGTTAGTAAAATATAAACACATATCTTTCATACTTGAAATATATGTTTTAACCCATTATGATATCTCATAGCAGGACACATGCCGATAAATATACATAAAGAAAATAATAATAATATATAGCTAACAGTACGACATAATGCATATATGCATTTAATTATGGTATTTCCGAACCAATAATATTCATATTCAGATAGACAATGATGTAAAGTCATTGATAGACATCCTTTAACATACTAAATATGATTAAACTTGTCTATGGTAGATGTCTCAACATTTTCTAGATGTACTTTGATGGATTTATAAGCATATAATTACACATCTATTCGAACTATAAGTCGAACAATAACCACACTATTTCAAGGTCTTTCAAAAAGAATTTTCTCTTTAAAAGCTCATAAGTTTCTCTTTGTGATATGTACATCATTGTAAACTGTGATTATAATGATCTTTTAAGAGTGAAATTTTGATAAACGTATGACTAATTATATTCAACTTATCTCCCGCTTTATCAAAATATCTCTTGATTTGTGCCAAACTCAATTCAAATAATTTAGTCCATGCGTAATAAGCATAAATCCTGGCATTCACCAATCCATCATGGACTTCTTTTTAACTTGACAAATGAGCATACGCATTCACTTTTTCAGGATTTTTGTTGCATAAAGTTGCTCATTAACACATCATTTTGTATCACATATCAAAAATCCATATTGTACGATTTATTTGTTTATTGAGATATTGTACTCATCACGTACATTCTCTTCTATGTGTATGCTTGTTGATGCACATAATCAATTAATTTTTCAAGTATTCAATTACCTTAGGAAACTCTTCAAGAGTTCCATTTATGTTCAACATATTCAATAATCGTAAAGTATTCAAATATAACTCTATACACAACAATCATTATGTTCTCGAGAACTTACTTTATATGATTTGATAATTCAAATCTTTCATAGATTTTCTTGTAAACTCTCAATATCAACAGAATGACAATGTTTATTGGACGCATGTCAATTCTCTCTTTATATTACCAGACTGTTAAGTTATCGGAAAATCATTGCTTCCACCATTGGAGAATGTGTCTCCTCATATTTAATCATGGGTCTTTGTAAAATCCTTGTGCATTAGTTTTGCCTTATATCACTTGATGAATAACTCATATACAAGACCCACTTGTATCTAACACATTTTACAACTTTAGTTGTACGGACTGCTGGTCCAACAAACTTTCCGTTTTTTAGAGAATTCAACTCTGCCCTGTTTGCGTCTTTCCACTTTGGCCAATCATTTTTTATAGGCACATCTTAAATCTTGATCCTCGTCATTTTCAAGCGCTATATTATATATAAAACTATAACGACGTCGACTTTATTTTGATTCCATATATCTTGTAGGCATGATAAAATATAATTTACTGAGAGCTCTTTATTTTCAGGTACCTAAGGTTCTTCAAGAACCATCATGTCTAATCTCTTTCAAGAGACCTTTTTACTATACCTCGACTTGACCATCTTTATTACTTGCTCCAATTTTCGAGGAAATTTTACCTTTGGAACCGAACAATCTACCACGCTACAAGCGTGCATTAGACTTGTTATCAATATGCGTTTGTCCTTCTGAGACATTTATTAATTGGAGCATTAGCCGTTCGTATAGGTGTCTTAGCTATACACTCTCTTTTGGTCAGCGAATCGTCTGGTAATTGATTCATTAATCTTTATACATGAATTACCCTTTAAACTTTTAATTCATATAATTTAGTTTGAGGATCAATGATAATTCATTCCAACTAAATTCGCATTCCAACTGCTTTATATCTCCCCCTAATGTTGGGAATGTTGATTCTCTAAAGTGAAAACCGATGAGCCATAAACAAATATATCTCACTAATGGCTCTAAATATCTATTTATTATTTAATACCCAACATAAATTCCCAACTTCCTCTGTGGTCTCATCTTTGTGTGTTGTGGTGGATTTATTTCAATATATAACACACACCAAATATTAGATGATAAATAATTGGTTCCTGACGAAAAACCAACTTTAATGGGGAGTACTTTTTATAACTTATTGGCTTGATGTGAATTATGATATTGTATGTAACATGCATGTACCCAAATGTAAACATGAATTGTTGCTCTTATAAACACTTGCTTTGAAATCAATTGTAGATGTTCAGTAATTGTCTCACAACAAAAGCAATTTATTTGTGAACATAAACTATATGGAGTTCAACAATTATCCCACTGATTATTAATAACTTGGGAAGAATTCATTATTATAACCAAAAATAAATATGAAAATCTAGAATATTGTGCTTGCTATCTCATTAGCTAAGTCACAAATCGCACAAACTTTAAGTTGTGAAATTGATAACCATTTAGATGATGCATCGATTTTGAAAATACTAAATGGTATCATGTTTAGGATATGTATATCCTTCTCTCAATTTCATGACATTTAGGGATTCACACCCTCCTTCATTTGGTTATATAATTCCCTTCGAGAGCAATATTATATGTATAATTATTAGGAAGAATATTTTGGTTTTTTAATAAATTTCACATCATTGACTCGGTGTGGTCTAGCCGGTCATGCCATTAGATAATCATGATCAATAAACTTCATGTTTAAGATCGTATATGAATTTCATACAAGATAGAATGCACGAGAGAACAATTTGTTGTCGTTTCAAACAACCATGTTATATAACTTTTAAATATTCATATTTGTTCTCATATATGATCAAAACCCTTTGCCACTGATGGTGGTCAATCTCAATATTAGCATATTCTCGTGGTCGAATTCATTAATATAACCATCATTATAATTCTTATGTACAATCTCATTCTTATAATGATCATCATTATGATGTTCTCAGTTACGTCCGTGATCATTATATAATCACATTCACTTCAGAAAATGGAGTAGAACCATACAGGTTTCATGGCTTTTCATTACTTTCTCGGATGCAAATATATAAAATCACTGAATCTTTCACACTCTTTATTAATATTGCTACTTGAAGAGCATATTTGAGGTGTGGGAAATGAAAACTATTTTAGTCTTTTCCATATAAATAATATTCTCTTTGTATAATAAAGAATGAGAAATAATTACACGACCTAGTCATGTAATTTATCGGTCTTAATGCTTACGACCTTTTGGGAATCCAATGAGATTTAGGAAGTATGATATTCTCAAATATCATATTTGAACATATTTATACTCCTTCGTGATAGTGATAATAAAACACAACTTTGATTTAGCTATTTGATTTAATGTTTTATATATAAATACAATGAAAGACACTATAGTATATCGTCATATAAACATGAAACGCCATTATAATGTAAGACACTAAAACTATATACGTTGATGACACGAAAATGTACATAATTATCACTTTGATAACTACCACCAGAATAGGTATAAAATCAGGATTTGTCCTTTTTTAATATTAAATAACAAAATGTGAGAATAATATCAAATAATTTGTTCAGTCACCCACACATTCACAAATATATTTTCTGAATTTGATTAAAAATAAATAGGTTTTAATATATAAATTCTTGAATAGTGAGATATATATTCTTGTATTCAACATGGAATATACTTACTTGATTAAAACCCTTTCTAGGCTAGGTTTAGCAAGCCTAGACACAATCCTAATTTATGAGCCAGAATATATAAACACTAAGTAGGATAAAACTTAATTTAACCTATCATATATGTAAGATTTATTATATCGCTAAACGTCATGTGCAAGCATATTAAGACAAGTCAATCAACAAAATTTTAAACCTAATATAGGTTACATATGCAAACCATATGTTTAAAGCTTGTATGCATATAGACAGTTACAACAACATACATATAAAACATAAATTTGTCATACTAATGCAAAATTAATTACTCAACATGCATATAAAGTAGCATGTTCACGAGCCGAGCCCGAGCCAAGGCAAGCTCAAGCTCGGCTCGATAATCAATCGAGCTGGCTCGGCTCGGGCTCGAGCTCTTAATCGAGCTAAAAATTTAAGCTCAAGCTCGGCTCGGTTTTAATCGAGCCGAGCCCGAGCTCTTGATCGAGCTAAAAATTTGAGCTCAAGCTCGGCTCGGTTTTAAATCGAGTCGGCTCGGTTCGGCTCGATTTGGCTCGAGTTTACCTGTAATAATAAAAATTATATGCAACCATCAAGCTAAACTAAATAAATATGACGTTAAGATCAACACCAACCAAATACAAACTAAATAAATACGTCTAATAACACCATCGAAAACAAAATATGTTCAACAAGTCTAAACCAAACTAAATACAAAATTAAGCAGAGAAGTATTATTTATGAGCGACGGCCGATGGCGGAGGTGAATATGAGCGGCTATGGTTAGGGTGGAAAATGGAACGTATACTGATTATTGAGTGTGTGAACTATGAAGTCTCATCTCTCAGTTACTCAGTATATGGAATTATGAATATGAACTATGGAGTAAGAAAGAAAATTGGGCTGGATTAAAGGAAAACCCGTATGTTAAAATAATTGGGCTCGATAATTATATGCATGCATGTATGTATGTATGTATGTATGTATGTATGTATGTATGTATGTAATAAAATAGTTCGAGCCAATCGAGCGAGTTCGAGTTGAGCCGGGGCTAGCTCAGGCTCGGCTCGTTTAGAAATCGAGTCGAGCTAGGCTCGGCTCGTTTACAATCGAGCCGATTTCGAGCGAGCTTTCTCCGAGCTTTTTTCGAGCGAGCTTCGAGCCGTGAGCTTTTTGAACAGCCCTAATATAAACATTTGAACTTACAACAAAACAATTTTAAATACGTTAATCGTATGTCTCAATATCAATTACAATATTCTTTCCAAAATAATCTTAATCTCAAAAGACAAAACAAACAACAATATCTTTTAATAAAATAGGTTGATGCTTAATATGCATAAGAATATATTGGCATACAATTTGGAATATAAATTATAAAAATCTCTTTCATATGTATTTCTTTATCGAAATAAGTTTCACATAGTTTTTTTATAGAAATTTATATTTAATAAAACCATAGAGTCATCATTCATTTAACTGATAGAATAAATAAAGTTTTGGTATATATTATCAAGCATAAAAGAATATCATAACTAAATTCTCAATTCTTACTATTTAAAACTAGACAGCCATCCCAATAATTCTATCGGTAGATCGATTCACAGAAGAATTCTAGCCGATCTTTTTTTCTTAGTTCGATGAAACAGAAACATAAATAAAATTAAAAAAAAAAGTCAGATGCTTTTTGGGCCAAATTAGATTCTGAAAAAACTTGTAATTTTTAGGTAAAATTAACCACATAAATTACCATCACAAATTTGTCTGTGGAATATTAATATCGAATTAATTCAAAATTGAATAAGTTACTATATAAATTATGTTATGAGATTTAATTTGAAGAGTAAAACAAATCTCGAACACAAACCACTATTGTACCAATTACAATAAGGTTTGCGTTTTAAAGAATTAAGAAAACAATAGTTTATAGATAATACCGACTTACCTTGTGATAATGCAATCTCACTCCAAAAACAACTCGTACTGATAACGTGTTGTGAAACAAGCCTAAAAGTCAAACATGTGAGAAAAAGATGTAGGGAGAAAGATGGAGATTTAATTAATTAGGTGTATCATACAAGGAGGTACAATGAGATGTATATATAGGATAGGAAAACTTGGGAAGAAAGCTAATATATATTAGGTATTGATAACCATAATATTAATATATTTATAACAAACTCTATTAGAAATTCCTTTTTTTTCTTCAAAAATTCAACAGGATAAAAATTACCTTTTTATCCAATTTCCTCATTTAGACAATAATCTAGATTAATTCAATTCCTTTTTTTTTGCCCTTTTGATCTTCCAATGGCCTTTTGAAACTCCAATCGTAGCCTTTTGTAGTAGCATACCTATTTATGTATTATTTTACTCGCAGAACTAATACCATTAGGAGTTTGGATATCAACTGGTGCAGCCCGGTTTAACAGTCAAGTTAATGGCAGGTTACTAATAGCAAACTATCAAAGAATCAAAAGAACCTTGAAGTTCATGCCAATAATACTTGGTTAAAATACAAATAACTAATAATAACAAAACTTTTACAGTGTGCTATTAATGTAGCAGGTGCTGCAAGAAACACTATAGGATCCACCCATTTTTCCCATTGGCCACCTCTGTTGACACAACACATAATGACTTGGAGGAGTGGCCGAACAGAGAGAGAATTCGAACGTGATAAACGAAACTGCAATCGCAAATGTCGCCTCTTGATTCATAGCCTAAGGGGCGATTAAAGCGAATTGTCGGTCAATTCATCATCGTCGGTATCAGTTTCATTCATCACTGAATACATCAAGTTCAATTGAACGAATCACGCGTACTCATCAGGTTGAATTGAACCGACGACGAGAATGAAGGAGGCGGGGTTGAAGAGAACGAGGTTACCAGGAACGTGGGAGAAATAACTAATGAGCCTCCTACAATCATGATAACTGCTCAGTTAAGGTTACCAGGAATGTGTGGAGAGGACACCTGTCCAAAAAGCTTTTCTTTTATTATAATACAGATGATTTACTCTCTAATAAAAAGCTACAAGTTTTTTGTCATTTGTCACTCATACATAAAACATCACTATTTTTAACAAATTTATAATAGTAAAATAATTATTACCATTTCTTAAAATTTATGCTTCAAAATTTGTTAACTTAATATTTACTTACTATTTTTTTTCAAACAGTTGATATTTATAATTATTTTTTACTTTAAAATTGTTTTAAAGAATATTGTACAACGACTGTATTAATAGTGTTTAACGAGTTTATTGTTTTTATATACTGATTATATTTATTAAATATTATATTTTTAAGAACTACTCGTATATGAGACGGGTCTCAAACTAGTTTTGAATATACACTTAAGAAGATGGCTTCATCCTCCATCGTAAAATGGTTTTGTATTCTAGCGAGAGTAATATTTTATTTTAAGTTTCCTCTTCCCCTCAATGGGCTTTCAACTTCTGGGTTGCTCCCCACTAGCCCACTAAATTATAAAATTTGTGAAATAAATTTATACTATTTTTTTTTGTAATTTTTTTAATTGTAATTTTTGTAAAAGACAATGTTTTGTATAATATTACATGTAAAAGTAGTAAATGGTTAAATTTTTATAAGTAACTAAACTAAAGTAAAAAAATATGTAATGAATATGTCATTGTGTAGTGAACATTAATATGCAATTTTGACTGGATTATTATAGTTATGTTCTTAAACCTTTTTAAAGCTGGTAAAAAAAATATGGCACATCATCATTTATTTAATAAAGGTTAATAGTTTTGGTTTACCTGGCTTTGTAATAGTAAAAATCATTTTAGTTCTTATATTCTTACTTTTGATCTTATAGCGCATACATTTAGCATACGGCCCTTGATTGTGTTTATGGAAGCTCGATTAGACTTATTAGGTCTGGGTTAAAAGACAACTAAAATGGCAGTAGATTAAAGATGTGAGTTGACCCGTTTAAATTTATTTTAATCCATATTTATTTCTCTTGGGGATTAGTAAACCCTATATGTATATAGTTATTGTTTTACTTATAATTCCTCATGAGAATGAGAGGTTAAACAATCAAATATATCATGGTCGCAACCTAGCTTTATATATCGGCCTAGTCTGAATCACGTAAATTATCATGTTCTTTACTTTTTTGCAACTTGTTTGTGTGTGTGTGTGTTTTACAACCCAATCCTAACACCACTCTCTTTGATAACCATTCTCCCGTCTCATAAATGTGAAAAACACAAACAAATTGAAAGCACACAAGTCCCTCGTTATATCACACACATTGAAACATACGCGTACATTCAAGATTTTGAATTAGATTAGCTTTGGTTTGGTAGTTGCGATCTGGTTAGCTGGTCGATATGGGTTATGAACAAGGATTATGTGCTTGATTGTGGATTGAGATTTTTAACTTTGTATGTCTTTGATTGTGGTTATTAATTAAAATGGTGATGATGAGTTAATTATATACAATATAAACCCAGTAAGACAAAAAAAAATAAAAACAGTTGAAAACGATGTACACTATAAACTTCTATCATGCTTAAATCACATCACATGTAAAATAAAGATATCATTAAAATTTGTACAATTATAAAAATAGTTTCAAGTACAATCAAGGGAGGAATTATGATTGAGATAGTGTTAGTGGTTAATAAAAGTTATTGCTCCAATGACTCATAAATTGACACACATGTTGGAATGCTACATGAATTTGTTCCAAGTAATATAAAGATGTCATAGCTAGACAATGGTGTCATGTCATTTCTCAATGATCATTGAGCACATCATTTATTTGACAAAAAGGATGGATCATAAACATATATCTTCTCAAAGTGATATCGTGATCTCATTTGTTCCATTTCAGTCACAATTTCTTCATGATCATGGAATCAAAGATATAGAAGAAAGCCTATAGAACTATTACTAAGTGATCAAACCTCTACAGAATAATATGGAAGGATATGAGAGCATATATATCAAATTGTTGGTTTAAGGGTATTTCTTTTGAGTGAAAGAGTGTGAAAAGACACCCCAAACATGTTTACATGAATAAACAGAGTGTGATTTTTGTGATGGTATTGCGACTCTTAGACCATAGGCTACGGGCACTATTGGGGACTTTCATGGGGCTTCGATGCCCCTGCACATCGCATAGGAGCGCCTTGCGGGAGGGGGGGGGGGCCTTCACAACGATTGGTGCCTAAGGATGTGGTGGTGGGGCCATGTGTTTGTCTCCCTCTCATATACACACATACATATGTTTTTGTGTGTGTGTGTATATATATATTGGGACGCCCAAGGTAGATATGCACAAAAAACTCGAACCCGGAACTGGACCAGAAATAAAAACCCGGAACCGGTTTTCTTAATACCCGGGTTTTTAATACCCGTACCCGACCCTACCCATAGGGTACGGATAGGGTATGTATTTCGGCACTAAAACCCGAACACGAACAGGACCCGATTTGTACCCGGTAATACCCGAAAACCCGAAACAGTTCCATACCCGGAACCGGGTTTTTCCAATACCCGAAACCGAGTATTTCAAATACCCCATGTATACCCGAAAAATACCTTAAAAATACCCGAAAAATACCCCTAAAAAGTGCAACCTTTTAAAAAATCCAATCTATACTCGAAAAATACCTGGAAAAAAGCCTGAAACAACCCACAAATAGGGTTTTTTCAATACCCGAAAATTGGGTATTCAAATACCCGGTTTTAGAATACCCGGTTCTATACCCTACCCAAACCCGATGCATAAGGTGTGGTTTTTAGAGGCAATACCCGGACCCGAACCCAACCCTGTTTTTACCAATACCCGATTTGCTAATACCCAATCATACTTGAACCCGGTTCCATACCCGAATCCAGGTATTTGAAAAACCCGATTTGTGCACCTCTAGCCCAAGGGGCTTTAAGCAACAACGATGCGTTATGGAGAAGGGCTTAGATGCCCCCAGTGCTCAAATGGCGCTGACGTAGCATAGTGGAGGGGCTTCGATTCCCCCCACCATAAAGAACAACCTTAGAGAGGGTGGGGTTGGGGTTTAGATACTTGTCCACGTGGACTCATTTTTGAGTCACACGTCTAAGTGTAGTGGGGCGACAAACGAAGGGATTTGGGGTGATTTTGGGCAACAACACCGACCCCAAATAGATATTGGGGCGATAAGCAAGCGGGGGGGGGGGGGGATCGAAGAGAAAGATATATATTGTGAAGAGAAAGATAATTTTGGGCAACAACACCAACCCCAAACAGATTTTTGAGTCAGCAGCCAATTGGTTAGTTGGGACCGACAACGACCAAAATATGATAGTTGAGATTAATAAAACCAATAAACCTTATAAAATTATATATATTGTGAAGAGAAAGATAATTTTACTAAGGACCTTTGGCCTAACGACACCAAAGTATTGGATAAGGATTGGCCTTTTTATTGGTGAAGACTCAAATCCCGGTGTCATAAAAAAACGTGTAATTTAAAAGTACAGTTTGATTTTTTGTTTAAAAAAAGAGAAAGATAATTTTAAAAAAGCTAATTTAGAATTAAAATTTTTAATAAAATGTATCAGCGGTAAAAATTAATGATTTGAGAGAGAACATTATTATTTCTTTTACGAAAGATGAGAATAAAATATACACATGCTCTAACCAAAATTAGCTGGAACAACAAACAATTACATCACAAAAAAGAGGGGTTTTAAGTCACTTGACCAACCAAAGTTCGCTTTATGGTTCACATTCACATACCAAATGAATGAAGTGAATAGCTGACAATTAACTCAAATAACTCACCAATCCTTGTCGCGTGACGTTAAAAGAGATTCCTAAACTCGAAAATCATCTACCACGTGATCAATAGTTTCCATCCGAGAGGAACCTAAAGGACATAAGATATAGGAAATATCAAATCCTTTTTAGCTAACGTTTGATCGAGTAGGAAGACGATCCAAAAGCGCATACCAACTCATAATATTAACTTCCGGACAAACTTGTTCCGTCAAGTAACCTGATCACCGACAGGAAGAAAGTCGCGATCATCAAAACTTTTGATCTCGGGTTTGAATCTCACAACTTAAAAAGAAAACGTAATTACCCAATTAACTCGGTCACAACAGCCAATTGATCCTCGGCCGACCATGAACGCCCTGTTCTTGAGTTTTTTTAAATGAGGGAAAGGAAAGGAAAACTAAGGATAGTTAAAAAATGGGTGTTCTTGAGTTTTTTTAGGATGGAAATGAAAGGAGTAGGAGGAGTTAGGAGGGATTAAATTAATGTATTTTCCCAATAAGTTATCCTCCCAAAAATGGGATGATTACTAAGGATAATTATTTTTTAGCATAGTTATCCTTTCCTTTCCTCTAATTTCCTTCCAACTCAAGAACACGCCTAATTAAAAAAAATTATTTCCCTTACCTTCCCTTTCTTATCATTCCCTCTCCTTTCCTTTTTTTTCCTTGGTTAAAAAACTCAACAACAAGACGGAAAACATTGCTACTAGTATATATACAATTATGATTAAGTACCATGATTTGATAACTAGTTACATTGATTTTTTCATGTCTTCCTATTGTTGGTCACTTATACAATTACTTTTATGAGACATTATTATTGGCGGATGAGTGGACTCTCTTTCAAATGTAAAGCTCACTCATATATTAAAAGTTGGTCATTTGAGTCAACTAATTGCATGATCACTACATATGGTGTTAACATATAACATTTTAATCCTCATGACTATTTGAAAATACTCATATCATATGTTACATATGTAGATCTCACCCTGTCATGTTTTCTTGCATTCCATCCTGGCATAGTAAGTTTATTTTTAGTTGATTGAATTAAATTCACATGCTTATTTATATATTTAATTTAATCACTTGGGTAGTTATTTTCAAATACGAATATTTGATAATACCTGTCAAATTCAGAATTCTTATAATATGATCCTTGATTTAATGTGTTTCTTCATTCAATAATACACCAATTTCTCTTAATAGTTGCTCTTTATTATGTTCTGCTTTCCATTTGCGTCATATGATTTGTTTACATTGAGGTGTGCAAAACTCGATTCTAGATAACGAAACCACAAACGTGAAGCGGGCTGTAAGAGACCGAGGCCAGTTATGTAGATCATCATTCAACAGTCTAGCTTAGTTCAAAACCAGACTTTTTTTCCTATAAGTTTGACGAAATGTCATCATTCTAATAGTTATATAGTTATATATGTTTGATTGATTTCAGTCCTTCCTGGTTTAATCCATTGGATATGGTTAACTTGGAGCATTTGCATTAATTCCAAATACAATTATACCTGGCCTATGCATGTAACAAAACACAAGCCGTCCTTTTTCACCTTTTCCTTTAAAATTTCTTTTGCTAGCCCCTATGGATGGTATTGGTGCTAGCTAGGTGTACGAGATATATCAATAACAATATTGCATCTTTAGATTTATTTAACACCTTTTGGGATACACTTCATGTGATTGATACCAACTAGAATGCATGCAAATCGTAAATTCAAAATAAAATCTTGAAACAATCTCCAAATGATTTCACTTTATCATGAAGTTATATATTTCATATCTTAATGAAAAACTCATGTACGCTCACCTTTTTTTTGTAAACTCTATAAGAATTAAACCATTGATTTTATATATATTATACGCCCTAACTATCTTACCACCACGTCAAAGTGGGAATGGCTCATGTACGTTTACGTAGAGCATCATTTCAAAACGCTAAACTTTTATAAAAACACTTTTAAAAAATTTAAACCAATTATTATTATTATTATTATTATTATTATTATTATTATTTATGAATGGCCCATCTTTTATTTGTTCCTTTTTACTTACGTGTATATGTGTAGGTTTTGTACATAAAGTTCATCAACCCAATTTGTGTATATATTCTTTTAATTTTGTATCATTTACCAGCACACGTGTATTTTAGTATATTACATACACATGTATAGGTTGCACTACTTATATATGCGTAAATTATATACGTAAAGTCGTAAACGGATCATCATACTGAATAATCATACTAATTTGTTTGTATAATATTTCTTTAATTTCAAGAGAGAGCAAAGACAAATAATGTCCATCACATTCATAAAACTTATTTTATTTTTAAAATTTTAAAATTTAAAAAACAATACTTAATCTTTTGTTCTGTATGTTTTCCCAATACATACCGACTTGAACATAAATACATAACCAATAAAACAAGTATATGTTTTATTTTAGGATATGACATATAAGATGCATGATTATGCAACACTTTAGAAATCATGTTCCCATATACTAATAAAACTTTAATAAACTAAGTATAGTGTAGATCCATACTAATCATCATCTGAATTTTTAAAAGCCAAAGGGTATATATTTGGCTTGACGGTATTAAAGGTCGGGTTTCAACTTTATAGTAAACGATGGTGTATGGGATTAGGATATATGTTTTAACGGCTAAAAATGTTTAGAAAATAAATGAGATGGGTTGAGTGGGGTGACGTGGAGGGAGAATGACGTGCAAGAAGGGGGGCAGGGTCTAAACTCTAAAGACTAGAGATGAAGATCTTGTTTGTTTGTTTGTTTGTTTGTTTGGGATGGGAATAAAAATTAAAAATATTACTACCCTCAAAATCACGCGTGGTATGTTGGGATTTCATTACTTGTACTCCCACTTTATTACTAGATATAGTTAAATAAACAATCGTCTTCAAAAATTATTAATTTAATATTTAATTGTCTTGTAAAATATTCTAACAACATTGACAACTCTTCCATCAAACCCATCATATAATAAAAAGAGCTTTTAAACTCTTGCGTTACACGGAATTTGACAAATCATAAATAAATTTAACAGCTTTCTTGACGATGATAAAACCGAGCTACTACAAATACAAGGTCTTCTACATACCTCTGAGGAAAATTTCCTTCCCGATTTGTATACCTTATGAATAATAAACATATGAAAGAAAAAAGATATGTTTGATATGTAATAAGTATATTTAAAGATGTTTATATATTTATACTCCTTAAGTTTTTAATGTTTCAGTTAAAAAAAAAGTAGATAAAAACGCGGAGGGCTTTGCTTACCATACATCCCAGTTTAGGTCCATAGTACTGCTTTTTTGTTATATTTAAATCTAAAATCACCAAATGATATCCATTACAGGCGTCATTCTATAAGAAGGATGAAGATAACTATCACATTATTATTATATAAAAAGAAACAATAAATGAACACAATTAACGATAAATGTTATTCAAACGGGGTTGACAACCGTGTGTATTTTGAATCATAGATAGTTTTTCTATATGTACTTCAAGAACTAAATATTTCATGTGTTGTTAAGTTAATACATACATATTTCAAACATTATTATTACAACACTTGTCTTTAATAGCTGATTATTTAATCCTAACTATTTTGTAATAAGTAACAATTGCAATTGAAGTATTTAGGAGCAATTGAGAAGAATATTATAGCAATTCACTACTTTTAATAGGATAAAACTTATTTCTCAATCAATATGTTTCTATTGGTGTAGGGTGATTGAAACATCAGAAGCATTAAAAGTGTTTAAAGCCCCTCATTATTCAAAATGTTTTATTTCGCTCATTTTTTTCCAAAATCTAAATGCCCGGTTATTTATATCATAAGTGGTAAACGTGTTAAATGGGTTGTAACCATTTTCAAAATTTATCTCTTACACAAACCATTTAGACCCTTTACCAATTTGGATAAAGAGCGGTTGTGACCCGTATCAATTTTTATTAGTGTTTTTTTACCTAAACAAAAGTTATAGTTTTTAAAGTTATTCATTCAGATCCGACAATTGTGTTATGTCAAAATATGAACCAACAAGTTAAACGGTTCAGGCCAGTTTTTAAAATTTGTCTTTTCGACTTGAGCCGTTTTGAAACAACCCGTTGTGAGTTATATCAATTTTTATTAAAGTAGTTTTAACCTTAACCAAAGCCACAATCTTTTAAATGACCCGTATTTATTCGATTATTGTCTTAGGTCAAATCTGAACGAAACATGTGACGCAATTGTACTCATAAATGTGACAGGCACGATTTGGTAGTAATATTCCATATCCGAAAGGTGTCTTCACATTAAACGCAACATGTGACACAAAAAGTAGTATACATATTTTCAAATTTGTAAACCACCATTTTAAGGTCTCATTTGACATGCAAATTAGTGTATTGTATAAAGTAAACTACTTATGACTTTTTTGTTTCAAGTTTCACGAATTATGAAATTTATCGTTTTCATGTTTCACACTGTGTAATGCGCATGATGGAAAACACGAACTTAATGTAATTTCTCATGTAATGATATTTAAAATATGATGATCAATGTGCATATAAATAATAAACTAGAGCATAACGACATCAAACAACATAAATGGAAACCTAAATATATATTTTCTGCAATGTTGAAAAACCACTACCATCCCAATAACTGATTTTGTTTAGCATCAACTTTTCTTGAAAGGAGATTATAAAAGTGGCATTTACACACATTTAAATAATGAATTAAAATCCACCCTACTATGTTATAACTCAATTGATAAAATGGTTTTAACCTATTATTCATGGATAACTATGATGGATGAGATGAGAAATATTTAGGAATTAGAATGAAAAATTAGGCTAGGAGTGCATGTATGCTTAACACCTAACCTAAGCCCCAATATTTTATTTTATAATTAGTAGAGTAGCATCATTCCAAAAACACACTACATCCATTTCACCGGTTTACTTCACTGATCTTAAATTATAAAAAGTTGCTATGGTAACATTTCATATTTAAAAGACTACTCTACTCATTCTACAACAAATTTATGTTAGCGTATAAAAACGAGAAAAATAATTAAAAACATTTATAAGTAAGATAAAAATAGAAATATGAAATTGGGTGTGGAGTTTTTTTAAAATACATGATAAATTTTGAAAACTATGATTTTAGTTAAATTTGAGCATTCACATTGTATTCGTACCCCCAATCCTATAATTAAATAAAATTATTCTTATTTATCAAAAACCTCTCACATGTCATTCCTAGTATTTTTTACCTATTTAATTAAAAAATACTTATTTAGTTTTTATTTTTATTCTTTCTTTCGCTCAGAACAACTCACAGAAATAATAGAAAAAAGAAATAGATATAGAGGATGCAAAGCACCTCTCAAAAATGAGGAAAGAGTTTGATTTCTCGGAAAAATATAGGGTTGAAGTATAAATAAGGGATGGGATTAACTGAATTTTTAAAAATATTTTAATATAATATGAAGATGAGGGGTGGAAGTGAGGCGGTAAGCATTCATATTTATGAGCATAAATATTGTAAATTTTCAACTTCATAAAAATATGTGTTAATTTTTATTTTTATTTTTTTTCTAAACGGCAAATTTTTATCATTTGAACGAGTTAACCCAAGGCATCCTAGTCCCTAGGTGTTTTAAAGGTTTTGTCTTGCTAATGAACCACTAACCTCACTGACAATCTTCTTGATGCGGTATAGTATAATATGGAACTTCTCATAAATATAGTAGTATCAATTTAAATTTTTGTTTTAACATAAATCATTGATAGTGCGGTGAACCATATGATTACGCCTAACTAGGAATTAAATTAACTAATAATATATTTTTGGGATCATAGTTATAATAATAATAATTGTGAATATCATGTAGAAGTGGTGTCAAAACTTTTTAGCTAGTGAACAAGGTCTAGTGGAGGATAGCGAAAGTAATGTCACTTGGGAGGCAATTGTTGGAGGGGATTGTGTTCACTTTTGTTTTCATTTCTACGAGATAAAATAAATAACTAAAAAAATCAAACATAAATAATTAATTGGAAAAACATTATGAGGCAATCTTTTCATATGATTGAATGAAAACATGTTCAAATCTATTATCAAAAAGAATTTATAATACATACTTAAGCTTGACTAAAAATAGATTCAAGCTAAAATCGAGTAAGAATAAAAAAACGTTTCTAAAACACATATGAACATATTAGTTTAAATATCTTTATTATAAAAAGTAAAAAAATTAAAAAAAATTATGAACTGGTAGAAAATTAAACCATCTAGGTTTTTTCTCTCAATAATTTGGTGTACACTTTTAATAAAATGTCAATACTTTCTTTATTTGAAATCTAAAGAAAGGCGACATAGTTTTGATGTATAATGAAAATTATTTCAAGAAAAGCAAGTCCAATACAACACACATTTAAAGAGAAACAAATTACACCATATATCAATCAATCAATCCATCATACCCAGTTAAGTCCCACAAACAGCAAAGCTATAAGTAGAGTCTGGGGAGGGTGAGATGTAGGCACACTGTATCTCTATCCAACGGGATAAAGAGGTGACTTTCAGAGAGACCCTCAACTCTGTAATACATATGTATGATGCATTATAAAGTAAATGACATAATAATAATAATAATAATAATAATAATAATAGTAGTACTACTAATAAAAACAATAATAGTAATAATAAAATAATAATAATACACATACTAGAATAAGAATAAGGTGAATAGAAAGTATTAGAGATGATCAAAAAAACCGGTTTCTGGAACCGAACCGGTTCCTACCCGTTTTTTGTAGGAACCGGACCATATCTGATTCAACCTGATGATCCGTGACCGGTTCTTGCATTTCTGAGTGTGGGCGGGTAGGAACCGGAACCGAACCGGAACCGGTTCTGGAACCGGAACCGGTTCCTAACCGTTTTTTGGCCGTTATGGTCAAAAATAGCCGTTTTTTGACCGGTTACGATACAGGAACCGGTTTAGGAACCGGTAAGAACCGGTTCCATAGGTTAGGGGTCCGAGGGTGGGAGAACCGGTTCGGTTCCCTAACCGGTTCGAGCCTGGAACCGGTTTCAAAGGGGGTTTTGAATATAGGAACCGGTTAGGAACCGGTTCCGGTTCCTAGTCCCAAACCGTTTTGAACATCTCTAGAAAGTATATCATTAAATTTATCAAGTAAACCAACACCATTTTTGTGAAGTGTTTATAAGAACATTCTTCTAATTTATACATCTTATGAACTAACATCATATATGAATTGGACAATATATAAGGTGTGACATTCAACTAAAAAGGAAATTATTATTAGTGTTGGTGTCATCGTCGTGTTGGTGTAATCGTGTACCACTTGTTTTACTGGGATGTTCTTTACGTCCATCATATTTACGTTCATGTACTTCATACCACCTTTAAATTTACCTTATCCATAACTTCAAATCCATGCCTCCTTGTCTTTCCTAAAAGTTATATATGCTAGCGACAAGTAGCTAGATAATTAATATATTTGTTTACTAGGTTAGGGACCCGTGTAACACACGGGCTGAAATTATAATACATGCTAATATGAAAATATGTGTATATAAAAATTTTGTAAATGCAAGCCAATAATATAATCTTATTTACACTTTAGATGAGAGAAATATATATGTATGAACACGTAAGTATAAACACGGGTTCAATATTGATAATGGGTTTAAAAAATAATAGACAGCTAACAATGTTAATCCATAACTTTCAAAGTATGATAAAACCAATAGTAATTACATCACTTAAGAGCAACTAAGGACCTGTTACTAATAAATACCAAGTGTCTAATTCGTTTTTGACCAGCTCCAACAGCAGTACATGACACATACCATGATAAAGTAAAAAAAAAAAAAGCCTGCAAAAAAAAAACTAATATTCTTGCGTCATAATAGCTTCCAAAAAATATCATTGGCCAATCCAAAAGTCAACACCCAAACAAATAAACCACCTATAAAATTACCCGTTATGACTCGTATCCAATTCTACCAAAACCCACTCTGACCCAAATCAAAGTGACCATTTTAAGGCTGCCGTAAGCACACCCTTAACCCGCAGGTACTGTTCTAAACAAACTGCTACGACTAATATTCATCATATCCAATTTCCCATAACAATATCTAATTTAAACTAAAATCAAATTTAAAAAAAAACGAAGTTGTTAAAGGGAAAAACTAACCAGGTGGATAACATAATGTATTGCTCAGCCAATTTCTAGTGTCTTAACTTAGCTTTCTCCTCTGGATCCTGTAACAATCCATCAATAAAGAATCCTCAATAAATAGGGTTATGTCCGTAAATGCCCGATTTCATATTCATAAAAGAATATAATGATATATTAATGCCTACTACTTTAGGCTGCGGCTGAGGCCTTCCTTTGAGAAAGCTTGTATTTGTTTTCTTTTCAGATATGTTAAATTGTTCGTTTTCGTTCCATCAAGGACTGTTCATAAGAAGCACTAACATGTTAACATTATTCATCCGGAATTTTAGTTGTTAATAAAGAAAAACATACTTTAAACAGAGTAAATATATTAGGAAATTGTTATATAGAACCCACCAAAAATGATCCAGCCTCCTCTGTCATGACTCCCTTTGACTACACGAGTGATGCGACAAAGGTGAGAAAAACTTGTAAAGGAGCTTCTTGCTATGTCCATTAGAGACCACTTTAAATAGAAACCCAAATACATATATTTTTAGCTAATGAAAATAAACAAATAAAAAACACTTGACAATAGTACAAAAATGAAACAAATGTACTCAGATTGGTTGTTATATCCTTATATGTTGATATTCAAAAGTTTGGTTAAAATTTTTTTAGCATTTCTTAATTTGATGTTCTCATTGCCTAATACTTAAACTCCTATAGAATAACTCTACACTTTGATTGAATTCCTATCTTCAAAATAATACTAAGAAAAGAATCTTGAAATTAAGAAAATACCTAATTCATAATCAAAACTTGTTGCAATAAACGGGCCAACCACAGTCCGCCCAAAACTACTTCCTCCATTATAATGTCAAAAACACAAAATAATATTAACGCTCATGCAATTGCAACATTAACAGACAAACACAAAGTGTTTAATTTACCATATAATAGTTGACAAAAGATTCTGCATAAACTTATCTGAATATGTCAATGACACATCCACGAGTGAATATTATTATCATCCTATCCAGGCTTAAAACACGCTTTAGCTCTCCTTTTCTAACACCCAAGAGGGGGCGATTGACAAATAACAATATGGTAATTTTAGCTCGTTTGCTAAAAATAGGGGTTTGACCCATTTAAATAAAATGATAAGTTTGACCCGTATGCTAAAAAAAACAATTGACACTTTTTCCTGCAAATCAGCCACCAAACTTGAAATTAGTTGTGATCATAACACACAACAATAGTATAAAATCAAAAAACATACTCACAACCTAATCATTTTGATTGTGAGCACCATTTGGATCTCCAAAGCCCTTATGTATCTTCTAACCCCTTTTTGATATAAAATTTACTTTACCGTATATTTGTACCTAAAGTTGAAAAAAATGATTTCCATTAGAATTCTTTTGCAATTAAAAAAAATAAGAATAAAGAAAATCCACAACTCACTTTCTTTGTCATAGCCTTCCGCATCTCTCAACCCTCCTTTGCAACCTAAATTAACAATATGTTGACGTAAATAAGAAATTCATAATCACACAAACAAAAAGAATGAACATGGAATTTTGCCTGCAGTAATTTGCATGATTTTGAGCCGTAAATAAAGACCTAGTTCGTAATCGAAGATGATAGGTATTGTCAAGTAACATAAATCTTCACTTACTATTCCCAAATCAAAGAGAGATGATAGTCTGAGCTTGCATGTTATTGGAGCATAGGGTTCAGACAGAGAAATCATTGAATCCAATGATAGTCTGAGCTTGCATGATGCATCTTCATCGATTGCAATTATTCGTATATGTTAGATCCGGAGAGGAAATCCCGTGGAGAATAGGAGCAGATATTTGATTGTATATTTTTGTGAATAACCCTAATAAAATTGTATGGGAGGGAAAATAAAAATCAGAAGGACACCTGTCACATAGTTGATTTCTTTATTAGATAGTTTAGATTAGATATAATCATAGGGCTTGTATTTTAATAGTATTAAGGTGTTTGTTAAGGTGATAATCTTCAAAATATTGAGTATTCAAGTCTTATTATGGACAAAAATGGTGCACTAATTTGCCACTAACAAATCTATAATATATATAAACGAAACCATAAAAATCCTACGTGTTGCGATGTGGTCGCCTATTTTTTTTGGAGTCATCAGATTTGCTTGATTTTAAATGAGGGCTTCTCATGCATTTGATCCGAATTCACGGCTATGAGTCTTATCAAACCCAAATATTTCTTACACGTGTTATAACATCTCATTAAATTAAAATCTGATTTATATATATTATTTATAATTAAAAAACCAATTTTATAGTGAAAAAATAAACGGGTATTGGGTCTCATCAAATCCATATAGTTCTTAAGCCGGGTTATAACATCTCATTTATTTGTGAAACAATTTATCATTAAACCATAAGTATATTAATAACTTTCATACAATAAAAAATATAAAAATTCAAAAAACAAATAAATATTAAAAACAAATAATATAAAACAACCACTGTAATACGGAGGATAAAAACTAGTATATATTTTTGTTTTTATGTTTTTTATAATTTTTAGAGGTTTTTTTGGTGGTCCAAAATGATTCTCAAAGCTCTCAATTTTCAAAGAGTTTTTTAGGATCTTTACCATATATATGTGTGTGTGTGTGTAGGGTGAGGTTAAAATAAGAAGTGGAGTGTGTCTAAGAAGTGTAAGAATTAATCTGGTGCGTTAGATATGTTGATCTGATGGTGGATATCGAAAGTGTGTTTATTGTGCAACATGTTTTATTTTAGTTGCAGTTTGTTTTATTAGATCTAATGGTGAAAACACATTTTCTACACTTCTTAGGAAAAATATACTTCTTATTATAACACCTATCTCTCTTTCTCTCTCTCTCTCTCTCTCTCTCTCTATATATATATATATATATATATATATATATATAGGGGATAGATCTTGCGAGAAGTGATATTACAGCGAGAAGTGCGAGAAGTGAAAGTATAACTAGGGATGGGCAAATTCAGGACTGGTACCGGTTGGTACCGGTACCAAGAATCCGCGATTTTCGGGACCGGTCGGTACCGGTACGGTCCCGATCTCATCCCTAGGTATAACTCTATTAATCCTTAATTTCACCCCCTTTCATATGATGTTACATACATATATGTAGGTTGGTTGTATTTATGTCTTAATTACACATTCAAACCTACCTACAAACATATAAATGTACCGAGCCACATTCAAACCTATGTACCTACACACATACATACACATATACAAACATACGTACCTACACACATACATATGCACCTACACAACGCACCTACACATAAGAAAGGGAGTTAATTAGGGATTAATGGAGTTACACTTTCACTTCTCGCTATAAAAAAACTTCTGAAATGATCCAATATATATATATATATATATATATATATTTGTTTATATATGGCAAGTTTGATTTGTTCATATTGATTAACAAATAACAAATATTTTGTTACAACATCATCACTCAACGATATACCAGATAACAAATAATTGTTGTCCATGTTTTCAACTTTCAATTTGAGGTCTTAATGTCCCAAGAAGTTATGACATGTAACTAGGATTGTTCAAATGGACCATATCTTGTAACTCACTTAGTTACTTGGATAAAAATTTGTTCGAAATCAGCTCAAGTCAAATTAGCTCGTATAAATCTTGAGATAGGTGAGCTTGCTAATTGGATCACTCGAATAAAAAAACATATCTAATGTAAATAGTTAACTCACCTTATAGCCCACGTAAGACATCCGTTAAAAGGGCTTTTAGCCTAGCGATACCAAAATGTAACGAAAATGTGTCCTTAGTTTTATGATAGATAAATTATGTTGTTTTGTAAGTATAATTAGTAGGTGACAGATAGCCGTTTTATACAATGTCACCTAATAAAAAAAGACTCACCCCATGATAACCTAAGTTCTCACTTTCTAATCAACCGCATCCCGATGGTTTGCCTTGTACTCCAATACCCACCCTATGAAGTTACTGCCTTCGTATCCATCCTCAGTTCACCATTCGTCTTTGCTATCCATGGAGTGTGATTTTTATGACTATATCACTCCATCCCGTGAACCATGAGAAAACCATTTTACGAGAGAAGCTCTCTTGTCATTGTCACCCTCATTATCTCTATTGAAACATCACATATATCTCTCTACATGCTTTTACTACAACTTCTCCATTTCACATCTCCCTCACCTCATGTACTTCAGCTTAGTCACCACAAACACTGTTTCGAATCCAAGGTATATGTGTTTGTATGCAGGCTCATTTTCATGTAGTTTAGGTTGTTTATATTTTGATTATGTATCTGTGTTTGTTATTTAACAAATGCCTTTTGTTTAGGGTTTAAAAATCGATATACATAGCCTATCTAATTCTATTAGGGATTTTGTTTAGTATATTGTAAATGCATGTGATTTACAATCTAGAAACAAATTAGCAAGTTGTGATATAAGATTCACTTGTTTTGCATTGATTTGTTAAAGAAACGAGTTAGCTCGTTGACACACAAACTGTCTCGAGTTGTAAACGAATCAAGTTCGAGCTTAGACTTCAACTTAGTAGATAGATATTGGATCTATCCATGTTCTCATGTATAACTTTAATCTCAAGTTAGTTGACACGGCTCGTGAATAACCCAACATGTAACACTTCGATCATTAAACATATATATTACATTACGTTCTTGTTGGTCTAGACAATAGATTAGGATTTCGACCTCTGGTGTCATCGTAGATGTTGATGATCTTAGTGCCATCAGGCTATATTGGGTAATCGGGATGTACTAATTATACGTAGACCAAATGAGAATTTACAATATGCATTGGTACAAGTTAAGAAGTGTGGAGTATACACTTATCTAAGACTATTGTAACTTTGGTGCTTAATTAGGAGCCTATGTGGTTTCAATACCTTAAGGGGGTTCAAATGGGCATTGTCCCTTGGCGGTTCCAAGACAACACCCTAGTTGTGAGCAAAGCAGACAAAATTGAGAACCTTGTCCTCACTTATGAAAGGCCAATTCCTAGGTGGTAAGTTGGTAACTCACTTGAAAGCCAACTTTAATATTTCCTATAATGTATATGAGACTTTTTGAACGCACATGGCGCCTACATAAATCGAGTAATCACTTGGGTTCGAAAAATGTATGTCGAACAATCATAATGATTCGTGAAAAGTCCTTCGACGGTCACAATGGTTTGTAAAAAGACAGTTGCTTCAAACAGATTACGGACGATCACAATCTTACAATTTGGTTTAGGTGGTGCATGTTCCAAGGGTGTGAGGGCCAAAACCACACATGTTTTTAAAACGGCCTAAACATATCCTATCTCATCCATTTTTTTGCTAGAGAAAACACCTACAAAATACTTGTTCAAATCTGTCCTTTTGTTAACAATAGTGGGGCAAAATTACCAATTCCATTTTTAAAAGAACCACAAACAAACAATATAGATTTTGATATAATTATTCAATCTTCAACTTCACACATTCCACAAAACATCAATAAAAGTAGAAGAGACACCAAAATCTGCTAGACTTGTTACTGAAAAACTATTTAGGAATGATTACCAGTAGACCAATCAACAGAGAAAAGATGCTCTTACTGCTTCAATGGGGTCTTCTAATGGGCTATACCCTCTATACAAAAAAATCCATGGGATTCATGAGGAAATCATGTAAAAATGATGATGGTGGTGGAATAATGTAAAGATTGTGTAATCATGATCTTTACGTGTACATTTTTCGGCGATGACTAGACATTCCTGTATAGGTTAAAAACCATGTATGGGATGCACAAATTATAGAAACCATGGAAATAAGAGTGGATCATATTTTCCGACATTAACATCAAATAGGTTTTTATTTGGCTGTCACCAAACTAGCTACCCATATTCATCACACCCCATGTTAGTGATGAATAAGATATAACTTTTTAGGTTACATGCATGATGCATGATGCATCTAAAACACTTTATGCAACTACATGATCTTAAGGAGGCTGCATTACACGCAAGAATACACACCTACTCTAAAACAAAGGTTAGGTTAGCTAAGGAATCGTTATAGACGCCTATGCTAAACGATATGCATGCGCTAGTCACACATATAATACTTATAGCATATAGCATATACATCTTTAAAAACTCACTTTCTTTTGTCAAAGTTCTTCAACCATGCATGTGATAAGCATAGCAAAAAAGTGGATTCTCTTTGAGCACCATCTTACAAGAACAAAAGTTTCTGCTTAAGAATCTAATGCTATCCCAACCGCGAAATAAAACCCACCCACAGAAAAAGATAATATTGATAAGTAAATAATCCATGATTAAAGTTTCAATAGATTTATCTTCAAATATCGCATCTTCAAACAGAATGGTTATACTTATAAATAGTAAATAACACGAGCAAACAATGAAAATCATATCGGAAAGGAATATGAAAACCGGAAGGAAAATAAGAACTTATGCATAAAATCAGTTGGAATTTGGACAAAAGTTGTTATTCATTTCAAAGCTTGATCCCTCTACATCAACTTTATACAATTAATTAACAAGGCCACCCCTCTACTTTCTACTTTCCCTCTTTATTGTTATTTGTTTACTTTCAGCCATTGCTATTATATAAGGACAACATCAATGCTTCTGCCCGGTGGATGGCCCTAAATACTCATTTGACTTGATAATAAAAATCATAAATCTAAGCATTTATATATATTATCATGGCTATAAATTTGATTCCGTAATCTTATCAATTAGTATAATATATTATCGCTTTCGCCCCAAAGGGAAACTTTTTGGGACTTCCTTTATCCGTACTTGGTTTTCACTGATTCATGCTTAAACTCGAACCTACGACAAATTAATGTTGATATCCTGTTAAGCAAGTTTTAGTTACATGTTGCCTGGACTAAGCTATTAGCGTAAATCTAAGGAATCTTTACTATTAACTGGATAGATATTAGAGTTAAGAGTTTATCTCATGGAATAAAGATTTAGTTAGAAAACTTGTACTTCTTGAATTATAGGGATTATCTTGAGCTTTTATTATTAGGATTTTTGGCTTCTATGTGCAACTTGTTTGTAGGATTTTTGATGATAATACTAAATAAACACAAAATGACACTTGAACCAAAAGGGAATTGAATAAAATTTAAGTGGCATGAGTCTCATTCTCCACTTGTTGCTGCTGGAGATGAGTTGCATGACCATCCATGCAGCCTTAGTTGGTCACTATAGAGAAAAGATCTAAAAGCAAGCATCAAATGATGAGAAAGAGAGAGAACAGAAACTCCAAAGAGATTACACTAAATAATAATGGACTAATAAAAGTGAGTGTTGGAATACTTTGATTGGGACCCACCATATTAACCTAAGGCCTACATCAGATTCTTTTGATATACTCACCTTTTCTTGACCATTCCTTCATCATCATCGTACTCAGTATATCCTACCAATAGCAAAGCTATGGTAGGGTCTGAGGAGGGTAAGATGTAGGCAGCCTTACCTCTACCCCATAGGGATAGAGAGGCTGCTTCCGGTGAGACCCCCGGCTCGATAGTAGTTTTGCATCAAGCCTTGGACATAAGGCACATAGCACTCAATCATCGGGACACCGGCTGATCGGTGCATGTACCCTTATCTTTCAGCTATCAACGCCACTACATGATGCCTGATTAACCGCCCGTCACTTTTAACGTTATTTTCACGAGATTAGTAAAATAACGTCAAAATTAGTGCAATTTCACTTTTTTGACGGCTGATCGGTGCATGTACCCTTAGCTTTCAGCTATCAACGCCACTACATGATGCCTGATTAACCGTCCGTCACTTTTAACGTTACTTTCTTGACCATTACTTGTGTATATATATATACTTGTGTTTATGCACTTACCAAACTAAAACTAAAACTAAAAACAAAATCAAACTTAAACCAAACAATCTAAATTTAATTAGCTTCTTCTTTGTTTTCACTCAAAAACAAAGCCTTTAGACATCATAATCATCACTGGCCATGACCTCCAATTCTGTAGTTCCAACTTCTGAAACCGCCACCACCGCCACAACTACTATAACCACTTCAAGTCCTGTTGAAATGGTGAAACCGCATCATGATCATGCCCGTTCACCATCCTTTCTACACCTAGTCTTATACCCGATAACTTTAAAGGTTTCTCTCTCTCTCTCTCTCTCTCTCTCTCTCTCTCTCTTATCATTTGTGTTTACACGTTTTCGGTTTTGTTGCAGTTTGAAGATGTTGTTTATAAAGTTAAAACAAAGAGAAATGGTGCATGTGAGAAGACTATACTGCACGGAGTGACGGGGAAGGTTTGCCCTGGGGAGATACTTGCAATGTTAGGTCCATCCGGCAGTGGTAAAACCACCCTCCTCACGGCTCTTGGTGGACGGCTAACTGGTAACCTATCAGGAAAGATTACCTATAACAACAAGCCGTTCACTGGTTCAGTAAAAAGAAAAACAGGGTTTGTGACACAAGACGATGTTCTTTATCCTCATCTTACTGTCACCGAAACCTTATTATTCACTGCCATGTTAAGGCTACCGGAAAGCTTGAGTCAGAATGATAAAGTTGAGCACGTGGAGCGAGTTATAGCAGAGTTGGGGCTGACTCGGTGTAAGAATAGTATGATAGGTGGTCCATTATTTAGAGGTATTTCAGGTGGAGAGAAAAAGAGGGTCAGCATTGGTCAAGAGATGCTAATCAACCCGAGCTTGTTGTTACTAGATGAGCCGACATCCGGTCTAGACTCGACCACGGCTCAGAGGATTCTAACCACTATTAAGCGGCTTGCTAGTGGAGGTCGAACCGTGGTCACAACAATTCATCAGCCATCTAGTAGACTTTACCACATGTTTGATAAAGTGGTCTTGCTGTCTGAGGGCTCACCGATTTACTATGGTCCTGCGTCCACTGCTCTAGGTTATTTCTCATCCGTTGGATATTCGACATCCATCACGGTCAATCCAGCTGATATTTTATTAGACCTTGCTAATGGTAAGTTGCATAATTGTACTTTTGAAAATGAAGTGTAAAAAGAGTACCCCACATCTACACTACTCCTCCACAATTATATAAACTAAAGCATCATATCTTATCTTCATAAATGACTTTTAACTACTTCTAACCACTTTTGAAAAATTACATGACAGGAATTGAACCTGATGCCATGCAAGAATATGAGCAAGGTGAAAACACCGAAAACGAGCAGAAGTTAGTAAGGCAAAAGCTCATAACTTCTTATGATACAAACATTTTAACAAGCCTGAAAGCTGAACTATGCAGTTTAGACATTACCAACAATGACCATGCAAAAGAAGCTTCAACAAGTAAGTTGTGTGAAACATATATTTTTTAGGTTATTAATTAGTGCCACAATTGCATAAACCCTGACCTGTTTAGGTTATTCAAAATGGTGTAGGAAACCATGTGAAATCGGAACAATGGTGTACGAGCTGGTGGCATCAGTTTAAGGTGCTACTTCTTAGAGGCGTAAGAGAAAGAAGATTCGAATCCTTTAATAAGCTTCGAATCTTCCAAGTCATAAGTGTTGCTATACTTGGAGGGCTTTTATGGTGGCATACCCCAACATCCCATATCGCAGATAGGGTACGAGTTATAAACTTATAATCCTATAAACCATATATGAAGTTAAAACAATTTAATAAAAATGTAACCAGCTTTCTTTTAGTGTAAAAGAAACCCTTTGGTTAGATGTAACCAATTAACTCGAAAAAACTGACCAAAGTTAAATATATTTAACTCGCTAACCGGTCAATATTATGTTGACCTTTTTTCTTATGCTAGCTAATCACTAACTTCTCATGTCTATTAACAGTTATATTAGGTAATAACGGTTAAATCAGTTTCTTAATGCTATAATATTGCTTGATTCTTTTCTTGCAGATAGCAATGCTTTTCTTCTTCTCTGTTTTTTGGGGGTTTTATCCGCTATACAACGCGGTTTTTACCTTTCCACAAGAAAGAAGAATGCTTATAAAAGAACGATCATCCGGAATGTACCGTCTTTCATCTTACTTCCTAGCAAGAACCATTGGAGACCTACCACTCGAGCTGGCCCTACCAACCGCCTTCACCATCATCTTTTATTGGATGGGCGGGCTCAAACCCGACCCAGCCACTTTCATCCTATCCCTACTTGCGGTCCTCTACACAGTCCTTGTAGCCCAAGGTCTAGGATTAGCAATTGGTGCCATTCTTATGGATCTCAAACAAGCCACGACTTTGGCGTCGGTTACAACACTCGTTTTCCTTATCGCTGGAGGGTATTACGTACAACATATCCCGCCTTTTATAGTGTGGTTAAAGTATTTGAGCTATAGCTACTACTGCTTCAAGCTTCTTCTCGGGATTCAGTACAACGAGGATGATTTATACGAATGCTCAAAAGGCGTCTACTGTCACGTTGCAGATTTTCCAGCCGTTAAATCAGTGGGACTTCATAATTTACCGGTTGATTTGTTGATTATGGCGACGATGTTGATTGGTTATCGACTCGTTGCTTACATGGCGCTACAGAAGGTTCGGTGAAGCAAGTTTTGAACAACTTTTTTGTGAAGAGCTTTTGCCATTTTGTCCAGAAGAGAAATAATAATCATAATAATATTAATGTTAGACGTTGATCCTATATGTAACCGGGATATAACAAAATCCAAGATGTAGAACAAACTCTTCGAAACAAGCTATAACCAAAGTAACATAAGTTCAAAATGCTACAATAACACATTATCATTCATGTTTTTTTCAAGGCACATGATCAATAAACTCTTCTTTATTATAAGAGAAAACTGACTCTAAAACTCGTTACAATAATTTTATATTGATCACACATCCAAGACTAACTATTACATTAAGAAACTAAACCAACTCATTAATATCCACCGACTTGTGAATACGGTCCGGAATTACTACAAATATTGAATTGTATTAACAACCAAATAATAATCAAATTGTAAGGGTATGTATCTTACTTAAGTAGTGGTACTTATAATATTCGAATTAGTAGTAACTAATAAGAGTACAACTCTTTGGGACAAACGTCGAACAGTTTATGTGCAACTTTGTTAACATCAAAATAAAATAAATGATCATAATTTAACAGATTTACTCACTGGGTCTTAATTTTTGAAAGACGGAATGTCATTGCTGAGATCATATGTAGGGTTTGATCAACGGCTCGTTGACGTCATTAATCGGTCAAAATTGATTGATTAGATTGATTTTAAGAATACGAATGGCATATTAATCTTTTATTATTATTTTAAATAAGTTCGTTTATAATTATGGTGGTGCTATGGCAATGGTCTGGTTCGGGTTAGATATTGTTAATTTCAGTCTCAATTATATCTTGTTGTAAAATCATATTCTATAATATGTCAACTACTCGTTGAGTATTGAGTATACCCGTGAGTGTTGGTAACCTATTAGTTTGTTAAAAAAAATATACTTATTGGATTTTCATACATTTTTTACCATTATAATTCTTGTGTGTTTTTCTTTATATAACTATAAAAAATTTAAATATGATACATTAAATGCATATAAGTGCTATTTAAATAAATAACGACCCCCACGTTGCGGGGGGATTGTGAAAAAATCTTAGTGATCGAGAGTCAATCAAATACTCTCGACGTTGATCATCATGGCTTTGAAAATGACAAAAGTAATTCAAAGTTCGGTTCAAACAATCATTCATAGCACAAATGAATTTAAATAAATCAATGGTACAATACATTGGCTCAAAACTCCTTTACGATCGCAACATACGTTGCCATTCCAACTAACGAAATGTCATCATAGCGAAACACAATACAAACAACATAAACAGACCACTTATAACCACTGAAGTACACCCAAACTTCCATTAGTACTAACAAATAAAGCTCATAACAACTAAGGAGCCACAACGGGCACTGAATCATATGAAGCATGTAAACGGTTCCATATCATAAAAGCAAGCATGATACATGTTCACTATAAAGTACACAACCATGATCAAATCTCATAAATTACTTAAAAAACAACATAACACAAATAATGGAACCAAAATCATACTCACCACGAACCGCACAGAAGCTGCAAACTCTAAAATCAAAGCAACGGATTGCGCCACAACCAAAATCTGTTGGTGGGGGGGGGGGGGTATCAGCCTATGAAAGATTTGAGTCCAAAATAAACTTATTTAATGTTTGTAAACACAATTAGAATTTAAATAATTCAAGCAGTCCCAAACATACAGCTTATTTGCTATATCTTTACACAAAAAACATATAACATTTCTATGCAGTCCCACACAAACATGTTTGGTGTATCTAAAGTCAACACTAAAAAAAACTAAAATAAGAAGTCATAATTGAAAAAACAAACAAACAGAACACAAAGTTAATCCAATGATATGTTTGACCTCAAAAGTCAAAGGGGTAATTTTTTTATGTCAAAAAGCTTGATCTTTAAAACCAAAAATGGACAATTAAATACAACAAAGAAAACTAACCGAGGCTACCCAAGAACAAAAATGAAAAGAACAACATATAACATAAGTATAAAAACATCGAACCTAAAATCGATAACCAAAAACGTAAATCAATTATATGTCCACTATGGCTGTTGTATATGCTGCCACGCCAAATGTCGGAACATCATCATAGCATAAACGAAAAGTCAACCCCACTGCCACACGCGGATGGAAATAAACAATCTCAACAAAATTATCTTATTTACCTTGCCAAAAACAATTAAATTGATAGCTAAAAGAATATCTTGTTATGTATAAATTTCATCTCAAGCTGGTGCAATTTTTTAAACAAAAAAGAATTATGAAAAATAAAGCACCATGAATCTATTTCATACCATAACAAAATCCACAATTATACTGGTCTAGAATGTAAATCTGTCCACGGGCCACAAACACACAAACCACCACAGTCATATCTCAAGCATTAACATTATAGCCATCATATACCTGAAAAACATAAACCTTACAACCGAATGACTACATGACAAAGAAAACCATCCAAATATCATCTAAATTCCATTTCTTTCAAAGTACGATGTCATATATGAGACAAACTTTTTACCAAATCAAACATAAAACCAAAAAAGATTACAAAAGAGCTCATCTAAAATAAAAATCCATCACCAAGACGGCCTAGAGCAGCCACCGACAACAATGGTTTGTCATCATCTACATCCGATGTTGCTATAGATAGCGCCAACAGAAAAGTCAGCTATGAAACCCCCAAAATTTAGGCACAACCACAGGAAAAAGGCCGTCACCGTCGGTTGCCAGGGTTACCCAAACGGAACCCGACAAACACTCACAATAATGGAACCTGGCAACAGTCGAATCGGAGCTACAACATGTGAAATCAATAGAGAGAGAAACCGATGGAAAGGTGGGTGAAACAGAATGAGAACCGTTGCATGCAAAATGACATGCGAGGTCCATCTCAGGTTATGTGTAGTGGAGGGGCTACAAAATGGGGCGATTTTTGACACGTGGCAAAGATGGACGATATGTAGCCCCGGGGGCGGTGTTGTAGCCCCAAAATCGCCCCTCACACCAATAATTGATAGCCATGTCATCACCACCATAAACAAGCAGGCGACACGTTTTTGTAGCCCCGCCCCTTTTATCGCCCGCGGGGGCGGTGTTCTCGCCCCTGTCGCCCTTTCTCGCCCACATTTGTAGCCCCACTACAAATGGTCTGTGGATGGTTGTGGGAAAACTACAACAGAAGTAGCAAATCGTACAACACCTTATGCGCGGATTGGAATGAACAGTGAATTACTGTGTGTAAAGAAAGTTGTTATTTATAATATATATATATATATATATATATATGGGGAAGGTTAACGTACAAATGAAATTAACGTGCTAAACGTGAGAATTAAGTAGAGTAATTATATATACAAGTAGAGTAATTATATAATTAAATAATAGAGTAATTACATAATTACTCTACTTGTATATATAATTACTCTACTTGATTCTCACGTTTAACACGTTAATTTTATTTTTATTTGATCCAAACTCTATATATATAATATCATCATATAATATTAATATAGTTTTATAGAGATACACACACAAAATATAAATATTGTATATCTTAAAAAAATATAATTCTCCTATATAATGAACCTAATAAAATGAAGCATAAATGGACAAAGGTTAACGAAAAATAATAATAAAATATTTTGGGACATATGGTTCAGGTAAGAGGTTTCAAGTAACCAAGCCATGTATCACCTAATCACATACCTAACGCATTCATGTGAAAAACTTTACAACTAATCACATACTTGACCTCATACCCGTCGGGTTTTGGGTATAACCGTTCCGGATGTTTTGGGTTTCGAGTATACTCGTCAAGCTCGGGCTTTTTTATCATCCCTAGTGTGGAGTGAAGTGGAGATAAATAATTGATTTAATTATTAATTAGTTATTAAAAGAATATAAAAAATCATAACCCCTAGTGTGCACGACTTGCTCAGCACCAACGCGATAACGCCCTGGTGCAACCTTCTGCACCCCTCCATAGCCATGGTGGAGCGTTGTGCCCTCTCACCGTCTCCATAACATGCCTAAGATATAACTACACTTATATTTTATTTATATGTAACAACTATGATCAATATAATTCTAAACTCATCAATAAATAGATAAACTTACACAATTACAATCATTTTAATAGCAAATAGCATTTTATCTAACGTTACTACAATCATTTTAATAGCAAATAGCATTTTATCTAACGTTACTACCCATAATGTAGTGGTCTAGTGGTATAGTTTTGCCCCCATAAATGTTATATGAGTTAAATAAGTGCAATATTAAGTGGTATTAAGATATTACAGTTTGTTGTTTAGAGAAAGGCCAACCCAATTGACTCCTTACATAACCTAGTCAATAATTACTAAAACAAACTCATACATGAACTTAAGTAAAATAAATAGTATGGAATCATCAAATACAGGGATACATTTAACAAGTTAATGCCCTAGTAACATAACATAACCTAAGTTGATAAAAGTTAGGTTAAGATGCTTAGTAACATAACATATTATACGTATATCTATGTCAATTTTTGTAAACGTTGTACTCAAAATGCCAGTCATCTCATTCAAGATTTTATTTACTTCCACATCTTGAACTTTCCTTTACCCTTATGTTTGCCAAACTTTCCCCGCTTGTATTTACCATGTCTATGTTTGCCATGCTTAAATTTTCCATGGCCGTGGCCATAACCATGACCATGACCGTGCCCATAGTGGCCACGACCCATGTATGTTGCAGCTCCCCCTGCAATCATTCCCATTACAGCACCGCCAGCAGCACCTTTTTCCGTCTTTTGTACTGAAAATATCGAATGAAGAGTTACAAAATATGAAACGCATTTATATTTATCATCTTGAGATGATTAATATGAATAAATTATTTACTTATTTAATTTACCCTCCCGGTAAAGCTCGACATACATTTGAAACATTAGTGTCTCAAGTAAAGTTGTGTTTTTACCTCCATGTTGACCAAGTTGAGCGCCTTGAGGATATCCACCCTGATAGCCAACTGGTGGATATGCCCCAGGAGGGGAAGGACCACTAGGATAACCTGCGGGTGGATATGCTCCAGGAGGACCTCCTTGGGGATATCCACCTTGTGGGTAACCTTGTTGAGGATACCCTTGTGGAGAAGGATATCTTTGTGGGGAGTACCCTTGTGTAGGATATTGTTGTGAAGGATAACCTTGTTGTGTAGGATATCTTTGTGATGGATAACCTTGTTGAGGAGGATACCCTTGTGGTGGATAACCGTGTGGGTACTCATGTGGAGGATACCCAGATGGAGGGTATCCTTGCGGAGGATGATCTCCTCTCGAGGGAGGGTATCCTTGTGGAGGATGTTCGCCAGATGGAGGGTACCCTTGTGAAGGAGGCTCTCCGTATGGAGGATATCCCCCTTGTGAAGGAGGCCCTGGTTGTGGATTTCCTCCCGGTGAAGGATTATTCCCACCAGCACGAGGTTGATCCGTCATTTTTGCAGTCCGATCACGAATATGCTTTTATATATACTACAGAATAACACCTATAAAAGAAAGTAAAGGAAAGAGAAAGTCAATCAATTACCTTATAAACATCAAAAAGCTAAGGTAGACACAAACCACTTATGATTTTCCATGTAAAAGGTACTTGTGGTTGGCATTATGTCATGCCGAATTTACAGGTTTGCCTCAAATGATCTGTTGACTGAATATATATGTTATTTCAATAATTTATATTTAATTATTAAATAACTACAGCTCTTTCTAAGTTTACTATATTTGATTTAAATATCCATATATTTATTTATTTATTTATTTTTCTCTTTTGCACATTTATGTCATTTGTATGTAACTTTGTGTCTACATCCTTTACTTTACCTTTCACAGTAATTAGTAACAAAAATTGCACTTGTACTGGCTTGTAATTTAACTTAATAATGTTAACTTGATAAAACAATAAACACAGTAGTGATGAAAAAGATGATTCAAATAAACAAAATCTCTCAATAGCCCTCTTACATGTTATACAGAAACAAAGCTGCACATTTTTCAGTTCATTATTGTTCAAACTCGAACCTTAGTAACTGGAACTATGACCCATCCCTCTATCATGTATCTATATCTATATATGTATATAAACATGGATCACAAGGCCTCTTGAATTGAACCAGGGTTAGAGCCCAACTGTATGTCAGATAATTTAATGAAATCTCAGCCGTTGATGTAGTAGGATACACGCAATCAATCACCAATTCGGGTGATCATCTTCTGGTGTTTGGGGCGGTAGAGGCTTCCAATCGGGCTTTTCGTCCCAGTACATGTCATAATATATGTGGCCCGGTTCGTGTTTTTCAACACAACACCATATGCCAACATATCGCTTCACACGCCTCCTGAATTTTTCCTCAATTGTCTGGATCATAAAAAAAATAATTATGTTCAATTTTATTGTGAATTATTAAAAGACCATGTGGTTTGACTTTTGAGGTCAAATGAGTTACACCTGAATAAATGCAGCAATTCCTTTTTAACCTTAATACATTTAAGGTTTCAACATCTGATTAACAGTTAATGCAGGTTTTAATTAACAGAATGTCAAACTTTAACCTTATTGCATTTAAGATTTCAACATTTAATGATTAGTAAATGTCTGGCATTTCTGCAAGTGGACAATTAATTTGGAACAAATCCAAACAGTAACGTGGACAATTATTTTGGGACCAAGGGAGTACATTTTAACCATATATATAGTAATAAAATAGATGTTATATAAAAGTGACAAATTTGACACATTTACTTGTGAATGTGTCGATTTTGGTTGTCTTATATTGCACACGGGTCAACTTTGACACATGAATTTCTAGATATTTTTTATGTTTGCAATTTTCACGAAATATACAAAATAAAAACTAAGAGCAAGGGATTTTTTACCTTGTCAGAAAATCCTATGAAGGCGTCTTGCATTGATGAAAACTGGATGACTTTAACATCCTTTAATGGTGAGAAAACTGTTTTCAACTGTTCAAAATTACAAAAAGGCTGTCACAATGAGGCTAAAATCCAATAAATAATCAAATATTATCATTGTTTTCATTCATGTAGCATACCGTTTCTTCATTGCTATGCCTTGGAAATCTGAGTACTTCACCCGTGTTTGTAACGTTTGACCGGCAGTTTGGCCCTTCTTGACATAGTTGTACATCGAGCCACGAATCCTTCACCTGAAAGAAGATATATAAAAACAAAATGTCAATGATAAAATAACCACTATGCCCCTGAACAAAGACGATTAACATACCTGTGCAGGCATCAATGGATTGTCAAAGAAAGAATATTCTCTTATACCGATTCCCGGCCCAAATTCCTCAACAGGCATTGCCTTTAACATTGTATGCACCTACAAAGCAGCATTGGCTTCTATAAACTAATTTCAACATCTATTAAATTGTCAAACTCAGAGAAAATTGCACAAATAGTCCCTGTGGCTTGACCATATTGCAAGTTTGGTCCCCAGAATTTAAAAGTTGTGAATTTAGTCCAAACATTTGTGAGAGGGTGGCACGTTTAGTCCCACCCTTAATCCCAGTTAAATTTTAACAGAAAAGTGATGTCATATGTCATTCATGTGAGGGTAATGGTGCCTTTTCAAATTTGGAACCCTGATAAAATACTCTTTCAAACTCCATAACTCCTAATGTCAACTTCATCACCTTCGATTATGCACCAAACCTTTGATTTTGCACTGATCGAAGATGAAGTCGATATTCTGAGTAGGGTTCCAAATTTGAAAAGACACAAAAGCCCTCCCAGGAATGACACGGACATCACTTTTACGTTAAAAACTAACTGGGATTAATGGTGGGGACTAAGCGTGCAACCCTCTCACAAATGTGTAGACTAAGTTTGCAATTTTTAGAAAAAGTGACCAAACTTGCAATATGGTCAAACCACAGTGACCATTTGTTGCACATCTGCTGTGAGCACTAAAACTAATAAAGCATGTGTACCTCAAAAACGTGATCCAAAGGACAGATGAACGGTTGTCTTGTCATTGTCCCGACGAGGATTCCTGGATGTGCAAACCATAATCTATCCAACCGACACCACAAAGGAGGCATAACCTAAAAAAAATACAAAATAGAAGAAAAACATTACAAAACAAATTAAATAGAAAAATGGTTTTAAAGTAGATTTTACTGACCAAAGTACGATTTAAAACCGATGCTATTGCAAGTGCAGTCCTTATTTGCTTTATCTGCAATTCATTTGCATAAATTAGTTCACAAATAAATAAGTATTGTGCGGAAAAAAACTTGATTTATAATCATACTTGATAGTTAACAAGACTGAAATGTGTTTGAAGATTATGTTCCCCATCAAGTAATAAGCTTTTTGGAATAGATGGCTTAAATGTCAAGAAGCCTCCTGTATAACATACAACAGATGCAGAAACCTTAAAACTGTACCGTAACTATCAAAAAGTGTAACAAATTTAAAAAGATTAATACCAGGTGAATCATAATATTCTGGTGGATCAAAGAAAACCTTAGCTTCACGTAACCGATGACGTTTGCCTTCAGTTCCTGCATATTGAAATGTTGTATGTACAGCATACGGCTCCAATCTGAGTTGTTGATACATGGCCTGCAATTACACCATATAACTGATTATAACTGAAAATACACAATAATAATCAAACAGGTTGGTAATACCTGAACAAAGTAAGTATGACCACTACAAAATATGCTTGCAGGCAGAAGACCAAGCTTTAGGGTTCCATCATAAGCATAAACAAGTCCACTTTCATCCTCAACTGGTGGGCCCAGTTGCCTATGCAAAAGATCATTAAAACCGTTCTGGTCCCATATACTATCATCCGCTAGAAGCATTTCTTTCCATTCTTTTGCCAGTTTTTTAGCAGCATCTGTTGGTCGCCAGTGGAAAATTCCTATATTATATGCACCTCCAACTGTACATCCATTGTTAAAAACATTGAATATTAGTTTTCACCTTAAAAAGATTGAATAATTAATAGGAAGGGCAAATACTTACTTTTTCTTCTCATAAAAGTCCCCTAACAATTTTTACACATTAAAGTTCCTCCACGTGTTAAAATTGAACAAAACTGTGAACTATTTTTAACATGAGGAAAGAATTGAGATGAATTAATGTTTCAAACTGGGCACGTGGCAAGACAAAATCCATTAAGTTCGTTTTTTCTTTTACATTTTTATTTCAGTAAGTTGATAATAAATAACACACAATCTTTCATCATCATGACGATGACGATGACGTAAAAAACTAAAAACATGTGAAAATGGTTTGTATACATTTAAAAACATTGAAAAGTAAAAACAAATATTTTGGTTGCTATTGTAATGTAATATGTCAAATAACGTTTTCATGATTTCATCCAATCATAATTAAGAGATTTTTTTCCTTTAAATTTAGCACGTTAAGGGACTTTTATGACTTAAAAAAAGTATGCTGGTTTATTTTTGTGCAAAAAGTTGTTGACATTTACGATAATATGCATAAAGTTTATTGGTTTATTATGGTATTTGCTATAATATTAATATTAACACAATTTGAATCACAGTTTTCACCTTCTTTCCAGTTATCTAACCGATCATCAGTTACTGTCGGTGTAGCTTGATCCGTTGACGTTAACACATCCGCTTCAGGATAACGTGCAAGATACGGAAGTGGATTCTGATCAATCAACACAGCAAATTTAGAAAACCTAGTGTTCCAAATCAACATTCAAGGGCCTGTGTTATAAGTTCAAAAGTTGGTACCTTTAACCAAACCATATCAGTGTCACACATCAGTAACTCATAACCAAACGGTAGCAATGAATCAATGAGAAGAACTTTTTGTCTTCCCATTTGATGAAACGTTGGTGATCCCCACCCGACATCTAATGTGCTCATATGACTTCCCATATCAAAAACCGGTACACCCTTCCAATACAAAGCCTCCAATAGTTTTGTATCCAATGCACCTAAACAAAAGAAACGTTAACTTTAACTAGAAAATGAAGTCAAAACCTTGTTTCGAGTTTGGTCAACTCACCGACAAGAACATTCTCGACGCCCAAATCGGTCAAGTGTTTGACCCATGTGAGGATGAAATCCATGAAAGCATAGTTACCAAAGGTTGCTACTACAATATTATCTTTCACTCGTTCTTGAACCAGTTTTTTTGTTAACCGAAAGGTCTCCAACGGAGGCATATTTGAACCCGGCGGTGGTGTTTTCCAAACCGGTTTCAGTTTCCCTGTTTCGGGTTGAGATGTAGGTGCCATAACACCACCACCACCACCACCACCTAGTCTTAGTGAAGGTGAAGCAAGTGTTTGATTTGGGGAAGAAGATGCCACATCTATCATAATCATTTATACAAAAAATAATGATTGAATTGCACATGTACACCAGAAATTTTAAGCTTTGATTCACTAAATTATAAGTGAATGAGGTTCAATTACACATGCAGATCAACAATTTTAAGCTATGATTCACTAAATTATAAGTAAATAAGATTCACTTATACATGAAACCAGCAACTTTAAGCTTTGATCCACTAAATTATAGGTAAATAAGATTCAACTATACACGCAAACCAGCAACTTTAAGCTTTGATTCACTAAATTATAAGTAAATGAGATTCAGTTATACATGCAAACCATCAATATTAGGCTCCAAATCACTAAATTAGTAAATTATAAGCGAATGAGATTCAATTATGCATGCAAATGGGCAATTTTAAGCTTTGATTCACTAAATTACAAGTGAATGGGATTTAATTACGCATGCAAATTGCAAATCACAAATTTTAAGCTTTGATTCACTACATTATAAAGCATGTTCGAGATTGAGTTTGAAAACAACTTATTGACTTATTGGCTTTTTCAAGACTCCATTTTAAAAAAAGCCATAATTTGAGGCTTTTAGAAAACAAAAAAAAACAATTTTTTAACCCTATCAAAAAAACAAAATAAAAAGGATGGACTTTTGTGATTGCCAAGCATTTTCTTTAACTTATCGGTTAAAAAAAAAAAAAAAAAACCCTAGTAAGTCAATAATTTGTTTTCAAACTCAATCCCAAACAAAATGAGATTCCATTACACATGCAAACAGCAATTTTAAGCTTTGATCCACTAAACTATAATAAGTCAATGATATCCAATTATAAATGCAAATCACCAGTTTCAAGCGTTGATTCAGTAAATTATAATAAGTGAATGAGATTCAATTACAAATGCAAATGCAAATCAACTTAACAACAGTTAAAATCTAATAGATCACAATTCATAACCCTAAACAATAATCAATTCATAACTCTTAAATGCGTAAAAATGCATAAATTATAGCATACGTTGAGAGACGGTCCACGAGAGAGCCGAATCAGGCGAGTAAACAGCAGAGAAGACATAAGCGGCGGAGAATATTATTCCGATCAACACAGCGCCGTACACCGTCACGAACAACGGCTTGGAGTTGGTGATGTCTTTAAACGGGTTAACCCAACCCATTGGTTCAAACCCTAAATCCTGGAGCACCAATTTTGAATGATTCAGAGCAGTTGAGACTGACTACTGATTGATGACAACTAGTAGTAGTAGACAGCAACACGGAAAGTCAAATCTATTATTATTATTATTATTATTATTATGAAAATAATAAAATTGGTGTTTTGGTGATGGGTTTGGTGCACGATGTGCAGAGAGTGGAAGCTTTGTGGCTTGGTTCATTATTTTTTTAAAGAAAAGATGGGATGAAAAAGAATCTTGTACTATTAATTATACATTTATGGAAAGTTTTTTTTTTTTAAACGGCAAATTTTATTAAAAACATCTGGCGAGACGTTAGAAACCAAACCACATCCAAGAAACAATTACAAAATGAAATTATTTCAATCGATCCATCTATTTTTTTTTTTGAAAGGAGAATGATTTTGATCCATAGATAACCCAATGAGCGGCTAGGATAATGCGATATAACACTTTACATTTGAGATGACCCAAATCACTCGTTTCGTGGATTCTGAGAAGATCGGTCACCGAGAAAGATAAATTGGAGGTAAATATTTTAGATAAGCAAGCCGAGTTGTAATTTACTTATATCAATAAATCTTGTACCTAGGCAATATTTATGATGTGTTAAAAAGAATGTATAAAGTTTTGATGTAATGATATTTTTTAAAAGTAATTATAAGATCTACAGTCATGAAGCTAAATCACTAAAAAAAAAGTATGAATGAGCATGTGTAGAAAGATATGTTATATGAAAATAATTTGTTTAATATTGGTTTCAATGAGAAGGATGTGGTCGTCGAGAGAGTTCATACGTGTGGAACAGTTTAGTCTTTGAATGTATGTTGATTATATGTTTGTGGGAAGTTCGGATGCGTTGTTGGAGTTTTACTTTCACTGTTCAAATACTGGTTGATTTGATGAAACTTTTAAGTTTTACTCGGACGGTCTTATGCTCTTGTAAGGGACACAATGATTGTCTCTGTGTTGTTTGAAGTGGATTAATGTTGTTAATATAAATCTACTAACTGTTTTGTGGCATTCGGCAATGGTTGGAGTGTGACATACCAAGTTACAAATTGACCGAGCTTCAAGATAATTGGTCATTTGATGATGTCGTTTGATTTTTCTGGCTGGGTGTCTCTTTTCAAGTTACAAATTTACCGAGCTTCAAGATAATGTAGATTCTTCTACATTTTAAGGGATTTTGTTTGTGGTTGTTATTTGTTGGTATGTCTATTTGGATTCTATGATTTCAAATGTGATGGTATTTGACGATGCCACTTTATCACTATATGTTTTGTTATTAGTACATGTGTTTTTGTATGTTGCATGCTTTGGAGCCGGAGGATCTCTTTGGAAGCAGTCTCTTTATCCTCATGGATAAAGGTAAGATCTGCTTACATCACATATTTCTCAGATCCTACTAATAGCTTTTGCTATTGGTTGAATACTTGGATTTACTGGGTCCGTTTGTTGTTTGATTTTTCTGGTCGTCAAGTTCATATATGAACAAGACTTTATCCACACATGTTTATGAAAAGGACCTTAGGAAATAGATGTCTAGTTCAAACATAAAAACAACTTATCATTTCCCCTAGACAGTACGTACACACCAAGTAAAAATCATCATATAAATATTCTAAAATTTTCTCCTTGTATAAAAAAGGGTTCCAAATACACCTTTTTAACATGCAGACAGTTAAATCTTACGAATCTTCTAGTGTGCCGCTAATTTAAAATTAATATTACTCCTCCAAGGTTTATTCATGCACATGTATAAGAACATATACATACTTTATGGTTAATTCTTGCCCCAGCGTAATGTTTTAGCGATAAAATGTTTGAATTTGTGTTTTTCTAAAACTTGCAAGATGTATAATATGTAAGAATGAGATAAAGTGAAGCATCCCGTATTCTAGTATCTTATTAGTGGTCCTAAGATGTATAATATGTGTATATGTATTTATATGTGCCAATAAATATTAATATACATTATAATATATATTAGCCTGGTAATTATTGATGGACCATATTACCAATACTAGGTAGAGATTAGATTAACATCAACAACTGATTTCATAATCACAAATATAGAATTCGTGAGTTCTCTTCTCTCCCATTTAGGTTCTCTCAAGAACCTTAATCCCCATCGTTACCATACATCCGAAAAAGAGAACTCGATCAACCTGATAACCATGTCGTCTGGATCATACTCCTCTGCCTTTATGATGCTTTAACCCGACCCGTTTTGAGCCATTATTTAATACGCCTGGCCCGTTTTGACCCATTACCCAAGTAGCATATCTTACTCGTAACCACTAAAGTTTAGTTTCATTAGCCATAAAGAACTAAGGAACACATGCCTGTAAAACTCTTCTTTCCTCGAGCCATTGTTTTACAAGAATTACTTTATTGTCAGTATCTTTCCAGTCATTTGCTATTACAACTACAACATGATTTGCAGAAATTTTAGCACGGGCTAATTCCAGCTTCTAAACTTTTTGTCGGTTCATTTTATCCAAAATTATTATATTTTTATATGTTAATTTAGCGACTTTATTTTTTGAGTTTTAACACTCATCTTAACTAACTTTTTTCTTAAACTTTTATATGTTGATTTCGAATATCTTGCTTGATGATCAATTTGCTCGTAACAAATTTTTAAGTTCCTGAAAATACCCTAGGGTGCAAAATGGTTAATTAATAGATAGTTAGCGAGCCGAACTCGATCTTCTAAACTACTCACGAGCTATGCTCAAGCTCTAGAAGCAGAACTCGAAAACAGACAAGCTCGGCCCGACAACCCTAGCATTGCCACGTTTTGGACTTCTAGTTTCACCTCCTTTTAGACTTCATGTATTAATATTAAAATGCATTACCGAGCTCGAGCCGAGCATTAGCTTGTTTAAGGCACTACACGAGCTTGAGACTAGCTTAGGCTTGTGTAAGGTTTTCCTTCAAATATATAAAAGTACTTAAAAACGTATGTGAGTTGACTAATAAATAATAAATGAGCTGACCTGAGCTTGAAAAAACAACCGACGAGCTGTAAGGCCCCAATCCCGGTAGCCCTACTTTAGCGTTGGATTTACTCATAAACACAGTTCTAATTATCAGAGTTAATTAAAACTTTCGCGGAAACGTTAACTTTAATAATTCGATACAAAACATTAATCTTTTCTTTTAAACCATAACATTAAACATTATATTTAAAACATCATTTCTTTCATCTTCAGATGCCAGCCGTTCAGTCCATGCCACGTGCCATCCTTACGCTAACTCTTCAGCCTGATCACCTGCGTGCATACTAAAAGTCAGCTACGCTGAGTGAGTTATAGTTAATCAGGCGACATACAATACACACGTATATCATACATACATATCCGAAGATACATATCCATACTTAACCAGTTACTTTTCCCACATACATTCATGCATACATACTATTACATACCTCAGCCTACTGAGACTATGTTCATAGTCCGCCGTCTATACCTATACTCAAGGTCGTGAACACGTAAAAGGTCCGCAGTCCTTACCTATGTTAACCATTTATGGTACGTGCAAGGTCCGCAGTTCTTCCCTATACCATCCTATATTAACAACACGTATAAGGTCCTCACTCCTTCCCTATGTTGCAACCTAAACCATAGCACGTACGAAGTCCGCAGTCCTCCTCTATGCTACCACAACACAAATACAGCACGTATAAGGTCCACAGTCCTTTCCTATGTTGATGCCTATCTACAATACGTATAAGGCCCGCAGTCCTTATCTACGTTGGCATCTATCACCTATAACCCGTATAAGGCCCGCAGTCCTTAACTACGCCATCACTTGCCAAGTCCATGTCCAACAGAAGTTAGAGGGATTTACCATCATAACTTACTATGTCGGACGTAGAACTCACACACCATTCATGTACCTGTATACACATATTTCTCATATACAATAAATACATTGTAGCATAAGAACACTTTAGGCGTTCTTCACATCATTCATTTAATCAGTCGTACTCTTTGTCGACACGTGCAATATCCGAAGATCGTTCACGCCCCGACAAGTGTTTGTTCAGAACGTTCATACATCATCCTTACGTTACATACAACATTCATATCTCTATTTATAACCTGACAGTACGTGCAATATCCGAAGATCGTTCACGTACCGACAAGCAATCATTCGTATCTATCACATATATCATACATGGCATACACTTACCATTTAAGGTAAGTGTATTAACTATCACATCGAGTATGCACACAGCCCCGAAAACATAACAAGGAAAGGGGCTAGAAAATCACCTGAACTCGGTTACGTTCACTGTTTATGGTTATTCCTTTCTTGAGCTGTGCACGGCTAACTGTATAATAATTACATGTATCAATTAACTATCACTACTCATCGTATTTCTAGTTTAATTATAACCCTCAAAAAACGGGGGCTGGGGACAGCACCCCTGGCAGCGGGGTTCAAGGGGCGGCAGCCCCTAGCAGGGTCTAAGGGGTAGAGCTCCTGGCTGGGGTCTAGCTGCCAGGTCAGCTTGGAAAAATTTTATTTCCATTAATTTTCTTATCACATTTTCCATTAGGATTTTAAATTATTATCTAATTTGCCATCTCATTTGCTATGACGAATTAAGTCTAGTTCGTTATCAGATCACACTCTAATTCGTTATCAGATCACATTCTAATTCATTATCCGCTTCGATTCGTTAGCTTAATTCGCTATCTTTTTGATTCGTTATTCTGGTTCGTCATTCCGATTCGTTATCTGATCCTGATTTGATTCGTTATCTAAACATAACGAATTGGGTGAGCTGATTCGTTATCTGGGCATAATGAATGGGTGAACTAATTCGTTATCTTGCTATAACGAATTGGTGAACTGATTCGTTATCTTGCCAGAACGAATTAGCCAATTAATTCGTTACTTTACCTTAACGAATCACACCAGTATTATCCAGACTTTGACCCTGAGGTCAAAGTCAAAATCGATATGAACACAGAACAGTCAACTCATACCAGATCTGCAATTAAACCTTCGTTTCTTAACGAAATATCATGATTTAGGTATCATTGGAATCGTCTATGCAGCGCCTACAAACCCTAACCCTTCATTCGTCCATATATTCATGTTTATAGGGTGCGGTTTGTTCATACATACATACGGGTTCTTTATACACAATTAACCCATCAAATGTTAATCAGTTTCAGTGAGGTTTGTTTCGTTGGATTTGATTTTACCTCATAAACTCAGATCTAGGATTATTAAACGAGTCCGAACCTAACAAGATCCCATTATAAACGTACCTTAAACAAGTCGGTTTACGAACACGGTTAAGCCTTGATGTTGTCTTGGTTCGTCTCAACGTTCTAGCACCAATAAATCTCAGGTTTTCGCCTTCGGATCTTGACTCGTGTTAGAGAATAGTGTTTGTGTGTGTTTATCAAGGTGTAGGCTATGGTGTAGAGATATAAATGGAAAGGATTAGGGTTTAGGGGGTATTTATACTCCCTTAAGCCCATGGACCTAAGGCTCATCTTTCCTTTTTGATCCATAATTAATTTCATCTAAAGCCTACTTATTCTTTCATCTCTATTTTTTTTATTAAGTCTCTACTAAATTAAGTAACTTTTCCATCTTAGATAAATAATATATAAAATATTATTCTTGGAAATTTCGGGATGTTACATGAGCCGAGCTCGAGATTTAGGAAAAGAGCTTGATACGAGTCGAGCTAGAGCTCTGGTAAGTCAAAAAGAACCAAGTTTGAGCTTAGTCGGGCTCGGCTCGTTTGTACCCCTAACCAACAGTAAACATGTTGGGAATTACGGTTAAGGGCGTTACTTGGCGTGCAAGGTTAAAGTAACAAGATTTAAGGAGTGGATAATTATAAACAATTAAATGTTCTTAGATTTAATTGTTAGTATAATTATTATGTCATATTATTTAGCAATCCTAGTTGTAGTCTAAACGTGATAGGTTAGATTATAAATACCGTGCTTTGGGGTTTAGAGATTGTAATTGGGTAATTGAGTTTTGTGAAGTTTCTCAATGATAATATTAGTGTTTGGGTGTTAGCCAAATTAACGAGTTCGTGTTCGATACCTAGTACCAATTCCATTAATTGGTATCAGAGCGTTGTTAATCGACATACCTGGTAACCGACGTGAAGGTCGGACCTGTGCGATTAAAGGTCGGAGTATCCTGTGACGTGAGGAAACTCCCACCAGCCTTCAAAACACCATCTGCGTTCATCATCGGAGCTGCTTCAATCAGAGTAACCCGGGACGTAAGGGAATTCCGATCGGTGAGCAGCAGATATCGATTGTGAGTTGGCTGACCTGCAACTGAGTCTGTCAAAAAGCCAAAAATTATAATTATTGTTTGTTCGGTGGTGTATGTGAAATACAAAAAGAACCCTATAAAAGTCAAAGGGGTTTTCAAATTTGTGTGGACAGATGGCACGAAAGCTAAAAAGCAAACAAAATGAAAATTTTAAGGTTATTAAATATTTTGTTTCTTTATAGCAGTATACCAACTTTATTTGACCATTGAATCAAGGTCACGGGATTTTCGGTAACCTACAGTCATAAAAACAAGATGGGTGACGCGAACCAAACGGGAAAAGAGACGGTTTCCGGGTCGTTTCAGTGTCCCCGTTTGACGAAAACGAACTACACGATTTGAATATGCATATGGAGGTTATTTTTGGGATTTATGGAGTTTGGGATGCAATTAACCCAGGCTCTAATGACGCGAAGAAAAATAACATCGCGAAGGCGCTTCTGTTTCAGTCGATTCCCGAGGAACAGATACTTCAAATCGGTAATTTTAAATTGGCAAAAGAGATGTGGGATGCCATAAAGTCAAGAAATATGGGTGCGGAACATGTGAAATATGCTAGACTTCATACGTTAATACGTGAATTTGACGGTTTGATGATGAACGAAACCGAAACCATTGACGAGTATGCCTCGAGAATGACCGCGATCTCTTCTAAAGCAGCCACACTTGGACAACCGTATGAAGAAAGGAAGCTAGTCCAGAAATTCTTCACAAGCCTGCCGAGCCGGTTTATCGAAGTTGTAGCATACCTCGAGCAAGTGTTAGTGATGTACATAAAAATATACATCTTTTCGGCATCAAATAATCTCTAAAAACTGCAATTTCTATCAAATAACATAGCATAAAAGATTACTTATCATAATAAAACATAATTTCAGGTGAAACCAAGCCCCAAACGAAGAAACAAGCAAAAAGACGAAGAAAAATAGAAGAAAACAAAGAAACACGCCCCCATGCCTCAAGAAACACGTCCCCATGCTTCTAACACAAGAAAAGACAAAATCTGGAAGTAAAAGCACGGGGCCGTGCTCATAATTCACGGGGCCGTGGACGAGAATACAGAAAAGACAAAGAAGAATTGAGCACATGTCACTAAAAAACACGGGGCCGTGCCTACCAACCACGGGGCCGTTGCCACCTCACAGAAAAGACAAAACAAATCTGACACATGTCATAAAAATGCAGGGGGGCGTGCTCATCAAGCACGGGGTCGTGCCTCACTATCCAGATTGCCTATAATAATGGCTCATGTTGCACTCATTTGGTGTGCCTTGAAAATATTTCTATCCGATTCTCTCTTATAAAAACATACACTAACACTCACATTGAAGATTTAGTGAAGAGTTTGAAGGCTTGGAGGTCATTACCATCAACCATCGTCATCAACCGTCATTACCATCATTAAGAAGAAAGATTCATATACATTTGGTTAGATTGTTCCAAGTTTAATCATGTATTTGTTATTATCAATCATCTTAATGTTTATCATCATGCTCATTATGAGCTAAACTCCTTTTACCATCTAAAATCTATGAAGAAGCTTTGTTTTACTTGATAATTAATTAAGACATGTGATGTAGTCTAGTAAAGTACATGGTTATATTACAATTATCTTTTGATGAGAAATGTTTCACCATTTTAAATCACTAATTCAAAGTTGGTGGTTGTCAATTTCATTGGCAATCGTTCATGATCGATTCATGTTCTTGAAAGATAGAAATACTTTGATACATTATCGAAACATGGATCCTTATATTGTACTTAGAAATGATGAGATATAAGTTATGATGTATTTTTCTAAACCTTGGTAATCCGAAAATGGCTTTGCTTAGGATATCAAATTAGTTAAAGAAACCATATGTTAACGGAATGTGTAATTATAACCAACATAAATCAACCAAGGGGGGATTATGTGATGAACTACAACCACCCGAAGTTGTTAGAATTGATATTTGAGAAATCGAAGTCAATCCTAATCTTTCTACTTTACGAAAATACTTGCTAACTTAAATTGACACCATTGAGATGGTATGACATTAGGAAAGGGTGGACTTTAAAATGCGCATGCTATCTCCTTAGTGCCAAAGATGCTCACTTAAGGTTTAAGGAGCTATCTATCATATATTGCTATGGCAAGTTTATCATATGTCCAAATATTAATTATCAATGTTAAAATGGAGTGGATTCTTGATCTTAGATGGTAACCTTCGCATAATTGAATAACTCGTTTAGAATTTCTTATCTTGGTCACCTATATATTATATATAAGTATTTACATTTTATAAAAGGTTCAAAAATTAACCCCAAAATGATTAAAACCTCCGATTAAAGTAAAACAACGATTTATTATTAGAAACCTTTGTGTCCACGGATCGATACTTGGTTCTTACAAATACTATTCTACATATACGATAGATACACTTGCCTATTTTGTGTGTGTTAGTCTTTGTAGAAATCACTTTTATAAATTTAAAACACGATCTCATGCAAAAGCAAATCATCCCATCCCTCTATAATTTAACCGCACACGCACAAGCACATCAGTTAGACCTTAAAACAATCGGTTTTGAGGATGCTGTCGTGAGGTTGAAGGCTTATGAGGAGCAAATCAAAGGACACGTGTTACCATCTGAAGAAGGTAAACTTTTGTTTAATAATTCTGAATCCTCTTCGAGTTCGAAGTAGTTTTCACGCAAATCGAGTAGGGGGCGGGAAAGGTTCAAACCGAGGACGTGGTAATGGACGTGGAGGTGGACGTGGGAGTCGAAACCATGGTTCACAAGGAGGGTCCAACGAAGGGGATAAACGAGAGGGTAAAAAGGATTACTCGGAAGTTCAATGCTTTCGTTGTGATGAATTTGGTCACTTCGTTTCGAGGTCTCCGGTACGCAGGAAAGAAAGACAAGCACATTTGGCCGACGCAAAAGAAAAAGACCCGCCCCTCTATATGGTGCAGTGTGTTCAAGAAAAAGTGTACTTGAATGAACAGAAGGTTATACCAAAAGATTACGAGGGTGGTTCGAACGAACAAGACTTGTGGTATATGGATAACGGAGAAAGCAGCCATATGACGAGTAGTTTATCTTTTTTCTCTGAACTAAATAAGCGTGTTGGTGGCAAAGTTAAATTTGGAGATGGGTCTTATGTTGATATTTGCGGGAAATGGCCGATATTTCTAGTCGGTAAAATGGGGGAGCAACAATTATTGACGGACATTTATCATATTCCTAGTTTACAAAGTAATATTATTAGTCTTGGGCAAGCAACAGAAAGTGGTTGTGATATTCGTATGAAAGATGATTACTTGTTGATGTATGATGATCAAGGAAAATTGTTGATGCGAGTTACTCGATCCAAGAATCGTCTTTATACGATTAAATTAAAGACGGGGAAACCCGTGTGTTTACAAGCTCGGATTGATTATGAGAATTGGCTTTGGCACGCGAGACTAGGACACCTAAATTTCAAGTCTATGAAACAAATGGTGAAAATCAAATCTGTGACTCGTGCTTAGTCGGGAAGCAAACGAGGAAACTGTTTCCAAAGTCGGCGAATTTCAGAGCAACCCGAGCCTTGGAACTAATCCATGGAGATTTATGTGGGCCCATTACTCCTAGTACCATAGCCGGAAATAGGTACGTGTTCGTCTTGATAGATGATTTTTCACGTTTCATGTGGACTTTTTTGTTGAAGAAAAAAAGTGAAGCGTTTGATACCTTCAAACGATTTAAAGTCATGGTGGAAGAGGAAAATAGTGAGAGAATCAAGACGTTTCGAACCGATCGAGGGGGAGAGTTTACTTCTCGTGATTTCAATCTGTTCTCTGAAAACGAGGGCTTTATTCGGCATTTAACCGCTCCATATACACATCAACAAAACAATGTTGTGGAGAGGCGGAACCGCACGATATTAGATATGACTCGAAGTATATTAAAAGCGAGACAAGTTCCGAATTATATGTGGGGTGAAGCGGTGAGGCATTCAACCGATGTGATTAATAAAATTCCAACTCGAGCGTTAAAAGACAAAACACCGTATGAGATGTTAAAACGAAAGAAACCGGATCTTAAATTTCTTAGAGTTTTTGGATGTGTTGCGCATTCAAAAATAGTTGCGGGAAAATTTAAGAAGTTAGACGATCTTTCGACTCGTTTAGTTTATCTCGGAAGCGAGAAAGGTTCGGCGGCGTATCGTTTATACAATCCATCGACTAAGAAAATTATTGTGAGTCGAGCGGGTGACAAAATGTTTGATGAAAAGCAAATTTGGAATTGGGGTAAAAGTACTGAAACAATCGACGAGCAAGATCGAGCACCTGGCATGTTTTATGTTAACTTTGGTGATGAAATTGACACCGGAGAAGGAACCGTTAATACCGAAAACATCAGGTCGAGCCCTGAGTCAAACTCTACGAGTTCAAGTGGTGACGGGGGTGAAGAAGATGACGAAGAACAGATAGTCAGAAATGCTCCAACAAGCCCGGCTAGTACAAGCAACACGGTTACACCTGAGCCGGCTGTTCGGAGATCTTCTCGAGCCACGGTTACCCCGGTACATTTTAATGATTATGTCTTGAATTCAAGTATGATTAATGAAGATATTTTATTGCTTGCTGATGATGAACCGGATTGTTTTGATGATGCAAAATCAAAACCAGAGTGGGTGAAAGCAATGGGCGCCGAAATTGAGTCGATTAATAAAAAAAATACGTGGACGTTGACCGAGTTACCACGTGGTGCAAAGGCGATTGGTTTAAAGTGGGTTTTCAAGGTTAAAAGAAACGCGGTTGGCTCGCTTAATAAACACAAGGCGAGACTCGTGGCAAAGGGTTATGTTCAGCAACCTGGAGTCGATTTTGACGAGGTTTTCGCACCAGTGGCCAGACTCGAAACGGTTCATTTATTATTATCTCTCGCAGGGAATGGAGGTTGGGAATTTCATCACCTTGATGTCAAATCCGTGTTCCTACATGGCGAGTTAAAAGAACAAGTTTTTGTTTCTCAACCGCTTGGTTTTGTTAAAAAGGGTGGAGAACACAAAGTATACAAATTATCCAAAGCATTGTACGGCTTAAGGCAAGCTCCGAGGGCATGGAATACAAAGTTGAACGGTATTTTGTTAAATTTGAAGTTTCACCGGTGCATAGAAAAACAAGCGATATACCGAAAGAAAATTGGAACTGATCTTTTAATAGTCGGTGTGTACGTTGACGACTTAATCGTGACAGGCTCCAGTTTAAACTTAATAATGGAGTTTAAGCGCGAGATGGCTTTAAACTTTGAGATGTCGGATTTGGGAAAGCTAACTTATTATCTCGGAATTGAAGTTTCACAAAGAAATGATGGGATAAAAATTAAGCAAGAAGCGTATGCGAAGAAAATTCTAGCTGAAGCGGGAATGGAGGTTTGCAATCCTGCTCAAATTCCATTGCATCCGAGTATAAAAGTTTCTAAATTTGAAGACGAAGAAGATTTTGATGCTACGAGATATCGAAAGATTGTCGGGTGTCTCCGGTACCTTTTACAAACTCGTCCCGACTTGGCGTATTCGGTCGGAGTTGTAAGCCGGTACATGCAAAGCCCGAAGCAATCTCATGCAACTCTTATAAAGCAAATTCTTCGTTATTTCAAGGTACTCTCAGTTTTGGTAATTCTTACACTCGTGGGAAAAACGTGTTAGTTGGTTATAGTGATAGTAGCCATAACATTGACCAAGACGAGGACAGAAGCACTACGGGGCACGTATTTTTCTTGGGTCTTCACCAATTACTTGGTGTTCTCAGAAACAATGTGCAGTTGCACTCTCATTGTGTGAAGCAGAGTACATGGCGGCAAGCGCAGCCGCGTGTCAGGCGGTTTGGCTAAGAGACTTGATAAATGAGTTATTCGGCAAGGAAATTCAGGCAGTGGTGTTACGTATCGATAATACATCAGCGATAGCTCTCGTGAAGAATCCGGTTTTCCATGGAATGACCAAACACATTAAATCTCGGTTTCACTACATTCGAGAATGTGTTGATCGTGAAGAAGTAAACGTCGAGCATGTTAGTGGTGTTATGCAATGTGCCGATATCTTGACGAAGGCTCTTGGGAGAATCAAATTCAAGGAGATGCGAGAATTACTTGGAGTTGAAGACTTGTCGGTTTCGAGTTCGAAATTCCGGGGGTGATTGTTGGGAATTTCGTTAAGGGCGTTACTTGGCGTGCAAGGTTAAAGTAACGAAATTTAAGGAGTGGATAATTATAAATAATTAAATGTGCTTAGATTTAATTGTTAGTATGATTATTATGTCCTATTATTTAGCAATCCTAATTGTAGTCTAAACGTGATAGGTTAGATGATAAATACCCGTGCTTTGGGGTTTAGAGATTGTAATTGGGTAATTGAGTTTTGTGAAGTTTCTCAATAATAATATTCGTGTTTGGGTGTTAGCCAAATTAACGAGTTCGTGTTCAATGTCTGGTATCAATTCCATTAAAACATTGTTTTCATGACCCTTCCATACATTGACTTTGACCCGAATAAAGTCAAAATCCTATGTAAATTTACTTTCAAAAAAATTCCCATAATACCCTTATAGACAGGTGAATAAGTTTGTTGCTTTCCATTATTTTGATTTCGAATATCTTGCTTGATGATCAATTTCCTTAAAACAAATTTTGAAAAAAATCCCCAAAATACCCATGGATGCAAAATTGTTAAATGCTGCTGCTTGACCAACTTTTGATGAAAAAAAATAAATTATCTTTGATGTATTGAATTCATTTTATATCCCTATTTACACAATTACACATTACCTTTAAGAAATCTGAGAATATGTTTAAACAGTCCTTGATACTTTTATCATGTTTGACTATCAAAAGTCAAACTTGATGCTTTTACTTTATAACTAGTCAAAACTGAGCTATCTGCCGATATGACTTTCAAAACAAAGAAAAAAAAAACTTTTGTGATGAAAACTTGCATTGAGAACACTAATGTTTAGAATTCCATGTCATTAAACATATAACTGACTAAACTAGAGAATGATAACAGATCAAAGAATGAACTTTTATTATTTGGACCTAAAAGTGAGTTAATGGACATGAGTGTATACAAGTGATACCACTAAACTTGATTGTAGTAACAACTAATCAGCTGAAAACTACATGGACAAAACATTGACCAAAAACATTCATAAATAATGTTAACTGCAGGTTGGTTAAAGCCGGTACTACCGCTCTAGATGTCGTCGTTGACCAAAAGAAGGTCAAAAAGTCAGCACTGACCAGAACGGTTGAAGTTACCCAATTTTCATTATTTTCTCTTAGTAACACATAGGAAAAATTCATAATTTTCTCTTAGTAAAATTATAAGTGATGAATAACACCCCAAAACCGGAAATGACTTTTGCATTTAAGAATCAACACGAATTTTTTACCATCACTAACTCCTGGTGAATACGATAAAATTATATTTTCTCTCTATTCATTTTATTATTGGGACTTCGACACTGATCAACCATCTCTACAAAATGAGTATTGCTAAGCTCATGACCACTTACTTTTTTAAAACCTCTGACTTTATTATTATTTGAAAGTGATATTACGACATAATAATAAGTTCTCATGCAAGTGATATGTTGACATAGTTTCGATGTAATTATTGTAAAAACCCGACTAAAATGTTGATAAATCGCCTTATAGCAAAACTGGAATCGTGGATGTTACCATTCACGTTGAAGTCCGTTTGCAAACAAGTGAAATCAAATTATCAGAACTTATGCGGTGGGTTTGATTTTGACCTTTAAGGCATGTATCATTTTAATAAAATAATAAATATATAAATAAATCTCAATGGTTTTTGACCACATTAACTTGAGATGTAATACTGGGGAGGGGGGGGGGGGGTCGATTAGGAGTAATCGGGTAAATTACCGGTAGCAAGTGCACAAGCACCGGTTTTTCGGGTATCAAAGTTTAGGTTATACCATCCGCTTGATTTAGGCGTTGGTTTTAGTCAACAACACCGTGGGGGTGAGGCCAATGGTTTATATGATGAAGAAGGCTTGTAAATTATTAACACACTCACACCAACAAATAGCATGTGGATTTAAGAGCTCGGGTGAAGACGAAAAAGAAAGTGAACAAACAGTATTATAGTTAAATCAAAAGACCTCAATGTATACTTTATTGGATTGACTCTTTTTAATATAAGCTCATGTAACTTTCGACATAAGACCAAATTCCTTGTATTAATTCATAGTTTTCTTTAGCCCGATAAAATAAATTTTGTGTTTATTATTTATTTTTGGTTTTTATTGTTTATTTTTGTATATCTAAAAACAACATAAAAAATGATTTAGGGTAAAAATGTTTCATGTTAATAAAGGGTTTGCTAGTTAAGAATGTAAATGACATGACAATATCTATCTATTATTACTTCATAATAAAATACTACTTATTTTTTCCATTTGCCAATCTCCTAGTACTCCTCACTTTTTGTTTACTTATTTTATTATATTGTTCTTATTTTTAAGTCATTTTAATATATGAATTTAAATTTGTTTTTATTATATGTAAATCATAATTAATTCATTCATTAACATTAATGGTGAAATAAGAAAATAAAGAAATATTAAAATTGACGTTGCAGGTTTGTTAGAATAAAATATTAAAGTCACATGTAATTGCAAATTAAAGCAAATAAAATGTGCATCATTGTCGATGAATTTGGATTTGTATGGCAAACTATAAATTGTTTTTTAAACTGACATCGAGCAACATTGCCTAATTATTTTTTTATATAACATTGGACTCAAACTTGGATTTAAAAATTTTCTCGCATGCATTTGAACTCAAGAAAATGTGTATTTTCTTAATTTTCTCCAAACGTTTTGTATAAAATATTGGAAACATGAAGAATACATAGTATAGATATCTTGGTGTCATGTACATATACATAGAAGTATCCCAAATTGCTCCAAAACAAAATCAACTTCACTATACCACTTCACCAACCGTAACGGTCTCTTATTGACTTTATGGGAGTCATATGATAGTGGTTTTTAATGCTCATAACTTTCACCCGTTGGATGATAACACTCCCAACTTTCGATTTTCTACCCACCACTCCCAACTTTCACCATATTTTCTTGTACCACTCCCCGTCTAACGAAACACTAACCTCGTTAGTGTTTTGGACGAAAAATGTCATTAAAACTAGTTGAAGGGGTGAAATGAAATATATTTTGTTTAACATCAAAATTTGCCTCCACTCCACACTAATCAAATCAAGCACCACCACTCCGCCACCGGCTTCAAGTATACTAGCTCAGCCGCTCCTCCAGCAACTCCGACACTGTCTTCCTCATCAGAATCAATGTCTCATTCATCACCCTCCAACTACTGAACACGAAACCAAAGAGTCACCACTAGAAGAAACCAAACCAGATCTGGGAACAGAAAAAACTCACCGGCGACGTGGCCGGATCCGGCAACGGAATCCCTATAGGATCTGAATCAAAACCCGAAAACCCATATGTAGAATTTGAGCCTCCGACCGACGGCGTAAAAGCTCTTGTTCTGCCTTTTATCATTTTTGTTACTGATAATCGAAGTGTCTTTTAAACCCTTGTCTTGATTTCGGTGGTGATCTTTGTTGTTGGTCGATGAGTTCTTTCCCCACCAAACAACCATGTTTAACAACAGTTGAAAAATAATGAAAATTGGGATTATCATGACCTGAATTAAAAGAGTAACGGAGGATGAGGAGGAAGCTGTCGATTCTGGTGTGGGAGACATCGGAGGAGGAGCAGCTGTTATAGACGTATTTGAAGCAGGTGGTGGAGTGTCGGTGCTGGATCTAGTGTGTGGTGGAGGCAAACTTGGTTATATGTTAAAAAAAGTAAATTTTTTTTACCCCCTAAACTAATTTGAATGACATTTGTTGTCCAAAACACTAACGAGGTTAGTGTTTCATTAGACGGGGAGTGGTACAAGAAAATATGATGAAAGTTGTGAGTGGTGGGTAACAAATCGAAAGTTGAGAGTGTTATCATCCAACAGGTGAAAGTTGGGAGTATTAAAATCCAATATCCCTAATTTTAATTACCTATGTCTCCTTTTTTTATGGACAAATTTATCATGAATCATATTTTTTTTTCTTTATGAGAATAAGCAACTACTTCCTTGAAGTCCTTTTGACAGGCGATTTTTGTAACATCCCGAATTTCCTATGAACAATATATAAATATTAATTGCCCCGAAATAATTAATTTGAGTCAGTATAATAATAATAATAATAATAATAATAATAATAATAATAATAATAATAATAATAATAATAATAATAGAGATAAAAGGATGGTGGGCTAAAATAGATGGAATCAATTATGGACTAAAGATAAAGATGAGACTAAGGTCCAAGGGCTTAAGGAGTATAAATACCCATTAAACCCTAAATCCTTTACATCTCCATCATTCTACACCTTAGCCTACACCATCAAAAATACACACTTAAGCCAAACACTCTCTACATTATTTCATTCAACGATCCAAGACCAACCAAAGGTAAGAAATCATTTATCTCAGCTGACCTAACAATTTAGAACCCGACATCGCGGCCTCAGGATGCCGAATGAGCCGTTTGAATATAGATCTAGCTTATTTCGGGTGTTTAATCAACCAAAAATGAGCTTAAGGGATACCTTAGCTCAGATCTGGGCACCCCGAAGCTACCTGAGTGATTAGTTAATACACTTACTTAAGTGGTAAGTGTATGCTATGTGAATGTTTTATGAATAATGTTTGAATTCTTATAGACTAATTTAAAAGAACGCATGTAATTATATAAAAGACAACATGAAGAAAGGTATGTACGAATGTATGGTTGTATGGTAGTATGTAATGAATGGACCATACCCTCATAATATATGTGATGTTAGGGACCAGACCCTTACAATATCTATGAGATTATATGGCGGAATGCTCTTTAAAACGTAACGATAGTTTCGCATGTATCATGTAAGTTAAAGGAAGTATGAAAGAATGAATGTATGAATGTATGCATGAAAGTAAGATGAACATGTTAAATATGCAAGATATACATATCTTCGGGTATGTATATAAGTATGTTAGGACGCCTTGTATGTTGCCTAATTAACTAGAACTCGCTCAGCGTAGCTGACTTTTAGTATGTATATAAGGCAATGAGATGAGATGATTTGAAGGAGCTGGTTATGAAGCGGTTTTGTGCTAATGTTGAGGTTGAGAGGGCTGAGATAAAGTAACTGAATCTAAGGTCAGGTAAAATGACACACCGCGAGTACACTACTGAATTAAACCGTATGTTTAGCGACTTCACTATGCATTCTAACAAACACCTAGTTCGCATCAATCTTTAGCCATAGTCAATCTACCATATATGCTCATGAAGCGTGATCCGAGTGCCTCACAATCACGAGAGACAAATGAAGAACATCATTAATTTCTATAGATTTTGACCTAATTAATTATAAAACTAAGTCAACTTACATCTAGAGAGACAAATGAAGAACATCATTAATTTCATCTGATTTTGACCTAATTGCACTACTTACGCATAAAAAAATCACAACAAAATCAATACAAATACTAACACAATCAAGAGAGAGAGAGAGTAAATAATAAGTGCGTAATAATATTCAGTTGATTTTGACCTAATTACTCAACTGGATTGATTTAACGGTGGTTCGGTGAGGTGAAGATCCAACAGAAGGATGTGGTGGCCGAGTGCTTCTTGGCTCTGAAGAAGAATGAACAACGATTGAGATGATGAAAGAAGCGCCAAGATATATTATTAATTTGCTCTTTTTTTAAGAATTACATGTTGGCCCTCTGACTTTTGGAAATTACATGCTGGTCCTCTGACCTTTTAACTTTTCACAATTGAATCAATTTAAAAAGACCTAAAGTTAGGGATTTATCAATCGGTAATGTTGCACCAATACCCAACCAAAGGGCTTTCTCTCTTAAATCATTTATGTGTTTATCGCCGTTGCAATGTGACAAGAAGAGAAAAGACGGTCTACCTTCTCCTCTGCTTCACCACATAAGACACATAAATGATAATTAACCTGAATAGACCGCTTAGCCAAAAGCCATTAAAGTTGGCAAACAATCCATCTCTCCGCCCCCATCCGTTGCAATGTTACGAGGGTCTATTTAAGTTTTTGTTTCAATCGTTTTACTATTTTATAATGATTTATTTTATTTATTAACGTAGTTTAGTTTTAATTTAATACATATATATTAGTTTGTTATTATATTTTTTAGTGTTTGAGTTTTTTCAATTGAGATGTGTATGTTTTTTAGATTTTTAACGAACAAACATAAACGCACACGAACATGTTGATTTTTTTAAATTAACAAACATGAACACAAATATTTGTCTAATGAAAAATGGGATGTTAATGTAGTTGACAATGGTGATTAGTATCGGAAGTTAGCCGACGATGAAGATGATAGACCAGCAACAGAGAACATGCAAAGGAGATAAATTAAATTAGAGTTTAATGATAGTGTTTACCAATAAATGAGATCTATAACCCATTTGAGAGCTATTAAGAACCATAACCCGTGTAAATTATTCTTTAATGATTAATGAGTTATATCACAAATAAATGAGATGTTATAACCCGTTTAGAAGTTATCCGGGTTTGGTGAGACCCATGACCCACAAAAATTATTGTTTGATTATGAAATAATTTCATAAATATATGAGATGTTATAACCCATTTAAAGACTATCCGGGTTTGGTAAGACCCATCGGGTCAAATGCATGAGAAGCCTCCATTTAGAAATCAAGTAATCTGGAGGCTCTAGAGAATGGGGGAAACAACCTGAGAGCGACACATAGGATTTTATGGTAGACAATTATATAGATAGTTATATATATATATATATATATATATATATATATATATATATACTAGCAAAAGTGCCAGCGCGTTGCTGCGGGTTCGCGCAAATTATCCCCTCGTACTGGTTTGCAGTGTCTGGTATATTGCGTAAAAGGTTATCAATAAGAACGTGCTGCCGCATGTGCATATGGTTTGTTGGATTTTTTTCATGTGGGGGTGCGCACTAAAATAGTGGCCTATGCATATATATTGGATGTATCGTGTTTTGTGAAATATTTGTTAAGGAAGTAGGTTTATGGGTTTAGTGATTGTTAAGCAACATACAGGATTGAATGCGTCCTAACGGGTTGGTGATGGCCGCAATCTCATATAGTGTTGGTGTGCCATTAATCAAATCATGTTTAACAATGTTAGAACTAATATGAGGTTAAAAAGCCGTCCAAAGCAATATACATGATGTGAGAAGTCCAATGATAGAAAAATAATATATAACGTGCAAATAATGCAACATAACTAACCTCACAATTCATGCATGTTTTATTTTCAATCTTAACATAAACCACACGGCGTACATTAAAAATGGGAAGAAAGTGACATCATATAAACGGTGCAACAACACTTTCCAAGTACATGGCACCTACACCACCATCAAGTGAGCTGACGATGTGGAAATAACGAAGAGGTCTCATATCAGTATCGATTTCATAAAGTGTCCGTGAGTTACTCATGACAAACCACTTCCCATTTGTCATGTTGTGTGTGATTGAGCACCATAAACGCTCTGAAATAGGAGGGATGAGAGGAGGGGTGAAGAGATTGATCCAATGGTCTTGTCTTAGGATCCATAGCTGGAGCGTCCGATTCCGTAGGCCATTTGTAACAATCATGTAAAGATCATCTTAAATAGTAAGCATGTTAGTTTTGTAACAATGTGAAAATTTCGAGTTCAAAATATCAACTTTCCAAAGTCTAGGGACTAAAATTGCCAAATTCCAAAGTTGAGGGTCTAAAACAAAAATTCTGATTTTCCTGACCCATCGCGCTACGCGATGAGTCAGAAGAGACTCCCATCGCGTATCGCAATGGGGAGTCTGACACAATGTGACACGTGTGCCACGTGGCACACGGTGGCACCATGTACTGCCACGTGTCATCACATGGCAACACTGCTGCCACGTGTAGCGGTGCCTGCCACATGTCGACACGTGGCAGGCATATACCTCTGCGTCATCAGGTCTATATCGCGGTACGCGATAAGCCTGTCCAAGGACCTATCGCGTAGCGCGAAGGGGTTCCAAAAATCGCCTATAAATATCAGCCATGGGGTGTTCATATTTCATCATCCAAACTCAGCTCTCACCTCTCTCTACTCTCTCTCTAGCTTTACCTCGATAAGCGTGCCATAATATCTCATAAAGCGTGTCCCGAACCTTCATTTGTGTACCGGCGTTTCCTCGAAGTACGTGCCGATCTCCACCCACATACCAAGAAGGTGTTTGTCGTTATGGCGATGAGTTTCGATAAGCGTGCCATCGTGTGTTGAAGATTTGACGTTCCTCGATTTGCGTGTCGAGAAGATTAAAGTGGCGTTGGAGAGCTGCTCGAGTCCCTAGAGTTTCTATACGCCACTAAGGTTAGGCGTAATGATGAATTCAATATAATTCAATATTATATTAAAGTCTTAAGCCTTAAGTCGAGGATATACTCGATACCTGGATAAAAGAAAAGAAAAGAAAACATAACAAAGAAATGAATAAAAGATTATTGAATATTGAGATAACATATATATGTGTGTAAGTATATATGTATATATTCTTTGTTATGAAATTATTATTTAATGAATAAGAGTATTCTTAAATAATAAAAGAAAAAGAATACGTTTCTTGGAGAAGAAGAAACGTCGGGTTTTCAATATAAACTAAAGGTTTATAATTTACTTTTAAACTAAAGGTTTTCAAGTAAATAAGAATTGAACTAAAGGTTCAATCGAGGATTGAGATATAAGACTAAAGGTCTTAAGCCGGATCGTGTATCCGACTAACAAATATTTATACTCGTACTATAGGTGCGAGATAAAGAAAGGGAAAGACCCTTGGACGGTGAGTGAAGCCGATCCTAAAGAGACAAGGTGAATACGTCCCCAAACTTTTACTTATTTTAAAATGAGTCAAACATGTTATTTGAAATTGTTTACAAGGAACTATGTGTTCCTAAAACCGTTATAAATAAAGGGTATAAACCTAGCCCTCAGGCTGTGGTATACGTATGTCTGGATCCTTACATAGGTGGTACTATGTGATGTATGGGCATGATCGCACCACCCTTGGTCGTAGGATGCTCTCCTGCAGGGAGTACGACCTTATGTGTATATTTACGGGTACTTAACTAAGTCGAACGCTGCGGTGTTTGCTGAGGTGACCTAGCATAGAGGCTCATATTTATAATGTGTTATCTGACTTTGTTATTCCTAAGCCATGTTGGGCCGAGGCAGGCGTAGTCTCGAGGGGTAATAAAGTAAAAGAAATATTTTTGCGTCAGCGTGTTCATCAGCATTCGTTGCTGACGTATTTTATTACATTTTGCAGGTGAACAAAGCTAGAGCTTGGAAATGGCGAAGTACTAATATCCGATGGCTCGGATTCTTTTTGTATAAATTAAATATGGTGGTTTTGTAAAATATAAAACAAGTAATCTTTTAATAGCAACTTAAACGGATGTCTTATGATTCCGTCTTTTGAATATATATATATATATATAAATGTTACACTTTTGATCCTTAAAGTTTTATAAGTCTTCCGCAAATTAACGCAACTCTGATTTATTTACAAATACGATACCAACATATGGGTCGCACTCCTAGGCCCTAGAAGGGGGTGTGACAGGTTTCGAGAACACCAGATGTTTGGACTGGTGGAAACAGTAGCTCTGTCACATGCCCAGAGAAGACAAAGACATCAAATGCAATGACGACATTTTTACCTTGTATCATGGGTTGGGTAATTATGTAGTACATGGTCGTACCACACTAAGTCCCGATGGACCAACAGAATTTGCGGTCTAGGTACTCTACTTTTGCTGGGAATGGTATTTCCGTCCAAGATGCTAGTAAATGGGAGTATACATGGGCTTCGAAGGCATTTGATTTTCGGATCACGTGCATGACTTTGTAGTCGTTCAAATGGTCCTTGAACAAAGCAACTGTATCTATGGAGTCTACAAATATGCCTTGGCCAGTAGAATTTGATAATGTCTTGTAAGCAGTAGTGGTTGGATTCCACAAGAACAATTCATGTGTATCATGTACCCAAGCACATAAGAGGCCATCCATGTGTGAGAGGATGGAGATGCATGTAATATCCGAGTAGAATGGGCATGTAATGGGTTTACCTGGGCCGTATTCACCGGTTGTGAAGTCAATTGGATGAACAGTTCCAATGAGGCGATGGACCACAAGTGTTTTTTGGTTACTCGGAAGAAGTGATCGATACGAATGGAGCTTTTCAAAATTTCGGGTTGATAGTAGGTCGTGCCATTCCTTGCATGCAACCTTAAACCAGCCAACAGCTTTTGCCGGTAGTCTTGTGAGTATCTCAAGAACAACTGTGTCTAGAGACATCGTAAACACGAGGTGGGAGGCTTTCATGGAGCCTTGAACCAGCATATCTAAGTAGGATAAGAAACCAATTTATCATTTTTGGAGTGGTCTGCTACAAGTTATATGAATGAAATTAGGTAAAGAAAGGTCATACAATAAAGAAATACTAAATAAAAAGAGGTTGGATGATCAAACGTGCAGTATTCACACCAAAAAATTAATATCGATAAAACCAAATAAATTGCAAACAAGAAATGAATCTTGACTTTCGCTTCGATGTCTAAAAAGGATTTCAACAAACTAAATTTAGCTATGTTATAAAATGAAGCTTAGTCGGGCATCTTTTTCTCGGCAATTTCATGTTGGATTGCCCATGTGGATTTCATAACAAAGTACATAACTCCGTTATTGAAAATTTCACTTTTACATTGATGGTCCTTTGTTCCCGGTTAATATTCGTTTCCGGTTCCAACTATTTTCCAGACCCATGGTTTTGATAAGTACTTGTATAATTTTATTTTCTCATGGTCGCGCTTCACATGTAAAGGGTATATTCATTTAAATATTGTAAGTACAATCAAATAGCGTTAGATCGTGTTCATCATGGCAATTAATAAGTTTTAATGGGTTTTTAATAACATTCGATTAATAGTAGGCTTTTATGATAATAAATGGATAGTGGAGTATGATATCCAATAATAAACTTATAAACATACATATTTTTAATATTATAATAAATTTGTCAGGTTGGTTTTTTGTTGATTACCTTCCAACTAAGGCACATGCATATTTATAATTATCTAAAGTAGTTTTAGTTTTTAAATCGAAGAGTCAACGAATATTTTGTACCCCTATGAGGTAGTTATTGCGGGTTCATGCAAATTCTTTAAAGTTAACTCCTTTATCATTCATATGTTGCTCAACATATTTTCCATCAAAATCATAATAATCAGTGACTTTAACGCCATCTTTAACATACCCAACAAAAGCCAAAGTCAACGACCATGGGTTATCCAAATACTTAGTTTGATCAAAAGGGTCAACAATAGGATCAAGAAATGTCAATCCAATTGCATGCTTCATTAAACCAAGTAAAACATATAAAACCAAAAAGAACTAAAAACAAATAAGGAGAATTATGGAGTTATTAGAGTCTCTCGTCGTCGTTTTGAATAGTGTATAGAGAGCATAATAAGTAGAGAAAAGGGAGGTTGTTATTCATTGTATGTATGCATGTATATCTAATACAAGCACAAGAAGCCACTATATATAGGCTAACAAATTTAATAGAAAATTAATGACACATGAGAGTTAAGAATGTTGATAGTCACCATAATAATAATAACATATTTAAGCCATAGCCTTTTGTTTTCTAAAGGTTTCAAGAGTAATCTCACAAAAAGTGAAGCTTCATGATGTTGTACCAAAAGCTTTAAGAATTGATGGATACTTTTCACGTAGCTTCATTCTAAACTCACATCTAAATGTTGTCCTAGTTATTTACACTTTTGTCACAGGTCATGCGTGGATATCTGACTATGGCTGTTCAAATATAGAAGAAGAGTTTCAGTGGTTAATAAAGTGAGCAATATAAACCATTAATCCTCATGCAACTTATGATTAATATATATTTAATACAACTTAAAATTTTGGAACTTTTTAATTGTTATTGTGTAATCAGGTACTCACCACCGCATAATGTTTGGAGACAATGGGAGCAATCTAATGATCGCTCTCGTCAATATCCTCCCACCTTATTGTTGACAGCCAATCACGATGACAGGGTTGTGCCCTTGCACACCTTGGGATTATTGGCGGTACGCATTTCATTTTCGTGTATATATGGTTGTTGGGATAATATATAGGTAAACCAACTTTGGTAAAAAAAATATATATATAAGAACAAGAAGCCACTATAAATAGGCTCACAAAGTTAATAGAAACATAACGAAACATGAGAGTTAAGAATGTGGATAGTCACTATAATAATAATAATAATAATAATAACAACAACAACAACATATTTAAACAATATCCTTTTGTTCCCCAAGATAATAACAAGCTCGGGAATTAATTCGTGAAAGGTCTTTTCATTTTCAAAATAGGTACGAATTTCGTCACTGTTTTTATTTTCTTAAATTCAACTTACACTATTCACCTTATGAACCAATACCTTACTCTCAATGTTGCTTTCATTTAACCTCATTCTTAAAGTTGATTAAAATATACCATGTGTAAATGATAAATTTAATAACCTTACAGTAAAAACCTTTTTTTCCTTCTCTTTCTAACTACCAAATTATTAGCTTATAATAATGTACTAATTTATACCCTTTAATCTTAATCATCTAACCTTAATGTTCTTCACAGGTTTTTACGGTGCAAATCGTATACACCACATTGTAAACCGTAGGAGAACCAACCAAAAATTTATTGATTATATTTTTTATTTTATTTTTTAGTTGTTGACGCCCAATATCAATATGCTTTTCACAAACACACCTTTTTAAATTTAACAACATAAACAAAAACATTATTTTTTCGTACAAAAACATCAAAACATTCTAATTTCTACACAACTTTTGCTCCCCCAAATGAGAACCAACAATAACCAGTCCACCCTTCTGAATCCAAAGTCGAACCTTGCTTTACGTTAGTTGTCGTTGTCGTTGTCGTTTTGAATAGTGTGTAGAGAGCATAATAAGTAGAGAAAAGGGAGTTTGTTATTCATTGGTATGTATTCATGTATACACAAGAAGCCACAATATATAGGCTAACAAAGTTAATAGAAACATAATGACATATGAGAGTTAAGAATGTGAATAATAATAATAATAATAATAATAATAATAACATATTTAAACCATAGTCTTTTTGTTTTCTAAAGGATTGAAGAGTAATCTCATAAAAAGTGAAGATTTATGATGTTGTACCAAAAGCTTTAAGAATTGACGGATACATTGACAAATTACTTTTCTTGCCCTATTATGAAATGCCGGTTTTACCCTTGCCATGCAATTATGAAATTACTTTTGTGCTCATCACTCCTCCTATATAAAATATTTATATATATATAGTACATGAATCTGCGTCTTTACCAAATCACATCTTTACCGACTTCACTATGAATATATTTGTACTGTCACGTAGCCATACCCAACTGTCATTAGCATATGAAATTAATGCTTGTTCAAGGAGGCTAGAGCATCAACTCCACTTAGAAAGCAAAAAACCTGAATGTTAAAAACAATCTTCCGATTTCAACTAATAAACATGCTAACACACCTAATAATAACAACCTAGAAAATCTAAAGCATGCCACTAAAAATTGGCAAATGTACTGTTGATTGTAGGAAGTCCGGGATATCGAACCCAAGAGACACGATTGAATGATGTAACTAGACCTAAAAGCTTATTAATTAATAGCTGCAAAGATTTGTATTTGAAATTCTTTTTATTTTAAAAACTAAAATTAATTAAACTAAGATACTTTAAATAGAAAATTGGACTATGGAAAACAACTAACTCAAGACCTTACAAACCACAATTCGGTTACCCTGTCGTTGATTGTGAGCCATGCTTCCATCTCCAATTACAAACAGTCATGCGATTTTGCTAAGTATAAGAATCACTTATTTTACATCTAGACATTAGCTTTCCAGGCGGGTTAATGATTCTTTTAGTGGGTCGTTTGTTAGCCAAGGGTCAAACCAAAATTAAATTTTGGACTTTGGAAATGGAAGAGGGTTTATTTTAGGGGTAGCACGTGGGTTTCGGGTCAGAACGGGTTAGGACCGGAATTGGTCAATTAAAAAAAGGATTGTTTTGATTCGGGTTAGAATGGGCCAGGGTTGATTTTTTTTAAACGAGGACAACGTAGAAAACATTATATATATATATCACATTTTTGTTATTTTTAATATATCTTAATATATGATTTATGTAATATTTTTTTGAGGGGTTTCCCATTCCCATTGTTCTCTAACCCATTTGAACCCGTTCCAACTTTTTCTTTCTTCTAGTGTGACCTATTATAACATATTAGGCATTTTCTTAAACTCAAATCAATCCAAAAAGGTTATTTTTATGACCCATTACGACCCAAAATAAGTTGTACGGGTCACAGTTGTGAGGCCTAGTTTATTTAACTAGCTAGTCCTTTTAATTTTATAAAAAATTGTATTTAAATCCACCGTAACGGGGCGGGTGGGTGTAACGCTCTGTTTTAATAGGTAATGCTAAAGAAAGATATCATCTTTGATTAACCTATAAAAGTGAAATAGATGGTACATGCTTTAAAGTTAAAAGATCCAACTTCAACAAACTGTGAGTATATTAGCATATTTAACATGCTTAAAAGTTAAAAAATGCAATTGTTAAGACAACAATTGAAGTCAATTGCAAAGAGTACCCATACAATAGGACTATTCTTGCCTTCATCATATGCATATGCATATGCTGATCAGGTGTTTGGTCCACACATGATCTCATTAAAGTTTTGATCCCTGTTAATTCTTTGTTACCAGAAGCCGCAATAACAAATACCACAACATTAATAAAGCATAAGGTCTCATGTTAGGTTCTAGACAAATCAAGTAAATGTATCAACATTAATAAAGCAAAAAATCTTATGATAGGTAGTAAAACAACGCTGATTTAGTAACATACAACGTAAACTGAAAGAAAAAAACCCAGTCTAAATTGCCTAAAAACCACAAACACAAAGACCTGGAATGCAAAATCTTTTCGATTGTCTATGTTGTTCTTAGAGGTACAGTTAACTTTTCAACTACACGCTTTCTGATATATGTCAAATGACTCAAATTGGCTGCTGCTATTCGATACAACAAAGCCAAGCACCAAATAAAAGGAGTTGTACATATGTGAGTCAAACAGGGCTGCAACAAAAGTTGGCACGCCAATAACCGAATCATCACTACAGCGTATCTGTGCAAGAAATAGGTAGCTCAGAAAGTATCATCATAGCCATAAAAAATGTCAAAAGGTGTAATCAAAGTAGGCTCAGAATCGTATCATGTTGGCAACATATGACAACGGACTAATGGAAGCCATATAGATGAAGTCTGAGCTTTCGCCACCGAGGCTGGAGATCTCTCAAACAACAAAAAGAGAATTGAAAAGGATAAAGTGAAGAGGTGTGAAAGTGAAGACTGACACAATAGAGAGAGAATCAAAATAGATAACATAATGTGAAACAAGAGTATAACATGTGTGGTGTTAGCATATGCATAGAATGAAAAGGAACCACAAATGATGAAGAAGGCGTAAAATTAAATGAATAGTGATCTTGGGCTCAGCTCGGTTTTTAAAAGGATATAAACAGTTTTGAAGTTTAATAATTTAAGTTACCGTTCAATAGTTCAAACAACATATGCAAAATAAGTTCAATGTAATGCATAAACAAGTCCAAGGTAAGTTCAACCGAGCCAGCTAACGAGCTCGCCACCCTTGGCTGAGACTCGGCTTGGTTTCAATTCAAACCGAGCCATTTCAAGTGAGCTTTTTCCGAGCAAGAAAAAGTTAAAAACTAATATACTTAAATGTGTACGTTTGATTGGAGAACACGTATGAATTCTTTATTGTTGTAGCTTATTAGTTTAATCAGCTTATGATGTCAGGTAAACATGGGAACAAAGACACGAAGGTTTTCTTTTATCAGCTGGTTGGTACCTGGGGTCAGCTTCTGTTCCCAAAACCGTGGAAGGAGTTTCGTTTATGGTACGACACACATAAAACAAAGGGCATGAAACCGATGTAGGAAAAGTGGTTCACTTTTAGTTAAAATAATAATAAAAATATAATAGCGATACTCTCGTTAATCCTGAAAAATTCACTTAGTACAATACCATTTACAAAAGTACATAAAAAGAATATAAAATGCAATTTTATATACCGAAATGATTCAATCATAAGAGAGCTTACATAAGCTTTCTTCTAGCATCCATGTCACAAGTCTTCATCACTTGAGTCTCTAACAAATGTTTCTTCAAAACAACAATTCGTTTATTGAAATTGGGTAACGGTTTTGGTTGAGGATCGTGTTAGACACGGGGCCCTTAAAACAGATTTCGTGCCTACTCTCAAGCGCGTCTGTTTCCCAGGGTACAACAACCGGAACAATATGTGTACTGCCGGAGATGGCCACGAACCCGATGAAGTCACCGGCTATATTAGTGTTTATCAAGATGTAGGAAAATTTGTTGAAGTTGTTTGACATAATATAGAGAGTGCTCCTCTCTAAATTTTGTCATTAGTGTGTGTAAGTGACTCCAAAACTTTTTTAAGTCTCTCTACAACATGAACCAACAAGTTCATTATATACTTACACAAAATGAGAAGTACTTTAACCAAATTAATATGTCATAAACAATAAAATTAATTTAGTCATAAACAAGATAATTAATCTTGTAATACACTTGAAATTAATTATTGTAATTAACATGGTTAAATACTTTTAATTAGATTTAAGTGGTGAATCAAAACCATCATATTTATTCATGACATGAGTTGAAGCAAATTATTTGACCAGGTCCAAACAACTGTTCGCAACAGTCCGTTATGCAGGCGCGACACTCATGCGCTCCTACGTGAGACACGATGTCAAAGATAAATCCAATTTTCTCTTCTTTGGTTATTCCAACCATACAACTTCGAGCATTAATATTCATTCATCTAAGCTCCGTTTTGGACACTCAAATCAATATTTATACAACACATATATAAATATATTATTTATGTCCAAAGTTATTGAAAAACCCATTTTCACTAATAAATTTTCCAACAATCCCCCACATGAATGGAGATAAATCAAAACACATAAAATTTCCAATGAAAACCTCGACAGTTGAGTATTGCAAGATAGGTAGGTGTTACCCTTTGAACCTTCCTTTGTGAAGCATACTTAGCCTCCTAGCGGTTTGTAGACGCGATGTCTTTGAACAAACCCCCATTTGTGGAAACGACAATACGCCTTCACACAATACTCTCCTTAGCTGGGCACATCCCCTCACTGTCGTGTCCGTTATGGTCATAGAACACTAGCCTGGTTAACGTGAAAGCTCTAGGAACTGCTCACCCCACAGTTTCATTCGAAGCGACCCCACTTCTCTTTCACATAGGTGATTTTATCTCAAATCATTAAAAACATTAAGGTTAACACGATTTACACAAAATCGTCAACCATACATTATGCTTTACCTAACAACATGTCACCGTTGTTAATAGGAATGGACTAGGAAGTAATTAAACTCCCTTTATTATTTTTTAGAGGATATTTATATATATATATAAAAACATATATATTAGCTTGTATGTAAACATATACATTAGCGATGCCCCCACAGTGACTACCCTTCGGTTATGTTAAAGTTGTCCTATTGAACTTAGCTCTTGGGATCTCCAGTCTGCTAAGTTAGGTTTCCCTCATACTTCCTTTTCCAACGGGCTTTAGTCCCATTCCACAACTTCATCTCTCGTCAACACTCGGGTTGTTGGATCCAAAATATTATCTATGACTTTGTCAAGCCATTTGTAGATAATTTCAGTTTGAGATGAGTTGTTATGATGTGTTCTTAACTTGTAAGTTAATTTGCCTATATTCAAGCTTCTATGACTATAACAACAGGTATCACCTTGAACCTTGTTATAATAAATGTCTTAGAAGAACATAAATATTATGTTTTAGGCGAACACGTGTTTGCAATATCTATTTGGATCACCAAATTCTTATTGCCAAACATTAGCAACCAAATATATGCTCAATATTCAAATGCAAGTTACTCCCACATTTAAGTGTTATTGGATAGCATCCAAATGGGGTAATGAAAGGTTCTCCCTTTCTACGTGTTTGAGAATCTTCTCATACAACCAATTTTACATACCCAAAGGGTCGGTTCTTAAATGTCTCATCCCCACACATTTCTTGCCATTAGAACTACTATTTGTAACCTTACTTATGACAGCATATGTTTATAACGACATTTAGATACCCGTGACTTGAACAAGAGTTGCCTCATTGTATCAGTGAGTTCATCAATGTTTATTTTGGTACTCAATAGCTTTTGAGTTGACCAACCAACATATGTCATTGTCATAAGTTTGTCATCAAACCAATAAGTTTAATGCCCTTCCTTATAATGAATGAAAGTATCTTTCAACTTTCTCTACACGCTATCTCGTTGTGTGTCCATATATACATTTTGAATATATAAAGTTAATTAGTCTCCGGGGAGTACCATAATTAACTAAGTACTAGTCTAGCATGCTTTAGACTACAATACTTTAGCATGTGAACAGAAGATGCATCATTCTGATCCTTCACAGCCTCAAGGTATAACACCATATACCTTGTTCACATTCACTTAGACACACCACAAACGTCAATGTTTAGAAAAAATATCTAGATTATTTCATGTTACAAAACATGACTTTATCATTCAGTTCAAGAACACAACTCTTTTCCCTTGATCTTCAAGGCTTCAACATTTGACTTATGTGGACTTACACATAAGTCTTAATCCAAGTCAATTTTGGTGAAGACCTTGTTTTCTTGAAACCATGTATTAGGATACTCTCCTAAAATGAAGGACACGTCCTCCACATAGTTCAAACAAAATTGATGGTGGTAGAAGCATCTACGAGTCCATCATTAGTAAAACTCTTATAACAAATCTCGAACGATTTATTATAAATGTTAATAATAATAACAACATATATTTCTTTCATATGTTGTAATCAAATTAGAATTCACACTTTGTGAAATTCTCATGTTGATACTCTCAACATTTAATGATATATTTCATTCTTGTGTATATCCTTTCAAGATACTCTCTCAATAAATTGTCAAGTATTCATAAAGACAAGTAGTTGTTTCATCTTGAAACTCCAAACTTGAATAATGACAAATCTAGTCCAAAACAATAAAGTTGTTTACATGACAAACTACTCACAAGTAGTTGAACAATTAATTATGTTCACAACAATAACAAATTGTTTTAACAAAATAATTTACTCGAGACTAGCTAATATATGGTTCAAGATGTGCTAATTATCTTTCTAGCAACGAACCAATATTAATTGCAAAAGACGAGTTTTATTCGTTCAAGTCATATCTTAAGTTTGCAATTGTTTTAATAATAAACTTTGTGTTTTATGTTTTGATAACCAATCAAGACCATAAACTCCAAAATATGTTTATTAAATAAAACGTTATCTAACCCGCTCGTTAGAAAATTAAAACGATTACAAATCGTTTGTTCACCAAAATATAGTTTTATCACACTAAACCGATTCTAACACGCTCGTTAGAAAATAAACGATTGCACATCGTTGAAGTAAATGGTTTATAAGATAAAACGATTCTAATACGCTCATTAGAAACAAATGTTTACTAAACGATAAAATGTTGGTTCTTATTAACATAAGCCATTCCTAACTTCTTGTTAGAAATAACCAATTTTACATCGTTTTTAATACTTGCGATTTAAATCGGTTCTAAGACGCTCCTTAGAAATAAACAATTATAAAAAACCGTTTTAGAGGTTATGGTTTTATAAATACAAAATCGGTTCTAAGACGCTCTTTAGAAATAAACGGTAAAAACCGTTATAAAGCTTAGTAGTTTATACGAATAACACCATTTTTAACACGCTCATTAGAAGGTATAAACCATCAATTCGCCAAATAATCTTTTTTTTTAACTTGTTCGCACACTGCGAAATACCTACTTCGCGAACAACAAAACCGCACCTTGCATCCCACCTTGTATGTTTATAAATACATATGGTTTTACTAAACCAATCTTTTCTAATACGCTCATTAGAAAATATAAAAATTTCAAACCCAATAAGACCAATATTATTACGCTAAATAATATATATTCTAACGCTCTCGTTAGATGAAGAATGATTATAAAAGTCATTTTAAATTAAAAACCCAACGGTTTTTCAAGTCGTTTCAATATATTGTGATTCTCTTCACACAAATATATATGCAACAAAATGAGCACTTTTGTTCATCTCATCTATCACCCACTTGAAACTTATTTTCCATATTAAATTTTGTACTAAACAAAATCAACATGGATTTTATGAGTCAAAATAAAACCGTCATTATATTAGTAACATGTTTAGTGTCAAGTTTAATAGCAAACTCCCATATTAATTCATGAGAAGAAATTGTCCAAAACTCTTATTTTATGACATATGTTTGTTAGCATATAATAAAAAAAATGCAACAAATTCATACTAGGTTCACTTGACTCATAAAACATTTTAAGTCAAACGGATTGCTAGAAGTCTTTTCTAACACAATTGTTAGATATAAAATGATAACAAATCATTTTAAGGACTCTAAAGGTTGAATCGAACCATACGATTTGTAACGGTATTCGGATTTAATATTGTACTCCAATATAAATAAATCCGATATCTTTTGTACTAATCACATTATTTTCCCAAATATTTATAAGATTTTATAGAAAAAATCCAATTAACAATTTAAACTTTTGTGAACCAAAAATCCTTATCAAAAGGTTTTAAGATTGAACCGTCAATCTTCACGAAAGTCTGTTTTAAGATTGTAGGAAAAGTGGTTCACTTTTAGTTAAAATAATAATAAAAATATAATAGCGATACTCTCGTTAATCCTGAAAAATTCACTTAGTACAATACCATTTAAAAAAGTACATAAAAAGAATATAAAATGCAATTTTATATACCGAAATGATTCAATCCATATCTTACTAAGAGAACTTCCATAAGCTTTCTTCTAGCATCCATGTCACAAGTCTTCATCACTTGAGTCTCTAACAAATGTTTCTTCAAAACAACAATTCGTTTATTGAAATTGGGTAACGGTTTTGGTTGAGGATCGTGTTAGAGACGGGGCCCTTAAAACAGATTTCGTACCTACTCTCAAGCGCGTCTGTTTCCCAGGGTACAACAACCGGAACAGTATGTGTACTGCCGGAGATGGCCACGAACCCGATGAAGTCACCGGCTATATTAGTGTTTATCAAGATGTAGGAAAATTTGTTGAAGTTGTATAATATAAAGAGTGTTCCTCTCTAAATTTTATCATTAGTGTGTGTAAGTGACTCCAAAATTTTTTTAAGTCTCTCTACAACATGAACCAACAAGTTCATTATATACTTACACAAAATGAGAAATACTTATTAACCAAATTAATATGTCATAAACAATAAAATTAATTTAGTCATAAACAAGATAATTAATCTTGTAATAAACTTGAAATTAATTATTGTAATTAACATGGTTAAATACTTTTAATTAGATTTAAGTGGTGAATCAAAACCTTCATATTTATTCATGACATGAGTTGAAACAAATTATTTGACCAGGTCCAAACAACTGTTCGCAACAGTCCGTTATGTAGGCGCGACACTCATGCGCTCCTACGTGGGACACGATGTCAAAGATAAATCCAATTTTCTCTTCTTTGGTTATTCCAACCATACAACTTCGAGCATTGATATTCATTCATCTAAGTTCCGTTTTGAACACTCAAATCAATATTTATACAAACATATATAAATATATTATTTATGTCCAAAGTTAGTGAAAACCCCATTTTCACTAATAAATTTTCCAACAACCGATTCTTGATGGCATGGTAATTTGTAACCTAGTTTGCATACACACTCGTTTATTTAAAGTTTGTCACTTTGTTTAAAATAAATTGATGCATAGGTGACAACAGGTTGGTATAAAAAGATGGGAGATAGGATATGGACGCCTTGGTTTATAAAGTTTATTCACGAGCGTGGCTATTTTAACATTTACACGAATTTCTTAAATGAGGCAGCACTCAGCGTGTCGCATAGAGACACGGGTGTAAACTATGAGAAAACTGCGGGGGCCGATTCAAATCTGATTCAGGAGAGTTCTTGTGAGAACGACCTTTTCAAATTAGAGCCGTTGACGAATCTTAAATGGTATGATTTCTGTTTTAGAGAAGTTGAACCTGATAGGATTGTGACAGGTATCGATGAATCGGGGCCGTTTTGAAATCGGTCCATAAAAGGAACGGGTTAGTGGGTGTGAGTGTAGATCAAAAGTCAAAGGTGTTGACCCGAAACTTATTGTGTCATTTTGAGAGGCTTGATGTTTGGAACTACATTTTTGTGGGTCCGGGTTCTGATTTCTTGCTTGATCTCGCGAGACGTGGGCATGCGGTAGTTAATGTGGATGCATTTTTTGACACGTTAAAGGAATACAAGTCAAGTAAGTTAAGGAAGGAGGTTATCGTGAAGGCGTTGGTGGTTAAAAAAGCTTTGGAAATGAATACATGGGTGTTGGATCACAACATGGTTCCGGTCAAAGCTTTGGAAATGAATACATGAGTTTTTTATGTCGGGAAGAGGCTTGGACTCTTGTCTGGAACGATCGATTTGTGAACGAGATTGCACAGAGTGCAGACGGGGGCGGTTTTGGGTTTATGGCGGGAAAGTTGTTGGAGAGGAAAGGTGTTAAGTTACAAAGATTTGACGAGAGTTTAGGGTTTAGTGTTAAAATTGATGCGGGTAATGATAATGGGGTCTTGTTAAAGAATGACACACAGGTTGTGTTTTGGTCTTCTGATACGTGTTCGGGTCTAGTACAAAATAAGCTTGAAAGTTTAGGCTTGTGGATCATTGATGGTGAATCCAACTGTAAGGCTGTTATTTGTCACACATCTTAGTATTTGGTCTCCAAAGATGTTCTTTTTTGAGTTGTCATTTGTAAAATGTGAAATTGATACTAATTTAAGTAATTTTGTTGGGATTTATTGGATACTGAATTAGCTACAAATATATCAGATTCCATACCCCTTCGAATACTAAACCCGTGAAGTTCGATTCCCCATCGAAACGTATTCAAGTTCAACCAAAACCAGAAGAATACTAGAAACCGCAACAGGGTTTGGTACAACACCTTCTTTAATCATCGATTTAAATACACAGTTGGTATTTGGTTGGTTGAAGCAGCATTCATTACACATACAACATTCATTAGCTCTGTTTCTCTTTCTCTTCTCTGCTGGATGATGATGAATCGTTCAAAATCTGCTGTTGTTGATGCTTTCAGAGGTACCCATTTCTCATCTTTCAAGTTAGGGTTTGAATTAGGGCCTCACATTATTAAAGCAGCTTCCTTTCACTCGGATATTGACCGACATCGGTCTGAGCTCGATAAAGTTAGGAACTTGAATGATGCCCTGAACCTGTTCGACGAAATGTCACACACACGCCCTCTGCCGTCTGTTATTATGTTTAATCAACTGTTAACTGCTCTTACTAAAATCAAACATTACACTTGTTCTCTTCATCTTTTCAACCAAATGTGTGCAATTGGTGTTCCTGTTAGTGAAGTTACCATTAGCATTGCAATCAAGTGTTGTTGTCAGTTGCATCGCACCAAAGACGGTTTTGCACTACTAGGGTGTTGCTTTAGGCGAGCTATTGCTCCGGATGTCTTCATGTTCAGTATACTCTTAGACGGACTCGTCATTGAAGACAAGATACTTGAAGCAGAAATGTTTTTCAAGAAGCTCATTAAACAAAAGCTTTGTGAACCTGACGCCGTTATGTTTAGTACAATGATTAAAGGCCTTTGCAAGTTCAGTAATAACGTTACAGCTGTTGCTTTGCTCAGGCTAATGGAACAGGAAAACTGCAAGCCTAGTATTGTTACGTATAGCACCATCATTGATAGTCTTTGCAAGGATCAAATAATAGATGATGCTTTCAACCTCTTTGAAGAAATGGTATTTGAAAAAAGAATTATGCCAAATGTCATCACCTACACCTCTTTAATATGTGGTCTTTGTAAGTTAGGTCGTTGGGATGAGGTCTTAAAGTTGCTAAAAGAAATGGAGGCTGAAAAGATTACTCCAGATGTGCAAACCTATACTGCATTAGTTGATGCGTTTTGCAAGGAAGGTAAAGTAGAGGAAGCTGAGGCTGTTGTCAACATCATAGTCGAGAAGGGTAAGCTACCAAACATAGTGACATACAGTTCACTTATTGATGGTTACTGTCTGCGAGGTGAAATGATCAAAGCAAGGCAAATATTTGATTCAATGGCACTTAAAGGTCTCTCCCCTGATGTTGTCACATACAGTAGCTTATTGAATGGGTATTGCAAGAATCTGAATATAGAAAAAGCCATGCAAATGTTTCGTGAGATGACTGGAGAAGGTTTAAAACCCGATGTGGTCACTTACAACACCATGTTACATGGGTTGTTTCAGGTTGGCCGTTGTGTAGCTGCACGCAAACTCTTTGATGAGATGTACGCACAAGGCCAAATTCCAAATGAGTGCACTTATGGAATAATTTTAGAGGGTCTTTGCAAAAACAATAAAGTAGAAGACGCTCTTTCGTTGTTTCATTTGATGGGTGATAGCAAGCTTAATTATGATATTGTTGCCTACAATATCCTCATTGATGGGGCGGGAAAAGGTGGGAAATTTCAAATTGCAAGGAATCTTTTTGGGGAACTAATTGATAAAGGTTTGCAACCTAATGTCCATACATATACTGTGATGATTAGTGGTTTTTGTCGGGAAGGTCTATTGCAGGATGCAAAAGACTTGTTTCATAGAATGGATGACGGTGGTTGCCCGCCAAATAATGTTACCCATTGTGTTCTTCTTCAAGGATATCTAAAGAAGCAACAATATGACGACGTGGAGATGCTTTTGCAAAAGATGGATGGAAAAGGTTACTCTCTTGATGCTACGACTGTATCGTTGTTAATAGATGGAATTGCAGCTGGTTCTTTAAGTAGAAGTATGCTTAAGTTGATAGATAAGCTTGTGCCAAAAGAGTTGTTGGACGACCCTAGCTTGTCCGTCGGAGAGAAACTAAAGTTGTAAGTGTTGCCTTTTGGGACGAGAAATGAAAGTTGTTACTTACAAATTGTAGAAAGTAGGATATCTCTACCCAATTTCATGATTGTATTTGCTGTAGTTTAATGATGCTAGTTTCATGAGTGTTAGCTGTAACAACTTTGTGTTTTACCTTTTGCTTCTTGAGAGTATGATGTTGCACATTTTTATATGGTAGTTCCAGTTTAATATCAACAATGTGGATTATGTGGATATCATAGCTTGATCATAGTTTATAAAATAAGCCTTATGTACTGGATCATTCTGCACACAGGATCACCAAATTTCTAGCGACCAAAATAGTCCATGGGGTCGGGGTAATATTAAAATTTTTGGTTGAGTTATCTTACATAGAAGAAAGGGTATAACCCCAACATGATGTATTAGTGGGGACACTTAATAGTTAATACATACTGTCTACCACTTGTATTGAAGTAATATGCTTTGCTGCATTTCTTGTTATTCATGTATGTTTGATGTAACTTTCGAGTTATAATTTTGACTGATATAAACTTCTGTTGTGAAGTAATATGCTCTGTTGCATTTGTAATTTTAGCTAAAATTTGAGCTCAAGCTAGCCAGCAAACTCATTTAAGTCAAAATTAATATTTAACATTTATTCAATAATGATCTCTAGTGGTTCAGTAATCAAAGACTTATTTAATTAAAATTTGAATTTCACTTAAGCGAATCAAATAAGCTAATTTGTTTTGCCTTCAACTTTGACTCGTTTACAGATCATGTTAGCTCGGCTCAATCTGTTTATAATCGAGCCGATTTCAAACAAGCCTGTAATAATAACTTAAAACATTGTAAACTTGTAGTATATGAAGTGAAATTGCTCATTATTACCTGGCAGATTTATGCCCAAATGAAAGTTGTATTGTTCGTATTCACAAGCACTGTCTAAAGACGGAATTCTCTAAAATAAGGGTATTTTTCATTTCTGTGTTTAATAATGTTAATAACTAATTATTGCTAATTACATTAGTAAGTGTAGAATAAAAATTCTGCCCTGGTTGTGGTACATACTGGCCATATGTAAGCCTGGCAAAATGTGTTCGAGTCAAACTGGGTTTGGGTCAAAACGGGTTATGAGCAGTCAACGTCATTACGGGAAACTAAAAAAATGGTGCTAGTTGGAATTCGATCATAAGTCAATATTACCAGCTGGGGTTCAGATCAATGCACCCTAGAATTGCAGATGCATACGTTGATTTGTCATTTGTTAAGTAAAAACTCATTTGTTATTTAGATCGGAATTCCGGAAACTATATTGCTGGTCAAAGTTAAAGTCAACATCGGGTTTGAACAGATACGTGTAGCTGATGTTGCTGGAATGTTAATGCTGGAATGTTAACAGGTAGTATTTAGGACAATAAATGTGGGAAAAAAAACTGCTAAATTTAAGAGGTAGTCAAACTGGTAAAGTTAATGTATGGTCAAATGCAGATCTTTCGTTGATTAATAAAGTCAAAGTTGCTAAATATCTTAAGTAATTTGGAATGCTAATGCGAATGATTTTAAAGATGAAAGTGAAGTGTATGGATGATGATTTTGATTTTGACTTTGACTAACAGGTTCAACCTAGCCATGTCAAAAGCTGATTTAAAGAAACAATTGATGAGGCATACGCGTACCATTTTATGGTTGCAGTTTATGTCTTCGTTAACCGATTATAACTGAAACTAAACTGAACTGAACCTTGTAGGATATGTTTTCCCAAAATTTTATACTCCTATGTCCATCTTTTATACGCTCAATTGCAACTTCGAATATTTAAATTTATGTTGCAGTTGTATATAGCATAGCTTGGAACACCATAATCATTAAGCTTCAAAACTTCATATCTGAGCTTGGAAAACCATACCTGAACAAAAAGAAAAAGAACATAAAAAATAAATTTCAAGTAAGGGGTGTAAACAATTCGATTCGAGCTAAGCCCAAGCTTGATTAGGCTCGACCTAGGCTTGTTTCGAATTATGAGAGCTAGAGCTCGGGCCGGTTATTATTACTAATATATATGTATTTTTACTAAATTATATATATATTGAGAAAAAACCTTAAACGAGTCTAAGCTCGGCTCAAGCTCGTGTGTAGTACCTTAAGCGAGCCAACGGCTCGTGCTCGGTTATGCAGTGTTAAATGAATACATAGAGGTCAACAATAGTTAAATTCAAATAATACACTACGCTCGAGCTCAAAATCGATAACTAACTAAATGAAATTTATTTGAGACCCCAACTCGAGTTTTATTATCAATCCGATCTCCAGTTGCTCGCAAACAACTCAGCCCGTTTCCATATATTAGGCCCGGTTCTCCGTTAGTTGGGGCTGTTTGGAGAGTCAGTCACTCAGTCAAGCCATCTTTGGCTTGGGCTTGAGCTTGAGGTTAAACAAGTCAACGCGGCTAAACTTGTATTATTAACAAGCTTAAATTTGAGCTTGGGCTCAGCTTGTAAAAGAACTTGAACTAACTCGTCTAATATTGTTTTTAATATTTAAGTAAAAAAGTTAAAATTCGAATGTTCTCTAGTTGGTTCATGTAGGGCTGTAAATGACCGAACATGACGAGACCTTGTTCGTGTTCGTCCGTTAAGGTTTTTTCGGACAACAGACGGTTCACGAACACTCTACTTAAGGAAAATTTGTGTGTGTACGTTCATTAAGGAATTGAGATTGTTCATATTAGTGCGTGTCCGTTCGTTAATATTGTAAACGAACGAAAACGGACACTAATGAACACTATCATACATAACCGGACGCTAACGAACACCAATGGACAGACAAACATAAACAACCCTAACGGACAAACAAACATAAACAACACTAACGTAAACAATTGCATACCAATTCGAGAATAATAATCATAAATCTACAGAAATTCTGCCACAAATCCAGAGTTACACCCAAAATATCCAACAAAACTTAATAGTTTACATAGTTATCAAAACATAACAGTTTACACAGTAAAAGTAAAAAAAATAGATCAAAATATTAATACATGAAACTAATAAATGAACACTATTGAACGAATGCGGCCTCTGTTAGTGTATGCTCATTAAGCTTACCTAACGATTTTTTCTGTCATGTTCGTTCATTTATTAAACGGACTAACATAAACGAACTTCCCGTCGAATGGTTCGTTTACAACCCTTGATTCATGAATAGTATTATACAGAAGTTTATAAACATTAAAATTTAGATGTAACTTTAACAAACTAAACGAGTAAACTTATTTTGTCTCGAGCCCGCACAACACAGTCTGATAACCAAACCGAACCGACTATGCACACCCCTACTTAAAAGTCGTGTAAACAATAAGAGCCGAGCCCAAGCTTGACTAGGCTCGAGCTTGGCTCGTTTCAATTCTTGACAACTTGAGCTCGGCTTGTTAATTATTTACTAATTTATATGTACTTATACTAAATTTTAAAATTCACATGGGTCGGCCGACCTCTGCACCATTATAGTAGATCTGCCTCTGTATATACTTTTCTTGCACTCCAAAACTTTGATTCATTTTATGATCGCATTGCGCTCACTTCCACACACGAGCTTTCGTCTCTAACAGCATTGCATCTTGATCATATCACGTTATCTGATGCTTTTTTCTCCAAGTGCTGCCCCAATTTGGTGACTATAAGATTTCCAACAATATTGATTATTGAGTGTAATTGTATGGCTATATAAACAGGACCAAGAGGAAGTGTGTTGGTGCTCTCTACAGTTTTAACTCATTTCATCATCTACAATATTCCACGTCATCAATTTGGATGAAAATTAATAGATGGTAGCATCATCAATTGCACTTGAACAAGTGAATGATTTCCCTTTCATTAATATATTCAAATTGATTTTTGATCAAAACCGTGTTGTCTTGATACTTGATATTGTTATCATGTTTGACTATCAAAAGTCATACTTTTACTTTATAGCTAGTCAAAACTGAACTATCTGCAGATATGGCTTCAAACAAAGGAAAAAAAGCTTTTGTGATGAAAACTTGCATTTAGAACACTAATGTTTAGAACTCCATGTCATTAAACATATTTAACAGTGAATTTTTATAACAGTTTTTAGTATCGTCCAAAATATTTTATTTGTTTATATGTTAATTTGGCGACTTTATTTTATTGAGTTTTAAACTTTTAACGCTCATTTTAACTAACTTTTCTGTTAAGCTTTTTATATGTTGATTTCTAATATCTTCCTTGATGATCAATTTGCTCGTAACAAAATTTAAAAGTTCCCGAAAATACCCTTGGATGCAAAACGGTTAATTAATAGTAGATAGTTAACAAGCCGAACTAGATCTTCTAAGCTACTCACGATCCGTGCTCAAGCTTTAAAAGTATAACTCGAAAAGAGCCGGGCTCGGCTCGACAACCCTATTATTACCACCTTTTGGACGTCTAGTTTTACCTGCTTTTGGACTTCCGTGTATTATTTTTAAAATGCATCACCGAGCTCGAGCCGAGCATTAGCTCGTTTAAGGCACTACACGAGCTTAAGCCTAGCTTAGGCTTGTTTAAGGTTTTCCTTCAAATATTTAAAAATACTTAAAAACGTATGTCAGTTGACTGGTAAATAATAAGCGAGCTGATCTGAGCTTGTAAAAACAACCCATGAGCCGAGCTCGAGCTTTAGAAAAAGTGCTTGATACGAGCCGAGCTAGAGCTCTGGTAAGTCAAAAAGAACCAAGTTTGAGCTTAGTCGGGCTGGGCTCGTTTGTACTACCCCTAAGCAACAGTAAACATTGTCTCCATGACCATTCCATATGTTGACTTTGACCCGAATAAAGTCAAAATCCTATGTAAACTTACTTTCAAGAGAATTCCCATAATACCCTTATCGACAGGTGAACAATTTTGTTGCTGTCCATCATTTTGATTTCGAGTATCTTGCTTGATGATCAATTTGCTAATAACAAATTTTGAAAAAATCCTCAAAAACCCATGGATGCAAAACTGTTAAATACTGCTGTTTGACTAACTTTTGATGCATTAATTTGTTTTATATCCCTATTTACACAATTACACATTACCTTTAAGAAATCTGAGAATATGTTTAATCAGTCATTATTTAAATGCAGGTAACTGGAACGCAACATGATATAATGCATGTCCACGAATGGCAGACAGGTGCACTAGGACATGTACTGTTATATCATAGATTGACCAACATTTCCCTTTTTAACTACACGCCCCTTTCAATTGGTGTTGTCTTGATACTTGATATCGTTATCATGTTTGACTATCAAAAGCCAACCTTGATACTTTTACTTTATAATCAGTCAAAATTGAACTATCTGCAGATATGACTTCCAAAACAAAGAAAAAAAAACTTTTGTGATGAAAACTTGCATTGAGAACACTAATGTTTAGAATTCCATGTCATTAAACATATTTGATAGTGAAATTTTATAACATGCAATAGGCCTATAACAAAACATCGACCAAAAACATTCATAATGTTAACTGCAGGCAGGTTAAAGCCGGTACTACCACTCTAGATGTCGTCGTTGACCAACAGAGGGTAAAAAAGTCAACACTGACCAGAACAGTCAAAGTTACCTCATGTAAACTTGGTCTTCTTTTTGCAACGTTCGTCTCCAGCAAGGTCAGTCAACACTAAGCCAACACGCATGGCCCGCTTAGCTAAACCATAATCTTCTTCCAATTTTGCGTATTGCTGATATAGAGGCTTTAAAACATCAGCAGGTGCCTGCAAATGAACCAAAAGCTCATTTAATATTCGTGTTCGTTCATTAGAAGCCTAATTGTAATTTGTAAATAACTAATTAATATAGTAAATCATACCATTTCAACAGCACGCTCGAATAGCTCCCGGCATCTTTCGAGTTTGGATTTGCCATATCGCTTGACGAATTTAGAAAGATATGTGACCCAGATGTCTTTCACGTGGGGGTATTTGAATATTTTCACGCCTCGTTCATAGACCTTAAAAGTATCCTCAAAGTAGTTATTATCCTGAAAAAACAACATTCAAGTATTATTTAGCAAAGAGTAAGTAATAACATTGCAGATTATAAAGAAAATAAAACTATTGCATACCTCTAGCAGCATTGCATAGTTTATAATAATCTGTGGCGTGGCAATACGAAGATCCAAGATTCTCTCGTATACCGCACGCGTGGATTCCAAAGTGCCTAAACTTTCCTCCAAATCGACATAAAACGTCCAAAGCCTTAGAGATTTGTGTAACTTTATTTGAACCGGTTCATTGCCATCAGCAGCCACTGAAACACACAAAGTTTTAACAGATCAGATGAATAAGTTTTAACAGATAAATAAGTGTAAGTAATTTATTCTAGAATAATAAGCTATAGCATTCGCTTACCTCTGCGTTTAACCTCAGCAGACGGTTCAGCAGTAGCTCGTCTTATTAACTCCAACGCACCCTTAAAGTTTTTACGCCTAAGTTCCATTTCAGTCCCACTCACACCATACACTCGCAAGATTATCAACCGCTTTATAGTCAACTTGCACAGCTTTATCGAAAATCACTCGTGCGTTAGCAATATCATTATGAGCTTCATACAGTCTTGCAAACGCAACCCATAAAGTGTGAGGCTTCCCAACCGCTTTCATGGGATCAACTGTTCTCACCGCCTCGGTGTAGGTTAATATCTGCTTGGTGGGACTGCCTTCAAAGATGTTCACTCGCCTATGCCATTGTTCAACATTATGAGTATTTTGGCGAAGAAGAACAGTGTTAGCAAGCTCGGGTCTTCTATCCATAAGATGCTCTAGTCTTGCTATCCTTAGATCAACATCCTTTTCATGATCACATAGCCAAAATCGTTTAAGTTTGCGTTCTAGTATTGTCACATTAAGCCGATCATCCTCTTCTTCTTCATCTTCGTCTTGACTGATCTCATCCGTACTTTGTTCCATCTTCAAAGCAATAACACTTTGTTCAAACTGCGAATACACATCAAAAATCACACTAAAATCCCTAACCGTGACAACAGTCGTCATCCCTTCTTCAAACACGTCTCTCGCTTTCTCCAACAACCTTCTCCTAACATAATAACCGGCCAGCGAAGTCCATAACAGACCAACCTCATCCGTAAACTTGCTAATCCCACCTCTAATAATCGCATCAACATTCATCCCACCCGTAGCATCATCATCATGCTGCGTAAGCAAATCACAAAGCTCGAGCCACAACCTATGTTTCGTCTTCCCTCTAACCGAGTAAAACCTATCATCATTCAAGACACCAGCCAACCGCTCGGCAGCCTCCTGCCGCAGCCCTGAACTCAACAAAAACTCAATATAATCCTCTATACGACTAGGATCATACTTGCGTAAACGTACGTGACGTCTGGACCGGAACACCAGTACCACTCTTGAAAAACAAGACCAAACAAGGATTACAAGGGTCCCAAATCCTATGATGTTGAGTGACAGGCAATGCGCGTAACGCCCTATCGAACGTCCTACGTGTTTTAGTAACCAGCTTCTGCTCGGTTTAGCTAGTTAAATACATGATCCAGATACGAGGCATCTTGTGCATGGTAAGTAATGCACGTTCAAAGGTGTTGTTTAGGGTTTGGTAATGCGGGTGAGAGATAGGCAAGTCACGGACACGTTGGAGGTGTTCGCGGAGAGGCGAGCCATAATTTGTAGCTTCCGGGGAGGGATTTTAATGGAGATTGAGTACGGGCGAGTAAGTAACTCCACCACACCTTTAGATTCAACGGCTGTCGGAGGACTTCTTGTTCGTAGACAAGGTCAAGGTCAAGGTCGTCGTCGTCATACAGTCGATCAATCGACATAATAATAATAATAATAAGATGGATGGAAGAATTTCAAAACAATAACTAGAAACTAACAAAGAAATATATTTTATCTTAATTGATTAACGAAAGAAACAAAATATTATGAGATAAAGAGTGAGATTTCATACTTATATAGAGAGGAGAAAACTTGGTGTACAAGTAAGTGGAAAACTTTGTTTTAATGTTAATTTATGGGTTTTTTTTGTCCTTTTATTTTGTTTCTTATTTTACTTACATTTTCATTCCCCCACCCCCAACTGGAAAACAAAATTTAAAAAACTAACCGGTTGATTCAAAAAAAAAAAAAAAAAAAAAAAAAATCTTTCATGAACTCACTGGAGGTATGGGCGACGACCCGAGGCGGATGAGGGAGTGGACGAGGTGATCGATAATTTGGAATGTGTACAAACCCTGGGTTCCAATACGATGTTTTGTTGATAATGTTACCGATGGTGGTGTTCTGTTGAGGAAGTTGGCCGAAGAAGGAGAAGGACGGTGTGTGGTAGAGAAGAAAAGGCATAGGGTTGAGTTAAAATCAGTTATTTCCTATATATCATTTTCTTAAAAAAAACGTATATATAATAAGCAAGGGTCAAGTTATTATAAAAAGTGAAAAAAAAAGAGAGATTTGTAGCTTAAAAAACAATAAAAGAAATCATAACTATTTCCTACATGTCATACGATGGAAACACAAGGTAAAAAACCGCCTCATCTCTCTCAATATGCTGGATGCACAACCATTACCCCACATGTTAATGCATCAGTCATACGATATATATAGACGTGCATCATGATTAATCAGTATACATTTACACGGACATATACCATACCATACCATACCACACAAGGCCGTATACTTGTAACATAGTTGTCTTATTCAGACGAATATAAACAAAAAACACGAGGTCGGTGGTACGCTTTTGAGGATCCAAATCGAACTAAAAAACAAGGGCCCGGGCCCTAATCCCTTTATATCATATTAATTTTCAAAGCCAAAAATCCAAAATAACCATATGTAAATTCTTTTTTTAAATGGTGGCTCTTCAAATGAGGGCCCAAAGCCCAAAATTCATTATAGTGGCTCTTGGGCCCCCTGATTCATTAATGGTTTTTAACATGGCAAGTAAAACGAACCATATTATAAGACTATATTTATCATCTTTGGTGGTGGTTTTACTCTTCTGTTACATAATTTAGCTCAAAGCAAAAACATGTTTTTTTTTGTATTTGATCCATCCATTTGAAGATACTCAACCGACTAATTAAGAAACTTCAGCGGGTCTTATCGCTTTCTTGTCTATTTAATAGCATAAAATTGAAATAATAAGCAATGTTAACCATGTCTGCTTTCCTTACATGCGTAAACTAGCTTGTAACAATTAAATTTGTTGAAGAAACAACTTATTAGCAGAGTTTAATTTCTACTAATCGGGTCATACATGAGGCAAAGAGACGACTAGGATAAGCAATTCTAAAGTCCAGACACTCTCGAAACAGCTTATTGATGTATCAAAAAGCAACAAGCAGATAAGCAGTTTTAATAAGCAATCTGTGTCACCTTATATGATGTCGATATGATGTCGGACCCTATGTATCAAAAAGCAACAAGCAGATAACTTTTATTATAGTATGTAATTTATTGTTTTGTAAATTTATGTATTGTAATATTATATTTTAATTGCTCATTTTAACATCTTTTTACGTCTAATGAATACGTGATTCTAATCTTTATACACATAATAATCAACACAATACGTTGTTGTTTAATCGTAAACATATAACTCTTACAACTTTCTGTTCATCAAATTTTCTCTAATTGCAAAAAACATAATATTACGTAAAATCATTTGTTCACGTAAATACATACTTTTCAGGGGCGAAGCTTCTTTAGGGCCGGGGGTCCCCCCCCCCCCCCCCCCCGTTTTTTTGCGCGGTAGTGTAAATCGACCATTTTTTCGTCCGAAAATTTGTATACGTAGTGTAAATTTACCCCTTTATACCGAAAATTTGAGGCCGCCCACCCTAGTTTATGAATTTTATAATACATTTTGAGTCCCCCCCTCCCGACGAACTCGCCCAAGCTTCGCCACTGATACTTTTATATTTATTCAAATATATAATCATATATGTTTACCTGACGAATTTACTAATTCACGCTCGTGTGGTACACGGGTCACTAATCTAGTATATAATATTAAAGAAACTTAATTATGTTGAGTTCAAAATAATGAAGAAACTTGTTTCTATTTGATCATACGTTTTTATAATAAAACATCTTTTCTTTTCATAAATTAAAGACAAGATTTTATGAAACAAAAGCCTGCCCAAGCCCAAGCTCAAAATAGGGGCCGGCCAGACCAACAGAACAACAAAAAGAATCGAGATAAATTCTACACTGAATAAGGATTATTAGTAGATTAATATTATGTCACTAAAATAATTATACACTGAACAAGGATGACTAGATGCATGTTAGGGAACAACCCCAACTGGCATTTTAACTATTTGCCTTTTGACTTTTATTTTTAGTATTAAAACTTAGTATTGACAAAGACAGGTGTCCATAAAACTGCCTCAAGGGTTATTTTAAAGAAAACTAAAATGAGAGCCCACGCGTTGCGGCGGAAACCTAGTTAATAAACTTATAATCTTACTTTTAGAAAGATGATATGCATGCTTCCTTAGACATGTACTGAATCACCAAAACCATTGAGCAGTTAGTACTCAGTTTCATCAAATTAGAATGTCATGACTGGCCAAGGTACGCCATTTCAGTCTGTCTCTAAAACAATTATATCAAACAATTAACAAAGTTTTGAGAATGTGAACACGTATGGGAAATAACGGGAACAAAAAACTCATACCAGCCCTTCCATGTGAAGCCAAATGAGTGGACTTGTCAATCCGGCCTTCGAAAACGTATCAAAACCCACCCTCACCCAGAAGATTAGATTGTCGAGTCGGAAGTTTCGGATAACATTTTTGTAACTCCATGATAGATAATGTTTTACATTTGGGGATGATAATATTTCTCCTTTGGATCTCCGTATACAAGTAGCATGATTACTGTGGCTTCCCCACTGTATGTTGAAATCATAATGCTGGAAGGACCAGAAGACGAACTGGTTTTACTTTCGCCTTCTAAGATCCCTATTAAATTAGATATAACCAGTTAGAAATGATAATTACTGATTCGTTTTCTTCAAATATACATTGTGATATTTGGTGCATATCTGCCATTAAATGAGTGACAATAAAATATAACTTTTACTAACGCGTCGGACCAGGTTGACATGTATCCCTTTTTTCCCATCTTTTAAATACAAAAAAATTACACAGCCAACATGATTAGTATGTTGTTAACTTACATATTCATAGATCATAGAAACTAAGATGTATCATAAGTATCAATTTTTTAGTTATGTATTAATGCTCGAGTTGGTAACGGGTCAAACTGTTCGAGTCAAAAAAGGCGAATACAAACAAATCAAAATCTGATCACAAAATTCTCATATTTCAATGAATATTGAGATTTATCACAGTAAACATAATCTAAAGTCAATCCTGGGAAGAAGGAAACCACAGTAAACAACATTGATTTGATCTTATAGCTAATTCCATTAGCCTGCAACATATCCTGCTTCTTGTATGTCATGAATTGTTGACAATAAAAGTTACTACTAATTACCCCTAACTATGACTAATTACCAGAATTTCTGAATTGAATCACGTAGTTAGTTGAGTTGAAGAACAAAGCCAGGAAGAGAATCTTGAAGGCTGAGGAATGAGGATAAATTGCAGATGAGGACAATTTTGAATCAGTTATCGGAGTACACTACGTGGGCACGTGGCAACACCCGCACGCATTAATCACTTGTAAGAGACGCTTCAAAAGTAATAGCTCTAAAATAGTAACCAAATGTGAGATACCAGAAACCTCTCAATTAATATATATATATATATATATATATATAATATAGCACATATTTAAGCCTTACATACATACACACATAGGTACGTATACACACATACGTTAGTACATCAAACTTGTTATATTTGTTTGTTACAACAGGGAAAATAAAAATAAAAGTCAAAGAGTATATATATTTGTTAAGTTAACTTCATCAACAATTGAATCCATTTACGTGTCACAAAAATATATATAGTTTGTTTATACTTAATCTAATAAAAAATAGTATTGATGATATGGTGAAACTCGGGTCCAAAAGGCTGAAGATCCCGTCACATAAATTTGTCGAATTTCTTTTTGATAAATTTTAAGTTTTTTTTTAAGAAAAAAATTAGTTCTACATTTTACTTTAACAATATAAAAAGAAAATTTTGATGATAATCCGAACCTATAACTCATGGTTTCGTCACCGAATATAGTAGTGAAAAACAAAATTGTTTCATACATAGATCTAAATGATTAATATGACAATAAAAGTATAAAGTAATAAAACTAATAAACTCATTATTTATATATAATTTAGACATTTCATTTTTTATCTCTCTTTTATTGGATTCGTTAATTATTTTAATCTAATTATAAAGTCTGTTTATAAATTGATATTAGGCTGGTAGTATCAGAATTCTAATTTTAACAAGAGTGCATCCGTTTTTGACTTTTTTATTTTCTTTTGCATGTACAAAGTACGTATATTATCCGTACGCTTTAGAAAGACCAGTCATCCTGGACCCTTTGATCTTCCAAAAGTCAAAACTGTTTATTATGAAACACTTTTCCCTTTATTATATTATATGTATATATACATACACATATATGCATATATCACATGTGCCAATATTCTTTCGCCTAATATAAGTAACTTGATAGTAGAAGTGTTCAAAAGTATGTTATTATTATTTATAAAGTCGACAAATATGGATCATCATTAAAATTCCCATAGCAGTCCCTTTTAGGAGAGAAAAAAAAGATAAAATAGCCTTAAATCATCAAATATTTCTAAAATAGTCCATAAAATTTAAGCTGAGGCGACGCATAGGGAAAAGATCCTTCGAGATTTTTAAGCCAATATATTTTTGACACGTGTAAAGATTTCTAAAAATCCGACCATATTTTAAAAATATTGAGGGACCCGTCCATATTTCTCACTAAATCTTCTTCTAAAAGAAGTTTTGCCCAACGATATAATAATGTTTCCTACCAGATCCCTTTAAATTCTAAAAACATGGAAAATTGTGCCTTTATAGTAAATTTTTCAAAACGCATTTGTGGTGAATTTGTACCAAGGAAACTATAATTTTGAAAATATTGAGTGACTCGTCTATATTTCTCACTAAATCTTATTCTCAAAAGTTGTCTTGGCAGACAGTTTTTTAAGGTTTCATACCTGATCACTACAAATTCTAAAAACATGAAAAAAAATGTGTCTTTCAACTCAGTCTTCCAAGACACATTTTGCGGTGAATTTGTACCAATGAGACGAGGTTTTTGTTTATATCTTCCAGGTCCGTCCATAACTTATCATATATGTAGAATCTCATCTTCCTCAATCATCCATCTTCTCTTCCACAATCATCTCATGAAATGTATGTTACCTTAAACCGAGCTTCAAGTAAATCAATTAGCTTGTAATGGTTGATGTTTGAAGCAAGACTAACACCTCCCCATTTACAGTTTATTGGAACATAATCACAACTTCCATTACTGGTTTACCATTTACCATCATAACAAACAACAACATTATCAAAATTCATGAAAATTGAAGGAGGAAGAAGAAGATGAAACATATATACAAAGATGAAAATAATGAAAGTTATATTCATTGGACGATCATGTCGGAGTAGATGTGGACGGAATAAAAGTTAATCTTGTCGGTGTGGACTAAATTTCAACTAATGAGAAATAAACCAATAGTTCGTCTCCTTGGTACAAATTCACTACAAATGCGTCTTGAAAGACTGAGTTTAAAGCCACAATTTTCCATGTTTTTAGAATTTGAAGAGATCCGGTAGGAAACATCATTAAACCATTGGGCAAGACCATTTTTTAGAAGAAGATTTTTTGATAATTAAATATGGACGTGTCCTTCATATTTTCAATAATATGGTCGAATTTTCGATCTTTACACGTGTCAAAAAATTATTGGCTTAAAAATCTCGTCGGGTCTTTTCCCTATGCGCCGCCTCAGTCCAAATTTTATGGGCTATTTTAAAAATATTTAAGGATTTAGGGCTATTTTATCTTTTCACTCTCCTAAAAGGGTTATTATGGGAATTTTTCCTTATTTTTGGGTTGGTTATGAAGATTTTCCTTAAGGTTTTTTCTATAGTGAGCTTTGAGTCATAAAAGAGAGAATTTTACTAGTACCGCTGATAGGATTAAAAAATGTTAGTTGATAGGTTGTCTAAAAATAAAAAACAAATACGGCATGAAAATAAAATAATAGTCACCCTGTGGTGAAAATATGATAATGTAAAATGTTTGAAGAGGGGATTTTTTTTCCAAAGAGTGTAGTTAGAAATTTTATTTATTAAAATGATGTACTAAAAAATATTTTTTAAAATGATGTATTTGTTGCAAAATCCAAAAAAAGTCTTATTTATTATTAGTTTATCACTTATAATTCTATTGTATAAGTTATAATCATCAAATAATTATTTGATTTAATTAACTTTTTAGTATTTACATTGGGTCAATTTATATTTGTTTAATCAAAGAAGAAAATTATACATAACAAATCGTATATAACTTTAGCAGAAAAAAAATTTAGAGGCTGACTTTATGTATCTTTTGTTCTTGGATTCTATCATGAGTAACCGTAATTGTATGGACATAACCCAAAGGAAAAAATTAACATACAAATGAAATTAACGTTTTAATTGTGATAATCAAATAAAGTAATTATATATACAAGTAGAATTATTATGTAATTACATCATAGAGTAACCCTATGATGTAATTACATAATAATTCTACTTATATATATAATTACTCTACTTGATTCTCACAATCAGCCAAGGTTGCAAAAGTCGCTAGGCGGACCCTAGGCGGCCGACTGGGGAGTTGGGAGTACTCGGCCTTAGTCGGAGAGTACTCGAGGATGGGTCACCGAGAACTCGGCCTAGGCGGGGATTACTCGTTGAGTACTCAACGCCTAGGCGCGATTTTTACAACCATGCAATCAACACGTTAATTTCATTTGTATTTGATCCAAACCCTAACCCAAAACTCTGGGATCGCACACAAAATCGAAAACATGATATATTGAAATATGAAACCAACCAATAATATGAACTTCAGCTAGGTTTCGGTTTAGGTTGTCTGTATTTCTTGCAATTCCCCTCACTTCGATTACTTTGATTGCTATTTCTTAATGTTAATCATCGACTGATTTTGTGGTAACATTTGAACGTTGTTAGTTTCTTCACTTAAGGTTTCACTCCCCGTCGCGTTGCGACGGTCAAAATACTAGTTTAATTTTAAAACAACAATGGTCTTATAGTTTTGAGGAAAAGTTAAAATGAAAAGGGGGGACAGTACTAAGAAGCGTGTGAAAGATTTGGAAGATTTGTGACGCAAAAATAAATAAATAAAGAAAGAATCCCTCAAAAAGTAATTCGATAAAATAATAAAAAATTATAACTCAAAATATAAATAGATAACGGAAAAAATTTAAAACTAAAATGTCTCCCACAACATTCATGTTCCAAAAAAAACCCAACGAAAATACATAACGCCGAGAAAAAAAAACACAGTGACGAAAATAAACAAAAAACACAATGATATATATAAAAATAAAATAGATTGCAATACAATGCCAAACAAAATATAACTCAACGCTGAGTAACATAACACAATATCAAGAAAAAAAATACACAATGTTAAGGAAAACAAACACAATCAATAACGAAAATAAACAAAACAAAAAAACACAATAAAAAATAGTACAAATGAGACGAAGATGAATGGACGTGGGGTGGCAACAACTCTTTTTTTATTTTATTTTTTTCAGTTGCTTTGATGCAGGCCCGACTTCGAGAAGCCAAATATTTTTTGGGCCGAAGGCAAAAAAAATTTTTCGGGCCTCAAGTAAAATGAGTATTTTGTTAGTTTTGAATAATTAAATTTTTAAATGAACATACTTGGTTATGATTTGAGTTGTGTAAACCAGTTTTATATAAAAATAAGCTTAAACATGTTTCAAATGGGACTAGAACCCACAACCTTTTGGTTGAGCATAATACCTATTTGCCACTAAGCCAAATTAGTTATTATGTAATTGGGTTTAAACATTAGATATACATATAAATTTAAAAAAAAAAAAAAACGGGCCTGACGGGGTGTCGGGCTGGGGGCCGTCGACCACCCCGCCCTCCCTAAAGGTCGGCCCTGCTTTGATGAAAAAAACTTCTTTATCAAGCAAATCCCCCTCCATCTAAAAATATCGTCAATTTAAATTCTTGGGTCCCCTTAAAAGCAAACGCGCTCGCTTGGAGGGTCTTCAAGATCGTTTGCCTACAATCGATAATATAATAAAGAGGAAAATCATTTATTGGCTATATGCAATTGTTGTATGATGCGGTCGATTCCGTGGATAATGTATTCACTTCATGCTCGATATACACACTAGATGGGTGTCCACGCGATGTGACAGGTGTTTGAAAACAGACCCTGGTAATCACGTAACAATTATGAGTGTTCATGGTTCGATTTTAAACTTTACAATCGTTTGAATCGGTCACCGATTAGGTTTCAAAATTGGTTTTTCTTTAACTTTCAGTTTTAATTTTCAACGGTTTAGTTTCTATTTTGAACGACATATATATAATCGTTTCTAACAGGTTTGGCTCGCATGTTTAACTTAAAGACCATCAAAATCGGCCTTTAATACTCATATATAACATGTTATTTTTTTTAATTGAAAAAAATTCCAGTAATATCATACTAAAATTAAAGATAATGAAATGTTTGTTTTTATGGTGTAACATTTAAAAAAAAATAACGTATGAAAAAGTTATGTCGGTTTAATAATCATGGGAGGAAAGTTGGTTTAAAGTTAAAAATAATAATAATAAATGGTTAAAAATGAGATTTTATGATTAGAGTGAAAAGTTATAAATTTTTTAAATAAATTAAAAGCGTACATGAGATTTTATGCTATAAACAGTATATTGTTGCTATTTAAAATGTTATATAGGTTTATTTAATAGTTTGTAAATTATTTAGTCAAAAAGCGTCTTAATTTGCTTTCATCTTCTGTATTATATATAGTATATATATTGTGCTACTAATAAGTTTTCTTGAAACATAACCTGATAGAAAAAAAAAGGTTAGACACACTAATATATGAACATATTGTTTTGTCCAACAATGCATTACTGAAAAGAAAAAAAAAACTATAAATATATGAAGAAACTAAAATTTCTTTAATCATTTCTAAATGAGAAAATTATCTAAATAGCCATTTTGAAGAGAGAGAAAAGGAAAAGTAGTCCGTAAGATTTCATTTTTCAAAAATAGCCCACCAAATCCAACTTTCACATGACTTTTTGATATTCCCCGTGAGTTTTCGTGGACTAATCAAAATCTGCCATGTGTTTTCCATTCACACATACCACGCTAATATTCATCCCAAATCTGTCTGAAGCGTTACATTTGACATCAAATATAACATGAAAAAAACCAACTTTAACGTGATGTTTCAAGTTGTTTTCATCGGCAACGTTAGTTTTCAAATTTATGGTTTTTAAAGTTTTTTTGAAATTCATCTCCAAATATGAATTTCAACTGAATTTCAACTTCGGAGTTGACAACCACCCCTTCTTCCCCATCACCATTACCATCCCCACTTTTCCGCCAAACATCACCTCCATTACCCTTCCATCATCACCTTCTTCCAAATCACACACTTTCAAAAAAATACTATTCCTTTCACTCACACTCTCTCTTATTTCCATTCTTATTATTTTCACTATACTCATCACCCTCTTATACCGCCGCAACCACCACCACAAACCACCATCCTCCAACAGCCACCGCCTGTTTCCGGCCAACCACCCCACCTCCGACAAACCACCACCACTACCCACCACCGCCTCAACTCCAAGCACCGAGTTTCTTTACCTTGGTACACTCATCAACCCACGACGACCCTCCACCACCACCACCATGGGTTCACCGGAGCTCCACTCTTCATAGATAGTTTTCAAGACAAAGTAGTTTGGCGGACCCCATCTCTTTTCAGAATACGTTGAGATTTATGTTGAAAAACGTAGTCAAAGTTGGTATTGTAATAAAAATCCATCTTCAAAGTCATTTTTGATGAGAAAACTTCATGTGGACCCCATCCACCTAACCCTTTTCAAAACACGTTGGTTTTATGTTGAAAACCCAAGTCAAAGTTGGAATTCTTATTAATTCCATGTTCAAAGACATTTTTCTGGAGAAAAATCTCATGTGAACTCCATCCACCTAACCCTTTTTAAAACACATTGGTTTTATATTGAAAACCATAGTCAAAGTTTTAATTCTTATAAATTCAATGTTCAAATACATTTTTTGGGAGAAAATTTCATGTGGACTCCATCCACCAAAACATTTTCAAAACTTCACTTGCACAAACTTCAATTACTCCAAAAATCGTCTCCGAGGTTTACATTCATTTGAAATTCATCTTTGGAGATGAATTTCAGAATAACTCAAAAATCATCTTATTTGAAAACTCACGTTGCCGATGAAAACAACTTGAAACGTCACGTTAAAGTTGGTTTTCTTTAGGTTATCTTTGATGTCAAAACTAACGCTTCAGACATATTTAGGATGAATACTAGCGTGGTAGGTGAGAATGGAAAACATATGACAGATCTTGATTGGTCCACGAAAACTCACGGGGAATATCAAAAAGTCACGTAAAAGTTGAATTTAGTGGACTATTTTTGGAAAATGAAATCTCATGGGCTACTTTTCAATTTCTGTTATTCAAAAAAGTTATTTAGGTAATTTTCTCTTACTAAATATACATGTGTATGTATATGCAGATGAAACCGGCACTAGCAAACAATCAAGGTTAGAAGAAATGTCATTGTCCACGATCTCTACATATTTAAAGAAGAAAATATATTTTCATGTGTTGAATATAGTGGGTCCCAGCAGTCATGGCCTACAGAGTACTTTAATATTAACTCGACGTATATTCAATTATTATTTTTATAATATATTTAAATGATGTATAATTTTTAGACATCCATCTCGAAAGAAAATATTCACGCTTGTAACTGGAAACGTACACAATAAATTTATAATTTTGGATTGAGTTCAAATAAAAAACTTCTAAAATTAAGAAATCGTAAAAATTGTATAAACGGTATTCGACTGAACTCAAGTTAGCGGCATTAGAGCTATCTCGTCGAGCTTTATGATATGAGAATTTAGGTTTTTATTTGTTGATTTCAAGTTTGTGGATTAAGATTTTTTGTTTATATCATTGTGTCTTTATATTTATCACTATATTTTTTGTTTATTTACGTTATTGTGTATTTCTTTTCTTGACATAGAGTATTTTTTCTTCGACATTATGTTATATTACTCAAAGTGTGTAGCATAACCTAACCCACGGAATAGGAGCAGGGCCGGTTAGGGGTGGTGTTGGTCGGACCATCGGCCACGGCATTTAATTTTTGGCGGCCAAATTATATATATATATATATATATATATATATATATATATATATATATATACATTTAAAAATATAAAACATTTAAACTATAATCCTGAAATAGAAGCACAGCTGGGGGTGGTGCTGGTCGGACCGTCAGTCAAGACACGTAATTTTTGGCGGCCAAAATTTTTTTATATATAATTTTCAAAATATAAAACTTACAAAAATATGATTTGATCTTAAACATCTTATAATTAATGGGCCCAAAAGTTTTTTTTATCCGTAATCCATTTAATCACTGTAAATTATTTGACCCAAACTAAAAACTAAAAACACAAAATAAAATTCAAATGCAAAATAAAAGAAATAACGACGATTGATATTCTTCCTTGGCTTCTTCCTTCTTTGTAAATGCTAGACAAAACCTACAACGATCAACCCAACCGACCACCATTGCTAATTCGTCTTTGACCATCAGGCTCCTCCGTGGTTGACCAAGCTAGCCACCAAGGACCAATGTATTTTTTTTTGTCCAATGTAAGTACATATTCATGAATTATTGGTTAGTTGTTAGCTATTACGATGTTTGATCTTTAATAATATATTTTTATAATGTTTATTGTTATAAAATTAAGCGTTATTTAAAAAATTAGCTTATATATTTATTTATTTTTAAAATTATGAATTTTTTATTTTATTTCAGTTTGACCAAGACATTTAACTCCTTAAAGACGATAATAAAAAAAATAGAAGATGTATTTAGTAAACTTATTAAAATAGCATTGGTATGACTTGGTTTCAACAAACGGCAACAAGACCATGGGTTTGCATTCTCGCCCACTGGTTTCATTTGAATAGTTATACCATTTATTATATATAGAAAGTATATAAATTAATAGCAAGTTGACGGGCATAATTGTGAGATATTAATATTAATATTAATATAAATAATAAAGTATGAAAATGCACTTTAATGCTGAAACGGTACAAGTGTTTTTAATTTTAAAACCTTTTAGGATATGCTAAATTATTTTACCCTTTTGAATTCACATTTATATATTTTTATCATCATAATATTTGTTTTGTACGTTTAATGCTATAAACATTAATATTTATTTTCAACGGTTTACTATCACATGGGAATCGATTCAACAACCATAAAGACATTTGGGGCTCACGACCCCCCTCTCTTCCATTTGACTATATATCAACCAACAGTAAAAACCTTCACCGATCTCACCCATCCGCTCTCTCGTAGAAACCCATTGTCTCCTCCAAAGACCGTCTATCAGGATCAGTGTTGTAAGATTCGCTAGTCGCTAGTCGGGCGGTGAGGTGGTGACTAGCGATTAATCAGGATTAGTTAATATTAATCGGATCGGACTTTAATGTGTAATTTTTAGTTTTATATATACATGCACACATTTTTATATGTAGTTTTCAGTTTTATATATACACAAACATATTTTGGTTGAAATTTCACTTGAAATCAGGGGTTTTTGCTGAAATCTCCCGCGGAAAACAACCGATTTTGGTCGGAATCACACCGGAAACCGTTGTTTTTGGTCGGAATCTTCCAGAAGCCGCCAATTTGGCCTAATTTGACCGGAAACCGCCGGTTTTGGCCGGATTTTACCATTGACCGATTAATTGGCCGGCTAGCCCAAAATTAATTAGTGAAGTGGAGACTAGTGATTAATCGGGGATTAGTCGATGACTAGTCGGGATTTTTGCAACACTGATCGGGATAGATCTCCGTCTTGAAAGTTGACGAGGTCCATCGCCCCACTCCTCAAAACACAACGTTAGGTCACCTCTATGATGGTGAAAACCCCCCATTAAATATATGATCTAATACACAACCAAGATTGTTTTTGTTTTAGATTCGACAACCAATAAATCGATTCAAACACATTCATACCAGAATGTGTAGAAAGTTGATTTCAAATATCAAAACCGGAAGTGTTCTTCACTTGGTGTTTCTTCATGTAGAAAAAAAGAAGACGTGCCTAGATTAGATTCAACATAGCTATTAGATTTGGATGTCGATGTGAGGGTGATTGTTTGTCCTCTTACAACTGTTATTATCGATTTACAATGACTCCAAAACCTAAGTGCAATCTACATGGTTGTCTAAATTAAGAACAACGTTGTGATCCTTTTTCAATTATACCATTGTAATTAATTAAAACAAAATCAAAACAGAACTATCAACCGGTTAGAATGAGTTATTGCATTTCTTGCATTAAGTTCATTTTTCGCATTAATTTAATCCTATATATATATATATATACACATGTGTGTGTAGCATTACTTCTACAATTTTAATGATATAATAAGTAACTATGATGATTTACAAGTCTATCACCATCTTGCAACTCTTTAATCAAAAGATAAAATAAATGGAGAATCTTTCAACTCAGATGGTGGTGGCCACAAATAGGGGTTCATTAGATTTGTACTAGACACAAAGATGCATATGATCTTCCTTAAATATAGAAACAAAAATATCACCAATTCTTTTGAGTACTAACCAGAATAGTTATTTACTTATTTAACAAACGGCCCTTGTTTTAGCATTATCAAGATTTGTAAACTAGTGTATCTCCCCTATAAGGCTAAGAGTTAATGATCAATGGTGTAAATTTGGGATTACTAGAGGCTAAGTTGATCTTTAAGAAAAATACCAAAACTTGTTAATAAAATATCAAATGTTTATGTAGTAAATTTAATATTTTAAATAGTTCGAAACAGTAAACTAAAATATGAGAGGAATGGTCATCACCACTTTGGAGGCTTGTTATGGAAGTTTTTTTTATCATGAGAAGGTCCTGAGTTCGAAAACTAAAAACGAGAATTTTATCATCTTCCCTCACAAGATTAAAGATGTTGGTTGCTAAAAAAGAATATGATCGAGGAATGAACAAACAAACAAGCGTACCCACTTGAAAAGAACAGCACGCTATTTATTAATGTCTCAATAAGAATATACCGCTCAACCACTTGAAAATTCACTTTTACTACACACTCATATAGACTAGCTAGTTAAAAACATTGCTATCAAGTGTTATGATCACATAATAAATATATATGTATAATTCTAATTCTAATTATATATATAGGAATATTCAAACACAGAATTTATTTCGAGATTTTATCCACTTGATAACGGTCAAACTTGAGCCCCTCTTACAATCAATATATTAGATTTAGAATCAAATCACAAACCGCGTAACAAACAAGTCGATAGTTGTATCAGAAAAGAAGGGTTTCCTATTAAATGCCAAAATTACACGTGTTTATGTTTCAGCCATGCCACGTAATTTTTTAAAACGTCTTTTATTTATGCTATCACACTTTTCATAAAGAGCCCTGATACTCCACTATGGTCAGATTATTTTATCTTAACCGAGTTAACGCTGACTTCAGAGTTTGACTTGGTCGTTCCCCTAGAAAACTATACTGGCGACTGCCACTAGACAATCGTTGTGCCACCACAAGAGCAGATGTCTCTAGCGTAACACCTAAAAATGACACAGGTGGAATTCAAACTTAAGTATTCACTTAAGAACCCAAACTTCTTACTACTAGACCACAAATAAGACAAACTAATTTACTATTAAAAGTTTATTACAAGACTTGAATATTCGTCTTTTATGTAAAATGGCATCAAATAACATAACAAGATGCCCTTGCAGCAAATATCAGTTGGCTACAAAGAGAAAATTAATAAGGATAAGCTTAGATTATGCTAATACAATAATTATAGATATAAAAATTAGTAAGCAACGAGATGTGTAGTAAGCATAGTTGATGGATCCGGTCTTAGCCGTCAAGAAAGCCACACTATCTGGTTTTATCACTATCACTCTTGATTTTGGTACCTAGTTTTGAAGTGTAATTACGAAGAATTAGAAATACCGAATTTTGTGGGTGTTACAAGAATGTAACTACTAAAAAAACTTGTTATATCTCTTGGTAACTGTAATATATTTTAGTTATATGTTAAAATAAACATTTTATTGATGAAATTATATGTAAACTTTTTTTGAGCGATCAACAAAACTCTGATATATGTGTACACCCACTAGCAAAAGACCACATTTTCCCCTCGATCGCATACAGAGCTGGTAACCCGACCCACCATAAATTCATGGGGAAATGCATTAATCGAAAACCTTGGCTCGCACATAACATGATAACAAATTGTCACGAACGAGACACAAACACACGAACTTTTATAAAGAAAACCATAAGTCTACCATTGTATTGATCGACATTTGGTGATATGACATGTGAATAAAATTTGATATATGAGAGAGATTCGTGTACGACTTGATTTCCAGCTTGCATTGTTGGATTAAAGTGGCGAGTCAACGTGGATACTTAACCATTGTATTATGTAATGCATAGTTATAAGGACAGTTAACTTCTTAAATGATTTTAATTATAAAAAGATGTCACATATAATAACTATACTGGTGTCCTAATGTTATTTTTAATTGGAATTTGAACTAATTTTAGGTTTAGTTTTTGGCACCCCACGTGGAATAAATTGCTAGGCTACTTTTGTATGCCAAATATAATAATTATTCGTAACATATTTTTAAAAATTACCTGAAATTAGGTAAATATAAAATAAACAAGTTATTATACTTGCATACAAAGTTTTGTCTATTACTATATTGGTAAAATAACAAAAAATTAGAATAAAACTAAAACACACATCATCTTTGGTTTTCTTTTTTATAAGGCTAGTATGTTTTACTTCAATTAGAATATCATTTGCAAGAATTTGTTTGTGGTCAGTTCATATACACAATTTAATAACCATATATGTCTTACTATGAAGAAGTTTGAAAAGTTTTAAACCAAAACTCATACATTCTCTATTTTACTCATAAATTTGTTCTTTCCTTTTTCTTTTTATAACAAAGGGATTTGAACTCTTACATTTCAAAAAGACAAAATATCACCTAATCTTTGATACTACTAGACCAAAGATCCTTTGGTGAAGATTCAAATTCATAAAAGTGTTAATTAATATAAAACTAGGAATCTTCCACTGCACAATAAGACGCGAGATCTTATGTGTAAAGGCTTCATGGAAAGAGTAGTGGAAAGGAGAAGGTTGTGTATCGTATATCCATCATATATCATCAATTTGGTTTTTAACCTAAATAAAAAGGTATGTTTTATTTAATGGGATGGTTAGATGACATGAGAGTCGTTCCCAACGTGTTAATGATTTGCATGAAAGAGGGTTTTTTCTGATATTAAAATACGATATGTGGGGGAAGGGGGGGGGGGGAGCTAGGCTAAATTGTGGGTTTCATCTTGCAGTCGTCGTGTGAAGGTCCATGAATGTTTGCTGATTAAGTAAATTTTTATTAGGAGTACCGATAGGTACTGGATGGGATCAAGAGGTAGTTAAGAAAGTGGCAAGGGTGTGGGGTGAATGTATGTTTTTAGATGAGCAACGTGACGAACCAATGGCGGTTGGTAAAGTGTGTATATTAACGAGGGAATAGAAACCGATTATAGATGTTATCGACGTGGTAATTGATGGAAAAAAAATTGAGGTATGGGTTAGAAAATTTTTTATATGGGCACCATTTATAGACCATTAGAGAAAGATGCTGGCGAGTTTGTGTCTACTACAACTACAGGAAATGATTCTATTTATGGAAATGAAAGGGTGATTCATACACTTAAGTGGAAGAAAAAGAATATGGCAATGTTGCAAAGATAGATAACGAGCAGCCACATGGTAAAAAAGAACATGACAATGTCATGGAGGATAATGGGGAAGGGTTGAATGTTGGTATGTTGTGTTAGGGGTAATCAGAGAAGAACAAGAGAGATTTTGGGACAATTTTCTAATTTATATTGAACTTCAAAAACAACTAGTTAAAAAGAAGAAATGAAAGTACTGTGAATGAAAAGTAATTGATAAAAAACAAACTAGCCTATCACTTAAATAGATAAAAAAAACAAACTATAAATAACCCACGTAGCATAGCATGAACCCCATGTTCTCCATTTACTCTTTCAAGTAACTTCCAACTACTTCTCCCACTTTCTCGTACAACTTGTTTCCTAAGTCAACATTAATTTAACATCCCCCCCCCCCCCCTAATGTTGACCTGGATCTTCATCCTCATCCGTACCCAACAGAGCTCTCATTTCACAAAACTTGACCCGACCCAATGCTTTGGTCAGTATATCAGCCTTTTGCAAATTCCCGATCATATGTTCCACGTGTACCTGCCCTCGTTCTACACATTCACGTATGTAATGGTACTTTGTGTCAATATGTTTACTATGCCCGTGGAAAACAGGGTTTTTCATAAGAGCGATGGCCGACTCGTTATCAACTAACAGTTTGACCACTTCAGGTTGATTACCCTTTAAATCGTCGACCAAATTTCTTAACCAAATGGCTTGACACGCTGCAGAAGTGGCAGCCATAAATTCTGCCTCACAAGAAGATAAAGCTACGGTTCGCTGTTTTTGAGATGACTAAATTATTGGATTACCTGAGTAATAGAACACCATACCACTTGTGCTTCTTCGATCATCCAAATCGGTTCCATGGTTACTGTCACAATAGCCCACAAGTTTTCCATCTTCACCTCTTTTATACTTTAGCCCGTAATTAACAGTACCTTTCATGTACCTAAGAATCTGTTTGACAACTGCAAGATGGCTTTCCTTTGGCTTCTCCATGTACCTACTAACCGCTCCAACCGGGAACCCGAGATCCGGCCTGGTGTGGATCTAATAACGAAGACTACCAATGTGGCTCCTGTATTCAGTTGGGTTCACATCTTTCCCGTCTTCATCTTTCGCCAAACTTATCTTGTACTCCATTGGCATTTTTGCCGGATTACAACCCCACATACCAGCCATCTGTAGGATCCGTTTGGCATAACCCGACTGTTTTATCGAAATGCCATACTCTTTCTGATCTACTTCAATACCTAGGTAGTAAGACAATCTACCCAAGTCACTCATATCAAACACCGTTTTCATTTTCTTCTTGAAATCATTGATCTTCTTCTCATCTACTCTGGTCACAATTAGATCGTCGACGTAAAAACCTACAATGAGAGTAAATGAATTTTGCAATTTATAAACTGCTGGTTCTTGAGCACACCTGTCAAAACCCATTTCTTTCAATACTTCATCCAACTGAACGTTCCAAGCTCTCGGCGCTTGTCGAAGCCCATACAACGCCTTTATCAACTTATACACCACATTCTCCATATTCCGGATCACAAACCCATCCAGATGTCTCACATAAACTTCCTCATTTAGAACACCGTTTAGAAAAGTCGATTTGACATCTAGGTGATGAACAAACCAACCTTCCTTTGCTACCATAGCCAGGAGTAAACGAATTGTTTCCATTCGCGACACCTGTGCGTATACCTCATCAAAGTCGATTCCTTTCTTTTGAACGTACCCCCTTGCAACTAACCGAGCCTTGTGCTTGAGCACCTTACCCTCTGCATCCTTTTTCAGCTTGAATACCCATTTTAGCCCAATTGCCTTATGACCGATCGGCAATTCGACTAAGGACCAGGTCTCGTTTTTGTTGATTGAATTCTACTCAGTCTTCATGGCATCCAACCAATCTTGTTTTTCAGCGGATTCTTTAAATGTTGTTGGTTCATCATCAACCAACAACAGTTGAACAAGATTATCTTCAATGGGCTATGTTTCTTCATATAAATCGTTCAAATATTGAAACCCTTGAGGTGGTGTATGATCGCAGTCTGATCGATTCACCGAGATAGTGTTGTTAGGGTTTGATTTTGAACCAGACGAGCTTCCCTGTTCTGCAGATCTGATTGATGGTGAAGGTGTGAGAGTGTCAACAGGAGTAGACGTGTCACGGTCATTATTGTTGTTGGTTTGTTTAGTTTGACCTAGGTCAGCAGATGCTTCACGAAGTTGTATGTTGACCCAGTTTGAGTTTGGGCTGGGCCCACTCTGCTCGTTTTGGGCACCACTCCAGGCCCAAATCCTTTTCTCATTAAACTTAACATCATGAGAAATAACAATCTTTTGGTTTATAGGGTTAAATAATCGGTAAGCCTTACTTCTTTTTTCAACTCCCAAATATATCATTGCAATACTTCTGTCATCGAGCTTCGTGGTATGACCTGAGGGATTCTTCACATATGCAATACAACCAAACACTTTTAAGTGATGAAGTGTTGGTTTTCTACCTTTCCATCCTTCATATGGCGTCATGTTTTTCACCGATTTTGTAGACATTCGATTAAGGAGATAAACGGCAAGTCGTACCGCTTCCCCCCATAATACCTCCGGCACCTTCATCGTCTTCTACAGTGACCTGGTTGCCCCGAGTATAGTACGATTACGGCGCTCCACAACACCATTCTGTTGTGGGGTATACGGTGCCGTTAATTGCCTTCGAATACCCTCCTGTTGGCAAAATTGGTTAAACTGATGTGAGGTGAACTCACTTCCTCGATCAGTTCTGAGCATCTTTACTTTGTGTGTACTTTCGTTTTCGACCTCTACCTTGAATTGCTTGAACACCGACATAGCTTCATCCTTCGTTTTTATCATATAAACCCACATGTATCGACAATAATCATCAACAATTAGCATAAAGTATCGATACCTCCCAATGTTTGTGGTAATATTGACCCGCACAAATCAGCATGAACAAGTTCGAGTGGCTTATCGGCTCACCACTCAGCTTCATACAGGAATGGGTCCCGTGTCTGCTTTGCCACCAAACATCCCTCACAAACTTGAGCAGGGTGTGATACCTTCGGTACACCTTTTACCAAACCCCTTTTGACCATCATCTCCATATCACGAAAATTCACATTCCCCATTCGAGCATGCCAAAGCCAGGCTTCATCATCAATTTTAGCTTCTAGGAAAATCGGGCAAGTTGTCTTTAACCCGATCTTATACAACCTATTTTTCGAGCGCTCCACCTTCATTAACAGCTTCCCGGACTCATTGTAAACCCTTAGAAATTCGTTCTTCATTCCAACCCCATATCCCTCTTCGGTCAATTGTCCCATGCTCAAGATATTGCTTCTTAAAGACGGGATAAAATACACATCTGGAATCAAAAGTTGATCACCATTTTTGCATTCAAACAAAATCTTACCCTTGCCTTCAATATGAACCTTTGATCCGTCTCCAAAACTGACTTGCCCCGTTACTTTATCATCCAATTCCGAAAAAAAATCTTTGACCCCCGTCATATGATTACTGGCACCGTTGTCAAGGTACCATACCTCATAATTAACTTTAGTCTGGTCTTCATGTGTGCATGGAAACACCTTTTCTTCATTAAGTAACACCAATTTTGGTACTTTTTCACCACAAATGCTCAACATAAGGGATTTTTCATCTTCTTCTTCCTTAACCAAATTTGCCTCATTCTTCTTTTCATTCCCTCCTGGACACTCAGAAGCATAGTGTCCCAGTTGCTCACATTTGAAACACTTGACATATTTCTTATCTCGCCCCTTCCTATTTTCATTTTCATGGTGAGAACCGCCACCCCAGCGTCCTCCTCTACCACGACTTGAACCTCTGCCACGTGACCCGTTTCGACCACCTCGATCTTGATACGAACCTCGGCATCTTCCTCCATGCTGGAAACCTCTCCCGGTTCCCCAGTAACTTTGTTGTCAATCACTACGGGTGAATAACAAGGTGTTATCGCTGATTACGTTTCCTTTTCGTTGGTTCAAACGATCTTCATATGCCTTCAATCGCCCGATCGCTTCATCGAACAACATCGAACCTATATCCGAACACTGTTCTATGGATGCAACCAATTGAAAATACTTCTCCGGAACCGAATCAAACAACTTTCTAACCAACACGTCTTCTTCAAGAGTCTCCGCAAGGCTACTGTACCTTGAGATCATCCCACTCAACTTCCCGGGGAACGCATCGATACTCTCGTCGTCCTTCATCTTTAACGAATCAAACTCCCGCTTGAGAGTATGTAAACGTACTCTCTGCACTCTTTCGGCACCCAAGTACCGGGTTTTTAATGAGTCCCAGATTTCCTTTGCTGTCCTTTTCTTTTCCACCTGCAACAAGACATCCTCCGGGATCGCTTGAAAAATGAAGGCACAAGCGGTTTTATTCTTCTTTTCGTCATCTACTGTATCGACCGATGGCTCAATGGATTCCCACAGACCATGGGCATCCATCACAGCCTCCATCTTGATCGCCCACGTGGTGTAATTGCTCGCCGTTAACGTTGGGATTTGAAGGGATACGTAACTTGTTTCTTTCGGGGTGTTGAGGTTGTAGCGACGACAGGCATGTTGTTAAATCTAAGATATTTTGGCATACACAAACCTTGAACGCTCTGATACCAAATGTTTGGGGTAATCAGAGAAGAACAAGAGAGATTTTGGGACAATTTTCTGATTTATATTGAACTTCAAAAACAACTAGTTACAAAGAGGAAATGAAAGAACTGTGAATGAAAAGTAATTGATAAAAAACAAACTAGCCTATCACTTAAATAGATAAAAAAACAAATTGTAAATAACCCACGTAGCATAGCATGAACCCCATGTTCTCCATTTACTCTTTCAAGTAACTTCCAACTACTTCTCCCACTTTCTCGTACAACTTGTTTCCTAAGTCAACATTAATTTAACATGTTGAATACTGATGGTGTCTAGGGTAGTACTGCAAATGAAAAACCATCAGAAAATTTATGTTCATTCAGTGGTGTAGCCAGAAAGTTTTTCATATGGGTTCGGAAGAAAGGGGTGACCAATTGTCTATTACTTAAGTTTGAGTTTTCTACGGGTTCGATATCGAAATTTCTACGAATACGATGACAAAATACATGAATATATAACACTAAAAAAAATTGTACGGGTTCAGCCGAACCTATTCCCCAAAAGTTGTCTACGCCCCTGTGTGCATTCCGAGGGTAGTGTCATGAAGGTGCCTGCTTCATTGTCTAAACTTTCTACACCTATACTAGTGGAAGTTAAAAAACAGTATATCGTAGTTGGGAGTCAAGATTTAATGATATTGAAAACCCCACGGGAAACTTTAAGGTCCCTTTTCCTCAGACAGTTACGCTAGTTGATTGAATATTTCCTTATGGACTTAATGATATGGAGAACTTTCGGTAGAGAAAAAATATATCATTTCTTTAGGGTTTGCTTTAAAAGGACGAGATACAACTAAAAGTGACATAAATGAGACCAATATTCAATGTGTGGAAATTTGAAGATATTAGATTCCGGTCAGATCTCTTAGTATTTGTGGTTGCGTGGGTGGTTAGGTCGGTCCATGGAGATTATTCTCGTCTCATTCTTTCTTGTCCTCCTGTTATATTTTGACCCATGTTATTTTCGTGTTTTTTTTTTATTTTTTTAATCTTGTAGTCATGCTCTTGCCTTTGTGAATCTCTTGTAATGTGTCATGTTTCTATTGGGTTGTGTTTCGTCCTATTTAGTTTCTCATTAGTGGAGGTTGTTTAGTACTTTAGTATAGTTATTTTTGAAATAATATATATATATATATAAATATATATATATATATATAGGGGAGGGATATTTTGAGAACTTGATGATTTTTAAGAACTTTAAGAACTCAATTTTAGACCACATATTTAATTAAATGAGTTTGAATATGTGGCTGAGATTAAATTTGATTAAAAAATGAATCAGGAAAGAAAATAAGTATTTTTGATAATTACACAAGTTTAAACTTTAGTTACACATGTGTAAAAAATTGAGTAGGTGTGTAAAAAATTACGGTAATTTTTTGTACATTACTTACACTTACGTATTACACATATGTAAAAAAAAATTCAAAAAAACAATTTGTTACATTAAGTTCTTTCTAGTTCTTAAAGCTCAAAGCGGTTCTTAAAAGAAATCAATCCTATATATATATATATATATATATCTATATATATGTATATTTGTTGACCCTAACATATTTCTTGTTGTTCGCTGAAAAAAAATAATGAATTCATCACTACACGAACAAATATGGCATGTTTATATTCGTTTGTAGCGTACTTAAAAGAGAGTTTTAAAACAATCATATATAACTGTTAACTTAGACGGATGCTCGTGCGATGCAGAGGGTGTTTGAACGCATACACTGTTAATTACGTAAAAATTATGAGTGCTCATGATTCATTTTAAAACCTTGAAACCGTTTAACATGGTCATCCGTTAGGTTTCACAATTGTTTTTGATTTTTTTTTACTTTCGGTCGGTTGGTTTTAAAATTTTCAAACCAAAGTGAACAATTTGGTTCGTTGTTTATACTAGAAACCGGCCATATGAAACTAAACCAAAATGTAAATGTTGAATGCATGTTAATCTTTTTTATTATGTAGTATTAGATATGTTTTGTTACATATATTAAATATAGTTTAAATATAATATTTGAACAAAATATTTTTTAATACAACTAAACTTTAAATTAACCTATTTCCAATATAATTTTTTTTAACTCTTTGTTCTTATTATTTCCCCCATTAATGTTTACCATTTATGTGACTAAAATTATCATTTTTCATGTTATGGTTTACTTAGGCATCATTTTTTGTTGGTGTTTAGTTATAAGTGATTGTATAGTTAAATTAATAACCATTTTAAACTAAATTTTATATCAAAGCTTAAATGTGAAACCAAACTGGAATCAGATTGTTAGTAACGATTTTTGTTTCAATTTCAGTGATTTAGTTTTTGTTTTGGACGACAAAAAATCGGTACTAACGGTTGGCTCCCAAGTTTAACTTAAACCATTAAAACCATCATTGAACACCCTATGCAACATATTATTTTTTTTAAACTGAAAATATTATAACAATATTATACTCAAATTAAAGATAATAAAGTGTTCGTTTTTATGTTGTAATTTGTTTTTACAAAAATATTAACGTATGAAAACATTATGGTCATTTAAAAACCGTGAGTGGGAAGTTGGTTTACGATAAAAATTAAAAAAACATAACATGATTAGAGACAAGCTTGTAAGTTGAGTAAATTATGTTTAAAAGACAAGTTTATCCATTTTTAAACATGTAACACTTGTAAAAATTTTAAAACATAAAATGTCTTAATTACCCTTGTCTCGTATATTGTATATTTAATAGTTAAATCATAGTCCAATTTATATAATAAAAAGAGTAATTGGTTGGTTGAAAAAAAATTCTGAATATGATGGTTAAAAAGAGAAATAAAAGGAAGTATCATTGGTTTGTTAAGAGAAAGTAAACAATACTTTTAATAATAATTTTTTAACACAGTTAATTACTTTCAAAAATGTGTTAAGAAAAAAGTGTACGGAGTGGGTTTGATTGGTAGGACAGAGAGACAAGGGACACTTGTTTGGTCTCGAAGCCAACCCAACACGCCAATTTTTTGTTCTCTATACAATATATTCAATTTTAATCTCATAAAGATATTATATATAGAGAGATCAATACTAGCGTGTCCATAATATTCTATTAAAAACATTAAAGAACATTGAGGAGATATAGTCCCGGCTCCGGGTTGGATTCAGGCACAAACCCAAATAGAAAAAAACGGTCAAAAACCGAATTATGTGAGTCAGATATATACATCTTTTTCCTATATTTTTCCAAGAAGTTGTTTTCATTACTCTCCTAGGCTTCAGGTAACATAGTTGATACGTAAGAAGTTAAATATTCTAATGACTAACACATAACATTTGTATCACTCAAACACTATCATAATTACGAATTATTCCAGATTAGAGATAATATTTGAATTACGTATGTTATTTTCGAATCTAGTAAAGGTTTAAACTGAACCAACCCACACGAACGTATAACTCAAATACAGTTTTCAAGTTCTAGTTCATTTAAAAAAATCCCAACTAAACGAAACATATTCACATAAGATAAATAACTCAAAAAACCGATTTGAGATGATCAGAACACACTATTCTAGGATTGAACTTGGGTAAGAAAATGTTGATTAAGTGACTTTTTTAAATAGACATCGTTACCACCAAGCTAATACCATTTAAAATATTACCCTAAAAAATCTGATTCGATGAACACCCGATTAACTTGATACATTATTTTACAATAACCAAAAAGTTATTCAATTTAAAAATTCAAACACAGGCAACACTTGCCTACCTCCTTCTCTCCCCATCCACATCCTGTGTATGCGCATCTAGCTGTCTGGTGTACCATCCCCCCACCCTACTCTACACTAAGCTTACTTATATATACCCTCACTTCCAACTTCTACCCAAGTATCAAAACACATATTAATATACAACACATAAACATAAACATAACACAGATGGAATTTATTACCATCTCATTTTCTTTATTGTTCCTTCTTGCCACACTCTTTCTATTTACCTCCGCGGTCCATGGCCGAGGAAAATACCTCCCTCTTCCACCCGGTACACTCGGGTGGCCGTATATTGGTGAAACCTTTCAACTTTACTCACAAAACCCGAATGTTTTCTTTGCCTCCAAAGTCAAAAAGTTAGTTTATTGTTTTTAAACTTCAATTTATTTAAAACAGTTTCTTGATCAAATTGTTGAATAATTACAAAATTTGTTGTTTTTTTTATTTAGGTACGGTTCGATCTTTAAAACCCATGTGTTGGGTTGCCGGTGTGTCATGATTTCGAGCCCGGCTGCTGCTAAGCTTGTGCTTGTAACAAAAGCTCATTTATTTAAGCCTACATTTCCTGCTAGCAAAGAAAGAATGTTGGGCAAACAAGCCATTTTCTTCCACCAAGGGGATTACCATTTCAAGTTAAGACGCCTCGTTCTCCGCGCATTCACCCCGGAATCCGTTAAAAATATCGTACCTGACATCGACTCAATTGCAGTCGATTCTCTACGGTCATGTGAAAATCGACTTGTCAATACTTTTCAAGAAATGAAAACAGTAAGTTACCACACTGTTTTCTGGCACGAAGAATAATATTACACTTGAATACATTCTATATTTGTTAATTTTATAACTAGTCTAATAGAAATAACACGTTTTAGATATGATAATTATATAACTAGTCTAATAATAACAACATTGTTGTGTTGCAGTTCACATTCAATGTGGCATTGCTTTCCATATTTGGAAAGGATGAGGTGCTCTATAGGGAAGATCTCAAGAGATGTTATTACATTCTTGAAAAAGGGTACAATTCGATGCCGATTAACCTCCCGGGAACGCTTTTTCACAAATCAATGAAGGCAAGGAAAGAATTAGCTCAAATCTTAGCCAAAATTCTATCTTTAAGAAGAGAAAACAAGAAAGAACACAATGATTTATTAGGTTCTTTCATGGAAGAGAAAGAGGGACTCTCCGATGAACAAATTGCCGATAACATCATCGGTGTGATATTCGCAGCTCGGGACACAACTGCTAGTGTCATAACATGGATTATCAAATACTTGGCTGAAAATCCCACTGTCTTGCAAGCTGTCACAGTAAGAGTTCATTTTTCATTCCCATTTCATAATTTAAATCAAAGCTTAATGTATTGTAATCAAGATTATATTATATGGTTGACTTTTTAGGAAGAACAAGAGGGGATAATGAAAGAGAAAGATGACAAAGGTTTGACTTGGGTAGATACCAAGAAGATGCCAATAACTTCAAGGGTCATCCAAGAGACACTTAGAGTTGCTTCAATCTTGTCTTTTACTTTTAGAGAAGCTGTTGAAGATGTTGAATTTGAAGGTTTGTTTTATATATAAATATTTCTTTTACCTTTTGAATATGCATATATTGTTGATCTAAAACAACTTTCAAAATTGATTTCCCAGGGTACTTGATTCCCAAAGGATGGAAGGTATTGCCACTCTTTAGAAACATTCATCATAGTCCGGAAAATTTCACCAACCCGGAGAAGTTTGACCCGTCAAGATTTGAGGTATATTTGATATTTTAATTTTGATTTTGTATATATGAAATTATGAAAATATAGAGAGATTTATATGAAATTTTTCAAAAACTATTTAAATTAAAATAATTTATCTTATTTGTTCATGAGATTAATGTGACACATTCTTTATATACTTTCCTCTAAAATTAAATATGATTTGATTTGGCAGGTGGCACCAAAGCCCAATACATTTATGCCATTTGGAAATGGGGTCCACTCATGTCCAGGGAATGAGCTAGCAAAGCTGGAGATATTAGTGCTCATACATCACATGACCACAAAGTACAGGTTGGTGAAATGCACACAATTCTTAACACGTTAAAGTTTTCTACAACATTATTATATGCATGATTATCTTTCAATGGGGTACCAATTTATATATGATAACACATAATAAAAATCATATCAATATTTTCTAAGTTTTGATTAAAACGGTTTGTTATATTGTGTAGGTGGTCGATGGTAGGCCCTCAGAATGAAATTCATTATGCGCCGTTTGCCCTTCCTCAAAATGGTTTGCCAATAAGACTTTCCCTTAGAAATCAGTTATAAAAAGAAAGGGCCAAGATAAGACCTCTAATGCTCAAAGGGTGTGCACGGTTAAGATGGATTCGGTATTCGTGATCTGAATCCGGGAGCTGATCGGGTTTCAAAGAATGATAAATTATGCATTGTTATAAAATATTTAATCATGCTTGATTTTTTTGGTCAAAGAAGAGGATAAAAGAATCATCATGCAAGAGAATACATATTGCCGAGGAAGACTCAAAAGGACATGGAATTGTACATACACAAGAGTTTCCTCAATCAAAGGAGAAGATAGAGAAAAAGATTTGTGATGGTTTTGTGATAATCAAAAAGTAGGAGGATCAATTGTAGCATATCTAGGCCATTATCGATTTAGGAGATGTTATTGATTTGTTTTTGGATGAAGTCCGCAAGGCAATAATAATATTAATCCATTCATTACTCATTTACTCTATTTGCTTTCTTATTTTTTCTCTTCAACCTTATTGTACTCACCTTTCGGATCCCAAACTATACACACTACCATCACTAATGTTTTAGAAAATAGCAAAATACAAGGAATTGATAAGGTTTATGTATATCTTTATGGGACTAAAATCTCTATGTTTTGATTTTGAACATAGGTTAGAAGCCGGTGGGCTGTGGCATCGGTTTATTTGATAGGAAAAATAGGTAATTTGTGTCACTTTGGCAAGAAAATCGTTGCTGCGAAAAACTAATTGATATCCTTTAGAATTTGGGACCGTAGCAAGGGCTTGTTAGCCATGGTCATGTTCCAAATCTAGAATCACATAAGCTCAAGCAATTGTGCCTTCATATCTCCAATCCTATTTTAAAGCTTAAACTGATATCCCCTCAAATCATGCATATAATCCCAATTGTTGCATAAAACGATTTTAAAGAAGAAAGATTAAAATGAAGAATAATTTCACTAATCATAGCGAAAAAGGCGTTCATATAATAAATCATATCAGGTCATGTAAAAAGTCAGAAATTTATTCTGGTCAAAACAAGTTGGTTAAGAAAACTATTTGTCCGGCTCATGTCAAAATAGGTTGTTGAAAGGTGTTAACTTGGTTTGGTAAAAGTTGTTTTAACTAAGGGCTGTTTGATTCATTCAGATCTGAATGAGTCTCTGTCTCATTCAGCAACAACAATAAGTTTGAATGATTCAGACCTAATTTTAACCATTCAGATGTTTTTCTGTTTGGAACCAAACAGTGTGAAGTTTGAATGAATCAGATGTTTACATCTGAATGGTTCCATTCAGATGTAAACAAACAGCCCCTAAGATGGAGCCGATTGAACTCAGTCTTTTTTTGAAACAAAATGTATATCAAAATGAGATTATAAGTATATGCATATGTGTTATAGCTATTGGCATCCATGGGCGGTGACAAAACGATGTGTTATGTCGGAAACGATTGTGATGACACTAGAGGTGGTGGCGGTGACAGTGGTGTCGTTGTATTGACAACGACCGGTTGGCGGCGGTGGCGATAGACTATGACCAATGGGTGGTGTTAGGGATGTTCTTCGGGTTATTTATTCGGGTTGCTCGGGTTTGAGCTTAAAAAAATTGACCCAAAAACCGACCCAAATAAGTTCGGTTTGTTCGGTATACGGTAACAGGTTGGGTAAATTCAGTTTGGATTTAACCAATTAAAAAAATTATCCGCCTTTAACAGTATCATAAATTAAAAAACCATCTTCCAAGCCGTTATAAAACCATAATATACAATTATATTCAAGAATAACATATATATTATTTAGCATAACATGAAATTTATCATACAAGCATGCATTAGACGGGATGATGGAGTGTTGTAACTTGTGGATCAGTACGTGTGTAGATTGAAGAAACATGCTCAAAACATATTTATTTAAATACTATGCTATTTCAGTGTTTGAATTGAAGATACTTCTCAACATGCTATATGGCAATTAATACACTGGGATGTGATAAGTCCAATATTAATTGGAGTCTTGAGAACAACCGAACAAGAATACATAAGGTCACTACGTTACTTCACTGCTAAACTATCCTATAAATATTAGGGATACATGCATCGATGTACTATAATTCGGGTTATTCGGTTCAACCCGAATTTGGGTATTTCAACCCAAATATCGACCCAGATATTTTATCTCGGGTTCAGGTTAGGAGTTTAAACGGTTCGGGTGAATTCGGGTTGGGCTATTTGGGTGTTGGGGCGCTACGGATAGGATCCTTATTCAGGTTCGGTTAAAAAACACACCCCTAGATGGTGTTGGTTCATATAGAACAAATAAATCTATAAACAAGTAAAAGCTACTCAAATCAAACCATTTTTTTTTTCTAAAATGTAACATAATTACCATGTATTTTATTCACCTATGCATCTTGAATTGTTGTGGCTAGCCTTTGGCTAGTGTTTTGAATGAAAAGTTGTTAGCCATTCAAAAGAAAAAAAGAAAAGATTCACCTACATAGTTTTTATGACTCAGATTGACCAAACAACATAATATATACTCTTTCTTTTCAATCATTAGAGCAATTATTTTTGAGGCATCTTCCTAACTCAATTTACTTTATATGCTTTAATAAGCCGACATCACACCAAACCTCTCTCCACCGCCTTTTTTCAAAGGCTTTGGTTATTCACACACCCTTTAACTTATTCACACATCCTTGGAACACATACGATCGTATGGGTCCTATACGATCGTATAGGACTTCAGCTTTTGTCAGATTCTCGCAGGCTTTGTCTGCTATCCAGAAACATTCTATACGATAGTATGGATACTATACGATCGTATGACTTGTTTTTTTAATTTTTTTTAACAATTTGCAACTTTTTAAAGAAGTTTTATATATTTGTTACAAACATATATATTAAATTTGCAAATTCAGTATGGCATATCAACATAAAGTTTTATAATGTATAACTAGTTGTTTATCCTGTTCGTTCGGCGTGAGACACGTATATTTAGAGGAAAAAATATGTAGCATAAACCCAATTTGCTAGATGAATACTATACCAATTCATACACAACATTCTTGGTGTAACTTTCTTGATATGATAAATAAATAGAATAACAAGATACAAAGAAGCAAAAGAAAATACCAAATAACATCATAACTAAACTTCAAACAAACATCCCTAATACATTAAAAATAAATATCCCAAAAAATAATAAAACTCTTATCCATGTATTTCACGTTTGGTTTTAACATGCACGGTTAAGTCATTCAATTTTTGTTTTTTTTTGTTTCCATATGATCGTATGGGAGTCATACTATCGTATGACTCCCAGTCAAACTCCGTACACTGCGTCTGCATGTGTACTTTTTTTGTTTATTTATTTCATACGATCGTATAGGTCCTATACGATCGTATAAAGGATGTGTAAGTTTCTAGAATGGGTGTATGAATAACATGACCTTTTCTAAATTGAAAGAAAATGACAAAGATGGGATGGATTTAACCAATCTCTTGGTCAAGAAATGTTTCCCTCTTTCGTAGAAGATATTATTTTGTCTTTCAATTAAATATTCATATGGTGTCAATATATTATTGTTATTTAATTTCCTCTTAACATACTGCTTTGTAGTCTATAGATGTATGCCAACTACTACAATGATTCATTTGTATACATCTTGAGTCACATCACTATCTTGGCGAACTCTCAATTGGCATTATCGTTTTGACTTTGCAATAAATTGGATATACAAATATGGTTGACAATTCATTAAAGATCATTTATAATTCAAATCTTTGATTTATATAAGTAGCTAACAAGATTACACATGTCATACAATCATGACTTCCTACCAAATAATGTGAATGATTGATCTTGAGTGGTCCTCTCTAGACATTAGAATCATAAATTAAGGAGTTGGAAGTTGAAACCACCTATAACAACAAAATACAACTTTAAGGTCTAGACTTACTTTATTACAATAAGTTTACTCACCATTGATTAACCATCCAAATGGTTTTCACCTTTGGCTTTACTATTTGTGATAGGTTTAACTTATGGGAATGGAAAACTAAGAATATAAGAAGAGTTCGATGGACTCATGATTTTATCATACAATGAACAATCTAACAATCCAATTTGTTGTATATAATAAGGTATCACAACCTTGTCACTCTAATAAATTAGACTAAGAAACTTTAACTAACTACAACATCGCTTCCACATGTCAGCAAATAACAAGGAAATAACAAGCCATAAGTATCACAATCATGCTGCTCTAAGATGTCGCTAAAGAAGTTGAAGATGGTGTGTGTTATGCAAGTTTATACATAACATCCTTTTGCGAGTGAAATAGGTGAAGCAACATGAAAAATCTATATAAGTAAGCTAGAATTAATACCATTGTATGTTTGGACCAGTGATAAATCTATGATTTAACTTCTATGTTTGTACGTGCTCAATCATGGTGTATGGTTGAGTTGTTAATCCGCACGCAAGAAATGGAAACAAAGTTGTTTAAACAAAACTTGTTGACGTGACATCTTATTATTTAAAAGTATAAATTAAAGGCACTATTAATAGAAAATGATCCATTGGGTAGTTGTAGAATAAGACTTGGCTAGGCAATTGCGTTCTTGGAACATTAACATTTCACTTTATATTATTAAAATAATTGATAGCCAAAAGGTGTTCTTCCTTGATGGTCTAAAACAAAGTTGGAAAGCAGAAACTATTGGAAGTTTTTTTCTTTTTCTTTTTTTTTTCGAATGACTTTTAAAATATCAAAACTAGCAAAAGCTGGGGAAAAAAGAAAACAAACAGAGGCGGTAAAGCTAGCATTAGTTGGACCGAGTCTTACAAATCAACAATTACAAACTAGCAAACTAATAAATAAAAACTAACAAATTACAAATTACAAATTACAAATTGTTCACACATAGAATATGTTTAATTTGTTAATTATAAACAAAAATTTAGGTTTAATTAGTTAATAATAACTATGAACTAAAATTTAACAAATAAATGAATAACCTAACAATTAACAATATGAATTGAAGAACAATTAACAAATTAACATAAACTTACTGGAGGTTTGACGAAGAACCAGAGAAGAAACAGTTAGGGGTGGGAGGTGGTCGACTGGCTGGCGGCGGCGGTGGCTGACTGGCCGGACTCCGAAGGGTGGAAGGGTGGTGAGGCAGAAACAAGCAGTCGAATGATGAGTTTTAAAAGACTGGTTAAAAAACAAAAAAAGAATAAGAAAAAGACAAAAACCGGAATCCTTTGATTTGAACCTGTGACATTAGTTTCACAAAGCAGACCTTTACCACTACACCAATCATCTAATTTGTGAATAACATGGTTCCCTTCTAATTTATAAGGTGGTTCACTCTATTATTTTTTATATACCTCTACACTATTATTTCGAAACTCGGGTGGTTCCGGTGAACCACCCGTTTATACCGTAAATCCGCCCCTGCTTCCCATAAAAAAATTATTGTAACCATGGTAGGACGAGTCTCGTCTAAACCATGGTAGGATGAGTTTTGTCTGGATTAGTCATTCAGCTTAGACCCATCCAAATGTATATTATCACTTGGCATGTTGTATATAGGTTTCTCGCTGATTTTTCATATAGGCAAAGTTAAGTAACAACAAGATAAATAGTTGAAACTTCAAGAGTGACATTTTTACGCATACTCAGTGGCGGACTCAGGATTTTTTGTCAATGGGGTCCCAATTTTTTCGGTTTACAAAATTTTTCGGGTCGGTCGTTATTCGGGTCGGGTCGAGGCGAGGAACATAATAAAACACGGAACTATGGTGTCATTGGAAACGAGTAAGTAGAAATAATCTAAATTACAAACTAGATGAAACTTACACTTTTAATTCATACCCGAAAAACATGAACGTAATCTATATATATGGTCTTACATAATTGACCAAAACATGAAAAAATAACTCTAACACAAATAAATGATTAATTATAATATACATACACAAGGTAAATAATAAAAGAATATGCAAAATCCATGTTAACATTATATATGTTGCATGGTGATAATGACTATATGAGAGAAACTAACAAAAAGCACAAATACCCTAACTGAATAACTAAGATTATGATATTAAAAAAACAACAAAAAAGGAGTATGATGGGGCTTGAACCTACAACCTCTCACAAGTAAAACAAGGGACTTTCCACTGTACCAGTTCAATCTTAATAGTATGGGTTCCAAGTACTAAATTTTTATGGGGTCCTTACAAAATTTAATATACCGTCTCTAAGTAATTTTTAAAAAACATCGGTGTCCCGGGACCCCGATCGGACCTATATGGGTCCGCCCCTGCGCATACTTATTTAGCAGACTAACCAAAAAACTTTTCAATCTCAAGTGATGCTATAGATAGCGGAGAAACTTGAATTGATGATGTTTAACATATAATAATGTGAAACTTAATACAGAAAAAATATATTAGAATTTAATATCCTTTTGACTTTAAAATAATCAATCACAATTGTCAACTCCCATTTGGGTAGACAAACAATATAAATAATCGTACGTTGACGATTATTATTTATGATTATATATATAAGAATTTAGTTTTGCATGACTTATTTTACACTTGTCATGCTATGATGCAAAGCTTAACGTTTAACCAAATATCGTGCATGCGTGATTGATTTATCCACAAGATATGCAATAAACAAGCTCCACTAATAGAACACTGAAATCTCAACATATATAAATGACGTCTTGACTTTATTTGCTGACGGTGAACATTTATTTAATGATACTAGGTCGATTAGAGTAGATCTCCAAATTATATTAGTTTATATAATATTTTAATATCTTCTCGTGTATCATGATTTTCAATAAGTAAACTGAATTGCGTAGGGATGATAACTCTTCTTTCTGATACGGTGATACCAGATTACAAAATTAAATTTTTTACTTGTTCAGTATGTGTAATAATAATAGCGGATTCTAGAACCTTTTTTCATTGGATTCATAAGTTTTCGGCATATGTTTATTTATATGGAGTTAGTTTTTACCTGGTCGGGTCATCAGGGATGTGCCCAGGAGCAGGGTACGCGGGTTGACCGTACCCCATGAATTTGTTTTAGAGGTATACATATATATGTTAAAATTCCGATTGACCTTTATGGAATTTTTGTACTGAACCCTATGAAATTTCAACTTTAGAAAAACTAAATTAAAATTTTAAAAGTTATAAATATAAGAATCTAATACATATATAATTTAGGTCATATAAATTTATTTATAAATATAAAATTTCAAAATTTAGTAAAATAATCATCTAATATATGTAATTTAATCTGTCATTCTCACTTTGGTGGGGTGATAAGATGATTAAATTGTGAAATACTGAAATAGAAGGTCATGAGTCCAAACGGACATACACCCTTAAAGTATACAAATTTAGCCATTCAAAACAATAATAATAAATTTAGCCCATGTAAGTTCATATATAAACATCTAATATAAATAACTAAGGCCACATATAAACCCGACACAACCCAAAATTTTTATTTATTTATTTATTTTATTTTAAGATACAATATGATTATTTAAGGACTAAAAACCCCACATTTATAACAAACAAACATTAATAGTAATGAGATGGTTTGCTAAGCCCTACCCACTGTTAAAATACTTCTTTAAAATTCCAGGTAAAGCTAACTCCGAATGATAAGCAAGCACAATATAACGATATGGATGTGACTTATGAAATTTGTCATTCACATTGATAAAAGAGTCAACCTTTCGATCTTTTTAGCATTTTTAAGCTGAAGAATTTCCAATAAACATTATTATGAGAAATGGGATTTATTGTGTACTTACTACATAAACATTTTATTAACCTTGCTATTATATAACCTTTCATTTCATATATTCTTTTTCGCAGGCCAGATTGTTTAGGACACAGTTTCGATGGAGGGCACAATTTTTTTTTTAAAATTTTTTAGTATATATATATAAATGTTAGTTATTTTAAATGTAACCAGTAAAATTTGGACAATGACTTTGTGAAATAAAAGAAATGTGAAGAAAAGAGATCATAACAAAGGTATGTGTTTGAAGAAGCTTTTGTTTGGAGAATATGGCAAGTAAAATGTAATACTTTATTACATGTACTTTAAACTTTTGTACTTTTCTGTTAAACATTTTCTTTTGTAGTTGATTTTTCTTTTTTGTTGTATTTTCTTTAAAAAAAAAAAAAAAAACACAAACTTCAAGTATGTAGGGCCTAGTAATTGAAATGGACTTCAGGAAGCAAGTTAACAATCAACACATCCATGAATAATTAATCCACAAAGTATGAGGAAGTCATACTTACGATAAGCAATGTATCGAAAACAATATGCTAGATAGTATCAATTGTGAAGAATTGATCAATGGCTTTCTAGGAGGGTGCATTTATTCGTTTAATTAGGTTTAGTTTATCACTTAACTTTATTTTTATTTGTCTACCTTAATGTTACAATAACTTTGTTTTGTTTATGGTTATTACAATTATCGTCCGTCTTTTAGTTTATTTTTATAAGGTCCATTTTTAATACTCGTCTTGGACACTCGATATCTCAGAGATGGGCCCGCCTTTTTGTTTAAAATGATTATAGAAAGTTAAAAATTGTTCTAATAGTAGTTTGGTTAATCTCAAACACATTCCATTAGAATGGGTTCTAATATTATCTCTAACCATCTAAACTTTAATCACATTTTTACTTAATGCTATTCTGAATCCAAATTTCATATCAAAACAATCAAGCACATTTTAATAAACTATTTCATTTATTCAACTTCAAGTAGAGGTGCACAAATCGGGTTTTTTCTAATACCCGGGTTCGGGTATGGAACAGGTTTCAGCTATGATCGGGTATTGAGAGAAATCGGGTAGGGTTCAGGTAAGGTATTGAGGAGAAAAACTCAACCCTATGTACCCGGGTAGGGTATGATCGGGTTCGGGTATTGGAACCGGGTACGACCGGGTATTAATACCCGTTTTTGAATTTGTAAATTTTTTATACATTTTTTAATTTGTTTAAAATTTAAATTTGCTTTGTAATTTATAAAAATAATTAAACTATATTACAAAAACCATAAATCCACTTAATAACAAATTATTTACTTAGTAATATGCATTTTACAAAAACTTAAACATAAAAGTTGTGAAGTAAACATAAAAATATGCTATAAAAACTCATGTATTATTTCGGGTATTAGAAAATTGGTATCGGGTATAGGGTATGACCGGGTCCGGGTATTTACGGGAATAAATCGGGTATGGTTCCGGGTACGGGTGTTGACCTCAAAATTCATTCCCTATCCATACCCTACGGGTAGCGTCGGTTACGGTTTCGGGTATAGAATACCCGGGTATAAAAAAACGGTTCCGGGTATTTTTTTGGGTCCGGTTTTGGATACGGGTTTTTTGTGCACCTCTACTTTCAAGGGGTGCAAAAACAGAGCCCTACAGCTACCTTTTTGTTGTTATACGTAGGCCCAGAAGAATAAACATTCAGGCCCAAACCCACTTACACTGAAATGGGCTGGTTCAATAGGTTTGTATTTGTAATTTTATATTAGTTGGTTATAATTTGTATGGTTGAAGTTGACCTAACAAAAACATGAAAAACAAAAAAAAAAAAAAGGAAAAGAAAAATGCTCCGGGCAAGACTTGAATATAAGCTCTAACGGTTATAGGTTTGACTTTTTGGAATCATTTTAACTTCCAAATTGATAAGAATTTCGTCATTTTTCTTGGAGAAGTCAGGTAGTACTTTAACTGCATATATAGATTTGTAACATATCATAGATATTATTGAAGCTTGTTTGTGCTTATATTATTGCTACAATAATGATAGTTAAGAACTTTAAAACACTCATCTTTATTTATATTTGCTAAGTGCAAACAGTGATCAAAGTAATTATGCCTTTGCAGGTTCATTCAATACGTACCAATGTATTACGTTACTTACGTATTACATTACATAGAACATATAATAGGAAATATCCGTAGTGAGCAGTGTTTTCTACGACTGAGCTCATTTATTTAGTTAAAAAAAAAAGGATCTTCAATGGCATGAAAAAACTACATACTTTTACTAAATTAAAACTTTATAAAATATAATTTTGTTTAGTAACTAAGCCCACATATTACCATTTAACCAATTAAAGGCCCATGTCTTTTTATTATTTATTATATTAAACTACGTGTAGTGGTTTTAAATATACCCGTTACCCAGCAAACAATAAGTCAATTTTTAAACTAAAAGAAAAATGACTGCCTAGCTAATTAATCCAAATCAGCATTAGGCAACTAAAGAGTCTTCGAGTTGATATTCTAGAGAGGATTTGGCTCATAATCAAAATTCACTTATGAGTTCTGAGAAAAAAATAAAACGATGAGTTGATACGGAAGAACGAATAACGAGTTGATATTGAAGAACCAAGAATGATTCTAATCAAACATAAAAAATGGGTAAAGGTTAATTTTATCTATTAATTTTTTTATTGTTCTTCAAGCTTTAAAATTGAAATAAGAAGAGTTCATGTGATTTTATACTTGATTAAAAACTTAAAAATTGAAAATATATTTTATACAATTATACTTGTTTATGTGATTTTATGCTTGATATATAGTTGAAATTAGAGTTTGGTGATTGATTTTAACGAAACAATATATATAGGATTATTAATATTAGTTGTTTTTGACTTGTTAGGATTATTAATATTAAATGCTTCAAAACAAATGTATTTTTATTTTGTGATTCGACCTGACCTGAAAACTTTGACGCCAAATTTTTATAAATTTACGTATTGAAAAAAATGAAAATACTGAAAAAAATTTCTTATCTTCTTAACTAAGCATTGTTTATGTTAAGGACAAACTTATATAAAAAATGAAAAATTAGATTTTAATAATCTAAATTTTGAGCTTTTGGACGTTGCTAATCTCAATTAAATGAAATGCACCACGACAGTCCTAATTTTCAACTTATTTCATCCACCAAGTTTTTCTCTAACGAAGTCTAACCCAGTTAGTTTTGTATGATGTGGATGCTAACATGACATATAAAAAATAAACAAAATACTTTAATACTCTCTCTACTCACTCATTCTTCTTTCTCTCTCTACCCCAACATCATATCCCGCCTTCAACCACATGAAACCACTATGACGTGACGTTGCATGGTGGCCGTGGTTGTGTTGGATGCTGTAAGTGATGTTTGTGTTCGGAAGGGAAGGTGGTGTTGGTCATAACAAACACACACACATACATACATACATATATATATATTGTTTTATTTTCCATGTGATTATCCACATTATAAAAACTAAAGTGATTAGACTTAGTTAGAAAAAAATACACTCGGTGAACGAAAATAGATTAAACATTACGATTGTCGTGATACATTTTCTTTAGTTAGGACTTAGGATTAGCACAGGAAAATAGCTAAAAGTATGAATTATTAAGATTTAATTTCACTATAAAAATACATGGTGATTGACTTGTTATTGGTTGAGTTAGGTTTTCTAGATGCTATCTAATGGTTTCCATTTTTGGAAAAGAAAACGTTTATTGACTGCTTCCAAATAAGGACTTGGTCCATGATCATCATCAGCCATACACTTAAATTCCTAGACATAATCATAGATGTCCAATGCTTTTGATTAATTGCGAATCATATGGAACCATTTGCTTTTCATTTTAAGTGAAAGCTTAATTTACTTACTTTCAAGATTTTCATGTCTCCATTGAGATCTATTTAAGGTGCTGTTTGTTTTTGCAGACATAAACTGTCTGCAAGCTGATTTCATCTGTTTTCATGTCTGCAACTGAAGATGTGGTCTGAAGATCTGCAAGCTGAAAATATAAGACTGTTTGTTTTTATAAGCTGATACTGTCTGCATAACTGTCAAACTTATCTCACAAGATAGAAGTCATTTATTCAAGTTACATCTAGTTTTTAGTCTTTGCTTGCCATGCCGATTTGGTTTTGGTGGGTGGTGGAAGGTGGTGGTGGTGGATGGTGGTAGTGGCGGCGGACGGTGGGTAGTGGCGGTGGATGGTGGTGGTGGACAATGGGTGGTGGTGATGGATGGTTTTGGTTGGTGGTGGACGGTGGTGGTGATGGATGGTGGTGGTGGTGGGTGATGGATGGTGGTGGTGGCGGTGATGGATGGTGGTGGTGGTGATGGATGGTGGTGGTGATGGATGGTGGGTGGTGGACGGTGGTGGTGATGGATGGTGGTGGTGGTGGCGGACGGTGGTGGTGATGGATGGTGGGTGGTGGACGGTGGTGGTGATGGATGGTGGGTGGTGGACGGTGGTGGTGGCGGTGATGGATGGTGGTGGTGGTGGCGGTGATGGATGGTGGTGGTGGTGGGTGATGGATGGTGGTGGTGGCGGTGATGGATGGTGGTGGTGGTGGCAGACGGTGGTGGTGATGGATGGTGGGTGGTGGACGGTGGTGGTGATGGATGGTGGGTGGTGGACGGTGGTGGTGGCGGTGGATGGTGGTGGACGGTGGCGGCGGGGTACGGGGGTGGTGGTGGCGGCTTACGGTGGGTGGTGGTGTTGGCGGACGGTGGTAGGAGCAGTGGATGAGAGGGTGGCTGCAAAGGTTTTTTTGTGAAGATGTTTTAAGCAAGATTTCCTTGCTTTTCTTTTAAGATGAAAGAAGATAACTTCAGATCTGTTTTAAGAAAAAAAACAAACAGTCTTCAAGGGTAATGTCTGCGCGCCTGCAGACATTAGCTCCCTTGAAGATGTTTGAAGAAAAAACAAACACCCCCTAAGTAGTATTTAAGTGTAATCAACCCTACATAAGCACACAACTATTAACAGATATTTTATTGACAAACTGTATAATTTAATGCAAAATGTCAATTTCAATAATACTTCATACAAAGAATACATTCTTTTTCTTTCCTTTTAATTACGCTCCATTTAGTTATAGAGTTGTAAGTATTACAATTTGAATTTTGTTCTATAAGTTGTTTAATTATAATATATATTAGGTAAATTGGATTTTAATAATCAAAACTATTGACTATTAGTCATCATAATTCCTACTAATAACATAACCGATAACAATCCCAACTTTGAACTTGTTACCAACGACCACCCCAATCTAGCAGGTTATTAACTTCGCTAGATATGTTTCTTTAAGTTAGTGTGAAATGACATAAATACCCTCAGTAACAAACAAATAATACAGGTGAACAATAAAAAAGTAAAAAACAGAAGATACACCGCACCCTCCCGTCATGTTTGTCGGTGGCTCCATCTTCTCTAACGAGTTTTAAAAGCCTCCACCCTTGAGGTTTTCATATCATTCCATTAATCATATGTTTTAGATTGAAACCACAAAGAACCCCGATCATTTGCGTAGCACAAATCCCTAATTTTAACACCATAAATCATAACTAGAAGCATCTTTTCTTTCTCAAACTTTCATGTTATTGATTTTGATCATCATAATAAAACTCACAAAAGAGCTTATGTGAACGAGACAGTTTTGACTAGAAAATCGGAGCCGATGAAGGAAGCAGAGAGGCACTTGTATCTTTCTATTTTTATTTTTTACCTACATTATATATTTGTTAGTTAGGGCATTTAGGTGATTACATACTAACTTATAAGGAACACAACTAACGAAGATAATAATCTATTAGATTGGGATTGTTGTTGATAACAAATCCGAAAGTTGAGATTGTCACCAGTCATATTGTTAATAGGGATTAATGTTAGCTAGTGGTCAATAGTTTGGATTATTAAGATCCAGCATTCCTATATATTATAGAAAGGATTTTGAATTCCATGAAAGGATGTTTACTTTTTATATCCAAAAGTTTTATTTAGTTACACAAATGGTACCTCATACACGTATTTACATATAACACCCAACAACTTTCATTTGGTTACACAGAAAAACTCACAACGTTTTCATATGGTAAATCACAAGTTCCATTAATTACACAATTAACCCTACAACTTTATATTAAGATAATCCTCAAGTGCATTAAGTAACACAAATAACCCCACAAGTTTTTTTAAAACTATATGAACACCGTAACGAATCAAACTCATACTGAGCGGGTTCGTGTCGCGTCCCCGCCACAACGTGTGATGTGTCGATTTCGCAACATGTGTATTTAATGGTTACCAACCGCGTCTTAGAGGCAACGCGAGTTTGACTAATATCGAGCGACTTCCCGCCGTAACGCACGGGTTACAAGCAACTAGATAACTTAATAGAAGAAATGGAATTTCAATTTCATTATATAATGTATATATTTGATTCAATATATAGGTCATATATTTATACTATATTATAATACTTATAAAGAAAGTTTATTGACCTGAATATGATGCTTTATGTTGCTTATTTCTCTCTATTAGTCTTTATTGTATATACTTTATAATAACATTTATTTTGACTTATTGATGTTGACTGACTCGAGCGTATAATGGTTGTTCAGTACAATATCACCGACTATGTTGACATGTCTCAAAGACTGAAGACACCTTACAGAGAATGGCATATATGCTTTCTTTATATTGTATAAAAAACATTTTGGGAGTTTTCATATGATTGGAGTTCTATCTTTTCTTAGGAATTTCAAAATATTTTGAAGCCTGAACATCAACGCATGGAAGTTCATGATCAATGTCGGTTTCTAAGATGTTGCATGTAAATGAGCCAAATCCTTCATTAATATATTTCAATTAATGAGATCACAGACCACATACGTACTTTCTACGTGCTCGTGTGACCCGATTTCGGTTTTGTTATGCAGTCCACACAAGGGACTAATGGTGAAACGAATTCTGGATTTAGAAGTTTTGATGGCAACTCTTGAATTGTTGTGTAGAGGTCTTTTTTTAATCATTTGTTCGGAACAAATCATGTATGAGATGAGCATAAAACAATGAAAAATTATAGTTATTACTGGTTATCTCATTCATTTGTAAAACTTCCCATACACGAGTCTTCCGTCATATCGTGTGGGTACTTACTAGTATATTAGTGTGTGTGTGCGCATTAAAATTCTCGCGTCATTGTGCATGCTAACTCTAATGGTATTTAACTTTTTTTTTTCTCAATATCCCGTCATAAAACTTATTGAAACGAAGTTATTTTCAAAATAAAGTATTCTTTGTAACCTTAAACGACTTTTGCACGTGATTTGATAGGTCACGTTTTATACACACATTACATGTAATATTTTGTATGAGTATAATTACACATAATAGACATACCCCGGCCTTTTGCATGAAGCTTGTATGATTCATTGATCCTCATATAAGTTGTCCTCGTTCTTTTCGGACCACCAAACTACATACAACAACAATATTGTGACCAAGTCTTAGCATAGATGAAGCATCTTAGCGTATTTATAACATTCGGTTTCTCATAATGCACGATACTTGATGCTTATTAGTTACCTTAACATCATTGAAACAAAAATAAAGATGATATATTATTATATTATCCGTCAATAATCTGTCTTTTCACTTCTTTTATTTATGGACAAAAGGTGTTACCTTAATAGAATAAAGAGTATTTGTTCACATGAAAATACCAAGGTTGGTGAGCGTGATGTCCCACAATCCTATGTTTGCAAAAGTTAACCCGTAAAGAAGGGTTCTATAGAGCAAAAGAAAATATAAATGATACCCACATTTTTATCTTGGATGTTTTTTAAATGATTAAGTCCAAATGGAGATTCCTAGTTGCTTGCTTTTCTTTTTATCAATTTTTCACGATATAAAAGCTTTATTTATTTATTTATTTATTTATTTATTTATTTATTTATTTTATTTATAAAAGATCAATTTATGCATACATTAAAAAAAAGGACACGAGATCATAGTATAGATTTGACGTTACGATGTTTGATTTGGTTATTTGATGATGATAAATAATCTTTAATGGTTTCATAAATTGGTTAGCTAAGATCATAAAATGCTCAAAAGTCAAAAGCTAAAAAAAATTATCTATGCATGTTCTAATTAAGGATAACAATAAATATTTGGTATGAATATCAGCCTTTGATAACATTATATAACTTCTGATAATCTTATAAAATATGCGATTATGTATGTCCTCCTGTATATATAAATAGCTTTTAAACTCGTGTATTACTCGAGATTTGTCGAATTAAAAAAATTAATAAAGTTTATTATTTGAAATAAAGACACAAAATTAAAGGTAAAAAAGAAATGAAATATATAATACAAACAATAAAAAGTCTAGAATCTTAAATTTGCATTCATATGAAAAACATATAAACGGATTTAATATTGCTATAATTTCAAAGAAGCATTAAAAATGGATTCAAATGGTTTCACAACAATAATAAAACCAAAGTATTATAAGTAAATAAAATAATTGTTACATGTCATATGAAAATAAATGACACAAAATGTTGTTTTTGTATATAATCATATTTCTTTTGATGAAATTCATTATATGTTATATGTTTACGCAATAAAAAAATCAGGAATTGACGGTTTCCTAAAAACAAGCATCTTCGATATAGAATAATTATGTTGAGAAATTTAAATTAAAGATTCAAATTAAATAATCAAATTAAATTCCCATAATCATTCAAAGTGAATTCATGAGCCCTATTGATAAACAATGTTGACTTCATTAATAAAAAGTAAGTTATACATTAAGCATAATTATATTTTATGTTTTAAATTGTTGTAAATGGTTATTAATATGTGCATAGTATTTCGAAATATATTGAAAATGTTGTAACTCATGGGTTAAACCATTTTCACTTATGACCCATGTATAACATGGATTAAGGAGAAGAGAGATTAGAATATTAGGAAGGAAGCTTATGCTATGACCGAATTTTGTTAGGACAACTAAACACCATTATTTTTGTTTATTAGTATAGTAAGATAAGATAAGATTATATATGAAAAACAAGTTTTAACATCTAATTTGGTGTTAAACAAACAAATAAAATCGGGTTTATATAAAAAGAAGATTCATTAACTAATTTCCAGAATGTAATGTGCTTTCTAAGCCTAGGTGTTATATATGCCGTACCGGCGTGTGCAGTGAGTACCACGCTGCCCCTTCACACAATAAATTTGCGTGATGGGAGTGGTCACCAATACCGTTCATCACTCGTTCAATTAATCGTTGGAGGTGATACCGTATGAAAATGTGTGTGTATATATATATATATAATATACAATCTATTTATATAAAATATCATTCACTAATTTTAGTTCAAACAATTTTTCATTTCTTTTCTACTTCTACACTACAAAATGCTTTCATCATCATCATTAGACGAAACCAAATTGTTTTTTTTTAATGCAATCAAAGTGACGTCAGAGATATTATCTAATGAGGTACACACTTCGCGTCCAAGAATAAGAAAGTCAGGTTATATAGAGATCGTAAAGTTGCACATAAACATTTGTTGTCTGACTACTTAGCTGAAAACCCATATTAACCGACGAACAATTTAGACGATGATTCCAAATGAGTAGACGACTATTCCAATGAGTAGTTGACGATTTGGAGAGAATAATATCATTTAACATAACATAGATGTGAGAGATAGTAAGGGTTTTACTCCCTTAGAAACGTATTCACCAATTCGTAAAATATTGGCAATAACTTGTTATCTAACATGATTTGGTGTAATCTGAATTAACCCGTTTACATATATATGGCAATGATCATTGAGGCTCAAAAGTGTAGAGTAGTCTTTCATATGTATAAGAGCATTTACAACAACAAACTTATATAAACCGTCACATCAGCTCCACATTATATTCTAAACTTTTCTAAAAAACCTTCGTTTATTTCACAACAACAAACCTCATTAAAATAATATATAATATATGTGTATATAATATATCTATATGTGTATGTGAGATGGAGAGATGAAAGTTTGTCCACCTCACTAGTTTGCAGGAACAAACTTTGGCCCATGGACTTTGTTCCACAACAAAGAAGTTTGTAACAACCAAGTCCTTAGTACGTAACGTAGATTCAAACCTTGGGTTTAACACCCCGTTGTAGATGCTCTAAGTAGGCTCAAAATATTTTTTATAACCTTATGTGGTTTGATGTAACCTAAATAAGTAAATAACAAGTAATATATATTCTTTTACAAAAAGAGTTTTCTTTCTTACATTCAATATAAATGCAATTTCTAATTTCTAATACTCACTGTTTGTATCATAATTTCATTAATGAGCTAAAGAACAAATCACTTAAAACCCAGATTGACTCGACTAAAATTACAGAAGAAAGAATCATTAATTCAAAAGGTGTTCTTGACTCTCTTCTTTACAAGCAAACCCTCAAACTTTATAAGCAAACAATATAAGAAAAAAATTACATGGGAATCAAGCACTTCATCATCTTATATGATTCAGAAAAGAGAGTTTCCGAACCGATATGACTTCACCAAGCCATAGTTAGCATGATCCAGGAGGGTTTCCATGGCCAACACCGGGGCTCGGTCCTGGACATGTTGGCCTGAAAGCACGTGTCTCGTACTTCTTGTAACGATTGACCATATGCGCGTGTACAGATGGAGGATTAGGCGCGGGTGGGGTCTGGATTGGCATAGGAGGAGGAAGGATCTTTCGTCCATTTGATGCTTCTATTGACAATATATTGCATGGTACAAGTAAAATAAGCATGCAAAGAGTTAGCATGCTCATGGTAGATGAGGGTACAACACCTCTAAGCTTGGCAGGGTTTATGCCAAAGCTCTTAGAACAAAGAATACAACGTGAAGTTTGATATGAAAACGATTAATTATATGAATCATATTGGTTGTTATTTATATCCAACGTAAAGTGTCCCACACCATGGTATATATTTCTTTATATTTTATTGCACTTTCATGATAATTATTTTGAAGTATTCATTATTTTCTTATTCGACCTTTAAGTTAAAAATTAACACACGGGCTGTATTTGATATGCAAGCACCAAAAAATAAAAAAATAAAAATTAATAATTAGAGAAACCTTCACACACACACACACAATTTTAAGTCAATGAAAAAGGTTGTTGAAACACATACCACAAATGATTGCGTAAATCCGATTTAAAAGTTTTATCAAAGAAAATATCGTTTAGCAGTTCGATCCCCTAACTAACAAATTCAATGATATTTAATTTACTACTAGAGTAGTAGATAGACCAACCAGTATGAAAATGTTTCCTTGTTTCCATCATCAATCATATAGTGTCTATCTACTAGAGTAGTAGATAGACCAACCAGTATGAAAATGTTTCCTTGTTTCCATCATCAATCTTACGATTTCACAATGATTATTTATATATGAAGGATCTTTCATTCAGTAAGCTTAACGAACGAACACGAACAAATGTCACATTTGTTTAGTAATGTGTTCGTTTATGTTCGTCCAGTTAGATTTGTTTATGTCCGTCCGGTTGGGTTCATATGTTAACATTTTACTATTAATATTTTATTTATTTATGCAAATTATTAAGTTATATTTTGGATATTTTAGGTGTAATTTCGGATTCGTGGCTGAATTTATATGGATTTATGATTATTATACTCAAATTAATATGCAGTCGTTTAGTTTATTTGTCTATTAGTGTTTTTTATGTCCATTTGCCCGTTTGGACCCTTTATATTTGTTCGTCCATTAGTGTTCGTGAAGCGTCCGTTTATCCAACAAAAGTTTAATGGACGAACACGAACAATGTCATGAACAATTTGGTTATGTCATTAACAACCCAATAGAATAGATATGTGTGTGTATATATAATACATGTTTTAACTTAGGATTCAATTTTATTGGACGTTGAAAACAAATATAATAAATATTATATGGTGCAAAGTGAAAGCAAGATGAAATATAAAACTAACAAGAATAAGAAAATAAAAATAACGTTATGGGAAAAGCACTTATGAATCGATGGGAATGTTTCTATATCTACAAAAGACGACATTTCTTGATTGACTCTGAATAAGGTTTCCGTCGCACACTAAGATTCCTAGATACTATCAACGAAAAAGAAAGTAGGTTTTGATTAGACACCCCTGAAATGATTTGCTTCTATTTTAAAACATAAATATAACACCACTTAATCAATACTATCTATTTATTTTTATATTATTCCTCTTTTAAATTAAAATACTCATCTTACTTTTTCACTCGCATCTACTTTCTATTCTATTAATTATAACATGATACGAGTTCATATCTTTCTTGGTTCTAGATCTATTCATAAATATCTCTTCACGGTGAAATTTAATAGTGAAAAGATTTGTATAAAAAACATCATAAGGTAATCTTATACAACCGCAACATGCTCCACATTATAAGTACATGGTATATACAAGAATTTTGATGTTGACTATACATTATGTATTTATTTGTCACAGTTTGTGGAGAACTTAGTTGATATAATTGGAAATATAGTTTGTGAAGTTGACATGATTAGATAGTGAGAATTAAAGAGTCCCAAATGTATTCGGAATGGAAATCATCACTAAGATCTTCTACTCACATTTTCAAAACATGAGACCAAAGGCACATAATCACATTGATTACTCACATTTCCCTTATATAAAAATTGTTTTGAACTCCTTAAAAGTCCCATGATCTCTTTTACTCCATATTCGTTCTTATACTACCGTCATGTTTTGACCTAAAAGTTACTAATTAAAGATACGACCGTCGATGTATCTTAGTAAAACCTTCGTAATATTACTCAGTAGTCCTTTGTTGGTTACAGACGGATTAGTGATGACCAATGTTTTCAAATTTATTTGGCCTGGCCTTTAATGGGGCATTGACATGTGTTAATAAGTTAGTGCATGGTACGAAAGCAAAGTTGCGTTAAAACATGTCATTTTCAACCTTATGATGCTTATGTTAGATAACAATTTTTTTGTGTGGCTTTGCATTTTTGAGCGATTTTTTAGAGTTAGAGAAGTGAAGTAATCAAAATCCGGTTTCTAGCAGCTAGAAAACAGCTTTATAGTTGTTTAAAAACGATAAAAAAAACATGTCTAACGGTAATAACCAGTTATCAACCTATATACAAAAAAATGTAATGATTAAGCGGTTCATGTACCATAATCTATAACCAGTCCCTAACTTACGCTTATATCGTTACAAAGCGGTTTCAGTTTTGGGTTGTAACTGGTTTCAACTCGGTTTACTGGTTACAGTTTAAACCTCTAGTTTAGGTTACACGTGAAAGTCACATTATATCATAACAAATCATATTAGTGTTATAGATGTAATAAACACACATTTTCATTGTAACATCCTGTTTTCTGATTTCAGTTAATAAACAAAATATGAGTTGTTATGAGTCGGGCTAGTGTTGGGTAAATGAATATGGGTTATGGATTTGGGTTATGGAAGAAATAAGGAAAGACCATGGGCTTAAGCCCATGATCAATAATTATATAAACCATTAATTACCCATTTAATCCTTCATTTACACATATCCCCTACACCACCAAAACACACACTTAAGCTCTCTCTATAGTTTTTCTCTCACTCTAGCCGAAATATAGAAGAAGAAACGGATCCCGACCCAAGGTATGATAGTATTTTATTGTATGAGCTTAAATCCGTTAGTTATGGTCACGAAACGACGAGCCGACACCGTTAAACCATTTAAGTCACGAGATCCGGGTGGAATCGGGTATAAACCGAACCTATGATGAGCTTAGGGGTCACCCTAGCTCAGATCTGGATCGAACGGGACGAAAAACGGTGAAAAACGAGTTAAAACTCGTTTTTCCGATGTGTTCGCGGTTTTCCGGCGGCTTTCCGGCAAAGGCGGCGCCGGAATAGTAGTACGAGGATAAGTAATGCCAGGGAATGTTCTGACATTCCCTGACCTAACCCTAGTTCGCTATGGGGACTTAACGAACTGAAGGTGATTCGTTAGTTGATTCGCATAAGGGAGCACAGCGAACTAGCTCTAGTTCGCCTATGATTCATCTCTGATTCGTTAAGGGAAAAGGGTAACGAATTACCCTTGATTCGTTATGATTAGTTCGTTAAAAGAAATAACGAATTAGAAGGTCCGATTCCCTACTTGGACTGGTTCGCTATATGGACTGATTCGTTAAGGAGTCCAGTTCGTTAAGGGTTCAATTCGTTATAGGAACCAGTTCGCTAGGATAATCCAATTCGCTGTGAACCAGTAACGAATTAGAAGTTTAACAGAATGACAGAATGGTCCCTGGACTTAGAAAAGAATGATTTAATTACAAATAAGCCCTTGAACTTTTAAGTAGCAAATTATTCTATGATTCAAAATGCTAATGGAAAACGTGTTAAGACAGTTAATGAAAATAAAATTTTTCCAGGGGCTCTGCCCCTTGGACCCCGCTAGGGGCTGCGGCCCCTAGAACCCCGATGCCAGGGGCGCTGCCCCCGGACCCCCGTTCGTTGTGGGTTATATAAAGATAGATGTACGATATGAGTAGCAATAGTTAATTGATGCACGTAAATTATTATACAGTTAGCCGTGCCCAACTGAAGAAAGGAATAACTATTAACGGTGAACGTAACCGACTCCAGGTGAGTTTCTAGCCCCACTTCCTTGTAATGTTTTCGGGGCTGTGTGCATACTCGATGTGATAGTTAATACACTTACCTCAAGTGGTAAGTGTATGCATTTTATGATGTATGTATGATGATTGCTTGACGGTGCGTGAACGATCTTTGGATATTGCATGTACCGTCAGGTGGTTGCTAAAAATGTGATTGCTATGTATGATGTAAGATAAAATACATGTATGAATATATATGATGTATGCATAATGTACGTATGATATGTTAATGGTACGTGAACGCTCTTCGGAGATTGCACGTATTGTCAGGAAAAGTATCTAAGAACAGGTATAATATATATGATGTATGCGTAATGTACGTATGATATGTTAATGGTACGTGAACACTCTTCGGAGATTGCACGTATTGCCAGGAAGGGTATTTAAGAATAGGTGTAGTATGAAACGATGGAAGAAAGCGTACCGGACCTTAATAATATCCGAGGATGAAGGATACCGTACCCTACTAATATCCGAGGATGAAGGGTGACCGGACCCTAATAATATCCGGGGATGAAGGGTGACCGGACCCTAATAATATCCGAGGATGAAGGGTGACCGGACCCTAATAATATCCGAGGTATGTAGGGTGAAACGCCCTTTATAATGTATGGTTAGATATGAATGTGTTTGGACGAATGCTGATCATGATATGTATGTAATGCGTACCTTCGGGCACGTATATGTGTATGAAAAGTAAGTTATGTAATTAACTATAACTCACTCAGCGTAGCTGACTTTTAGTATGCATGCAGGCAAAAGGTTGAGGCAGCTCGCGTGACTGAAGACACATGACATGGAATCGAAGATACTGGCATCTCGGTGAAATGTTGTGATGTTTTAAAGACTATGTTTTGCTTTAATTGACTACGGATGTTTTATAAGACATGATTTGATGGTTATGTAAAATGTTATGGTTGAAGTTTTATTATTCCGCGAAAGTTTTTATTAACTCTGATATTTAGAATCGCGTTTATGAGAAAATCCAACACCAAAGTAAGGCTACCGGTAACGGGCCCTTACATTCATGCTACATTACATATCCGTATATTATGCATAAAATACGTGTATAAAACATTAGGCTATAACAAGTGCATTGACTGTGACATTGTATTTTGAAGCCTTAACCACCAACACCTCAATTTGTTAATGAACTTGTAACATAGACAACCACAAATATTTTACGTAGGTAATCTACCATGTACTAGTGACGACAACATAGACAAAAATGGGGATTCTGAGAGCATTCACATCCAATTCCCTATCTCTAAATCTAAAATTACATTAAGATCACTGCATTTTCTCTTTTCTTTCAATTAATTAATACTTTTTTATACTTTTATCATTAACATTTTTCTTTCATTCAATCTCAACCACTTTTAAAATATATTAAAAAATTATAGGGTGTGAACAATATATTTTCAAATATACAGAAAAATCAATGCATTTTTCTCTCACTCATAACACCATAAACCACTACCTACATTATTAAAACTCCACTCACATAATATGATGGATTGATTGTGAATGCTCTGAGATGTCATTGTCCCATTTTAATCCAAGAACATCAATTCCAATACTTTAGTGGCCATCAAAATAATTACGTCTTGTTCTTGAGTTTTTTAACCAAAGAAAAAAATTGGAAAGGAGACGGGAAAAATAAGAAAGGGAAGGGAAGAATTTTTTTTTTAATTAGGTGTGTTTTTGAGTTGAAAGGAAATTAGAGAAAAGGAAAGGAAATGATATCTATGTTCTTAAGTTGGATGGAAAGAAAAGGAAAATAACACTTTTATAATTTTACCCTTAAGTTGGATGTTCTTAACTATGTTCTTAGTGGGTAATATTGTAATTTGTTTTTTTTATCCTTAGTAATCAGCCCATTTTTAAGAGGATAATTTATTGAAAAAAAACATTAATTTAATTCATCCTAACTCTTTCTACTCCTATTCTTTCCATCCTAAAAAAAACTCAAGAACACTCATTTTTTAACTATCATTAGTTTTTCTTTCGTTTCCCTCTTTTAAAAAAACTCAAGAACAGGACGTAAATAAACACGGAAGAGTATACAATATGGAGGTTTGGTAAGGGGACGAAAGAAACAATTATGGTAGTATACCCGTTGCTATTTATAGATATTACCGATGGCTTTAGCAACGTACAGACAAGGCTAGCATTATCAATAGGGTTTCGTCCTATAAGCCGTCTGGATTGCCTCTTTCATACTATTGATGCTTATTCTTAATGTGTACCTTACTATACAACCTAGGCTAGTATGGTCAAGGTTGATAATAATGTACAATATGATGCCATAAAGTGAGCATACTGCAAGGACGTATTCTTTTTGTCAAATCGTCTCAAAACATGACTTTTAAGTGTTTGCTCTTTCTAATATTCCTAACTTAAAACTTATTAAATAAAACCATGTTGCACACACTAGCTTTACACTTTATACAAATAAACATCCTATAATATGTGACTTGTGAATTCATCTTTACATCTAAAAGTTTATATTTTTTGAATACTCAAGTGTACCAATGAGCATGCTAAGTCTTTGTCTTCTTATTTTACTTCTAGCAGGCCATATATATTCAAGTGAAGCATGAACAACACGGATAATCTTTCCTCCTGCCATGACATCTATTAATCGAGGGTACAAGTATGATGAGATATGCGCTTACAAGACAATATGTCCTGACGGCTTTCATGAGAACCATCATGCAAGGATCATGCTAGCTAGATAAATCGGTCCATCCTTCGGGTGCATTTCTCTTATCTAGCGTGTAAAAGGTCTTGATCCATTGATATGGGACGGACAAAAGTGGGTCAGGTGAAAAAACAAACTGAAAAAACACATGAAACCCGTTAAATAAAAATTAACTTAAACAGACAATTAAACAAAATTAGCTTCAAAATATTTGAGGATATATGGAGTTGTAGAAATGAACAAACAAATGTTAAGTTTTTATTTATTTATTTTTTTTTTGTGCTCAATGTATTTCATTTAGCATTGGGCTAAAAGTTGTGTTTGATCATACAAAAATATCAAACTAAAAGGTTAGTTTTTGCTTTATTTTATTATCCGTTTGGACTAAAAACTGTGTTTTATGAGCCACAATGCTCCTTGAGTTCTGCTTGGGCCTCCTGAGCTATCAACGTTAGGCTAGAAAGCTTCGGGAAAACAACATTATTTTGATGGGCTTTCCTCCTTCCCCGTATTGTTATCACTTATCAGTATATAATACAAATTACAAATTCAAACTTGGTTTTCAAATATCTAAATAGGGTTAATCCCAGTTGTGCTAGCTAATCATGCTACCTGCTCATTACTCACTAACTTTTTTCATGTAGGTCCATGTTATTCAGCGCCCAAACTTTTCGAGTTGGCTTCCGCGTTGACTCTGACTTGATTATATATATTGATATCATTGCTACAACTTTAAACCCAACACCTACACTTCCCACCATCGCCACACATCCATGCCATAGGCCCATAGCCGCCCTGCCACTTTTTATCTTATTATCGTTGACACCATCACTACTGCCCACCGTCATCACCACCCGTCTAAGTTCAACTTTCATACATAGAGAATCAATATGTCTTTCTCTCATTTGCTTTTGATACATGGGTTTTCTGGCCCTAGAGGCTGTGATTTTTTTTAGCAGGGTTCAGCGTGTACTCTTCAGCTCCTAGGTCCCAAAGCTTCGTTTTTAGTAGGATTGGCTTTGCTATTCAAAAGGAGGTTGCGGCACAGCTTGTTACTCGCTTGCCTACCACTTTATTGTAATCAGTTTGTAGTAACTAAACGATGAAATATACATAGAGCTATTTTTATGGCATGACATATAAAATAATTAGGAAACAAAGTAGGCCAATAAGCTGGGCTTTCGAGCCTTGTTTATGTTGGGCTGAGGTTTACGCAGGAAGCCAATTCAGTAAATGGTTTCAAACCTTAGCCCTTGAGGTGTTGAGTGTATTTGGGATTTGTAGTGGCTTTAACTAGTAAATTAGTTTACTTAATTATGCCTTGAATATAATTAATTTGCAACTATTTGGTGATTATATTTTGATATAATATTTTGAATTTTTTAAAGGACTTAAAAAAATCGTGACTTAATTATTAATTAAAATTTACAAACGTTATATATTGATATTTGTTTTAGGAATGCGGTATTTGGGCACCAGGGTAGAAATCCGAACACCAGGTGTGACCTACACGACTAGTATGGGTCTACACAGGTCGTATAGGGACAACTTTTGCAGGAAATCATTAGTTTGTGTGCTAGTTTGTGATTGTGTGCCTCGTATAGACATATACGAGCAATTTAGGTCTATAAGCGTGGTCATGGCGGTAGTGACCGTAGTGGAGTCGAAAAAGTAGGGTGAAAAAAGCAGTGGGGTACGAAATAATGATTTTTGATGGAATGAGAATCCTTGTGTAATCCTTGATTCCATTTCATTGACCAATTAAGCATGCTTTTTTCATTCCCTCACAATAATCCATTCTATTCGGTCTGTAAATTGTATCTAAGAAAGGCAACCTAAATTATATTTATAGCAATATCACAAGTTTAGACTACTACTATTTTTATGAAACAGATCCTTAAATATTCCTTTATTTTTTAATAGTAAGGTAATTACTATTTATAAGGCTTCAATAAAGACGACAAAAGTGACGTGGTGTGGTAACAAGGCTTTAGCATTGCGCTAGGGCATTATGGCTCGGGTAATAAACAAGAAATGGTTACGTGGTAACGAGTCTTTAACAAGGTAGTGATGGTGCTTTAACGTGGTAACACGACTTTAAACTATAATATGTTAAATAAATATTTTATTTAAAACCCTACTGTCTGAATGATACTCACGTGACGCTTTAATTTGATATTTAAAACTCACCTCAACAAGTAACGCGTCATAACTAAAGACTAATATGTAACACCCGTGAATAAGTGAGACAGCCGGTCGTCTTCGTCAGTTCTCAGTTTCCAAATTCAGACACTTGGTTCGATAATTTTGTTGTCAAAAACATTATAATAATCAGATGTTATCATATAAATAAATAAATAAAGATACATATAGATACGGATGTTATGATTACACACGCGTGATCTGCTCCTTAGTTTGTCACTATTAACGTGTCACACATTCCTGAACTCATCTGCCACGTCGGCACACACATATCTCCTCTTTCAGTTGAGTTTCACAAAAGTCCATCATTTTCTTCCTCAATTACACTTACACTCCGCCACTACGTAGTAACCAGGTATTCATTCCCTCAATCATCCCTTTTATTGCATTATATTCTATTTTATATATATATATATATATATATATATATATATATATATATATATATATATATATATATATATATAACCTGTTTGGTCATTAATGTACTTGCAATTGCAACAATATAAGTGGCCTTTGTTGCTCTTGTTATTATATGTTTCTGAGACAAAATGTTGACTCCATAAATTGGGTCAAATTTTATTATGAATTTGATTAAGTTTCATGTAGTTAATTTGTTTTCCTGACTAGATATTAAATTTGTCGGAAGTTAATCCGGAAACGAGTTAAAAAAAGAAAGTGAAAGGGTTAAAGTGGCAAGTTTAGTTTAATTATTTAAAATTTAATGTTAATAGTTTAGATTTATCTAGAAGTTAGGAGTTAAGTTTATGTTTAGTTGAGTAGGAATAGTATGGTTTGTTTTAGTATAAATAGTTGGTTTAGGCTACCCAATTGGTGTGTCAAGAATTATAATAAAACCAAGATCGAGTTTCGTGTTCTTGGGCCTGATTGCCAACAAAATTTACCTGTAGAGCTTATATTAGTTGTGTAATTATGTATGTTTTTGGCCATGTGGCTGCAGATTCTTGAACTTAAAAGGTCCAACCTTTGACTCCGAAGCAAATGGTAAACGCTTATTAGCTGATCAACCGATAATATAGTCGTTAAATATGGCTCTTGAACTTGTGGGTACGATGTTATTCAAGCCATTCTCACTTTTTAAACTATCTTTTATGGCTTGTGTGAGAGGAACTTTTATAATTATAAACACTTGGGTCGAGTTTCTATCTGCTTTTATCCACTTCAGTGCTAGCATATTTTGGAGATTTGTGGTTTGGACTTTGTGTTTAATTACTTTACCCGCGCGCGCTCTGGCTGCATTACACCGTGAGAAACAGGTGATTAATTAATATCTTTAAATCATTAATAACACTTAACGCCTGTTTGCGGTGCGTGCATATAATGTATATATGTGTGGGCCCTTGGGTGGGCAAAAGTGAAGTTGCACTAATTTTGACATTATTTTACTAATTTTGTGAAAATAGCGTTAAAAGCGGCGGAAGGTTAATCAGGCATCATGTGATGGCGTTGATAGCCGAAAGACAAGGTACATGCACCAATCGGCTGGGGTCCTGGGGTCCAGATGGTTGAGTGTTATGTGCCTTTAGTCCAAGGCTTGATGCAAAACCACTATCGAGCCGGGGGTCTCACTGGAAGCAGCCTCTCTATTTCTATGGAGTAGAGGTAAGGCTGTCTACATCTTACCCTCCTCAGACCCTACCATAGCTTTGCTATTGGTGGGATATACTGAGTACGATGATGATGATGATGATGAAATCATTAATAACACTTAGTTTTAGCAATATTGTAATGTGAAATTGATGGTTAAAAAGACTATATGCAGCTGCAAGCACGGTTATATGAATTAGAAGATAGGCTGGATTCTCTTTCATTGGATAGAAAGGAACTTCAAGAACATATAAGATTTGCTGTTAATGAGCATGATATGGTGGAAATGATGTTAGGGGAACTTGAAGAAGAACATGAAGAAGCAATCCATAAGATTAAACTGTTGGAGACCGAGGTACGATTTTATTATTTTCAGATTTTGGTAGGCCTGCAAACAAACCCAAACCGAACGTTCTGTGAACTGTATGACTGTATGGTTGGAAGTTCACTGATGTCTTTTTTTTAATAAAGGGACGACGAACATGAATACATGTCTCATTCGTTCATTTATGCTCCTGAACATGTGTCTATGTTCGTTCACTTAAATTTGTTTATGTTCGTTAGTTTACGGTTTTTAATGGTTAATATATTTATGTTATCTTTTTAGCTCCACTACAATTTAGTATAGTTTTAATAGCACTTTAGGCCCAACACATTGTTGCTCACGTTTTAATTTTAATTGATTTTAACTTGGTCATGTTCATTCATCTATGTTCAGTTACGTGTGTTCCTTTACGTTCGTGAACTTTTCGTTTATACGGTTAACAATCGAACATAAATGAACACGAACAAGTTCATTTTATTAACAAACGAACACAAACAAGCAAACCTCGTTCAGTTAGTTATTTGTGTTCGACCATTTGTTCGGTTAATGTTATACGAACAAACACGAACATGTTCCATTCGTGCTCGTTTACAAGCTTAGACTTTGGTTATGCGTTCAGTATATTATGGTATATTTCTACATTATTCTGCAGTTGAAAGATCTTAAAGATGAAAACCACCGCCTAAAAGAAGTTAATGGCAAATCACAATGGGACACTGACATTCTAATGCGCAAAGATGTTTCTGATGATGTATACAAGGGTAAATTGGATGCAAATGATTCTGTGAAAAACATCAATGAAAGTATGTATTTGGACAATACTTTTGGGCAAAAACGAGAATTTGCGGTTTCACAAAGCGTTTTTAGTTCAATGTTATCACTATTGGTTGGAATGGTGATATGGGAAGCACAAGAGCCTTGCATGCCACTAGTAACCGCTCTTTTTATGGTGGTCGGGATGTCACTAAAGAGTGTGGTCCAGTTTTTCTCAACCATCAAGAACAAACCTGCTTCTGATGCGGTTGCACTCTTGAGTCTTAATTGGTTCATACTCGGTGCACTCACGTACCCGACATTACCAAAGGTTGCTCATTTATCAGCACCTTTGTTAACCAAATCATTAGGTAACTAAATTGAAAGTATTAATATAATCTTCTGGTTTAGGTTTTAACGTGTTTTACACGGTATATGCAGGATGGATTTGGTGTCAACTTCAGGACCTTATCGGCGTCAACGAAGGTAGTTAAGTTTCTGTTTTGGCCGGTGCAAGCCGTTATTATGTAAGTTGTGATTCTGTAATTTGGGTGAAGGACATGCTATGTTGGTGTATATGTACATGTTTTTGTTATGTGTTGTCTTTATGTGGTGTGAATGTTTGTTGAAACTCTAGGTGCACAATCCACATTGTAAATGCTACCCATGGACCATCAAGTGGTCAAAATCAGGGTATGGCTTAACCCCACATATAGACCATGTGGCCATTAAGTCATTAACTACCCTCTTGATGGATCTACCCAAATGTCAAAAGTTCACTTCTAGTTTTGATAAAGGTGGAAATTATTAAATATCCTTTAATCTATCTTCCATTTTCATTTGGTTATTTTAGTCAAAAATAAGTGTGTAATACAAGCTAAGTATAATATCTTTGTATTTCTAGCTTCTGGCATAATGTTTTTTTCATCCTAATATTAATGAGCCGAGGCATCCTTTAGCTACTCGAGCTCGGCTCTTTATTTTTTTCTGAAGCTTGAGCTGAGCCTAATTCGAGCCTATGTTCTTGGGCTTGCTCGCAGCTTGTATACATAAGTTGAAGATCGAGCTAAATTGACGAAAACAATAACCTTAAAGGAGTCAGAAAGTTGAAGACCGAGCTAAATTGACGAAAACAATAACCTTAAACGAGTCAGAAGTTTGAACAGGGCTTAATATTAGTTAATACATAGTAGTTCAAAGAGAGTAAAAAAAAACCTAAAAATACCCGAAGTTTATTAATACACGAACGAACATTAACAAAAGATTTGTGCTCGTTAAATTAAACGAACGAACAAGAACACATGTTTCGTTCGTTCATTAATGTTCATGAACGTTTGTTTATTTATTTTTGTTTATATTCAATAGAAAATAATTAAATATTATCTTAATGAGTCATCTACTTAAATTCTTTTATATTTGTTAATTTGGGTTATTTAAGTGTTTTCATTTATGTTCGTTTGTGTTCATTTACATTTATTCATATATGTTTATTTATGTTCGTTTAGATTTTAAACAAACGAACATGAACACAAACATGCCCTTGTTCGTATTCGTTCGCTTCGTTTACATGCTTTCATTATTCACAATGATGAATACATCGGTCTCAATCTCTAGGCTTTGCCAATTTTATATGTGTTCGTAAACACATTCCTTTAATGAACGAACACGAACATAAAATCTCGTTCCGGTAAATGCTTGTGAACCATTCATAAACACATTATCTCCTTAACAAACGAACATAAACAAAGCATAATTCATATTCATTTGATTCATTTACATCCCTACTAGTTTATGAAGTGTTATTTATATGTATTTATGTAAGATCCCTCATTTGCTTTTAAAACATTACACACAACAAATACAAAAGTCAACTATTTCCAGTCAACCTCTCGCCGACCATCTAAAACGCGGCCACATATCTATTTACTATTCCACCCTTCACCCCTCTCTTTACAAAACCCAACTACCAGGGCTATTTCCGTCAATTCACCCAAACAGAATCCCACCGTCAAGTCTCAACAACCGGTTGCCGACTACAAAGGTCGTACCGGACCTTCCACGCCACCTACACGTGTCACAATATCATTGGCTACTTTACCCTCTAAATACCTTCACCCATCCTTCCTTCACACCCGTCCCCAAATGTTTTCGATCTTTGTTTCGTTACCGCGGTTTCAGATTCGCTTGGTGCAGGTCAGGAACGGAGTTATCGAACTATTTCGGTTAACATCTGTCCCGCCTTGCATCAAGTGAATCAGAAACCACAGTAAATATATTTGGATGATACCATTCAACATGAGAAAGGTAAATTACGTGTCCCGAGTAAATCAGGTGATGCCAGCGTTTTATTAATTATTTGTTGCTTCAATTTATTTATTGATTTTTGCTTTGTATTGTGGATATTTAATTATTTATTACTAGTAATGAATTAAGCAAATTGATCAAAAATTGCATAATCACAAAGAAAGAAAAAATTTATACAGCAAAATTGCAGGCTACAAGATGTATGTAACAAATAATAAATTCAAACCTGTGAAAATATTTTAATTTGATGTATTGAAACTGTAATATTTGTTCATATGGAATATGCACTATTTGTCACCAACAACAGATACCAAATCTCCATCACCAGACCCGTGTTCGTCGAAAATCAAGTCATCGGTGCTCCTGATCGCGGCGTGTACCATCACAATAACCGCCCCAACGGCTATTGTTACCAGTAGAATCACTCCAACATCGGTACAAGCCAATGCGAAGACCGTTACAAAGGTTAGAGCCAAAAGCACAAGGCGATCATCCACCACTTGGTTGTAGATCATTACAGGAGTGTGTGGATCGCGGAAGAAGTAAAGGAAGAACCAGCCGACGAATACGATTAAAAACGTGATCATGGAAGTCGGTTTATAGATCAGGCTGAGGAAGAGTATGAGGAGGATTGCCATCGCGTAATTTACCCGGAAATAGTTTAGGTTACCTTCGATTCGACGCTTGGCGTCATCGTTGCTTAGTGGTCGAGCAATTGCGGCATAATCGAAAAACTCCCGCCATAAACGACGCCTGGCGATAAAATTCTCGGTGTGGTACCTGGCACGAGCGATGAATGTCTTCGGTGATGGTTGGTCAGTGGGGATTGTGCCGTAACCAACGGGTTTAATCTTTGACATCGTTTGATCAGTAACAAAGAAATAATGTAAATTACAGAAGTATTTAGGAGTATGTCAGTTTGCCGTTCAATAAATCTCGAAAAGTGGATGACGGTAGTGAGGTTATAAAAAGGTAACATGGGAGTATGGGATCATTGTAGAAGTATCAAAAATTAAGGATTCAAGCTTTTGGCAATGATTATTCACAAAATCAAACTAGCTTAAATTCAATTTACTATAAAAAATGGTAAATATTAGACCTTTGATTGATTGAATGTGGTATAAATTTGGAAGTGGTTGTTTAATCCACCTTTTTTGGTTTGGAGTGTGTTCAACGAACAAGTGTTTGGCTGACATTTTTATTAATTCACATATCATCAACTGTAGTGAAAAATGTTTTAAAAAAGAAGATTTTAAAAGATTTTGTCTAATATTATTAATTATACAGTTTGCCCAATTCTATGAACAATGTCTACGTTTGATCAACCATTAACATATTATGCCATTGATGATGAGTCAAGAAACATTGAAGTACATTTTGTTAATATTTTCTTTAACATAAGACACAAATACTTGAACCACCTTATTATAAAAAAAACAACCTTAAAGTAGCTCCTTGTTTGTCACACACAAACCACATCTACACAAGCAGCACGTATTTATCAAAATTCATATACATATACGCGTTTATTATTTACATATATCCACGAATACACGACCTTCATTTTGGTTTATGTTAATTAACTTTTTGCCTTACTGTCATCATAGGAGTCTGTTTCCAGTATATCCGACCTCCATTGATTTCTTTTATATCTTTTGGTTTATAAACCTCATTCCTTTTGGTCTTTTGTGAAGCCGGGGGCCATTGTCCACATGTGATTGCCATATCTTTATAGTTCCTTAGCCCTTCAAGGGTTTCAATTATGGCTGGCATCTTTGGCCTGTCTTTAGGATTCAAGCTCACACAATATAATGCCAATAGGGCCAACTCCTTGGCCCCTCTAACCGAATATTGACCTCCCAACCTAGGGTCGATTACTGCACGAACTCTTCTGCTACTTGTTAGGTATGGCTTGGCCCAATCCACAAGATTTTGCTCACTTTTCGGCCTGTTTTTATCCATTGCTCTTCTTCCGGTTAATAGTTCTAGCAACACCACTCCAAAGCTATAAATGTCACTCTTTGTTGTCAAGTGTCCTACAATTAATAAGTTTATTGATTATAATTATCGGTAGGTTGAAAGATTAATCCATATGTGCCTACGCCAAAGCCATATGTGAATTATGAGTTATATATACCAGTGTTCACATATTCTGGGGCTGCATATCCATATGTGCCCATGACTCTAGTCGTGACATGAGTGTTTGATCCTTCTGGACCCATTTTTGCCAGTCCAAAATCAGATAACTTGGCATTAAACTCCTGTTAATATTGTAAATAAGGTAAACAAATTTCGAATTAAAAAAAAGGAAAAAGATTGATATTGATAGGCCTGATACATACAGAATCAAGTAAGATGTTTGATGTTTTGAAATCGCGATATATGACAGGGCTTTCGGCACCATGCAAGAACGCAAGACCTTTGGCCGCTCCTATTGCAATTTTTATTCTGATACCCCATGGTAGACAAACCGAGATTCCTATGAATATACAAACAACCATTAGCTTACAAGAAAAATGAAAAAAAGAAAAAGAAAATGATAATATATAAACTCACTCTTGAACAAATGATTTTCCAAGCTTCCTCGAGCCATAAATTCATATACAAGAAGTCTCTCTTCTTCTTCACAACAATAGCCGATCAATTTGACCAAATTTGGGTGCTTAAGTTGACCAAGAAATATCACCTCCGCCTTCAATTATATCATTCGTCGGTTAACACTTTTGCAAAGTTGTTTCAAATAATATCATCTCAAAGGTGTCTCTTTTGAAAAGTACTAACTTATTTACGTTTTATCATTAATAGTTGTTAGCTTTATTGTTGGGTTAAAGGATTTTAATAATCCTAAGTTTCACCATTTCGCTATTGGTCGAGATTAATTAACTCAGAAAGTGTTTATCAAAAGTCACAACTTTAAACGTATTTTTCTCCAGCAATCTCTTACTAACTTAGAAATAACCCATTAGCTTTTTGATGATGTGAAAAATATGTAGAGGACTGTTGGACAAAAATACGTTCAAAGTTTAGGACTCTCTGTAAATATTTTTTGAGTTGGAATTAATCTCAGTCATTAGGTGAAAGTTGATATTATTAAAATCCAATAACCCCTTTATTATTATAAGTTATATATAAAAATTATAAAAACATCTTGATTGTAGTTATTCAATATTCATGAATACAATTGTATGGTTGTTTTGAATTCTTTTACCAACATTCTTATATGAAACAAAGAAAATAAACCAATAAATTGTATAGATAATGAAAAGAAAGAGAAGCTTACAAGCCACTCACGATGACCTTGCAACCCTTCAATATCAAGAAGCTTAACCGCAACAGGTTGAGCCTTCAAACCAGGCCTCATGTTCTCATCCACATAACCCTTATGCACCTTACCGAACCCGCCTTCACCCAACAATAAACTACTCGAAAAACCCTGAGTTATACCTTGCAACTCGCTTAACTTAAAGTCAATCAACTCGGGTCCAAAAGTTTGTGCTATGTCTTCATTAATGCGCATAGAAGACGAGCGACTAAGGTCCGAGAAAGACATGCGCCTAAACGAGGGGCATGGTGCTACGTTCTTTGAAAACTCGGACCTTGTTGGCCTACACCGGCTAAAGTTGCAAAAGACCTTGTTTTCGGCGGAACAACAGTAGGGTTTCCAAGGTTTTTTTGAGTCTTTTTTCATGATTATTGATGGGAGTGGTTAGTGAGATATGATGGTCACCAAAGGTGGTGATGGTGTATAAGTATTGATGCAAATGTTGAAGGCTGAATAGGTTAGAGGAAATGCAACCACTCCACAACCACTCTACTAAAACAAGGTGGTTTGTTTTAATCTTTATTAAGGGAGTATTGTTTATGCTACTAGATTTTGTCATTTAGGTGTTAGTCTTCATGCTATTTGGTATGTTTCTACATGTTGGACCACTTATGGAGAAAACCCTCTTTGGTAGCCAATATATTTATACACCCTAAGTAGCAAAAATTCATATTGTAATCTTGGTTTGAAATAATACCCAACTATATATTATTTTATTAATGAGTATAATTATAGAGTATTAACCATTGAAACATTACGATATATTCACCGTCAAACTAAAGTAACAGTAACTTAATAAGCACGATACTCATTTGTACACATGTATACAGGTTACCGGTGCTTCCTTGCAACTCTATATAAGGTGACAAATATAACGAATATTTAATGTTTTTAAAATGTTAGGCAAATGTTCATATAATCATATGCTATTATCTATCAAGGTTACAAATTGTTCATACAATTATTTCTTTTTTTAAGCAGCAATTTATAAGTTTTTCTAACAATAAATGTACCATCATATTTAAATACACTTTACAAAATTTGAATCCTCGGTTTTTTTTTTTTTTTTGGAGAATATCACTTAACCATCAGGATGTCTCCTGGGTCATCGTAGAATTATATGAAAATTTGGTTTAATAAATTGCGATTAACTTGAGGCAGTTACAAATATTTGAATTAATTTGATATTTTATATTATCCAAGTGTTATTGTGAAGTACATATTTTTTTAAAGGCTGAATTCATTATTAAAAAAAAGGGTAAGAGCATCTTGTAAACAAGAGCTCAAAAAGAGAGTCCAACTTACGAAGCGAAAGAACAACAAAAAACAACAAAGTAAATGAGAAAATTTACAAAGTTATATACGCCAATCTTTTCAGAGTAAACTTAACATTTTGCTCTTATATTTCGCCCATAAAAATGGTGTATGTTTTAGTTTATCTTTAATTTGGAAGAAATTAACTAATTATTACTTGATGATCATTTAACCTTCTGTAGTTCTGTATATTTTAGTTTATCTTTTGAGAAGTGTAAGAGATATTTTAGGTGAGTGTGGCAATTAAATAAACGTAAAACAATAAGATAGTTTATATGGGTTGGATACCAAATACATTTGCCTCTATAACCACCATAGATGTTGTTTAGCACACTTTTCAAACTTGTGGGATGCTTTTGAAATAAAAAATTCTTGAAACTAAATGTATTAATTTTAGTAAAAATCATCCTCAAAAGATAGCAAACTTTTCGTTTTTGGTATTTAAATAAGTTCATCGGTGACACCATCAAGTAGACCAAATAATATTACATATTTTTATCAAGAGTTGTGCATAGTAAAGTTGTGCATGGTGGAATCATCAAGAGTTTGGAAATGAAGTTTGATTTATCCCATCGTCAGAAAGCGATGTTTGAGTGTCTTCGGACTCCTTGGGCTCAAGATTTCTTAAGTGTTCTCCCCATTGAATGATTGGGCCAACATATGTTGGCTTTGGAGTACCGGGCCATCCTGAAGTATCGATTAATGATCCCTTTGTTTCTGGTAGATGAGCCGTGCCCGGTTTGCCGTAAGGTTTGTTTGGATTCTTTTGGTGAGCATGCGGTTCACTGCAAAGAGTTGCCTGGGTTTAAGTACATACATGATTTGGTGAGGGATGTTCTATGCGATGTTTTTAAAAGAGCCAGAATTTCGGCTAAAAAGGAAGCCCCCGTAAATTTTCTTATGGATCCTCAAAAAGGAAGATCTACATTACGACCGACCGATATTCTTATTTTTGGATGGGTAGGGGGAAAACCCGTTTGTGTCGACCTCACAGGAGTGTCCCCTCTTGTTGGGATTAGGGACAATGGGTTTGTAGCAGGCCAGACAGCATTGAAGGCGGCATCGGGCAAGGTTTCTAAACATGAGAGAGCTTGTTTGGAGAATCAACACGTGTTTATCCCCTTTACATTTGACACTTTTGGTTTCTTAGCTCCAGATGCTGTGGACCTTTTGAATAGGGTTCAGAAAGTTGTGTATAGTAACGTATCGGCCCATAAGAATCGAAACTTTATTTTTAGTAGGATTGGGTTTGCTATCTAAAAGGGGGTTGCGGGGCAGCTTGTTGCCCGCTTACCTGCCACTTCATTTTAAATCGTTTGGATGTTTCTATGATATTTAAGGATCAACACATATTTTTATTTAAAGAAAATTGTCATATGCCTCCCTGAGTAATATCAGCGCGAGATGGATTGACCATTGAAAACTTTTTTGCGCATGTTGTGCCATTGTATATCTTCGGCGGGATTTTTGGCTCCTTCTATTAGTTAAACTACCGTTGACCCGTTCAAATTTGGCGATTTTACTATACTACCCTTGTATCATTATTATAACCTACCCTATTTCCCTCTCTTTCCCCGTATTATTCCATCGCAGCGATTGTATATCTCCGGCGATCGTCTTCTTCATCCATCGAATTAACACCGGATGTCTCAATCCAAGTCAAGTCAATACTCTTTGGGGTCACCTTCCAAGCCTTCCCGTGTAGACGACTCTTGTGTGAGATGCCCATGTGGTGCAGGGACATGTTACCCGATATCCAGGACCGATGTAAACCCGGGTCGTCGATTCTTGTGCTGTGTAAGTGTTTAATTACTCATGAATTAGGGTTCTTGTATGTTAATCGATGTTGATTCCTTTAATTTGGCTTAGGTCAATTTTAGGGGTAATTGATTTTGTTAAATGTGATATTGATGTTATAGTTGGTTAGGTTGTTTGTTTATTGATATATTAAGTCCATTACAGAAGGGGAGTTGTGGATGGCTAAAATAGGCTGATAATCCCACATGCCCTAGTTGTGAAAAGGTAATTCAAGCAATGGTGAAGATGATGAACAAGAAATATGAGTATGCAAGAATGAAAAATAAAGAAGTAGCAAGCTTGAAGATGTTACTAGAAATTAATTGGTTGTGGTTCTTTGTTTATGTTTGTGTTTATTGATTAGTTGTTAACATTGTATTTGTGGTATGGGATAATGTAATCTTTGTTGTTATTCTAGTTAATGGGTTAAATGTTTAGAGTTTCTTGTTTCATCTATTTACTTTAAATTTCTGTTCCACATTATCAGTCATGTTGCAACTATGATGAAACTGAGAAGGAGGAAATTAAGAATGTTGAATTTGGGAAGAATGTAGTGCAGTTTGACAATGAAGCAAGTCAATTGGAAGACAATGAGTGTCAATTGGGAGAAGATGAGTTGATGGCTTATTTGTTGCAAAAAGATGAATTATTTAGACCGAGTGAAGAACATGAAATGGATCCTGGTGATGATTATGAACCTGAGGTTGTGAAGGCAGCTTTCGACTACACCAGTGAGCCGGAGGAAGATTACTATCATGATCCATATGAAGACGATCCAGTGTGGGACTCTGACTGGTCAAATGATGATTGTCATTGAAAGTAGAATTGTACTTGGTTTCTAGTATTGTTTGTATTTGAATTGTAATGTAATGTGTTACTTTAATTTAACATGATTAAATGTATTGTAATGTTTGCATTTCAAGACTAAATCCTACAAGTTTTAAAATGCCTTAAACATAGACTGTCAAAATACCTACAAACCATCATATCCCAAATAACATACATGCTACAAGTCTTAAATTGTGTCAAACACAAACCATATCCCAAATTTCATATACATGCTACAAGTCTTAAATTATCTCAAACACAAACCATCATAACACACACATGGTACCAGCTTTAAATTGTTAACCATATCACTATCATACATGTCATCATAATCCTCTTCATCACCCTCACTAGAACTCACTTCATCAACACTCACTTCATGAACATTTTGACCACTCACTTAAACACTTTCAAAACAAGGTACAAATCCAGAATCATATACCACAATTTCACTATCACTAGTTCTGCCATGTTCTACAAAAATCTTAACAATGTGACTACCTACACCATCACTACCTCTAACCATAGCACAAACATCTTGAAAATGATAATCTTCAATCAATGGATTTAGACCCAAGTCCAAACAGACACGCGGATGTTTGTAATGAAAAGAACAAACTGTACCACAACCGTATTGTAACTTACAAACTATTCCAACCAACAAACTTTTACAAAATTTTGAAACATTAACTTCATCAACATAACTTATCTTTCCTCCTTCGTAACTTCTTACTGGCTCGGTGGTGAACAATCCTCCATGGAAAAGCTTTATAGTGAACACTGAATAATTATCACCTATAACAACCAACATTTGTTCAGCCCGTTAACAACATAGAAGCATAAACCAAAACATAGTAAATAGTAAAACCTTACCATACAAGTCACTCGGGTCACAATACTCATTTTCGGGCCTGATAGAATACGAGCTGACCGCCATTGTAAGTTCCAATCACTTTCACGGAAACAACCTTGTAGTCTGATCGACAAAATTACGGGGGTGCAAGGATATAATTTGGGTGAGAATTGGAATTGTGATGCCCAAAATAACCTAATTTGAGGGTTATAATCGATCAGGGAGGTGAATCGTGTACAATGACAACTTTACCCCTCACCATAAGCAATCAACGGTAGTTTGACTAACGAAAGGAGCCAAAAAATCCCGCCTGAGATATACAATGGCACAACATGTGTAAAAAAGTTTTCAATGGTCAGTCCATCTCCCGTCGATATTACCCAGAGAAGCAAATGACAATTTTCTCTTTTATTTATTGTTATTCTCTTGTTTTCACTAGCCAAATGCCCGCGCGATGCGGCGGTGTACACATGTAAAAACCGCATCGAACGATAGCCTCCTTGCAATGGTATGCATGTAATATGCATTGGACTCTTAACCGGTGCCGGTAAGTGTGTCACATAATGCGTGTGTGTGCGCAATTTGGTGACGGTACGCGCCATAACGAGTGTGGGGATGAGGTTTCCGAGGATATAGATTAAGAAGTCCAGGGGAAGATATTAGACAAATAATCAAATAATCGACCCGACACCATTTTAACCCGAGTTTCTATTCTAACTTGGCCTCTTTTGGTTCTTAACCATCCGGTCCTGAATATAACCAAATTAATCTTTTTTTATCGATCCATTTCGACCATAACCCATTATGACCCATGACCCGAACTTGCATGATCCGACCCATTTTCGGTCATAACCGGCTATCACGTAGCATGTTATTTTTCAAAAATTAAGGAACTATAGCAATACCATACTCAAATTAAAGAGAATAAAATACTCGTTTTTATGGTGTAATGTTTTAAAAAAAATATTAACATGTAAAAAAGTTATAGTCGTTTTAATATTGTGGGGATAGTTGATTTACAATAAGGGGGTAATATGTAACTGTTCATCAAATTAACAAAAAATTGACCTGAGTTGAAAGACAATAGTTGTAATTATTCCAAATTTTATGCAATGTAGATTGTACCTAAATCAATCAAGGTTATATAGATATAGATAAGAATTGTTACAGCTTACACTTTATCTACTTTTAAATATTTTATGAACGTTAACATTCCTTCCTTTGAAACTGATTTCAAAATTTAGTTATTTCATTTGAAAGCAATGAATATAACTAATCCGTATGATTTTGAACATTAAATATAAGATCAATATAAAATTCATAGGGATATACAGAGAAAATAATGAATACGGTTATTTTTCTTCGTAGTGTGATATACTTCTACGTATATGTCTCTAACACCTTAGATTTAAATGAGTACTCGATATCATGTAAGAAATAATATATAATAATATATATTTATATATGGTCATTATAATCATTTATATTATAATAGATCAAAATATTAACTATACCTTATTATATATTAGTTTGGTAATTGTTGATGGGACATATTACCTATAATTAACTAATAAAGGGTTTCCCTTGGGTGTATATATATATATATATATATATATATATATATATAGAGAGAGAGAGAGAGAGAGAGAGAGAATAATATCATAACCTAATTTCACACACATACAATTTTGTGTGCCCCCTCTCTCCTAAACCGGGTTCCTCTCAAGAACCGTAACACCATCTTTAACTATACATCCTAAAGGGAACTCGATCAAGCTGACAACTATGTCGTCTACATTCATACTCTGCTGCGATTACTACTCTCCATGCTCATAGGTTTAATATTTATTGTGTTTTCTATTGCTTACATGAAGAACTGATCAACATGTGGTATCAGAGAGATGTTGATTGATCAGTTCTTCATGTTTTCCCTAATACTGGAATTAAAATCGAAAAACATGAATTTTGAATAAAACCCTAATTTTTTCGGTTTCTTTTTTTCATGTTTTATTACGAAAACAATATATGAAACTGTTTAAAATCGCTACAATTCATATTTAAAACTCTAATATATTCGAAATCTCTTAAAAAATATGTTTAAGATTTCGATTTCAAAGAAAACTAACTAAAGATTTCTTCGAAGATGTTCTTCATGTTCGCATAAATTCGAAGAATCATCCTTATTTTGGATGAATCGTAAGATTAAAATGTGTTGTTTCCAATTTTGATTGATTTTACCTATTAAATATTTATTTTTGAAACATGATATAGTTTATTTCGAAATCTTAGATAAATATAACTAAATCATATTAATTAGGAAACATAATAATCCATAAAATTTTGAATTTTTCAATCCTTATCACAAATACTAAGTTTGCATATGGTTTTCGAAATAATTATAATAATAATAAGACGATTTAAGAGAACTCACGTTATATTCACCTAAAATTTTCTTTTTTTATTATTATTTTGAGAAATGGAACTTAATTTTAACAGAACAAATTCTATGTTCCATAAAGTTCTTAAAGGGTACTCAAGTTTAATATCAAGAAACCCCTATTTTTCATGAACTAAACTTTCGTGAACGTAACTCATGCAAAATATTATTGTGAACTATTATTGTGAACCAAAATTTTTTTCCAGGACTCCACCCCAAACCTCACAAACCCAGCGAACTTATCGTCGAGTTCGATTCACACTAACAAGTGGTTTGCTATTAATTAATTAAATGTTTTGTAAACCCTTAAATCTTATAATTCTTTTTTTACAAAACATGAAAAAGCTTGACTTGAATGAAATTTTGATGTATCACTTCTGCCCAAAGGTGATGTGTTACATTACCACATAATTCAAGTTTAATTGAAAGCTTTTGTTAGTTTTTGCATAACATGATACAAATGTCTCACTTCTACCCAAAGGTGATGTATTACATTTTTATCAAGCAAAACTAGCCCATGCATAATTAAAATAATTGTCACACTTCTGCCCAAGGTGATATGTTACAATTGTTTTGCACACATACTAAAATAAATTTTAATTCTGCCCAAAAGTGATTTATTTTTTGTTTAAGTAGAACTTTTAATTATAGTCTATTAGTTTGATATTAATAATAGACATATCACATATTCAATAAAATATAATGATCCACACATTAATGATCCTTCGTTAATCTAATGATCATAAATTTTAATCTGTATTATTTTAATATCTCATAATATTACTCACTATAACATTCTTCTATAAATAACGATTTCATCCAAATCATCCACTCTAATCTCAAAAACACAATTGAATGTTGTCTCATAAAGAGTTTTAATAACATTTAACTCTTCTCAGTTTTAATTATCTATTAAGACATGTTATGACTATCCTACTGCTCTTTCTAATAACAATCATTCTATTAAAAATTAGAGCATAACAAATGGGATGAGTCAATCATAATGTCTCTTATAATAATGATAACCAAGAACTTATTTAAATAAATGTTTTCACTAGAGTTATTCTTGATTTATTTTTTCCTAAGACTAATCCAAATAACTCATAAGATTCATGCATTCCTTCTAAATTCTAACTATTAGGTTAAAAGGTATCGTTGAATATATCATAATGTACAGAACCATGACCCATAAAATTAAGGGTTTACACATGAAATTAAGTACAATTTTATAGTATATTACATACTAAAATTTTCAATGGTACAATTTGGTGCTTTAAGAATCAACTATAACACTCAGAAGTACCAAAGGAAAATGAGTGTGTTGCTCAGCAACATATGTACAAGAAAAGAAATGTCTGGTACGGGAAATAAGATGTTATTCAACTCACACCACTAAAACTTAAAAGAGGATAATTCTAAGGTTCATAGACAAAATACAAGTATTACTTCCAGCTTCAAGTTCTCTAAGGAGAAGTTTCGTTGCAAATACATGTCATTATATTAGGCATAAGTTTTACAAGACTATCCATAATTCAAAAGAACAACCGGCTAAAACTGATAGTTGTATTAATGATATTTAAGTCTGCTAATCCTAATATTCCAATTAAGTTTCTTTACCGATATCAACAAATAACTAAAATGAGTGCCAGTGACAAAATATAAATGTTAAGGGTATTATAACCATTATAGACTGTTTTCTAATTGCGCTTTATGATACCTTAGATATTCTGGAGATTAATCAGAATTTATTATCAATACTTAAGCTACGTTATGACAATTATAAGGTTTGCATAGCCAACATAAAGTCACTTTTACCTTAAACTCTCATATCATTTGTTATCAATATTTGGACTGAAACATTTATAAAATAGAACCAGATGATACTATATATTTTCACAACTTTTGCTATGATGCAAATAAAAATTTAACAAAAGAGAAATGAGACCCATAAAATTCATCCATTAAAACCAAATTTCATGAGAAATCACAACATGGTTGATGATGGTAATTTTTCATAATCTCATTCTTAGTGATTTTAAATCATGTGTTAGATGTCCTAAACATTACTTGGCTTAAAATATAAGTATTGGTCCATCAAAAGTTATATTTCACGTACATTCGTGGAACTTATTCAAACGGAATATTCAGACATAATTTTTTTATCATTTAAAAGGCTTTTACTTGTATCTAATCCGTCTTCTATGGTCCACGGTCTTAAGAGATGTATTCATATATACTTAATACGATTTCTTCTAAATATGTCCCTAAATTTATTATGACATCTGGATGTTAATGAAATCAAATCAAGTCTAACATATATATGACAGATTCCCACATCACGTACATCATTGAAACTTCTCTTGTAGTTTCCTAGAGATATTAAAGATCAGTAGGAGCTTTAAGTGTCTTAATCAAAACTTACAAGATTTGCAAGAGGTGGGGGAGTGAAAAATTGATATTATCTCAATAACACCTCTTGTACAAGACACTGCTCCATCACAACACTATTTCATCAAAACATATCTCTTTAGAATTTACTACTACTCTTACAAAAGTTTCATTGTTGCATAAACGTGGGTAAATTCAGATTTCTTACTAAACTAATCCTCACCAAGAGAAACTGCAACAACTTATATTATTAACTTGTTTCTCTGTTAGAATCTATTGGTATTTAAATATTAACCCTAAGCATGCTAATTTCCTAAGGGATTCTAAGGTCAGTGGGAGCAGTAAAAGTCCTTATAATGACTTGTAAGAAGTACAAAAGATGAGGGGAAGAGAGTCATTAAATTTTACTCCGAATGTCACTCCGATTACACCTATTCTATACCATACTGCACCAACTCTTACACACTTAGAATCCTGAAAATGATAGTAACCTAACCAAGAGCTAATCCTTAAAACCGAAACTTTTAAAATTACCCAATAATCAACTCAGAAGGCCATCTAGGTTTTAAAACCAACTGACATTGATAATTGTGTAACCTCCCTAACTAAAGTTAAAATGGATGTTGGATTGTTTAATGATCATACCCATTATAATTAAGCCATTAACATCAATCAATCTTCAGTGGGAATAAAGCTATTATTAGCAAATAACTTCATAAGTCAAAAAATCTTTTGAGATTTTGTTGAAACACCTAAAGGTGTTCATAACTAAACTAAATCTTAATACAAACGTTAAAGACACCAAGAAGCACGATTGGTTGTTAAAGGTTATATGCAAAAGGGAATAAATCATCAAAGAATCTTATTACCTATATTGCAAAAGATTTCTTTAAGGATCACTACTGTTCTAGTAGCTTATAATAGTTAAAAGCTAAATTAGATGAACATTAAAATAAACTTTCAACCGGCTTACATATTTATATGTACATAAAACAAACCTAAAAGTTTTAAACTGAAGGTCAAAGAACATTTAGTCTATAAGTCAATAAAATCCATATATGGGTTAATGCAAATATCAAAATGTCATGAAATCTTTATTCAATTAATTTTCGTCAAAAACTAAGTGGATTAATGTACCTACCTCAAGATGAGTGGGAGCAACTAAAAACAAAATTGTCCTTATATAGATGACATTCTTCTGGCAAGTATATGTTACATATGTCAAATAATTGTTCACACATACTTTGATATTATAGATCTCAAAGATATTCCTTACACATCTAACATACAATACTGCTCTACTATAGAGGATAATAGGATCACATAGATTATTTCCTTATGCTTCATTAAGTAAAAGCCTTATATAAGTTCAAGTCTATACTCGTTTAGATATTACTCAAAATTGCAACACACTAGATATGTCTAGTTAATGTGAAGCATCTAAAAGAGTACTAAGATATCTTTAAAGGAAACGAAAGACTATAATTTAAAAGAAGAAGTGAGAATTCAAACCGGTAGATTACTCTAAACTTTGTCATATTCAGATATAAGAAAATGTAATTTTCGGGATATATTTTTATGGCAGTAGATAAATCTATCTCATGGAGGAGTCATAATAAACTGATAATAACAACCTAAGTCATAACGACATAATATGTTGATTAATTACAACATTGTTGTCAACAAATGTTGTTGAATATTTATTAGTGGACTCATAAGTTTATTAAACTCCATATAAATTATATATTGAAGACTTATTGTGATAAAGTCAGCTACCATGTTTTCTCAAACAATAACAATTTGAGAGGTGTTGCATTAAATTTTGATATGAAATTAATTATTCGTTTATGAACGAATTGAGGAATCTAAATTTTCATATCGAATACATTCATGATATGCTTAAGGATCCTATAATTAAAGGTCTATTACCCATAAGTATTATGAAAGCGCTTATAATCATGAGGGGTTTATTGATGACCATGCACAATTGCATATCGTACTATGAATGATTAACTATTAATTTTCCTCGTCAGTTTTGATTTTGTATGTCTCTTAATATGTTCTGCATGCATAATAACATATAGACAAATTATTATACAAATCAAATGTTTGAAGGGCTTACTTGAAAATTTTTATCATAACTACTTAGCTTTTAAATAAGGACTGCAGTATGATTAATGGTGGTCTTGAGCTGATGTTCAATTCAATGACTATATTTCTTTGCTCCAGTTTAAGTTTAAAGCTAAAATGAGTGTTAACTCCTGATCAGGCTTATCTAGTACTCATAATAAATGATTACTCGGCCAAGTGGGAGAATGTAAGAAAAAATATATAATAATATATATTTATATAAGGCCATTATAATAATTTATATTATAATAGATCAAAATATTAACTATACCTTATTATATATTAGTTTGGTAATTGTTGATGGGACATATTACCTATAATTAACTAATAAAGGGTTTCCCCCTTGGGTGTATATATAGAGAGAGAATAATAACATCATAACATAATTTCACACACATACAATTTTGTGTGCATCCTCTCTCCTAAACCGGGTTCCTCTCAAGAACCCTAACACCATCTTTAACTATACATCCTAAAGGGAACTCGATCAAGCTGACAACTATGTCGTCTACATCCACACTTTGCTGCGATTACTACTCTCCATGCTGTGACAGGTTCGTAGGTTTAATATTTATTATGTTTTCTATTGGTTACATGAAGAACTGATCAACATATCATACTTTTAGTTATATAATATTTATCTTTAAAACATTGTAAACTTGGTTTCGCATCGATCTAAGTATTAATATAATACACAAATAAAACATTAGACTTCACTTCAAAACCCCAAATTTAACAAAACATCCTTTGACATTTACATAAATGTGTTGATGTTTTGTCCAAGCACTTGATCTTTGTCCTTCCGAAGGTCTCCGTCGTTTTTAACCAAGAATCATGATTACATCTTGAAATCAAGAAGATATCACGAATTTAGAGTTATTAGATGAGTCAGTCATAGTCACGTACCTTGTTTGTTTTTTTTGAAGATAAATACACCGTGATTTCAAAATTGCTAACTCTTTTCAAGAATATCAATTCTTTTCCCTTCCTTTCATTCTCTTCCACATACATACATATATACCAAAATGTTTTAAACTTTTGGTAACTCTTTACACACATACATGATGTTTTTAGGTTTTGTTGAATTTTGTTACACAAAGGTTTTTTTTATATTAGGATTTGGATATAAACTCCAAACCAAAATGTTTTAAACTTTTAAAGTTGGCAGACTGATTTTTTTTACAACAGCCTATAAACCAAACTGATGATTAGTTTAGAGAGTTTTATGGTTTTAACTTTTAAACCCGGCTAACCGTAAACAACCTATAATAAACCAACCATTGTTTGAACCACAATAATCATGCACATACCTTTCTTCCCATTGCCGAAAATGTTTCATGTTATTGTGAATCTCTCTCGTTACGAATTCGAATAGTAAGTTAACCTATGGGCATGTTTGGGATTGAGTTTGAAAAATGCTTATTGGCTTAGTGATTTTTCCAAAAAACCATTTTGAAAAACCTTGATTTGGGGCTTTTAGGAACTGCTTTTTAACGCTTTCAAAAAGCTAAAATAAAAAGAATTTTTGTGATTGCCAAACACATTTTGGTTTATTGACTTTTTGAAAACATCAAAGAGCCAATAAGCATTTTTCAAACTCAATCCCAAACATGCTCTATAATTCTTGTTGCATGGGCCTCACTTGTTAACTATTGAGTCTGGCCTGCTTATTAAAAGTACAGTAAGAAAACAAGAAAAGAAAGTACATTGCGATGACGAGTTTTAAATGTAAGTCGTGAATTATTTTTTCATTTATTTCTACTTTTAAAATTACAATATCTGCGTAATTAGCTTATTTGGCCTAAGCTCAAGCTTGGTTCGTGGATAGCTTTACAAGTTTGAGTTCCGCTCGACCACTCCTACTCAACTCATTTATTATTTATTGTAACTTTTTATTTTATTTATCTATAATAATGTATATACATAACTACAACTATATATAGTATATTAACTCTATAATCTATATATAAAATAGTTATTATATGTATATAATAATATATAACTAGTATTTCACACCCGACGTGTTGTGATGGATCCATTAAAAACAAACACATATTCACGAGTTAAACTAAGAAAGGTGATTAATTTGCCTGAGTGATTCTGTCTAGACCTTTGCTATTAAAAAATCACTTTGTGAAGTAAGCAGTTAACGCGGAAAAATATCGGATATCTGTCAATGACCGATATCTGAGATATCGGTAATTTTAATATCATGTAAAATTCATATATATATATATATATATATATATATATATATATATATAGGGGAGTGTAACATCCTAAAATTTATAATGTTGAATAAAGAAAGTTACGTTTAGTGATTTCGCGTTATTAATTAATTAATATCGAGTAAAGAACGAATCATGGATTTAGATTAATTGAGATGGGTTAAATAAGAATGGGCTTTAGGTCCATGGGCATTAAGGGATATAAATATCCCCTAAACCAACCTAAAACCCTAAACCCTCATTTCATTTCCATCATAATCTCTACACACTCCAAAACACACACACACCACACACCGCCATATACGGCCGGCGGCCGAGGGAGAGAAACGAGCAAGATCCGAGAGAGAGTAAACGATTAGTTGTGATTAAACAAGTTAAACGAGATCCAAACGAGCACAAAAGGTATGTTCTTGACCTTTAAAGTTTATGTTTTATTGAATGTCCTTAAGCTTAAAGATCCAAGCTTTATAGTATATACGGGATATATATACGAACGAAATGGTTAGGGAACGTTAGGGGGTGATGCCGAACCATAACAAGGGTATTAAAATCGCCAAAATGCGTGACAAAAACCAAACCCGTAGCGAACTGGGTAACTTCACCTGCAAAAGCTTAACTTCGCCTTCAAAGCTTAACTTCGCCTTCAAAGCATAACTTCGCCTACGGCCAAGTTCGCCTAATTGATAACTTCGCCTACGGCCAAGTTCGCCTAACTGATAACTTCGCCTAAAGCTAAGTTCGCTTAAGGTTTAACTTCGCCTAAAGCTAAAAAGCTAAGTTCGCCTAAGGTTTAACTTCGCCTAAAGCTAAGTTCGCCTAAGGTTTAACTTCGCCTAAAGCTAAGTTCGCCTAAGGTTTAACTTCGCCTAAAGCTAAGTTCGCTTAAGGTTTAACTTCGCCTAAAGCTAAGTTCGCCTAAGGTTTAACTTCGCCTAAAGTTAAGTTCGATTAGAAAATAAATTAAAAACCTAATGGAAAATGTGTTAAGACAGTTAATGTAAATAAAATTTTTCCAAGCTGACCTGGCAGCTCGACCCCAGCCAGGGGCTCTGCCCCTTGGACCCTGCTAGGGGCTGCCGCCCCTAGACCCCGCTGCCAGGGGCGCTGTCCCCGGACCCCCGTTCGTTGTGGGTCATATAAAGATAGAAATACAATATGAGTAGTAGTAGTTAATTGATACGTGTAAATATTATACAGTTAGCCGTGCACAGCTCAAGAAGGGAATAACTATTAACGGAGGGCGTAACAGGATTCAGGTGAGTTTCTAGCCCCATTCCTTGTTATGTTTTCGGGGCTGTGTGCATACTCGATGTGTTTGTTAATACATTTATCCTAAGTGATAAGTGTATGCCATATGTGATATATGTGATGGATATGAATGATTGCTTGTCGGTACGCGAACGATCTTCGGATATTGCGCGTACTGTCAGGTTAAAAATAAAGGTACGAATATTATATATCGAAGATGTATGAACATTACAAATGAATACTTGTCGGGGCGTGAACGATCTTCGGATATTGCACGTATCGACAAGGGGTATGGTTGTTAAATGAATGATGTAAAGAACGCCTAGAGTGTTCTTATGCTATAATGTAATTATTGTATATGTGAAGTATGTGTATACAGGTACACGAATGGTATGTGAGTTCTACGTTCGACATAGTAAGTTAGGATGGCAAATCCCTCTAGCTTCTGTCGGACATAGACTCGGCTGGTGATGGCGTAGTTAAGGACTGCGGGCCTTATACGTAATGTAGATGATAGATGTAAACGTAGATAGGGACGGTGGGCCTTATAAGTGTTATAGATGATAGATGAGAACGTAGTTAAGGACTGTGGACCTTATACGTACTTTAGATAGGCATCATCATAGGAAAGGACTGTGGACCTTATACGTGCTGTATTTGTGTTGTGGTAGCATAGGGGAGGACTGCGGACCTCGTACGTGCTTTGAATTAGGTTGCAACTTAGGGAAGGACTGTGGATCTTGTACGTGTTGTGGATGTAGGATGGTATAGGGAAGAACTGCGGACCTTTCACGTACCCTAAACGGTGAACATAGGTAAGGACTGCGGACCTTTTACGTGTTCACGACCTTGAGTACAGGTATATACGGCGGACTATGAACGTACTCTCGGTAGACTGAGGTTAGTGATTGTAGATATGTATGTATGTATGGTAGTAAGTATGTATGTAGAACAGAAGGGTAACTAGTTAAGTATGGATATGTATCTTCGGATATGTATGTATGTGTATGTATTGTATGGCGTCCGATTAACTAGAACTCACTCAGCGTAGCTGACTTTTAGTATGCACGCAGGTGAGTAGAATGAGATAGCTAGCTTGAGCGGGCACATGGTGGGCGAATAGGAGACTGGCATCTGAAGACTCAAGATGTTTTAATGTAATTGACGTTATTTTGAAAGACAAGAATGTTTAATTAAGGCAAGTTTTGGATTGCTGTAACGTTTCATGAAAGTTTTTATATTCCGCGAAAGTTTTAATGAACTCTGATTTGTAAGAACTGTGTTTATGAGTAAATCCGACGCTAAAGTAAGACTACCGGGTTCGGGGCCTTACAGGGAGGGTTATACTAAAAAGAAGTAGTTTCCTAGGAAGACTAGGAATAAATCATAGCCGTTGGATCATGTTAATCAATGGTTGAGATTTAAATTACTAAAAACCGACATAGTTTTCTAGAATTATTCTTTAACCATAGGTTGTAATGCCACATGCCAAATTCTATTGGTTCTTAACATTCCTAGGAAACTTTTTATTTTTATTTGAACTCTTATATATATATATATATATATGATGAGTATCATTACAAAACCCTTAAATTATTTAAGAACTTGAAGTAACAATTGAAAACTAACGTTTTTTATAAAATTTTTTGTATGTTAATGTTATTTGAGTGTAGTTTCATCATTTTGTATATCTATATTTATAATTACAGTTTTAAAAATTAGTTTTTATACATATCTATGTTTTATTTTACACCTATGTAAATTTGTTAATATATAAATTTTACACATATGTAAACTTGTGATTTATATATGTAATCAAAATTTTTTATATAAAATATGATAAAACTACTCTTAAATAATGTTAGTATATAAAAAAATTAAAAAAATGTTTGATTGTTTAGAGTTCCTAACAGTTCTTAACTTTTTTGGAGTTCTTAAATGATATCAACCATATATATATATATATATATATATATAGCAATTAACACTAATAATTCAGTATTGTCTCCTACCACTAAAAATACCTTTTGCAAATTGTAATACACTAACAATCGTAGCAAGTAAGAATTTATTAAGACTTAAAACACTAACATTGAGCACTAAAAGTTGATAATTTAGACTTAAAACACTTATATCGGGAATATTGGTTAAATATCGGTCAATATTATCGGTGCCAATATTCTGATTTATATATCGCCAAGGGGCCGATAATCGATATATCACTGATATATCGCGGCGATATCGACTGCATAGCTTACAAGTGCAAGATTTTAAACCAAGCAAGCTAAGAAATCGTTGTTTTACTGTATTATAGTAGGGGTGATCGCCAACTTAAATTGTTGGTTTCATGGAACATGATAAACAATAGTAGCACACAAAAAAACAAACATGCATGATGCATACTTGGGTTCGATTTAGTTTACACGTTCGAGAGTCAAGCAACAAATTAACCATATATGGGCTGGTAATTGAGGGTTTCAAACCATCTTAACGATGAGGGCTAATCCAAGCCGATCACGCAATAAACCTTTTATTTTGGCTTCTAGTTTTTTTCTAGTAGTCTTGTGAATTAATACCACCATTCTAAAACGACTTAAAATTTTCATCGCAATAAAACTCACAATGTGTAATTAAAATGCTGAAATGCTATTCATAGATACGGTTTTATTCATGTTGATTATTTTGAACACAAGTTGGTCATATTTTTGTATGGCCGACAAGTTATATTTATATCAAGCAATAACAAGTGTTCTTTGACTATGATGATGTATTGATAGCAACATTTATAAACGAAAATAGGAAAAAAGTTGTTTGACACATAATTATAAAGTGTAAACATGACAAAATAGAATACTTCAAAAGTTTTCAATATGAATTATTGAAGAGAAATGTGATAATGTTTATTTATATAGTTTAAAAAAAACTTCTTTATTTATATTCACAATAGAATTACGTGTACTCACAATTATTTTTTATTAATTTTGTAGTTATCTCGATCATGATTTTCTCAAAAACTTGACACCGGTACCGATACTGAAATGCTCATTTCGGTAAAGTATCCAATACCATTTGCTCATCCATATCTAAAAGTGTAAATATCTATATTTTTTGGTTATATAATATTATCAAACTGTGTTGATGTGAGTTATCAAATGTAATGGAGTTGGTCCATATAGTATTAAAAACTAGATTTAGTTATACAAATAATACATATGGTTAAGTTAGGCTCTAATCACACATTTGAGAAATCAGTAGTAAAAATTACAAGCTTACATTACTTTGGCTTTAATTTTTGTAACTTATTTAGAGACTAAAACAAATTTTCATTAACAAATCAATTAACTCTATATAAAAGAACTAAAAATACCCTTGTGAGAAACTATATAAACCTTTTATGTAATTCACTCAAATAATTAAAAATAAAAACAAATATTGAGCATCCAAAGTTGGGGCTGTGCCGGAAAAATGTTACATAAACACTCACTATAGTGTCTTTATTTTATTGTTTTTATATATATATTTTTTTATTTTTTTAAGTAAATTACATAAGTAGCTAGACATCATAGTTTCTCACAAGCGTATTTTAGTAATTTCAAACATAGTTAATTTATTCTCTTTTAATGAAGTTAGTGATAAACCTCGTATATGATACAAAATGAAAACCACGTAACTTAAACATTCAACCTTTCAAATTTATACCCCAAAGGGGTGACTAAAGACAAACCACATGAACTTTTTGTATAATTAACTTTAAACATCAAGCTAATGTTCTCTGTTTTACATTTTGTCATGAACTTGGTGCTTAATGTAAAAGGACGTTAATATTTTTTTTTATAAAGTTGTAAACATAATCTTAGTGCCTTTTCATATAAAACATAAAGAAAATTACATAACGAGTAAAAAAAATCCTGAACCTTCACATTAGGACCAACCTCTCTTCCTAGTGATGCAAACATAACACAACATTGTTTTGGTTAACTCCCGAGATGAAGCAGACTAAACATAACACAACACTGTTTTATTAAATATTTGTGTTTGCGTGTTTCTCGGGTTAATAGGTTCGATCTCTTTCCACCACTACAGTTTGAGGGCATGTAAGCTTGTCATGGAATAAGGGATGGGATTAGTTCACGATGGTGTACATGAATAGTCATGATATCGAAAACAGGAAGGATTGAGAAGAGGAAAGATCAAGACAACGAATGAGATAATTGTGGTGAGAGGTCCTTGTTCATAGTATAGGGACGGGAAAAAAGAAACAGTAATTTATGTTTTACTAAAAAATATAATGGTTATTGAATTTTTAGTTACTAAAATTTTTTAACGTATTGGCTACCAAGGGGATAGATGTTCCGTCTACTATTCGCCCCTTGTGTAATGATGGGTTAGAGTCTCTTGTTCATGCTTTTGGAGAGTGCACTTCGGTTAAGAAGATTTGGGATTTGGTTGAAAGGTGGCTTGATGTGAAGTTGTCAGTTTTGCGACTTCCAATTGATCTCATGGAATGGGTTGAGAACTCATCTTTAAGCGTGCGCAAGAAAGAAATTATGGGTGCAATTATCTATGTCGTCTGGTGGGCATTTTGGAAGCTTCGAAATGATACTATTTTTTTGAAAACACGTATGAAGCATGTGGTGTTGTTTGATGATGTTACTTACGTCTCTTTCCTTGGGTATTCGAGTAGGAAGAGTAAGTGTAAAATTAATTGGTTAGAGTGGTTAAAATTCCCTCTTTTATTCATGTAAAATTTTTCTTGTTGGTGCCCGAATAGTTTCTTCCTAATCGGTGCTTTATATAAGTTCCGTCGTTAAAGAAAAAAATTAACGTATGATGCTCTAAGAACTAAATTCATGATAAAATGAACTTCTAGAAGCAATTATCATGTAAAGTTCTAATTTTATTTTGAACGATCAACGAATAAAGTCTGGTTATCCAAAGTAACCCAGTGACAAAAAGCGACCACATACATTTGCGATCACAGACGGCGCTGGATAGCCCAATCCCACTATATATCTCATGTTCTTGGAAAAACCTGTCACTCAAAAACCCATTATAATAAAATCCAGTTTAGATCGAACTTAAACTTGAAACCTTATAATCTTTAACTCATGCATTTACTTCTCTCCAATAGCAATTAAGCTAAAGTTGATACGCACGTAAAGTTTAATTAAAGAATAAAAAAAGCTTTACAAAACCTAAGCACCATTTATATAACTTTTATTGTATTATAAATCCGGAGAGGTTATTTGGAGTAGTTGGTTTAAAGGATGATGTCATGCATGATGCATATTAAGTTCCCAAACATGTCTTTTTTCCTTTGGATAATTGTATAGCATATTTAGTGCCACTAAATTAGTGGCTCTTGCTAATCTACAAAGATTTTATTCATTTTGCTTGGATTATAAATAAACTAACAATATTATATATGATTAAAAAATATATATTTATTTCATGCGCTTATTGTTTTCTTATATTAACTTCAACTGCCTTTACTAGTACTTATTGGATTTTCTTCTTTTTATATATTTATTTATAGCTCACTGTTACTATTGGTATTTATACCTCTATTTTCTTTTATATATTTACTTTATATTATTTGTACTAGATAATGATTTTTTAGTCTAGTACTCGAGTTCTAAGACTGTATCTCCTTAAAATATAAACTAAATGTTTATCTTCATCTCACAATTCCTATACGCTCATTTATAAATGAAATTTTACTGGATTAATTTGTTCGTTTATTACTATAATAATATATAAGTTTCCAAATATATTGATTTAAATTGGCATTAACACTTCAGATAGGGCTGTAAGTGAACCGGACGTCCGGCGGACGTACGGGCGTCCGTTCGGCAAGAAGTTTGTTTATGTTCGTCCGTTTAATAAACGAACCAGACATGGACACAAAAATTTCGTTCGGTAAGCTTAAAGGACGAACACGGACAAGGGTCAAGTCCATTCGATAGTGTTCGTGAACGTCCGGTAACGTTCGTCCGATTACGTCCGGTAATGTCCGTCAGGTATCGTTAGTGTTTATATCTATCCAGTATTATAATTTAACTGCAGAATTTCTAGTGTTATTAATAACACTTTTATATTACTACACATGTTTGATGTCTCTTATATTATAGTGATCCACTTTATGTTAACATATTAAGTGTAAAGTATATTTGGATGTTATATGGTGTAATTCCTAATTTGTATGTGAAATTGTTTAGATATATGCTTGATGTCAATATGCAACCATTTATATTTGTCTATTAGTGTTCGTTGTCCATTAATGTTCATATGTTTGTTTGTCCATTAATGTCCATTAGTGTCCGTTTGCCCATTATTGTCCGTTAACGTCCGTTTAAAATATTAACGGACGGACATGGACGGACACGGACAAACTCAATTTCTTAATGGACGGACACGGACATGAATTTTCGTTCGGTAGAGTGTTCGTGAACCGTCCGTTTGTCCGTCAAAAGCTTAACGGACGGACACGGACATGCTCTCGTCCAGTTCGGTCCGGTCCGTGTACCCCTAACTTCAGAATCAACTCAGTATCGTTAAAACTAAACTTTTATACATGGGGCTAGGTGTGTCCAAATTCGGATATCTAGAGTTCCAGGATCACCGAAAATTCTATATATAAAGGACTTCAATATCCTAATCCGAATGGATTTGAATTCGATCATTGAATTCTGAAAAAAAAAACGAAAAGAAAAAACAGTTTAATACTTTAATAAACTAGTAAATATTTTTCTTATTTAATAGTATTTTAAATACATTTCGGATATGCAAATTATCCGAATTTCATGAAAAGCTTATTCACATAAGAAAAATCGGATAATCATAATCAGGGACAACGGAAATTTCAGAAATTTGAATATTCAAATATTCGAAGTTTTGGATACGTCAGGTTCGGTTTCAGATTCAAATCCCCCCCCCCCCCCCCCCCCCCCAATGGGAGCCTGCACAAAATTGAATTTCATCAAAGGTGGAGCTGCTAAAAAAGGGTTAATCACAGCTTAGTTACGTGCGTTCAACATAACATGGAACATTAGAAAACGAATAATCAATTAGCTTCATGTGCTTTTGCAAAAGAAATATGCAAGATCTCAATCAAAAGAAAGTAGACTTTTGAAGGAGCAACAGTTTGGTTCATGTGCATTAAAAAGAGAATCTTTAACATTAGAACAAACACTACTCATATGGTGTTTTTTGAGGTGATCAAGACACGTGCATGTCTTTGTATTAAAAATCAGACAAAATGTACCATCCTAGAATAATTGTGGTATAATTTCAATTTTGATGCCTTTCAATCTTCTCAAGAGATTGATTGTTTGGTAATTACATACTTTCTCTAGCACCTCTAAATTTTTAGTTGGTTAATTTTAAAAGGCTTTCGTCGTTTAAATTAAATAAGGAAAAAAGAAAAAGAACTAGCTCGAAGGTCAATATCTCTATCACGAATATGCTAAATAGTTTACTTCAATATTTTCACACACCATCTAAACATACTTTTACGTCTTGTTTTTGAGTTTTTTAATCAAGGAAAAGGAAAGAAAAGAAAAGGAGAGGGAAGAATAAGAAAGGGAAGAGAAGGGAAAGGAAGGAAAGGAATTTTTTTTTTAATTAGGTGTGTTCTTGAGTTAGAAGGAAAGTTAAGGAAAGGAAATGATAACTATGTTAAAAAATAGTTATCCTTAGTAATCATCTCATTTTTAAGAAGATAACTTATTGGGAAAATACATTAATTTAATCCCTTCTAACTCCTCCTACTCATTTCCTTTCTATCCTAAAAAAAAAACTCAAAAACACTTATTTTTTAACTATCCTTAGTTTTCCTTTCATTTTCTTCCTTTCAAAAAACTCAAAAACAGGACGTTAAAGCTATGATTTTATCTAGCAGTTGCATGAGATTTGAACCCTCAATTATATGGGGAGGGGCACCTGTTATGAACTGAAAACAAGCCTAAAAAAGGCAGTCCAAAAAATTGAAAGATCTAATGAATGAACTAAGGATGAGATCGGTACCAGTACCGATAATCCCGGTCCCGAAAATCAACAAAATTATTGGTACCGGTACCGAAATTTTCGGTTCGGTACCGGTGCCGGTATTTAAGGTAAAATTCGAGAAATACCGGTACCATACTGATACGGAAACTCAAAACTTTGGTATCGATTCGATATGGACAAACAAATGACTATGCTCGAAGAAATACTTAATTGATTAAATTTGCAAGAGAAAGAATGTCGATCTCAATTAACAAAGAAATTTAGTGATTTAGGGCGACATGTGTCTACTCTAGTCCCCCTTTCTAATTCTTTGATGGTAACCCAAATCTATAGATCGATCACACAACGAGGTATTTCAATTTCAACTAAATCTCTTATTCTGATCGTATTGTTATTTCCTCATATTATATAGTTTAATTCCTTGAACCGTGACTTACAATTGACAACATGGAAGGCTTTCACTATTGTCAATGCCATGGTTGTTCAATTTGATACCGTGATACCTATTCTACACTCCTTGATACCTCTAGGCGACATACTTTTACTTAATGATTTTTTAAATATATATCATTTACATGTTTTAAGATACAAAATACACTTAAAAGAAAGTTGTCACTTTATTGTATTAGGGTTAATGTATAAATAAAGCCAATGTTATGGTTCTTTGTATTGTTGTTGCAATTTACGAAAAGTCATTTATCAAAACTTTACGATATTTATATAAAAACTTTATGTTTCAAACATTTTTAGGAACCTCTTAAATAACTTTCTCTAACTATTATAACAACATTTCCACGAACGTGAGTTTGCTAAAACGCGAACAATCCGTGGTAGTTCACGAAAGTTATGTTTTCGCGCAAAAATATTAACTTGTAATTTTATTATCAAAAGTTTCATGAATATTCCAATCATTATTTATAAATTATGATATTTTCAATTTAAAACTTATTATTAGTCAAAATTTCTCTAAACGCAACCACAAGTTTCCAAAAACCCGCATTCCACCTCAAACTACCACCACTTCAAAGGTTCTCCCACACAATCAAATCTTTCATCAAGATGAACGAAACATAACATACCAAAGTTATACCCTTACCAACTCAAACCCCATGCAAATCCAAGATGTAGAAAATCAACCCAACAAAAATTCCTAAATACCGACACTTTTACGCCCTGAAAACCTATCAAACTCACTATCCTGATGCTTCGAAGACACCGTCAAACGCATACATATATAACTGCCTTGAACATATACAAACCAAAGTTTACCCAACTATGACTCAATCCTTCGACCCATGCTATGTCAAATCACAAACCATGTCGCCACACCGTTTTCATCCAACCATAGAGTTTGTTATCAAAATAGTAACCCAAAAACTCCTTGAAAAATACATTTATAAACCGAATCTCAACCCAAAATAGTCACGCTCGACTTATCCAACCCATCAACTTAACCCGAACTCAAATAAGCAAACCTCATCCAAATAGCCCAACCACTACTCACATAAGTCATTTAATCCTAACCCACTCAAACGACCTAAACTCAACAAACCTCATCAATCCAACTCAAGAAAACCCAACTACGCAAGACACCCGAAACACACTCACTCTCCACCAAATTTCCAAACCATTCACCTTTCGGAGCCTAAACCTCTCCATACACACGAAAGCTTCATTTTTCCCCTAATTTTTTTACATATATACAACTAGTGTATTTATAACGATCTCATGTGCTCAAATATTAATTTTTAATTATAAAATCTTTCAAGAATAACGATTTACGTATTATGCTCATATTTTATAAATCATCTTTGTAGAATATAATATTGTCATGACAACTAAATTCTATTATGAGGATTTGTTTTCAAAGATTATTAAACAATTATATACGTGTTTTCAAGATTACAAATATTGTCATCTAAGGTGATAGTCCAATAATAACTTTATAAATACGAGGTTTTATTTTGAATGTTGAATTCGAGATTTATTCAATAAAAAATTATAACTTTCATTATTTTGCATAAACTCAATGATCATGGCTTTACAAATCCTTTTTGGGACATATTCATAAATGCTTCATACACTAGATATTGTAACATGAATTTTTTTCGATAACGATTTATGCAAATGATTACTTCTTATTATTGCGAGCATCATTTCTTTCATGATTTATTATCATCACAACTTTACGTATGCAAAATTCCTTTAACAAATTAACTTATAAGATTTTCGTTTGATAACAATTTAGATGGTTCTCTAACTACACGTTACCGCGATGCTTTGTTATCATATACATTTTCTTGGAAACGATTGAACGGCTTTACTTGAGACTTCATTTTCGATTTTATTTTTATATTTTCAAAAGAGTATATGTTATTCGATTTACATATTTCGTCATTACTTAGATCTCACTGTTAATACGATTTTTATTTTCAATTGATGAGATGTTTCGATGGTAAAATTTATACACATGAGATTTCATTTTGCGTGTTGATTATTCATGACCGAATTCAAGTTATTCAATAACAATTTGTGTACTACTTTCAAAACCTCATTTTCGCTAAAAATTTCGTTTACATTTTAAACGATATTTTCATGACTATGTTGTTCATGTTTGAGTATTATGCTTTTCAAGCAAAACACAATTCTATGCATCTTTCCACATCATTTCATTTACTCAATCAGCGGCCTATGTGTGGTTGTCTACAAGTTTTGGCGCTATTGGAAACCGTTACTATAATCATGATTATGTAAATGGTTTCACAATAGAAGCCGGGTTCATATTTTATTAAATTTCTTCAATGATTTTGCCAAGTTAACCAAAATTTTTATTGTGATTTTGTGTTTAATATATGCTTACGTCACCCCATAGAACTCACCTAATTCTCATGTTATCACATTTCACGCAATCATACTCACAAATGTTTATTTTAACCTCAAGTTTGTATTCATCAAATTCTCATTTTCACATGTTTTGTTTTATCATGCCTCATTTAGTCCCTCAATGTTAGACCTCCATTTTCCTTTTGATAACTTTCGACTTCGATTCACACCTTACTATTGCTTACACGATCATCTATAGTTAATTAATCGAATAATTAAGATTTGCAAAATTCTCTTTAATAAAAACATCTTTTGAAAACCACACAACGAAATGAACCATGGGGACCAAACGACGACTTAGATAATTATGGGTGCACACTTACTCGTATGGTAGCCATAGCAAGTGCACTTGTGTGCAATAACTCATAACCAAGCATGATTTCGAACAACGATATGAGTGTGATATAATAAGGGCATGGTGTATACATCGTTGGTACATCTTATATATAAGTGTCCTTATTATGTTCACATTTATGGCGTTTTTCGGGTCATTCAAGGATTGATATTATTCTTTTTACTTATAAACTTCTAGTACATTTTCCTCTTTTCAAACGACACCCGTTGGTAGTTTTCTTCTTTTTCGTTAGCTTATTTTAATTTTGGGACGATATTTCAAAAAAGCTGGGGATACTGTGACATTCGTCATTTTCCGATTCGGTTTTTATTCGCCCTTGTATTTGGTTTTATTATGAAAACCGACACGTGTTGTATCCCGAACCTTTCAATAATATAAAAATGATGATTTTTATGTTACATATTTGTTTTATGTTTGTCGGATCTCAAAAACATCTTTTACAACTCTTAAAATGCCCCTAAAACGTTCAAACGAACTTCATGGACTAAAACTGCCAAAGTTGAAAAATCAGATGTTTCCTCCGCAACTTTAGAGCCACGCTAAGAGACCTTAGCCCGCGCTAAGGAGCCCTGCAGCATCCATGTCACACCCCAAACCACGGCCTAGGTGTATGACACATATGTTGGCACCACATTTGTAAATAAATCAGAGTTACGGTTTATTAGCGGAAGTCTTAAAAACTTGTGGATTTAATTATAATATTTACATAAAAAGACGGGATTTAAAAGTTTCCCATTTAATGTTAAAAGATTACTTGTTTAAGTTTTAAAAAACCACCATTCATTTTATAATAAGTTAAACAAAAAGATTAGAGCCATCAGATATCTTGAGCACTTCGTTACTCCAAGCCCAAACCTTGATCACCTGCAAAATGTTAAGAAAATACGTCAGCAACGAATGCTGGTGAATTTGCTGACGCTAAAAATATTTTCTTTTACTTAATCACCCCTCGAGACTACGTAGGTCTCGGCCCATCGTGGCTAAGGAATGATCAAGTTAAAATAACACAATTCTTAAACTCAAGTCTCTACACTCGGATTCCCCAGCAAACACCGCAGCGTTCGACTAGTTGAGTGCCTATACGTATACACAAGGTCATACTCCCCGCATGCAGTGTAATTGTGACCGGGTGTGATGTGCCCATCACATATGTAAGGATCCAGACAAACATACATGATAGCCTGAGGCCAGTGTTTATACCCTTGTTTATAAATGTTTTAGAGACACTTAGTCTCTTGTAAACCTTTTTCATTTAACACGTTGACTCGTTTGAAAACAAGTTTGTAAAGTTGGGGCGTATTCACCGTTTTCAATTTGGATCGGCTTCAATCACCGTCCGAGGCTCTTTCTCGTTGCTATCTCGCACCTATAGTACGAGTATAAACTTTTGTTAGTCGGATATACAATCTGGCTTAAGACCTTTACTCTTTTATAATCTTTACCTCGATGAACTTTTAGTTCAAAATCTCTTTTACTTTAAAACTTTTAGTTAAAAAATAATATTATAAACCTTTAGTTTATTTTCATAAAACCCTACGTTTCTTTTTCTCTAAGAAACATATTCTTTTCTTTTCTTTATTATTTAAGAATAGTTATTATTACTTAAATAATATTTACATAACAAAGAATCACATATATTATAATCACTTTGATATATATTTATATATTCATAATTCTATCCTTTTCTTTTCTTTATTATATTCTCTTTTATTTTATTGAGGTATCGAGCATAACCTCGACTTAGGGTTTTAAGTCTTTTATAATATTTTATTATTATTTTATTCGGGCATTATGCCTACCTTTGCTTGTCTTACACAACCCTAAATACTTGAGCAGCACCTCAACACCGTTTCACCTTCTTTATCTTCTTACTCAAACTTCTCTTTTCGTCACCCTTTCCTTAGCACGCCAATCGATGAACACCAATACTTCACCAATCGTCGGTACGCTTTACGAGACTAGTCGTTATGATGTCGGGAATGGAAATCTCCTTCTTGGTTGGTACGTTGGTGGAAAGTGACACGGATTACGAGAGAAACGACACGGTAATTGAGGAATCGGGGCACAGATTTCGAGGTGGATCGATAATATGAAACTTGGGACTTAGAGAGATGTTAGTGAGGGAAAGGAATGCTGATTTCCCACGACAATCCCCATATATATCGTGTGATTTTGCTGGACTCAGGGTTAACCAGCTGGGGAACAAGGCGACAGTACTCATGGAACTTTGAATCATACTCTCGGAGGTTTGTCCCTACGACCTTATGAGAAGAAATTTAGTTTGGATTTGGTCAGTTTCATGCATAGGACAAAATTTCGCCATCAACATCGCTTTGAATTCTTCCCATGAAAGATTGTACAGTACTTGGCGTCCTTTGCTTAATATCAGCGTGTTCCATCATTCCAACGCCTCACCTTTGAACATTTGTGCGGAGTATTGAATCTTCTCTTGATTAGAACACTTGCTTATTATAACAATCGATTTCATCTCCTCGAGCCATCTAACAGTCGTGATAGCTCCCTTGTCTCCATGAAATTCTTTCGGCCCAAAATACTTAAAGTCTTTGAACGAGCAGCCTCCAATATTCGATTTCTTAAACTCTTGTCGAATTCCACCATCGGCATTTGACTCGTGAACACTCTCCTCCACATGGGGTGGTTTCGGACGGGACTTAATGGATTTTCGAGAGAGTTCAACGGATTGAGAATGTTTAGATTGTTTGGATTGAGATCTAGCTTCTGATTCAGCCTTAACGGCTTCTTTTATCATTATTTGAATTTGATTTATATATTTATCAGGAATTTGTTCGTCTTGTTCTTTCTCGGTCTTTCCCCTTTTCTTTTCGATTATCCATTTCTTTTTGAGCTTTTTCAATATTATTGCTTTGTTGTGACATTTTTCTTTACCTTTGTCACACCCCGACCAAAGGCGGCGGAACATGCCTGGTGCAACCGATTGCCCAAATACACAAGACACTATTTAAAGTGACAATATTTAATCAACTCATTTTATTTCATAAATCAATAAACAACACATCTCGTTCATACAAACAAATTTGAAAACAAGTAGCAATTATATTGTTCGTTTTACTAATACCCTAATAGTCTTGGTAACGTTTTTCGTCAACTCCTCGAGTCAACAAAAGTCAAACCTGTAACATTTCATAAAATAAAGTTTGTCAACACAAAGGTTTGTGAGCAATTCATAAGTTTGAGCATATAAGTACATAGTAATAAAAAGCCACAAAACTTGTATACGAAACAATAAATAAAAGCTATAAACTTGGATAAATAGTTATCGTTAAACAAGTTAGTGACACCTAGCTATAAGGGGATGGCAAATAGTTTAGGATTTTATAGTTATCGTTAATTGCATTACGTTAACGACACCTTGCCATAAGGGGTTGCCAAATGGTATAGGATTTATAGTTCCACCATCCAAAAGCGATAAACACGTAGACATTTAAGCATAGAACACCAAATCGAGCAATTATTCAAGTAAAGTATACAATCACGTTTGTGGGTTTAAGATTCAAGAAAATAAAGCATTTAGTTTGATAAGTATGAAATGTCACCCCAAAACGAAAGATGGAAAAAAGGGTATGAGAGTACTCACCTCGATTGACGAATTGAGAAACTAATAAGTGATCGACATATAGAAAGCTTGTAAATGAAACGAACGAATCCGACTTGAAAGCTAATTGAAAACGAATAAATAAAATATATTAATGAACTTGAACTTTAGTTGAAATTACATTTGAAACATTGAACGAGAAGTTTCGATTGTTACTCGGGTGTCACACCCCCATCTAGGGCCTAGGAGTGCCACCCATAAGTTAGTATCGTGTTTGTAAATAAATCAGAGTTGCGTTATGTTGCGGAAGACTTATAAAACTTTAAGGATCGAAAGTGTAATTTATATATACATTCAAAAGACGGGAATTATAAAATACCCGTTTAAAGTTGTTAACAAAAGATTACTTGTTTATGTTTTACAAAACCACCATAACTTATAACAAAATGAATCCGAGCCATCGGATATTAGTACTTCGTCCTTTCCAAACTCTAACTTTGTTCACCTGCAAAATGTAATAAAATACGTCAGCAACGAATGTTGGTGAACAAGCTGAAGCAAAAATATTTCTTTTACTTTATTACCCCTCGAGACTACGCCTGCCTCGGCCCAACGTGGCTTAGGAATAACAAAGTCAAATAACACATTATAAATATGAGCCTCTACGCTAGGTCACCTCAGCAAACACCGCAGCGTTCAACTTAGTTAAGTACCCGTAAATATACACAACGGTCGTACTCCCTGCAGAAGAGCATCCTACGACCAAGGGTGGTGCGATCATGCCCATACATCGCATAGTACCACCTATGTAAGGATCTAGACATACGTATACCACAGCCTGAGGGCTAGGTTTATACCCTTTATTTATAACGGTTTTAGGAACAAATAGTTCCTTGTAAACAATTTCAAATAACATGTTTGACTCATTTTTAAGTAAGTAAAAGTTTGGGGGGCGTATTCACCTTGTCTCTTTAGGATCAGCTTCACTCACCGTCCAAGGGAAGGGAAAGCCCTTTCTTTATCTCGCACCTATAGTACGAGTATAAATATTTGTTAGTCGGATACACGATCCGGCTTAAGACCTTTAGTCTTATATCCCAATCCTCGATTGAACCTTTAGTTCAATTCTTATTTACTTGAAAACCTTTAGTTTAAAAGTAAATTATAAACCTTTAGTTTATATTAAAAACCCCACATTTCTTCTTCTCCAAGAAACGTAATCATTTTCTTTTATTATTTAAGAATACTCTTTATTCATTAAATAATATTTCATAACAAAGAATATTTACATATATACTTACACACATATATACGTTTTCAATAATATTCATAATCATACTTTCATTCATTTCTTTGTTATGTTTTCTTTTCTTTTCTTTTATCGAGGTATCGAGTATAACCTCGACTTAAGACTTAAGCTTTTAATATAATATTGAATTATATTGAATTCATCATTACGCCTAACCTTAATGGCGTATAGAAACCCTAGGGACTCGAGCAGCACTCCTACGCCGCTTTAATCTCTCGACACGCAAATCGAGGAACGCCAAATCTTCAACACTTGATGACACGACTTTCGAGTCTCTTTGTCATCTTAACAACACCTTCTTCATTGAGTGTGGGTGGAGGGTGGTATAAACTCCAAGGAAACGTTGGTACAAAATTGAAGGTTCGGGGTACGCTTAACGATGTATTATGGCACGCTTATCGAGGTAAGGCTAGAGAGAGAGTGAGAGGGCAGATTTGGTGTGTGAAAATGATCTGCCCATGGCCGCTATTTATAGGCCTCAAGTTGGGTCCCATCGCGTACCGCGCCCGGGTTCCTGGGCACCCCGTCGCGTACCGCGACGTAGTCCAGGTGAGTCACAATGTAGCCTTGCCACATGGCGACACGTGGCAGGCACCGCTCCACGTGGCGACGGTGTTTCCACTTGGTGACACGTGGCGGCAGACGTTGCCACCGTGTGCCACGTGGCACACGTGTCAAAACATGTCAGAAGCCCCATCGCGTATCGCGATGGGTCTCTCAGGTGATCCATCGCGTACCGCGATGGGTTGGAAAATCAGAATTTTCATTTTAGACCCTCCACTTTGGAATTTGGCAATTTTAGTCCCTAGACTTTTGAAAGTTGATACTTTGAACTCGAAATTTTCATTTTTGTTACATCCTCCTCACCTTGAAACAAATCTCGTCCTCGAGATTGCTTTACTCGAACAAGTGGGGGTATTTCTTTCTCATTTCCGATTCGAGTTCCCAAGTTTATTCGGGCCCTCTACGCAAGTCCCATTTTACTTTCACTATTTTCAATGTTCTTTTCTTTAATTTCTTTGTTTTCGAATCTTCAATTTGAATTGGACGTTCTACGAATTTTAAGTTTTCATTTATTTCAACGTCTTTTAATGGCATAGCCAACGATTCATCTGTCAAACACTTACGCAGATTCGAAACATGGAATACATCGTGTATCCCTTGCATTTCCTCAGGCAGTCGCAAATGGTATGCAACAGTGCCGAATCGTTCGAGTACCTCAAAAGGTCCAACGAATCGAGGACTCAATTTTCCTTTCTTACCGAAGCGAACAAAGCCTTTCCAAGGCGAGACTTTCAATAACACTTTGTCACCGACATTGAACTCTAACGGCTTACGAAGGACATCAGCGTAACTCTTTTGGCAATCACGTGCCGTCTTAAGTCGTTCTCGAATTTGAATAACTTTGTTGGTGGTTTCTTGGACTATCTCGGGTCCAGACAACTGATTGTCTCCGGTTTCAGACCAACACACTGGCGTTCTACACTTTCTTCCATATAACGCCTCAAATGGTGCGGTTTGAATACTTGCGTGATAACTATTATTTTATGAAAATTCCATTAGGGGTAAGTGGTCATCCCAACTTCCACTTTTGAATCTTCTTTTCGCTTTGCCCATCAGTTTGCGGATGATAGGCGGTGCTAAGGTTTAATTTCGTACCAAGAGCTTGTTGGAAGCTTTTCCAGAAATGAGACGTAAAGCGAATGTCTCGATCAGATTTTATAGATAGCGGTACACCATGCAAAGCAACGATGGTGTTCACATAAATACGCACCAGTATATCCATAGAATACGACTCATTGATGGGTATGAAGTGTGCGGATTTTTTCAATCGATCCACAATTACCCAAATTGCGTTGTGTTGTCGAGTTGTCTTCGGGAGTTTGGTAATGAAATCCATAATAATCAACTCCCACTTCCATACGAGAAGTTCAGGTTGCTTTAGTAATCCCGAAGGCCTTTGGTGTTCAGCCTTGACTTTCAAACAAGTCAAACATTTCGCAACATGCGAAGCGACATCCCTTTTCATCCCATTCCACCAATAGTTTACTTTAAGATTGTGGTACATCTTATCACTTCCGGAATGCATCATATATTTCGACTTGTGAGCTTCGTTCAAGATTTTCTCACGCAATCCTCCAATGATTGGTACCCAAATCCTATTGCCAAGTCTAAGGATACCATCATCACCCTTGACTAGCGAGTCAATAGTGCCATTTCGTTTTTCGTCAGAGATTTGGTTTTCATTGATTGCTTGCGTTTGCGCGGATTTGATTTGCTCAAAGAGATCAATTTGAAGTTCTAGGCGCAAAGCTCGAACCCTTTTGGGCTTCTCATGCTCTTTACGACTTAAGGCATCGGCCACAACGTTGGCCTTGCCTTCATGATATAAAATCTCACAATCATAGTCGTTAAGAGTCTCCATCCACCGCCGTTGACGCATGTTGAGTTCTTCTTGATCAAAAATATGTTTCAAACTCTTATGATCAGTGTACACAGTAAATCATACTCCATAGAGATAGTGCCTCCAAATCTTAAGTGCAAAGATTATGGCGCCTAACTCTAGATCGTGAGTCGTGTAATTCTTTTTGTGTACTTTCAATTGACGAGAGGCGTAAGCAATTACTTTCTTGCGTTGCATTAGTACGCATCCCAAACCCGAGTGAGATGCGTCACTAAAGACTACAAAATCCTCAGTACCTTCTGGCAAAGCCAAGATAGGTGCCTGTGTGAGTTTTTGTTTGAGTATCAAACGCCTCTTGTTGCTTCGTTCCCCATTCATACTTGATGTTTTTACGAGTTAATGAGGTTAAGGGAACGACGATTCGAGAGAAGTTTTCGATGAACCTACGGTAGTAGCCGGCCAAACCTAAGAAACTTCGAATCTCGGTTGGCGGTTTCGGGATCTACCACTTAGAGATAGCTTCAATCTTTGCGGGGTCCACTTGAATACCGTTGACATTGATGATATGTCCAAGAAATTGCCCTTCGTGCAACCAGAACTCGCACTTCGAGAACTTGGCGTACAATTTCTCGGTTCTTAGAATTTCAAGTAATGTACGGAGGTGAATTTCATGATCGGCCTTTGACTTTAAATATATAAGTATGTCGTTAATGAATACGATAACAAATTTATCCAAGTAAGGCTTGCAAATACGGTTCATCATATCCATGAACGCGGCCGGAGCATTAGTAAGTCCAAACGGCATAACCGTGAACTCATAATGTCCATACCTTGTTTGGAAAGCAGTCTTTGGAATGTCTTAGGATTGGACTTTAAGCTGGTGATAGCCGGAACGAAGATCGATTTTTGAAAAGAAGCTAGCACCTTGAAGTTGGTCGAAAAAATCGTCAATACGAGGGAGTAGATATCGGTTTTTGATTGTAACTTTGTTTAACGCACGATAGTCGATACACATCCTCATGGAACCGTCTTTTTTCTTGACGAATAGAATTGGTGCTCCCCAAGGCGACGAACTCGGTCGAATAAAACCTTTCTCCCAAAGCTCATCGAGTTGTTTCTTTAGCTCTTTCATTTCGGTCGGCGCTAAGCGATATGGAGCTTTGGCGATCGGAGTAGTGCCGGGAACAAGATCGATTCTAAACTCTACTTCGCGATCGGGAGGAATACCAGGGAGTTCATCAGGAAAGACGTCAGAAAATTCGGAAACAATAGGAACGTCTTTAATTTCTTTTGGCTTAGATTCTTCAGTGACGTAGGCCATGAATGCGAGGCATCCTTGATTTAAACATTTGTTAGCCCTAATCATGGAGATTATGCTAACTTGACCAGCGTCTTTGTCCCCTTCAATTCGAATCGTTCGTTTATCGGGGGCTTGAAGTTCAACAGTTTTGCTATTGCAGATGATACGGGCATGGTTATCGGATAACCAATCCATACCAAGTGCAATATCAAAACCAGCTAGACTCATGGGTAACAAACAAATAGGTAATAATTAACCGGCTAAAAGGATTTTCCCGTTTTCAAGAGCTTCGGAGATCTTAACGATTTCACCGCTAGCAGTCTCGACGCTTAGAGTTTTATCTAATTTTGTTAATGGTTCGTTTAATAGACTACAGAAATTATAATCTATAAAACTCAAATTCGCACCCGAATCAAACAAAAATCTAGCATAGGTGTCGTTGACTAGAAACGTACCAGTGATGGTCTATGGCACGTCAGCGGCCCTTTTTGTGTCGAGTACGAAGACTCGAGCGTTTCCTTTCTTGTTTTGACCACTTCCACCTGCACCACCAGCAGCGGGCTTGTTCTTTGGGAACTCAAAACTTAAATGGCCCATTTCCTTGCAGTTGAAGCAAGTCATCTTCTTCTTCCAGCAATTGGCAGCATCATGTCATGTACGATTACAGGATTTGCAGACTTTAGGAGACGGGGCGAAATTGCATCGGCCCTTGTGGTATCTCCTACATGTCTTGCACTGCGTCGAGTTGTTTCGGTTTACACCTTTGCTTCTAAAGTTGGAACCTCCTCCGGTATTTCCTTGAGCAGCCGTTGTCGTTGGCGTCTTTTTGTCCTCTTCTTTATTGCGGACCATGCCGCCCATCAAATAACCAGCTAACTCCATTGCAGAGTTAGCGGTTTGAGGCAAATGAGACCTCACCATGTCATGGATTTCCTGCGGCAATCCCCATATGTATCTTGTGAATTTGCTGGACTCAGGGTTTACCAGCTGGGGAACAAGGCGACAATACTCAAGGAATTTAGTGTTATATTCCCGAATGTTTGTCCCTACAACTTTATGATTAAGGAATTTCGTTTGGATCTGGTCAGTTTCGTGCATGGGACAAAACTTTCCCATCACCATGGCCTTGAATTCTTCCCATGTCAGGCCATACATCACATCTCTTCCCTTACTCGTCTACAGCGCATTCGACCATTCATGCGCTTCACCCTTGAACATCAAAGCGAAATATTGGATCTTTTCCTCCTCAGAACACTTACTCGTGATAACAATAGTTTCCATCTCCTCAAGCCTCCTCACGATTGTGATGGCTCCCTTGTCACCATGGAACTCTTTCGGTCCATAGTACTTAAAATCCTTGAACGTACACCCAGTCACTTTTAACTTTTTAAACTTTTGCCTAACACCTTCGTCGGCATTAGACCCATGATCGCTCTCTTCATCACGGGGTGGTTTTGGACGGGATCTTTCGGATTTTCGAGAGGGATGAACGGAAGGATTTGCAGTTTGAGAATGTTTAGATTGAGATCTAAACGCGGATTCTTCCCTAACAACATCTTTAATCATCTTTTGAATTTTATTCATATATCTCTCGGGAATTTCTTCCTCTCGCTCGTTCTCGGGCCCTTTCCCCTTGTCTTTCATTTCTTTTTCTTTACGAGCATTCTCGTTATTATTGTTACTTTGTTCAGACATCTTTTCTTTTTATCTTTTTCAAGTTAGTCTGAAAATTTTAACAACGTTTCTTTCAAACACACTTTTTATTTATTATACATTGATATATATATATATCACAAGGATATATATATAAATATATATATATATATTTCATAATACACATATATATATCGTTACAACGATATATATAACTTGTCCTATCATTACAAGAGAACGTTTCATACGTTCTTTATTTATACACATAACATACAAAAACTATTTTACACATATAGCTTCAAATCGTATTCCCCCATATTTAGTCCTTCAAGAACTTTTTCACAACCTTCATTAGTTTGTTGCACTTACGAAGGAGTGCTTCTCCAACTTTCTTCTTTTTCTTCCTCTAGTCGTCGGTCTCATGCAATGCATGATCCAGATGTTCCTCATACGACTGCGGGACTATATTAGGGTATCCGTACTGCGGAGGTGGGTCGCGATAACCCAATGTTACCATCTCGTAATGGTTCCGTGGCTCAGGATAAGGAACATAAGTCTGATCAGATGCAAGGTAGAGGTATATCTTGGCGGCTTGATTCTGCTCGCGAATTTCAACGGCTTGTTCTTGAATCGAGGGAATTCTCCCTTGAAATGGCGAGAAGCTTAACGAAGCTTGGTTCCTTAATTGCTCCAAATATTGAAAATATGGATTGACGGAACCGTAGCTTGGGTTTCTGGAAGTGAGTGATCCATTCATTGAGCTTGTCATCTCATTAGAGTTCTCAGGATGCTCTTCTTCCATTTCTTCCACAGACTCCTCCACAGGGTCCTCATCATCTTCTTCAGGATCTTCCTCTTCATCGAGATCCTCTTCTTCAGTGGATTCTTCTTCCTCTGGTTCTTCTTCCTCCATTGGTTGTGCAGTTACGTTCTCCATTGGGGGCATCTTGAAAGTTTCGTAGGGCATCATTACCCTCATCTTGGGCTTGCGGGATGGCCCTTCGATATTTTTGGGTTGCGAGTTGACTTCATTCATGGTGGAACTTCCAGTAAACCATCGACATGGGTTGGAATGACACTGCATCCAATCGGAGGATGGGCTTCGTGGTTCTTCCTTTACGGGTCGGTTTGAAAGGAAAGTATAGGATGGGTGTGCATTTGGGAAATATCCAGTGGGATAGTTTTGTGGTTCTTGTGATGGTTGATAAGTGGGAATTTCTGAGGGATGATATGTCGGTATTTCGGATGGTTGATACATCGACATGGTTGGTGGGTGATAGCTGGAGTGTCTTGGTAGGTTCGACTCTTGGTTTTGGTGGACTATCGGGTATGTTTATCGGGTAGTGTCGGCTTCCGGGGTAATACAAGGGTTTGGACAAGTCTCATTCCACGTCTTGATCAAAGAACGCTTCATAATATCCATCGCTCATGTTGTCTTCGGGGTAAGGTTCGGCTATACCGGCTTCCTTAGCCTTGTGAATGAAATTCTCCATAAGAGCTTTGAAGGACATCTAACAATTTGGGTGGTTTAGAATTTAGAGAGGAATAGAAAGGTTACCAGCCTATCTTAACCTTAAAACAAATAATCAAATTATTCCTATACTTAGATCGAAGCTTAGGTATTGTTTTATGATACCCAATTTGCTAAGATCGATGGCTCTGATACCAAACCTGTCACACCCCCATCTAGGGCCTAGGAGTGCGACCCATAAGTTGGTATCGTGTTTGTAAATAAATCAGAGTTGCGTTATGTTGCGGAAGACTTATAAAACTTTAAGGATCAAAAGTGTAATTTATATATACATTCAAAAGACGGGAATTATAAAATACCCGTTTAAATTTGTTAACAAAAGATTACTTGTTTATGTTTTACAAAACCACCATAACTTATAACAAAATGAATCCGAGCCATCGGATATTAGTACTTCGTCCTTTCCAAGCTCTAACTTTGTTCACCTGCAAAATGTAATAAAATACGTCAGCAACGAATGCTGGTGAACACGTTGACGCAAAAATATTTCTTTTACTTTATTACCCCTCGAGACTACGTCTGCCTCGGCCCAACGTGGCTTAGGAATAACAAAGTCAAATAACAGATTATAAATATGAGCCTCTACGCTAGGTCACCTCAGCAAACACCGCAGCGTTCGACTTAGTTAAGTACTCGTAAACATACACAACGGTCGTACTCCCTGCAGAAGAGCATCCTACGACCAAGGGTGGTGCGATCATGCCCATACATCGCATAGTACCACCTATGTAAGGATCCAGACATACGTATACCACAGCATGAGGGCTAGGTTTATACCCTTTATTTATAACGGTTTTAGGAACACATAGTTCCTTGTAAACAATTTCAAATAACATGTTTGACTCATTTTTAAGTAAGTAAAAGTTTGGGGGGCGTATTCACCTTGTCTCTTTAGGATCGGCTTCACTCACCGTCCAAGGGAAGGGAAAGCCCTTTCTTTATCTCGCACCTATAGTACGAGTATAAATATTTGTTAGTCGGATACACGATCCTGCTTTAGACCTTTAGTCTTATATCCCAATCCTCGATTGAACCTTTAGTTCAATTCTTATTTACTTGAAAACCTTTAGTTTAAAAGTAAATTATAAACCTTTAGTTTATATTAAAAACCCCATGTTTCTTCTTCTCCAAGAAACGTAATCATTTTCTTTTATTATTTAAGAATACTCTTTATTCATTAAATAATATTTCATAACAAAGAATATTCACATATATACTTACACACATATATACGTTTTCAATAATATTCATAATCATACTTTCATTCATTTCTTTGTTATGTTTTCTTTTCTTTTCTCTTCTTTTATCGAGGTATCAAGTATAACCTCGACTTAAGACTTAAGCCTTTAATATAATATTGAATTATATTGAATTCATCATTACGCCTAACCTTAATGGAGTATAGAAACCCTAGGGACTCGAGCAGCACTCCTACGCTGCTTTAATCTTCTCGACACGCAAATCGAGGAACGCCAAATCTTCAACACTTGATGACACGATTTTCAAGGCACTTTGTCATCTTAACAACACCTTCTTGATTGAGTGTGGGTGGAGGGTGTTATAAACTCCAAGGAAACGTTGGTACACAATTGAAGGTTCGGGGTACGCTTAACGATGTATTATGGCACGCTTATCGAGGTAAGGCTAGAGAGAGAGTGAGAGAGCAGATTTGGTGTGTGAAAATGATCTGCCCATGGCCGCTATATATAGGCCTCAAGTTGGGTCCCATCGCGTACCGTGCCCGGGTTCCTGGGCACCCCGTCGCATACCGCGACGTAGTCCAGGTAAGTCACAATGTAGCCTTGCCACGTGGCGACACGTGGCAGGCACTGCTCCGCGTGGCGACGGTGTTTCCACGTGGTGACACGTGGCGGCAGACGTTGCCACCGTGTGCCACGTGGCACACGTGTCAAAACATGTCAGAAGCCCCATCACGTATCGCGATGGGTCTCTCCGGTGATCCATCGCGTACCGCGATGGGTTGGAAAATCAGAATTTTCATTTTAGACCCTCCACTTTGGAATTTGGCAATTTTAGTCCCTAGACTTTTGAAAGTTGATACTTTGAACTTGAAATTTTCATGTTGTTACATCGGGTTACCAGTTAATTTGTTATTGATTAGGGACTCACACTTAATTGGTAATTTAAAGTAAAATAATATTATTTTATTGGGCTTTTAAATAACTAAACCAATATTAAATAGAAACAAGACGGGTTTAATTCAAGAGTTCGGTTTTATAAAAATGAATAGATAATAAAGTTTATAATGATGTTATTAATGATAAAGATAGTAATGATAATAACGACTTTAAAAATAGGTTATATATATATGATAATAATGTTAATAATAATAATACAAATATAGTATAATACTAATAATTATAGTTAAGGAATAAAGATCTTAGTATTAATTAAAATGTGGTTGATAAAAAAATAATAATAATAAATAATAATATTGATAGTAAATAATGATACCATACTCGATGTTGGTTCGATTTCTAAACGAGTTCACAAAATTAATATAATAATATTATTGCTAATAATAAATGATAAAAATATAATTTTAATAAATAATAATAATAAATGATCTTTAATAATAATATTAACAACTTTAATATTTATAAGAATAATGATACTAATAATATTAATAATAGTAATAATAATACCACACTAAATTTTGATTCGGTTTCTAAACGAGTTCACCATATTAAAGATCTATTAATAAATAGAACGTTTATAGTACTAATTATTAGAATTAATAATGATATACATTTTTTTATATAAAGAGATAATAATAATAATAATAATAATAATAATAATTGTTAAAAATAATGAGTTTTATATATTTAAATAGTTTTATACTAGTTATCGACTTTTAACAATGATAACACAAAATCGGTTTAAACGTGGGACTCGAACTCGGGTCTTGACGAGACGACTCAACAATCTAATCCCGAAACACAATTTGTTAACAATCCAATTCCATATTTTATATAACAAATTAAAACCAAATTCTTCCCCACAACGTAAACACCCAAATCCTAAATTTATTTACCTTTTAGAGGTTCACGAGTCGTGGCTCTATACCGGGAAGGAACCGAGCCGAAACCATCGGAGATGAGAGAGATAGAGACGGAAAGAGAGAGATGGAGACGAAGAGAGAAAGAGTGCAAGAGAGAGAGATAAAGACGGAGAGAGGGACAGAGAGAGTGAGAGAGAGAACCGAAGAGAGAGGGAGACGAAGAGAGAAAGAGTGCGAGTTAGAAAGAGAGATAAAGACGGAGAGAGGGACAGATAGAGCGGTGCACGGCGGTTTCTCCAGTCGCCGGAAAAGCGTCCAGATGAGGGAACAGGGGGGGCGGCCGACTGTGATAGGGTTACCAAGAAGACGAGAAGGGAAAGGGGAAGTGGTCGGAATTGATGGTGTCGAAGAAGATGGTGTTGTAGGGTGGCCGGAGGTAAGCTGTCGCCGGAGTTTGTCCGCCGGAAAACCGAAAGAGGGGAGAGAACGAGGGGGGTTCGGTGGTCGATTAGAGGGTTATATAGGCCAAAGGTGTCGGTTAGGGATCGCGATGGGTGGTTATAATGGTGAACTAGTGTTGGCCGGAGTTCCTCGCCGGAGCTCGCCGGTCGCCGAAAAACAGCGCCGGATTGAAGGAGGAAGAGATTGGGGCGGCTGGTGGTTTTGGTTTAGGTTTAGGGTTTGTTGGTTATATATGCATGTTACATATTTACAGAAATGACCCTCCAAATTTTAATCAATGTTGAATATGAGTCTAAAGGTTTCCAAAGATTATAACAACTTTACAAAACTCAGTTTGAACCCTTTATGTTTTTCTTAACGACACTATAATATGACAAACATCGCTTTATTTATGGTCGAGGTATATAATAATATTATACAATAATTAAATAAGGTTCTAAAATTATTGAGTCGGGTTTACAATATGAAAGTTTACAAAAACGAATATAAATCGAGACTCAAATTTGACGAATATCACAATCTTTTCCACTTTTCTTGATCTGAAATTTTAACAAATTTCTTTTCTCAAAACACACATTTTATTTATTTATACATATGTTTCATTACATCATACATACGCATATATATATACACACAGACATCCATACTTGGTGTATATATATATTTATTCCTATCCATATGATTACAACACATAACATAATATAACAAGATTACATCAACGTTCACAAGTTTTCCCACACTCATCCTTCTTTCATCTCATCACTCCTTGATAAACTTCTTGACCATCTTTGTCATTTTCTTGCATTTCCTTAGAAGTTTTTCTCCAATCTTCTTCTTCTTCTTTCCATCCACAGCTATCTTTTTCCTCAAGTCGTCTGTTTCATGCAAGGCTCGGTCCAGGTGCTCTTCCTGCGATTGAGGGATCTCATTGGGATATTCGTATCTTGGCGGAGGGTCGCGGTAACCCATCATTACTACATCATAATGGTTTTCGGGTCCGGATACGGAGATGCGGTCATATCAGATGAGTAATTGAAGAATGACTCGGCAGCTTCATTTTGTTGGCGGATTTCGTCCGCTTGTTCTTCCTCTACTGGGATCGTGCATTGGTAGGGTGGAAAACTTGATGACTATTTGTTTCGGAGTTCTTCAAGATACTACACATAAGGATCGACAGAGCCATAACTCGGGTTTTGGGAGAGAGTGATTCCTCCATTGGTGTCGACATTTCATTTGGGTTCTCAGGGTATTCCTCTTTCAGGTCCTCTTCGGATTCTTCCTCCGAGTCCTCTTCTTCCTCAGGGTCCTCGTCTTCCATAAGTTGAGCAGTTTCCTTTACTATCGAAGGTATGCTGAAACTTTCGTATGGCATCATTACTCTCATCTTGGGCTTGCGGGATGGTCCTTCATCATTTTTGGGACGGGAGTCAACAGAGTCAAAGGCAGAGCTTCCAGCGTGCCATCTATGTTGGTCAGAATGGCATTGCATCCAGTCAGATGAGGGAGATCTTGGTTCTTCCTTGATCGGTCGGTTGGAGTGGAAAGCATATGATGGGTGAGGATTTGGTGGTAGGTATGCCGGATCACCAGTTGGGTAGTATGGCGGAATCTCCGATGGTTGATATGTTGGTATTTCTGAATGATGATATGTTGGGAATTCGGATGGGTGGTACATTGCTATACTTGGTGGGTGGTAGCTTGAATGTCTTGGGGGTTCACTTCTTGGCATGGGTGGAATATCGGGAAGGTTGATTGGACAATGCTCCGTTCCAGGAGAGTATATCGGCTTGGTTCGGTCGATGTATTGGTCTTGGTTAAAGAAAGCTTCATATTAGTTTTCTCTCATGTTATTTTTGGGTAGAGGTTAAGCGATTCCAGCCTCATTTGCTTTTTGTACAAAGTTATCCATCATCATCTTGAAAGACATCTAAATAGTTGGGTGGTTAAGAGTTAGGAGGAAAAGAAAAGGTTTACCAGCCTATCTTATCCCTAATTCAAATAATCAAGAAATGAAAATATTTTTTCCTACACTTGGATCGAAGCTTAGGTATTATCCTGTAATACATAATTCGCTATGATCGATGGCTCTGATACCAACACTTGTCAGACCCCAAACCGCGGCCTAGGTGTATGACACATATGTTGGTACCACATTTGTAAATAAATTAGAGTTACGGTTTAATAGCGGAAGTCTTAAAAACTTGTGGATTTAATTATAATATTTACATACAAAAGACGGGATTTAAAAGTTTCCCGTTTAATGTTAAAAGATTACTTGTTTAAGTTTTACAAAACCACCATTCATTTTATAATAAGTTAAACAAAAACATCAGAGCCATAGGATATCTTGAGCACTTAGTTACTCCAAGCCCAAACCTTGATCACCTGCAAAACGTTAAGAAAATACATTAGCAACGAATGCTGGTGAATATGCTGACACTAAAAATATTTTCTTTTACTTAATCCCCCCTCGAGACTACGTAGTTCTCGACCCATCGTGGCTTAGGAATAATCAAGTTAAAATAACACAATTCATAAACTCAAGTCTCTACACTCGGATTCCCCAGCAAACACCGCAGCGTTCGACTAGTTGAGTGCCTATACGTATACACAAGGTCATACTCCCCGCAGGAAGCGTAATTGTGACCGGGTGTGATGTGCCCATCACATATGTAAGGATCCAGACAAACGTACACGATAGCCTGAGGCCAGTGTTTATACCCTTGTTTATAAATGTTTTAGATATACTTAGTCTCATGTAAACCTTTTACATTTAACACGTTGACTCGTTTTAAAACAAGTTTGGAAAGTTGGGGCGTATTCGCCTTTTTCAATTTGGATCGGCTTCAAACACCGTCCGAGGGTCTTTCCAGTTGCTATCTCGCACCTATAGTACGAGTATAACCTTTTGTTAGTCGGATATACAATCCGGCTTAAGACCTTTAGTCTTTTATAATCTTTACCTCGATGAACTTTTAGTTCAAAATCTCTTTTACTTTAAAACCTTTAGTTGAAAAGTAATATTATAAACCTTTAGTTTATTCTCATAAAACCCTACGTTTCTTTTTCTCTAAGAAACGTATTCTTTTCTATTATTTATTATTTAAGAATAGTTATTATTACTCAATTAATATTTACATAACAAAGAATCACATATATTGTAATCACATTGATATATATTTATATATTCATAACTCTATCCTTTTCTTTTCTTTGTTATATTTTCTTTTATTTTATCGAGGTATCGAGTATAACCTCGACTTAGGGTTTTAAGCCTCTTATAATATTTTATAATTATTATTTTGTTCGGGCATTATGCCTACCTTTGCTTGGCTTACACAACCCTAAATACTTGAGCAACACCTTAACACCGTTTCACCTTCTTTATCTTATTGCTCAAACTTCTCTTTTCGTCACCCTTTCCTTAGCACGCCAATCGATGAACACCAATACTTCACCAATCGTCGGCACGCTTTACGAGACTAGTCGTCATGATGTCGGGAATGGAAATCTCCTTCTTGGTTGGTACGTCAGTGGAAAGTGACATGAATTACGAGAGAAACGACACGGTAATCGAGGAATCGGGGCACGGATTTCGAGGTGGATCGATAATATGAAAATTGGGACTTAGAGAGATGTTAGTGAGAGAAAGGAATGCTGATTTTCGCGATGGCCCTTTGGCTGAGCCCGTCGCGTATCGCGAAGTAGGCTCTTTGAGTCACCACGTAGACCTGCCACATGGCAGGAGTTGAGCCACATGGCGACACGTGGTGGACATGTTGCCACATGATGACACGTTGCGGAGGTTGTGCCACGTGGCATGCCACGTGCCTTCAGTGTCAGACAACCCATTGTGATACGCGATGGGTTTTCCTTCTGATCCATCGTGTATCGCGATGGGTCAGGAAAACCGAATTTTCATTTTAAACCCTAAGGTTTGAAATTTGACAGTTTGGTCCCTTAACTTAGGAAACTTGACATTTTGAACCCGAAACTTTCACGATGTTACAATCTAGATCCTTTTTTTTGTTGATATTATCACTTATTGACCCTTTAAACAAATGAGAAAGCTTGTAAATCTCAGAAGCAACTCAATGGTTAATTCTAACACCTTATCCTTCATAAAACAAAGTCACACCACTCATTTTAACCTACTCATACACTTCAAACACTCTCAACAAAGTTTTAAGCTTCAACCTTCAAGTTCCTTCTTGTTTGACTTCTAAGAGTCAAACAATAACCATTCTTTGTCTCTAACTAACTACATATGATTAAAGATTGTTATTACAACATATATATATATAATATATACCCATTGTTTCCTTCGGCTTTCACTCCTCTGGTCATGGTCGGTTGAGGTGAAATGCTTATAAAGCAAGGTTACATGGAGGATTATTGCAATCCTTGTTCAACACTTTAAATTATGCTTTAATTTTGTTTAAGCTTGTTAATATTGTTTAGTTCTTAATTATTTTAGTTTCCAATCATTTTAAATAGTTCAATGGTATTTGGGTATGTGGTTACCATCTTCGGTTTCATCCCGAGTCAAGAACCGAACCAAAACCGAATTTTTGTTTAAATACTTTACTTTTAACATGTTATATGTAAGACTTGAGTATTATTTTTCTAAGTTTATTCTAATGAGTTCCATTGTATTGGGTATGTGGTAACCATCCTCGGTCTTATTCCGAGTCAAGGACCGAACCAAGACCGAACTCTCGTTTAAATGCTTTATATATTTAAAATGATTTAACAATGTGTTACATGTAAGATTTGAGTATTATAATTTCTAAAGTTACTTGATGAGTTCCATGGTATTGGGTATGTGGCAATCATCCTCGGTTTCATTCCAAGTCAAGGACCGAACCGAAACCGAAACCGAACTCTCGTTTAACTCGTTATTTAATTGTTTTAAAACAAGTTGTATGAAAGATTTAAGTGTTTAAGTTCTTTTATTTACACTTTTGTATTTTTTACTTTAATATGAATTTGTTGGACCCAAACTTGGTCACATATCAAGTCTTGGACCAACTAAACCAAACAAATCGAACTAAACCGGGTTCACTCGCTTGAAACACACTAGTTATATTTTGGGCCATCGAATCTCATATTTTCTTTGAGATCTTTTACAAACTAATTATAAATGTTTTCTTAAAGTACTAGGTATGTCGGTTCCAACTTGATCTAATAACAAGCTTGGACCGATAAAACCGAACACTCACTTAACTATGATGTTTAGAGTTTCTCCTTTAATAGAACTTCTAACATTAGTTAAGTCTTTGTTTTAAATAATTTATCTCATGATATTTATCAATTTGGAATGTCGGGTTCGGACTTGACTATTTATCAAGACCCGAACCGACTAACCGAACACTCGTTAAAATTCCGTTTTGATATATCTAACAAGGGGTCGTGCACTATTTCATTAAACCAATCCCCACATATTTACTTAACAAAGGTTTAGTAAAACTAATGAGTGGAATACTGAAACCCGATTTTGAACAAACTTACTTTTCAAAAACCGTTACTTCAAGTTCTTAAATATTTACGTTTTAAACCTCAAACTTTGATTAATTATTTAAATTTTCACTTTATTTTACTTAAAAGTCTTTCAAGACCATCTTCTAAACCGAAACCCTTTTAACCTAGACCTCACTCGTTGAACTTATCATCCCGGTTTATCACAAACATCCCTTCAAGTTATTTATTTCATGCGAGTATTTTTCATCCCCCATTTTCATCTTTACGTTTTGGGGGTGGCATTGCATACGTATTCAAAGAAAAGTGATTTATACATTGTGTCTCAAACCACAAAACTCTATAGTATATGTTCACTTAAATAAATGCTCGATTTGATGTTATATGCTCTATATGATTACTTGCTAATGTGTTTATCGCTTTCGGTTGGTTTGCCTCAATAAGTATGATCATACGCTCCCCTAACTATTCTAGCTAAAGTGCTTATAGAACAGGGCCTCATTTTCCGAGTATATTTGGTTGTTACCATATAGAAAGGTGCCTCATTTCTCCGAGTACGATTGGTTGTTACCGATTCGAAAAGAGTCACATCAATTTATTTTCAAGTTGTTTATCGAAGTTGTGTGCTATTATTTATTGTTGCATATACGATTTTGTGGATTTCATTCTATATTTATTATACTCAAAATCTATGAAAATTTCTCACCAACATTCGTGTTGGCAAAGTTTATTTTATGCAATGTTACATGTTTGATAATTGTTTGAACGAAGAATTGAGGAACGTAGCTTTTTTGAGACCACTAAGTAATTAGTCGAATAAACGATATATATTTGTTTACCTGTATTCAATTTTTTTGTACGGACAAGATGTGTTGTTTATTGATTTATGAAATTAATGAGTTGATTAAATATTGTCACTTAATAGTGTCATAGTGTTCTTGAGAAATCCGTTGCACCCCGGCATGTTCCGCCGCCTTTGGTCGGGGTGTGACATTACACCTGATTCAGTAGTCATACCAGCTTTAGAAAGAGACCTAATGTGATTAACCATTCTTAATTTTTCATCCATTTCAAATGACTTGATGATGGAAGTCAAGTCAGCAAGGCTGGTAATCTGAAGATTAGTAGTTCTCTTGATTGTAATGACAATGCTGTTTCAGCCATAGGGAAGTGAGTTGAGCAACTTGTCATTAATTTCAACTTGATCATATTCAATGCCAGCACTTTTGATCTTGGTAATCAATGTCTCAAATCTCTGAATGAGGCTAGCAATTGATTCTCCTTGCACGTAGTTGAACATGTTGAATTCTCCCTTCGACATTCCTTTCTTGTTGTTTCTCATTTCCAAGTTTCCTTCAAACTTGTTTACCAATGCATCCCAAAGACCTTTAGCAGTAGTGTAGTCTCTCAAGGTTAGTGAAATTTCACGTGGGAGGCACACAGTAAGAACTCTAAAGCCTTGTTGTCTTCATTGAGCGATCTTCTATCCTCATCATTATAATAAGCTACACGTTTTGGAACATTAGCATCATTAGTGTTGGTTGTGAGCTGATGTGGTCCTTGCTCAAATGGTCTAAGAAGATTATATTCAATGATCTTAAGGTAGTTTTGGAACCTCCACTTGAATTCTTCAAAATCACTTTCCCATGTCATTAGCTTTGGAAGCTTTGTTGTAGTCCCAACTTCGTTTTCAAACATCACATAACTCCTTATGACTTCATTACTAACTTCTGAAATTTGGTTGGCCATTTCTCAAACAACTTTAAGATCAAACACAAACACACTGAGTTCTGCTCAAAACACAAGTACAAACTGTTCGAATGAGTATTCGAATGTAAAGCAATTGAACACAAGGTATTCGAATGAACAAGTAGCTTCTGAAATATGTTTAAGTGAAAAGTATTCGAATAACTTGATATCTAATCGAATCAGATGAATCTAATCGAATGAAGAAATTATAATCTAATCGAATTACTATTCGAATCGAATGTGTAGTTGATTCATTCGATTACTTTTGAGTTCGATCAGATTACAAACTATATTCAAATAGAATGATGGATCAATTCGAATAGGGATTCGATTCGAATGAAATCTGTACTTTGGGAAAGTACATAAGGTACTTTCCTACCACCTTTTTCAAGAAGATCCTCTTTTATGAAAGTCACTTCTTTCACCTTGACCCTTTATGGATCTACACAAATCCCCAAATTTTCACACATTATGAAGATTAAACACCATTTTAACCTAAAATACTTGAACTTTAAACACAAATTTTTGAATCTTTGAAGCTTGAACATACTTTTTATGAAGTTTTGTAGACTTTTCTTGAACTTTTGAGAACCCGTAACCCACAAACTTCTTGAAAATCCGTCTTTGAACACAAACAAGACCAAAATCCAAGGTTGTAACCCAAGATCTATAACTAGTAGAACCCGAACGCTCTGATACCAATTGTAGGTCCCTTGACCGGATCTAACAACACAACAACTATTACTAGTTATCTTAGATCAACCTCTACACTAGTTGACGGAAACAACTAGTTAGGACCGAGATCTCGGATCTTGAGTGTGTGTTTATTGCCGTGAGGGTTGAGAGAGAAGATAGAGTTTGTAAGTTAAAGATATTATTTGCAAAAGGGTTATCCTTGTGTATGAGATACGCACACAATATATATTGTGTGTATTCTCATGCACATGTCTTTCATTATCAAATAGCCCAATGGGCTTAAGTACATATGGCATAGGGCCCAAATACACAAAAGATAAACTAGACATAACATACACAAAATACATGCTATAAATACAAAAGACTAAACTATAAATGGGCCTTACATCGTGCAGGACGGGCAAAAACTATTCACAAATCACAATGCTGAATTATATGTGATTATTGCGTGACAATATAACGATGCTTGATTAAATATTTTTGTCGATATAAATGTCCTGTAGATCAATAAAATATAACTGAACTCTTGACGATTAATGAAGCTAGCAAAAAATTGAGTCTTCGATCGGATTACATGGGGTGACTCTTATAAGAAGTTTACAGAGAGAAACCTTTAGACCATGTGTTGTGAATAAACGGCCAGGAGTGTGGAAAACCACCATGTCTGAGCTAAATCGACCAAGCCCGTCACGTCCCCTTCACGCCGTCCCCTCTGCCCCTTTAGACATTACAGGTTCATACTCCGCCTTTCACACCCCTTTTTGCGCAGTGTTTAATGCCCCTTCACACCTAATAACTTGCAAAAATGGCGCCATCTTAGATGAGAAAGACCCTGTCAAACGTGACGGCGTTAAACGGCAACATATGATCTTAAAAGATATACCAATTATTCTTTTATTCCCATACACTCTTCTAACAAACTTATATTTGTTTTAAGAACGACTACTTTCTTGTATTTAAACTATAACACTCCTCAAATTTGGAGAGCTCGTTATCTCACCTTGGCCAGACTAGGGCTGCCACTTTTACCCGAAACCCGAAACCCAACTTGAAAAAACCCGTACCCTAACCCGAACCAAAGTAATTCGGGTTGGTTTCCGGGTTTGATTTGTAAGTTTCGGGTCAACCCGAATACCTCTCAGTTATGATATTAAATATATTTTTAAGTATAATAGGGTCAACCGTAATCGAACAACCAAATCACGTCCGATTGAAGAAGATTATGGTTCGAGTTAGTTACTTAGTTTTATTCTTCTTTTGAATTTTTTTATCAAGTTATGCTGGTTTATTATTTGATTATTTGCGTTACGAGCAAAGAAGAATAGGTTATTTATTTTTAGCATTAAAGTATTTTTTTTTTTGTTTTTTGTTTTGTTTTCTACTATACTCGAAACCCGATTAACCCAATTCGAAAAAACCCCAACCCGAATTACCTGAATCCGAAAAACCCATGAGATATTTGGGTTGGGTTTCGGTTTAAGATTTAAAACTTTGAAACCCGAAGAACTTGACCCGAAAACCCGAAACCCGAAAACGAACCAGAAGAACACCCTTATGCCAGACTATGTTGTCTTAACTCATATCCAAGCCCACACTGGTTTCAGAATTTGGCTTGGCGTTCCCGGGAAACCATACCGTCAGCAACCATTTGACAGCTGTGCCACCATAACAGCAGAACTCTCTGGCTAACACATGGTGGGGCGACAACCCGGGTAGGCTCATGATTGAAACCGACATGTCTTTCATCACCAAAAATAATATAGCTCGAACTTAGGTCTTGTCACACCCCGGCTTAGGGCCTAGGCGTATGACCAATAGTTGGTACCTGTTTTGTAAATACATCAGAGTTACGGTTTATTTTAGCGGAAGACTTTGGTTTGAATATAATATTAATTTATTTGAAAACTTCTCGGATAATAAATATCCGAGTGTTTGATTTATAAATCGTATTTTTAATCTTGTTTATAATATTTTAATGATTTAATATTTAGCCATCCATACCTTGCGAGCGTCTATCATCATGAATGATTATGTTTCTTGCTACCTGTGCTAATATGTTTCCCTGAAATGTGGGAAAAATACGTCAGCTATATGCTGGTGAACACGTATGACTCTATAAACCATTTGAATGACATTACAATACAATGATAGTTTTCTTTACACTCAGCAGATGCACGACCACATCTGGGCTTTGTACCACTCCCCTACACACACACAATTGTTCCCCCGAGCTATATGCGTATATCCCCTTCAAGGAGAACTTCGTTATGACCGTTAGCCCGCGGCTTCTGGGCCATTGATTGATGGACTGAACAGTTATGTTTGGATCCAGACACATGTGTACTCGGTCTGAGTTGCTTTTATTTTCTATATTGTATTATAACGTTTTAGAGATCACATAATCTCATGTAAACATTGACTGACTCGTTAAGAAAAACACCCATTCATCTTATAGAGTATAAATATGTTTTGACTGATTGAAAATGTTAACGTAGTCACGTTATAAAATGTTTGAACGTATTCACCTGTGATTGTCTGTTATAAATAATTGGTGATCTCGTTTGAAACCTTGACTGTGAATGATTGATTGATTGATTGATTGACCTATTATAAAATAGGTTTATATAAATATCTAGATCGTTACTTGATCCGGCTACAGACCCTTAGTCTGGTTTTGATAGCTTTAAACCTTGATTGATCATTTGTTTGAATAAAATATTGAGACATATAGTCTTTTATTTATTTACTAAATCATATCCTGAGTTTCTTCTTCATGAAGAGACATCTATAATCTGTTTCTTCTTCAAGAAGAAACATTCATTGACTGCTAGTATTGAATGTAAAATCTTATGTTTTTTAATCATAAAGAAACAACATTTTAATTATATTCCATGAATATAAAATGCTATGTTTCTTAATTGTGAAAAACTATATTCTGACTATATCCTTATGAGTGAAAAATTAGATGTTTCTTAGTTATAAAGAAACCTTACTATAATCATTTGTATATTTAAAGCTTATAATTATGATCAAGGTTTGGGTTATACCCCTGACTGTGGTCTAAGCCATATAATATAATAATAAAATAATGACTTAGGCAGAACCCCTACCTTACACGGGTATTCGGAGTTTGATTACTAAAATTGGTTGAGCAGCACTTCTACTCTCTAACGCGTACTAGAGCTTAAACTGTCGGAACCTTAGAGCTTGGCACGTACTACGATACTTGGCACGCAAATCGAGGCGACATATGGTGGCCGTCGTGTTGTGCACGTACTTCGAGATAGATTATCGGGTTATCTTCCGGTGGCACACACTTCGAGGTATCATCGGTATGTGGCACGGATTACAAGGTAACGAGTGTCGGGTCGGCACGGAAACCGAGGTAGAGAGAGTAATTTCTAGAGAGAGAAAGTTTGGTGTGAGAGGTGAAGGAGCCGTGAGCCCCCCTTTTATAGGCTGATTTGTATCCCATCGCGTATCGCGATGGGTCTTGGAAATCCCGTCGCCTATCGCGGCGCCGCAATATTTACCCCGCCGTACCACGTACTGACACGTGTCCTGCTGACTCATCAAGGTCCATCGCGATACGCGATGACCTGTGTTATGGGCTCATCGCGTAGCGCGATGGGTCCCTGAACTCAAATTTTCACTTTTAGTCCTTTGTCTTGATAGCTTGTCACTTCTAGGCCTAAAAGTGCAAAGTGCGCCATCAAAGCGCCACATTGCGCCCATCGCCGAACGCCCTTCGCCCGAGCCGGTGCGCGTGCGCGTCGGGTGCTCCGCACCCTCCGCTAGGACCACTGGGTGCATACTAGGCATATAAGAATATTATAATGAAAACTCTGTTATTTATAAAAAGCTTCCATTTCTATACCACTTTTCATGTGGGATGGAATTTCCTTATTCCATTTTACTAACATAAGATGACTTTATTTATGGGATATTTTATTTCCTTATAGAATGATCTTGTTTTCTTTAATTTTTTCCCAACACTTATTTTAGGGAATAATTTTGATCCTATAATTTAGTCTACAAACCAAAAGTAACAAACTCAATTAACAACCTTCTCAAACCACTATGTGTTTGAGATTCCTTATTTTACCTCCTTATAACTTATTTAAGGCATAAGTTATACGTTACAAAGTTATAACTTATACTTATACAATCACAATACAATCACAAAATTTAACTTTTATAAACACATAAGTTATATGGAGCTAAAATAAGAAATCCAGAGGCCCAAAATTTTAGTCACTTGACTGATTTATACAAAAACAGTCCCTATACTATTACACTTGACACTTTTAACCCAAACCATCACTTTTTTCAATAATAATGTGTAAAAAGTGCCTTTAGACTATGCCCATTGGTGATCCAATGCCTACAAGATCGGACAAAAAAAAAATTAAAAAAGCCATGAGAAGATTGCAACCACGATCAAGATTGCAACCATGTTTGAAGATAATGGAATCCAAGTGTCACACTTGGGTTGGTTGGTTTTTATTTTTTTTTTTTGATTTTTCTCTTAACATAATTAATTTTAATTATAATTTGATTTTTCTTAAATAACTTATAATATTTAAAATTTTAAAAAAAATTAAAAACACAATCTTGTTTAGTTTTTTTTTGTGAACATTCCGGTATAAATTTTATTAAAAACGGAGTTCGTTTCAAAATTTGCATTTTTAATACAAATTAAATATTAACATTATCTTCGTTACCACATATCACGGTTTTACTAATTGCTTGGATTTTGTTTAGATAACATTATCTGACGTTATCAACTAGATATCCAAACATTATCTTTGTTTCCACGTGTCACCATGTTACTGGATGCTTAGATTTCTTTATCCCACATATCCCACATTTTATTATTTATTTTTAATTCATAACAATTATTTATATATATATTTTGGTTTTTGTTTTATAACTTATTATCTTTGACTTTTTAAAAAAATCTAATTACTTAATTATATTTATATAGTTAATCAAAACTAATTATAAATTGAATTTATTTAATAAAAAAAGGAATAGATTGGGTTGTTAATGGGAGTAAAAGATTAGAGTGGGTAAATTTTGTAGATTGAAGAGAGAGAAATTAATTTTATAATGCAGTATTGAGATTTTGAGTCTATGAACGGAAGTAGTCTTTACCGCCCACTTTCTCCCTCAAATTCGATCAAACACACACACACACTCACTCTCCTTCTCTCCATCTCCATCGCCATGAGCCTCTTCGGTCTCGGCAGGTAAACATCAATCAATTTCTTCAATTTCACGTCTTTAATCTTTAGGGTTTCAATCTGATTCCATTAATCTTTCTTTCTTGTATCTAATGCTTAAACACGCATCGGGTTCACTTTCTTGATCTGGGTATCGTTAGTTTAATCCGATTACCTTTAATTTCACGTTTCTTGATTCGATTGATGCTCGATCACCTTGTTTTGCCTTCGATCGTTCGTAAAAAGATTGCATTTTGGGTTTAAATTTTGTGGGTTTGATTTATATTTTTACGAAATTAATTGCGAGCTAAGTTTTTGATTGGTTGATGATTTCGTTAACTGAAACAGAAGATTTGTGTTGAATCTATATGAGCATCTGTATGAATTTTGATATCGGGTGTCGGGATTTATTATGTTTTGAATTTGGGGGAGTTTGTATTGATTTGGGAATCTCGTTGAGATGTTTTGATTTAGGTTTCTTTTGTTAAGTTTTGGGTGAAGCTTCGTTGTGAAATCACTAAATGTTGTTAACTAGATCTTGCGAATGCGTCTAGAAAACGTGTTTTTGATGTTTTGTGTGTTTTATCTCACTATAATATTATGTGAGGTAAAACCCGCGAAATATCTTTTACGCGTTTTTGGGAAGTGTTTGAAAGATTCGGTTTAACTTTTAAGTAATTTTACAATGAAGTTTCTTCCGGATGTTAATCAACAAATTCTAACTAGGTCAAATCATCTTAATGTAATGAGAATCATCTAAATGAGATTCCTAAACCATAATACTGATATTATTATTACAAACTCCCCTGAATTTGAAAAGTATTAAATCCGAACATATGAGATCAAAATTCATATGGATGTTCATGAAGATTCGATGCAAGTCTTTTTTCGTTGGCGAATGAAACCATCAACTAATTAAAAACTTATTATTCACACTTGATTTTGGAAATGGAGATGTTAGTCAATCCCACAAAGTTTAAAACTGAAATGCAATCTTTTACGCAATGAATTGAAGGTAAAGAAGGTGATTGAGCGTCAACCGAATCTAAAAACGTAATCATAATGAATTAAGGATGCCAAATCAAGTAAGAAAACTCAGTGTGTTGAAGTAAGTATTAATCGGTATAGAACTATCTGATAACACCTAGTTTTACCAATGAATAATTATAAGGAAGATAGCACGATAAAAAGAAAGTATATGAAGTTGGTCTATTTAGAGTGTTCTATAATAGTGATTATTGCATACCCAATGCGCAAAACCGCATTCATGCATATATACAACGAACGGACATATCGCATATTTAGTGACATCAGCCCTATTGGTCCCCTACCGGGCCACCTCATGTCACTATATTTTCACAAAGTTTGTTACCATGTTTGTGGGATCCCCATGGTAACAAACTGAGTGAGCGACTTCTAACTTAACTGCCACCGTATTCGTCAACCGATTTAATGAGAGTTGTTTCTTCGGTGCATCAGTATATTGTTTGTGGAGAGAAGCCCAAAAGGTTAGTTAATAGACATTGAATTTGGTTCACTGTACTCAGTTTTCAATCATTAGTGATAGGGTTAGCTATCGAACTTGCATGAACTGCTGATAATCATATATATATATATATATATATATATATATATATATATATATATTCTACTCTAAAACAAAAACACATGTACGAGCTATACATTAGATCATTGCTCTTTATGTCTAACCAAAGTACTAAACATTGTATACTTTGGTTATTATTTTGTGTATTTGTTACATCCCAAATATATATACACATTTCTTTTACTAAATAAATCTTCCTTATTGTGGCAATTTTACAGGAACCAAAGGACGTTCCGTCCCAAGAAGAGTGCACCTTCGGGGAGCAAGGTTAAAAACATTCATATTTTATCATTCTTGAAATGTTTTCTGAAAATCATTAAAAATTTATTTCTATTTACAGGGGGCTCAATTAAGGCAACACATTGATGCTACTTTGGGTAGCGGTAACCTGAGAGAAGCTGTGAGACTTCCTCCTGGAGAGGATATAAATGAATGGCTTGCTGTCAACAGTTAAATCAATAACTTTATTATCTAAAACCTAAACAAAGGTTGTTTGACTTTTGTATTTTGACCTTTTACTTTTGATTTTCAGCTGTGGATTTCTTCAATCAAGTGAATCTTCTTTATGGCACCCTAACTGAGTTCTGTACACCAGAGATCTGCCCAACTATGACTGCGGGTCCCAAGTATCCTTCGCACTATTATTTGTTGTTGTTATTATTATTATTATTATATAAAGAGATAAATAATTATTTAACTTATGTAAATATAATTTGCAGGTATGAGTATCGTTGGGCCGATGGTGTGCAAATCAAGAAGCCTATTGAAGTTTCGGCTCCAAAATATGTGGAGTACTTGATGGATTGGATTGAATCACAGCTGGATGACGAATCCATATTTCCTCAAAGGCTTGGTAATTTATTTCTTGTCTCTTATCATTTGTAGCCTGAATAATAACTGATTGTGACAAACTGACAATGCTATTGAATTACTTTGCAGGTGCGCCATTTCCTGGAAATTTTAGGGACGTTGTGAAAACAATATTTAAACGTTTGTTTCGTGTGTATGCTCATATCTATCATACACATTTTCAGAAGATTGTGAGTCTTAAAGAGGAAGCCCATCTAAACACCTGTTTCAAGCATTTCATATTGTTTACATGTGTAAGATTCTTACACTCACCAACAGTGTGTTTCTTGTTTATTTTAGTTCTTTTGATAATATTATGTTTTGATATGCAGGAGTTTTCTTTGATCGATAAGAAGGAACTTGCCCCGCTTCATGAGCTTATAGAATCCATTGTCAGTTATTGAAAAGCTTCGTGTTTTTTATATTGTTAACTTTGATTATATTTGGGAGTTGAATAAGGTTGCGGTGTTACAAATGTTGTGCTAGACTTGATCTGATGTAACTAGCGTCTTTTACCGGCTCATACCATTCTAGTTGACAAAATTTTAAAAATACTGTTTGGTTGTGTATTTTATTTATTTTTATTTTTTTTGTGCCTTGCTTCATGTTTTGGTCCATAACAGTCGAATCGCTAGAACCAGGCTTTTTATATCAGTTGTTGGTCTGCTTGACTGAACTGAACCGTGTCTAGATAGTTTGGTTTGTAGAATGATGAAACAGTTACCGGCTCAATTGCAGGTCCAACTCCATCTACCCAAATATGGTTGTTTAAAAATCTCACGGCTCGTTTGAAAAAAGCTTGTTCAAAATTGGCTTACAAGCCTAGCCGGTTGAGTCTGTGAACAAGTCGAGCCCGAGCCAAGGTTGGCTCAGCTTGGGGCTCGCTCGTTTAAAATAAAGCCTAAAAAAGAATTATAAGGATTCGGAGCCATTGATTAAGGTTAATCAGTGAGTTGGATTAGATAAATTGTCATGAATTCCATTTTGCTAATGAAGAGTATAAAAAGGTAACAATATCAAAATTGTTGACTTTTGAAGTTCTACAGTTTTTTTAAAACGTAAATAACTTTTTAAGTTTTTATATTATGCGGCGTTATTATTATTTTAAAATTATACCATAAAATCAAAAAGTTTTTTTATCTTTAACTTAATATTTTTTTAAATAAAAATAAAACAAACATTTTTCAAGTGTACTGAACTAGGTGCGATTCTTCAAATGGTGTTTTAACTTTCAACATGGTGTTTTAATTTTATTTAAATATGATGTTTTAATTATTACAAATCAGTATGTGTAAAAGACAGAAAGTATAAGAAAGTTCAAATAAAAGAGCCAGCAGGCCACATTGCCACAAGCTAGCTCGAGCGTTTAATAAACCGAGCTCAAGCTCAAAATTTTAGCTAGTTGAGATTAACAAGTCAAGCCAGCCCCATGCCAAACACAGTACCAATTCAATTTGATCTACTTTAGATCACAGAAAAATAAAAAATAATAAAATTTCTTGGAACTCTTGAAAGTCAAAACTACATCTGATCTTATGCAAGTACTCTTGCCAACTCAAAAAGGTCAAAACTGTAACACAAAACTTATTACAACTGCTCATGAAATCCATCAACAGGTTTCATATGAATCATTCCAAACTCAGACTTCCCATATATTCTATCTGCAAAAATGTATGACCCCACAACCCCAACAAGAACCAAAAAAACAAGCCCAAACATTTGGAAGTTAGCTAGCAACTGCCCATGAACCTCATGGTCGTGTGAGGAGCACTTGATCTCATTCCTTTCAAGCTTACATCCAGCTGGCATCGAGGGCCCGTAGAGGGCGAATGCAGTTTGATAGAACCATAGACCTTGAAGGGTTATAGCAATGCCACTGCACAGGTCAACTGGGAAACTTGCGGGCCATAGAGCTGCAGCCACAACTGATAATAGGCAAAAAGCCACAAGAAAAACAAGAAGCAGATGATAATGACCCTCTAGCCCTTTGTGTGTTGTTGAGTGGAAAAAGAATAGAAGGTACTCTGCACAGAATGCTGCTGCTGATATTAAGCATAGCGCGCCTTCTGGTAACGGAAGGAAGCTGAAATTTTGACCAAAAAACGTCAATGTCAATAGTTATAATGTAGAAATCTTGATATTGATGGCATGGATTCAGTTGTATATTAATTTCATAGATTTGAGCGAGAGGCCTCACTCACTCACCTCAGCGCCACGCACTGTTACACTACTAAATAGTGTAGGGTCTAAAATGATAAATGTAAATCTAGAAGGGCTATAATTAAAATTCTTGTAAACATGCAACTAACAATTGATCAGTTAGTTGCTACCAATATTAAAGTATGGTTAAAGAATAAGGAAGATAGCTTAGACTTTGGATTATCTCTCTTTCTGTCCTTCAGTTTGGCTTTCTAAAATATAGGCCAACCTATCTTATGGTCTCACTCACTCACCCTTTCATTTAAATTTTTTTAATACATACAAAATAAAATTAATATTAATTAAGTTTTAAAAAAATTACTAAATAAAAAAATACATCACTTCAAATTGAGAAAAATCAAATTGTTTGTTAAATAAAATATTATAACAAAAACTTAAGATTAACTGGCCGGGGCGCGTTTTTTGTCCAAGCTTCGTCGCTGGGGGGGTGGTGAGATGTGCGTGAGCGAGGTGCCACGTCACCTCTCGTGGACCATATCACATACTCTTATATGATGTAATATTTATATAGCATGATAACACATTTAAAATTTTGATAGTAAATTATTAAAAGAATTTAACAATTGAAAAGTATATGCTAGACATGAATAATGAGAACTAACCTGGTCTTTTCAGAGAGTAACACGACAACACCGTAAACAAAGAACATGAGAAGCATTCCACCATGCTCAAAATCATTCATATGATGCGGGTTCAAAACACCATTAACAAAGAACTTAAGTTGAGGTGAATACAAAAGCTCTATACACATATCAACAAAAGCTCCAACTGATATAACATAAAGTTCCAAATACTCCAAATTCCCATTAAAACCAGGTACCGGGTTCCAAACCCTAACACGAAACGAGTTCGGGTCTGATGCGTATCGGACCACGGTGCACCATATATGCCACACCCCAACTACAAGAAACAGTGATCCTGGAACCACATGTCCAGCAAAAGATCCCATCTTTTTGTAACCAAACTTGAAGAATCTAATAAAAATGTAAAATTTGAGGTGGGTTTGTTTTATAATCACAAAAAGATTGCAAATTTGGGGAAAACTTGATATTACCCTTGTTTCTTTAAAATTCTTCGAACCAACTAAATTGATTCCTGTTACAACAAAATGAATATACTTCTGGTTAAAATTGAAAAGCAATTTCTTGAATATGTCAGTGTGGTATTGAATTAGTAAAAGGAAAACAGGTAACAAGGTCAAAAATTGGAACTTTAAAATAAAAAATAAAAAATAAAAAATGCTTATATTCAAGTGTCAAGTGTCAAAGTAACCAAAATAAAAATTGAAGCTTGAAATCAAGAAACACACAGATGACCCAAATAAAGAAAACCCATTAACCTAAGGACTAGTATAGTTGTAAATCAAAAGAAAGATTGATTATTATAGTCATTATATGAATATACAAAATAAAAATTGAAGCTTGAAAACAAGAAACACACAGATCACCGAAATAAAGAATACCTATCAACCTAAAGACTAAGAAAGATTGATTATTATAATCATTATATGAATATATACGAAATGAAGAATAATGAAATTTGAACTTACACATGAGTGGAGGAAGACGGTAGGATCGGTGTGTGAAAAAAGAAAAAAGAAAAAAGAAAAAAGTAAAAGAAAAGGAAATTATTATGATGGCAAATTATTCATTGTTGTAAAAGGTTGTAATTATGGGTATGGTTACATACATTGATTTATGATTTGGTGTTGGTGGGTCCCAAGCTCATGGTTATGTTATGCCTAAGGCTGAGGGGTGTGGGGGGCGCGAGAGGGGGCGCGAGTGGGGGCTCCAGCCAATAATATTGTGACGTGTGGCAGAGAGAGAAACTTGATAAGATGGGTGTTGGTTGTGGTGCTCGCGCCCCGGGCCCTGGTGTGGAGGGGCGCGAGAAGGGGCGCGAGCGGTTTTTTTTTATTTTTTTATAAATGTATTAAAAAAACGTATTATTAAAAAAACAAGAAATTATTTAAAAAAACACACATTTTTTTGAAAATTCATAATAAAAAAAAACATACCAAAAATTAAACAAACAATAATATTTAATAATAAAACTAATCTAATACAAGATCATCTGGTCGCCTCGCCCACAAATGTTCAACCAACTCATGTCGAAGATCCCCGTGTATCTCACGGCTCTTGATATTTGCTATGTTATGAAGTTTTTGTTGATCACTGATTGTGGACGGTTGTGGCGGAATGTCACCTTGGTAGTTTTGGCATATAGCTTTGCCCTCGTCTTCTAACGTCATGTTGTGTAGGATAAGACACGTGTAGACGACGTCCATTATCCTCTCCCGAGTCCAATAACGTATCGGGTTCGCCAGAACATAATATTGTTTTTTTATAGCTCCAAAAGCTCTTTCAATATCTTTTCTAGCAGACTCTTGCTTCTTCGTAAAATACTTCCGTTTGTCGGCGATTGGATCTGTAAAAGCTTGAACTAACACAGCCCATTCGTTGTAAATACCATCGACCAGATAGTACCCGTACTTGAAGAGTTCTCCATTTGCAAGAAAAGATTGAGGTGGTTCAACCCCGTCGATAAGGTCGTTGATCAAATGTGACTGATCGATAACATTAAGGTCGTTATTTGACCCAGCAACACCAAAAAAAGCATGCCAAAACCAAAGATCCTGTGACACCGCCGCCTCAAGTATGAGGGTCGGCCCTTCATGATCACCACGGTGGAACTGACCTCGCCAGGCCGTTGGACACATAGCCCATCCAACATGCGTACAATCGATGCTACCTAGCATCCCAGGAAAACCATGTTTTTCTGCGTGCACCTCATATATGCGTTGGATGTCATACGTTGTAGGTTTACGCAGATATCTCCGAGCGTAAGTCGATATGACTCCTACGTACAATATATATTACAAAATGTAATAAATATTTAATAAAAAGTAAAATTAATGTTTTTTACCTTGGCAGAAAAAATGAAGGGATTCACGTGCAACCCTTTTCGACATCTGTAAATACTCATCCAAAGCGTCCGACGAGATGCCGTACGCTAATTGACGGATAGCAGCCGTGCATTTTTGAAGAGGGGTAAAACCAGGAAGACCCCTAGCATCCTCCCTTTGTTGAAAAAAGGGATACCGTGCCTCTAAATCACTCGCTATACGCGTGAACAATTGCCTGTTCATTCGAAAACGAGTTCGAAAATCCGACTCCGCGTATACCGGTTGAGGGCTAAAATAATGCCTCATCAAAGTATCGTTAGCACCAGATCGATCACGATCACGAGGTGGTGCTCTAATCCTCGGGAGTCGGGGTTGATGGGCTTGATTTTGCAAGAGATTGACCACGGTTGCGGTCAAAACTCCCCCTACATGAAGAAGCAAATCATCCTCTTCGGAGGAGTCGGAATCAGACGAGTACGACGACATTATTTTTTAAAAAAAAATTGGGACGATGGGTTGGTTTTGGATTTTTATATGAAATGGGTTATATATAGGAAAAAAATTTTGGGTTTTATAAAGGAGTTTGGGATATTATATATGAGTTTGGAGATTGAAGTTGTGTTTGATATGGTTAAAATGGGTTGATGGTATGTGATATTGGTTTTGGGTGGTATGTGATATTGGTTTTATAGAGAAAAAAAGTTTTTTTTTTTAATAAACAAAGAGCCCAACGGCTCTATTTACGCATTCCAAGGCCTCCTCACGCGCATTCCCAGCCGCGAGACCCCTTGCGCCTGCTTTGTTTTTCGTGCTCGCGCCCCTCTCGCGCCTCGGTGGTGTGGTGCTCGCGCCCCGGGGCGCGAGCGGATGGGCTCAGGCGCCCCCTCTCGCGCTCCACACCCCTCAGCCTAAAGGCTAAAACATGTGCGATTCGTTTTAAGCAACCAATGGGTTAGATTCGGGAAGAAGATTACAGTGCAACAAGGGGCTTTTATTGGATATCTTAGAATGCATATTATATATATATATATATATATATATATATATATATTTAAAAGGCGTCGTTGGTTTGTGAGTAGAAAGCCACTGTAGCTAAATGTACATCCAATAAAGCATACTGTTCACTTTTCTGTTCTTTCACACACACCACATAGAGAGAAAGAGAAAAGGATAGATACAGATACAGATACAGATACAGAAGAGATACAGATACAGATACAGATACAGATACAGAAGAGAGTGACGGAGGTAGCCACCGTATAACCTTGACGATGAACGTGGTGGTGCTAATCGTGAGCATGAGACGTCTAATCACCACCAGGAAGAAGATGGCTGCGACCAAGGGGCCTTCATATTTCGGTTTCTAAATCCATTTTAGGAAAACAAGAATCAGAGCACTATCTGAAATCAACAATAAGGGGGGGGGGGGGGGGGGTTAGTTTTGCAAAGCTCTAATTTTGATTTTGTGTTTCATATGATGCATATTAATTGGGGTTGTTCATGTTTCCTTTCTTGGGGTAGGGGTACGCTTTCCAAGTTGCCAATTTATGGTGCAAATTTTATATACTCTTTTTTGGGCTGCACACCAGGTGTTCGACCAAATGCCACCTCCTGTTTTCTTTTGTTCGTCAAGTTTCACTTTTGTAGAGGTAGAGGCCTTGGGTATATTTCTTTCTTTTTTTGCATTGGTGTAAAGTAACGATATTTTAAGTAATATTGCATGTATTTGTAGGTGCTTCGGGCTTATTTCGTTTTCAGTATATGACATATATTTTCAGAGATTTTGTCTTTTTTTACTTCATAATTCCATGATAGTTGTTTCTATTTCAGTGGTTTTGGCAAGTTTCGAAAAGCATGATGTCTTTTAGTAATATATGTTGTTTTTTTAGCTACTAATATGTCCGTTAGTAGTATATGTCGCGTCAGCTACTACTGTGTTTGCCTATTAGTTACTTTCTCTGTTCATGCTCTGTTACCAAGTGTTTTTGGATTGGTAAGATGGATACATGGATGCTAGCCCATTAAGTTTTTAACCTTTGAAGTTGCTATGCATTTTCATTACGTTTGACTGTTAGTTACTTTCCCGTTCATGTTTTTGTTTACATATGTAGTACTGTTAATTCGTTTGATGTGCATTTGTTTGGATAAACACACACAAAATACTAAATAGGAAATGTAAAAAGTAATGCCGATTTTACAGATCGATTTGTATGGTTAAGTGATGATTTTGGAGTTAAATGTTGGTTTGATAATAATTACTAGATAGATTTAAGAATCAAACTGGGAGGTTTTTTTATATCATGTATATTTTGCTGCTTAGTTACACGATAACTGATTTTATTTCGATTTTGTTTCAGGCTTTCCTTACGCAGGTATCCTTTTGATTACATACGTTTCTCAGGTTTGTTTAATTTGATGTCCTTTCTTTAGTTAATTACTTTTTATTGAATTTTGTTTCACAAACCACTGGCAATATGTACTGTAGCTCATTGATGAGGGTTTGATACAACCTTAACTTTTAGATTGAATGGTTGATGTAGTTTGACGAGATTTAAAACTGCATTGATTACATGAATATTGATCCATACTGTTTGGAAGAGACAAGCAGAGTTATGCATATTGAATAACAAAATTTTGGTTTATATTTTCTTAAATCTATACACTTTCATTCCTTACACTTTTGGATGCAATTTTATCTTCACTGGTTTATCGTTTATCTAAATGGCCTACATCAATTACAAGGTTGCTTATCTTTATTGGCCTTTTGCAGTTGTTGATTTAGTGTTTATTTGCAAGTACGATTAAGATGCATGTCCTTTTTCGTGTGGATCGCAACGGCTAAGGTAAACTTCCAAACCCTATGCCTGATAACGACCCATATGTGGTCAATTTTAGACGACCACAACTTCCGACACTTCGAACGGCAACACAGACGATACCACTATGTGGTTCATGGCGGCATAAAAACTTGGTTTTCGTGAGGTGGTGGACGCCAAGGCGGAGAGGTGGACGACTATAACGGTGTTGTTTAGCTCATGCACTCAAATGTGCTTCAGTTACCTTTGATTTTTCATGATTTTTGTACAAATTCATGTTGTATCTTTCAAACTGAAATTCATAATAGGTTTGCATGATGCTACTTTTGTGTTTTTGTTGTATTAGTTGCAGTGAGTAGGACATCAGGTTTATAACTTGATGGTAGGTTGACTGTTGCCGTTTGGACAAAATATCGGAAAGCAATTTTGATAAGAAGTGATGTGGATCTATCGTACAATAATAGACAAAAAGTTATTATGGGTACATGATAGTGGCGGATTCACTAAGAGCACCGACAACGTTAGACCTCTACAAACAAACAACCAAATCATATTTCAAACATTTTTCAAAAACTCACTTTCTTACACAATACCAAACTTTCACAGACATCATTTAAATACTATTAAATTTGTGTATATATGTGTACGTTAGAGGGAATGACATAGGACCCCGCCACTCCCGTCTACTTCTGCAAACTTTTCCCACGGAATTCACCTCAACAGTTGTGAAGTTTGTTGCCTAAAGTCCATCATGCTACATAGATATTATGAACCTTGGGTTTTGAATGCGTTGTGGGACTCTAAGAAGGAGGGCATACATACACCACCGCACAACCCAAATTTTTATTGTTATTAGTAGTATTATTAGCGAGCTGTGATCAGTGGTGAAGCTTGGACGCGAATGTCGGGGGGGGGGGGGGGGCTCAAAATGTATTTAAATTTTGGTCGACAAACGCTAAATTTACACTACGTATAAAAATTTTTGGACAAAAAATGGCAAAATTTACACTGCTGCGCGAAAAAATTGGGGGGCCGGGCCACCCAAGGCCTTCAGTGATTTAGTGTGACGTTGTGTGATCCACAAGTAGGGGTGAGCAGAAAACCGAATTAACCGAAAAAACGAAGTGAAGCATTACCCGACGGTTAATTTTTTTTTTGTTTTTTTGATAAACTGAATTTTCGGTTTGGTTTTCCATTTTTAAAAAACCGGAAAACTGAACCGAACCGATTAATGGTGATGAAGATTATGAAGACTGAGAGTAAACTTTGAAGATGAACAAGATAATGAATGAAGATTAGAACGAAAGTTTTTAGTGTTGTTTGATTAAGAACTTTGTTGAATTTTAAACCCTATGACTCTAGCAACTTTGTATTCGTATGTTTCACGTAACATGCGTCTATTTTTGTTTTTGTAACGAGGCGGTTCCCTTTTTGGAGCGGGTGCTGAAGGTGGTCCACAGTGACTCGCAGAACCCGAGAAACCAAGGATTGATCTTTAGTAGAATAGGCTTTGTGATTCAAAAGGGGATACCGGCGCAGCTTGTTGCTCGCTTACCCATTATCAAGATGTAGTTCGGTTTGTGTTTACATGTGTAAGAAATATATTAAAATGATACTAATAAAATGTCTACACATAATTGAAAAAAACTGATTATAACCAAACCGAAACCGAAAAGAACTGAAAAACCGAAACCGAACAATTTATATATTTAAAAAATCGATGACTTCAGTTTTGATTTCAGTTTTATCAAAAGACCGAATCGAACCGTGCACAACCCTATTCATAAGTACAAAATGCTGCATGTGTGATGTGTTCTCGTGGCAAGATTGCTCGGTTGGATACAATGGGAAAGAAGATTTATTTTTTTCTTAATTTGAATTTTGATATTTGATTTGTATTTTACTAAAATTCGATCCATTTAGAGGTGGTACTTCCAATGGAGACAACTACAGGGACCTGTTTCTTACAACATTACATAGCATCTTATGTTTATATGAATTATATGAAGCTAGTTATAAAAATTCTTAAAGTTGTTAATTGTTTGTATATTAGAATATTCGTAGTCGTGGCCTTATTGTGGTGATTCGGGCCATAATGCCTGGGATTACTGTCCCTAGGTATTATGGGTGGCATTTTGCAAGGTGGCGTTGTGTACACATAGTTGGTGTGGCACACATTCTAATGATTTTGCTTCTTTTTTCTTTTTCTTTTTTCCTTTTCTTAACTTCGTAAGCCCAAACCTTTATGGATTTAATAAATAAATCTAAAAAAAAAAAAGATAACTGAGTAAAAACTTGAAAAGCTGGAAAGAGTGTTTTTTGCAAAAACTTGAAAAGCTGATTTTGACTACATTGCAGGAACATTTTGACTACACCCTATTTTTGCAAAAACTTGAAAAGCTTATTAGGTGCTACATGGCGTGAAATGCCCTTGGAAGAGCGTTTTGACTACACATGATCTTATTATGGACCGTTACAAAGACGAAATAAGACCAAGCGTACTCGGGTGTTTTGGCTCAGCATTTTGGCCCAAAACGTCGGGGAACACCCCCCAGCGTTTTGTGGTGCGTTTTGTCTGAGAGCGTTTTCTACAAAATGATGTTGTTGCTTTCAAAGTGAAAGGAATAGTTAGGGGTGGCAAAACCAACCAAAATGGGTTGTTTTTGGTCAATATGGATAAATTTTAAAATTGGAATGGGTTATGATGGATCAAAAGAATTTTCTAAGGATGTCAAGATGGGTTGGGGAAATACTAGTGAATTTTGGTTATGGGTTAGAATGGTTTTGTTTATGGGTTAGAATGGACTAAAACAAGCTCCATCTAATTTTATTTTAAACAAAACCCACGAAACCGAATGGAAACCGAGAAATCGAAATCACTGAAACCAAACATATACCGAAACTGACCGAAATGAAAAGGCGAAATCGAACCAGAAAAAAAACCCGAACATGAACTGATACAAAACCGGTTTTTTTTGTTTTTTATAATGAACGAGGACGATGGGAGAAACATTTTAGTTATTTTACATTTTACGTTTTTTATTTATATTTTGAGTTATTATTTTTTTATTAATATTTTTGAATTTTTTTTAAGGGGTTTTTGAAACCCTTTGTATTTTAATCTTCACTTGAGTCAAGATAGATTAACTTTATTAATCTTAACCCATATGCATCCTAACCATCTATTTTAAAAATTCATCATAACCCATACCCATTTCATCCCATCAACCCAACCACCAACCCATTTAAATTGCCACCTCTAAGAATAATAGAGTTAATGTTTGCCGAAAAAGTAGGGATGGAGGGGGCGTTGGTGGGACAATAGTAAATGTATTTATTTTAGAAGGTTATTTACGTAAATTAAAATACTAAAAACTTGTATCTCTTTCTAAACGCTACTAGTAGAAGCTTTAAGCTTTTTCTCTTGACCTAAAAGCTTCAAGCTCCTTGAACCAAACAAGGCTTTTAATTGACTATAAGTTTTTTCTTAAAATCTTGAAGCTTGAAGCTCCTAAAAGCTTCCTGCCAAACTTACCCTTAATTGAGTATGAGCTTTTTATTAAAAGTTTGAAGCTCCTAAAAGTTCCTAAATGCTTCATGCCAAACATACCCTTAATATTGATGGGCTAAGTGTTGGGCTAATACTCAATATTGATGCATGTGAACATGGTCTAACAAAAACAACTCAAGCCTCAAATAAATTCTATGATCCATGTGCTAACAAACTCACTAAATAAAATTTTATGATAACTATTAAATGGTAATATAAAAACTAAAATAGGGAAAACAAAATTGCTTAATTTAAATTAAATGAAATAGCGTTTACTAGAAACGTACCTGTGACGATATCTGGAATCGGCTTGGCTTGTTCTTGGGTCAGCATGTAAGCTCTGGTCTTTAGTCTCGTTGGTTCAGCATCCTTCTTTCCGCTTCCCCCAGCCCCACCATCGGTGCACTCTCTAGCAAAGTGACCTGTCTTACCGCCCTTGTAACATGCGGGCTTAACACTACATTCATGAGTATAATGGCCTGCTTTTCCACACTTGTAGCAAACATTTGAACCAAATCTACACTCCCCAGCATGCATCTTCCCGCACTTATGACACGTATTGAAACCAATACCCCACCTACACTCTCCACCGTGCATCTTACCACAAGTCTTACACGGCTTCCTCTCCCACACCTTCTGTTTCTTGTCCTTGGAGTTCCACAACTGAGTACTGGGCCGTTTAACAGGAGCGACCCACTTCTTATCCCTCTTCTCTCCTCCCACTACAACATCATCCACAGCCAGGTCGTCATAAACCATCTTTGCAAGTTCGAGAGCAGAGTCAAACTAGACATTCGGTGTTGACCATATCGGGTACCAACCTAGACATTCGGTTGAACTCGGTGGTATACTCACGATGTGTCATCGTTCCAACTTTCAAATTCAGGAACCTCATATCCGCTCTTTCAACTTCTGTGTCAGCACAGAACCTTTTCATCCCCAATTCCTTTAGATTCTCCTATTTCATAGCCTTAATCTCCTCTGGACTCTTCCTTTGCTCAATCGATTCCCACCAGTATATCGCCTCATCACCAAAGGATTGGGTGGCATAACCGACAGCTTGGTCGGGACGACACTGGCTAATGCGGATAGCCTTGTCCATAGTGATTATCCATTGGAGAGTAGCGATTGCGTCTCCCAAACCTGTCAGCTTCGGTGGATCACAACCCTTAAATGACTTGTATTTGCACCCACCTCGGCCCCTTCTCCGATCATCGACTTTCACAGACTCGACTACACTCGAGGCCTCCCTCTCTCTTTCATCATCCTTCTTACCATCTCCACCCGCTCCTTCAGCAGTTCTTTCACGGCTTCTAGCAGACCCTTCAGGAATCAAGTTCTTCACAGTAGTAGCTACAGCTTGAACAATAGCTGCTTGAATTGCGGGATCCAGTTGCACCCCTTCGTTGTTGCTTGGGTTTCGTCCAGCTGCACTTCCTTCATCTCATGTGTTGGAAGCTGTCTCTACAGAATGTGGTCGGACAGTACGTGGCCTGCCACGCCGTCCAATGCGACCTCCTGCCCTCACGAATTCTCCAGCTCCATCCATCGTATTCTAAAAAGGAAAACACAAACGTCATCACTCAAGGAACTATTTAGTACAAGGATAGTAAGTCTAACAGGTAATAACAGTGGCCAGCTCTGATTAGCTGATCACGTTACTTTCCATGTCCTATACACTTCCCTTTATGAGTCCATTTGTGCTAGGTTCTACTTTCAAACAGTTAATCAATCAGATAATCAATTAATCCTTTCTCTAACATTATCATACATTATTCAATCATACATTTACCTTTACTAAGCTTGCTTGAGTGACACATGGCATTCTTGGACTGACATCTTCTTTCTTTACTTACTTAAATCTCATTCTCTGTTCGAGGCTAAGCATGTAGGGTGCTTAAATCTCTCGAACTCTGCTCTGATACCAACTTGTAAGGCCCCGTTACCGGTGCCTCACATTTGGACGTTGGATTTACTCATTCACATAGTTCTAAACATCAGAGTAAATTAAAACATTCGCGGAATATTAAACTTTCATAAAAACATATATATTAATCCATAACTTGTCTTAACAAACATCTTGTCTTCCAAAATAAACAAAACATTATTCATAAAACGTCTTGAGTCTTCCGATGCTAGTCTCTTATTCGTTTGCCACGTGTTCCCCTCAAGCGAGCTGCTTCATCCTACTCACCTGCGTGCATACTAAAAGTCAGCTACGCTGAGTGAGTTCTAGTTAATCGTACAACATACAACATATTCATACTTACAAACTTTCATTCATACTTTCATACTTTTATCTTGTACTCACTTACCTTCATAACTTACGTTTTAAAGAGCATTATGCCCTACTTTCCTTGAGTATTATTAGGGCCCGGTTCCCTCTTGCCTTGAATATTATTAGGGTTCGATTCCCTCTTGCCTCGAGTATTATTAGGGCCCGGTTCCCTCTTTCCTCGAATATTATTAGGATTCTGTTCCCTCTTACCTCGAGTATTATTAGGGCCCGGTTCCCTCTTACCTCGAGTATTATTAGGGCCCGGTTCCCTATTCGTTACCATACAACCATACATCATTTTTCATTCATACTTGTGTACATACATATCATACACACATTATACTTAGCATTATAACTTGACAGTACGTGCAATATCCGAAGATCGTTCACGTATCGACAAGCAATTATTCATACCTTTCACATAATCACATATGGCATACACTTATCACTTACGATAAGTGTATTAACAATCATATCGAGTATGCACACAGCCCCGAAAACATAGCAAGGAATGTGTAACATTCGTCATTTTTGGTTCTTTTTGTATTTGTATTCGTATCAAAACCTGACCAGATTTGTAAACCGAATCTTTCAATAATATAAAATAATGGGTTATTATGTTTCATAATCATCTCTTACTTTTTGGATTTTGCTACTTGTTTGTATTATTTGACTTGTTTAAACCTTTTTTTTAAACACATGCAAGTATTGATATAAACCATGGAAAACAAATTTGACAACTACCCTATATATACAAGCTTATCCCTTTCATTTTCTCTTGCTCATTTCATCTTCTTTATCTCTCAAACAAAGAACACCATTCCTAACCTTCAAGGTTCATAATAATCAAGCAACAACCTTCTTTAGTTTTGTTTTGTTACTTACTAAGTGAATCTTGTGGTACAACGTATATATAATATGCACCCCTTGTTTCTTTCGGCTATCATAATCTCCGGCCATGGTCGGTGGAGGTGATATGCTACAAGGCAAGGCTTCATGGAGGACTCATTGTTGTTCTTGATTATACTATTTTTCTTTAATGCTTTACTAGTCTTGTTTATATTGTAAGTAGTTTAGCTTTCTAATTCATGTTTAAAGAGTTCCATGGTATTGGGTATGAAGTCACTAGTCTCGGTTTTATCCCGAGATTAGAACCGAATCAAGACCGGACTCTTGTTTACTAGTTTTGTTTTAAATAGTTTTGTTTACTAGTTTTGTTTTAAATAGTTTTGTGTACTAGTTTTGTTTGAAATAGTTAAATAAACATGTTTATGTAAGATTTGAATATTATAACTTCTAAAATCATTTTTATAGTTCTATGGTATTTGGGTATGTGGCAACCATCCTCGGTATCATTCCGAGTCAAGGACCGAACCAAAACCGAACTAAGCCGAGTTCACTTGCTTAAGACACACAAGTGTGTTTTTGGCCACCGAAACTCATCTTTTCTTCAAGAATGTATTTTAAACTAATTTTAAGTTATTTTATCAACATACTTGGTGTGTCAGAATCCAACTTGATCTTATAACAAGTTTGGACCGGTGAAACCAAATACTCGCTTGACGGACGTTAAGGTTCTTCACAATAGAACTATATACTTTGTTAAGTCTTTTTTTGATTTTATTGAGTTATCTAAAAACATTTTGGAAAGTTGACTTTGAGTTTAGTTAATTATCTAAACCTAAATTGACAAATCCAAACACTCGATTAAAACCTTGTTTTGGTATTTATATAACCAAGGGTCTTGCAATAGTGCATTATAAACCACATAAGTTACTTGACATAGGTTGAGTAAAATTTATGAATGAAATACCAAGACCCGGTTTTGAGTAAACTTACTTTTTAGAACATGTCTTTAATTTCCCAAATATTTACATTTTTAAACCATAAGCTTCATTTATTTACTTTACTTGTCATATTTTACTTTAAACCCTTCCAAGACTACCTACTAACTTAAGACCCGTTTAATCTAGGTCTTGCTCGTTAACACGATCTCCGATTATCACGAATCAATCTTTCAAGTTACTTAGTTAACGTGAGTACATTTCATCCCCCGTCACTTTTATTTTTTGGGGGTAACATGCATACTTATTCAAAACAAAAATGATTTATTATACACATTTCTCAAACCACAAACTTTAGGGTGTATGATACTTAGAATACTTGCTCTTTTGTTTGTTATATGTCTCATATGCTTTACGTGCACGAGTGTTTTTTTATGTTGTTGTTGAGCCTCATTTAGTATGATCATACGCTCCCCTAACTACTTAGCCTTGTGCTAGTAGAATAGGGCCTCATTATCCAAGTATGTCGGTTGTTACCGATTAGAAAGGATCCTCATTTACATATGTTTTATATACCACAATTGATGCTTTTATTTATAGTCTCATATACGTTTGTGTATTTCGCTCATATTATATATACTCAAAACTATGAAATTGCTCACCAACATACGTGTTGACAAATATTATTTTATGCATTGTTACAGGTTTGATTATTACTTGAGTTGGAGTTTGAAGACGTCATTCTATTTTGATACCGCTAGGTTATTAGAAGAATGAACAATATTTATTTCTTATATTTTGGTGTTTCTTTGTATGAACAATATGTGTTACTTTGATGATTGAATGAAATTAATGAGTTGATTAAATATTGTCACTTTAATAGTGTCTTGTGTTCTTGGGCTCCGTTCCACCCCTGCATGTTCCGCCGCCTTTGGTCGGGGTGTGACAGAATGGGGCTAGAAACTGACCTGGATCCTGTTTTTTTCTCCGTATATCGTTATTTCCTTCTTTAATTGGGCTCTGCTAACTGTATATAAGTTACACGTATCAATACTTGTCATACTTGTGATTTGGTCAAAATGGTTAAGTCGGGTGTAATCCAATGGCCTCACTTTAGATTACTTTTACTTTGAATATTCTCATTTACTTTAATATTTCTCTTCTTTCTTTTCCTTGTATTAACTCCAATTTACTTAGAGTATTTTACCCCCGGACACTCACCATTTCTCATTATCCTTTTCTCATTTGATTATGGTTGTATCAAAGTGTTTCTAAAGTGTTTCTAAGTATAAAGGTTTCGGGTACTTTATGTGTTCAGTTTATGATGTAACGTGTTCTTTCTTTATTTCTTAGCATTCGTTTACTTAAGTCCAATATAATCTTTCTTTCTTTGTTTAAATGAGATATAGTTATATGATCGAGTTTGGGCAAGGTATGCAAGGCATACAATGTAAATGAGTCTACACTTGTATTCGAGTCATAGGGGATGTACTCAAGTCTTGCCATGTACTTGGACATGCACGTATTTGATTGCATATTGTATGCGACCCTGTGTACGTGACTTAGGCATGTGACTAAGGACAAGTAATCGAGTCCATTGTAACTAAGGACAAGTAATCGAGTCCATAGTAAGCGAGTCCATAAATATTTACCTAAGTATTGTAATTGATTCAGAGTTGTATGCGAGTATACATATGTGATGCCTATTATAATGACTAAGTATTGTATGCGAGCCTGTGTGTGTATATATACACAAACACACACACATTGTAATCGAGCTATAGTATGCGAGTTTCATGTAGCTGTCAATGTATTCGAGTAGGGTTTGTATGCGGGTTACATGTGTTTGGGTTAGCTTATTGTAAGCGAGTTATATATGTGATCAAATAACAAGTGTATGCGACTACAAAGTGAGCGAACCTCAATTGTACGCGAATATATGTGTATGTTGTATTCGAGTTATAAAGTGATCGATTTCTATTGTATGCGAGTATAAGATAATAGAGATTTTCCAAGTAATCAAACTCAGATGTGTTCGAGTATTATTTATATGCGGCTGCCCATGTATTCGAGTCCCATGTGAGCGAATTATAAAGTGTTCGAATGTGCAAAGATGTGATCGAGTCAGAGATATTCGAGCTGGGCAATGTATGCGATGCCCATTATACTTAGCTAAGTGCTGTATGCGAAATCAGATATTATGCGAGTTTCCTTGTAAACGAATTTACTTGCACACGAAATCAATGTAAGCGACCCCTATGTGATCGAGTCCATTGTAACCGATTACACAGGTTGTAATTGACTGAAATGCTTGTCGACGAGCTGTTGGGTTTTAGACGAGCTGAGGGCTACGGGTTTGGTCTCTAAAGCCATATTGTTAATCCGTTTTTAACCCTAACATATCATGATAGTTCGGTATCATCTCGCATCCATTTCCTTAACCGTTCTCGGCTTATACTTGGCCCGAAAGGTCATAAAGTTTGAACCTTTAGGCGTTAAATGTTCAAACTAGATCTAGGGTTTCTTTTGAATGAGCCGTTCATAGTTATAAGTTTGTTGAGTTTCAAGTTTCAAGACCAACCGTTAATGAAAATGAAATCTTTAAGATCAAGAACATACCTTTACGTGTTCGTTTGGTCTCGGTTAGCTTGCCTATGAACTTTAAAACCTTGAATCTATCTTGTATAAGGAAGATCTATTAATAAATACGCTTGTTTGATCTCGAATCTTCTTCTTTCTCTTGGCCGTTTATAGTAAGATGTATGTGTGTGTTTGAGTGTGTGTAGAGATTATGGAAAGATGGAATGAGGATTTAGGGTTTTAGGGTGGTTTAAGGAGATATTTATACTCCTCAAAGCCCATAGACCTAAGACCCATACCACCCATTATAACATCTTAATTAATCCAAGTCCATCTTTCTTTCTTTATTTAATACTAATTAAAAATTAACACACGATAACTAGCACAACTTTCTTTATTTAACATTATAATATTTAGGATGTTACATGGAAGCTGGTGGCTGGAAGTTGTAGCTGGTAGCTGTAGCTTTTTAGATATATTTAGATGTTTGACAGAGTAGCTGGAGCTTTTAATAAAATGGGCATAATTAAAAAACAATAATAGTAAATGTATTTATTTTAGAATGTTATTTACGTAAATTAAAATACTAAAAGCTTGTAGCTCTTTCTAAATGCTACTAGTAGAAGCTTTAAGCTTTTTCTCCTGATATAAAAGTTTCAAGCTCCTTGAACCAAACAAGGCTTTTTAATTGAGTATTAGTTTTTTCTTAAAATCTTGAAGGTTGAAGCTCCTAAAATATACCCTTAATTGAGTATGAGCTTTTTATTAAAAACTTGAAGCTTGAAGCTCATAAAAGCTCCTAAAAGCTTCCTGCCAAACATACCCTTAATACTCATGGGCTAAGTGTTGGGCTAATACTCAATATTGATGCATGTGAACATGGTCTAACAAAAACATCTCAAGCCTCAAATAAATTCTATGACCCATGTGCTAACAAACTCACTAAATAAAATTTTATGATAACTATTAAGTGGTAATATAAAAACTAAAATAGGGAAAACAAAAATGCTTAATTTAAATTAAATGAAATAGCAATAAATAATTGGGTTATAATTGTTCTAGAGTTTGGAGGAGAGTTACAATTACATCCTTTTTCTGTAAAATGTTAAAATGCTAACCTGACGTCACATGATTTAAAATGCCTGGAGTTAGGGTTAGGGCATTATGACTATGCATAGTATATGCATATAAAAAGTCAACAAAGTTAATGGCACTCTTGTTTTTGAATTGCAAATTTGAATGCAAATGAGACGTGCCTTTTGTGATAATGACTTCAGACAACACAGATCAACATAAAAGTTAAAACTATTGATATTCGGAGTCCAGAGATATGTTCGATAGCTATCCAGTTTAAAAGAATCAAGCCTAACATTAAGGAAGCTAAAAAGGGAAATTATATGGTCAAATATATATGAGAGCATATTACGTACTTCATTACTCCCCCCTCAAGTTGAATTACGAATGTTTTGAACACTCAACTTGTCAAGTAACAGGAGAAATTGTTGAGCTCCTATGGCCTTTGTGAATAAGTCAGTAATTTGAGACTTGGTGTGAACACTCAATGGCTATATCTCTTGTGACTTGACCCTTTCATGAACGAAGTAACAATCTATTTTGACGTGTTTCGTTCATTCATGTAGTGACGGATCTATAAAATTTTCTCACAGGGGTCGGAAATTTGTTGGTCGGTAAGAAGTTGACTATTGATGTATAATTTATTTCGGTTAGGCTCAATCATTCAGATTGGGAAATTGGTATATAATTTATTTTTGGTCCATGTCTGGCGTTCCGGTCATGTCATGTCATATAGAAAAAAAGATAAGCAAACAAAATATCATATAACAAAAAAAGTACAAGAAACTTAATTAGAAATGATGTTGCGACGGGTAGTATTAGAGCTAACTTCAACAAACGATATACCAACGCAAATGAATCGGTGAGCAAAACAGTTTATATAGAAAGCCGAAAGATTTTCATTTAAAATTAAAGACACTGAAATGTTGAACTCACATAACTTATTACTTATGTCATTATAACTTTTTTTTAATTAGGTTGAATGTAGATTTGGTTAAGAGTTTGAGACTTAGGATTAAAAATTCGTATAGATTGATTAGATATTTGGGCTTAAATTTGAATTAAATATCGTTTTATTAAACTCAAATTTAACTTGATAAATTATTCGTGGCTCTTTTATACAACTATAAGTGTAAATATGTAAAAAAAATTTAACTATGACCAACCTCAAAATTTCATAGGATTATTCTTGAAATTACATAGGAGTCTTTCTGTTCTTCTCAAAATTCCATAAGGGATGGTGTCAAAATTTCACAGTGGACGGTCAGGATTTTAGCACATATATACTTATTACTAAAACTTTTTTGTTCATAGGGACACCAAAAGGTAGGTTCGCCAATGCATTCATGGAAAAACGGGATTGTTGGTAATATGTCTTGCGACTTGGTTGTCACAAAACATCTGTATCTTTTCATCCTGTGAGACATCTTTTCTTAAAAGCCATATCATCCATGAAATTTTACTAACCGTGGTTGCCATTGTTTGGTACTCCACTCCGACATGATCAGGACACAACTAATTGTTTCTTGGATCTCCGAAAGATTGGTGCTCCACCCAAAAGTAGTAGTTACCAGGTTCTTGATCTTCTAGTGAAGGGGTAGTCTAACCAGGCCGAACCGCAATATGCAATATAAGTCTTTAAAGATACTCACTAGTGAATAATCAACAATGAGTCAATGAACAATCACAAATTAATGTCTCAATAAACAAGTATCAAACGATACCCTGTTATTTCGAAGAAATTGCCCTCGATCAACCGATTATGATTTATGATCTTGCGCTGCCCATGTGGTTTTTGTTCGATCAGTCAATGGTGTACGTTCAAGTCAACTTCCGAGTTCTGAATTAGTCGGCCTCATCTAATACGTATTTAAAAAAAAAAAAGAAAACAAGAACAATTTATTGGTTGTTTTAAAGTACTACATAGATTGAGCTGTTGTTTTATGGGTTCCTTTTTATATCAAAGCTGCATGGAATGTTTTATTAAGGCGTGGGCTTAGATGTAACTTGTAAGGGGCTTCTTTTTAAGTTTGTGGAGTTTTAATTTTTCTTTTTTCACTTATTATTTTTTGTAAGGGGCCTTTTAGAAAAGAAAAAAAAACTTTGGATGAAAATTGGCAATAAAATATTTAATTTAGGTTTAATGGTATGAAGGTTTGGGTTCTCCATTGGAGAACCAAGTTCGATAATCAGTTGTGTCACTTTGGGTGGATATTGACAATGAAAGATTTGAGCTAGGCCTTGCGAGGTTATCAGTTCGGATCCCAGGCCCACACGAGTTTTCGTCTCATATTGTGTTACGCCAGAGAGTTCTTCTCTTGTGCTTATACAACAACTGTCAAGTGACAACTGTCGATATGGTTTCTTGGAGGAACGCCCAAAGCCAAATTCTGAAGCCAGCGTGTGCCTGGTTTAAACAACATTGTCTGGTGCGCAAGAGTGAAGCAACGAGCTCTCCATATTGAAGAGTGCGGTGACCTAAACACAAAAAAGGAAGTCGTCTATCTAAAAAAACTAATGTAGTCAATGTCTGAAAAAAATTGGTGTCACTCGAAAAACTCGTATACACATCTTTATAAAAATGAGAAATAGGACTAAAATCGATTAGTATTCAAAACAAATGAATGATAGATGAAGCAATTGGAGTGCTTTACATATAAAGAGAGAAAATAAACAAACTTTTGCTATTACTTTTGTGTATTTCCCCTAATTTTTATTTTATCTCAAACTTATCTTAACCCTTAAAATCATAGATTAATATACTAAAATTCTTCTTACTCTTCATAAAAAATGATACTTTATACCTAGCCTAAGTTTAAACTTTAAAGTTACAATAGTGCAAAATAATAAATAATTTTTTTTGAATGGAGGAGTTTAAACGTGAAAATTATTAATTCAGCACATTATATTTCTTAATGGTTCAAAAAGCATAAAGCTAAATATATTGAATGATTAAAAGGATTAGCAGGTACGTGGGATATAAAAAAGATATGTATGTATTATTACTCACCACTAAAAAGTGTAATATGTGGTTGGTAAACATATTATATTGGTAATTATGAGCCTGGGTAATTTTGTCTTTTATATTGTTTTTTATAGGTTTGTTATACTCGTATATTTACATTAAATTATTCGGCTTCAGGCTGCTTCGATTGACTATAAGGTAGCCTATGTGGATACAAGGACGGCGCTACACTTGGGTTTACTAAAGCATTCCCTTTAGGCAATGTGTAAGGGGGTTATAATTGAGGCAAGAAGGGGCGATAAAGAGGAGAAACCCCCCACCCCCACCCCCACCCACACCTCACACACCACACCACACAACACCCCCCCCCCCCCCCACCAATCACACATCCCGGCGATATGTGGGCGAAATGGGATGGGGACGGTATGTTATTGTCGCCGGATATGTGAAGAAAATAATAATATAATATTAATGTTACCGTTGATAACGGCTAAATTAAAAAAAATTAATTAAAAACTTAATATAAATATCAAACCAATTAAACCATTTTCACCATATCATACACAAATTCAAACATAAAAATTCCAATAATTTTTATCATCTCATACTTCTTCAAACTCAATGAGTTTCTCGGATTCCACGAATTCTGCCGAAATTTGGGATCAATTAATCAACGAGAGTCGAAGAATTCATCAGATTCATCAACGAGTGGCGGAAGAGCATTTAGAGGTCACGGAAGCGGTTCGGGTCGTCGCGAATAACATGGTGTCCGGCTCTACTAGCTATACGCCACCACGTAGACGGTCATATATCCTTCGGGATCGTAAGCAAGCGAATGATCGTTTGATGAAGGACTACTTCAACGACACACCTACATATAACGACGCTAAGTTTCGACGTCGTTTTCGGATGTCCAAGCGTTTATTTTTGCGCATCGTTGGAGATACGGAGCAAGAGTATGAGTATTTTCAACAGAAACCCGACGCAAGAGGATATTTATGATTCTCCGCCATCCAAAAGTGTACTTCGGCTCTATGCATCCTCGCATACGGCAACACAACCGACATCAACGACGAGTATTTAAAGATGGCTGAGAAAACGACGTGAGATTCATTGGAGATTTTTGCATCGGTAAAAATTAAATTGTTTGTATTAATTATTGTTTTTAATATAAATATTTTTTAATAATTTATTTGTATAGGAATAATACAATTATACTCTCGTCGTTATCTAAGGATACCAACTTCAAACGACCTGACTCGCATATACGATGTACACGAAAGCAAACATTCTTTTCCAGGCATGATCTGGAGTATAGATTGCATGCATTGGGAGTGGGCCAACTGTCCAACCGCATGGCGAGGTCAATACACTCGTGGTGACCATGGAGTGCCAACGGCTAGTATTCAAGCCATTTGTTCACACGACCTATGGATTTGGTCAGCCTACTTCGGCTCAGTCGGGTCCAACAACGACATAAACGTTCTCAACGATACCTTTTATCGTAGCATACCGGTCTTACCGTTTTATGCCAACGATACCTTTTATCGTCACGGATACTATTTGGGAGATGTGATATATCCAGAGTACTCGATCATCGTCAAGACGTTTCAAGACCCGATCGAAGAAAAAAGAAGCAAGAGTCTGCGAGAAAGGATATCGAGAGGTGTTTCAGGGTTCTAAAAAAACGTTGGCATTATGTGAAAACCCATGTCGTGTATGGACGTTGGCAAAAATGAGCGATGCCATGTATACGTGTATCATATTGCATAATATGATTTTAGAATACGAGGGAAACACAATATGTCAACACTATATACCAGAAAGCGTTCCAGCCAACCCAAGACCAACGAACGTATAACATTCACCACTTCACATCAAGTGATATACATAACCAACTGAAGGCGGATTTGGTTCAACACGTGTGGGATAATCGTCCTGTTGAGGACGAAGAGGAGGACGAAGACGAGGAGGAGGACGAAGACGAAGATGAAGACGAATAGATTAGTTTTTTATTTGTATTTTTATATGTATTTTGTTGTGGTGTGTTTTTTTTATTATAATTATTTTTATATGGTGTGTTTTTTTTAGTTTTATGTATTTTTTTTGTATTTATTTTTTAATTTTAACAAACTTTTAAGCGATCTGCTACAAGATCTGTGTGGACATTGACTTTCAAGCGATCTGCTACAAGATCCGCCTCCACCGTCATCCTCCGTCGCCGACGTGCTCCACCACCCGTCACTCTCCTTTACCACCATCCTCCGTCGCCGTGCTCCACCACCGTCACTCTCCTCCACCACCGTGCTCCACCACCGTCACTCTTCTCCACCGTTGTGCTCCTCCATATCAGAAAGGTCTGATTTTCGTTTTCCCCCTAAAACCACTTTGATTGTAGACAAAATTTCACATACTGTACAGTGTACATACACCCATTTTGCAGCCAATTTTAGATTTTTTTAAACAGTTTTATTATTGATCTTTTAATTTATTCTTTTATTGTTTTCTTTGAAAATCTGTTTAATTAAGATTTTTTTATTAATTTTCGTTTTTTTGTTAATATTGAATAAACCAGATCTGTAACTTGTAGCATTATTATTATTATTATTATTATTGTGGGTATTATTATTATTATTATTATTATTATTATTATTATCATTATCATTGTTGGTATTATTATTATTATTATTATTATTTTTGTGTGCGCAATTATTATTATTTTTGCTGCCGTTGGGGGTCCCAAAGCAAAAGAGTGAGCTTCTTGTAACCTGGCTACCGTTGAGCTGTATCTGCCTTCATCATCTTCACGGTATACTCGTTCCTTTCTCACTATTATTATTATTATTATTATTATTATTAGTATTATTATTATTATTATCATTAGAACATACGTGATCCGGATCTTTGGAGTTTATTTTCATTTTAAGATCCCTTGACTATTATTGTTATTGCTACACACTATTATTATTATTATTATTATTATTATTATTATTATTATTATTATTATTATTATTATTATTATTATTATTATTATTAGTTTCTGTTACTATTATTATTATTATTATTGATTGGTATTCTATTGCTTGTGTTTGTGTGATTAGTTGCAACCATAGAGCGTAGGAACCATGACTATTACTTGAGACCATGTCCTGAAACGAGGGGTGTACGAAAGAGTAAAGATAGGGAGCGTATATTGCGTTTGGCTTCTTGGAATGTAGGAACATTAAATGGTAAGTTGCTAGAATTGGTAGATGTGCTTAAAAGACGTAGGGTTCAGATAGCATGCCTCCAGGAGACTAAGTGGAAAGGACATAGAGGGGCTGAGTGTAATGGGTATAAGTTGTGGTACTCGGGGTCTGATGGAGCTAGAAATGGAGTGGGGTTTCTAGTGGCTAAGGAAATACACATTAGTGTGGTGGAGGTGATAAGACATAATGACAGGATTATGGTGTTGAAATTAGTACTAGGAGAGGAAGTAGTGGCAGTAGTCTCCGACTACGCGCCTCATGTAGGCCTAGGGGATCAGGAAAAGAGAGAATTTTGGGATTGCCTAGACGCAGTGGTAGGGGGCATACCTAGGGGGAGAGGATTTGCATAGGAGGTGATTTTAATGGACACATTGGTAAGGCTAACGATGGTTTTCAAGCCGTACATGGGGGTTTCGGTTTTGGTGATAGGAATGAGACCGGAACAGATCTTCTAGAGTTTGCGGTGGCACATGACCTAGGTATTATAAATTCTTATTTTAGGAAACAAGATTCTCATTTAATCACTTTTAGCAGTGGCGGACGCGACACGCAAATTGACTACCTTTTGATGAGGCAAGGAGACCGACGTTGGTGGAAGGACTGCAAAGTCATACCTGGGGAGGCAGTTGTGACTCAACATCGACTACTAGTGACAGATATAGCCTTCAGAAATAAGCTGACTGTTCGAGAGAAGAAAGGTACACCGAGAATTCGATGGGGAAATTTGAAGGACGAAAATCTCCTACTGTTTAAGGATAAACTCATACTGCATACGCGGGCTCGACTAAATGGGGACTCAACTCATATATGGGAAGCTATGGAGACAAAGATCATCCAAGTAGCAAAGGAGACTCTCGGGGTCACAACAGGAAAGACAAGTGGGCATAAGGAGTCTTGGTGGTGGAATGACGCAGTGCAAGACAAGATAAGGGACAAACAAGGATGTTTTAGGGAGCTAATGAGGTGCACGAATGAGGAGGAGCGAGTGGAATTGAGGGACAAATACAAAACGGCCAAGATAGAGGCGAAGAAGGCAGTGGCGGAAGCAAAGAAGGCGGCCTTTAAACGGATGTATGAAAGTCTAGAAACAAAAGAGGGGGAACATGCTATGTTTAAGATTGCCAAAGCCAGGGAGCGTAGAAGGCAAGATCTAGGACCGGTGAAGTTCATAAAGGATACAGATGGGCATGTACTGGTCAAGGAGCAGGACATAAAGCTAAGATGGCAAACCTACTTCCACAATCTTTTTAACAATGGGAAAGCTTACCAAGAAGAACATGACAACACAAACTTTCAACGACAACAATCGAATAACTGCTACTGCCGACGGATCACACGAGAAGAGGTGAAGGATGCACTTAGGAGGATGGGAAGGTCTAAGGCGGTTGGCCCAGACAACATACCCATCGAGGTGTGGAAGTGTCTGGGGGAGGAAGGAGTCATGTGGTTAACTACTCTGTTCAATAGTATTCTCAAATCAGGTAAGATGCCAGACCAGTGGAGGAGCAGCGTTGTAGTTCCTATCTATAAGAACAAAGGAGACGCCCAATGTTGTGGTAACTACCGAGGAATCAAACTACTAAGTCATACTATGAAGCTATGGGAAAGAGTGATTGAGGTTAGACTTAGACGAGAAACTCAGGTTACGGTCAACCAATTTGGCTTCATGCCGGGGCGTTCCACCACAGAGGCAATACACCTTATAAGAAGATTAATGGAAAAGTATAGGGAGAAGAAGCGTGATCTACATATGGTGTTTATTGACCTAGAAAAGGCCTACGACAGTGTGCCACGACAGGTGCTCTGGGAGTGCTTGGAGGGTAGAAGAGTGCCCAGGAAATACATAGAGATAATTATGGATATGTATACCAGGAGTGAAACAAGTGTCCGTGCGCCAGTGGGGGATACTGATTTCTTTCCTGTAGAGGTAGGTCTTCACCAGGGGTCAGCGTTGAGCCTATTTCTTTTTGCAGTAGTCTTGGATGAGTTGTCAAAGTCGATTCAGGGGACTCTCCCGTGGTGCATGATGTTCGCAGACGATATTGTGTTACTTGCTGAGAAAAAACAAGATCTAAACATGAGGCTTGAGGAGTGGCGAACAACCTTAGAGACAAAAGGTTTAAAGATTAGCCGATCTAAGACGGAGTACCTCCACTGTGATTTTGGTGGGATAAACGACAATGAAGACGCACATATCACAATTGAAGGGCAGGGGTCCCGCAGGTAACGAAGTTCAAGTATTTAGGATCATTTGTACAGAGCGATGGGGAATTAGACAGTGATGTGACCCACCGAGTTCAGGTAGGATGGTGTAGATGGAAAGCAGCCACAGGTAAATTGTGCGACAAGAGTTTACTGATTAAACTAAAGGGAAAATTCTATAGGGTGGCAGTTAGACCTGCAATGCTATATGGAACAGATTGTTGGGCCATCAAGAAGGCACAAGTGCGGAAGATGGAGGTAGCAGAAATGAGAATGCTACGTTGGATGTGTGGGCACACAAGGCTAGACCGAATAAGAAACGTTGTGTTTCGCGAGAGATTAGGGGTGGCGAACATAGCAGACAAGATAAGAGAGTGGAGATTGAGATGGTTTGGACATGTAAAGAGAAGACAGACGACGAATCCTGTTAGATCCGTAGAAAACATTACTATAGAGGGGAGGAGGGGTAGAGGACGACCGAAATTGACTTGGGATGAGAGGATTAGGCATGATTTGATAGACCTAAACCTCTCCGAGGACATGGTTGAGGATAGGAATTCGTGGAGAAGTAGAATTAAAGTTAAGGATTTTTAGAGAGAATTGAATACCTTAGGGCTTAGACTTAACTTATTTAGGTCACATACCATAATGGTATTTCCCTTACATATATTATTATTATTATTATAATTATTATTAGCTTTTATATAGCTGTTAAACTGTGATCTTATTATTAATATTATTATAATTAGTAGTAGTTTTTATATAACTGTTAAACTTTGATTTCCTTTATTTTGCTTCATACACATGTACTTAGAGCCGAGGGTCTCTCTGGAAGCCACCTCTTTATTCCTTTGGATAGAGGTACGGTGTGCCTACATCCCACCCTCCCCAGACCCTACTTATAGCTTTGCTGTCGGTGGGATTTTACTGGGCATGATTGATTGATTGAAACTTTTATTTAATTATTTAAATAAATTGGTTTTTATTTGATTAGTTTAATTATAAAAAGAAAATAATAAAAAAAGATATTGTGTACCCAATTTGTAGCCCCTACACCATTACACCCCAAAAACAAATTCCCACCCTTTGCTGACTGGGCGTCACGTGTCACAATTCGCCCCCATTTGTATCCCCTCCACCACGCATAGCCTTACAGGACCTCAGGTAAAGCATTTTGACAATGAACTTGACTAGTAAAACTTGAAACTTGAAAGTAAGACCTGAAAAACACTCCTAATTAGATCATGTTTAGTGGATAGAGCCATTATGAGGCATTTTTGCATCATGTGACGTTATGTCACCATAAAAGCTTTTTGGCTAAAATGGTGTAGTAGATGGAGTACCTTCAAATCAATGCGTTATTATTATTTTATTATTATCTTTCATCAAACAAAAAAAAAACAAAAAAACAAGCCCACCAATCATCTTCTAGCTCTTCCCTTCCTTTCGGGCGCTTTGGGGGAAGCACTCATCCCCTCCAAAGCGCCCCAGGGGCGGTTTTCATGGCGCTTTGGAGGCACATTGGGATAGGCAGCGCCCCACTGCACATGATCTTAAGAAGATGTCACCAAACTTAGGCCATTATGGATTGTTTCATTGGTGCACCACACACAAATGAACCACGTCTTACTAAAAACATTTATTTGAAACAAATTAGATTGTTCGAACCAAGTGCAGCTATTTTCGAAGGTACTCCAAAAGGCACATGAACCAGAAAAAGAACTTGAAAGCCAGAAAAAGAACTTGAGACCTTTTGGGCAGGAACTCCACATAAATGGGTAAATCTTCTCACCCCCGACCAGTTAGATTGGACATCATTGGCAGATGATTCGTTTAATTTTTTTCTTCCAAACTGAGATGGTTCGTTTAGTTGATTCAACATAATATGTTGTCTTTAAATAAATTGATATCAACTAGGTGAGTTTTCTTCTTTTTCTTTTTATCTAAAAAAATACTTATTTACTAGAAAGAGTTGTTAGAAATCACTACTAGTCTCAATGATAACCTACAACTTTTTCATTATACACATGTTGTCTTTAGAGTAAACTTTCAGAATCGTTTATGTGGTTTGATCACTTTTGTCATTTATGTCTAAAAAGTATTCTTTAAGGGTTCCCGTCATCGTTATTTCATTTTCTTTTCATTTCACTTCACTCTAGTTCACTAACTTCATTAATTATTTATGTTAAGTTAACTTAAAATTACTATAATGCCATTAATAAAAATTAATCACATCATAAATTCATAGAGTAAACTGCCAATATCGTCCCTAAGATGTGGTAACTTTGTTAATTCTGTCAAGAAAGAATTTTTTTAAGCAATTCTGTCATCATGGTTTTATTTTTGGTTGTGAAAGTTAACGATTTGGTTAGGCTTTTGAAGCAAAAAAGGCGAGATTAGTGAGGAGGGCGATGGTAGCTAGGTTTTAGAGGAGAATAATAAGGTTGCTCCGGAAGGTGGTGTTTTGTGAGTGATGCTTCGGCAGTTAGGGTTAGGGTTTCATATGGGAGATGGCTAAATTGGTGAATAATCCGACTACGAAAGATGGACGGTCACCGGTGTTTGTCCAGAGACAGGTGATGATGGTTTTGGGGTGTGTGTAAAAAATAGAAGTATAAAAATAAAATATAGTATGAAAAACTTAAAACACTTGAAAAGACATAAATATACTACAGTTAACCGGGCAGAACTATCTCTATTAATGAATTTGACTGAAATGATAAGAAAACAAAACTATGTTGACGAAAATGCTAATAAAAAGACTTTATGAAGAGAGATGACGAAAATGACCAAATAACAGGGGATGATTTTAATAGTTTATTCTTTGAACTTTGAAGGTACATGTTAGTGCAATACAAAAATATATTTTGTTAGCGAACAAGTTTAAATGTGAAACTAGTTGTGTGTATTTTATTTCTTAGACCCATCGATATGGGTCAGCGACCGTCACCCACTGATCCTAGCTGACATGCCACGTCCCAAAATGACCCAATTTGAACACCTCCCCCCCAAACAAGAATTAATGACCGTGCTTATGCCGATCATTTGGCCTCTTTTTCAACTGTTGGAGTTGGTGACCGTTGGGAATGAGCCTAACGACTCTTTTCAATAAAAATATTTATTTATTATAAATACACACATATATGCAAACCATTAATCTTAAACCATTTCAACCAAAAATTTAACATGAATTCATCATCTTCGTCTGACGATTCAGATTTTTCTCTTTATACAATGGAGCTTACAGTCTATATCTTATTCGACAATGATCAAACACCATGTTCGCTCACAATAAAGCTCGGTTGAACCGGGATTGAAAAGGCGCACACGAGCGTTTGGTAACCGTCTACTTTGTCGATAAAGCAATTTTCACAAGCGAACACCTTAGGAGGCGTTTCCCAATCGGTAAATGATTATTTGTCAGAATAGTCGAAGATATATTGAGAACAGATTCGTGGTTTGAGTTACGTCCAGATGTGATAGGGTTAAGAGGTTTTAGTCATCTACAAAAGTGCACTGCAACAATCCGGCATATGGCAAAGACATGGCTCATGATGCTTTGGATGAGTATATTCACATGTCCGAAAGAGCAGTATGCGATAGTGTTTATAAATTTACCAAAAATATTATTAAGTTATATAGCAACAAATATTTACGTAGCCATACTTTAAGCAATATTTAAAAATTATATGAATAACATGAAACAAAACATGGGTTTCCTGGAATGTTGGTAGCATTGGCCGTATGCATTGGAGCGGGCAAACTGTCCCAATGCTTGGCGCAATCAATAGATGCGAGGTGATCATTCATCCTACTATATCTTTACAAGCAGTCGCTTCACAAGATTTATGGATTTGACATGCCTACTTTAGTGTTACCAGTACAAATAATAATTTAACGGTCCTTAATCAGTGGGGGTTTCTCAATAATATAAAGTACGATGTTGAAGTCAAGTTTTCAAGTTTTGGCAATCGAATATAAGCACGACTATTATCTTGGTGACAGAATATACCTGTTGTGGTCATTGTTTGTGGAATCCTTCACGTGCCCACAAGATGAAAAATTAAAGAAATATAAGGGGGCTCTAGACCGGCAAAGAAAGGATATTGAAAGATGCTTTGATGACAAAAAAAAGTAAGTGGCACGTAGTGGCCTACCCGGCACGAGCATGGTCACCACAAAAGTTAAATGGAAGATGTATGCAATATGTATTTTGCATAACATGATTATTGAAGACGATGATTGCGTGATATGTCATGAGTACAACGAGGATGAAAATAACATCTTATATCAAACGGTCGAAGAAACGCAAGGAGAGTATAATAGATTGGCTTGGGAAATGAAAATATGCATGACGCGCTATGTTTGGACTTGATCGAACATATATGGTCACTACCACCTTCTTCTGACAAAAAAAGACTAGATATTTTTAAGTCTTAAAATATTTTCTGTTTTATTTATAAGTTTTACTTTAGTTCATAATATTATTTTTAATGTTTAAGTTTTAATATATTATTAATGTTTAAATATTATATTTATAAAATGTATTAAATAAAAACGAAAAATAGAAAATGATTAAGAATGACGAAGAATGAGGAGATGATCATACCGGGGGTAATCCTAGGAGTGAGGTTGATTTTAGTTGAATGATTGGAGAAAAGCTGGGTTAACACTAAGGTTACACAAACATGACAAATAAAAAAAATAATAGGAATGGCACATACTCCTTCAGGCTTATTGAGAGATTAAAAGGAACGAATAGGTGGATTTTGGAAAAGGTATGTTCTACTCACTACAAACAAACGTAATTGTAGTTGTTGGACATAGTATATTGGTAGTTATGAGCCGGGGTATTTTTGTCTTACTATATATTGGTCTTTATAAGTACACTTTTATTTACACTAAATTATATACCTCATCAAACCTTTTCATGGTATGTCTTATCCTTCTATTATGCTAAATGGAGATAACTATTTAGCATGCAGACACCAAGTTATTACTATAAGACACCAAGTTATTACTATATTGAAAATCATTTCTTAATATTCTCGAAACAAATCGAATTACAGATGTTATTCATTATTAAGCGTATAGGAAAAAAACTGGTTTTTAGTGCACAAATTCTGCCATATCTTAAGGGAAGTGTTGAGACCGGACTGGAAACTAATCTCAAAGATCTTGTAAGGGACCTTATACGGAACTATTACTCGCTCTCCGAAGTGTGTTGTAGATGCCATAACTAGAAACCTATCTTTAGTCTTCAATAGTCCATGCAAATTCTATCATTTTGATGAAAATAAGTCCTTATATATCATGTAAGAGATTGTACTCGAATTGATATGTAGTATCAAATGGCTTCTGATTTTCAATTTCTAATACGTCATATTCAGTTCAACCATTTTGAAGGAATAACGGGTTAGTTTTAGACACTAATACTTGTTTAGACAAAAATGTCTATGGCAAAATCAATTTTGGATCGCTTTGTGACTGGTGGATATTTTTTGACCGTTTTGCGTGACCAAAATTTTGTTTTAGTGACCGGTTTAGCAACCAAACAATATATATACAATTTTTCGACTAAAACAGTAAGCCACCGGTGTTATGACTGAAACAGTTACTGTGCCAAACTAGTTCTTAATTATTGTTTTTGTATATGATTGATTGATTTAAAAGCTGTAACTTTAGAATCACTTTACACATATATACTGGCGAATTCTTTTCGAGACAAAACTATTTAACAATTTATTTATGATAAAGTGTCATGTGTTTTAATAATATAACTAATAAAGTATAACATCCTAAAAAACAATTATTTCAGTTCATGTTGCTTTTTTTCTCTACACGAGAGTCACGCTATTAATTAAGAAGTATAATATCACCATGTTAGGTGTCTCCTCCGCATATATATATATATATATATATATATATACCCATAAACTTGTGCTACTCAGAACCAACTAATCACGTACACTTTATTAACTTCTACATAAAAAAACAAACCATGAAGATGTCGAAGAGCAAGATCCTTGTTGTGGGTGGTACGGGCTACATTGGCAAGAGGATCGTCAAGGCCAGTCTCGCTCAAGGCCACCCGACCTATGTCCTTATGCGTCGAGAGATTGGTTTCGAAATTGAAAAGCTACAAATGTTGTTGTCGTTTAAGGAACAAGGTGCCCGGTTGGTAGAGGGTTCGTTTTCTGATCACCAGAGTCTCGTGGATGCGGTTAAGCAAGTTGATGTGGTGATATGCACCATGTCTGGGGTTTTCAACTTAAGCTTGTTGATGCCATCAAAGAAGTTGGAAACATCAAGGTATGTAACAAGTCATGACTTGCAACTTTATAGGTCCAAAATAAATATTTACGTAATTGGTTTCTTGAAACAGCGGTTCGTGCCTTCAGAGTTTGGGCTCGACCCTTCACGAATGGAACACACACTTGAATACGGAAAAGAGACGTTTACAGACAAGATGGTTATACGAAAAGCCATTGAAGACGCTAAAATTCCATATACTTACATTTCCGCAAACTGCTTAGGGGGGTATTTTGTTGGCAACCTTTCCCAACCGGGCTCCCTCGTGCCACCAAGGGACCGAATGTGTATTTTTGGCGATGGGAATCAAAAGGGTACAATGTTAATTATAACATTAAATTCCATATGTTGGTTCTGAAACGAACGCACCCACATAATATAAGTCTTCCTTATATTGTTACTTGTTCTTAACTTATTTAAAACTTGTGTAGTTGCTTTCATGGACGAAGACGATGTTGCAACATACACAGTCAAGACACAGATGATCCTCGCATGTTGAACAAGACGTTGTATCTCCGGCCACCAAACAACATTCTTACACACAATCAACTGATTGAGAAATGGGAGAAGCTTACGAATCAAACGTTCGAGAAAATGCACATATCTGCTAAAGACTTTCTTGCTTCCATTGAAGGTGCGTATATGGGATTTTATTATCAAGCTACAAACTATAAATGGACAAAATTTTCGCTTAACGTTTTGTGTTTATATATCTGTTTTCAGAAGCGGGTGACCATATTATTCGATCAGGGCTTGCACGTATCTACCACATTTACTATGAAGGTCGTTCGATGAACTTCGAAATCGATGAAAAGGGTGAAGAAGGATCTGAGCTCTATCCGGAGGTCTCATACACGAGTGTTGATGAGTATTTGCGACGGTATCTCTAAGTCATGTATGTGAAAGGTGATTCAAGTTCTCGATAGTAAACACGAGAATTAAATACACGCGTCTTGCATGTCATCTAGTTCCTATTATTCTGCATGAAATATGAACTAATTTTAATAAAGCCACCGGCTACGTTTGTTTAAGTTGCCCGGTTTTTTAGCATGTTTATGTTATTTTGTTTGTTGTTGATCCTCTATTTGAGAGATCATCTATTTCCTTTCATGTACGCACTTTCAGTTCATCAATAGTTAATAAGCATTAAAACATTTTGCTCTTTCCTTATTCATATATTCGTGAGAAGCTTATTTTATACCAACAGACTTGCTATGAGAGCCAACAAGTGCTCAATTCATTTTGTGTTTGATTTAATAAATGAAAGAAATGGTTGAAGCTACCAGTGTTCTCCTCACCTCACCTCGGCTGGTTTGCATTCCTACCCTCTCCTTTGAAGATCGGGATTAGAGTTGGAGTTGGAGTGGTTGGTAGACCTCTATTTCTAACGCACGAGCTTGGCTCGTGAGTAGTGTTTCAAGCTCGATCTTGGCTCGGGCATGTTAAGAATGATAAACGATAATTAACGCACAACTTAGAAATAACCGACTTATATTATAACCAGAAAATATAACTCAAAAAACTGATTACAACATCTTTAGTAGTGATGGTGGTGATTGTTGTGTTTTGTTGTTGTCTCTAACACTAACTTTGTACATTTATTTATACTAGCAATCCAACTTGGTCACCTAGCATAATATGTGTCCACCACTCAACTTGGCCAACAAGGTGAACTTGGCCACCAAGCATATGGAAGAATGTTTTATAATACCCTCTAGACTTTAACCGACTTGTTAAAACCTCTTAGGCCTGGTTCACCGACTTGTGACCCGGAATAGAAATTAATCAAACATTCACCCCCTAATTTCTGATTCGGATTAGAAAGGGCTTCAACTCCAAGTAACTCGCGCATCTCCGTGAACTTGATTCTTGCGAGTGCTTTAGTTAGGATATCGGCCCGTTACTCTTTCCCGCTAATGTGCTCAACATCGACCTCGCCGTCATTGTAGCAATCCCAGATAAAATGAAAGTGAGACTTTATATGCTTTGTTCGGTTGTGAAAAACCGGATTTTCACAAGAGATGTTACGGACGTGTTATCAACTTTCAACACAACTTTCTGCAATGCTTCTCCAGTCAACTCGCTCAACAACTCTCGAAGCCATACAGCTTGACATGCAGCTACTGAAGCCGCCATGTACTCGGCTTCACACGATGAGAGTGCAATTTTTGCTTGCTTTTGTGATCACCATGTAATTGGAGATTGCCCGTAACAAAACACGTGCCCCATGGTACTTCTACCATCATCCTCATCTATGTTGTGACTATTATCACTATAACCTAGAAGTCTTTTGGACCGTTCTTCCCATACTTGATCCCATAACTCGTCGTTTTCTTCAAATATCTCAATAGGCGTCGTATTGCCATACCATGAGATTCTCGTGGGCTTTGCATATATCGATTAACAATACCCACAGAGTATGCCATATTCGGAAGAGTGTGTAATAAATACCATAAGCAACCCACTACATTTCGATACTCGGTTGCATCGAGTTCGACTTAATTATCGGCTTTTGAGTATTTCATACCATGATCCACCGGGACTTCAGACAGATTACAATTTTGCATACCGGTCTCCTTTAGAATTCTTTTGACATATCATTCTAGTGTAGTTCTTATCCCGTCCTCTCGTTGGAATACTTCGATTCCGAGATAGTAGGTTAACTTCCTGAGATCCGACACTCAAACTTGGTCGCCATACCCTTTTTGAAATCGGAAATTATACTCGAGCTTGTACCTGTCACAAATAAATCATCCACATACACAGCTACGATCAAAAAATGTTTCCCATCCGTCTTTCGGTAAACCGATTGTTCCTTGGAACATTTTTGAAACTTCATGTCTCGTAGGATGTTATCGAGCTTTGTGTTCCAAGCTCGGGGAGCTTGCCTTAACCCGTACAAGGCCTTTGACAACTTGTAAATTTTTGTCTCCTCGCCTTTTTGCTCGTGTCCTTCGAGTTGTGAAACGAACACAACTTCTTTCAATTCACCATGTAGAAATGTCGTTTTTACATCAAGATGGTGGATTTCCCACCCGTTAGATGCAGCCAATGCGATTAGTAGCCGAACGATCTCTATTCGGGCTACCAGAGAGAAAACATCATCAAAGTCAATCCCGGGTTGTTGCACGTAACCCTTTGAAACCAATCGAGCTTTGTACTTGTTTATCGTTCCATCCGCATTTCGTTTGATTTTGAACACCCAATTCAACCCGATACATTTTGCACCCTTTGGAAGTTCGACTAACCTCCATGTTTCATTCTTATTTATCGAATCGATCTCGATATTTATAGCACGAACCCATTCTTGGTTCGACTTAGCCTCAAAATAGCTACTCGGTTCACTACTTGCTGTGAGAAGCAATTACTCATAGAGTCATAGTCAGAGTCAATATGTAACACATAATCTTCTTGGTAAAACCGAGACTTGGGTTGAACGTCTTAGACCCGTTTGGGCCTCATTTTCACCCGAATGGACCTGTGACCCATTACTCGTCGACTGAACTTGAGAGCGGGTTGAGGAATTAGGCCCGATATGACTTGGTTCGGCTGAGTCGTTGGACTCGGGTTGAACCGATGATGCAGGTTCAAAGCTTGGGCTAGAAAACATACCCGGCTCATAGTCATTATTCTCTACTTTCTTTACCCAATTCCACCCTTTGTTTTCGTCAAACATAACGTCCCGACTAACAACAATTTTCTTTGTGTTCGGATCAAAGAGAAGGTATGCTATTGAACCAATCTCCGACCCGAGATAAACGAGCTGTCTTGACCTATCATCAAGTTTATTTAGATGTATACTATCAACTTTAGCATACACCATGCACCCAAATACCCGAACGTGTTCAATAATCGGTTTCTTTTTCTTGAACCGTTCATATGGAGTTTGATCAACCAAGGCTCGGGTTGGCACTCGATTGATCAAAAAAGTTGAATGTAGGACCGCTTCTCCCCACATATAATTCGGTACCTACATCGCCTTCAGAATACTCCGCACCATCCCCATTAAAGTCCGGTTTCGCCTTTCTACCACACCATTTTTTTGTGGCATGTACGGGGCGGTTAAATTCCGAATAATTCCACTTGCATCGCATAACCGATTGAAATCATGTGAAGTGAATTCTCCTCCCCTATCGGTTCAGAGAGTTTTCATTGGTAAACCCGCCTCTGTCTCGATTAGGGCTTTAAACCTCTTGAAACTTTCAAACGCTTCACCTTTTTCTTTCAATAAAAACGTCCACATATATTGTGTGTAATCGTCTATAATAACAAAGACATACCTATTACCCGAGATAGTGGATGGGGTTATTGGACCGCACAAGTCACCATGAACTAATTCCAAAGGTTGGGATGCTCTAAACAAGGATGTAGCCGGAAATGAACGCCTCGTTTGTTTACCCACCAAACACGATTCACACAACTAACGTTCTTGTTCAACATGTGGTAAACTTCGTACAAGATCCTTCTTAGCCATCGATTTCATTAACTCGAAATTGATGTGCGCAAGTCTTGCATGCCAACGCCATGCATCATCTTTGATCTTTGATTGCAAACACACGGGAGCTCCAATCTTCATTCGTATTTTGTAGAGTCGGTTTAAGGATCTCTTGACATTCATGAGTAACCTCTCATTCTCATCGTACATGGTTAGAAGATCATGTTTCATCCGAATGTCACATCCGGACTCCGTTGCTTGACCGAGACTTATTATATTATTTTATAACTCTGAAATGTAATAAATCCCGGTTAGCAAGTCTTGGTCACCCGTCCTTGGAAAAGAATTGAGCCTTTTCCCTTGATTTGAACAAATGACCCATCTCCGAACTTAACCCTCCCAGTTATGTTCTCGTTTAACTCTAAAAAATAAGACCAGTTTCCCGTCATATGATTACTTGCTCCATTATCCAAATACCATACATCATCTTCGACACACTCGGTCTCGTATTTCTTTGGTATTACGTTTTGTCATTTAAGAACACAACTTGATGCATATACGCCGCATCATCAAAATTTTCACGGGCTTCGGCTTTGTTTGTTTCTTGACCCTTTTGAACTCTGTCTGGGCAACCGGATGCAAAGTGACCAAACTAGTTACATCGGTAACATAAAATCTTTGACCGATCTTTCTTCACCTTTATTTTCCCTCGACTTGATGACCCTTGTTCTGTACTAGGGGTTTGGTATTGGCCATTAAAACGGCCTCGACCGCGACCTTGACCTCCTCGTCCTCGTCTCCCATTATATTCAAAACTTCTATGACTTGATGAATCATATTTACCGAATAAAAGTTTACCTTGGTCACCCCCTTGAATTTCTTCTTCTCGGATTCTCTCTTCATAGGCTCGAAGTCGGCCTACAATATCTTCAAATCCCGTTTTAATGAGATCCAACACTTGCTCAAGCGAAGAAACCATCTGAATATACTTAGATCTTGTAAGAATTTTGAGAAACTTCTTTACCAACCTTGCTTCATCTATAATTTCATCGAGATCCGCAGATTTCGAGGCAATGCTTCTTAACTTTCCCGCAAAGTTATCTATGGAATCTGACTCGTTCATCTTCATATTGTCAAATTCCATTGACAAGGTTTGGAGACATGCTTCTCTAACCCTTTCGGCACTTAAGTGTCGGTTTTTAATCGAATCCCACATGGCTTTAGCAGTTTCTTGATCTCCAATTTGCATGATCAAGGTTTCGGGTATGGATTGAAACAACAAGGCCATAGCCATGTCATTTTTGTCTTCATTGGAGACACCCGAGTTAATGGTGTCCCAAACTTTGTGAACTCTTAGGACTACTTTCATCCACATAGCCCACACGGTATAGTTCGTTGTAGTTAACATTGGACATTGAACGGAAGATGGCATGTTCTTTTTCCCCTTTGGCGGCGACGGTGGAGTCGTGTCACCCATGGCTACTCAAACCAAACTTGTTTGAATAAAGTAACAACTGAACGAACTATGCGATCGACAATGACAACAACTTCTTCGGGAAATCAAACCAACTTGTTTGATCGAAACACCTTCTTTGTTGGCCGTTAAGTATCGTGTTCTTGAACCGAGCTTTGATACCAATTCAAGAATGATAAACGATAATTAATGCACAACTTAGAAATAACCGACTTTTATTATAACCAGAAAATATAACTCAAAAAACTTATTACAACATCTTTGGTAGTGATGGTGGTGATTGTTGTGTTTTGTTGTTTAGTTGTTTTGTTATTGTGTCTAACACTAACTTTGTACATGTATTTATACCGGTAACCCTACTTGGTCACCAAGCATAATATGTGTCCACCACTCAACTTGGTCACCAAGGTGAACTTGGCCGCCAAACATATGGAAGAATGTTTCATAATACCCCTAGGCTTTAACCGACTTATTAAAATTCTTAGGCCCGGTTCACCGTCTTGTGACCCGGAATAGAAATTAATCTAACAGCATGACTATTAGAGTATCATGCGTAAGTTACTTCTAATAGCAGTAACTTCATTGTATGGTGAATAAAAACGTATTTTCAATTTACTTATGAACAACAATCAAAACTTACACTTTTAAGTTTAATGTAAAAGAAAATATTTTAATGTTAAAAAAATATAATGCGCACATTTTACATATTATAGTAAAAGAAAATAACTAAGGAGATATGTCACTTGGAGATTTATTCCTAGCATAAATTATCCGTTAAAATTATTCTTCTACTTTTAATGAAACATATTTATGTCAGTGTAATCAAAGCATATCAATCCATCATTTAATCAAATAACTAATTACCTAAATTATAGAGATTAAAAATATGCATGTATTTATGTCAATATAATCAAAATATTTATATCTTTAGTGAAATCAGATATACCTTTTTTATTAAATCAATTTATATACACTTTTGAGTGTAGGAGATAAATGTGGTAGAATTCAATAAACGATATTTATAGGTCTAAGATACTAAAGACAAGAAAAAATTATGAATAAATATCAATTTTATTTTCACATATTCATTCAACCTTCATGTATCAATGGGGTTTCCATACATCTCTTTTGTAACTGTAATACAAACACGTGTTTTATTAATGATAATTTTATATATGATGTTTTTATGTCATTTATAATGAAACATTTATCATCTTTTATTAGAATTAACATTCAATTAAAAAAAATATAATTACAACTTATAAAATTACTAGGCGCATCTTTTTCGTGATTATGAAGAAATTGCGTTAGAATACACCACTTATTCGTATGAATATTCCACTAGAGCATATAATATAAACTTATAAAATCATTTAATTTGATAAAACATATGTTTTTTTTTAAAAAAAAGTAATCATTTAATTTCTATAGCTTAATTGTACTTTTTTTAAGCTTCCATTTCTTCGCTTGAAAAATTACTTATTTGTTTCAGATGTCATGTGTGCCTTTTGAACGTTATTTGTTCGTTTCCAATGCCATTTGTTCGTTTCGGTTGCCATTTCTTCGTTTGGGGCTCCAATTCATGCAACCCTAGACTAAACACGAAACTAATTCATGCAAAATAAGATCACATGGGGTTCAATAAGATCAAAACTAATCAATAACAGTAGCAACAACAGAATAAAATCAGAAAATATGAACTTGACAATAGAAAATCAATCAAAGACTTGTTAAACACCCAAAACCAAAACGTTAAATCGTCGTGAAATCATGCAAAATAAGATCACATGGGGTTCACTAAGATCAAAACTAATCAATCACAGTAGCAACCACAGAATAAAATCAGAAAATTTGAATTTGACAATAGAAACTCAATCAAAGACTTGTTATACACCCAAAACAAAAACGTAAAATCATCGTTAATTCACCAAACCTAGGTAGATCAATGGGTTTAACTAATCATAATAATAGGAGAAAACAAAGCAAATATATTAGCAAACATGAGCCAAACTGGATTCAAAACTAAATATTAACAAACTTGATTGTTGTCTTGCTTCTCTTTTTTGAGAAAGGTACGTCGCATATGGTAGTTTTATCTTCTACTTCAAATTCTTGTCCCCGGATTAATTGCGCGACTCCAAAAAACAAAAATAATACCGTATGCGACATCCCTTTCTTAAAGATTTCGTCCTGTCCAACCCCATCCCCAATAGGTTAATTCTTTTCTTTTAAACATAATGTTGTCGACCGATCGTTCCTTCAATAATGGAGCCCTCAATTTGTAAGTCCAAGTCTATTAAGTTATGTAGCAACCCGGATAAATAAATGTGTTTCTAAACGTCCCCCCTTCAAATGAATTTTTACTAGATGTGCATCCCCCTTAAACTTAATAACTCAATTATTATTTCCCTTAATATTATTTATATACATATTAGTCATTCCAACATTTTGTTTCACTTAGTAGTCTTTACTAAATATATTAAATTACAAACAATTTTGTTATTATTAATTATTTTTATTATTATCATTGTAAATATAATATTATTAATAACTTTTTTTTTATTTTTAATAATATCAATATTAGTAGTATCACTCTTTCACACAAACACATATTTATATATAGTTTTATAAATATAATACTGCATCAACAGTGATAATAATTAATGACAACAAACACAAAATGAGAGAAAAAAAAACATTATAGAAATAAAAAGAATAAAAATACTACAATTAAAAAGAGAACTTAATATTTGAAAAATATTAGAAGTTAGTAATATGTCATAAAATTGTTAATTGAAGTTAATGAGAGATAGTATGACAAGTGAGGAGAGGGTGTGAGCATTTAGCCTTTCCCATAAATAAATTAACCGTTGCTGAAACTTTTAACTAAACATGATTCCATTTGAAGTACCTGCCACATGATTTTTTCCATATTCTTTTAACCTACGTGCACCAAACAAAAAAAACAAAAAAAGTTCTTCTGTTTCTTTTTTTATTATTATTTATTATCATTATACTATATTAGTTTTTATCCCATGTATTACGATGGTTGTTGTATATTATTTGTTTTTTGAAGTTTTATTTTTTTATTATATGAAAGTTAATAATATACTTATGGTTTGATGCAGGGCCGTCTCGTGGGTAAGCTAAATGAGGCAATGGCTTTAAGCCCCCAGATTTATAGGGAATCCATCTTAAATAAGAATGTATTATGAGATTTTAAAAGTATAGTTTTTTTAGAATTAGTAACTCAATGATGAGCCACAAGCTAAGGATGATTGCTTCATATTCATTCACGGCATATCATTCATATTCAATAATTCTTATATACTCTCTAGCGCTATAAGCATAAAGAAAAGAAAATATAAATGCCTCAACATTTTAGTTGGTTTTAGGCCTCCGATGACGTTGAGCCGGCCCTGGTTTGATGATGAATTGTTTGACAAATAAATGAGATGTTATAACCCGATTTAAAAGCTATATGAGTTTGATGAGACCCAAGACCCGTTTAGTTTTTTTACTATAAAATTGGTTTTTTAATTATAAATTATATATATCTTTTTTTAAATAAATTATATATTAAATTTTAGTATATCCATACTTTATAGGATTTTTATATCAAATATTTGGTGAGTTTTATCGGTGGCCTTTAGACATCCAATGATGAGGTACTAATGTTTTTTTTGTATATCTTGTCACTTTCTTTGAGCGGCAGGACTTGCTTGAATATTTGTGTAATGGTGTTTGATATTTTGGGGTTTATGTAAGCTGATTTCAGGTTGCATTTGTTGGATAAGATCGGTTACATCACTGCTTTCCTTTGATTGTATTGTGCATTTATTCTATTGCAGGTGGCCTTATGGTATTTTACCTATCACTAGGTAATTCAGTGATTCTGTACAACCCATCCATGTATATACTAACCTATCGAAAGCAAACTTGAAAACGAAATTGAGAGATAAAACTAAGAAAGTTGGTGTTGTGACAGGAGTTCGGTTATAGCTCCATTGTTTTCATTTGCTGTCCGCAGAGGATAGTTGATTACGGAATTGCAGGTTTGGTCTCTCGATTCGAAGTATCATCATATTTACGGCTTTTGTTTTATGGTTGTGTATATATTATAGGTGATTCCTTTTTCCGTCGTGTCTAACTTTGTTTGATTGCTGAATGTGATTCATTTATGTTGAAAGGATAATGAAGAAACACTAGGTGAACCCTGGACAGATTATAGATAATCTGGACAGATTATAGATAATCTGGGGGTTAAGTAATGTTTCCCACGGATGAGGTCTAACTGAGAAGGCTGTTCTTCAGGAGACCTGCAAAACAAACACCGTAAGCTCGTCACTGAGAAGGGGGGGGTTCCTCCTTGTGACCACCCTCCGGCGTGAGAATCAGACTAGATTGCTCTGAATATAAGTGTATATTAAGAGATTGCTAGATAACTGGGTAGCAGATGATCTTACCATTCCAAGATGTTGGAGTATTTATAGCCGAAGGTAGGTTAGAAGGTATAGCCGGCTGAATAGTATTCCTGTTCTACCAACAGTGGACTATGCACAGGCCATACTGGTTGGTGGATAGGTTACGGCCAACAGTAACTATGTCGGCTGCACTATTCCTCCAACTGTAGATTATGCACGTCTTACCTACTGTGGACTATACGCAGGCCATGCTGGTTGGTGAATAGGTTACGGCCAACAGTAACACTATTTCACCAACTGTAGGCTGCGCATGCCCTGCAGTAAGGGTTGGTGAGTAGGCAGCGGCTAATAGTGACAAACAGTACTAGAGGGTGCTCCTCCTCGTACTGTTGTCGGTGAGCTGTCACCCTGTGATTGGCTCATGGGCTGTTCTGGTCAGATTGTCTGTCCTATCCATACCTTGGTAGGTATAGTACAGAAGATCTTTCAGAATCATACGGACTGGCTCATTTTGGCGGGATTGTTCCCGTCTTGCTCATTCCTTCATGTGACTACTGAAGTATCTATTGTCTTGTGCGTGTAGCCCTGCTGTCTGCGGGTAGCCTTCCCTGATGGTTTGTATCCGCAACTGCGGGAACAGGCGGGGTACTTCACCATTGGGAGGCTTTCCCTGCGTGTACAGCTTGCGTACTGCGCGTAAGGTTCTCTGAGCATGGTGGGTCCTGCGGAAGCAGATGGCCTTTGCGCAGACGTCCCTGTTCAAGGTGAGTCTTGCGGGACCAACTGGGCTCTGCTGGGACCTACCTCTTCAAGTCCCCCCAGTCCAATGTTCTTCTCATGAATGTTTAATAAAGTGAGGTGAACTTTTGGACTTTGAGCAAGGGGTTTTGAAAAGGCTTTTTAGTTTTAAGGTTCTCCGTGGGGATTCTTCCCGCGGGTTTCCTAGTGTCACTTGCAAAAATTCCCGATTTTTTTTGCTTGATCTTTGGGTATGATGCGGGTAGGTATGTAACCTTCTCGCAAGGCAGGAGCGTTGAGTCTTACTTTTGTATAGTCTCCATGAGGTTCTGGTGGTTTTCAACATAGTGATCAATTATGCTAAAACCACCAATTCCATTATGGAGTTTCAAACAATATAATTCTCGACGTTCCCGTTATGCGGGGATGTTATTCCTCTATCCGCAAGCATTGCCTAGAAGATCCTTCTTGGTTTCAATTCTCTGCGGGTGCTAGGTATGTGAAGGGTTTTGCCTTAACACTGTACCCACACCTGTCTTATAGTTACTTGGTTGCCAAGGTATTATTGGCTTCAATTCCCTGCGGGTGCTAGGTATGTGAAGGGTTTTGCCTTAACACTGTACCCGCATCCGTCTTATGGTTACTTGTTTGCCAAGGTAAGGGGTGTTTTCCCGCTTACTTTTGAATCTTTTTTGAATTTTGAATTTCAAAATTCGAAGAGTTGGTAGAAAGATAGGAACAGTCCAAACGTCTGAAACGTCGTGCGACGGTTTCTTCTGACTGTGTCAGGACGTGCAGGAAGTTATGGTGACGTGACATTATATGGTCATTCCAGTCCCTTTTTCAGGCGCGTGGGCGCGATTTTTCGGGCGCGTGGCCGCGAAATTGCTGGCACACGTCCTGTCAACAGCTGTTGCCAGCCTGCTTTATGCCACGTGTCATAGTTTCATTGCACCTTCGATTTCTCTCTCCTCCGCATTAAATTCATCGCATTAATTGCGATTAGTATATAAAGGGGGAGAGGGCTGTTTGTAATCCACACTTTCACCCTTCTTCTTCTTCTTCTTTAGCGATTTCCGGCAAATACTCCCCTTTTCAGGCTAGCATTTTCCCGAAATCGCTTTCTTTTTTCTGCACAATGTCTTCTCGTGATGTTGAGTCTTCGGCCGATGACAAGAGTACTGCTGGTGAGTGCCAGTGTGCTCTGCCCGGCGATCAGTACCGGTATGTTGTTAGGAAGTTCATGCTCGATCCTCTCGAGCCTGAGTTTCCTGAACCCCATCAGACCGTGTACGATGCCCCCAGTGGCAAGATCGGGGTATATGCTGCATTCTTTGTTTATGGGAACCTTAGGTTCCCATTGACAAAGTTTGTTTACCGTGTCCTCGAAAGGCACGGTGTTCATCTGACCGAGCTGCACCCAATGGCGATCGCGAAGATTCGCCACTTCGAGTGGGTGTGCCGGATATTGGGTGTTGAGCCCTACGTGGACCGCCTGATGACCTTCTATACTTGGAGGTGCATCCAGGGGTGGTACACCCTGACAACCCGAATCAAGGGTTTGAAGATTTGCGCGACAGAGCGCAGTCTCCGATCGTGGAAGCGGGAGTTCTTCTACATTTCTGCTCGCGCCGTCCCCATTGCCATGAAGTTTAAAAATGGCCAAGCCATTCCGAGCCACCACGCCACAAACTACCAGGAGGCGGAATGGTTTGCAAAGATATCCCTGGTCCAATCTCCGGTTTTCCGGTTTCCGGAGTCCGGGATGGTGATGTTGGGGATGAGCCGAGTGTGGAAAGAGGCTGACGCGCAAAAGGTTCCAATCGTCCTCGAATACGGTTCGAACTCTATCCCTTACGGTATGCTCCGTTTCTCTTTGCTTATACGAGTTTATCTTCTAACTGTTTATTTTCTTTCAGAGGGGAACAACTTGGAGTCGCTCCTGTACCCGCGGGAAGCTGACGGTCCCGCGCGGATGGGTACTCGTGCTCTAGACGAGAACGAGTTGCCCATCCTGGAACAAATGGCGGATCGGTTTGTGGAGGTCTATCCGCCGGGCAAAGAGATCCTGAGCCACCGGCGGCCAGGTAAGGCGATATTCTATCCTCAACCCCTCAATGCTGTACCCGCTGCTGGAATTCCTTACGTCCTTTCTTCTTCTGAGGAATCCGCAGATGGTCCTCCGCTAGTGCGGAAGAGGAAGGCCGCCGGCGGGAAAGGGAAGGAGAAGGTGGCCTCCACAGCTGATCCGGTGTTTCTATCTGACACCGAGTCAGATAATGAAGAGGTGGCGGGGAACCCCGGTGGTGAGAAGACCACTGCTCCGGAGGCTACGACTGTTACCTCCGGAGAACCGACGACGACGGTGACCGGCATCAAGAGACCGGCCCCATCGGGCTTGTCCCCGCCCCTCCGTACGTTCAGGCTCAAGAAAACCCGTAAGTACAAACATTCTTTTTGTAGATTTATTACTTCATAAATTTATTAACACTTATCTTCTTGTGCAGGCGTGGATGTTGACGCATTCCAGGGTGGAGCGCAGGGGAGTACTTCTCCGCCAATGACGGTAGGCTCGGTCAGCCTACCTGAGGCGTCGACCCAGGCACCTTCGCCTGCTTCCGCTGGTCCAGTTGCTCAATCCTTTGAGCCAACTGTTCCAGCCGAGATGACGTCACCGCCGGCGGTGAGTGCAATTTTTACAGCATCTTTCACCGAGCCGGCGGTTACTGTTGCTGCTGACTCTTCGGCGGCGTCCGCGGCGGACACCATGCCTCCGCCATCGACTGCGGCGGAAACCATGCCGCCTCCGCCATCAGCCTCGACGGCTGGACCTTCAGGTACGCGCGGGGCTTCTCGCCGATATTTGTTACCTTCCCATCTGCCTGACCTTTTGGATGGATTTCCCTTAGGTTCAGGTGATGGGTTCGGTGGCTATCGGCCTGTGATCGACCCTACAGGTGCGTAGGGCTCTTTTGTCCTTTTATGTAATTTTTATCATCTTTTCCTAACTGCTTTGTTTCTTTTGCAGTGTCGGATTCCAATGAAGTGTATGTTCCAAGATGGAACATACGCCGAGGAACAACCCTTCGCACACCTGTGGAGTGCGTGGACTGGGCTCGCCACGCTGCTCCCCATGGTGCGTTGGGGGAAGCCATGGTTAGCTACCAGGAGGGTAGGCTAACCAACGAGCTTCGGGTTCTCCTGGCCCGGATGCAGCCACGCGTCGAGCTGCTTTGTCGTGAAAACGACAAGTTGAAAGCAGCTCGCGTTAAAGAAGTATCTCAGGCGCGTGCTCTCCGGGAGGAGAACCAAAAACTGACCGCAGTATCTGCGGAGAAGGAGAAGGCCTTCAAGGCCCTCGAGGTTGAGGTTCAAGCGCGACTCGAGGCCCGCTCCAAGGCTGCCCAAGCTGTTAACGAACAGCTTCGGCTAGCTAAGGAGACTGCGAGGAACGCGACCGAGAGGGCCACCAAGGCTGAAGCTGTTGCTGAGCCTCTCCGCCTGGAGAATGAAGAACTTAAAGCTAAGTTAGAGGCTCTTCAACAGGCTCATGATGCCTTGGCTATGGAGGATGCGAAGAAGCTTCAAGAGATCCTGGACCAGAGGGGTGTGCTTGCGCACACCGAGCGGAAGCTTAAGGGCGTTGAAGAGGCCGCTGCAAAGGATGTGCTTCTCGCCAACCTTAATAAGAACGAAGCTGAACGCGCCTGCACCCAAGCTCTGGTTGCCAAGGAATGGCTTCTTCGAGAAGCGTTGCCTCAGGTATTTTAGCTTTATGTCGTCACGCTTTCCTTTGTAGAATAGAAGTTCTTATACTTGTACATTTTTTGTAGGTTGTGCATCGGGTCTTTTCAGAGACATCTTACGACGATGCTATGAGCGCAGCCCTCAACGCTTCTCATGAGGATGGGGAACGGACCGGCTTCCTGCTTGGTCTAGGGTTTGCTGAGAAAGGCGTCCCGCCTTCCAACTTCCCTTTTTATAACGCGGATACCGAAACTATTTATGACCAAGCAGTGAACCAGTATGCTGCGTTCCCGCATCCGGTGGTGGAGAAGGTAAATGAAATTGCTGCTGCTGATAATGGGCTTGCTGTCCTTAGAGCTTTCCTTGAACCGTCACCCTCTGCTGATGGTGCGGGTCCAAGTGGGAGTGGTCCTGAAGCATGATCCAAAAGATCCCTTTCCGCCACTAGCGTAGATATTTGCTCTTGTACTTCTTTTGTATGCGGGTATATACCCAGCAATGTTTGTAATATTCAAGTTGATGAAATAAAGAATGTCCTTTTCTTTGTTTATTTTACGCATGTTTACACTTAGCAATTTCTTTTGTACTTAGATAAGTTAACTTTTTGACATGGTAAATTATAAGTTTATTTTTGCTTCCTCTTTCATGATTGTGCGGGTGGGACCGTCACTTGCACTTAGTAGGATGGCTAAACTTACATTTATCCTGCGTGGAAGTTTTCCTTATCTTTTCCTTGAAATTTTCTAAGTGTTCAGAATAAGTTAACCTTTGAACGTGGTAGATGATAGGTTGAAGTTTTGCTTCCTTGTTTGTGATTGTGCGGGTAAGACCGTCACTTGCACTTACAAGGATGGCTAAACTTTACTTACATCTGACCTGCGTGTAGGTTTTCCTTATCTTTCCCTTGAAATTTTCTAAGTGTTCAGAATAAGTTAACCTTTGAACGTGGTAGATGATAGGTTGAAGTTTTGCTTCCTTGTTTGTGATTGTGCGGGTAAGACCGTCACTTGCACTTACAAGGATGGCTAAACTTTACTTACATCTGACCTGCGTGTAGGTTTTCCTTAGAACTTTTTAACATTTTTAGCGTTGTGTTTATGCGGGTTTTGCCGCCTTCCACACGCAATTACTTACTTCTTCACGCATTGGTGCGGTGAATACCGGCACATGGGAAGTTCATAAGTTAAAGGTTAGGCTATCAATACATTGTGTAAGGAGAATCATTTCCATTAGAAGTGGCTCTAGGCCTTTTCTTTACAAGTTTGGAATTGATCTACATATAACATTTGCGTAATTGAGCTCCTTTCCATGTTCTTGGGATAGGAGTGCCATCGAGCCTTTCAAGCCGGTATGCGCCTTTTCCCAGGACTTCTTTGATAATGTATGGCCCTTCCCAGACTGGGGCCAGCTTTCCTGGGCGCTCTTGGTTTGAAGCCTCGTTGTTACGCAGTATGTAGTCTCCTTCATTGAAGTTGCAGAGTTTTACCCGCGTGTTGTAGTACTTTTGCATTTGTCGTTTGTAATTTTCTTCACGCACTGCGGCTAAGTCTCTGCGTTCCTCGGTTAGCATAAGGTCTAACCGTCTTTCTGCATCATTGTCCTATGGCTGGATCAATACCCTTGGTGAGGGTAAACCAATTTCGACTGGGATCATGGCTTCAGTGCCATAAGTGAGACTGAACGGGGTTTCCCCCGTACTGGCCTTTTTCAGCGTTCTGTTTGCCCAAAGGACGTGCGGGAGCTCGTCCACCCAGCCGGATCTGTGTTCCAAGAGTCTTTTCTTTATGCCATCGACGATGCTCTTGTTTGCTCTTTCCACCTCACCATTACCTTGCGGGTGTGCCACTGAGGTAAAGGTGTGGGTGATTTGAAGTTCTTTCAGCCACTGCTGTAGCTTCTTGTCAGCAAAGTTGGTGCCGTTATCGCTCACCAGATTCTGTGGAAGTCCAAAACGACAGATAATAAATTCCCAAATAAATTTTTTAATATGTTTTGCGGTTGTTTGGGCTAAAGGTTTTGCTTCTATCCACTTGGTGAAGTAATCGATGGCTACCACTAGGAACTGAACATTTCCTGCTGCTGTGGGAAATGGGCCTGTCACATCGATGGCCCACTTCTGAAATGGCCACGAAGAAGTGACTGGAACAAGTTCGTTCTTCGGGCGATGCGTGTTGGGTGCGTAAAGCTGGCAAGACCTGCATTTTCTAGTGTATGCCAGTGCATCCATATGCATCCCCGGCCAAAAGTATCCCGCATTGTTCAGCTTAGCCACAACAGCACGGGGACCTGCGTGAACTCCACAGATGCCCTCGTGTACTTCCCTTAAGAGGTAGTCAGCATCTTGGTTGTCCACGCATCTTAAAAGTGGGCCAAGAAAGTTACGTCTGTAAAGCTTGTCATTGATGAGTTGATAATTTAGTGCTTTACAGCGTAGTTTTCTTGCCTGTGTTTTTGATTCTGGTAGTGTTCCTGCTGCAAGGTAATTTATTATTGGTGTCATCCATGTTTCTGTACCGGTTTGGATGACACAAATTTCCTTGTGCGGGACTGATGGTGCTTCGAGGAGTTCAATGCGGATGTCCTTTCCCAAGTGGGTGAAGGCCAGTGATGCAAGCTTGCTTAACGCATCCGCAGATTTGTTTTCGCTGCGCTTAACGTGTATGACTTTACAATCATTAAAATCACGCATAAGGGTTTTTGCCTGGGCGAGGTACAGGGCCATTATGTCGTTCACAGCCGTGTACGTCCCATTTATTTGGTTGGCCACCAGCATGGAATCCACGTGGGCTTCCAAGTTTTTCACTCCCATTTTACGCGCAATTCTCAATCCGGCCAAGAATGCTTCGTATTCGGCTTCGTTATTCGTACTTGGGAAATCCAACCGAATAGCGTAAGTATATTCTTGGCCCGCTGGGTTGGTTAATTTTAACCCTGCGCCTGAACCCTCGTTGTTGGTTGCTCCATCAGTATAGAGTCGCCAGATATCGTTGATGTCCTGTGCTAGGGAGGGTTGAGCCTCCTCCTGGCACTCTTTCTCCCGCGTAGCGGGGACTTCTGCAATAAAATCGGCCAGGACCTGGCCTTTTATGGCTGGTCTTGGCTTGTACTTAATTGCATATTCTCCCAATTCAATTGCCCGACGTCCCGATAACTCGGGTTTGCCTAGAACGTTTGAGAGTTTGAAGTTGGTGAGAATGGTGATTGGGTGGCCCTGGAAATATCGTCTTAACCTGCATGAAGCGTGTATAAGTGCCAAGACTAATTTTTCGATGGTAGAGTACCGGGTTTCTACGTCTGTTAGTACACGGCTAACATAATAGATTGGCATCTGGATGCCTTTTCGTTCTGTTAGCAGTACTGCCCCGGTTGCTCTATCTGTTGCGGAAAGGTATAGGATTAACTCCTCTCCCGCTTGTGGTGCTGTAAGTGTTGGGAGTTCGATCAGGCGTGACCGAATCTCCTGAAAAGCTGCTTCCGCTTCTGGTGTCCAGCGGAAGTGCGTTTTCTTTAAGCAGTTTCTTAATGTTGACACGAAAGGAAACGACTTATCTGCATGGTTTGCCAAAAAGCGATTAAGTGCGACTAGTCATCCATTCAGTGTCTGAGCCTGTTTGATGGTGGTAGGTGATTCCATTTTAACAATGGCTTCGACCTTTTCAGGGTTCGCTCTGAAGCCATCTTTAGTAACAATGACTCCCAAGAACTTCCCTTCTTCCATCCCAAATGAACACTTGCTCGGGTTGAGCTTCATGTTTATCTTTCTGAGCGTGTTGAAGGTTTCTTCAATGTCTTTCAACATCGCTTCTGGCTCGGGGCTTTTGATGACCAAATCATCCATATAGACTTCCAAGTTTCTCCCGATTTGGGCATGAAACTCTTTGTCCATCAGGCGTTGGTACGTGGACCCTGCATTCTTAAGTCCGAAGGGCATCATTTTATAACAAAATGTACCATCGGGCGTCCGAAACGCGGTTTTGTCCTGGTCATCTACGGCCATGTGGATTTGATGGTACCCCTTATACGCATCCAAGAAGCATTTAAGGCGAAATGGTGCCAACGAATCCACCTTAAGATCAATTTCTGGTAACGGATAACAATCTTTGGGGCATGCCTTGTTCAAATCTTTGAAATCTATGCACATGCGCCATTGTTTGTCATTCTTCGGTACCATTACGGGATTTGCAACCCATGTTTGATATCTACTAACGCGTATGATGCCTGCGTCAAGGAGTTCCTTGATTTGGGTTCTACACGCGTTAGTTTGTTCAGGCCCCATTACTCTGCGCTTTTGTACGACTGGCGTAACAGCCTGATCGCACTTGAGCTTATGCTCCGCCTTACTTCGGGGTGCACCAGTCATATCAGCTGGTGTCCACGCAAAGATGTCAGCGTTTTTCTGCAGTAGGCGTTTGAGTAAGGTGCGGGTGAGATCAACGATTGTTGGTCCAATGGTAACGGCCTGGTCGGGGTATTTGCCATTGAAGGCCCATTTTTCCGGTTCGGTGATGGTTGGTTTAGCCATCTTTGGTTTGGGTTTAGATGAGACAGATGCGATGCATACCTGGGGAATGCCAGTGATCATCGCCACACCCTCAGCTGTTGGCCATCCCATCATGCCGTGGACTGAAGATACCACGGCGTTGAATCTTGCCATCCCGTCTCTCCCGAAGAGGATGTCGTATGTGTGATGTGGCTTCCTCATCACGACGAAGTCCACATCCTCTGTGCGGGAGTGTTTTCCATCTGTAAGAGTGACGGGGAAAGATAGGATACCCAGGGGGGTTTCTGTACTGCCGTCAAACCCTTCCATTGAAGCGTAGACCGTTTCCAGGCGTTCTTTGTCTTCATCATCCAGCTTGTCAAAGAACTGCCTGTACATCACTGTCGACGAAGCGCCGTTGTCAACAAGAGTGCGGGAAGTGATGTAATGCCCCAGCTGGCTTTTGATGACGATGGGACCTTCTTTGCTGGGGCCTCCTGGCACTCGCGGGAAGCGCACCTCAGCTTCCTTCCACGCGCATGGTTCTGTCGCTCGTCTTTTTCTTCCTGCGACTTTGCCATGGACCATGTTGATGCTGATGTCGACGGGCTTTCGTCCGTTACCTCTGTACCGGTTGTCATTTCTTCCTCCCTTCCTGATTGATGCCACGAGATGTGCAAGTCTTCCATCCTTCACAAATGTCTCAACAATATCCTTCAGGGATGTGCACTCTTCAGTACCATGACCCTTTGTCCCGTGGAAATCACAGGATTTGCTTTGATCCGCATTAGGTTTCTGCCGGATCAATGGGGCTTTTGGCCATGGCAATTTTTCCGTGGCAAATATCTCCGTGACGCTCTTGGTGAGTGGCGTCCACCGGTGTTTTCGGTTTGAAGGGTGTGTGTTGTCCCTTCCGCCAACAAGAGGGCGAGAGCTGGATGAGGTGTCAAAGTTTACCCTTGACTGCCAAATACCTAGCCGCCTCTTTTTGTTCTGCCGGGCGATCCTAACGTTGTTCTCCCTTGTCCTCTGCGTGTAGAGGTGAGTACTCTGGGGAAGATCTCTTCCCAGCTGCTTCTCTGTCTCGGCAAAGCGCTTGGCTGCCGTCATGATGGCATCCCATGTGGATGGCATGCCGTCCTTACCCGTTAATGTGCGGATAAGCTCTGGGTACTCGGCGCCCTGGATGAAAGCGGCGCGAACGAGATCTTCACTTACGTTGCCCAGACTCAGTTTCTTGGAGTTGAAGCGGGTGATGAAGTCTAGTAAAGATTCATCCTCCTCTCTCACGCAGTTGAGGATCGTCCACTGCTCTTCAGTGTAATTCCTCTGTTGGCTAAAGTGCTGGCTGAACTTGTTCTGAAAGTCCGCCCAGTCATATATGTGGTGGATCGGTAAACGATCGAACCATGCCCTGGCCGCTCCGACCAGAGTCATCTGGAACATGTAGCACCACGTGGGTTCCGTCCAGTTGCTGACGGTAGCCCCCGCAATGAACCTGTTCAAATGGTCGTCTGGGTCGGATAGACCATCATAAGTGCCAATGTTGGACATCTGTTTGGCACTTCTCGGGGCGATTGCTTCCGCAATGTCCCTTGCGAATTTTGATTTTCCTGCGTTTGTAGCAGTTGGTCTAAAGGTTTTGGAGAAGTCACGCGGGTTTCTCTCCGCGATTGGTTGAAAAGCTTCCCCAAAATTCCTTTTTGGTTGGACGTCCGTTTCCTTACGCTTCCCTTTCGCCTTATGGCGAGGGTTCGCGTCGGTATCGGACTCCAACTCGTCTGAGTACTCGCAGTCACTGCTCATATTGAGGTGTTGGCGAGTACTGCCGAATTCGTCAGCCTGTTGAGCTGAACGCAAGCGTTCATCCAATTCGGCTTGGAATTCTCTTTGCCGTGCTTCGGCCCACGCCTTCACTTGATCTAGTGTTTGGCGAGGGGCCCTTGTTCGTTTTTCCAACTGGGTGTCGGTGAACCCCAGTGGAATATTTACTGCACTTGCTCCGGCCTTGGTGGTCGGAGTAGTGTTCGTAAGGATTGTATAACCGCCGGTGTTCCCCCCAGTTGCTGGGGTTGTTACCGGGGTTTCTTGGTCGGTTACTGGCCTTTGGACCGGAGTAACGTTAACCATTTCTTCAGAAATTGTGAAAAAACTAAAATAGTTCTAGCTTTTATGCACGGATGGCGCCAATGAAGAAACACTAGGTGAACCCTGGACAGATTATAGATAATCTGGACAGATTATAGATAATCTGGGGGTTAAGTAATGTTTCCCACGGATGAGGTCTAACTGAGAAGGCTGTTCTTCAGGAGACCTGCAAAACAAACACCGTAAGCTCGTCACTGAGAAGGGGGGGGTTCCTCCTTGTGACCACCCTCCGGCGTGAGAATCAGACTAGATTGCTCTGAATATAAGTGTATATTAAGAGATTGCTAGATAACTGGGTAGCAGATGATCTTACCATTCCAAGATGTTGGAGTATTTATAGCCGAAGGTAGGTTAGAAGGTATAGCCGGCTGAATAGTATTCATGTTCTACCAACAGTGGACTATGCACAGGCCATACTGGTTGGTGGATAGGTTACGGCCAACAGTAACTATGTCGGCTGCACTATTCCTCCAACTGTAGATTATGCACGTCTTACCTACTATGGACTATACGCAGGCCATGCTGGTTGGTGAATAGGTTACGGCCAACAGTAACACTATTTCACCAACTGTAGGCTGCGCATGCCCTGCAGTAAGGGTTGGTGAGTAGGCAGCGGCTAATAGTGACAAACAGTACTAGAGGGTGCTCCTCCTCGTACTGTTGTCGGTGAGCTGTCACCCTGTGATTGGCTCATGGGCTGTTCTGGTCAGATTGTCTGTCCTATCCATACCTTGGTAGGTATAGTACAGAAGATCTTTCAGAATCATACGGACTGGCTCATTTTGGCGGGATTGTTCCCGTCTTGCTCATTCCTTCATGTGACTACTGAAGTATCTATTGTCTTGTGCGTGTAGCCCTGCTGTCTGCGGGTAGCCATCCCTGATGGTTTGTATCCGCAACTGCGGGAACAGGCGGGGTACTTCACCATTGGGAGGCTTTCCCTGCGTGTACAGCTTGCGTACTGCGCGTAAGGTTCTCTGAGCATGGTGGGTCCTGCGGAAGCAGATGGCCTTTGCGCAGACGTCCCTGTTCAAGGTGAGTCTTGCGGGACCAACTGGGCTCTGCTGGGACCTACCTCTTCAGATATGTTCCTAAAACTTAAAAAAGTTTCAAAATATGATAAAAAAAATTAAGGATTTAATTCTTGAAAATTAGAGTTCAATTCCAACTATCAAATAACAAAATTTAGCAATTTGGCGTGCATATTTTTTGTGGATTAAATTATTTAACAATTTTTGATTTTCTTGCTGCATGCTAAAATAAAATTATTTTCTTTATTTCAAAAAGAAACAAGAAACTACATTACGTCTTTAGATGACAACAGCTAAGTTTTCAACTGCAGAATATCGATTTGTTGCAGTACTTTATACCTTTGCATTACTGTAGTGTATGCATAGTTTTGATTCGAAAGGATAAAACAATTGTGTGTGTTGTTCTTTATTTTAGTATTTATTTCTGCTTTGCTTTATGCTTGGTTGTTAACTATTATTACTTCCTAGTTCCTAGTGATTGATGTTTAGTTATAAGACATTAAGACTTAAATGTACAGGGATATTTTTTAGTTGAATATTTTGGATACTTGCTTCCGTATTGTTTTTTTCTGCAGCAATTTGATTTCCTTTTTTTTTTGTTATGCAGGTTGATTGGTGTGATCGTCTTTGTGTGATGTTTGACACCTGTTGGTTGAAGGTGTGGTTTTTAACCTAAGTAATTGTTAGCGTTTCGTTGTTGGTTATCTTGTAACGTGAGTGGTAGTTACTGCCCTAATGTTTGTAATTTCTGCAACTCTATGACGTGTCATGGGAAAAAAAGTAACCGTTGCGCCGGGCAAAATCCTAGTTTTTATAATATATATATATATATATATATATATATATATATATATATATATATATATATATATATATTAGTAACTATTAATATCATTAATAAATTAAAAAAAATTATTACACATAAAATATATAACATAAAAAAATCTAATACATTAATGATAAAAGAAAATTCGAATTTCGTTTAGAAAAATTAAGTCGAGCCAAGTTTCAAAACGAAAATTGATGAATGTCACAAGTCAGACATGATTCGCTTTTTTAATCGTTTATCAAAATCAGACTTGAACTCAAAAATCGCTGACCAAATTAATCTGAGCCAGGTTTCAAAACGAAAATTGATGAATGTCACAAATTAGACATGATTCGCTTTTTTAATCATCTACCAAAATCATATTTGAACTCCAAAATCGCTTACCAAATCAATATGAAAATAAAAAATTGAACGTATTAGTTAATGAACACACATACCGCATAATAAATTGAGAAGCACAGCATTCTTAATTGAGTTTGAACATTACTTTTCAATGTGTTTTGATTCCTCATGACATATTAATTTTGTACACTTTATTTTGTGTAACTATTATGTTTGGGTGTTCGAATACTTTATTTTATGTTTTGGAAATATTGAAAATTGAACGTATTAGTTAATGAACACACATACGGCATAATAAATTGAGAAACACAGCATTCTTAATTGAGTTTGAACATTACTTTTCAATGTGTTTTGATTCCTCATGACATATTAATTTTGTACACTTTATTTTGTGTATCTATTATGTTTGGGTGTTCGAATACTTTATTTTATGTTTTGGAAATATTGAATATTTTTCGTTTTATGTTTTTGTAAATTTAGAATTTATTAAATGTAGTGAACTTTTTTGAAACACCCTAATCAATACGGGACTCAATTCAGGCCCGTTTTGAAGCAACTAATAAGTTGTTTTGTGAACCCTGGTCTCACATGCTTGCTTTGCAATACGGGCTGTATTACTAATGCAATACAAGTTGTATTAGCTGATAGCATCACTAGCTACTAGAAAACAAGTTACCATAAAAATTTCCCATGACAAGTAATTCCAACAGATTTTCAATAAAAAAATAAGCTCCAACTCTGCTACAATGTTATCTAATAAACATTAAATAGTTTTTGTAGGAAGGTTGTAGGAAATTTAAAACCACTTATTTTTGTAGCAATTTTGTAAGAAAAGTTGTTGAGAAACGGCTGAGACGATTTTCAAGCATGTGTTTTTCCAACGTAACTTTTTGTTGGAAAACTGTTGGAAACTGGATTTTCCAACAAATTTTCTATGAATTCAGTTATAGAAAAACATCTCTTTTCTAGTAGTGCACGTCTGAAACTTCCTACTACGTCATAGGGTTTTCACTGATCTAGATGCTTGATGGAAGGGATGTTCACTCCCTATTATTTAAATCATCAACGTTTTGGATTAATGCTTTTGTGTTTTATATATTTGTTTTTAGAGGAGGGTGACCATGCTGCAGTTAGAACAGGACTTGCACGTGTCTACCATATTCACTATGAAGGTTGTTCGATGAACTTTGATATTGGTGAAGAAGGAGAAGAAGCTTTTGAGCTCTATCCGGAGGTCCGATACATTAGTACTGTTTATGAGTATTTTTGACATTATCTCTAACTCATGTCGTATTATTACATTGCTATTTAAAATTTGTGTGTACTTGTTATGGTACATTTGAGAAGATTGATAAACGTGCTATCTCTTAATCATAAAATTAATGTAGGAATAAATTATATTTGTTTGATGGCCACGTATAAATATTTGCATTGACAAGTTTTTTTTGTTTATATAATACTTACAAGTTACAAAAAAACTATGAGGATTTTATGAAATTAAGCCAATCTAATAAAAGAAAATAAGCACTAAATGACTAAATTGGATTCAATATCATATGTTAAATAACGAAATAATAAAAGAAAGAGAAAAAATATGGGTTTTATTAAGAAAAATGGAATAGAAAAACTTCTCTTAAAATCTTAAAATCTATGAACGGTTTGTTCTGAATGAAATTCAAAATGGAAAACATCTTATCAAATTTATTGTTCGGTTTAACTAGAATTCCAGTCAACAAAGAATTTTTTCGTAAGGTATAAGGTAGGGTGGTGTCACCACTCCACCGATCTTCTGCCGCCTCACTAAAACACACTCCGCGCACCGTACAATGGAATCAAGAATTTAATTGGTAACTCATTAATTTGGCAAACACCCAAAAGCGTTTATTGTATTAAGAAACTTGCTCAAAACTAACCCTATATGGTTTATATAGACCAAACATAAACACGTTTGAGTTTAATTTGGATTTCTAAACAATAGTTAAATTACATAAATAATTAAATAAACCTAACATCCTAAATCGACATGTATTGCGAAGTATTATGATCCATATGTATATATTTTAAATAACTTGTGTCTTGCACACCAAATTTCTTGCGTTACTCGGGCTTTGATTAGAAATTGCCAACATGGAATATATGATTATAAAATCCCTTTAAACCAAGTGAATTAAATCCCATATATTTGATCATTTTCCTCATTTCAAACCCCCCCATCGTTGTTTCTCAATTGGCAACCCTCTATCAATATGTGCGACAATAACCAAGAATTACAAGTACACCCTTGTGTAATCAAATACTTACCAACTAAATAACATTTGGTCTCAGCTTCATAAAATCATAGGGTATCAAACTACTAGGCTGTAGGCTGGAGGCTGCACGCTTTGGTTGACTGTATTTAAGGCAGCCCCTTTGTATGACAAGTCCATACACCATTTGATGCTGGGTAAAATATCGGTTTTGTAGTATACAAATAATGACGGACCAAGGATTTTTTTATAAGGTGATAGGGGTGCTTAACACTAGCTTTAAAACACTAGTTTTAAGAAAAAACAATCGAGATTTGACATATAAATAACTATAAAAAACAATTTAAGATGGCCCCCATCAAGGGGTAGGTTGTCTGTATATTAAACTCTTATCTTACAAAGCATATGAAGTCAAATGACCCAAGATGTGTTCTAGCGCTAAAGGTAAATTCATGTGCATCACAATTACACATAGATGTAAAATAATTAAGCATACAATTATACCAATTACGCACAAAGTTAAATTATCAAACACAAATTAAGCAACACATATAATTAATTACACACAATAATTATGCTTCATATATACATGTAAGTTTACATTATTCGTTTCTAATATTCATATATTTTTTTGAATTTTTATTTATCGTAAAAAGTTAATAATATATACTTAGGATTTGAATTCAGTGACAGATCTAGACGGAAGTTTTAGAGGTAACGTTCAATTTTTATTTTTTACTTACCATATTTCATACAATGTAAACAAATATTTTTTACCGTAGCTTATACAACAAACAAATTTTTTTACCGCATAATATATATGTGTGTGTGTGTGTGTGTGTATATATATATATTTTGAATTTGGTGTTGGATCAATATTATCATTTTCTTGGAATTTTCGTTTAAAAGGATTGATAATAAGTTGTTTTATCTTTTAAGCTCCCTAATTTTCGCAGAAACAAAATTTAAACCATGAATCCATAATCAATTATGATTTACACTTAAACCATAAATCCCTAATCAATTTCAATTTACATTATTCAAATATCCAATAAACCATAACCAATCATTCAAATATTCAATTGCCCATAAATAAATCCAAATTAAAATTTTGTCTAATAAATTAAACAATTAAAATTTTAGATAAAAGTAGAAGAATACATATTGAACAAGTAGAAGTCAAACTGTGGATGAGGGACTGGGGATCACCGCCCGTCGACTACTAGGCTGCAACGTGGAGGTCCGGTGACTGGAGGAGGACAGCAGGGGGTCGAGTCATCGTGGGGTGGACGGTGGCTGAATGAAACTTTGTTTTATTGAATATTGATGTCTGGCCTAAATCAAGAGTCCACGCATAAAGGAATAATGAACAACGGGTTTATTTGATTTGGGCTAAAATTTGGTTAGGTTTTAAACTTTAGTTGGGCTTTAATTGGTTTTAACGTTTAATTTGGTTGGGCTTTATACTAAGAAGGGTAACGTTATATTTTTCAGGGGTAGCGAAATACGAAAACTATAAAAACATAAGTAAATGTTGCACTACCGAAGAAAAGTTGAGGGGTAGCGGATGCTATCCCCGATTACTAGCTACTTCCATCACTAGATTTGAGGATGAAAATATTTCACAAATAAATGAGATGTTATAACTTGATTTAAAAATAATTTTGGTTTGGTGAGACTCATGGCCTACTTAAGTTGTTTACTATAAAACTGTTTTCTTAATTATAAATAATATTTTGTTTAAAAAAATATTGGATACTAATATTCTGTGTATCTCTATTTTATAAAATTTTCATATCAAATATTTGATGAGATTACCTTTTAATTTAATGGGATGTTATAACTCATTTAAGGGTTATCTGTGTTTGGTGAGACCTGTACTCGTGAATTCAGGTTAAATGCATAAGAAACCTTCATTTACAAATAAAACAACCTGGTAGCTTGAGAAAATGTAAGGAGGTTTTGTTTATATATATTTAAGATTAAGGTTATGCAATATATTATATAGTGCACACGATACTGACACAATCTTTGTTCATAATTATGCAACTTATTTGTATAATTAGATACATTATTAATTACGCATGTTAAGAATGATAAAATGCTAGATTTAATCTATTATTTTTATTTTAAATAATAAAGTATATAAAAGTTAAATGTGTTTAAAATATGGTAAGTAGAAAAATAAAGAGTAAATAAATGATGGTTTTTCATATTTTATCCTATCTTACAACCGTCTAAGCTTCTGAACTTATAAACAAAAAAAATTGAGAATTCTAATCCTATATATGCTATATTATATTATAATATTATATTATATTATATTGAAAAAGTGAATACGATTTTGTTATATATCCAACGTTACACGTAAAACTCACCAAAACTAGAGAGTTTTGATAAAAATTAAGCAAACAACTCCATTTTTCCTCTAGCCAAAAGACACAACACAATTTCCGCATCTACTATATCCCTCGTTCTTGACCAATATTCTCTCGAATGTTTACATATGTAGCATCTTTTAAATTGATTAAGAATCACAGTTACCCATGAACCCTAATATTTTATCTATTATTACTGCTCATGAACCTTAAGGTTTGCTCAATTCCATTTAGCTATCACAATTACATATATGATTGATATAATTTCTCAAAAGACGATATTTTAAGTAATGTGCAAATCCATCTTTAAATTAAAGGTAATAAAATCATGAGTTTGTGTGCAAACACATGTGATGCATCTCAAATAAGATATGCTAGTTAATTTCTTAACCTACAATCAATCAGTTGAATCTTTTTGATCAATTCCAATTTTGCCATTGAGAAAAGAAGAATTTTGGGAAAAAAAATGAAATAGGTTTCGATGTTGGGGAGTAAGAAGAAAGAAAGAAAGATCAGTACAAATGAGATGGTTCATAAATCAAGAGATTAAGATTAAGTTTATGTTTTTAGAGATTTTTATCAAAATTATGTAGATGTGGTAAATTTTACGTGTAAGGTTGGGTGCATAACAGGATCTTAATCACTTTCCCCGTATTATATTTATGTATTATTAGATTTAGATACTCTCATTGTTCATTGTTGGCCACGAATACTCACAACTAGAGGTTAACAGGTTTGAAAGTAATTGGGTTTGAATTACATTATCTTGAGATTTACATACATAATATATAGGAGAGTACAACTCAATTACAGGAGATAAACTAGGAGTTTTCATAAGACTCTACAACAACCTTGACTAGGTTTTAAACATTTGAATTTAAATGTATTTGAAATATTTGCCACCATTATTTATTTATTGTATTTGTCATGATACGCCCCCGCAAGATGGAGGATCCATCGGAGACTCCAATCTTGGACCGTAAAGATATAAATGGAGCTCGGGACAGTGGCTTGGTAAGAACATCTGCAAGTTGGTCCTTCGAATTGATGTGATGAACTTTTAAGGCACCTACAGCTACTTGCTCTCATACAAAATGATAGTCCAAAGCGACGTGTTTCATGCGGGAATGGTATACGGGGTTAGCACATAGATAGGTAGCACCTGTGTTGTCACAATATAGTCTCGGGGTATCCTTAATTAGTAAGCCGAGTTCTTTCAGCAGGTGTTTAACCCATGTTAATTCAGCTGCCGCATTTGCAAGAGCCTTGTACTCCGCCTCAGTCGAAGAGCGTGAAACCGATTTTTGAAGGGCTGATCTCCAAGAGATGATGTTGGGTCCAAGGTACAAGATGTAAGCCGTTGTTGACCGACCCGTTGTGGAGACCCCTCCCCAATCCGAGTCTGAGAACGCGGATAAATTCAAGGATGACTTTTTCTTTAAAAAGAGACCATGATATAACGTGCCTTTAAGATAACAGAGCAACCGTTTGAGTGCCTGCCAATGTGTTTGTGAGGGAGAGTGCATGAATTGTGATAATCGGTTGACCGCAAACGAGATATCCGGTAGTGTAAAGGCGAGGTATTGCAATGAGCCAACAAGCTTCCGATATGGTGTAGGATCCACCGGTGGGGTCCCATCTTCAAGAGCGAGAGTTTGGGATGAGCTTAATGGTGTAGTGACTACTTTAGTACCATCCATGCGATGCAGGGTAAGAAGGTCAAATGTATGTCTATGTTGTGATAGGAACAAGCCATCAGTGGTTGGAATTATTTCAATACCAAGGAAGTGGCTTGGGAAGCCCAAATCTTTGATAGAGAACCGTTTGGCTAAGGTGGTGACAAACTGATTGATGAATTGAGAGTTGTTACTTGTAAGAACTATATCATCAACGTACACCATAAAGTAGCAAGTAACACCGCCATTATTATAGATGAAGAGATAAGCATCGGCAAGCGACTTGTTAAATCCCGATTCGATAAGGAAATTTGTAAGCGCCATGTACCAAGCTCGTGGAGCTTGTTTAAGACCGTAAAGAGATCTTTTTAGTTTACATATATGGTTCGGGTATTGCGAATGAACATAACCCGGTGGTTGAACCATATAAACCTCTTCTTGCAAAGTACCATGCAAGAAGGCGTTATTAACATCGAGTTGCCGAAGTGACCATCCCCGTGATAAGGCAATAGATTAAACAGTTCGAATGGTTACGGGTTTTGTTACAGGACTAAAGGTATCAAAATAGTCCTTGTCGTATTGTTGGAGAAACCCTTTAGCAACTAATCGGGCTTTATATTTGGCTATAGAACCATCCAGGTTTCGTTTGATACGGAAAACCCATTTACAACCAATCGGGTTATGAGATTGGGCAGGAACAAGGTCCCACATGTGATTTTGGAGTAACGCGTTATACTCGCCATCCATGGCTTTTCGCCAAAGTGGATCTTTGGATGCTTGATTGTGAGTAGTGGGTTCAAGAGCGGTTGGAATGGGATGAAGCGTGGTATGATTAACAAAGGCGGAATTGTAATATTTGGGATTGGGTTTGCGGGTGCGGGTGCGTGGTGGTCGAGGGGAAGAGAGTGATGACTGGGAGGTGGATGTGGAAGAAGAAGAAGGAGACGAGGAGGGTGGGGTAGTATGTGATGAGTGAGGCGATGTAGATGATGGAGAAGGAGGTTGGTTCGACTCTAATGTCGTATGAGTAGAGGAGATAGGAGAAGGTGGGCTATTTGAGGGAATATGTGAGTGCGAAGATGTAGAGAGTGGAGACTGTGTTGAAACGGTGGGTGAGGTGATTAATGTTGAAGTTGGATTATGGTGCATGGATATGGATGGTGTTGATTGTGGGGAAGCAGATTGCATGGGTTGAGTTTGTGAGTTGGTAATGGGTCCCATTTGCATGGGAGGAGTGGTTTTAAAAGATGATAAAAAATCATCCACTGTAGGTAGTGTGTAGGGTATATTAGATGGACTTTTAGAGGGAAATTGATCTTCAACAAATACTACATATCTAGAGTGATAAAGACGATGCGCGCGTGGATCAAAACATTTATATGCAGATTTGGACGAAGAATAATCAAGAAAAATGCACGGTTGAGACTTTGGTTGAAGTTTAGATGTGGCGTAGGGTCGAAGCCATGGATAGCAAAGGCATCCAAAAGGCTTAAGTTTAGAGTAATTTGGTGAAGTACCATAAAGTTGGAGAAATGGGTTTTTGGATGCAAGGGTGGGTGCCGGTAGTCGGTTGATAAGGTATACGGCAGTTTGAAAAGCGTGAGACCAAAAGGTAAGAGGGAGGCCCGCATAGTGTAATAAGGCAAGGCCGGTCTCAACTATGTGCCGATGTCGACGTTCGGCAATGCCATTTTGTTCGGGTGTATGTGGTGGTGTGGTGTAATGCGAGATACCATTGGATTGAAGAAATGGAGATAATCCTTGGTACTCACCACCATTGTCAGTGAAGATGGAAATTATGGGTGTTTGAAAATATTTTTCCACAAGAAGCTTGAATTGTGGAAAAATTTTTGCAACATCTGACTTATATTTCATAGAAAATAACCAAACATATTTTGAATAATAGTCAACAAACACCACATAATATGAAAAACCATCAACAGATTTTTGAACCGGTCCCCACACATCAGAATAAAGAAGTTGTAATGGTTTGGAAGCGATAAAAGTATTCTCACCAAATGGCAACTTGTGACTTTTATTAATAGCACACGATTGACAATGCAAATTAAAAGTAGACAAACATTTGAAATGAAGACCTAAGTCTTTACAAATATGCTTAAAAATACGTAAACACGGGTGTCCAAGTTTGTGATGCCATTGGATAGGAGAAGTTGAGACGGCGGAGTTGACTTGAGGGCAAGGAGCCAAACTGTTGATGTAGTATACATCATTAATGTTCTCCCCCCGCATGAGAGGCGCCCCCGTTTTGAGATCCTTCACAAAAAAATGAAAAGGAAAGAATTCAACAGAAACATGGTTAGTACGACAGAGTTTTGCAACAGAAATACGATTTTTGCGCAATTTGGGAACGCAAAGAATGTCAGGTAAAGCTAATTTACGAGTAGAAGTATGAATATTAGCAGAACCAGTATGAGAAATAGAGAGATTTGTACCATCATCGAGAAGGATTTCATCTGGTCCTCCATATTCCGAGACGGAATGGAGGGATGATGGAGATGATGTTAAGTGATGGGAGGCACCGCTAATCCATGGTTTGGATGTGGTGGTCGGATGAGACCCGGAGGAGACCGTGTTGGCAACAGGACCTGTAGGGGCTGAACTGAGAGTTATGTTGTTGTCTTTTAGAAACTTTGCAAGTTTTCTACACTCGCTCGTGTCATGACCCGGAATAGAACATAACTGACAAAACAAATTGGATTTGTTGTTGCGAGTGGAGGAGCCCGCTGGATAGTTGGAGGACATGTTTCCCTTTAATTGAGAGCTTCCTTGAAACCGAGAGTTTCTGTTAGAGGAGTCCGAGAAGGATCGGGATTGCGAACGACCCGACTGCCTTTGGGAAAAATTGGCGGTCGCTATTAGGGTAGGAGCAGTAATTTCGGCTTCTTTGAGAGACCGTTCAAAGTCAACTTGCTTATCAAAAAGCTCCGGGTATGTAATCGGGTTTTCCCGAGCCTTGAGGGCTGCGGTGATCGGGGTATATTCATCACCAAGTTGGCTAAGGATATGAACCATGAGATCTTCATCGTCTACCGGATTCTGAACAAGCGCGAGCTCATCGGCTATGGAGCGCATTTCGTTCAGAAAATCAGAGATGGATCTGCTTCCTTTCGGGTTTCTTGCAAGTTTTGATTTCAAGGATATGATTCTTGATCGGGACTTACTAGCATAGCTAGACGTGAGACGGTCCCATGCCTCCTTTGCGGTGGATGTCGAGGCGATAGTCGGCTGAATGGTGTCAATGCAAGAACCAAGAATAGCACTAAACACGATTTGATCTTGACGATACCAGATTGCGTAATCTGGGTTTGGTTTGGTAGTACCTCCGTTGGTTAGGATTTTTGGTGGTGGGGCAATATTTCCGGTGATGAAATCGTCGAGCTCGAGTCCAGTGAGAGTGGACTGAACTAGCGTACGCCATACCGGGAAGTTCGTGGTTGAAAGCTTAGTAGGGAAGTGGGTTGCGGCTGTAAGATGAATAACAGTTTTTTGGTTTGCCATAGAGATGGTAGGGATAAAGATGACAAGCAAAAAAAATGATAAGGAGAAATAATGTATTGGATCGTGAGTTTACTCGTTAGAGTTTGGAAGGGCTCTGATTACCATAACAGGTTTGAAAGTAATTGGGTTTGAATTACATTATCTTGAGATTTACATACATAATATATAGGAGAGTACAACTCAATTACAGGAGATAAACTAGAAGTTTCCATAAGACTCTACAACAACCTTTACTAGGTTTTAAACATTTGAATTTAAATGTATTTGCCACCATTATTTATTTATTGTATTTGTCATGATAGAGGTGTCAATATCAATGGGTTGGGTTGGATTTAGGTGATGTGTTAGAATGAGTTTGGGTCAGGATGAGTTTTAAAAATAGAGGGTTAGGCTGTGTATAGGTCAAGATGGGTAAAGTTAACTCATCTTGACTCAAGTAAGGTTAAAATACAACGGTTTTAAAAACCTCTATAAAAATTAATAAAAAAATAATACTTGATGTATAAATAAAAAACGAAAAAAGTAAAAACACTAAATTCTTTTCCCTATCGTTCTTGTTCGTTAAAAAAACTTGGTTTTTCTCAGCTCAGGTTCGTTTTTTCCGGTTCGTTTACGATTTTTTTCATTTCGGTCGGTTTCAGTTTCGGTTCAATGTTTTCGGTTTCGATTTATCGGTTTTGTGGGTTTTGTTGGAAATAGAATTGATGGAGCTTGTTTAATTAGTCCATTTTAACCGTAAACAAACCCATGATAACCCATAACCAAAAGTCACTAGCATTTTCCCAACCATCCACCTTGCAAAATTCTTTTAATCAATCCTAACTCATTTCAATTTTAAAGGTTATTCAAATTGACCTAAAACAACCCATTTGGATTTGTTTTGCCATCACTGCTCACAACTAACGAAATATTTATCATCACTCTCAACTTTCAACTTATTTTTTTTTGGCATACCCAGATTATCGGGGCACTAATTAACTTCATTAGTATTATTTCTTTCTTGGCATATCGTGTACAAATAAAGCTCATTCTTAAAACTTAAAAATATAAAATAAGAAAAAACTTTACTCCAAACTATTTCTTCAAACTTTGTGTATGATTAATTAAGGCACTACAAAAAAAAGTGGCTTTTAGCGGCGACAAAAGTCGTCGCTAAAGACCCCTAAAATCGCCGCTAAAAGTGTGGCCGGAATCCGATTTGCCAGCTCCGGTGGGCTTTTAGCGACGACTTTGTTGCCGCTAAAAGCACGTCCACTACAAAAAAGTGGCTTTTAGCGACGACTTTGTCGCCGCTATTGCACTAACTGTCGTCGCTAATACTTGCTTTCGCGCGTTTTTTTTTCTTTCGGCATTCCCAGATTTTTGAAGCTACTACAAATATATTCAATTTTTTTCCAAATACAAACCGCACCCAATGGATGTATATATATATAAACATTTTGTTTAATTCAAACATAGAAGAAACAATAAAGCATACCACATACACTTTGTTTCAAGTAAAATATATAAAACAAAAAACTAACTAGTCCATATCTCGTCCGTATCAACTTTGTTTCCTTTATTTGATGCCTCTTTCGAATCCGTGAATTGTGAGATTTGTGGATGCGCTATAAATCTCGGGTCTTGAAACATGAATTTGATCCTACAAAATAAGGTATGCACTATAAGTTAAAACAAAACTACATATTATCAATACACTTAACACAAATGTCAGTTTAGAAAATGAGAGAACGAGTTTGACATGAACAGAATCGTTAACACAAATGTTAGTTTATAAAACAATGAGCATACAAGTAAGAGTGGTAGGGTGTAAACGAGCCGAGCCGAGCCCAACTAGACTCAAGATCGGCTCATTTTGACTTTCGAGCTCGGTTCATTTCGATCTCTTTTTCTAAAGCTAGAGCTCGGCTCGTGAGTCGTTTTTTCCAGCTCAGGCTCGGCTCTTTACTATTTATTAATCAATTTATACACGTTTTTAATTACTTTTATATACTTGAAAAATAAAACTTAAACGAGCCTAAACTCGGTTCAAGCTTGTGAACACCCCTAGCTTCAAGTACCTAATTATGGTTTGATATAATTATTCTTAACACCATAATTCGGTTCGACTCATGCTCGTTCCTGGTTAACTCGTCAAACATTTATTCGTTTTTATTCTTTAAGCTATATATAATTATTAAAAGTGAAATAGCAACTATATATTAGTTTTGAATTAAGTTGAAATTCACCTGAAATAACAGAATCAAAGAAGTCATCATCTTCGGCCAACTCGGTTCCTGATTTACCCTTCCATTTTTGCAAGTGAGAGACGATCTCGGGATCGATATAGACTCCAATGGCTGTGAACTTTCTTGTAGTGGCAGCAGCCAACCTGAGTTACCTTAGACCCAATGCGCCACATCTCACATCTATCCATCATCCTACGTATCATAAAGCACTTTATTAATCTTTTCACTGAGGTTAAACACAAAGATTACAATTTACAATGTACCATATCATTGACCTTTCTACCCTTATGCAAAGAAAATGAGCTACTAAGAGCTGCAAAACAACATTTCATAAGCTTCTTGTGTGGCAATATTATTTTACTACCTGTTACCAGTAAGAAAATATTTTAACTAGACAACATCACACATACCTTTATGGCTAATAACACACATTTCAACCAGTAAGCAAAAACTTTATGGCCAATAACACACACTTCAACCATGCCATCATACCACATGAAAACTTCTCACTGACGCTGAACAAACACATGAAAGGCGCACATCAGTATTGAAAGATTATAAGTTATTGATCTTAGAATTAATCCGCCATAACTAATTACTTTTAGTTCCATTATATATTTAGGTCTTGGAATATATTTAGGTTCTGCCCAGCAGAAAAAAGTTGCAGTTTGCAGCTGAATACAAGTGCAAAACTTGCATAATTATGTTCTCGTCTAGCAGCGTTTATTTGTTTTTACTAAAATTGGGTTTCGGTTTAAGGGTTTTGTCGAGTATTTACCCAAACCCAACCTGAGAACTATTATAGCCAGACCGAACCAAAACAAAACATGGAATTGTAAGGCCGGTCGGGGTTCGGATTATTTACGGTCGGTTTTGTCTGGTTTTCGGTCGGGCCTAAACAAGCTAACCTCTGATAGATAGTTAGATACACACAAACACCCATACACTCATTCAGAAACCCTAGGCTACAAGATATTCCAATTCCAAGTCCCTAATTCAAAATATGATAAAATCCCTAGTATAAAATATTAACATAATAGCACAAAAATTACCAAATTCGTCAAATTGCACAAGATTAGGTGATGGTGCGGCGGTGTAAAATACTCCGGTGTGGTGGTGGTGCGGCGGTGTCTCTTGAAACCGATGGTGTTTTGAAGAACTTCGGCGGCGGTGGTGGTTGAAGAGAGCCCTTGCAGGTGTTGGCGGCAACATGGTGATGTCGTCGTCGTCGTGGTGCTCCGGCTGTGATTGTGGTGAGAGAGGATAAGGAAAAGTGAGATCCGGTGGAGGGAAATAGCCCGCCGAGAGAATAAAACCTTGGATCTCCCTCTTATCAACGGCCAGGGTTACCGCACCCATGTGAAAACGGATCAAAGGAGCTTGTCGCCGCTAATGCACACTTTTCTTATATATAGTCTTATTTGGATCATGCAAGTTGTAACTATGGGATGACTTTAAACGTACGTGCTAATTCTGCCTCGTGACGAAATTACGTAAAAACTACTCTTTAACAATATAGCGTTATATACTTTTTAATAATATAAGTATAAATATATAGAAAAAAACAATTATTTCACATCCTTTTTTCTCTAAAAGGGAAGGCCGCCAGACGTATAAGAATGGCGGGCAAGACCATCAGCCTGGTAAAAGAGACCGTTCAAAGAGAGGCACGTGATGTTATTAAGAGATAATATCACCATGCTATATTGTATATCTCCTCTATATATATGTGTATATATACACATAAACTTGTAGTACTCATAACAAATTAATCACGTACACTTTATGTCTTTATTAACTTCTACGAAAAAAACCTTTGAATATGTCAAAAAGCAAGATTCTTGTTGTGGGTGGCACGGGCTACATTGGCAAGAGGATCGTCAAGGCCAGTCTCTCTCAAGGCCACCCGACCTATGTCCTTATGCGTCGAGAGATTGGTTTCGATATTGACAAGCTTCAAATGTTGTTGTCGTTTAAGGAACAAGGAGCTCGGTTGGTTGAGGGTTCGTTTTCTGATCACCAGAGTCTCGTGGATGCGGTTAAGCAAGTTGATGTGGTGATATGCACCTTGTCTGGGGTTCAGTTTCGGTCACATAATATTCTACTTCAACTTAAGCTTGTTGATGCCATCAAAGAAGTTGGAAACATCATAGGTCCAAAATAAATATTTACGTAATTGGTTTCTTGAAACAGCGGTTCGTGCATTCAGAGTTCAGGACAGACCCTTCACGAATGGGACACTCACTTGAATATGGTAAGGAGACTTTTGTGGACAAGATGGTTATACGAAAAGCCATAGAAGATGCTAAAATTCCATATACTTACATTTCCGCAAACTGCTTAGGGGGTTATGTTGTTGGCAACCTTTCCCAGCCTGGCTCCCTTGTGCCACCAAGGAACCGAGTGTCTATTTATGGCGATGGGAATCAAAAGGGTATGGTACAATATTATCATATATTGGTTCTGAAATGAATGCAGCTATATATTATATTTAATATTTTATTTTATTTAAAACTTGTGTAGTTGTTTTCATGGATGAGGACGATGTTGCAACATATACAGTCAAGTCCATAGATGATTCTCGTACGTTGAACAAGACGTTGTATCTTCGGCCACACAAGAACATTCTTACGCACAACGAGTTGATTGAGAAATGGGAGAAACTTACCAATCAAACATTCGAAAAAGTGCACATATCTACTAAAGATTTCCTTGCTTCCATGGAAGGTGTGCATCTAATTAAGCGATTTTTTAACGAAGCTACAAACTAGAAATCAACAATTTTTGGCTTAATGTTTTTGTGTTTATATATATGTTTACAGAGGTGGGTGACCAAGTTGCTAAAGCAGGACTTGTACGTATCTACCACATTTACTATGAAGGTTGTTCGATGAACTTTAAAATTGGCAAAGAGGGAGAAGAAGCTTCTGAGCTCTATCCAGAGGTCCGATACACTAGTGTTGATGAGTATTTGCGTCGATATCTCTAATTCATGCCACGCTATTACATTGCTATTTAAAGTTTTAAACGTGGTATTTTATTTAATATATACAAGTGTGTGTACCCGCTATTGTTCATTTGGAAAGGTTAATAAGCATACTATCTCTTAATGTAATAAACTTACTTGTTTGAATGGTAGGTATCAAAACTTGCATTATATTGACAACCTTTTTTGTTTATATAGTACTTATAAAAACCCGTGAAGACTAATAATTGGTAATGTTAAATTAAGCTAGTTAATTGAAGAGGTAGGTCCCAGCAGAGCCCAGTTGGACCCGCATGACTCACCTTGAAGAGAGACGTCTGCGCAGAAACCAACTGGATCCGCATGACCCACCATGCTCAGAGACGTGACGTCCTTACGCGCAGTACGCAAGCTGTTCCCGCAGGAAATGCCTCCCAATGGTGAAGTACTCCGCCTGTTCCGGCAGCTGCGGATACAAGCCATCAGGGAAGGCCACCCGCGCAGCAAGGCTACACGCACAAGGCACTTAGCTCTCAATAATTCAGTTGTCACCTGAAGGAATGAGCAAAGCCGGGAACAATCCCGCACAAAGGCGGGAGGGGGAATACTCCCGCCCAAATAAGCCAGTCCGTACGATACGGGAAGATCTTTTGTACTGTACCTGACGAGGTATGGGCAAAAGATCTGACCAAAGATACGACAGCTCATTGACAACAGTATGGCGAGCAGCATGCTCTTGTACTGTATGTCACTATTAGCCGCTGCCTACTCACCAACTCCTGTCATACCACGTGCATAGCCGGCAGTTGGTGGAAAGGGAATAGTACACAGCAGGCCTGGTCACTGTCAGCCGCTGCCTACCCACCAACTACCAGCATGGCACGTGCGTAGGCCACAGTTGGTAGAACAGGAATACTATTCAGCCGGCTATACCTTCTTGGAAACCTACCTTCGGCTATAAATACCCCAAATGGTATGATCATCTCATCTTATCATATACAATCTTGTATCTTACATATTATACCTGATATCTGCTCTAGCAATCTCTTAATATATACTTATATTCAAGAGCAATCTAGTCTGATTCTCACGCCGGAGGGTGGTCACAAGGAGGAACCCCCCCTTCTCAGTGACGAGCTCACGGTGTCTGTTTTGCAGATTATCAGAAGAACCATCTTTGCCGGGTCTAACCCCTCGTGGGAAACATTTATTTAACCCCCAGATTATCCGTAATCTGCCCGGGGTCCATTAGTGTTTCTTCATTAGCGCCATCCGTGCATAAAAGCTAGAACTTCATTTCTTTTCAGTTTTTCAAACTTCTGGAAAGATGGTTAAAGAAACTCCGGTAACCACAACCCCAGCTACTGGGGGGGAAACCGGCGACTACACAGTTTTTACGAACACTACCCCGGTTACCCAAGCCGGGGCAAGTGCAGTAAATTTTACGAACACTACCCCAGTTACCCAAGCTGGGGCAAGTGCAGTAAATAATCGCTCACTGGGATTCACCGATACCCGGTTAGAGAAAGAACGAACGAGGCTCCCCCACCAAACACTCGATGAAATTAAAGTGTGGGCGGAAGCACGTCAAAAAGAATTCCAAGCTGAGTTGGATGAACGCTTACGTTTACTCCAACAGGCTGATGAATTTGTATACTTTGACGATGATTCGGAGGAATCCGATAGTGACGCAAACCCTCGTCATAAGGCGAAAAGGAAGCGTAAGGAAACGGACTCCCAACCGAGAAGGCATTTTGGAGAAACCATCAAACCAAAAAACGCGGGCGGAAACCCACGTGACTTCTCCAAAACATTCAGACCAACTGTGGCAAATGCGGGAACGTCCAAATTTGCAAGGGACATTGCGGAAGCAATCGCCCCGAAAAGTGCCAAACAGATGTCCAACATCGGCACTTACGATGGTATATCTGATCCAGACGATCATTTAAACAGATTCATAGCGGGGGCAACCGTCAGTAATTGGACGGAACCTACGTGGTGTTACATGTTCCAAATGACGCTTGTTGGGCCAGCTAGAGCGTGGTTCGATCGTCTACCGGTCAACCACATCTACGACTGGGCAGACTTCCAACAGAAGTTTAGCCAACACTTCAGCCAACAAAGAAAGTATACCGAAGAGCAATGGACAATCCTCAAATGCATTCGAGAGGAAGATGAATCTTTGCCAAACTTCATCACTCGCTTCAACTCAAAGAAGCTAAGTCTGGGTAATATCAGCGAAGATCTTGTTCGCGCTGCTTTCATCCAGGGCGCGAACGATCCAGAGCTCATCCGCACCTTAACGTGTAAAGATGGCATGCCATCCACATGGGATGCCATCATGACAGCAGCAAAACGCTTTGCGGAAACGGAGAAGCAACTGGGTAGAGATCTCCCCCAGAGCACAAACCTCTACACCCAGAAAACAAGAGAAGACAACGTCCTTACCGCCCGACTAAACAAAAAGCGGAGGCTAGGCATTTGGCAGTCAAGGGTAAACTTTGACACCTCATCCGGCTTGCAACATCGGTTAGGCGGAAGGGATAACGTACAGTCAAACCAGAACTCCAGATGGACGCCACTCACAAAAAGCGTCACCGAGATATTCGCCACTGAGGAGCTCCCATGGCCAAAGGCTCCAATAATCCGACATCGTCACAATGCTGATCGGAGCAAATACTGTGACTTTCACAGGACAAAAGGCCACAACACTGAAGAATGCACAGACGTAAAGGAAATGGTCGAAGCATTTGTCAGAGATGGGACGCTCGCGCACCTCGTGGCGCAATGAACGCTGAGCAGGCTGATGCGTGCAGAACCCCAGTTGGGGAAAACACGAATAAAATTGCAGCTTCAATGTTGGAGACTACATACTGCGTAAACAACGAGATCCCGAACCAGGTGCATATCGGCTCGATGGCACTCCCATCCCAACAACATGGAAGGGAGCTCAATTACACAGTTTGCATGTAGATCAATTCCAAATTTGTAAAGAAAAGGCCCAGAGCCACTTCTAATGGAAATGATTCTCCTTAGAACATCGACGCTGATGATTTTACATTTATACTTATGAACTTTCCACACGGATATGCCGGTCTTCACCGCATACATAAGTGTGAAAGAAGTCGTTGCGTGGGGAAGGCGGCAAAACCCGCATAAACCCAAAAAACAGCAAACCTTCACGCAGGTCAGTTAAGGGTAAAGTTCAGTCATCCCACTAAATGAAAGTGCCGGTCTATCCGCACGAATCATGAGAGGAAACTGAACACTAACCTATTAACAACCGCGCGTTGAACGGTTAATTTATTCAAAACTGATGCCGGTTCTCACCGCATAATTACGTGGAAAGTCGTTGCGTGGGGAAGGCGGCAAAGCCCGCATAAACCCAAAAAACGGCAAACCTTCACGCAGGTCAGTCATAGGTAAACTTTGGCCATCCAACTAAATGAAAGTGCCGGTCCTAACCGCACAAATCATGAGAGGAAACCGAACCTATTGACAACCGCGCGTCGAACGGTTAACTTATTCAAAATACTTAAGAAAATTTCTAACAGAAGGATGAGGAAAACCTCCACGCAGGTTAGATGTAGGTAAAGTTTAGCCATCCTACTAAGTGCAAGTGACGGTCCTACCCGCACAATCACGAAAGAGGAATCAAAACTTCAACCTATTATCTACCACGTTCAAAGGTTAACTTATCCTAAATACTTAGAAATTTCTAAAAAGATAAGGAAAACCTCCACGTAGGTCAGATATAGGTAAAAGTTTAGCCATCCTAAGTGCAAGTGACGGTCTTACCCGCACAATCACGAAGGAGGAAGCAAAACTTCAACCTATTATCTACCACGTTCAACGGTTAACTTATTCTAAACACTTGGAAAATTGCTAATTTAAACTAAAGTATGCATGAGCAAGTCATATAACGTTTATAAAGCAAGGAATCCAGTGAAAGTAGCGGTCTTACCCGCACAAAGATTTATATTTCATAATATTCATTACAAGAATGGCCGGGTAACTACCCGCCTACAAGAATATAAATCTATACAAGCTAAACCTATCCTAACGGTGGGAAGGGATCTTCAGGATCAAGCTTCAGGACCACTTCCACTTGGACCAGCACCATCAGTAGAGCGTGACGGTTCAAGGAAAGCTTTAAGCATAGCTAGCCCATCATCAGCAGCAGCAACTTCGTTTACCTTCTCCACCACCGGATGCGGGAAGGCGGCATACTAATTCACTGCTTGGTCGTATACAGCTTCAGTATCCACATCAAATAAAGGGAAGTTGGAAGGCGGGATGCCTTTCTCAACGAACCCTAGACCAAGCAGGAAGCCGGCCTTTTCCCCATCCTCATGAGAAGCGTTGAGGGCTGCGCTCATAGCATCGTGATAAGACGTCTCCGTGAAGACCCGATGCACAACCTACAAAAAGAAAAAAAAATACAAGTATCAAAACCTTTTCTATTTACAAAGAAAAGCGTAAAGACATGAAAAACTTACCTGAGACAACGCTTCTCGAAGAAGCCATTCCTTGGCAACCAGAGCTTCTTGGAGGGCGGCTTGAGCTTGGTTACAGGCGCGTTCGGCTTCACTTTTATTGAGGTTGGCAAGCAACACTTCCTTTGCAGCAGCCTCTTCAATGCCCTTTAGCCTCCGCTCAGTGTGGTCAAGCACGCCCCTCTGGTCCAGGATCTCTTGGAGCTTCTTCGCGTCCTCCATCGCCAAGGCATCATGAGCCTGTTGGAGCGCCTCTAATTTAGGTTTAAGTTCCTCATTCTCGAGGCGTAGAGGCTCAGCAACAGCTTCAGCCTTGGTGGCCCTTTCAGTTGCGTTCCTAGCAGTTTCCTTAGCCAGCCGAAGCTGTTCGTTAACAGCTTGGGCAGCCTTGGAACGGGCCTCGAGACGGGCCTGAACTTCAACTTCAAGGGCCTTGAACGCCTTCTCCTTCTCCGCAGCAGCCGCGGAGAGCCTCCTATTCTCCTCCCGGACTGCCCGCGCCTGAGCTACTTCTTGAATGCGAGCTGCTTTTAACTTGTCGTTTTCACGACAAAGCAGCTCGACGCGCGGCTGCATTCGGGCCAGGAGAACCCGAAGCTCATTGGTTAGCCTACCCTCCTGGTAGCTAGCCATGGCTTCCCCCAACGCACCACTGGGAGCTGCGTGACGAGCCCACTCCACGCACTCCACAGGTGTGCGAAGGGTTGTTCCTCGGCGGATGTTCCATCGTGGAACATACACTTCATTGGAATCCGACACTGCAAAAAACAGAAAGCAGTTAGGAAAAGATGATATAAAAAAAGGCCAAAAGAACCCTACGCACCTGTAGGGTCAACAACAGGCCGATAGCCGCCAAACCCATCACCTGAACCCAAGAGAAATCCGTCCAAGAGGTCAGGTAGATGGGAAGGAGGCAGAGGTTGGCGAGAAGCCCCAAGTATGCCTGAAGGATCGGCCGTCGTTGCCGATGACGGAGGAGGCATGGTGAAGGCCGCCGCGGTAGTAGAAGCCAACGGAGGTGAACTCACCATAGGTGAACTCACAACCGTGGTCGCCGCTGCGGAGTCCGCAGAAAAAGTAACCGCCGGCTCAGTGAAAGATGCGGTAAATATGGCACTGACAGCCGGCGGTGATGTCATCACAGCTGGAACAGTTGGCTCAACGGAGTGAGCAACTGAACCAGCGGAAGCAGGCGCAGCCACCTGGGTCGTCGCCTCAGGTAGGCTGACCAAGCCTACCGTCATGGGCGGGGAGGTACTCCTCCCCGCTCCACCCTGGAATGCGGTAGCTTCCACGCCTGCACAAAGAAGATAAGTATTAATGAGGGAAAGCTATGAAGTTAAAAATAAAGTTTGTACTTACGGGTTTTCTTGAGCTTAAAAGTGCGGACAGGCGGGGATGAACCCGATGGAGCCGGCCTCTTCACGCCGCTCACCGTTGTCATCCTGGCTCTCCGGATGTGACAATGGTCGCAGCCTCCGGAGCAGTGGTCTTATCACCACCGGGGTTCCCCGCCACCTCTTCGCTCTCGGTCTCTGAATCAGACCGAGGCACCGGATCGGCAGTGGAGGCCACCTTCGCCTTCCCCTTCCCGCCGGCAGCCTTCTTCTTCCGCACCAACGGAGGACCATCTGCGGATTCCTCATCAGAACATAAGATTAGAGGAATTCCAGCAGAGGTTTCAGCATTGAGGGGTCGAGGGTTGAATAACGCCTTACCTGGCCGCCTGGCGCTCAGGATCTCGTGGCCTGGCGGGTAGACCTCCACGAACCGATCCGCCGTCTGTTCAAGGATGGGCAACTCGTTCTCATCTAGAGCACGAGTACCCATCCGGGCGGGACTGTCAGCCTCCCGCGGATACAGGAGCGACTGCAAGTCGTTCCCCTCTAAAATAAAAGAAAAACAGTTAGAAGACAAACCTATATAAACAAAGTAAACAGAGCATACCGTAAGGAACAGAGTTCAAACCGTATTCGAGGACGATCGGGATCTTTTGCGCATCCGCATCCTTCCATACCCGGCTCATCCCGAGCATCACCATCCCGGACTCCGCAAAGCGGTAAACCGGAGATTGGACTCGGGATGTCTTTGAGAACCATTCCGCCTCCTGGTAGTTGGAGGCGTAAAGGCTGGGAAGTGCTTGCCCATTCTTGAACTTCATGGCAAGGGGGATGGCGCGAGCGGAGATAAAAAAGAACTCCCGCTTCCATGAACGAAGACTGCGCTCGGTTGCGCAAATCTTCAAACCCTTGATCCGGGTTATCAGGGTATACCACCCCTGGATGCACCTCCAAGAGTAGAAGGTCATCAGGCGGTCGACGAAGGGCTCAATGCCCAGAATCCGGCACACCCACTCGAAGTGGCGAATCTTCGCGATCGCCATCGGGTGCACCTCGGTCAGGTGTACACCGTGCCTCTCTAAGACACGGTACACAAACTTTGGCAACGGGAACCTAAGATTCCCATAGACAAAGAATGCAGCATATACCCCGATCTTGCCTCTGGGGGCATCATACACCGTCTGATGAGGTTCAGGAAACTCAGGCTCGAGAGACTCGAGCATGAACTTCCTGACGATGTACTGATATAGATCGACAGTCAGAGCACACTGGCACTCGCCAGCAGTACTCTTGTCATCGGCGTACACCCCAGCCTCCTGGGCTGTAGCCTCAAGATCGTGAGAAGACATCTTGCAGGTATGAAAAGGAGAACGATTTCAAGAGAATGCTCGACTGAAAAGGTGAGTATTCGCCGGAAATCGTTTTGAAGATGAAGAGAAAGTGAAAGTGTGGATTACAAAGGACCCTCTCCCACTTTATATACTAATCGCAATTAATGCGATGAATTTAATGCGGAAGAGAGAGAAATCGCAGGTGCAATGAAACTATGACACGTGGCAAAAAGCAAGCTGGCAACAGCTGTTGAAAGGACGCGTACCATTAATTTCGCGGCCACGCGCCCGAAAAATCGCGCCCACGCGCCTAAAAAAGCGTCTGGAATGACCATGTACTGTCACGTCACCATAACTTCCTGCACGTCCTGACACAGCCAGAAGAAACCGTCGCACGACATTTCAGCAGTTTGGACTGTTCTTATCCTTTCACCAACTCTTCGAATTTCAAAAGGTTTCAAAAAGATTCAAAAGTAAGCGGGAAAATACCCCTTACCTTGGCAACCAAGTAACTGTAAGACAGGTGCGGGTACAGTGTTAAGGCAAAACCCTTCACATACTTAGCACCTGCAGGGAATTGAAGCCAAGAATACCTTGGCAACCAAGTAACTATAAGACGGGTGCGGGTACAGTGTCAAGGCAAAACCCTTCACATACTTAGCACCCGCAGGGAATTGACGCCAGGAATACCTTGGAAGTAAAGTAACTGTAAGACGAGTGCGGGTACAGTGTCAAGGCAAAACCCTTCACATACCTAGCGCTCCGCAGGGAATTGAAACCAAGAAGGATCTTCTGGGCAATGCTTGCGGAAACGGGAATAACATCCCCGCATAGCGGGAACGTCGAGAACTACATTGTTTGAAGCTCCAGGATGGAATTGGTGGTTTTAACATAATTGATCACTATGTTCAAAACTACCAAAACCTCATGGAGAATCCACACAAGTGGGACTCAACGCTCCTGACTTGCTAGGAGGTTACAGACCTACCCGCATCATACCCAAAGATCAAGCAAGAAAGTCGGGAATTTCTGCAAGTGACATAAGGACTTCCGCGGGAAGAATCCCCATGGAAAACCTTAAAACTAAACCTTTTTCAAAACCCTTTGCTTAAGTCCAAAAGTTCACCTCACTTTATTAAACATTCATGAGAAGAACATTGGACTGGGGGGACTTGAAGAGGTAGGTCCCAGCAGAGCCCAGTTGGACCCGCAGGACTCACCTTGAAGAGAGACGTTTGCGCAGAAACCAACTGGATCCGCATGACCCACCATGCTCAGAGACGTGACGTCCTTACGCGCAGTACGCAAGCTGTTCCCGCAGGAAATGCCTCCCAATGGTGAAGTACTCCGCCTGTTCCCGCAGCTGCGGATACAAGCCATCAGGGAAGGCCACCCGCGCAGCAAGGCTACACGCACAAGGCACTTAGCTCTCAATAATTCAGTTGTCACCTGAAGGAATGAGCAAAGCCGGGAACAATCCCGCACAAAGGCGGGAGGGGGAATACTCCCGCCCAAATAAGCCAGTCCGTACGATACGGGAAGATCTTTTGTACTGTACCTGACGAGGTATGGGCAAAAGATCTGACCAAAGATACGACAGCTCATTGACAACAGTATGGCGAGCAGCATGCTCTTGTACTGTATGTCACTATTAGCCGCTGCCTACTCACCAACTCCTGTCATACCACGTGCATAGCCGGCAGTTGGTGGAAAAGGAATAGTACACAGCAGGCCTGGTCACTGTCAGCCGCTGCCTACCCACCAACTACCAACATGGCACGTGCGTAGGCCACAGTTGGTAGAACAGGAATACTATTCAGCCGGCTATACCTTCTTGGAAACCTACCTTCGGCTATAAATACCCCAAATGGTATGATCATCTCATCTTATCATATACAATCTTGTATCTTACATATTATACCTGATATCTGCTCTAGCAATCTCTTAATATATACTTATATTCAAGAGCAATCTAGTCTGATTCTCACGCCGGAGGGTGGTCACAAGGAGGAACCCCCCCCCCCCTTCTCAGTGACGAGCTCACGGTGTCTGTTTTGCAGGTTATCAGAAGAACCATCTTTGCCGGGTCTAACCCCTCGTGGGAAACATCTATTTAACCCCCAGATTATCCGTAATCTGCCCGGGGTCCATTAGTGTTTCTTCATTAATAAAAAGAAGAAGAATAAACACTAAATGGGACATTAAAGTTTTCAATACCACAAATTAAGTAACATATAATAAAGGATTGAGAAATAAGGGTTAAATCGAAAAGAATGGAATTGGAATACATTTTTTTTCTTACAATTTATAATCAGTTTGTATTAAGTGGAACTGAAAATGGAATACATCCAATCAAATTTCTTTTGTTAGGTGTAATTAGAATTCCATTCAGTAATAAAAAAACATAAATTATAAGGCCTAGGTGTACATTAACGTTCAAGATGTTAAAGTTGATTTGGCAAAATATTAAAGAGTGGAACACCACTCACTTCATGAGTTAGAGCATTAAAGGCATGGCGGGTTAAACTGGTTAAGTGGTAACAGAATTTAAAATCCTATATACTCACACAATAATTTAAGAATTCTTTTTAAATAACTTGAGGGGATTAGCCAGTGTTAAACTATTTCCTTTAGGTGGTAATATGAAGTAAAAAGAGGTAAAATGAATTATGTGACGTCTATATTTATGAAGTTAAGAGGCATGAATACCTAACTTATGACCTAAAGTCTGGTGGTGTCACGTTGCCTTCAAATAAGCTTCATTGGTCTCACCCACCCGCCTTCACCGTTCTTCTCCCTTCCTCCCCGCTACCTCATCAAACACCCTCCACCTTACCCGCCTCAACCCGATACTCCATCCACTCCATGCTCCCTAACGTATACGACATGATAATACAATCCCAGAAAACTAAGTGATTAAAACCATGTTTACGTTCCTCACTTGCAAACACCCGTCGTTATTTCTCCATCAATATCTATCAACACGTTCGAATAAAGCAACCAAAAATTACTAGCCGACTGTAACCATATATTCCCATGTCAACTATTTAACCAAATTACATATATCCATTGTCATCTTCCTTGTTTTATTTCCAGGTCATTAGATAACTAACGGGCAACTTTACTCGTTTATGCTCCTACCAACCATCTCCATACTCGATATAATTAGCCTTCATAGCAATTTTATGACACAATGGTCGTCGACCGTTTACACATTGTAATCGATACAACAACTATAAAGAAAAACTACGTGTGCCGATGAGTAAAATTATTACACTATGCTATGATCTCCCAAACCTAGTAGCCAGCTCTCATCTTATTCTCTCCGATTATTAAAGTTGTTTTTTTTAAAGTTGCATTAATAAACTTAAAAAAAATTACATGTAGAGACATATCAAATCAACTATTAGCAAAATAATGATATAAATAGTTTTTCATATATAAATATGAATGAACTTTTTTAATCCATCCCATACAAGATATTAACATCCTCCATATTTATTTTAGCCTTGGGCCTTAAGTTTCTGTCGCAGCCTATCTATAATATATATAAACGAAAACATAAAAATTCTATGTGTCGCGATGTGGTCGGTCCCCCTTTTTTTGGAGTCACCAGATTTCCTTGATTTTTATGTGGAGGTTTCTCATGCATTTGACCCGAATTCATGGGTATGGGTCTAATCAAACCCATAATTTCTTAAACGGGTTATAACATCTCATTAAATTTAAAACTAATCTCACTAAATATTTGATATAAAAATCCTAAAAAGTAGGGATATATTAAAAATTAATATTTGATTTATTTAAAAAAGATATATATTATTTATAATTAAAAAACCAATTTTATAGTAAAAAGATAAACGGGTCTTGGGTCTCCTCAAACTCATATAGCTTCTGGTTATAACACTCGTTTATTTGTGAAACAATTTATCATCAAATCATATATATTATTAAGTTTCATAAAATAAAAATAATAATTCAAAAAATAAATAAATATTAGAAACAATATAAAACAACCCCCGTAAATAAACGAAACATTTAAAAGCTCTATGGTTGTTTCTTACATGTACTTAAGCCATCATATTGTTTTATTTGTAAATGAAGACTTTTCATGCATTTTATCCGAAATCACGGTATGTGTCTCACCATATATACCCAGATACCTTAAACGGGTTATAACATATCACTATTCTAAAAATAAATCTCACCAAGTTTTTGATACGCAAATCATATAAAATAGGGATATACTAAATAGTTATATCCAATTTTTTTGAAAAAATATATTTATAATAAGAAACAATTTTATAGTAAAAAAAATAAGCGCGTCATAGGTCTCAAACTCATAGTTTATAAACGGGTTATAAAATGTCAGTTATTTGTGAAACTATTTCATCATCAAACCTAAGTATATTATTAACTTTTTTTATAATAAATAAAGTTAAAACGAAAAAAAATATGAATATTAGACACGAAAAAGAAGCATAACCCCCGTAATACGGGGGATATATATTTTTTATTTATTAAACGACGGCGGCTCTCGTCTGCTAATAACAAAAAAAAGCCCAATATTTCAAAACTCTAAAACCCAAATATATAATCGTTCAACTACAGAGGACAGCATATTGATAACAAGATATGGCTACTGCCTTAAGTAAGGCAAACCCTCTTGTGTATGAAAAGAAGGAACGTCCGGCTCGAACCCGGCCCGGTGATGCCGGTTTCCATGAATATGAACCTGAACTCATTGACCAGTTAGAGATATTTGATATCCTTTTAAGTTAATTGCATTAGTTTTATAATATGAAATCATACTTGCAAATTTTATATGCTTGTGTCATCCTTAGTATTCTTACACCATATTAGAGATATTAAAGATCCCGAGCATCCTTATTCTCTAGAAGAGCTTAAAGTCGTCACGGAAGACGTTGATGACAAGCGTAGTTATGTTAGGTATGCTATTTCTTTCAATTCGCACCCCCTTCATGTTATTTGGAAAAAAGTGTGGGCTACATTTAATCCGTAGGCTAAGCCGGTGTTTTATTGGGTAGACTAAATATAACCTACAAGTGATACATGTCGCTCTCTAATTTAGTGGCAAAAAGAGCTGGCTAAGGCATAGCCAACATGGCGTGGCGTGATCTGATTGGGCTAAAAAGAGAAGTAATTTCTAGAAAGATATAGGCTAGATTTGGATTTTTTTTTTTTTTAAACATTGGTCTAACTATGTCTATTTTTTTATAACATAATTACTTTCTTTTTATTTTCAGTGTCACTTTCACCCCAACAATAGAGCATTGTAGCATGGCGAAACTTATTGGTCTTTGTTTGCGGGTTAAACTTATACGCAGCCTGCCTTCTCGTTTCAAGGTTTGTTACAATTACTTCCTTTAACATACTGATGAATCCTTTTAGACTTGGTACTTTTATGTATATATGTGTGTACTGAATGTTGGTTTGTATAGGTTGAAATAAGGGTGGCTTCTGGGACTCATAAAGAAGAAGATACATGTCTATCACTTGTTTTCTATCTGATATTTTATATAAATTTTATACGAATACATTGTTTAAAGATGTGGAAGAGGATGTTAATTAAGTCTTGTTTTCCTTTTGCTTTAATATGCAGTGAACAAGCAGTTGAATGATAAAGAACGAGTTGCTGCAGTTTTGGAGAACCCTAATCTGGTTGATATGGTTGATGAATGTTTAACTCCATCTTATGAATGAATTAATGTTGCATCCAATACAGGAACCAATGATGATCACTCATTTGAGTATTTGTACACTTAATTGCAGTTTTCTTCTAGCAAAAGTTTGTTTTTCATATCTTCATAATTATTTGTATACTTGTGGACGATTATTTGGATTTTGGAGATATGTACTAGCTAAGTTATTATTATTTTTTTTAATTCTTAACTTCTTTCATTATATAGAAACATAGATATTACATCAACATAGCAGGTAGGCGGGCATCAAGCTGCGCCGCCACCCCTTTCTGAATTGCAAACCCTAACCTGCTAAAGACATACCCCTGCCCCTTTGGAGTCGACACATTGCTATGCACAACCCGTTGGACCCTGGTTAGGAAACAGATAGCTTCCGGTGCCAAGGAGCCAAAGGTATCAAAAGCCAAAGAGACAAAAACATGTTGGTTCTCTTCGCAGGCTTTAGCATGTTTCTCCACCTTCTTCGTTTCAGCCCTTTTCATTGCTTGCCCAGCTACAAACCCATTATCCCTCAAACCAGCTAATAATAACCCCTGTGAGGTTATTATTATGTATTTTGATCTTGAGGAATTCAGCTCAATCACCACAATATTTCTTTTCTTGTTTACGCATGAATCATAAACCGCAAACCTTAGAACAACATTCTGTATTATTAATCCTAACATAAAAGAAACACCGAAAGGAGATCATTTGTTTGTATGAAACGGTAACAACGTACAAATCAAAACCTCTAAAAAATTACGGTACATAAGAGGCTCCTTTGAGAAAACCAAACGCGAAACATAAGAGGAATTAAGTTATATTTTCTCTTGGGGAGCTGCATATAATTAAATATTCAAAGCAATTGTTTCACTTTGTGTTCTTTTGTTCTATAGAAGCTAAGTAGGTAAGGTCGCAGGACATAAAAGAATGATGGATTGGCGGGTATGCATTAACCATCAGCATGGTAGCAGAAACCATTCAAAGAGAGGCACGCACTGCGCACAAAGAATCGGACTTTTATCGCTGACAAAAGTTACCATTAATGCCCCCAACTGTCACTATTAAAAGTGTGTACTCGCTATGGTTCATTTGAAAAGATTAATAAGGATCAGTCTATTGAGACACCCCATTTTTCTATTTACACACCCTTATATGGGTCATATTGATCAATATGAGGCATATCAGCCCATCTAATGGTCAATATGAACCATATGAACCTTAGTGTGAATTTTTTGTGTCTGATTAAGTTGGTTATAAGATGATATGTACCAATATGGATCATATGGGTAGATATGGACCATATGAACTATACTGTAATAATTTTTGGTGCGTATCAGTGTGAATTTTTTGTGTCTGATTAAGTTGGTTATAAAATGATATGTACCAATATATATCATATGGGTAGATATGGAAACTCATTACAACTGATATTTGACATGAAAAATTAAAATTTGCATAAATATATAATCAGTTTGTACATGCATAACAAAATTACAACTGATATTTGAAATTTAATATAGTCAACAACCTAAGCTATGGCTGTAGATCCTGAGCTGGCGGCAAATCCTGGGCGGGTGGCGAATCCTGAGCAGCGGGCGGATCCTGACCGGCCGCCTGATATTGTCGGGGCAATGCTAGTGGTCGTTCCTGTAATCCGTGGGCCTGTCTCAAATCCTTCAATGTCTCAACCGCCCACCCCAACAAGTCTTCAATGCGGTCGATCCGGCTACCATAGTCCTGAGCGAGTGCCCGTGCAGCCGGAGGCAAATCCAAATAGACGTCTTGAGGATACTGAGATTGTCGTCGTTGCATCTGCGGCTGAGGTGACGGTGGTATATCATGATCGATCGGATCGTCAGCATGAGCCCCGTCTTCACCTGGAAGCACCTCATGATAAACCGGGATCACCGCCGGTAATGGCACATGAACAAAAATCTTATGGTCCCTAGAGCAAAATCGAAGGGCCCCATTGAATATGCATGTACAACGCATGCTCACCGCCGATTTCTTATCGAACTTCTTTGACTGGATCGGCGGCGACAACCGTGTGTCCCAGTCCGGAAAGAGACCCAAAGATCGAGCGATAACGGTAATGTACGCCCCCCCCCCCCCCGGTATAATGACCCTCGCTTTTGACGATGATAGGAAGTCGCAAAGTAATTCGCCAAACACCTCGCGAGGGCGCACGGCCTCCGGTAGAGAAGACAATATAAGAAAAATATATCACAAGACGTGCATTGGTCACGCCTATAATCCCATGGTGCAATAGATGTAGTAATGAGCCTGTGTAAGTATCGGTAGAGAGGGTCTGTAATGGCGCTAACCTTCCCAGTCGATTTACCAAAAGGAGTGTCGGTAATCACCATCCAAAAACTAACAAGGGTTTGCCTATCGTATCATGTGACCCCCTCCGTGTAAAGTGGTGTCACCGTATCCGGCTCAGTGTACAAGCTGCTATGCCTCGTGAAGGCCGAAAGTGACATCTCATACCATTTTCCCGCTAAACGAAACCGAACCTCAACAAACAGGTCGTACGGGTCGTCCAACTCCTCTGTGGAACCTGCAAAGATACTTGTATGCGTTTGGGAAAACTTTATCACACGTGTTCATGAGTACTAGGTCCCTGTCTGTTATAATGACACACGGCTTCATACACTCTTCCAACATCGACTTGATCATCTCCAAGACCCATATGTAGTTTTCTTCCTTTTCATTCGAAACAAATGCATTAGCGATAGCAAACGACTGGTTTGTCGATGCCATACCCACAACTTGAATAAATGGAAGCTTATACATGTTGGTTTTGTAGGTGGCGTCAATCATCAACACATGCGGAAATGCACGCCACATCTTATAGGATAGTTCATGAACAAAGAAAACCTCCTCACCAACGTTTGTGGAGGGATTCTCCCGTGTGTAATAAGTGTATTTTTTCGTAAAAAGCAGGTGTTCGAGTTGCTGCATGGGAGATTCGCCGACTCTCTTTTCGGCATTAATCTTCTGAATAACATTGTGTATATCTTTTGAAAGGCACTTGCTCTTGGGGTTCTGTTTTGTTATGGTTTTCCAAATGTTACGTGTTGGGATGTTTTGTGCTGCCAGCTGCTCTACCAGTTTGTATTCATCCGAAGAAAGCCTTCTGGCATACGCGTAACCCTCTAGATTTTCAGAAGGACTGTGGTTATGTTCCTCGTTCAACACGTCTAACCTCCAAACCTTATGCTTTGTGTCGTACCACTCTTTAAGTGAGAAGGGGCAACCTATTTTTTTGCTGCCAGTTTTTCTCATTGTGGCTTTACTTTTGTTCTCGCCGCTAAGACTGCATTGAAGCCATACACTCGCGCCATTTTCTCCTTTTTTCTTCGATCTTTTAGTGACAATGACGTAACTGTTATCGGTTCCCCTATTCTTTACCCAATCCTTTAACTCTTCAAGGGAGTTAAATTCCTAAGAAAAAGACACATTTAGACTTAGATTTATGAAAATGGACTTAACTGAGTAGTTCTCATACCTGGTCAGTTTCGAACGAAACTATCGAGTAAGGGTCTTCCTCGTTATCCACTAACTCCTTCTTGATTTGTTCGTCTGCATATGCCTTGTCCGGATAGTTTTTCTGTACGTACGAGGGTTCACTACCGTAGCCGTAATCCTCGTAGTTTTGTTGTCCGTATGAAAGTTCACAACCGTATTCGTTTCTTGAACAATCGTGTTATGCATACGAAGGTTCACCCCCGTATCTATAGCTCATGTAATCATGTTGTTCGTACGAAGATTCACTGTGATGGAGAAGTTCCTGAAACATGTTTGTGGTTAAAAGGTGAGCATAAAGATAAAACCAATTGTAAATTAAGAAATAAATATTTTGCCTGGTTTAGGTCTGGCAACACGGGTCGATTGTCTTGTGAACGAAAACCAATGACGACCTCCTCGTTTAGGGCTGGCTGCATCGATTTCTCGTAAGAATTAGGAATGTCTGACTGATCATTAAAATTTTTCGCCAAAAAAATAGTTCCCGTCCCACCACGACATTGTGACAATTTTGACAATGAGTGTTATTACATGTGAAAGAGAATGAAGGTTATGTTTCTCACAGAGTCGTAGGTGATGGATGGTGTTATGGTGTTATATAATTACCTAATATGCTCCATATTGGGCAATATTGAGCATATAGACAGAAAAGACAGACTTGACTTGTGGTATGCATGTGATTTAGAGTAGGTAGGAAGATTCATGTTTTGGAGACCCGTATACACGTGATTATAAGTTGGTAGGAGGGAATATGTTTTTGTCTTCATAGAGGAAACAAGGTAAGCCTGATATGCACCATATTGACCAATATGGAGCATATTGTGGGAGATTAGACTTGTGGGACCCATTCACTTTCCATCTGATTCTGTGTATGAACAATCATGTATGACATAAAACACTTTTGTGTTTGATTTGAGGCCATTTATGCTCCATATGGGCAATACGGACCATATTGGGGGTGTCTAAATAGATGTGGGGTATGCCAATATCACGACCCATTAATAAACTTATCATCTCTTAATGTGAGAATTAGTGCACTATAATAATTAATAAAGTATACTTGTTCAGATGGTGCTTATCAAAACTTGCATTGACAACCTTTTTTGTTCAGATAATACTTACATAAACTCATGAAGACTTAACTACTAGTAATATGAAATTAAGCTAAGGGGTTGTTTGGCAAGTGCTGAGTCATTAAGTGTTGAATCAATAAGATGTCTGAATTATTAAGAGGGTCTGAATTAGTACAAGCTGAGCCGGTAAGTGCTGTTTGGTTTGACCTATGAATGCTCGTGCAGAAAGACTATTCTACCCTCGTGAACTATTATGTGCTGAATAAAATGTATGTGTTTAATCAGAGAGCTCTTATTACTGATTGTGCATCATGCATCGGCTTTTGGATCAAAATGCATTATAGCACATCTACCTTAATATCAACTTGCCGATAAGGTTCAAATGAATAGTAGTATAACAAATTTCTAAAACTACAGCTACAAAACTTCAAACCAATTAACCAAATAATAACTATATATTTATGAATTCGACAACATAAACAAAATGCATGATATCAATTTACAAAATTAAGCTTAATTATTAAACCACCTGTTTAATAACTACTATCTACTCTTTTACAATTTTCAAAACAATGTTTTTGGTTCATCATCAAAATTAAATTCAATATAATATAAATCAAAGATGCCAATTCAATCAGGTTAATATTACACTAAATTGGACACTAAAGTTCAATATCACAAATAAAATAATGAGAGTTAAATAAGGTTTAATTGAGAAGAATTGGAATAAAAAAAATTGTTATGATCCGTTTGTTTTTAATGAAATTGAAAATGGAAAACATCCCATCAAATTTTTTTGTGCGGTGTAGTCTAAGTTTCATTATTAAAGATTTTTTTTTATTTTTTTGTAAGTTATAAGATCCGGAGTTAGTTACATTAACTGAGTTTCGCCTCATACTCCATTCACATTAGATCGGCTTCACCGCTCTTTCCCTCCCTACCTGCCTCCTCACCAAAACACCCTCCCCGCTCCGATGATATATTCAACGATATACTTAAAATAAAATAAAACTTTATATATTAAAAGTTATAAAAGAAAAATCAAGTATAAGTAAAATTAGCTATAATAATATAATATTAAAAAAAGGAGGCTAAGCACATCTTTGACTATGTGTTTGGATGACAAACACATCGTTGATTATGTGTTTGAAGGCTTAACACATCATTTACAATGTGTTTGGAGACATAACACATCGCCGGTGATGCGTTAGAAGAATGACAAATCATTTTAGGGGGACAAATTTGGATTCTCCCTTCATTAAAGGGCTATTTTGGGTCTTTTCCCATTAAATAGTTGTTCCCCGACACATGTATATGTTGAAGCCGTGAATGAATTTGCAGCATTAAGAGTCCGTGATATACAGAAACTGAATTAAAACTTGGATTAACCTTGAAATCGTCTTTCAGATTAAATCAATTGAGAATGTTTAATTGGATAAATCCAGAATTTGAGATAAAATAATTTGATAATGTCGATCTGTGAAAAAAGAACAGTATCGTGGCATGCGAGCTAGGAATATAAACGAGCCGAGCCTAAGCTTGGCTCGTTTAGACTTACGAGAGCTCAGCTCATTTCGAGCTCTTTTTCTAAAGCTCGAGTTCGGCTCGTGAGATATTTTTTCATGCTCAGGCTTGGCTATTTTATTTATTAGTTTAAAAACATTTTTAGTCGTTTTTATATATTTTAACGAACCTAAGCTTAACTCAAGCTCATGTAATACCTTAAACGAACTAAAGCTATATGCTCGACCTCGGTTGTGCGATGTAAAATTAAAACATAGAAGTTCAAAAGAGGAAATTCTTAAAAATACACAAGGCTTAGCCAGTCAGCCTAAATGAGCTTCCCAATAATAATACTCAAGTTCTAACTCAATAACTAAACGAGCTTTGTTTGAGGTTCGGGCTCGGCTCGAGCTTAAAAAAGCTCGACTAATTTCAACCCTTTTATTAATCTAAGCTCAATTAGTTCACAAACAGTTTGGCTCGTTTACGCCCATCACCCGTAGCAAAATTAATTGAGCTTCATGTTTTGTCACAACTCACAAGATTGTTGGGTCTGATTGGAGATATAAACAAACCCGGTTCAATTGGATATATAGAAAACAAACCGGGTTTTATTTTTTGACAAAACCTGTCGAGAACAACATAAACGGGATCAAAGTGTTGTGTTACAAATTCATTCACGGCTTCAACAAACACAACCCAACACGTAATAATAATAATAATAATAATAATAATAATAATAATATAGGGATTTGCAAATTCAATTAAATTCTAACAGGTTCGTTCTCCATCTCTGATTTTCTATACTATATATTTTTATATCAAAATACCCAATTTTAAAACCCTAAAAACCCAAATAAATAACTGTTGTAACTGCAGAAGACAACAAATTGATAACAAAATATGGCTCCTGCCTTAATCAACGCAAACCCTGTTGTGTATGAAAAGAAGGAACGCCCGGCTCGAACCCGACCCGGTGATGCCGGTTTTGATGAATATGAACCTGAACTCATTGACCAGTTGGAAATATTTGATATCCTTTTAAGTTAATTACTTTTAGTTTTATTATATGAAATCGTACTTTGTAATTTTGATATACAATATGATTGTGTTATCCTTTGGGGTGCAAATGAGCCGAGCTGCTCGCGAGCTACTTGAGATCGGCTCGTTAAAAAGCTCGTTCAAGCCGAGCTTTATCGAGCCCGAGCCCGAGCCCGAGCTCAAGCCTAAAAATAAGCTCGTTTAATAAACGAGCCCGACCTTTATTTATCAAGCTCGAGCCGGCTCGCGAGCCTAAACGAGCCTGCCATTTATATAATTTTTTAAAAATATATATTTAATAAATATTAATTAATAAATATAATGCTATGAAAAAATAAATAAAAATAACTAAATACTATATATTCTTTTATACATAAAACTATAATAGAAAAAATATATATAATAATTATAATTATATAAAAAAAACAATTGATAAATAGTAAACGAGCCGAGCCCGAGCCGAGCTCGAGCTTCAAAATCCATTCACGAGCCGAGCTCGAGCTCGAGCTCTGTGTAAGTTAAACGAGTCGAGCTCGAGCCTAGTCGAGCTCGGGCTCGGCTCGGCTCGTTTGCACCCCTAGTTATCCTTAATATTCTTACACCATATTAGATATTAAGGATCCTGAGCATCCTTATTCTCTTGAAGAGCTTAAAGTGATTACGGAAGACGCTATTGATGTAGATGACAAGCGAAGTTATGTTCGGTTAGTTATTTTTTTCCGCCTCGTTCATGTTATTGTGAAAGCATAGGCTAAAATGTGAGCGGGTAGTCAGTAAATTTTAATCGTAGGCTAAGCTGGCGTGTTATTGGGTGGGCTAAATATGTCCTACAAGTTGGCTAAGCCTTAGCCAGCACTTTTTACCGTAAGTCTTTTAGTTAGGGGTGTTGTTTGGGTTTTGGGCTTTTTTGGGTCGGCTTATTCGGGTTTTATGTTATGGGAATCCTGCTCGTTTACCGAACCAAATAAGATTTGGGTTAATCGGTTTCGGGTTTTTTGGGAGGGTTAATCAGTATTTGGGTTTCTAAGTGCAAGTTAGAATGCATACTTTGCGATTTAACTTAGCATGGTATTTATTAGATAATAAGTTCAAAATGTCAAATATAAAAATCTCAATATGTTCATTCGTTGAAACTCACACAGTAAACACATATACTAACTAAAAAATCTCAAATGTCAAAGGGCATCAACCAATCATATAAACTAAAAAGAAAACGTTAAATCGTCATGTTCACACCGAAAACATATGGGAGGAAAACTAGACTTATTGATTACGTATGTATATGACTATTTGTATAATTGATGTTTTTATGGACATTCTGGTTAATCACCCCGACTAATTGGGTTCGGGTTTGGGTTAATTATGGCCGGGCTTGGTATTTGGGTTTAGGGTAAAAAGTGCTGGCTAAGGCTTAGCCAACTTGTCCTACGTGGCACGTTCTGGTTGGACGAAAAAGGGAACATCTAGAAAGATGTAGGCTAAACTTGGATGTCAAATTTTTTTAGAACCTGGTCAACTATGTCTATTTTGGTAACTTTCACGAGGAAGTAAAAAAGAAACATAAATACATAATTACTCTGTTATTTTCAGTGTGACTTTCACTCCAACGGTTGAGCATTGTAGCATGGCGACCATTATTGGCCTTTGTTTGCGTGTTAAACTTATGCGCAGCCTGCCTTCTCGTTTCAAGGTTTACCACAATCGCTTACTTTTGCATACTGTTAAGGTGCCATTGTTGCATGTAGATTTTGATCATGATGAAATATTTTGGTTTGTTTAGGTTGATATAAGGGTGGCTCCTGGGACTCATGCAACGGAAGATGCAGGTGTGTGATAACCTTGTTTGTTGGCAGTTAGACTTTTGCTTTAAAGATTTGGATGAGGATGCTAACTTTCATCTTCTTTTTGGCATGCAGTGAACAAACAGTTGAATGATAAAGAACGTGTCGCTGCAGCTTTGGAGAACCCTAATCTCGTCGATATGGTTGATGAATGTTTTAACCCCATCTTATGAATGAATGTTGCATTGCATTTCATTACAAGAACCAATCACTCGTTTGAGTATTTGTACACTTGCAGTTTTCTTCTAGCAACAGTTTGTTTTTCATATCTTTATAATTCTTTGTATACTTGTTGACAATTATTTGGAGAAAAGTATTAAGTTATTATTATTCTTTCTGATCTTGAGGAGTTCAGTTCAATCATCACCATTGTTTTTTTCTTGTTAACACATGCATAATAGACCATGTACCTTAAAAAATGGATATTCAAAGCTTCATTTTCTATTTATTTTTGTAACAACCAGCAAAGGCTAAGTTAAATACTTCAATATAACATAAAAGAAACACTGCAAGACCATTTTTTGTATGCAACTAATAGACGTGCACAAAAAAACCGGTTCCGGAACCTAACTGGTGGAGCCGAACCGGAACCGGTTCCAGTTCCAACCCGGTTGGAACAATACCCGGTTTGGGTATTTTTGTACCCGAAAATCGTACCCGGTTCTCCTATTTGTATGTCAGTACCAGTTCCAACACGGTTCCTACCCGGTTCTTAATTGGAACCGGTTCGGTTCGTACCCGGAAAAAC